>NC_080701.1:14826453-16142358 GCF_030445035.2 Dasypus novemcinctus
GAAGCCTATTTCTTCAAGGTCAGAGGGTTTGAGACTGGCATTTTGATTGACAAAATAATGAACCTGTTGATGGAGTCCGGACTTAGTTGGCGGAATTTGTGTTAGTTTCTCCATAAATTTGCCAAAGTCAGAAAAGAAAATCCGTAGAGGCAGAATGGGGAACCCTTTGATGAAGCATGTTATTGGCCTGACCGTGGCCAAATTCCCCCTCCTATTCACAGACACATCCTCCGCTGTGAGTTGCACATGCGCTTAGCAATGGCAAGGCAGATGTAGGTTTGTTTTTCTTTCTGAATCTTTTCTGGTCCAAGAGCTCATCACTTAAGAGTTTTTGGAAGCAATTTAGAAATGTTATTAGACTCCCAACCCCCTCCTAGCTTTTTGAATACTTGCAGTTATTTTTTTTTTTTTCTGGCACAAAAAGAACAAAACTGTCAGGATAGGGTCATAAAGGCACTGCCTGCTTTATTTGTAAATCACCACGACTTGTTTACTGTTACCTCTGTCATCAGAAAAGTCATGTGATACACATTTTTAAAAAGTGAAAGTCACATTTTTAGGAAGAAAAAAACTGCCAAGGCATTGGTATGCAATTGCAGAGAATAGATGCTTTTGTTTGGTCTGTGTTTAATTAAATAAAGCAAGGATGGGCATATTTAAAAATCAGGTCATTGGATCCACATTTTTAAAGCAGTATCTTAAAACCCATTGTCAATTGATTTAAAAGTCCTCATCTTTACAGATTTTTTTCTTACAAATTGGTAAACAGAACACTGCTTTTTAAGCAGCTCATGGCAGCAGTTTGGGAACCCACAATGAAGCAAAAAAAGAACCATTAAAGTGTGTATTTCAGCATTGCAGAGTGATGTTTGTATTTGTTGACTAATAATTTTCAACTTGCTTACACGGGCATTTTTGAAGCAGGGGACAAGTAACCCGTAGTTTACATCGAAAGTCATTTCCTGGCCACAGAACAATGCTCTGTCCTAACTGCTAGCTCTGTGCAGGAAAAGTAAGCATTCCTCCTCCAGAGCGGAGGGGACAAATGTCTCTGTGTTCTTTTGTTACAAATATCCCTGTCAGCGGAACACCAAATACCTGCAATTTGTGCATGTGGCTGAAAATAGGTGACACTTTTAAAAGAAATCTAAATCCCAAACCAGAAACCGGAAGAAGAGCAACGACGATGGGTCACTGTAGGATCTCCTTGGTGTTTCCATAACTGAAAACCACACGTGGGGTCCCAGACCCTGCTACCAAAGGCTGCTGCGAGCTCGTGCTCCTTTGCAGTTAGAGTTGTGCATCTCAGAAACCCTCACAGCTGCTGTGCCTCCGCTCCCCGTGCAAAGCTGGGGCACTTGCAGCTTCCCTTAGGCCTGGCTTCGCCCTCAACCCTACGGTGCTTTGTATGAAAGGCTCACGAGAGTTCAAGGGTGAGCACGGGGTGGGTGAAGAGAGACTTACTTTTTTCTCCTGGTTCTCCAGGGCACTCGGCTTAGCCTTCAGGAGACCCAGGAGTAGATTTAATCAAAAAGTTAATGTACGTGAATTGCTCCTCAAGCCTGTCCTTGCATAATGTACCCCAGAGCCTTCATTACCTTTCTTCCCATCAATATTTAAAGCACAGTTTTTTGACAGGAAAAAAGCAAAGGATTGTTAATGACCTAGCATGCTGCATGTTATTCTGCTCCTTTTTCTCACGTTCCGTGGCAGTCTTTCCCAGCCTGTCTTCAGGTGGCTTGACCCTCTTCCCATCTTAGCCCCATTTTAATATCTGCAACAAGCCCAACAAAACATGCCCGTCTGCTCCAGATGTGTCAAATCAAGTTCTCCTATTTTACTTTTCAGACAAATCCTCCAGCAAATGTATCAACATGTTAGTTTTTAGAAGAAGTAAAGATTAATCTCTCTCTAGAAAAAAAAAAATCCCATGCATTTCAGAAACTCAACTAAACTGAACACACAGCTTGATCCTCCTCTAAGGCGAGTGGCATCTCCACGTTGCATTCCGACATCCTCTTCTTGATCTTGGCTTATTCTGTAACGGAGAAGAGACTCTACCCTGCGGCCAATGCTTGCCTTTGGCCCCAGTTCATTTCTGGGCAGCTCTGAAGACAGCCTCACACAATATCAAACAGAGGCACCAGCACCGTGTCTGGTTGGGTGATTAGGAGAACTTGCACCATCACGTTGGCGTGGGGCCTCCTCCCTCTCCAGGTTATATGTTTCCATGAGTCTGCACAGTCCAGGTGTTCAGCCAGCCAGCAGTTATTTCCCAATGAGCTACTTTGTCTCAGGCACTGTTTTAGGGTCTGGGAGCTCAGCCATGAGCAAAATACATACAAAGTCCCTGCTCTCCTGGAGCTAGAGGCAGACAGCTCCGATGGCAACATAGAGCACAGCAGGGGAAGGTAAGGGCTCTGAGTCAGCCCCAGTGGCAACATAGAGCACAGCAGGGGGAGGTAAGGGCTCTGAATGAAACTAAGGCAGGGTCCATGGACTGGGATCCTGGGCAGGATGGGCTTGGGAATGCACAGGTGTTTTGGTTGTCATGGTCAGGGAAGCTTCTCGAAAGAGGTGATGGTAGAGCAGGGCCATGAAGGAAGTAAGGGCATGAGCGGACGCGTGTCCCAGCCCAGCCCACGACAACGGGGAGAGCAAAGCCTTAGGGCTGGGAAATGCTTGCAGATCTGGGTGACCACAGAGTTGGGACCTTACAGAGGAGTGAACCAAGGGAAAGAGGCAGGAGGTAAGTGCAGGTCAGGTCGCCGTGGGCTGTGCTTCGCAAACTCTAATGTCTGTACAACCCCCCGGGGATCTTGTTAAAGGGCAGACTTAGTAGGCTTTGATTTAAGCAGCTGAGAGTCTGCCTGACAAATGCGTGAGTAAATTCCCAGATGATGTCAGCCAGCACTGCGGGTCTACAGACTACCCTGTGAGTGGCAAGGATTAGAGCCTTCTTAGCCACAGTAAGAATTTTGGCTTTTACTATGAGTGAAATGGGAAGGCTTGGAGACTTTTGAGAAGAGGAGAAGTGGAGTGGGGTCTGGCCTGTTTTGAGAGAGTCACTCAGGCTGCTGGGTGGAAAATGGACAGCGACAAAAGAGGAATTTAGGAAGACCTGCTAAGAGATGATTGGAGTCCTCTAGGTGAGATGTAACAGTGCTCCGGTGGGAGAGCCACTGCCAGTGCCATTGCAGGTGGAAACATGAATAGGCTTGTTACCTGTTACCTGTGGCTTTGCAAAAGCCTGTGGGTCAAAGACTCTGATGATCAGACGAAAATCGTCACTTGATTCCAGGAACCTCATCGGCCTCTTTCTCGAATTGAATCTCCCCCCAGGATACATGTGTTACTGTTGAACTAAATGTGAAGTCACTGACCCCTGTCATTTTAATGCTTGTTCACTATTGCAGGAAGGTATTTTTATCCATCTCCAAAATACATAAGCATAACTTGCACTTGCATTGCATTACAACACTTTAAGCTAAAAGAGTACCCATTGGACTATTTCCCTTTATTTTGGTGTCTTTAAATTTAGGATAAGATGTGACTATAATAAGTTCATCTCAGAACAAGAAACCACTTGGACCAGAAATTAATCCAATCAGCATGGGGGTCTGGTTCACTTTGGATTCCTTAGCTGAATTAATTTCCTTAATAGCCATGATATATAATTTAAAACATTTTTATTTTCCCCCTTGTTCCAACCCATCTCCTGAAGGGCACGGGTCAGGGCCACCACAAGACCAAAGAACTCACCTGGCACTGAGTCAGACATAAGCTTTATTTGGACTTAGGGACAGGACGGCATCTCTGGAGATGGCAGTCCAGAGGATGAAGGCAGCGCTCCACAAAGAGACAGGAAAATGAGGGGTGATATAAGGGGTTTCAGAACAAGGACATCCCATAGGGCATGAGAACAGAGGTCCTGCTAGGGTCCCATGTGGTGCACAGGGGGTCTAGTGATGGTATCATAGGAAGGAAGTTGTACTGCTCGGAGGAGATTATGGTTATGAAACCATCTACCCATCCTTTCCCCTCCGGGGAGGGTTGTTAACCTTGACTTATGTCCAGGTCACACAGGTGCCGAGAACTTAGGGGGAGCCTGGGTCCTGGGTCCCCACACCCCTTCCTCTGATTTTATAATATGCCTGAGAAACCTCCCCAAATTTCTTTATATTTCCTTAGTCTATTGGTTCTTAATTGTGGGGGATTTTGCCCCCCAGTGGACATTTGGCAATATCTGGAGGCATTTTTGATTGTCAGGATTTGGAAGATAGCACTGGTATCTAGTCGGTCAAGGCCAGGGATGCTGGTAAACATCCTACAGTGCACTGGCTAGCCCCCCACTCCCCCCACCCCTCTTCCAAATAATTCTCTAGTCCAAAATTTCAATAGTGCCAAGTTTGAGAAACCCTCCCCCTGTGGTTGCTGAAAGAATGTGCCTCACAGTCCACCAGCTACAGAAAATGTAATTGGCCAAGGGCCCCAGCTGCTGGGCTCTGAAATCCACCAGAGCATGGCCACTGAGCCATCCCTTTCCACAGGCTGCTCCAGCCAAAGACCAGAAGACTGAGGCTGGCCCCTTCTGGAGAGTCAGGAGATTCCTCTGAAGGTCACTCCTGGCTCCAGGACGCCCCACCATCTTTGCCAAACCTTGCTGAGACAGCCCAGCAGTCTAGGATACTTCCATCTAACCTTCCCTCCTTCCTGCTCTCCTCCACTCGGGTCATAGCCAAAGGCCCTCCTGCCCTTTTCCAGCTAACTTGCCCATTTTCTCTCAGATACTTTCATGAATGAAACCTTTGCAGGTTTCATCCGGGTTTAGCCTCTCAGAGGGCCTGGATTAACATATCATGGCATTCCATAATTGAGAGTAGATAATGATTTTATGCACCTTCTCCATAAAGCAAAGAGAGAAACAAATGTACTAATATACAGAAGTAGATGGGAACGAAAACTTGACTACGAAATCACTAGTAAAAGCAATAGATTAAGTCAAGGAGGAAAAGATGAAAAGCATTTAGAAAGAAATTGAGAAAACCCAAACATTTCAGAAAAGACAAAAAGAATCAGCTATTGCTGATGTGTTTAAAACCCAACTCAGGCCTCACCTGCAACCCCTAAAATTGGGAACCAGAATGTGACATGGACACATCCCACTGACCACACAGGGTCTCAGTCTTCCTGGGTTTGTTTTGCTCCCCTTCACTGACTTCCATGAGGCATGTCACTTGGCGGACACTCTACTCAGGCAACGGTTGCTCTCTGTGGGTTGCCCACCTCCACCCTGCTTCCTGGGGGTATGTGAGCACCCCTTGGATGGGCCTGCCCCCACCACTGAAGTCAAAATTCTGGGACTCAGAGGCCCTGGTCTATGGCCTGTTAAGAACGCAATCCAGAGAAATACTCAGATCTTATTCCCAACTCATTCGAGACTGTGTTTTCCTTTGATGGACCCTCTTTTTACAACTTTCAAGATTGATTGTGTTTGGGAAGTAGATTTGGCCCAACTGATAAAGTGTCCTCCTACCACATGGGGGGTCCAGGGTTCAAACCCAGGGCCTTCTGACCTGTGTGGTGAGCTGGCCCACATGCAGTGCTGATGCGTGCAAGGAGTGCCGTGTCACACAGGGGTGTTCCTCATGTAAGGGAGCCCCATGTGCAAGGAGTGCGCCCTGTAAGGAGAGCCGCCCCATGTGAAAAAAGCGCAGCCTGCCCAGGAGTGGCGCCACACACACGGAGAGCTGATGCAGCAAGATGACACCACAAAAAGAGACACAGATTCCTGGCGCTGCCGACAAGAATACAAACGGACACAGAAGAACACACAGCGAATGGACTCAGAGAGCAGACAACTGGGTGGGAGGGTGGGGAAGGGGAGAGAAATAAATAAAAAATAAATCTTAAAAAAAAAATTGATTATGTTGATGGCAATTCTCTCCCTGAGACTAATGCAATGACCTTTCTGAGTCAGACTCTCCCTAGCCCAACCAGCACCCTTCGAGACACCCAGGAGATGCCCCCACTCTATTCAAGTGCTTGCAGGTACAAGGTGGGCCTACTGCACAGCTGGCAGTTTGGTGTGAGCATAGATGTCCTTGAGGAAAACCCTGAAAAAGGACCTGACATTTCCTAAGCCTTCCATGTGCCAAGCCCTGTTGAGGTCACTTCTCCCAGGCTCACTCATGTAATTCCTACAAATACCCTGTGGCATAGGTAGAACCCCCATTTTATTGATGAGGAAATCCAGGATCAGGATGTTTAAGTGACTTGACCAAGATCACAATGCTAATAAGTGGTGGAGACATAATTTGGACCCTGCTCGACAAATTCCAAAAATCCTTACTATTTCTAGGTTATATTCTACATAATATCAGTTTCTGGCAGCTACTCTCAGTACCCAATTGTGTTCTTCAGGTCTGCTGTGTTTTTCTGGCTAATGTAGAGTGTGGCACAACTAAGAACCCTCCACCAGAAGCTGTCTCCACTCTGGCACGGAGGAACTGTCTGTCTTTCCTGACCCTGCTGGACAGCATCAATTTATGGAGAGCAAAAGGAGCCAAGCTTTTGGCTCCCCCATGAAGGTTTGGAAACAAACCAATATCGTCAGTCATCACAATGTCTCCAGGTCTTTCATGAACATTTGGTAAGTACCCAGTAAATGCCAGCAATTAGTGTATGAATAAACGAATGAATGAACCAGAGCATCTGTCTATAAATGGCACAAGGTTATAGAGAAGAATGAGAGTTTGAAGCTCATCTAATTTAAACTTTGCAATATCCCCACCAAGTGGTTACCCAAAGTTTGCTTGACACTTCCACTGGGAGAAAATATGCTGACTTTCTAAAGAGGGTTTTCCAACTTCATCTGGCTCTGGCTGTTCAAAAACACTCATTGGGAAAGTGGATGTGGCTCAACCAGTTGGGTGCCCACCTACCACACTGGAAGTGCATTATTCAGGTCCTGGTACCTCCTAAAAGAAGCCGAGCAGACGCCACCTCCACCACAAGTAGATGCCACCCCTGCTGCAACAAGCCGAAGCCACAAGGCAGCAGACGCCGCAGCCTGTGGGAGCGGATGTGGCTCGGGCCGTTGGGCCCTCACCTCGCATGGTTTAGGTTTAGGTCCCAGTGCCTCCTGGAGAAGGCGAGCAAACAATGAACAGACAGACAAGAGAACCATCTGCGGGGGAAGGGGGATAAATAAGAAAAATAAAAGTAAAGAAATAAATCTTTAAAAAAAAACTGGTCAAATGAGATCTTTGAAAAGAAAAATCAAGACACTGAAAAAGATAAGAATGACTTTATGTGATGGCTAATCAACTTCGAGGTTCTATGACCCCTAAAATTTGGTTCAAGGAGTAGTGAACTTGTTAATTTTGGATCCATAATGAAAGTTAGTTTAAATGAGAATTGTTTCAAGGATATTCTGAGGCTTTAAGGTGGAAGTCAAGGAAAAGAACTTCCCTTCCTGGAAACGTATGCCACTGTCCAACGTTGGTGGACCATGAACTTGATAAGATAACTTTTACTTTCTAATGTGGCCATCAAAGCTTTTGGAATTTAGAAGGCTTTTTTTAAAGAAAATTATTTATTTATTTGTTTGTTTGTTTATTTGTTTATTTCTCTCCCCTTCCCCCCCCCCCCCCCCCCGTTGTCTGCTCTCTGTGTCCATTCACTGTGTGTTCTGTGTCCACTTGTATTCTTTTCAGCAGCGCCGGGAATCTGTGTCTCTTTTCTGTTGTGTCATTTTGTTGCATCAGCTCTCTGTGTGGGTGGTGCCACTCGTGGGCAGGCTGCGCTTTTCTCGTGCTTGGCAGCTCTCCTTGCAGGACACACTTCTTGTGCGTGGGGCTCCCTTATGCAGGGGACACCCCTGCGTGGCACGGCACTCCTTGTGCACATCAGCGTTGCATGTGGGCCAGCGCCACATGGGTCAGGAGGCCCTGGGTTTGAACCCTGGACCTCCCATGTGGTAGGCGGACGCTCTATCCATTGAGCCAAATCTACTTCCCTAAAAGGCTTTTAAACATTTGAAAGTGACGTTTGCCTGGCTGGGCACGCGTGCCCTGCGATGTGTGTGTGCCCCTGGTGGACAAATTTCAACCTGCACCGTGCTGAGCTGCGCCCTGGCCAACAGCGGTGCTCCCTCTCTGAGTTTCAGAAGAATCCATTTTACTTTTAGCCTCTGGGGGACCTTCCGTTTTGAATGGGAAGAGTGTGTCTTTTTCCTCTCAGATCCAGACTGAACTAGATGACAGGCTGCAAGCCAACAGCAGGGTGAACACGCTCGTTAGTCCAGGCTCGCCTTCCACCTTCCTGCAAGGGTTCAAGGCCCCTGGCTGCCAGGCCACCCATCCTGCAGCAGGTCCTGCTGGCCAAGCCTGCGGCTGACGTCCTTCGGCACGGAGCTCATTTTCTCTAATTGCTTCCAATGAGGAGCATCGAGGCAGAAGGTGGCTGCCCTGCTCAGGCCGCCGGTCACCTCATCAGCCTTACCAAGCAGCAAAAGCAGCTTTCAGGCTCAAGGTCTTGTTTCCGATATTTGGATGGAAATCCAGATTTAAGGATCTTCAACAGGTTGCTTGACCCTTAGAGATCTGATCCACTCAGACTTTCCTAGAGCTCTTTAAAGGCTTTCTTTGTTTTGTGATTGTTAAGGAGTTTTATTTCTGATTATTAGACTCATTCAAACTCATTGCACAAAAATAAGGGAAGATGGGAAGCGGATGTGGCTCAACCGATAGAGCATCCGTCTACCTTGTAGAGGGTCCAGAGTTCGATACCCAGGGCCTCCTGACCTGTGTGGTGAGCAGGCCCATGCGCAGTGCTGCTGCATGCAAGGAGTGCCGTCCCATGCAGGGGTGTCCCTGCATAAGGGTGCCCCACACGCAAGAAGTGCACCCTGCAAGGAGGCGCCCTGCATGAAAAAGCGCAGCCTGCCCAGGAGTGGCGCCACACATATGGAGAGCTGACGCAGCAACATGATGCAACAAAAACAGAGATGCCGTTTCCCGGGACTGCCTAATAATGCAAGCAGACACAGAAGAACACACAGTGAATGGATACAGAGAGCAGACAATGGGGGGGAAGGGGAGAGAAATAATAAAATAAATATTTTTTAAAATATAAGGGAAGATAAAGAAAAGGTTTAAAAAGAAAAGTAAAGCCATTTTCCAACCTATTAACCTAGGTAGACCACTACTAAAATTTTGATACATCCCAGTATTTTATTCTTAAAACAAATCAAGTGAGAAAGTATCATGTAAACAGATTCATATCTTGCCTAATTTTATTTAACCTAATATCAAAAATATACCTGTTATGGCTACATAAAATTCCATTGCATAGATGTGCATATTTTATAATAAATATATGTAGATCTGTTCATAAATAATGAATGCATAAAGAACATTCTATATCACTCTCGGTCCTTATTTCTGATATGATCTTAGGATTGAGTGATGAAAGAAATAAATACTGGGCTAAAGTGTATGTGCACTTTTAGGTTTCCTTGTACATAATTCCAAATTGTGCCACACTATTACCTTTAGCATTGAAGTTTATTCTTTTGGTGGACATGATTAATGAAAAAATGGCATTTGGTTGTTTTAATTTTCATTGCTTTGATGGTTGATGAGAGTAAACATGATTAAGCTTTGTAAAATTTACTCGTCTTTTATGAATAGCTTTAGGAAGCAAATTTCTTCTACTGATAGACCTCAGGGGTCTAATGCATAAGCTAGTTGACACTGAGGGCACCTGTCCATTTCTCCTGCTGTCACCTAGGGCAATGTAGGAATCTATTTCATCAGAATACAGAGCAAGAAAATGTTTGGTTTGTTTGTTTAAAGGAGAACATGGACAGTAAGGGGCCCAAAATTGGGAATGGAATGGGGGCAAACCATATAATAAAATGTGATAATAGAGTCCAACCTCTAGGCCAGTGAAGGAAGTAGAAGAAGATTGAGAGAGTGTTGAAAGGAAGAGGAGCTTGCGGGATGGAGGGATGGAGGATATACAAAGATGAATTTTTGGGACATTTTCTTCAGTGGCGGGCCCTGCTGACATGCTCATGCCCTTGTTATATTAGCACCCTAAAGGAGCAAGTCCAGTTGCCCACCTTCCATTCCACTTGTTGAAGTACCCTGAACTCAAATGAATGCAATCAGGCTTCCTAGCAGTCACGTGCACCAGGGTTCTCCAAGTACATGCTTTGGGAAGCTTCCAGCAGAGTATGTGTGTCTTGTCTTATTGTGGGAGGTTTGTGTTTTTTCTTTTTTACCTACTCTGTCCTTGAGTGGCCAAGGGTGTCTAGAATATTTGGAGCATGAGGATTTCAAGTTGGCACCAAAGTATTAGCTCTGGGACATCTCTTAGACCTCTCAACACTCCCTGGGGGCACAGTGAAATGTAACACAACTACATTGTGTACAGTACACTTGGTTGTGATAGTAGATGACATTTTCCTTGGTACCAGAAGCACTTCTACAACAACAGCCTCTTCAGCACCCCCTCTTGGTTAATGAGAAACATGTACTCGAAGCTTGGTGTGACCTACCCCTAGTTCCATGAGATGACTGTCTGAATACTCCTCAGTCCATTGAGTGCCTAAATTTGGTCAGACTCTCCATTTAGAAATAATATATAAAACCGTATTTTTAGAGCCTTATGAAATCAGGGTTTCTAAAATTGGAGAGGACCTTAGAGATCATTTCTCTTAAATCCATCACCAGCTTTACAGAAGGGCAAACTGAGGTACAGAGAGGTGGGCCTTCCTCAAGGTCACCTGCTGCACTGGTGGCAGAGGCAGGGCGAAGCGCTCCCAGGGTATCAGGCTTTCCATTGCATCATGTTGACTCCATAAACTCATGCTTAGACACAAACGTGGGCAACACAAGGCCCTAAAACTACAGAACTACGAAGATCCTTGGAGGTTATCTAGTGGCCCTAGATCTCCTGGGGACTTGGCCAAAGCTATGCAGCCCTTGATGGTAGAACAAGATAGTAGAACTCAACACTTTTCTTGAGTTCCATTCTGGTGCTCTTTTCCCTCCACTACTCTGTGTGACATCAAGAATCATGTATCTCCAGGATTGACTGAGGCTGAGCAATTAAAATGTTATTTTTAGTTTCGTGTCTACTTGTGGCAGAGGGTGCTGATTTTTTATTTCATTTGTGTACTTAAGACTCTTTGATGAGTCTCCGTTTGCCTCGCTGTAGGGGGTGTTCTTATTGTTACCATGTTGTGTTCCTGTAAAGAGTTTTTACAGTGAACCAGAAAGCTGTCTGGTTTATTGCTGTGGTTATAGGCAGGAGGGAACGTGGTGTGTGGCTTCTGAACAGACGCTGGCTGCTCTTTAAGTTCACTGAAGTGAAAAAAGGCGAGTTAATTGACTACAGACATATGCAGAAAAGCTCTCAGCCGAGCCCTAAGTTCTTTGGGAAAGTGAGTACTTATGATGTGCCATAAGCACTCGCCTCAGCACAGCATCTATGGACCCCTGAACTTGCCCCATAAGAAGGCTACCACCTGCTTGCTTCTTGGGGATAGTGTGTCACGCCCTCGATAATTTTCAGAGATCCTTTGCAGTTTCTATGTTGGGAGGTAAGTATGGATAAACAAGAGGCTTATATCTAGTGACGGCATTTTGTTCTTATGAGACCAAAAGATATTTATATTGGCCTATTGAGTTTTATGAGTTGGACCTCATTGTATAATGTCACCAGCCCAAAACTCAGTGGCTTGAAACAATGTGTATAATATATATTATCACTCACCAGCCTATATGGCTGCAGGCGGTTCTACTGATCTGGGCAAGGCTTGCTGATCTTGGAAGTTCTCTCACGAATTGGCAGTTGGCTGGGCGTTCATCTGGGGCCTGGATGATTTAGGTCAGGCTCACTCACGTGAACTATTGGAATGCTATCCAGTGGAGCTACTGGGATGTCTGATCCCTGTGTTCCTCGTCAGCCAGTGGCTAGCCCAGATATTTTTTTAACCTAGTGGAGGGAAGTTTCTGGGCTAGAGGCATGGTCTCTTGAGGCCTGGAGTCAGAGCTGACCCAGGGTCACTTCGGCTGTGTGCTATTGGCCAAAGCAAGTCACAAGCACATCCCAGGTTCAAAGGACTGAAATTTTGCTCCCAGTTCCCCACCCTTTCCCTCCCAACCAAGCGCTATTGTCCTATTACACAAAACCCACATGAGGTTGGAATTGCAGCACCGATTTATATTTGTCAACCATTCAAACTATTCACAGGCTCCTGGTTCTCTGTATCTGTACACAGAACTCAGTACAGGGAAGTCTTCTTAGATATAGAAGAAATACGTATGTATTTTTTTAGTATACATTTTATAGCTGGTCCATGCTGATCTACTAGTGATCAAAACCAGGACTAGAAAAAAAAATACATTGTCAATTTACAATCAATTGAATGGTTGAGGTCAGTGCCTAAGGCAAAATAAATAAATAGAAATTATTTTTAACCACAAAGTGCTATTTACAGAAAATTGTTACTACTATCAATATTGAGTGATTAGCAAATTTTTTTTGAGGTACTGGGGGCCAGGGAATAAACCTAGGACCTCGTATGTGGAAAGCCAGTGCTCAAGTACTGAGCTACATTGGCTCCCCTGAGTTGTTTTTTTTCATTTTTTTTGTTTGTTGCTTTTTTGTTTCTGCAGGAGGCACTGGGAACTGAACCCAGGACCTCTGTGTGGGAGGTGGGAGCTCAACCACTTGAGCCATATCCACTCCCTGATTAACAAGTTTGTGGGTAGCTTACTTAAGAGCCTACACTTTCTGTACAAATGCTACTTTTTTCAGCAAGTGCTCTAATTTTCAGAGTACTGTTTCATTATTTCTTTAGAGCTAAATTGTTGAGGGAAAACAATCCTATAACTGAGATGGGTACTCTGTCCTAGGAAATATAAAACTAAATCAATCGAAGAGAAAGACTTCCTAAGGCTTTGACTTAAAAAGGATATTCTACTTACAAGGTTTCATTTTTGTTTTGTTTTTTAATTTGAAAATTAAATCTCCCTCATAAAATCAGTAATGAGATTTTCCTGGCATTCATAAGAGTAGGCTGATGCTAAGTCTTGGAATTCCTTTTTGCAACCAAAAAAGCAATTTGTTCCGTCTTTCCACTTAGGCTCACTCTTCATTTTTCCTTTGTCATATGCTCATCATCCTTGAGCCACGGAGCAATCCTTGAAACCCGTGATTCTTTTCATTTTCCTCTTGAATTGTCAGTGTGAGAAAGGAGGAGAGAGTGTAAGAGGCTGGACATCCAAAGCGGAAATGCTGAAAGTACCCAAGTAACAGCTGGAACCACTGCCAAGAGGAAACCGTGGCCTTCTAGTCTCTTTTTCTTCTTTTGGTTTGTGTTTGATTTTTTTTTCCCTTGAAGCACTACAATAAAAGGGCAAGAACTCTATTCATGTTGAATTGGAATCCTTCATAGTGATCGCTGATGATTACTTATGACTTAAATTTTCACTAGTACAAATTTAACTACATGGATAGACTGCCTGCACTTACCTGCCTTCTTTATTTCAGAAACTCCTGGTTTTCTCTGAATTCCAAATAGGAGAGTTACAGATTAGTTCTCATTAATTTTCTAGCTCCCGCCAACATCTCAGATAACAGAAAGTGAGATTTTCTTAACCTGGGCGATTTCCTCTTCATCAACGACTCCTTTTAAGATGCGCAGAGAGAGATGGCCCCTCCAATTTTTTATCCTGGCAGGTGGGCTTCCATTGCTGGAACTGCTCTGACCACCTGGTCCTCACCAAGACTATCTTGTTGCTGGTCTTGGGGAGCAGGGTCCCTGCCTGTTCTCCAGTGACTTTTGAGAGGGAATAGGATTCTTATTTGCCTAACTCTAAAATAAGGACCTCACAGGATTACTGGGATGGGCAAATGAGGGACTATTGGTGAAGATACCGTGTAACCCGTAAGGTTGTACAGATGTGAGGAGCCATCAGTATCCCTATCAACTTGAACCCTTTGTTCCCTGGAGTCATTCAACTTCCAAACTCACCCCCTAGTCCTTCAGGATATGAATTTCCTGTGTTTGAACTTAATCTCCCACACAGGGAATTCCTTACAACAGCCTCAAACTCATCAGAAACTGACCTAGAACTGCTACCATTTTCTCACCTCGTCCTTCCCTAACTACACTGGATTCCGAGTTTTGAGTCGTATTGAGTGAGTTTGCAACAATGGAGCTCACACACAACTCACACACACACACATAAACATAATTAGTCTCTGGGTTTTGTTTTCCCACAATGAAACTTTTTTTCCTTTGGATTCCTCAAATATAGTGCCTCGGCAGGTGGCCTTGAGTACTCCAACAAATCCCAGTGCTTCTCAGAGAACGACAACAAATCCAAAGTCTTTAAGATGTCAAATACAAATTATTTGATGACCTGGAGGACAATGTTATGCATAGAAAGAGCTATTCAGAAGTTACTTGGATTTTAAAGCTTGATGGTACACTATTGAAGCCACAAAATCAAAATAATAGGTCTTTAAATTCAGCTTACAAACATTATTAGTCTATTTATAAGTATAGAAAGATTTAACAGTCATTCCTAAAGGAACTTTGATTAATGTTCTGGTTCCATTTTCAAACATAGGTAAATATATTTAAATACTTAAAGTTGCAATAACAATTTTAATATAGTTTCCTTTTTAAAATACTTTGTAGTTTATCTGACTTAACAAATGAGACTCGTAAATACTTAACTAATCAATTAAATACATATAATTATAAAATATGATTAATGTTCTCTTAAAGTTCTAAATTTAGAGGCACACTTGGTAAAACTTCAACTTAAAACCACAAGTTTAAATAATCTCTGAATTACACATTTTAAATTGGAATCACAAGGCTTACTTGTTAGTCTAATTGGCCAAATACTTTAAATATTGCAAGGATATAAAATAAAAATAGTCTACTTAACACAAAATTATTTGATACTATGGACTTTGTTTCTTATGTGGGTATGTGTGTATATATATTTTTTTTCTTAATTCTAAATCTTGCCAGGCAGGATTAAACAATGCTCCCCCATCAAGGAATCAGTGACACAATTTCATACATGATAGAGGCTACTTTTCCTTGTAAGTGTTGGGCTTATTCTCTCACCTTGCTAAGATTTCTTAAATCTCAGAAGATCTTCAGAGCATAATGAGAACTGGATTCTTACATATGATACCCTAACTTCCAAGCTGGGCCCGCAGTTCCAGTGGCTTTTTCAGTGCACCCAAGTGATATGATGTGACAAACCATATTAATTAGACTGAAGCTATATATTATTAATTCTTATATCAACTAACAGAAGTCCATAAACTCCACACTGATAGTCACATCAATTGATTGAATTTCATTACTATGTTTACTACAGCATTCTATTCTGGGTTTTGTTGTTGTCGTTGTTTATATGTTCTTCCTAATGACAGGCCCCACTTACCCTTATATTAAGATCTAATTAAATTATGGATACTTCCCAGGACTCTGGCTTTATGGCCACACCTTCAAAGTTTTGTCTACTGCCACATGCTTTGAAATCAGTGCTCTAGAACCCCCTGATGATTCAGCTCCTAACAGATAAGAACTTGGCCATGTATCTGTGTTTGTTTCTAGACCATCTAGATATAAAATTTGAAAGATTTAAAATAAAATGACAGATCTTGCATGACCTCTTGAGTCTTCATCTTAGAGTGAAAATCTCTTCTACAGACTATTTTCTGCTCTTGGTACTGTATAGCATGTCACATAAAACAACCAACATCAAAAATTTAAAATATAAACTGGGAAATAAGCATATCTGTTCATCATTGCTTCTAAGCTGTATATCAGCACCTGTTACAGAAGTTGATAGCACATGCTTTCAGAAAGTGAGCTTTTCATCAGACGTTAAGAAGAGCTGGCATCTTCTGTTACAAGATGACATCCAATTGGCTCACCCTAGGATCTTACACATCTCTGATGGCACCCATGAATTTCTAGGAGGGACCAGACCAGTAGCACCATTGATTTTCTTTTCCCCACTCTACAGAAATTAATATGATCTGAAATTTCTAACTGTTGTCTCCTTAAAACTGCTTATTTTAGTAATATCTACAAAGCTCAAATCAAGAAAACCAAGTGAAAATCAGTCTACAGCACTCTTTGAAAGCATTTTATAATCAAAATGATTGAAAATGAATTCTCCATTTATCCTCAATTTCACAAATATTACCTATACAAATGCCGAGTTTGACAGTACTAGATGCCATTGATTTTAACTCTGTGTGAGTGATATGAAGATCTCTAGTGAAGAAAGCACACATGGTAGATTCTAAATATAAAACAATGAAACTGAACGACTGATTTAGGGTATCTCAGCAGCTATTATTGATCACTGTAGCTGAATTGGTTGAATCGGATTGCTGGTTTCTTTCCTTCCTCCCTCCCTCCATCCCTCTTCTCCTTGTGCTCCCTCTCCCCCCTCCTCCTTTATATCCCTTCTGGTTTTCCTCTTCCTCCTTCTTTTTCTTCTTCTCCTCCCCTCCTCATCCTCCTCCTTTTTCTTTTGCTTCTGTTGCAACTGGATCTGCTTCTGCTGCTGCTACTGCTTCTTTTTCCTCTCCCCCACCTCTTTGTTTTTTCCATTTCCCTCTTTTTTAATTAGTAGAAGCAACCAATAAAATATTTAAGATATTTGAGAATCTTGAACTAAAAGTCAGAACTCATATGGTAATTAATAGAAGACGGGCACTGAATGAGGAGCAAAAAAACACATGTATCCTGCTACACTGAATGACAATTATGAAGTATATTGATTCAGAGAGAGTGACACGAACAAACATTCAGGAGCAGTGAAATAAAGTCAATGTGGTAGGTCAAAAATGATCCCCCCCCCCAAAAAAAAAAAGATATCCATGTCAGATCCTTGGAACCTGTAAATGTTTTTATACGTGGCAAAAGACGTGATTACATGAAGGTTCATGAGAAGAAGAGTTTATCCTGGATTGCATGTATCAATTACTATAATAAATGCAATCATATGGACTTTGGACTTCTGGTCTCCAGAACTATGAGAGAATAAATTTCTGTTGTTTCAGGCCACCAAGTTTATGGAAATTTTTTCAGCAGCTGTAGGAAACTAATACAGAGAGGGATTTTAGGAAAATAACATTTAAGCTATGTTTTCACCTTTGACAACATCATATGGTTTGATTTCTAGTTAGAGACATTCTAGTAATTGTTTTGTCAATATTCTAACCAAGTAATTAAGTTTTTTTAAAAATGTGTTCTGGCTGGTCATGTAAGCCAAATTGCAAGCTGACTGTCAATCTTATTTAATTAGAAATGTAGACTATGGTCATAATTTATAAAAGGAAAAAAAAATCCTTGTTAAATTCTCTCTAAAAGTCCTTAAAATCTAATTTATCAACATGCACTTTATCCCTCTTTATTTTAAATTAGTTTTTAAACATCTAGATTCTAGTCTTATGTAGAATCAAATATATTAGTACCTTAGTCCTATTATTTGATCTGAATTGAAAACATTTCCAGTGACTACCAGTTGCACACATCATTATCCACTCATAATTGGTTGTTTAATCTGAAAAGAGCAAGTTCTGCTCCATCACCTAACATCTGTTCATTTTACTCTTAGCTCTAGTCAACCAAATCCAATTATTGTCAGGAGAGGCTCCGTAGACTTGTATCATCGAAGGAAGGTTTCCATTTCTTTGTAGATCCTTAATTCTTTATTCATCTCATAGCTGCCACATTCTCTAATAATAAACGGCATTGTGCAGTCATTTTTTTCTGAATGTTTGCTTGTTTCCAAAATAACAAGTATAAGAACTGTAGGCTTATTTATGTTTGAAATCATAAAAAACCTTTAAACATATTTCAAGCACTATAAATATTAACATTACAAAAATAAAACCTACTTATATGAACTCTTCAACATTTCTGTGAATAAAATATTATTTACAATATTTTCCTGGCTGTTATTGTTTAAGTATCATTTTAATTTCCAGTTGTAGTGAAACCATTTAAGATGTTGCTTTATTGTGATATTGTGATATTGGACATTTAAAAAAATGTCCAATATTATTATTTAGGGATAGTGTGGTTCCTAATCTAAGAATTCTTAGCAAAATTGGTTTAAAATTTGATGTCTTCAAATAATTTCTTTAAATTCCCAAAGCTATACAATGATTTCTTTTTTAAGCATACAAATATTTACAGAATTAAACATGTCATAATAAAGGAAAACTTTCTCTTGGAATTTTTCTCCTTCACTGTAATTCATCTGAAGACTTTGGGGTACTGACAAAGTGAACGGCCCCTGAATAGGCTTCGGTGTAGCTGGAAGTAGGATGAGAAGGAAATTGCTTTACATTAGTTTCTGCTACTTATTCATAATGCAGAGGCTTGGAAATGAGTCTCTTTAATTTCTACAAAATCCTATTTTAACAATGGAGAATACCCAACATCTTACAGTAGACTATTACTTTCTTGTCAGAATCTTCATGGTATAATTCATTTAAATTGTGTTCTTTGTGTATGTTTTGATGGAAGACATAAATTGTGATAATATTTTGGCTCTTCTCTTCCAGATAAGCCTAGTGATTGAACACAATTTTAAAGAAGCTTGATTCTTTTCTCTCATGAAAACAGCCCATTTACCAGTTTCCACTGCCATGAGTAAAGTTTCATTGAAAGCAATACCAAAATTATCCTTAGCAAGGCATGTAAATAAGATTCAGAGTAGACTGCCATTACCTTAAGAAGCTCCAGGGAAAAATGTATAGAAACTTCCTGGCAACAGTTTATAAGCACAGGCATAACATGTTGAAACCATGTGTATCTACATGCAGCTGTGTGCACCTACATATTAATTTCTGTTGTGAAAGAGGATCAATAGGAAAAAAGAAGGGTGAGAAAGGAACATTTAGAGTTTCCTTAATACAAAGAACTGCCTATATGGCTTCTTCTGAACTATTCATTTTATTCCAGTGCAAAGTTATATATCTTCATTGTATAACCTTGGAAAAGACACAAAGGAAACCATAAAATACTGAAAATGCTGTCATCCAAAACATATTTTATGCATATTTTTAAAACATATTTATAATCATACTTGGTATTCCATTTTCGTAGCCTGCCTTTTTGTATTTATCCAACTTTTCACTTTGAGATTGCTAGTTTACCCTTTGAAATCCTAGAAAAAACAAGGCAACCTCATAGTGATCTCCTGAAATAGTTTGGCACTAAATAAAGGCCCCTTCAGGTCTGACTAATGTCATATAATGAATTTGCCTATAAGCATATCTTTGACTTTAGGACTATTTAACCAGCAGGCTTATTAAAATAGTTTATTCCTCGCAGAGACTAAGTATGGCATCTCGGTATACTTCTAAACAGAGATAACATGCAATCACGTATCTAAGTCAAAATGCCGTAGAGTGTATAACTAGGCAACCACCAGAGTTGTGGTATAAAGAACATATTTGACTGCTCTCTAGATGGCCTGCCCTTCAGTTGCTGCTTTCTTTGGATCCTACCCAGGGTTCCCAAGCATGAAGGACCCATCTCTCAGAGTCCTCACCCCGGGCTGTTTATCTTAGTTTAGTACCACCAGGAACACAATGCAGTGAAGCAGATCTTTCTCTCTGGTTCAATGCCACTATCTCTTTGTTCTGTAGCTAAAGAGTCCACCCAAGACTCCCGTAAGTCACATTTCATTTTATGACCCCGGTAGCGGACAAGATACTGCACATCTAGTCAATGCAAAACCCCAACTGCAAAATCTGAAAGCACATGGTCTGCTGGACCTGTAGACTTCTTTCAATTATATTATTATTTTACAACGAAAAATCATCCATTCCAAAAGCAGTCACATGCAATGTAATTAGAAGAATGCTTTGCCAACAGTACTGCTAGGAAGTGAACTAATTCATGATTTTTAAAAAATGATTAGGACCTTCAGTTTCCCTATAAAGAAATCATTTAAATAAAATGTTTTAAAATATATAATGCATATAGAATAGCATCAAAGTATTAAATCGCTTTTTAAAGAGCAAGAGGAGCTATTAAGACTAATTAAGCAGACTTATTGACTAATTGGTGTTTCTTCATACAGTTATTTCTGCAATTATTAGTCATTTTCTGACTTACATAGTGCTGGGCTCTAAAATTATCCTAGCATTAAATGCAGCTGAAAGACATCTCCAATTGGAAAATCTATTAGAGAATTTTCAGCTTAAAGTTGGGGTAATAACAGAATCAACTATAGACATGAGGTTGTTTATTGCCCTTTACTCCTCTCATGCCCTCTTGGACCAAATTGACCAAGACTTTGATTTTCTAAGCCACACTTATCCAATCTACAAATTGGAGATGATATATTTCAACTGTAAGGTGAGAATTAAAAGAAATTCACATCTAATAGAGTTACAAGTACCATAACCTTCAGTCTTTTAACAAGAAATGATCACTCCAAAATCATATTTCTTTTCCATACAAATTAGCCTTCCATCTAAATAAATTGGCTGGAAGTCCTCCCATTATGTTCTCTGGATAAGAATCCTTGAAGCCATTGTTTCCCTAAGAATTACCATAAGATATATATTTGTTTTCTCTAGGAACATAGATTTCAGTCAGCATTGAAGACAAGATAAATTTTCCCCAATGAAGAAAATAATTCTAAAATAAGATTTTATATCTAAAATATGTGTATGTTAATCAAATAGATTAGTAAAGACAACCTTCCAGAAAGTAAACTCAAAATATTGTTATAAATGGGAAGCAGATATGGTTCAAGTAGCTGGGCACCTGCCTGTCACATGGGAGGTCCCGGGTTCGGGTCCCAGTGCCTCCTAAATAGGACATCAAGATGATGCAGTGAGATGATGCAATGAAGAGACACAGTGAGGAAACACAATGAGAGGACGCAAGCAGGAGTGGACATGGCTCCAGTGATTTGGTGTCTCCCTTCTGTATAGGAGGTCCTGGATTCAGTTCTGAGGGCCTCCCAAAAAGAAGATGAAGAGAGAGCAGACAGCAAGGGCAAACAATAAGAGGAGGGGGGAATAAATTTTAAAAATCTTATAAAAAGTACTATTACAAAGAACACTATTTTGAAAGTCAAAGTGCTAGAAAAATTATTGGATAGTTGATGATTCTGTGGAGACATTTGAGGGGAGGAAGAAAATAATTTAGCTCCCTAAGGAAATTATGTATCAGCAGTCAGATGATGAGATAAGAGCAAGATTCATACTGAATCATTTTGGATGTGGGGGAAAATACAAATATTTGAACAGAATGAGCATCAGCAAGTGTAGAGAGAATCTGTAAAAGGCATATCCCTTATATCATAATCTTCATAATCCTCACCAATACCCTCCCCACAACAGATTTCATTCAGGAACCTGACGTTTCATAGGACTTTCAACCAGCATCACCCTGGGAGACTCTTTAGAAAGATAAAAAGAGACTGTGATATGAGATCAAACACTCTAGTGTTGGCAGGAGGCTCTGCATTCTGGGCTTCTAGGTTCTTGGCTTATGTGACATAAAAGAGTTTAAGGACCTGCCATAGGGTAGGCAAGAGAGTAAAGAGTTTAAGAAACAAGAAAATGAGAAAAGTACACAGCCAATGCATAGGCGTAGGCACTCTGCAGGGAGACGTACAGGAAGGGCCCTGGGTCAAGCCTTTGCTCCTCCCCCTTCACCATGCGGGGCCCGGGCCCCAGCTGCTTGCTCTTCTGATTGGTTCTCCATCCCCCAGGAGCTCTCAGGGGGCCAATGGTGAGGAGACCTTTTGGTTGAAGGCGTCTGGGGCTTCCCTATGATGCTGAATAGGATTCTTCTTCCAAATGGGATTCTTAGGGCCGGGGTCTCACGAGAATGTTCTTTTCCTTCCCTTACAGGAGGCTAAAACCTTTTTAATAAAATTCTAAAACTGCTAGGTTCTGGAATATATTATAATTGTTTAATTTGTTTTAATTATACTTTAGAAAAGATCTTTCCATATCTTTCAAGGACTTTTCCTTTACTTACTGAAATTTGGTAATAGGATTATTAACCACCCTCTTTTTTCTTTTTAAAGGCTGTTAAAGGTTTAAGTTGGGGAATTACAGGATAAATTATGATTCCTAGAAGAGAGAGTTTTAATCTCATAGTTCTTACAAAGAGACGGTCCTGGGGGCTGGGTAGGTCAAAGAGCTTAGGAAAAACCTTTTTCCTTTCCCAATAGTTTGTATATTCAGATTTCTTTATGACCTTTCCATCTGCTTAGCCTAATCTGTGCTCCAGGAATATTCATTCACATGTAGAACCACATATTTAATTTTGAACAATTTGGATAGAGCTCTTTTAAGAATTTTCATTTGTTAATTTGGTATTACCATCCCGATAAATGAAGTGTTACACCAAGCAAATAGGCAGACAAAAATGGAGTTAGACACAAACACACAACTCAGTGATGTTACTTATAATTTTCATTCTCTTACAAACTAAGTTTAACTGGAAAATAACATTTAAAAGATCTCTTTGAAGGCTATTTCTAATTAATCTGCACTGTGAACTGTCACCATGCAGCTTTGCACAAGAATTTCATTCCTTTTCATTATTGACTTATAACCAAATTGCTCCCAATGATTTAAAATACAATTTACAATATTTTCCTCTACCTCAGAGCTTTACTTATTTCCCATTTTGACTTTGACAGTCCTTAGATGAACAACATTAATTCTATTCTCGCTGAGGTCATTGAAGCCTCAGAGAAACTGGTTTCTCTTGTGAATTGTGCTTTTAGAAACCTCAACCCTCGAGGTGGGAGCTCCCCCACTCCCCAATCCTCAGAGACAACAGGACTCTGGCAGCTGCTGGACAGGAAGAGGGACGTCCAACCCCAAGGGGTGAGAATTCCACCAGGCAGCAAGCTAGTCTGCAACTGGATAGCTATGAGAGACAGCAGGGCTGTTAACACCAGTGGGAGGATGGGAGATAGGGGTGCTTCAAATTTATCTTCCCCTGATCCACAGCGGGCAGGAGCTGCCGTGTTACAGAGAGGGGAGAATAGAATAGTTACCATCACAAAGGTGAGGCCAGTCCTGAAATAACCATAAACAGAAGCAAGGGTAAGGTTAGACCTGAAGCGACCATAAACTCAGTTTAGAATTACCATTACAGTAGCAGGTCTAGGCTAAATCCACCCAGGTATAACAATTTCAGATATTATCCTTCTACTGTTTGATATTATAAAGGCATCTATATAATGATCTTAACTCTTAGTTACAGTTTCTGGTTTTTACTTTAGAACAAACTGAGCTTTTGTTTTTTAACTAGGCAACTGATACAATGTTTCTTAATAATATTAATCTTGCTAAGGATTTCTGCTTTTCCAGCAGTTGAATTAATTCCACTTGTGATTTCTTTTACACATCAAATTCAATTGCAAGATGGTATTGAAACCTAAAGCCTCATTTTTAGGTTACCTTTTACCATTATCCAATTTGTAACAGGCAAACCACAGATCTGATCTACAAGTTCCTAGGCATGCGCAAACTGACAAAGTTAAAGCAAACTCAGATTAGAAGAGAGGATTTTACACACTTAGCATAGGGAAAGACTTGACTTTAGAATCACCTGGATACCAAGCTCTCAGCGTCCGTCCATGGCAGAAACTTCATGGAGGATCCTCCAGCTTCATTCTTCCAGGAAAATCACTGGGCAGTTGTTAGACATGGGGGTTTGTTTCTAAAAGGGAATTAATGGAAGTTTGGGGGCACAGGAAAAGTTTCTGCAGCTTTCTACAGATATCCAAGGCGATCCTAGGAGATCAGTCCTTCTCTAGAGTTAGGATCTACCAAGAGGATGTTTTTATTGCCTCAGCCAGCTTTCCTCAAAATAAGGCTGGGTGTTTGCCCTGCCTCTAAGTAAATTTCCCTGAGCTTATATTTGACCAGTTTGGTAGTACATTTCCTCATCCCTTTAAGGAGACATGGCACGTGGTCTCTGGTCCTCAGATCTGTCTGCCCTGTCATTCCCTCACACAGGTTTTACTGGAATTCAGGGTCCCATACAGAGCCCACTCTCGGCCATACCGTGGCCATGTGGTGTGGCAGGGAAAGTTTAGCCTCTTCCTTTTTAGACCATCAGTAGAGAGGTTGTCCCAGTTAAAAGCCACCCATTATCCCAGGGGAGGATAAAGGCATTCATAAGTCTTGGCGGCATCCCACTGCTAGACCTGGTTGAATGAATTGCTCACCAAGTCAGCGTACCCGAGGTCCAGAGCCCTGCTCGCTGTCCCCAAATTCCAGGGATCAGGAGCCTCATGTCTCTGGGCATCCCCAGAGTCTTACAGGTCTTGGGAGATGTCTGGGTCCAGTTCCCAGACCTTAGCTCCCAAGCCAGGCTTTCTGTCTGGGAAAGGGATGGGCTAGAGGCCTTTCTTCTGACCTCTTGGGGTAGAGATCTTAGAAAGTGGCCATGAGAGAGTTCATTTTATGGGAGCTCATTTTAGGCTCTGCAGTTAAAGGTGACATTAAGAGCTAATTAAGAAGCAGAGACTGATCTACAGATTACAGGCAAACAGCCTCCGGGGCCAGGAGATAATGGTTGGAGAGGAACTTCAGGGCCTCCTGGGGGCTGAGAAAGGAACATACCTCCCGGCATGGCCCAGAGTGAGTACCTCAGAGCTCAGGGCCTCAGTAATAAAACCAGAGGACACAGACCGGCTTTAATGAAAAGCTTAGACTCACCAGGCCTGGTGGGGGTCTGGGAGTGTTACTAGTCTCCTTGCCTCCTCACTTGTCTTGCCAAATATGTTGGCAGAGGGCTCTGGGTTCTGCGCTTCTAGGTTCTGGGCTTATGCCACATCAAAGAGTTTAAGGACTTGCCATTGGGTAGGAAGGGAGTAAAGAGATTTTTAAGAAATGATAAAAGAAAAGAAAAGAAAAAAGCAAATGAAAACTAGAAAAGTACACAGTCTAAAGCATGGGCCAGGGGCGTGTTGCAGAGCGAGACAGTTGTCCCAGGTCAGAGCTTTTGAAAGTCTTTCCTCCTCCCCCTTCACAGTGTTTGGGCGGGGCCCCAACTGTTTGCTCTTCTGATTGGCTGCCCCACCTGTTTGTTCTCAGGGAGCCAATGGTATATGTTTGATGGTATATGGGGCTTCCTCTTGACCCCAATGGGATTCTCATTCCAAATGGGATTCAAGTTCCAAATGGGATCCTTGTTCCAAATGGGACTCTCTGTGGCTGGGGTCTCATGTGGTCTTTCCAACAGTCTTCCCCTGAGGAGGTTTCTGGGTGGGACCTCATGGTCATGTTGTGTGTCGGTCATGTTGTGTGTCGGCCATGTTGTGTGTCAGCCATGTTGTGTGTCGGCCATGTTGTATGTCGGCCATGTTGTCTGCCAGGTCTCAGCCACCTTCCCCTTTTCACTAAACTAACCTTCCTCACTAGGATTGTTAACACTGACCTCCATACAGTTGGGTAACTAAAGTGAAAAATAGAAAAGAAATTTAATATTAATGAGGAATCTGACTCTCATAGAATTAGTATAGCCAAACTTTTATCTTCATAGATGTTGTATCTCAATAAGAGAAAAACCTTAGAATTAATCTAGGGTTTTTTCTATGACTGTTCCAATCAGGGAAACAGATTAATCTATAAAATATCACGAAAGACTAAAAGTGGGCCTTTCTATCCATGTGTATCCCTAAAGACGCTTTTCATTGCACAGTAAGTAAATAACACAGGGAAACATGAACCTTGGGGACATGTGAAAAATGAAATTATGAGCTCCAAACACTGAACATTGTTTTAGTAGAAACAGAATGGTAACTGCAGGGGATGATTAAATTATGCTGTCAAGGTGTCAGAAATAACCATTACATTTTTCTGAAAATAATAATTTTGTTAGTTTTAGTCTTTGAATAACTGTAGTCTTACACACCAAAGACAGATACAGCCTTAGACCCAAGTTTTTTGAGGAAAGTAATTCATTCATTATTTGGGAGGCTAAGAGCCAGTACATGTTATTTTTGAGTCAGAATGAAAGTTGCATAGTTATAAATTCTGCTTTGTAATTCACATAGATGTAAGATAAGCTATGTGAGGCTATTTATACAAAAGATAAGCGTTTTGAAAGAAGTGACCCTTTCTGTAAACTGTATCTGTATTCTTACTGATTAGAAATAATATGCAAAGTGAAATACTTGTTCCAGCCCCACATTAGGAGAAAACATTTCAAATGCATAATACCTCGTTAGTGCAATTCTATTTTTAGAGAATCTAATCAATGGATCTTAAAATATCATTCAGTGACTATTTCCTAAACATAACCTGAATAGATAGATGGTATTCAATTCTATATTAAAAGTTATAGGGAATGAAATAGAAAAATAAGTCCTGTGTCTCACAAAGCTTAACATTTAATTGAATATCTAAATACTTTTTGAAATGTAGAGCAGGGTTACAAGAAAATTAAAGAGCCCTGAGAAAACATCTACAAAACCTCACATTTCCACAGATTCTATTTTTCAATAAGTTACACTAAAAGCCATATGCTGGTACTTTGTGATTTCACTTGGTGTCAACAAGACTGCAGATGTGGGCACTAAAATCACTTATCAGGGGTCAAATAAAAATGAGGCTACCCAGGTGATCCATGATATACTTCTATGAGGTTATTATTTAGATTGTCATTGAACAGAATCATAATACTAGTAAATTCTCATAGACCTCATGGGCCCACTTTGAAAAGTATCAAAATAGAAGAACACAAGTAACAAAAAGGAAGGGTGCTATATTAGTCAGCCAAAGGGGTGTTGATGTAAAATACCAGAAATTGGTTGGTCTTTATAAAGGGTATTTATTTGGGGTAGGAGCTTACAGATACCAGGCCATAAAGCATAAGTTACTTCCCTCACCAAAGTCTATTTTCACGTGTTAGAGCAAGATGGCTGCCAACGCCTATGAGGGTTCAGGTTTCCTGGGTTCCTCTGGGCTCAGCTCCTCTGTTTTCTCCACAAGGTCAGCTTTTGACCATGAGGCTCTTTAGGCTTTGCCTCTCTGCACAAGGTTAGCTGTAGACTATCAGGCGAACGGCTCTGTCTCTTTCCCTGGGGATCCAACTTAAGACTTCAGCATCAAATTCCAACATCAAAACTCCAACATTAAGAACCCTCAACTCTGTCCTTTGCCATGCCTTTTAACTGTGAATACCCACCCACCAAGAGGTGGGGACTCAACGCCCTAATGACATGGCCCAATCAAAGCCCTAATCATAACTTAATCATGCTCAGGTACAGACCAGATTACAAACATAATCCAATATCTATTTCTGGAATTCATAGCCATATCAAACTGCTACAGGTGCTTTGTGCTGCACATACAAGTCAAAGTAGGTTCAAAAGACCTCCAACTGGTACTTCTAGCTTGGTCCTGTCTAGTTGTAAGGAGGACACATGGGCACTGAGCAGAGTTCTCATATTCTTGCGTGGTTAAATCTGAAAGACAAGCAGTAGAGCACAGCTTGCAGGGAACTTGGAGGTAAAACAGAATGCCCTGGGAGCAACCAGGGAAGGCTAATGCCTGATGATCTTGCATGAGACATTTGGTGCCCCAGATTGCCAACCAATAGGGTCAAAGAGAAACATTAGAAACACTCAGTGAGGTTGTGTGTTATTATGTACAGGAAATAGAGGCTGAGCTGTTCTGCCATATTGCATGCAGAGAATAAGTAACCTGAACGTTATTGCTACAGTGTTTATTTTACTTATTGTGTGCTATAATCATACACCTATTTATTTATTTATTTATTTTTTATTTTACAATAAACCTTTCTGGTAGTAATGATCTAAAAACAAAACAGAAGTGTGTGTTTAGTGAAAATTAAGTATTTGAATTTCCATTTATCAAGAAAGGATAAACATGCAACATATACAAAGTATCACTGATTACCATGGAGATGTCATGAATTGACATCCAGAAATTGCAAATATGTTGAAAATGCATCAGCATCTACTTCAAAAGTTAAATATATCTTTTTAAAAAGACTACAATCAAAAATTGATTCAACACATGCAACTGCAGAAGATGGGTTTACATAGCATTCTTGGAAGCATGACTTTTTATTTGATCCAATGATTGTTTTCCTGCACTAATTTAGTTCATTTTCAATCTCAAGATTTCTTGTGCACTTTCCAAAAGTGAAGCAGTAGCTGCTAAAGTGCCAGCCTCATTAGCAGAAGAACTTTGCAAACAATAAAGCAATGCCAGTCTTATATCAGTGTCCTCAGATGCTTCAAATAGAAAGTCACTGCAGTTAATTCCTTTAGCAGTTGAGTTTTTTCATCCAGTTCACAGAATGAATGTAAAGCTTTGGGAAGTTCATTCTGTTAAAAGCAATTGATAATTCTACTGTAAACTCAGCTAAAAAGTTGAATTTATACTTCCAACATTTTCATGATAATATGAATACAATTTTCAATGGAGCACTGAATCATGAGGAAACCAAATAGTCTTACTAAATTAAAAAATTTAAGAAGTTCACTTTGAAATAGTTGTGATGCACACTTAACTCATAATTGCATTCAAATATGTTTCAACAGGTTTTTTCAATGCTTTAAAGATTTATTTTTATTTATCTCTCCCCTCCCCCCATCCTAGTTGTCTGTTCTCTGTGTCCATTCACTGTGTGTTCTTCTGTGTACACTTCTATTCTTGTCAATGGCACTGTGAATCTGTGTCTCTTTTTGTTGTGTCATTTTGCTGCGTCAGCTCTCTGTGTGCAGCGCCACTCCTGGGCAGGCTGAACTTTCTTTCATGCTGGGGGCTCTCCTTGCAGGTTGCACTCCTTGCACATGGGGCTCCCCTACATGGGGCACACCCCTGCATGGCAGGTCACTCCTTGTGCGCATCAGCACTGAGTGTGGGCCAGCTCCACATGGGTCAAGGAGGTCCTGGGTTTGAACCGTGGACCTCCCATGTGGTAGGTGGACACTCATAACCATTGAGCCAAGTCCGCTTCCTCAACAGATTTTTAATAGAAATTAAAGTTTCAATCTAAGTTTCAAAACTTTAAAGTATATTTATATATATGTAGAAGATCTGAATATATGATAAAGATAATGTTGAGTAAAAGAAAAAAAAATCAGAATGACAGGATATACTTTTTCTACTATCTGTCTTCAATTGGATTTTAGAAAGTCAGAGGCTTTTTTTTAATCCCCTGCCTTGTGGCTTTTTGCGTGCTGTCTGCTTTCTGTGTCCTTTCGCTGTGCGTTCTTCTGTGTCTGTATTTATTTATTTTATTTCCCCTCCCCCTTTGCAGCTTGCTTGCTGTCTGCTTTCTTTCCATTTGCTGCATGCTCTTCTGTGTTTTTTGCTTGTCTCCCCCCTCCCACTTTTTTTTTGTTGCGTCTCCTTGCTAAGTCAGCTCTCCATGGCGCTTGCAGGCCAGGTGGTATTCCATGGCATCTGAGGGCTGGGTGGCTCTCCACAGCATGCGAGCTCCTTCACAAGGAGGCCCCAGGACACAAACCCAGGGCCTCCCATATGTAGACAGGAGCTCAACTGATTGAGCCACAGCCCCTTCCCTGAGGTTTTTTTTTAAGTCATTCTGAGTATCCTGCAATATGTATGAATTTTTTGTAAGGACGGCAATTAAAAAAAAATTACTGTATTTTGCTAAAAATCATCTGAAAATATTTCATCAGAATATTAAAAATGTAGCACCAAAAACTAGAGTTTTTAAGGTTTTTATAAAATTGCAATTGTTGCAAGGAAAGCTTGCAAATAGGATGTTGCAATTTAACTACAAAAGCTCTGGGAGGAACTGAAGAATCAATTTTGTAAAATATTTAATTTTGGAATCTCTATGCTTTAGAATATTTCAAATTGTGGGAAGAATTCCTTTGATAGTGCTCCAATTTTGAACTGGATAAATTTATATTTTGTAGCAAATAGGATGAAATACAGAAGGATTACCATATTGTAAAACATTCAGAAGGATCTTAAATAAAGACAATTTATTCAGTGACTTTTGATTTTCAAGTATTTGTTGATGAAAGGTACTCTATACACAAAAGACGGTATTATATCCCACGTCGGGGTGAAGGCAGTGAGTTTATTTGTAGTTTGGCTTAGAGCAGGGGTTCTTAACCTTTTCTGTTCCATGGACCCTTTTCCCAATCAGGTGAGATGAATATTACTGTAATTTATTTATTGCATAAATTCATAAGTGGAGGAAATGCTAGATTTCAGGTCGAGGTCAGAGAAAATAAAGATAATAAATTGATTTTTTTCAATTCAAGCTCACGGACCCCCTAAAATCTTTTCACAGACCTTGGGGATCCTAGACCCCTGGTCAAAAACCCCTGGCTTAGACAAAGGCCTCATTTGAGTAACAAGGAGATTTTCAGGAGATAACTCTTAGGCATTAGTTTTAATTAGGCAGACTTTCATGTTTAAAGGAATAAGGTTCATGCATACAACTTTAAGATAAAAAATTTGGCATATAGGCCTGTTTTCTTTTCTTAGGCATGGCTTGTATGTTCCAGAGATTTTTGTCCATTGGCAAAATGTATTGTGTAAAGAAAAATGCACGAAGAGTTAGGGAGCCCTGGGTTCTAGTTCCAGTCCTGCTGACTAGGCCATCTTCGACAATTTTTTTTTCTACCTTTTTGTGCCTCTTTTCTTTCAGTTGTAAAATACAAAGAATAACAGTTACTTAAGAGGATTTCTGTAAAAATTAACTAGAATAATATAGGTAAAGGGCTTGAGGAGAGTGCCTGAGTGAAATAATAAGCATCAATAAAATAGCTCCTCACTCACTTCAGCAGGTTTTAAAAAGGTAGGTTTCCATCTCCTCATTTAATTTCTCATGTTATGTAAAGATGGACATAACAAGTAATGAGAATCTGCATTGAGAGTGTTTGTCTGTCCCCAGTGGGAATTCAGTGGAGATGACTTAACTCATATTCTATACTGGAAAAGAAGCAATTAACTGGCAAAAGAAAAGACCAGACCAATTTCTTTCTGCGTCAACCCTAGGTAAAAACTCCTTAAGAAGATAATAATGATTTGTTGCACAGGGAGAGAATGTAACTAATGGCTGAGCATTGGATGGACCCTCAGGAAATTCAAGTTAATTAAATCAGAACTCCATTCCTGAGTTTGGCCCATAAGAACAGCTGCCGGCTGGACATTGAATGGCCTTCCAGGAAGGACTCCTTGTAACGAATGGGCCAGGGCTTTGTGTTGAACCTGGAGAACAGTGACAAGTGACACTGTGGCTTCTTAAAGGGCTATGACTGCAGACACAGTCTAATGTTTCCCCCTTTTGTCCATTTGAGTCTGTATCCCTGTCTGACTCTGGAAGGACTTGGCTCTGTCTTAAAGTCCAGGTAAGAGGTAGAATAAGGGCTTTTTTTTTTTAAGATTTATTTTATTAATTTCTCTCCCCTTCCTCTCCCCCACCCCTCCCCCACCCCGTCTGCTTTCTGTGTCCATTCACTCTGTGTATGCGGTGCCACTCTTGGGCAGGCTGCACTTTTTTCATGTGGGGCAGCTCTCCTTGCAGTGCTTACTCCTTGTGCATGGGGCTCCCCTATGCAGGGGACACCCCTGCGTGGCACAGCACTCCTTGCGTGCATCAGCACTGCACATGGGCCAGCTCACCACACAGGTCAGGAGGTCCTGGGGATCGAACCCTGGACCTTCCATATGGTAGACGGAGGCTCTATCATTTGAGCCACATCCACTTCCCGAGGACTTTTTAACAGTGATGGGAAAAAGAGGAGTGGGGTCTGTTCTGGTTTCAGACCTTGTTCATTTTCCAAGTTACGTTTATGCAAGGCTGAATATTTTTTTAAAATACATGAAATGCTATGAGAGAGCATGTCATTCGTCAGAGGGCCAAGTCCAGTGATTCCCGGGCTAGGGTTTTATCGGTTTTATTCCTTGAGCATTCTTTTTCTTTTGGGGCCTCCATTCATTTAACCCTTGACAGGTCTTCAAAAACAGGCTGCTTTTGAGATGGAAAAAAAAATACGCTCACCACTCAGTAAAGAAGTGCAGATGCCTGGTGTTTTTTTACATTTACAAAGTCACACTGCCCAGGGCACTTTTCTGGTTTCCTTAAAAGTATCTTAAGCTCCCCCGATGTGGTCACCTTCCCCTTTTGGAATCCACTGATAAATTACGGCAGAGGGAAACCATTGCACGGAAACCAGATCTAAAGGGAAAACTCGTTATCTTGGAGCGGAAAACAGGAGAGTGGGCCCAAGCTGGAGAACTTAAAAGACGATGGCTTTTTCCATCAAAGTGTCCACGTGGCCAATTAGAGATGGGAAGAGGGTGGTTCCCCCGAAAACCTGGGGCCTCGGGCACTTTCTGGAATGTGTACAGTCAGAACGTGAGCGTTAGTCAGCAGAACGGGTGCAGCCACGCCTCTCCCACAGAGCTGAAGTCACCTTCCTCTGCAGTTCAGAGGTGTTTGTCCTGGAATGGTACCGTTTAAAACCGCTTGGTTTTAAATAAAAATGGCAGCGTTATGAAGCAGGACCGGGAATTACCAAAACTGGCTGTGCCATTTCCTACCATGGGAAACTGGGCATATCCTCACCCCACTCTGTTTTGGTTTCTCGGCTCATGAAATAGGATGTTGGACCAGGTGACCTCTGAGGTCCAGCCTGGGTTGCTAGAAGAGTTCGGCTGCTGGGAGAGTAGCTCGAGCGGTCCGACAGGTGTGTGGAGTGGACGTGGGGGCACAGGTAATGGGTGTCAGCCTTGGGCCATCTTGGCATGCTCACAGTTTTAATCCCTCTCACACTGTGTCCGCGTCGATGGCTCACATGCCTCCTCTGTACTGGGGATGGGAAATAAGGTTTCGTAGCTTCCACAGCTGTTAACCTTAGAAATGGTAGCACCAACGGAGTACCCTGACATTGACCGCAGCGCTCCCTCCCTCCCTGAACTTTTCATAAATATGCGTGGGCTATGAGCACTGCTCAGCTGCCCAAGCCTTCGAACACTTTTGTCACCTGTAAGATGGGAACCGCACTCCCTTTTCAACCTGCCTCCACCTGCTCCTGTTTCTCTCTAGGGCTTTTCTGTTTCCCTGCTTTTAACTTTGGCCTTGACTTTTCACTGGGCATTCCTCCATAGGAAAGGCGAGTGCTCCTGCTGAACTCCCCTCTCTCTCGGCCTTCATGAACAGCAATAAACCCGGGATCCTTGACCAATAATTTCCCAAGGCTCTAGCCTGCTTGTGGCAGCGGTGACTTTTCAAAGGCTTTTGCCTTTTGCCCTTTCATCTTCTTTATTAAAGTATCTGCCCGAGTTGCCATGTATTGTTTAACGATATTCTTTCACATATCAGAATTTACTCACTGTTGTCTCCAAAACATATTCCGTCTTAGACACTATCTCATCCTCTCCTCTGCCAAATATTGATTATTCATACATTCCCTGACCCCCACCGCTTCAGCTTCGCTCTTTGTTATGTCTCCGTAGCTATTCTTTCCCTGAAATACAAGGACAACCTATTATTCCCACAACTCAGCACTTTTTCCTGGCTCTTTTACCTTTTGAAAGCCAAGAGCAGGGAAGCCTTGCCATGAACTTGGCACGTCTCTTCCAGGGGACCACCCTCTCGGTTCCTAATGCTTGGCCCACATGGCTACTTCTGTCTCTGGGCGTCCCTATGTAGCTGCCACCCCAAAAATATGCCCCACTTTTACAAATGAAGTGTCCAGATAGAAGCCATTGTCTTCAGCGTCAAGGGGCCGGCGGGGAGAGAGGGCCTTCATGCCCTGGCATTCCCTTGGAGGAGAATGACATGGGGACAGCGGGCCTGATGACGGCTTCTGATGTGCCATCGCTCTGGTTGAAAGCAACACCCCACACTCAGGTTCCTTCCTTGATAGCTTAGGGGCAGTTACCTCCATCACGCCTCGCCAGAGATAATGTCCGTGCATGTGATTGCCGAGCCTCGAATCTTCCAGCTCCAGTGCCTGATGCCTGGGTTCTCCGCGGCTCACTGTCATTTCTTTAATGCTTTTCCTGTCCATTTCAAGCCCCTCCACATGGCAGCCTCTGTTCAAGACTTCTGAGCATAGATATCATCAGAACACTTCTCTTTTCCAGAGATCGAATATACGTGGAAACAGCTCACTTTGTATTTTTGCTCCAGTTATGGCCCTGCTGATCCTGTGCCTTGAAAATCCCCACCGGGTGACACTCTTTTGTGAAAACAGGCGATTTTATGCATGAGTTTCTGACAAAAAGGAAAAAAATGTTAAGTCCACCCTAGTTCTGTCCGGACAAGCAGAGAGAGAGGCGTGCTGGATTTCCAGACAAATAGTTTTCCCTCCTTTTGCTCAATGAACTTGATTCACTGGAGGGCATCCCCCCACCCTGGAGAGGTGGGTTGTCTCCGCGTGGCCGCTCTCCGCAGGGCACTGGTGTGAGTCACCGTTTTCATGAATGAAAAGAACAGGGGGAGGGCAAAAAAAATAAAATAAAAAGGACAAGGAGCTTGTTGCTAATGTCCTCAAACAAGGCAAACATTTTGTGAATAATTTTTAAATAAAATGTGACGGGTTGGCTTTTTGTTTTTTTGTTGTTTTGAATGGAATGCATACAAAAAAGAACTTGTTTCAACAAAAGTTTTATCTGATATCCTGTTCAAATGCCGATTCTTTCTAAAATGTTTGGCAACTTTACTAGGGTACAGGAAAAGCACAGCGTTGAATCATGTTGTTTCCAAGCTTTGCATCAGTGCAGGCATGAAACACACTTATGAAGAGTGTTGATCCCACCTAATATGCAAGGAAAGTTCTGGCAGGAGTGTATGTGCTACCTCCTTTTGGAAGGACCTTGACACAGACCCTTAGGAGGGGTGGGAAATCCAATCAAGGTGCTAGATAGCTCACCATAGACTGTACTGAATTTCTGTTTTGCTGTCTGTTGACTTCACTGATGTCTTCTCTACCAAAAGAAAATATTCAGAGACTCTTCTCTAATCCAGTCCTCAAAGTACAAGTTTAAGAGACTGGGCCCTGGAATGAGAGTCAACAATGATCGTTTCAAATCCTGGTTTTGGGTGCTGGCTAACTTTAGCCCCTTTAAACCATTTAACCCGACTTGGAGGTCCAGGTTCCCCAGGACATGCCACCTCTGGAGCACCGGGTCCCCCACCCCTCCCAGATTTGCATTTCCCCTCCCACCCTTACTATATCCCATTTCCACCCTTAGCTCTTGTTGTTCCCTCTATCTGGAACATCTTAATTCACAAATGGAATCTGAGGTAGCCATCAGGATTTAGCACGGGCACCTTTTCCTTCTGCAGGGTTTTCCTAAACCCCTCTCTGAGTTAGGGCTCCTTCTGGAGGTGTAGGGCGCTCCCGGCACACAGCTGCCTTTGCACCTTCCTCACTCCTGTTTGCCAGGCTGTGAAGCCCTCAAGGGGAAAGATTGTGCCCTTCATTCACTCTTCCATTCATTCAGCAAGGACACTGGGTTCCTTTTCTGGGCCGGGCCCTAGTTTAGGTACTAGAGATGGTGAAGAAGACAGATAAGATTCCTGTTCTCCAGGAGCACAGGGGGAGGTAGTTCATACAAGGTGAACAGCTAAGCTAGCAAGGTAAGTCTTACAAAGGAAATGAAAGCGTGATCTGAAGGAGAGGGCCTGCTGATTGATTCAGGGTGGCTGGAATCTTGTGAGCCGTAGCATAGGGGAGGGCCCAGGGCCATGGGTCCCAGCTGAAGTCAGAGTTAGAGGATGCAGGGCCTGAAAGTTTTCCTTCTTTGTGGGATGAAACCTTGGAGCATTTCTAAGCAGGGAGATGCAGGATGCGATTGGCATTCGGGAAAAGCCCTCTGGATGGTGAATGGATTTTCCTTTGTGCCCCCAGAGCCTAGCCAAGTGCCTGCTCCTGCTTGGTCATGATGATAAGGGCCAAGCAGTTTCTCCAAGGGAAAGCTCAAGGTCATTTCAGCTGAGCTTCCAATGCCGAGTTCACTCTTTGGCCTCCCCTCTCTGCTGGCTTATGCCCAACTTTTTTTTAAGAACTTCCTGCAGTTAAAATTGTTTCAAGTATTTTCTCACCTGTTTAGTAGATAAGCTATTCAGTTTTTGCTCATTCCATTTATATAAGTTGGACAACTTCAGACATGTTAAAAGAATCATCTCTAGGCAAGGCCACAAGGTGGGGCAAACATGAGGACCTGAAGGATATTTGGTACTTTCCTATGTCTAAATGTGACTTTCTAGAACATGATTAAGACAGTATTCAAATCTTGCATTCACGCTGGAACTTTCTTCCAAGGGCCTCTAAATCGTCCTTCCGTGTGTAAGCCCAGCATACCCACAGTGGCCAGTGGTATCAGAAAGGAAATTCAACAAACAGAGCCAGAAGTTCATGGAGCCTGTTTTCCCATCACTAGGCAAGACAGCTCTGGGTTTCCCCACTAACGTGAGGGGATGTGCTGCTTTTTTAGGGTCACCCGCACTGGTGCTTTTAGTCCATGTGATAATCGGTCATTTGTTTCCAATACTTGTGAATGGAAACTCACAAGTCACCTTTCCTGGAGACAGCAGCTGCTGCGGTCCCTTCTTATGCCTGCCCCTTGATGCTCCCTCCACTAGCCGCCAACGCTAGCTCCCAGCTGCTCAGTGACTTCAGACCAAGTGGTTTGAATCCACACACCCTTGTATATCTAGTACAAGTTAGTTTCCTTGTAAATAGCGAGTTCCTTGGAAATGCAGTCTTTTCATAATCTCTTGGTTTTTAAAGACCATTTCTAGTTTATACTCCCAGCGAGCCAGGCTTTTTGCCATAAGACTGAAACTCTGTAACAATAGTCACCCTGAAGCGTGTGCTGTGACCTTGTCCTCAAATAAGCAAAGGCCAGCTCTGGGGCGCAGTGGGGTAGTGGCCCTCCAAGACGTGCCGTTTCTTGTGAAAGGAGGAAGTTGTCATATACACCAGTACTATTTTCTTTTTTCACTAGACTTTATTTTTTAGAGCAATCATACAGTTTAAAGCAGATTTACAGGAAAAAATATGCTGATAATACAGTATTCCCATATACGCACACACAAACACAGTTTCCCTATTATTAATATCCACTAATTTTAACCTACATTTTTACTAAAACATAACACATTTTATCATGAAAAATTTGGGAAGCAGTGGAAAAAGATTTTTTTAGAGATGATTTTTAAAAAGACCCTGAAATCTAGAAAAAACTGTTATTGTTACAATTCTAGTCCATTCTTCTAGTTTTTCTCCCTCTGAATACATGTGTATCTACGTATATGTCTGAGTATGCCTTGTTTCTGTTCATGCATACTTATTTATAAATATATATTTTCTTTTACAAAACTGGTGTCAATTTTTACACTGTATATTAAACATAAAAGCTTTCTACACTAGCAGCCACTGCTTTTTGCCTTAGCTCAAATCCCAGGCGGGTGGTTTTAACTGCCTTTAGTCAGCCTTTTCTTACAACATTTGTTATGTATATCATCTTGATCAACAGTAAAAGATGAATTAGGTTATATAAAGCCTTAAAAACAAACCTTTACTCCTGTTTGGCTGCCAGCATTTATCAGATTAATTATGTGATCTGCTAGTTTTCGCCTCACTGTTTGCCATGCAGATACTTTGAAGTGAGAAGAGCTCCTTTCTGGAACAAAGTAGCAGTGGGCTCTTGGGAAAGAGCGCTGGGCTGGGAGTCACCGGGTCTCGTTTCACACACCAGCTGCGGTCACAATCAGCTGTGTGACTTCAGTCACGTTAGGGACTCCCTCTGTGTCAGAGCTCCCTCACCCCTAAAAGGGAACTGTGGATTTCCAAGGTTCCTTTTACAGCTGTCAAGTCTCTCCTCGGGTGGCCTTGCCCGAATGCGGTGCTTTTCCAAACAGCCTAAAAGGCAGTGGTGGGCCTGTCGTGCAAATGTAGGTAGAAGTGCCGTCAGCCTCCTGGTCTGCCTTATGCAAGAAGGCTGGTGGCCCCTGTGAGGCCCCTTGATGGCCTGGAAGTAAACAGTACCCCTGCACCATCTTTTCTTTCAGGTGAAACGGCAGCCCTCTCATTGGCCTTTTCAGACAAACTGATTTATTCGTTCCTTCCTTCTCAATTCAGCTTCGTTTTAGAATTGCCCAAGCTCCAATCGACAGTGAGGTCGCCTGGGCACAGGACATGTCTTTGCCACGTGCTGAGGAATGGGTGTCTCTCTTTCTGCACAGAGGCAGCTGCCCGACGGGTTGCTGTCCTTCTCGCCTTAGGCCAACATGCATTTCTACCTTGGCCTCTTCCTCCGGGGTGGCGCCCCCATTCTAGTGCACCATCAAACACTCCGCCCTCTCCCTCTGGACCCTCGACTTCTGCTCCCTCTGCCGGGAGCGCAGGTCTCCAACCCCCCCCCCCCCCCCCCCCCCCCCCCCCCGGTGAATTCTGGCTCTGTTCTCGTCTCGGTGTAGATGCCATCTCACCCACAAAGCTTCTCAATGTCCTCCTCCAGGTTGGGTTTGAAGGTCCTGCTCTAAGCTGTCAACACACCCTGTATTTTCTCTCGCCATCCTGGTATCACAGGACACCCCAAATTCCCATTTTCCATTCAGTTTCCCCTCCTAGAATATAAATGCCTTGAAAAGTACCTGAAAGGCCCCCAACCGATGTTGATTAAATGACGTGACTCTACGTGCTGTTTACCTACTCATCCCGAAAGAGCGAATGAGCCCTATGAGCATGACAGTTTCTAGGAGACTGACAGGGACTCGATAAATGTATCAAGGGAGAATGAGCATGTCCGAAACCCTTAAAAATGTGCTCGCCATTGGCCAAGTACTTCATACTTGCTATTCCATCCAGGCATTTACTAAGCATCTTTTATGCACCCTGTAAGTTGGTTTATGCACCCTGCATTTTGCTAGGCACTGTATTACATAGAAAGGAATCGAAATTGTGAATCTTGTCTGCACAACGCCTGGAGAAAGGCAATTAACCTTTATGGAAGGTTAGAATGCAAGTAACTGCAAGTAACTGTATGTAACAAAAACGGTGTTTATATAACCTATTAAAGGCTATTAAGGTGCAGGAAAGATCAATGCATTCTAAAAGTTCCATAAAGGAAGCTAGGCCTGGCGTTTGAAGGACCATTTCCAAACTGGAGGAAGAGGGAAGCTTCTTTCTCTCTTTCCAAAAAGCTATTGTTACAAGAGGCATGTGCTGGGAGGTTCCTCAGCTAAAACAGCAGTCCCAGAATCACCCCTTCCTCTCCTCACTCAGCGTTCCAGCTGGAAGATCTCTTATCATTGGTTTATCTAATTAAGAGGTCCTTTCTTTTAAAACTAGTTAGGAACGTGACATGAATTAGAGGAATCAGCTGAGATGGTTTACCTGGAGAGCAACTGCTCACACTCGTGGTGGGATAGATATCTGAGAAGAACCTCTAGAAGGTGAAGAATGGTTCAGAGAGAGAAATTCGAAGACTGCAAAGGTAGAATTTGCCAACAGCAGGTCCCGAAAGTGTTTTCTACTTTCCCTGACTGAATGGTGCAGTGAGGTTGGTGAAAAGCAATCATCTGACCTGGGCGAGGAAAGTCAAATATTGTCTGTCCCAAACAATCAACTCTGTCTGAAATAGAAAGTTGTTGAGATATTATTTTTAATGTTATATCTATATATATAGTCTCTGTTCTTTAGTGGTCTTTTCTGGGAATGATTAGGAATCTTCCTGCCACAGAATACTACAAATGTGTTTTCTTGTTGGAAAAGAGAGAGAGAGCTCTAGAATGGAAGAGAGAACATCTTGCTTTTGAAGCATCCCTGCTTTAAGAGTCCATAGGAAATAAATGACCTTGCCCAGAACTCTGATTTGATTTTTAATAACTTACCAACTCTGCAAAGCAAGGCACTCAGGAGAAAAGTGTAGGTGAATAGACAAGAGACCTACATTTTTAAAAGCCCATTCCTTTCTTTGGGGGGCACACTTAGCACGTGGGTATAATTTAAAGAAAGCTGAGGAAGAAGCATTTTCTCGTGGCTGCAGATGTGTCGAGGCATCAGCTGCTCTGTGCCCTGAGTGCTCCGCTCCTAGACTCCTACCTGTCCTGAGTCTTGATTGAGACTTGGCACAGAGATCCCAGGCGTGTTTAGTCGGATTATCCAGTTACTCCCAAAACTACCTGCAGTTGTTCTGTCTTATGAATGAGAAATTCTAAGAAGTCTTAGCCTGACATCACGGGACAGAAACAAGGAGAAAACAGACCGAACAGCTGAAACACAGAGATAAAACCGACCTCTTTCCCTGCCGTCGCCCTGTTCTTTTGGGAGGAGTGCTGCTGAGGTGGAACAAGGAAGGAAGGGAATTACTACCTGTTGCCGTACAGCTGGACAGAGTGACAGCTTTCGTTTCTGCTCCCCTGACCAGGACTTGCTAAGCTTTCTTTCTTCCTGAAGCAGTAGAGGGTGCTATGCTGACATAATTGAAGAGATGTGAAATTGTTATCAGAGTCCAGGACTTCGTGACTGTCTGCCCTTGTCAAGCCGCTCGTTCTTGTCAAAAACAGGAAAAATGAGAAGAGAAAAATAATTAGGGCCCAGGCCATGATAAGGGAGACAATAAAAGAACACGGGAAATGATGAAAACCTAAAACTTTCACAGGGTTTTACTATTTTGAAGTATTTGACAGAAGCCAAAGGCAAGGCAAGCTGGCAGAACTTGTAAGGTCACGGAGACTTTAAGTGTCTGAAAGGACAGAGCAGACTCGGAGTAGAGCGTTTCCTTAAAGTAGAGAAGAACTTTCTGATGAATGGTAGAGTAATTCCTAAAACGCCATTACTACCACCTTTTGCTCTTTGGGCAGTTTATGTATTTGATGGACTGTCCACGTTTTACCAGTATAGATTTGAAACGTATTTTCACAGCCCTACCCCATGCCTCTTTTAGAATCACACATTTTTTGCTGCTCACAACCTCAGGCTGGTGAGTACAATCTTGATGTTTGAACATGAGGAGACGCTGGCACTAAGCATCTAAGTGACTTGTCCAAAATGTATCAGCATGAGTGGCCCAGCCAGGATTAGAATTCAGTGTCATGACCCCTGAGTGAAAAACCTCTCTGCTCTGCTGCCTTGCTTTGCGTTTCAGCCTTTTATATTGTGGCCATCGTTATCCAACTATCTTACATTTGTAGATCACTTTAATTTCCAAAGCGATTTTACATACATTATCCTACACTTACGTACCCAAATGCCCTTTCTAAACATCTTATTCATTGGTTTTCTCAAAGACAGACCTGCCCCATTTTATGGTGGGCTAAAAGAGAGGTCAAATATCTTCTTGCCACGCTGTTTACAGTGGAGTGTCCATTTACGCCTAGTCAATCAAGTTTCTGTTCAGACCCCTTTTTCCTGCCTGTAAGCTCCCTTTTTAGTGACTGATTTGGCTATTTGGTGAGGACAGTGGGGTAAAGTTCAACTGACTCAGAGTAGAAAACCTCGGCCAGATTAGTGGGGTTGTGTAACACCTTCCTAACTCCCGGGTGAGAGTGATGGTGTGATGAAAAAGCGGGCAGCATGCACCTGCCAGGCTTCACACGGGGGTGAAAAGTTCAGTGGCACCGAGGCGTTCTTTAAAAGTTTTTCTGAGGCCTGACACCTGGTCAACCCCCCAGCATGTCTGCTGGTGGGGTCGTGCCTCCCAGTCTCCATACGGTGCCCATGTCCCTGGCTCAACACATATTCCCTAACGCTGTTCCAGAAGGAACAGAAACAGCCCCGTCTCTCGCAGGGACACTGACCGAAACGGGAGTAGCCATGGGGAGGGGCATGCCATGGAAGAAGGTATTTTGAATTCCTCCTCTGCCTTTCCTAGGTAAGCTGAGGTTAGGAAAATTTCCCCTGAGGTTTCCACAGGATGTGGAAGGGAGCTGGGCAGAGAGCCACAGAGGAGCCTGAGGACTGCTTCTGGAAGAGCAGGAGCTGGAGATCCAGCAGCAAAGAGCATCTTCCATGTGCAAAACACACTGCCCACCTGGACTTCCCTGGAAGGAGGGAGCTAGAGGGAAGAAATTCAATAGCTTTAAGTACCGACGAACTTGACAGGGATGTGACCATGTTCACTATTTTGCTGCACCAGGTGACACCTGTTGTATTAGTCTGGGTTCTCTAGGGAAACATAATCAATGGAAGATATGTCAATGGTAAGAGCCTTTTATGAGAGTCTTCTATGCAACTGTGGGGATGCACGAGTCCAGGTTCCGCAGGCAGGTTGCAACCAGGAGCTCCAATGAAAGCCCAGGGAAGGTCCTTAGTAAGTTCTGGGAGATGGTGGCTGTCCAAAGATGAGCTAGAAAATTCTCATGCTGGAATCACTTCCCCTTTGAAGGCATTCAACCGATTGGATAAAACGTCACTCATTGCCGATGGCAATCTCCCTGACTGATGTAATTGTAATCAGCTATCTATGATTTACCACTGCAGTATGGTGGCTATAGTCCGTAACTGCCCTTGTAGTCCAGTTAGCCCAGTGCTTGCTTCACCAGACAACTGGGCACGATTACCTGGCCGAGGTGACACATTAGCCTAACCATCACATCTATGAAGCTCCAAAAAATGTTTATTTTAGTTAAAAGTAATATTTTATTTGGCACGTAACAAACATATGAAAGTTACAATATTAATATCAAGAAAAGACATAGGCTTAAGGAGGAGTTTATAAATTATACAACCCCAATGGCTTAATGAAGGAAATTAGGAATAAGTTTGGCATTAACTCTAATTTTTTCACCACAATCTTGTACTTACAAAGGTTTTTCTAATATAATATACATATTATTAATATAAAATACAATATTATTATATTGTAATGCATTAATAGAATATACAATATTAATATAAAATAATATTCTTTGTGTCCATTGATATTTATGTCAGTTATAGAATAAGGTACCCACTCCCCAGCCCCAGGCAGGCAAATGGTAAATGTGAAAGAACTTAAGAGTTTGGAGCCAGGCAGACCTAGTTCTAAGCCCACTTCTGCCCCTTAATATCTGTGTAATTGTGAGCAACTACTGTAAATTGCTGCATCTCATTTTCTCCATTTATAAACTAAAAATGTTTATGTCCACCTCACACTATTGTCATTTTGAAATTAAAATATATGTGAATGGAACCTGGCAAATGATTACCACTTTGTAGGTACTGCATAGATTTTTGTTTCTCCACTCCATGTGCATGAAGAATTTTGGTACCTTCCTTAATTTTTTTTTTAAGATTTATTTTTTAATTTATTTCTCTCCCCTTGCCCCCCACCCCCCAGTTTTCTGCTTTCTGTGTCCACTCGCTGTGTGTGCTTCTGTGACCGCTTCTATCCTTATCAGTGGCACAGGGAATCTGTGTCTCTTTTTGTTGTGTCATCTTGTTGTGTCAGCTCTCCGTGTGGGCGGTGCCATTCTTGGGCAGACTGCATTTTCTTTTCATGCTGGGCGGCTTTCCTCACGGGCGCACTCCTTGCGCGTGGGGCTCCCCTACGCGGGGACACCCCTGCGTGGCAGGGCACTCCTTGCGCACATCAGCACTGCACATGGGCCAGCTCCACACGGGTCAAGGAGGCCCGGGGTTTGAACCGCGGACCTCCCATGTGGTAGGCGGATTCCCTATCCACTGGGTCAGCTCCGTTTCCCTACCTTCCTTAATAATCACGACCTAATCTTGACTGTTTTCAGAAAGTATTTTTAGAGTTCTCCTCTGAACTTGTTGCTTAGCTCCTTCATGTGTTCGTTCAGGAATCAATTGCTCACCTGGTCTTCAAAGGAGTGGCAACATCACATATCTCTGGCACACAAGTGTTGTCTTGTTTTAAAATTCTTGAATAATCTGCTTGATTCTGATACTGGCTATCAACAGCTTAATGCAAGTCTGATTAGTAATATATTGCTCAATACGTGTAGGAAAGCAATTTCCTTAGAAAAATTTTGGCAATCTCCATTTTATTTGGGGGTGGGGATGGGGGTCTTTCACTTGATATTGCTTCTTAGGAATGTCACCAGGTGACCCAAGCACTGTGGCCCATCTTAACTCACCAAAACTTGATGATTAAAAAATGAAAATTACGACCTCATCAAGATATATTGTCAATTTAGAAATTCTCTAAACCTTGACTGGTTGAGGTCCATCCACTAATTAATTTCAAAGTTACCTCATAAATTCCCAAGACCATAGGAAGGAAAGCTGGCTATTACTTGTCTTTCCCCCAAATTTGGCAATAGGATTTTTTATCTAATTGATCATGATATTTCAGGGAAATAAAAAGTTCTTTAAGAATTTGCCTCTTCATGCACCACTCTAGCAAATTAGTTCATACACTTAGATCTTATTGCATCTTTCTAACCTTGTAAGGCTGCAAATATTAGAATCACGTTTATCACCTGTGTGTGTGTGTGTGGGGGGGGAAATCTGACAGTAAAGCAGTGGGTTGTGTATTGTTGGTTTGTTTTGCTTATTTATTTATTCATTTTTCCTCAGCCACATCCTCTGATAATGATTTCCACAGCCTGGACACACTGTGAGGAAAGAAATATTTCGCTGAATTTCTTTTAAATGGAACTGATCGTTTCATCTAGTGATCTCATAACCTCAAAGCACTTTACAAACTGAGTAATCATTGAAGATGTTAAATATAGTAAACACAATGTTGAAAGCCTTCACAAATAAATCCATAGTTAAATCCTATTCTACCACAAAGTAGCTTTGCTTTTGATGTACCTTTTTAAAATCATGGATTTCTTGTTGAAAGTATTGAGTGTGGTTTTCACTGTTGTTTTTTGTTTTGTTTTGTTTTGTTTTTCCAATTACATAGGTCAGGGTCCACTCTCCTGGGTATTTTATTATGTGTAGAAGCAAGATATTGCCATACCTGAGGCTATGGCCCAGGTATCCAAATTGTACATTTAATTCCTAACTCAATTAGTGAGTGAACATGAATAAGAATGAAAATGTTTCCTCTCTTACTTTTAGGGTTTTCTGAATATAATACATGTTATTAATATGAAATAATAGACATTAGAAACAATGTGTATAGTTTTGCTTGCATTACATGAGGATAAGCCTCATTTAAGTGTATATCTATCCATCAATGTGATTTTTTTTTTTTAAATGTAGCCATGGACATGGATAGATTCATAAATTTTGACTCATAAATGTAGAGGATGAAACAATTGCAGGATAAAGTTTAAAATTAATAATTTAAGTATTCACCTTTTCCTCTACTCATTCGTTCAATAAATTAGGCTTAGGACACTGGAAACAACTGGTTTCTCCAGTGGCCTTCCAGGTCTGGTTGCTGCTGCCCATTTTCTCTCTACAGGCTTTCATGGTTGTTGTTGAACATCATCCTGGGGCAACCCAGAAAAGCAAGAATATTCTGGAGCGATAGCTCTCCTTTAGTGAATACATTCTGGTTGCAGAGAACTGAGCAAGTAGTCAAGAAGAGCCCTATTTGATCTTTTCGAAGAGTGTGTTTCCCTCACGTAACTGAGGCATTTTGCTCTATGACAGCAGCCCTCCCTTTTTTTTTTCTGTCCTATTTATAAATATCAGCAGTGGAGGAAGAGCTTTGTAGGACAGAATTTACACTCTCCTCTGACTCTGAAAATACTGCTGGCTGTATGGGCACCAGATTTGCCTCCCAAGGGACTAAGCACCTGAGAACTGCAAACCTGAGAGAGGCCATTTCTAAGGCCAAAAAGCATGGCCTATAGTAAAACCCTCTCCCGTAATAACCTTTCATGAGGAAGGTCATTATGAAATATATTGGGTTTTGCCCAATGCCTTTTAAAGAGCCCCGTAAAATAGTAGATGAGGTCACCTCGGATTCCTATGTAGAGAAGATCCCTCCTTCTTCCCCCAACTCATTCTATTCCACACCCTACCCTGCACCTCCCACTCCTCCAAGCCAACAAACTCATCAAAAGTTTAATTTTCTTCTCCAAAAGTCATGTAGTTGAACTGCCTATTCTTAGTCTTATACGTTTTTGTTTCCTCTTTGATCCTCCTTTTTTTTGCCAGGTTTCCTGTTGATAGCGACATGAGTCTCAAGGGCTTCCCTTTTGTTTCTTTTGGAAAAAATTAAGAAAAGAGCCAATTTACAGCCTAACGGGTGGAAAATGATAGTCATGAAAAGGCAGCCCCAGCAGGCAGCAGAGGCAGGGCTCACCCACCCCTCTCTTCCAGAAGCCACCTCCCTGGCAGGGCATCCCTTTGGAACAGAAGCCAGCATCCATCCCTCTGGGATTTGAGAATTGTGACCTCGGAATGATACGAGGCTGAGTCATGGCTTATCAACGTGCAGATGGCTCCTCCTGCCCCTGCCTTGAGGGCTTACAAGCCATTTTCTTCCTCAGTTGTTGGAATTTGATTCATTTCCTCTTTTTGGCTCTCCCTTTGGTTCTCAGATCTGAAGGTGGAGTTTATATCCAAGAGGGCTTGGGATCAGGGCTGGTCCTGAGGACCAAAAGGCTGCTGTGGTAGCTTTGGAAGCACATGGTTGGACAATAGCTATCGCAGAGAGGCCTCAGAATGAAGCCCTGGGTGGGATCCAGAAACAAAGTCCACCTCAGAATCCCCGAAGCGTCTCCCTGGTGGGTCCTACCACTCATTCTCCATCTGCCTTTCACAGCAATGGGGTGATGGGAACGCTAATGAAAATGTAAAGTGGCTAAATGATCTGGAACGACAGGTTGTGTACCTTGAAACCTCAGTCTTCGGTGGGTTTTTGTCAAAGCCCTCAGAAGAAGTCTCCAACCTAAACTCCTCCTACTGTTATGCATCCAAGTCTTGTTGCCTCAGACTCGCTGTGTGCCAGCCCAGGTATATTCTCTGTCGTGTTGTCTTGAAGCCTCTGTGGCTCACGGCTGGGAGTACAGCCTGCCTCGTGTCTGGTGGCCTCTGTGGCAGAAGGCAGGCAGGCTCATGGCTCATGAGTGCCAAGCTCCAAATGGTGCAGCACGGGAGGCAAGGCTCTGGCTGACGATTCGCTTCCTCTCTTCATTGAAATCACCCTGCCTGCTAGAGAATTTTGCGTGTTGAGTGGAGAGCTGTCTTGCTTGGGCTTGCTTTTGAGTTCTGGGAATTCAGCTTTTCTGCTCCTGAAGCTTGATTTGGGATGTAGGTGTGTAGTGAAAGAAATGGGTGGAGGCTTCTAACTAATGGCGAAGGCATCTTTGAAACAAGCTGAGATGTGGATCTGGGATTCTGGGAAGCAAACATCTTGCCAGCACTGAGCTTTGACGGGAGAACGCTTTGATATCTGTGGTTGCAGAGTAAATATGATTCACGCCGGAGATCCTGCCTTGCAATTAAATGAGCCAGAAAAGGCCAAGAAAAATCTGAAAAATTATCTGTAAATACTTCTCAGTAGTTTCAGGAGAGGTCCCAAGGACATTAATTTCTACCTAGCTGTTATTTAGTAAAATCTTCAGACTATTATCTTGTTCTTGGCAGAATTCACCATAGCTCCTAAGAGTGCAGGCCCATGGTTCAGTGCTGAATCTGCCTCTTTCTTGCTGTAAGCCCTTGAGAAAACTAAATAAATCTCTCTGTGCCTTGCTAATAGCAACTGTGAAGTGAGTGATAATAATATTATGTCTTTCATGAGATTATTTTAATGTTTAAATTCAATTATAACACATAATATTAATTGATTACTTACTGGAGCCAAGTGCTTTTCTAAATGTTTTATAAGTATTACTGTTATTGTCATCATCATCCACATCAATTACCATTATTTGCTTTGCTGTATTATAAAGAACTATAGACAACTTTGATTCCACAAAGAAAGGCATTCAAGACTCAAGAAGGAGGCATGAGAAAATATATTATTGAGATTTTTTAATCATCTAGGGAGCCAAGCAAGATTGGCCATTTCATATGAGTTTTACTCAGCTTTATAGCACTTCTAAAGGGTCAGGTAAATAAAGTCATAATTAGCAGCTGTGATATAAGAAGGGGAATGATGATGTAGAAATCAGGAGGCATTTGTTTTGGTCCTGAATAATTTACTGCCTCTCTATATAAGTGAATAAATCATTTAGCCACACAGGGCCTCAATTTCATTAGACCCAAAATAAGGAGGTTGAAGTTTCCTTTCAGCTCTTTGACCCTAAATCTTACTCCATATCTATTTGTAGAGGACATCTATTCCCATAACATATCACTAGTGGCCCACGACCATGTCATATTCCTAATCTGTGAAGGGGCAGCTGAGCACAGAGATCCTGGGTCCATAATTCTTTCTTTGGCCAATGTTGAAATCCAGGAATGATTTTTGTCCAACTGGTATTTTCTCTTCCCTCCAATGATCAGGTTTTTAGTTAAAACATTGAGGGACTACTTGTATTGACATAAGCATTTTAGGTAGCAAATATAGTTGAAGCGGACCCAATGAGTCCTAAAATTGGATGTGTAAAAAGCCTGTTAAAAACAGAGCTAAAAGTTAAGACCTTATACTTGAAGTTCTGCAGAGATCAGTGTTAAAGTCCGATATCAAACCGTTTTGTATCAGAACTATCGAGGTTTCTAAAAATAAGCAAGAGATTGTTTAAAATAAAGAAAAACATGCTCAAGCAATATCTTTGATCCCAGGACAACTCTGGCAATGAGACATGAAATTTCAATTACCCTCAAATGTGCTGAGATTTTGATTCCCATAGAGAGAATGTCATCAAAGAAGTCTTGGATATGCTGCTAGTCCATGGAATAAAATAATGAAACAGAACTCCTCCATCTATGGGCTGGACCCAAACACTTCTCTGACTCCCTGTCATGTTTCAGAATATCTAGCACCTACCAGCAGGGTGACGCTGGCACAGAGATGAAAGCCAGGAGAGGCCCCTCCCCTGAGTCTGCTCCTTTGAACCTGAGTCAGAGTAAGGTAGAAGCAGGGACGAGTGATGCAACCTAGGAGAGCCAAAGCTGTGTTCCAAGTGTTCTTCCATATGCTAACAATATTGACTTGTATGGCATAATCATGCCCAGATGCGATAGTGACAAGACAGCAGAACTTTCTGACTTATATAATTTAGTGTGTATTTTTTTAAAAAAAGAAATTAGTCACATTGCCTTAACATCGTGGGTCTTGGAGTATTTCTACCATGGGAAGTCATAGTCTCCCTGGCCCCTTTTCCACATAGACTGTATCTTAAACACCGTTTTCAGTCTTTGCTAACACATTTTAAGGGATGCCCCCACACTTAATTTCCCAATCAGAAGGGATGACTGGGTCCCTGAGGGCCTGGAAACCATCACATTTAAGTTATAGATGAATTCTCTGAGGATGTTTTACTTGAATAGAGAAGCAGAGAAATGAATGCTTTCAAATATTTGAGGAGCTTCCTTGTTCTTTGCTATTCTAGAAGGCAAAACAAGTGAAATCTGAAAGCTGATTTTAGGTCATTGTTTTGACGCCCTTTCTCCCAATCAGCCCATGTTAGAAAAGGCGGGATGCGGCAAGTGATAAGCTCCTTCCATCAAGACCAATGCACTGACTTGAAAATGCCGGAAGAGCATTTTCTATGCTGCCTGGGAATTTGGAGGGGGGATAAAAGCCAACATTTCTACCGTGGTTCGAAAACTGAATGGGTGAAAAGCAATATGACATGGGAATTTTAAGGATCAGTTAAATCTTTAAATCTTGAATGTGAAAATAATAAAACCATCTTAGACTTTCTTGAGCACAGAATGACTTAAAGAACTCGGCAGGCAGGGCTGTTTAGCTTGAAGGCTCCCAGCTGGGGTGGTATGTTTTGAGAACACTGTTGTCTCCGTGGGTAGAGTGGGAATGACTATTTTGGCTGCCCATTTACCTCACAGAGATGTTGTGAGGCTTGTGACTCAGGTTTTTTAAAGGACTTGAACTGCTGTGGTTCATGTATCACTGCAAATGCTTTTCAAGAGCGATTATTTTGATTGCAGCGTCACTCAGAATCAGTAGGTTGTCTTCATGAATCCCTTGGAGAGCATAGGAGAGTTTGGATTTGTTATATCTTGTCAAACAGTTTAAATAATGACGATCATATATACTTTAATAAACAAAATACATGGTTTTATGCGCAAATTTAAAATCTTTTCTTTTGGTCTAGGTAAAGAAAATATTGCCTAAACGGAGGGCCAAACTACTTTGTTTTTTATATTTTCAAATATTTATGCGACATCAAGCCAGGCCACTTTACATTATATGAGGTTATTTGATTTAAAATTCATTTTGTAAAAGCCCACATCTCTGGGGAGTGTGGATGGTAAAATAGGACCATGCAAAAGCTGAATGTTCTTTTTAGCATAATGTGATTTCCTGGAGGACTGTCAACAAGGATTCTTCGAGTGGATCCTGCTTTGGGCTCTGGAAGAGAATCAAGAATGGACCTATAGGTGCACAGTATGCAGTAAAGCACCAAGCAGTGGGAAAAGTGTAATGGATCCTCTCGCAATTTTGAGTCCCTCCTTGCTGTTTGGCTCATCATTTCTGCAGCTGAGACGTGGGAAAGGTTGAACACAAACATAGAACCAAGGTCTTACTGGAGGTAGAAGAAAAAGTGTGAAAGCCCTGGAAATCTACAGATTGTCACCAATTATTTTTACACTTATCAACCATGATATCAGAATGACTTTGTAATAAAGCTTCAAAACTCAATAGACAATTAGATTCCAAGCTATGAATCATATCTGCATAATATGTCTATCCTCAAGTCAAGGTATACATTACTCTCCAGTGTACAAAAGTTAAAAAAAAAAGATTTCAAAAAAATTTAACAGATGACAAAACTAAGGCTCTTGGCACTTGAAATAGTATGGGGGACAAAAGAAATATGTGGGTCGATAAATGAGACATCAATGGGTCAATGCAGTAAAAGGCCAAGTCCGGGTTGATGGTTAGCAGTCCCGGTTTGCTGCTGCTATTGTAGAACCTGAGTTTTACAAAATTGTCCAAGTGTAACTCTTGAGAATGAGAGCCTGCTTGGATTAACTTCCCTTTTTTCTTCCTTTTCAGCAGTGAAGAATTAAAAGAAAACAAAAACCTCTCAGATAAGAGAAGATAAAAAAAAACCAAACCTTTTTTTAAGGCCCCCAAAAAGTCAGGATTGATTTGGAACTATATTTATGGAAGTAAAATATGGGATGCAGAACAAAGCTTTAACCTTTAGGAATTACTCTTTAAGGCTTTGCTGTCAGGGCCAATATGACAGGTGAACAGAGCATTCAATTCCATCAGGAGTCAAAACTGTGTTTCTAAATCTATTACTAGTTGCACTCAACCTTTCACTTAAACTTTCAGGGACCTGAGTTTTTCAGATATAAAATGATAAGGTGAGGCTAGAGAGTTGCTTTAGAGCAAATCCTTCAGGAAGGAGACTCTGAGAGAGATTTGAGTGCAGTTTCCTGGGGTGTGATTTTGGGAGTAACCCTGTGGTTGGGTGAAGCCTGCAGAGGGAGAAGGTGAACTAGAATTCTTTTGCAACAGAGTTTTCAGCGGATCCTTACCAGCTCCAGAGCTGGGGGGCGGTGCTTCAGAGTTGTCTTGAACTACTGGGGAGTCGGCTTTTAGGCCTTTGTACCCTCACTTTGTCCAGTCATTGCCCCCACCCGCACACCCTGGAAAAGGTGCGGCTTTGGGCAAGAGGGTTCTTTTCAGCTGAGGGCAATTCCTGGGAAATCAGCTGTGAGTTGTCATCAGGCAGCCTTTCCAGCAATTTGGGGAGTGGGGGAGTGGGTGCGCCCGAAGGCGATCTGGGTCCTACACCCTGGCTCGCTACAGTAGTCTCGGCATCGTTATCAGTGTTAAATTCTGTGGGGTTAAACTAGTATGCCCTGACTGAAATTGGGCTCTTTTAAGATCAGGCTACGCATGACATTTATTCTCTCCTCTTTATACTATTTCCTTCCCCCAAAGAATTCTAGAGTGCTTTTTCTGCCCTTTCATTCCCTGTGAGGAAAAAAAGCTTTTATTCTTCTGGTTTTACAGTTCCTGTTAGTCCTTCTTTTCAAACAGATAGTATCCCATGGCAAAATCTTTTGTCTTTTTGTGATGTATAAAAATGCAGGTACATAACTATTCTAGAAGTATTCATGAGTTGGCTTCTTGCTTCAGCTTCTCTTGCTACTAAGCCTTTTACATTCCCACTTCTCCACTAGAAGATGTTTCTTCTCCCCATCTCCCACCTCCCATCCATTGTTCAGTGACCTTCCAGTCAACTTCTAGCCATTCATTTTCCTCTTTACAATTTAATATTTATAAACACAGTTCCTTACAAAGACAGGATTACGTTTTATCTCCATTCAAATCATATGCCCTGGGGATCTTTTTATGACAGTGAGACTGAATGTTGAGGTAACTGAAGGAAATGGGAGCAGTGAGTTAGTGGCTGGATTGGGTGGGTAGGGAGAGCAAGTTTATGATTAAGCCTTCATTCTAGGATGACCTAGACTTTGACATCTTACTTAGGAAGTTACAGATGTGTCTGGGCTTTTCAAAAAGTTTGCATGCCATTGAGTAGTATCTTAGATCAGCTTATTCAACGAAGGATGACTATGTCAAATGAAACTGAAACATATAAGGCAGAAGGATGATGAAGGAAATGGAAAAATGCCTTGAAGGATAAAGAATGGCAGTTCCTCAAACCCATAGTGGGCCAGCCAGCAGAATTTCATTCCCTATTTGTGAACAAGTTGCTCCCTTTGATCCTGTTGGTGAAATAAACCAACTCAAGAACACCATGTTTGCCTCGGGCACTTATTTTCCCTCTTTTCTGCCCCATACCTCCTTGTACATTTCCTCTCTAGCAAAATCCTAGGCATACCTCAAGGCCGGGCCATGTGACTTGACTCTAGGAAGTTTCCCTTCCTCCTTGAGAGCCCCTCGGCCAGTCGTGCCTCCAAGTGTTCTGCTTGGCTCCCTTGGTGTTCTGGGTGTTTGGTGGTGTTTAGGAGGTATTGAGGACTGAACCCAGGACCCCATACCACTGAGCTGCACCTGCTCCCCCTTAGCGTTGTTAATGTTTTCAATTTTCTTTGCTTGGTTTTGCTTTATTCTTTAGTGGTCTTTAACCTCAGCATTTAGGTCACTCTATTAGAATTGTTTGTTTTCCACCACAGACCCCTGCATAGTGCCTATTATGTGCCCCCGTTCATCTAAGTGATTTACAAATGATAATTTGATCCTTATCTCGGCCCTATGAAAGTAGGTGCTACTACTTTGAGTAAGTTACACATACGGAAACCGAGGCATTTGAATTCATTTTCTTTGGTCTTATTATAGCTGGCAAGAGGAAAGGTTAGGATTCGAACCCAGGGCGTTTGCCTCCCCAGTGCTGCACATGGCCACCAGCCAGCAATCTTTCTCTTATTCTTAGCTTACGAGTTATGCTCACTAGACTATGAACTTCCTACCCCTCACGATGAAAATAGCTTTTTATTGTATAAATACAGTGAATACATGCCCATTTTAAATATTAGGTCAGTGCCCAAAAGATAATGAAGACAGGACAGTTTGCCTGGAATCCCATTACCCCAAAATAACAATCTTTAACATTTTGGTTTTCATCCTTTCATGCATCTCTTTAATGTCTTCCCCTCCCACACATGTATCATTAAATGGGACCGTATCACATTCTCTTTTTGATCATCACCCTCCTACTTCCAGAGTTGTCTGTCCAGTAAGCCAGGTTATCTATCTTCCTGTGACTTCCATGATTTTCTTTTCTCACAGCCTCATAGTTCATCTATTTTAATGGAAATCATCAGTTTTTAAAAAATAAGATATTACATGTAATTTGTTGTATCTGCTTTTCTCCCCCTGCGATCTTCCAAATCATCTGGCAAAGTCCTAATTGGTTCTTTTCCCGGATCATGTGGCATTTCTTGGGGTGGAGGCAGCACAATGCATTTGGCTGTTCTATGCCATCAGCTTGGCCTCCAGGTCTGGGCTGTTGCCAATAATACAGAGACTGTGTCTTTCAACCTTCTACTTCTGATTGTGTATCTGGAACATACATGACCCCTGAATCAATATATATTGGGTTAAAAAGAGGAGTGGACATCAGATTTTAGCAAAAATAAATTAGTTTTTCCCTGACTTTTGAAATGGGTGTGATCTTTAATGAGTTTTGAATAAATCGAATTTTCAATAGGGAATTAATTTTTAAATAGATTGTTTAAAAACCATGTGATAAATATTTTTTGAAGTTACACAATTGCCCCTTATTTTTTAACTGATGAAAAATAAGCTTTTCATATGTAATGCTTGCTTACAGTGACATGTGTAAAAAAAAAAAAATGTGTTAAACTGTCTTAAAGCACTTCTATCTATACAATATGTTCCTGAGACACCACGTGCTTTATGATCTGGTTCCTATTTTACCAGCCTCTTTTCCTACTATTCCCAGGTCCAAAATGTATGTTCCACATATACCGAGGTACTTCCAATCTCCTTAAGACAAGGGGTTCTTTCATACCACTGTGTCTTTCCATTTGTCAGCCCTGAGCTTGAAATAGCACAGTTCTATTTGTGCTTATTCTTCCCTGTGCCAAAGTGCCACTTCCTCTGCAAAACTTTCCCAAATCTCCTCTCCCAACCACCATCCTGCACGAGTGGTTACTTTCATCTACTTGATCCTGTAGAATTATCCTCTACTTTTAGTACACTCCTTAAATCACTTTATTTTAATTTACTTATATTACCTACAAGACTATGATTTTTTTTAGGGTTTGGGTTTCGTCTTTTCTCCAGCAGTTCTTCTTAGTGTTTGGCCTATATTAATGGCAGGTGTTCGAAAATATTTGTTAAATGACTGAAAATGGAAAAATAAAAATACTCCTGGATTGAAATGATGAAAACTGCCCGGTATGCTTTAATATTAAAAGCTCAGTGGAAATCTTAGGGGAAAAAAAAAAATCTGGAATCTCTGAGGCTTTCCAGAGAGCACTTACTCGGAAAAGGAGGGGTAAAGAATCTGATCAGAATTTGAGCAAATATCCTCTAAGGCTCCTGATTATCAAGGCTTAGACAAAAGCAACTCTCTCCAAATCCTGCCTCTATTCCTATAAGGAAGTCCTGCCTGGGATGATTCACAGTTAAATATTTGCATCGCCTCTGGCTAGGAAAAATAAAAGCTTCCACATTCCAGAGCCCTTAGGCATGTAAGATCTAGGGACTTTCCCAATATGTCTCCTTTGAAACTGGTAACTGAAGAGTCCCTGTTTCATTAAAGCAAGACACCTCCACTTGGGAAGGAAAATAGGATAGTTTTATCTAGTTTGTGTTTAAAAAGCCTATAAGAAACAACAAAGAAGTTTTAAAACTGATTATTAGTGTTTTGCTACTTTGGGATCTTTGTTTTCTTTTCTCTAACTTAAGCAAGAATGATGAAAAAGTGTGGTAAACATTCGTAGTGAAGAAGGGACAAATACAAATAGGTTATTTTCTGAAATCCCCGCAGTCCCCAGCCAAATTGGGCCCTCGGTGGCACTCCAAGTCCTTCCGGCTCTCCTTGGTGGACATTTCTCTTAAAATAGCTTTGAGAGTCTATTTCCATTTCACAGACAAGGAAGTAGAGGTCAAGAAAAGTATCAATAACTGATATGGTCAGGATTTAAACTCGGCGCCCGGGGAAGAAGGCATTCTGCAGAGAAAGATTTCAGAAATGCTACAAGGACATTTTTGTCTCTAGACATCTAAATGTGTTTCTTCAATACTTGAACATTCTCAAGTACAGCTTTATTCTTGTGGTTTAGGGCAATGGGGTTGAGGCCAAGTGAACCAGCATGAGAGCAGGGGACCCCTTGTGGGTCTGTGGCCTTGTCCAGGCAAGCATGATGGTAGCTTCAGCTAACGTGGCTGCCATGAAGAGAACAAAAGGGGGCTCGAGAGGCAATGGGACTTAGGTTGATTTGATACACAGAATTCACCTGCCTTGGAAATAACGACCACATGGACTTAACTTTACACTAACATGCAATTGATTAGTTCTGTCCCTTCCAAGGTATCAAATTTTGATGAAGAAAAGGACCCCACATGGCTGATGACATAAAGGGAGTTGTGGACAAAATGGTTGATGAGGTAAAGAAATGGAAATCTATGCTATCAAAAAGACACATCACCTATTACACAATGGTGCTAAGACCTGGTCCTACATATCTGTGCAGCCCAGGAAGTCCGTTTTCTTGCCTAGTGTCAGAGCTGGAAAGAGCTACGGATGTCCCCTGGGCCATTCATCATTTTGGAAATGAGAAGACTTAGGTACAGAGATTGGAATGCCTTTCCTGGGGTCACAGACCTAGTTATTGGTGTGACCAAGTTTAGAGCTCTTATGTCCTGGCTTTCAGTGCTGTACTTTATTATAACTTTTTAACATATACTCTAAGTTGTTTCTAATAGCTTGCAATATGCAATGCCTGAAATTTAAAGATGACTCACCGTTTGCCATAAGGCGTCAGTGTCTGCCATTTGAAAATTTGAGACAAGTGTAACACTTCGTTAGAACTAGTCCTATTTCTTCCATCCCTTTAATCTGAGTTACTAGATGAGTCTGTCTTCTAAAGAGGGGAGGAGGGGATGCCATTTGAAAGGGTTTAATACCTTTTTCTTGGCCCCAGTTCTACTGCAGTTGTTACCCTCTGGGTTGATGCCCTTGGGCATTGATCACCATGTCTGTCTTTGTTTTTGTTGGAAAGGTGTGGAAATATGGTAGCCTGTTACCATTTTCCTTTAAGAAATGTGTCTAAATTCCTTCTTTTGGTTCAGATGGGTTGCTTAATAACCCCAACTTGGTCTAATAGTCTACAATTATACACTGTGCTTGATAGGTGCTAAGCATTCAGGCTCATACTGAATGCTAAGGGGAAGAGGAAAATCAAGCAGTCAGGTGACTTTCAATGGCTTCTATTCTTAGACAACTTAGACTCTCTTTTCAAATCTGGTATTGATTTTATGTGACCTTGGAAGAGCCCCAACTCTTTAATAAAATTGAGATAAGCGATATTTTAGGAATAATTTTTACAGCCTTAAATACAAGACACGTTTGATAAATATATAGGTGCTACCATTCTTCAATTAAATCTAATGAAAATTGAACTTTGATAAGTGTAAACGTAACTGGGTATTCACTCCCCACCCTGGAGGATGTTCCTTTTGAAGCTCATTAGCATCTCAAGCATAAAGGGTCTCACATCAGTTGTACCATCCATCTGACATCCAGTCTCCAATGAGCCCTTGGGACTGCAACTCTGTCAAAAGAGCTTCACGCTGCAGTGAGTGTCCCATGATGTTGGAGGAGGTTGTTGTTGTGGGAGGAGTGGGGTGGGGGTGGGGGTATATGGGGACCTCATATTTTTTGAAGGTAACATTAAAAAAAATAAAGACAAAAAAAGGAAGAAAAAAAAAAGAGCTTCATGGGGAATTCAGAGCTCAGCTCTGCTGGAAAGAGGGTACAACAAGATAAGGAAGAGATCCCTAATGAAGTACATGAAAAAATAAAATCCACTGCCAGTTTGAATGACTGGCATTGATAGGTACCAGCCAGATAATTGCTATTTCACGGTGTTTCAAAGAGAAGAGCAACAGCCTGCTTTTCCCCTTGCAGTTATCACTGTGCCCTAGTTCTGCCTCCTTGAGCAGTCTACCTGGATTTGTAAAGTTTGCAAGCAAAACCAAAGTTGAATGTGCATCCTTCATGCACACAGTTGATAAAGGACACAGACAGGATTCAAATGGTATTCTAATAGTAACCCCAACATGGACCTAAGTCATCGTTTCCTCTCCCCAACCGCTCACTTTACCCCCATGACATCTTGAGGTTGACTTTAACACTAGTGGGGATAAAATCTTCATCAATGAAATAGTTTAAATATGGTAATGCAGACTTAAAAAAATTATGGATTGGATAGAACACATATGAAACTAGTCTTCCTGTGGTATAGAAGACCAGGTACCAGCTCTGGTCCTATCAGGACCTCACCAGACAAACTTCCAGAAAGTCACTTCCCTCTGGGTGCTTTGTTGGTATATCTGCTAAATGGGAGTGATAATAATTACAATAGTTGACATTTAATGAGGACTTTTCATGTGCCAGGCACCCTGCTAAGAGCTTTACATGCATTGTCGAATTTAATCTTCCCAAACAATTGATAAGATGGGCATTTTCCAGAGGAAGAAAATGAGTTTCAGTAATTAGCCTGTGGTACCAGCCAACAAAAGAGGGAGGGAAGTTTCTAGCCCGGGCATCGGACTCCAGAGACTGCCTTCCCCCAGGCCTGTCCTCCTCAGCTGGTTATATGGGGTTGAATGGAAAATGCAAACTACTCTAGCTAAGAAAGATTTCTATTTTTATCAAAGTGGACTATAATCTCAGCCAGAATCGTGGTATCTGAAAATTTGCTTGGTGCAGCCTGCGGTAGCGGTTTTTAGAGGTCAGGCAGGACTGGTTTCCAAAGAACTTAAGTTCTTTCCCTCTGTTGCTGGGGGGCAAACTGGAGCTGGTTCTAGGATTCTGCCATAGAACTAGATATATGAGCACCAGGAAATGAGAAAATGGGGCCCTGCTTACAGTGCCAATAGATAAATTGGCATTTAATAAAATATTCATGCCCTTTTGGGGGTTTTTGTTTTGGTTTGTTTTGGCTTGCTTTTAATTTTTTGTTCTTAAAAAAAAAACACAACCTTTTACAATTGTTGGAACGAAAACGTTTTTAAATGGAATCACCAGAAGACAAGGATGTCGGGAAAATAATTTTCCAACACTTGTCCTGTAAATTCGGATTGTAAGATGCCTTTTGTGGAGTAGAAAGTCTCTTCCCTGTTTACAAGCTTATTTCTGCTTTGCAAAAATTCTCTCCCTCCCCATGTTTTTTAGTACTTCTTGTATCTTCCCCCATTCCTTCTTGGCCGCCACAATCAGCTTGTATGCCAGGATCTTTACTTCTTGCCTCTGTAGTGGAAATCTTCGAAGCAGACCTTACATGCCCCAGGTCTGACAAATAGGTGCATCGTGCCGTGTTACTTAAGAGTGGGCAACAGTTAAAGCAACACACAGTATGAGGATGGATGACTTGCACATCTGCTCTTTCCCGGCCCTGAGCTTCATCTGCTAGAGCAGTCTTAAAGACAGGGATGCTTCTGGCCCAGTTGGGGAATGGCAGGAAGAGATGAGAGGTGGAGGCGCCTTTGGGACTTGGAGTTGTCCTGGGTGGTGCTTCAGGGGCAATCACCGGACATTGTAAATCCTCCCAGGGCCCACTGGATGGAATGGGGGAGAGTATGGGCCATGATGTAGATCATTGACCATGGGGTGCAGAGATGCCCGGAGATGTACTTACCAGGTGCAATGGATGAGTCATGATGATGGGAGTGAGGGTTGCTGGGGGGGGAGTGGTGGGATGGGGGTGGTAGGGTTGAATGGGACCTCATATTTTTTTAATGTAATATTTTTACAAAATCAATTAAAAAAAAAAAGAAATGAACTATTAATACATACACAAAAAATGGATAACTTTCAAATTGTATTGTGAAAGTGAAAGAAGCTATTTTTTAAAAAGGAACATACTGTTTGATTCCATTTATATGACATTCTGGAAAATACAAAACTGTAAGGTAGACAAAATTCAGTTCTTGCCAGGGTTTGGGGCTCATGAGTATAAAGGAGCAACATGAGAATGCTGGAGACTGCATGGACCTGCATGGAGAGCACGGTACTGTTCTGTGTCTTGATTGTGGTGTTGTTAGTGACTATGCATTGTCAAAACTTATAGAACTGTATATAAATAAAATATTAATTTATAGTATGTGAATTAAAATAAAATTTTTAATGCAAGAAAAAGAAAAAAAAAAAAAGGATTCAGAAGTTGAAAAGTGGGCTCTGCAGTAATTGCCAAATCCTGGAGGAAAACACCAAAACAACCAAAAAACGATCTCTTTTTGTGCCACATCCCGTCATGAGTGCTTCACATGAGCCACCTTTCTACCACTCTCCCTTTGGTTTCACCCCCAAATGGGTACTTGTGCAGGGCTGATGTGTAACTGGTACACAGATGTATTTCATTCTGGCCAAGGAAATCCTGAGGAAGCAGGAATGGAAATATTTTAAAGAATGTATAGGTCCCTTGCAGGTGGGCTGAATGTGCCAGCCAATCAGCACAGCCCTTTGCATCCACTGTCTTCATACAGACTCATCACAAGGCCCCAAATTAAGCAGAGTTATCTCCAGAGAACAGAAAATGAGACTCAGAGTGCGTTTAAGGACTTGCCAGGATTATACACAGATTATAGTGCCAGAGCTGGGATGCTGCACAGTTTCTTAGAGCCTGCTATGCCCTGTACTATTTCTACTCTACCAGGGGTGAGCAAACTAGAGCCAGTGGGACAAATCTGACCTGCTGCCTGCACCTAGAAATAAAGTATTTTCGAACAAAACCACACTCATTCATTTAGGTGCTACTTTGGGCTCTAAGAGCTGAGTTGAGTAGTTGCCACAGAGACCAGGTGGCCTGCAAAGCCTAAAATATTACTCTTTGGTCTTTGCAGAAAACATCTGCTGACCCCTGAACAATAACATAACTTTGGTCCAGTGCAGATAATGTCTGTCAGTGTGTCTGTTTTTCACATGTATCACCAAAATCCATCCGGTAAAGAGTTCTAAACTTATCATCCCAAGTCCGGCTTTTCTTTTTTAATAGTTAATATTGTATTCATTATTATTCAACCCCACACAGATTCACTTCCCATACCTCCTCCATCTCTCATCATCTCTGCAGGATTGTTTTTTTTTAGATTTTTTTTTTTATCCCCTCCCCTTGTGACTTGCTGGCTGTGCTCTCTCGGTGTCCATTCACTGTGCATTCTTTTGTATGTCTGTATTTATCTTTTTGTTTATTCCCTGCCCCTTGCGGCTTGCTTTTTGTTTTGCTCTCTGTGTCCATTCGCTGAGCACTCTTCTGTGTTTTTACTTGTCTCCCTTTTTGTTGTGTCACCTTGCTGAATTGGCTCCCTGCAATGCTTGCAGGTGAGTGTCTCTCCGCAGCATGTGGGCGAGCCTGCCTTCACAAGGAGGCCCTGGGATGCGAATTCAGGGCCTCCCATATGGTAGACGGGAGCCCAACTGATTGAGCCACAGCTGCTTCCCTCCAGCTTCTTCTTATGCAGTTGTTTTGTTACAGGGGAATGGAGAAACCTGAATTCCAGGCCAGTCTGTAATAATGAGTCATGTTTAAGATGGCTTTATTCTGTTTTGCATTTCTAGAACATTGTTTCTTTCATAGCAATCAAAGCACCTTCATTTAGTGGGCAGATGAAAAGCTAACATCCTTTGGCGGAGAGGAGAGAGGAGTTACTCAGGTAAAAAGCCACTTGCTGACGAATCTGTTGGTTCTACTTAAGATCATGAGGACTTCAGTCATCAGGATCTGCAAACTCTTAGGTGTCTGATCAGTTTTGAGGCTCTACATATGCTGCAGCTACGAGGTCTGAGGATAAAACCAAAAGCACAGCAATGCAACGAAGGCATCGTAACTCCTGCCCAGTTGCCCAAACCACATGGGCACAGGCAGAGTAAGGTGGCTGACCTCATTTTTTGATTGTCTGTGTCCGTCCTCAGAGGTCACAGGCATCCTGTAACCTCAGTTTTTAAGCAGTATTTGAAAACAGAGATGTTTGTAAAGGACTTTTGTGACTTCCAAATTAAAAATAGAGAAGTATTTCTGAATTTATAACTAAACGATTAGTTTTAAGTGCCATTTTATTTGTTGTAATCCATGTAATGCCAAATAAAGTCATTCATGCTATGTTATAATAAACCTATTTGAGTGACTATATAGGCACTAATTAGTATCTCAATTTGAAAATATTTAATTTACCAAAAAGTACTCAAAAGCAATGTATTCTTTCTGAAGTTACATGCAATTCTGAATCCCATTTTTTTTCTCATAAATCTTCCCTTTGTTGTTTTTTTAAATAAATGAGTCAAAGATTATTTCAGTCATATGCATCTCCACACCACTAGAGTTCACTTTCTTGTGCTGGTTAGGTTTTTATAGGTCATCTATGGAGAAAACTACATACTCTGGGGCAGAGTCAAAAATCTAAAAGTTAAGTGGAAACTGCTTCAAAGTAGCTGAAGTAGCTGTAAGAAAGCTCATGAGCTATTACATGCAAATTTAGTAAGCTTGATATATGGTTGCCCAAAATACAACCGGTGGAATACCTGAGATTAAAAATGAAAGCAAGACTAACAATCACAAGAGCTAAGATTCCTGGGCTTTGCCCCACCCCAGGCTCTGTTCTAGCTGTTTTCCAAGCTGAAATGCTTTGCAACAGCACAATGAGTTTGATACAGCTGTTACCCCCTTCCACGAGGAGAGGGATCTGCAGAAAGATTAGGTAAGTTATCAGCTGCACAGCCGATAAGAGAACAAGCCAGGGTCCAAAGCTTTCTAGATTCTTAGGCCCAATGCTATGTAGTCTTCCCAGAAACTACCATCTCAGAACCTTGCTGCTTTTCCTTGGTAACAGAGTTGAATTAGTGTGTTATTAAGTGTGACCTTATGCTTCTTATACCATATTTAAAACTATAAGTAAATATCAGCACATAGCAGAAAGATTTCACTTAAATATGGCTACATTTTTTTAAAAATCACCTCGTTAAAAGAAAAAAAGAATCAAGCATTCGTTATCTAAAAAATTTACTTAACAGGCACGACATCATACCCCAGCAATGCAGAATAAACCAGGTATTACTGTGGCACACTTTTCAACAGTAGATGGGTTTGAGTTGAACCAGGAGATCTTTCAGTTATACACTGTAGGCTTGCTTGATTAATGAGTACTAATTGATGGTGATGCTATCTTTAAGAATAAGAAAAAGAAGTTGTCTTCTGGAAGTGTGTCTAGAAGCCTTTGTTTTGAGGTTGTGGCTAGCGGTGATGGTTTTACCATGCCAAAACAATCTTTTCTGAAGAGAAAAGATTCAACCAACCATTTCATCTTCTTTAAGCTGAAGAGTCAGTCAAACAGGACTTTAAAACTATTTTGACAACTTGTTTTGGTTGTCTGTAGATGCATCTTCCAAATAAAAACCTCAGTAAATATCTCAAAGAAAATAAGAGTGTATTATTAGTATTTTGTTTAATTTATTGTCAGCGCATATTTGATTATTTGATCCAACTTATTAAGCCTTCTTCATGATCATTAATACTTACTAGAGAAAAATATTATATTTACATTTCTAATTATATGTGAAGCTCAGAGTCAGAACTAATGTTTTTACCTACTGAAACTTAGAAACTTGGTATAAAGTCTTACTTAGACTAGCCAATGTTTGCCTTTGATAATAGAAATTTAAAGAGTACTTATGTTTCATTTATGCATTTGCTAATGGTCTTCCTTGCAATGAACTTTGGAAACTTTACTGTCCATTTAGTCCTGACATACTCACAGCCTCAGTGACCTCATAGGCGTATTTGCAGAGCAATAACCTTGCCAGTTTATGTCAGCCAGAAGTAAAAGGTAGTGGTGAATCTGTTTTTATTACTTGATGCTTAATCATAATGATTCAGAGGCTTTTATGAGAAACCTTTAACCACCTCATGAAAGATTTGCTTGCCAAAGATGTACAGATTTTTACTTTATTAGAAAAATTGTTTAGCCCTAATTGTGTGGACAAAAGAAATTGTTTTGTTGAAAAGTTGAATAGTCTTTTTATGCTACATCAGATGCTGGACACAGTGTTCCTACTTTTGTGTTATTACGTCACTTTGAAATTATATTAAGAAAGAGACACATTTTAGCTCTAAAAAAATCCACAAGTTTCATTTGACAATTCACAATATGGCATTTAATTTATTGTTAGACATTAATTTACTAGATATTTAAATATACTTGTTAATTAATTTATTGTTTATTCTGCTGTTAGGAAAAGGTTAGGGCTGCTGACATAAAACAGAACTCTCTATGACCTTATTTCTGATAGAGACCTGCGAAGGGAGACTCCTCTAGCATGGTTTCCTTTACAAGGAGCTAGATCACAAACATGGCAGTATTGTAGCTGCCATGCATTTACTTGGCCCCTCCTCTGTTTGCTCTGCCAATGGTATCGACATTAATTCTGAGGATACCCATGTTGATGGAAGGTCTAAAGGCATCTCATCTGCATCCCACCCAACCTGACCAGAGAAATTGATAGCCCAGGTAGATAATGCCCACTTAGTTCTGGCCATTGTTGTTTCCTTGTTCTGGGATGGTACAAGCACTTCATGCTTTGAAGAAATAGTTACCTTGTATCCTTTCTACTGGCTTGAAGCATCTGTGGAAGAAAAGCATGGCTCTCCTAATCTGGAAGTCAGTCATGCAAACAGATCCATGGAGGACTCTATCAACTCAATTCTGAGTGTTTCATCTGTGAGGGTAGGAGTAAATCCAAAGTAATTTATTCAAACAGTATAAAAATGCATATATAATTTGAAAACCTAAAATCCCTCTCCACAGCTCATTGTACCCTTAATTCCTCCCCCTTAATTCTACTGCCCTTACCAAAGCACTCTTACTGTGCATTATGTGTCTGTGCAGACACATTTTGGGTAGATCGAGCATACATGTATGTCTACAGCTATCACTAGAGCCCTTCAGTGGAAGTAAGACCACCCCTCAAAGGGTATCTCTTCCTTAAAGCAAACATTAGAGGGGTCTTCTGGGAAGCAAAATTCCATAATTAGCTCAACCTTTTTGCCAATTAATTAACAAAATCCATGACCACCCTTTTCTTCTCCAAATAAGTAAATGATATACCTGTAATTTAGCATTATTTTGCATGAACTTATCTTTTTTTCCCCGGGAGGTCCCTAATTTGATGATAACTTCAGTAAGTATAGGAATTCTGCAGGTCTTAAATATGCTCCCCAGATACCAAAATTTCTCACTAAATATTAATAGACGTTAACGTTATCTCACCTGCACCTAATATGGCAAATTGATTGAGGTAGCACCAATTCCTGACCTCTCTTCATTAACACCTGATACAGTAATGAAATTACAGTAAACTCATGAAATTAAAATTTTCTTTAGTTTACTGTAGTCGTTGCTTCTCCATGTCCATGTAGCTATGTGCCTCCAGACACAAGAAAAGGTTTTAATGTTAGAGAAAGGTTAGATAAGACAGTGTTTGTAAGCTTTCATGCAATGAGGGTGATGAGAATGATGGATGAAATTAATGAGTCTGATGTAGTTGTGACTGGACAGTTGTTTGTAAAATGCCACTTTCTCAAAGAAAAGGAAAACTTGAAACCCAATGAGCGTGAATATAGATGAACATTGGGCTTGTTGGACTCATAGGTAAACTGTGCTCAAAGAAAAGGAAAACTTGAAACCCAATGGGCATGAATATAGGTAAATTTTGGCCTTGTTGGGCTCAGACAAAACTGTGTTCCTATTTCTCCCATCGTCCTTCAGTCAAGTTGTTTGGCATCCAGGACGCCCCCTGGTGACTTCATTGGAAACCTGGGATTCGATATTTTGCCAGTTGCTTCAGGGGGGCTACTTGTGTGGTCTCCCACACCACTTTCCTTTCTTCTTTTAATTATTGCAGCATATCTAATCCTTGCTAGAGAATCCTCTCCTTTATCTACCTACACATGCTCTTTAAGTCCCTTCAGGTTTGTTTTGTTTTTCATATCATTTCCACCTATTTCCTGGTTCTTTCAGAAAGTTCTCTTTTCATCCCACTTTCCTATCTATTCCACCTTGTTTTTCCTCTCATAGGCCATAAAGTAAAATTTGTCATGAATGAAAGTAACTGTTTAGATGTTCCTGGAAATATTAAGTGGCAAGAAGAAACAGGCACTATCACTGTTTTGAACTTGCTTTAGGGTCTACACAGATACTTGTCTTTACGTTTCCATTCCACCAAAACCTAAATCTCCCTCAAATACAATATTTTTGGTCAAAATATTAACAGATTTTTTTTCTCTTTATATTTTGTATACTCTCTAGTTTAAATTGACAATGAACTACATTTATACTCAGGAAACATAAAGAAACATCCTTTATAACCAGACACATATTCAATTTTATAGTGGGTTTTGAAATTCTTACTATAATATCAGTTTTCTTTTCTGCTATAATAGAGTGTGTGTGTATATATACACACACAGGGAGATTTTGGCTCTGTAATAGACAAAATAGGCTTCTGTGTTCATCTAGACAGAGACACTGCCATTATTTATCATGTATCATTTGTGAGAATATACATTCTAAGGTTAAACAACAATTTTAATTTTAAACAAATCCAGTTGGTAGGTTGATTACCTCCATTTTCCAAAGATGGTTAATTTTGATAGACTGTGAAGAGAAAAATGAGGGTTCAAGAAAGGCCACCCTACTTTGAAGGTAAAGTTTAAATTGTTTGCATCTTTGTGCATAAGCAGAATGCACTTAGTACATGTTAACTACTTCTGTGTTGGATAAATGAGCTTGTGAGCAAATGTAGCAAGCATTAGAGCTCTTGGCTGCCTCTGCTTTGAATTACATTTTGCTGTGGGATTGCCTCCTGCAAGCCAGTTGAAGAGTAGCCATTGCCCAGTGGGTCCACCTTTCGTATAGGCATACACCATCAAAATACCTTAGGACATGCCTCTAGATATTGTAAAGAATTTTGTGAATCAGAATCCCAGACATCTACCTCTGGGAATGTGCCACATTTCACCTTTTAATGGGTCTGTACCTCTAGGGAGAGATTTTAATCTTGGCAGACCATATAAATATGCATATTTCTCATCTGCACCTTAGTAGTCTATCTTTATGGAAAACCATTGAATTGACCCATGACCAAATTTTTTTTTCCAAAAATTTGTCCTCCAGTTTCAATTGTGAAGAACTCCAAATTTATAATGGGAGACTTTTGGTATAGACAGAAAAGAGAGAAGCAATAAATAGGAAAATTGGTATAATATGGAGAGCGTTTGAGGTACCACACAAATGGAAGCATAAAGGAGAGTTCCTTATCAATATTCTTGATCTCCTTGCCATTTATTTTGGGAAGAGCATCAAGTATTTCTTGAATACCAAGACTAGAGAGTTAAGGGGTTGGATGAAGTATTCAAAACTATGAGAAAAATGGGAGGTCCTTTTTCCCTATGACATATATGGGTGGTTATATGAGGAAAAACATGAGTGAAGTGCTTTGCCTATGTGAAATAGGCAGCGTTTGTAGGTAGCAAACAGACAGGCAAGCCCTGGAGGTGTTCAGCTACCAGTCTCACTTGGAGTTCTCATTTGCAGTCCTTCCTGGGCCCTCACTGACTCCACAATAGGCTCCAGGATCCATGTCCCCTCTCCTCATCAGCCATCACCTCATTTCTGATTCTCTGCCTTATCTCATGACCCCATTACGCATAGTAACAGGATTGCGTTTGTGATGATGCACATTTAATTTAAAACCTGATGCAATAGGTAGATATCCTCTTTTTTTTGTAGGAGTATACTTGACTAAACAAACCTTCCTCCGGATTCAGAGGAAATGGGATCAGGGACGTGGGCAGTAGCTCTTCTGGATCTCTTCCTCTCCTGGGGGTAGACCAGCTTGCAAGGGATTGCAAAATATACCCCAAGTCGTCTCTGACCACCATTCTATCTTCTTTTCCAAGCCTGCTGTTTGGTTGCAGATGACACTGAAAGTAAACACTGCCATAAACAAGCAAAGAATAATAAATTATAAGAAAAAAACAGAATGTATATTTTTACTTGAACTTTGACTCCTTAGATCCAAACATTCTCCTTCTCTTCTTCCAGAGCTTCAAAGTGCTAAAGAGTTTTCTTTTCTGGGGTCATAAATTGGGTACAAATCCTTTCTCTAGAGCACCATAATTCCTGTTAGTAAAATTGGGAAAAGAGTTCTTCCCTTTTCATCCAAACAAGTGACGACTTATCTTTGGTCATTCACAATGACCAGAGTCCCAGCTCTGATTAGATAGACAGAGCTGGAGGAACATGTGATTACATTTGGTTAATGAAAATGTAGGATTTCTCTAGAACAATATCTAGCACTGGGTCTGGCACACAGTAGGTGCTCGTCCAGCAGTCTGGGCCAGAGACTTGTGCTCTAATCCTGGAGGCAGGAGAATCTATCCTTTCTTCATCATAGTTTCCTTACTAATCAAACAAGAAGCATTGACAGATAGTTACTAGTGCCACTTGTGGTTATCATGTATTAATTCTTTGAGGGCAGTGATCAAGTCTGTTTGGTAAGCAGTGTGCCCCCCCACTCAGCACTGTGCCTTGCCTATAGCAGATGGTCAGTAAATATTTGTTGAGTCAGTGCTATTTGTTTTCAAAGAGAATGTTTAACCTCTTACTATCTCAGTTCCCTCTTCTCAAACAGGTCTCGTGTCCACAACCCCGAGGCTCTGTTTCCAGCAATCTGAAGGAGTTTTTCTTTTGGTCCTGGGAAATGAAACTCAGTGATTTTTTTTGGGGGGGGGAGGGGAAGGGGGAATACATATTGATTAGCACATCCCATTTGGACCGCCCCTCCCCACTGTCACACGTGCATGCCTTACTTCTTTCCTTCTCTCTTTCCTTACTTGGAAGGCTGCTGTTGTTGACAGATTACTTCTCCAGAAATTCTGAGGCAGGATCTGTGGCACACTGGCAGGGCTTGTAAAGTCCAAATATGGGTTTCAAAGGATCCATAAATCCTGATACTGTATAAAATGTGTGTGCCTTTTTAATGGAAAGAGGATTTATGGTTTGTTTTCTTTTTTTATTAGATTCTCTAATGGTACTTTGGCCCATAAAAGGTTAAGATCCACTGTATTAAATGATGAAAGCCTAGTCATCTAGGAAATCCAGCACCATACCCTTTCTGATGTCCTCAATTTCTTTATGAGATAATAACGAAGCCCACTTTGCTTCTGATAATTCTTGCGCTACCCTGACACTGGACATGTAAGTTGCCCTCACCTATTCTATGACTGGTAAGAAGGTGATATTTTCACTACAATGAACTTGGTGTATGTAGTGCATGTCAAAGACACTGGCCTTGCTGAAATCAACCGATTTTGGAGAATGGTGAGAAATAAGGACTGATATAATGATGAAATAGCGGGAATCCTGAAGGCACTGTTCTTTAGACCATAACTGACATACAGTAGACATTAAGGATGTACTATAGCCCTTTGGGCTTTATTCTCTCACTGAGTAAGTGAGGATATTGGACAAGATTATCTATGGTGTCTTCCAATTTCGGCTTTACAATCGTGTGACTCTGGTTGGTTGACATTGGCCAAGTTAATAGAAAGTCATAAATGCCCAAAGTTTTCTAGTGTAACAAGAAATGGGCAGGAAATGAAGCATATCTAAAATATTGAACAAACAAGGAAAGACACTTATAATAGACAGGAATATTTTATATTACAAAGACCTCAGTTATTTCAAAAATAACAAAAATGCAACTCAATTCTGATTTTCAAAAACAATGAATTTCTTAAAATTTTACAAATTGCTGAAAGTAACAGATGAAAACAGCCTGCTGGTCTTCTGTTCAAAAATGATAAATAATAATAAGAGCTTGTACTGCTATCCATGAAAAAATAATATACAGCTACACAAATTAAAAAGCTTGATATTGCATAAAGTAGGTCAATGAAATACATATGAAAGACCAAAGTACCAATCATTAATAATAATTATAATGATAAAATTATAATTTTGTACTTTTCATTAAAACAAAGCAACATTTAATAAGAAACTAACAACAAAATTATAATTTTAAACTTTAAAATAAGTTTCATATAAAAACATTGAGTGAATTTGTAATTATAAAGTTATAAAAATGTTATAGTTATAATGGTTTTATTATATAATTGTAATACTTTTATTACAATAAATACTAATTTTTATTATTGTTAATGGGAAGAAAACAAACAGCCCAATAAAAATGGGCAAAAGATTTGAATGCAAACACCTCTCACAAGAAGGTATGTGAATAGCAAAGAACATGTAAAATATGTCCAACATCACTAGTGATTAGGGAAATGCAAATAAAACTAAAATGAGAGTCTTCTAAACACATTGTAGAATGTCTAAAATAAAAAAGAATCACTATAGCAAGTGTTGACAATGATGTAGAGGAGCTAAAACTCTCATATAGTGCTGGCAAGAATGTAAAATGCTACAACTACTTTAGAAAAAATTATATTGGCCATTTCTTAATAAGTTAAGCAACATTGCTGATTTATAAATGTGATTGTGGCTGAAAGGGGTAGTCTAGGGAGGGTAATGTTAATTGAAAGAAAGCTAAAGTATAATCTAGGGAATGTGTAACATAGTGATTTCTGTGGTAGATGATGATTGCAATTAATAATACAAATATAAGAATGTTTATTACAAGGTGTTAAGAATATAGAGATACATGGGTAAAATATAACTAATGTAACATATAGACTATAGCTAAGAGCAATATTGTAATATTTTTACAGCAATGACAATGGAGGTACTATATCAATGCTAAAGGTCAATAATGAGGGAGTGTAAAGGAGTGTGGGATTTTTCCTTTTGGAGTAATGAAAACATTCTGAAATGGACTGAGCTGATGACTGCACAACTCTGTGATGAAGCTGAGAGTCACTGAGGGTACACTTTGGAGGGATTGTGCAAGGCGGGGGATCATATAACACAATGAACCCCATGATGAATGATGGACTGTGATTAACAGTACAAATATGAGAGTGTTCTCCCATGAAATATAATAAATATACAGTGCTAATACATGGAGTTGATAATAGGATGGTTTATGGGAAAAAATACCAAATATAAGCTATGGTCTATAGATAGTAATACGAAAACAATCTTTCATCATTTGTAACAAATGTGTCAAAACAATATAAAGTGTTGGTGGTTGGGCTATGTATGGGATTTCTGTATGGTATGCATGATTGTTTTGTTAATTTACAACTTCTCAAATAAAAAATAGAAAATAAAAACAAAACAAAACAGAAAACCCAACACGGCACCAGATAAAAGCAGTAAAATGAAACTGAAATGAAAAAATAAAATAAATTCAACATACACGTTCCATATAACCCAGGCATTCCACTCCTAGATATTTACCCAAGACAAATAAAAGAGCATGTCCACGCAAATACTTGTACACAAATGTCCATAATAGCTTTCTTTCTAATAACCAAACATTAGCAGCAACCCAAATGTCTATCAACAGGTTGACTATAGAGACAAATTGTGTAATATCCATGCAGTAGAATACTACTGCACAATAAAAAGGAATGAATTCTTGATACATGGTACAACATAGATGATACAAATCAATTATACTGAATGAAAGAAGCCAGACGAAAAAATTATACCTACTGTATGACCATTTATTGAAATTCTTGAAAAATGCAAATGAATCTATAATGACAGAAAGCAGATTTGGTTGTTTCCTGGAGACAGAGGGTGGGAGGATTACAAAAGGACAACAGGAAGCTTTTGGAGGTGATGGATATGTTTATTACCTTGACTGTGCTAATGGTTTCATATGTGTATATATATGCCAGAACTCAACTTGGATACTTTAAGTATGTGCGGTTTATTCTATATCACATATACCACAATAAAACTGCTTTCAAAAACACCTTTATATGGCATAAAAGAGACCAATGGAAAAGATTCAAAAGTCTAGGGAAACCAAATATTAAAGGTAGCTTGTCAAATCAGTGAGAAAATGACACTATAGAAAATGTCTAATCACCTGGAGTTAAATTAAATTAGATTAGATTCCTACTTCATATCATCAGCAAAATAAATTTCACATTAATTTTATCTAATATAATAAAGATAAAAGAAACAAAAAATATGCAATTATCTGATCTGGAATGGAAAAAGTCTTTCTGAGCATAAATACAAAGGCAAAAATAATAAAGTAAAAGGATGATTTATTTGAATTCATAAATTTTTTTAAAAGTTACATCTAAATTAGGGTAAAATTAAAAGGCAGTCAGCAAAGGGGTAATATTTTGGTAAATATAAAAGAAAAGTTTGTTTATGTTCTCAATATATTAAAAAGATCTTAAAAATAATAAATGACTTAATCAGACACCCTTATTTTAAGAAGGAGAAGGAATATAAAAGTGGTTTACCCTAAAAAAAAAAAAACACAACAAAGGAACAGAATTCTTAGTAATGTCTTGGCAATATCTTTGAAGTTGGTTTTATTTTAATCTTTTGTGATTTTCCGTATTTTCACAGTTTCTTCAATGGACTTGTGGTACCTTGGTAAACATAGAAAGAGTCTTGGGAGTGTGGAGAAGACAATGAGCTGAGCACAGTGTGAATGGAGTTTCAGATGAAGGAGGAGGTGTCAGATACATGTTGATCCTGATGAAGGTGGAGATGGTGTGGGAGGGGTGCATGTGTGTATGAAACACTGACGAGCTTATAATGAGTAGGAGATTGAGGGACCTTTGAAGTGGAGCATTGTCTTGTCCCTGGACCATGATTGCCATGAGGACAAAGCCTGGCCTACTCCCAAGTGAATCCATGCACCCAAGTGCAATCCTGAGAGCTAGAAATGTTTCATTAATGAATTGGTAAAAGATCCTGAGGGCAATATTACCCCATTCAAATAAATGTTCCCCATGAGCTCCATTTCCTTTAGCCAATTCTCATTCTCCAGCTTTTGGCTCAATTTGGACATTGACTGTGTGGTCAGCATTATTATCAAGCTACATAAAATTATGAAACATCGCCCTAAACTACAAAGAATTTAGAGTCTAGTTGAGAAAAGCACACCTTCCCATGAAATAATGAAATGGTGAAGCAAATCATCAAAAAGGATCAAAGCAAACAGTTAGAGCTCCCTCTTTGTGCCTCCATCTGAATAAATGTTCTCTTGCCAAGTTGGCTTTTCTGTAGAGCCCAGAACTGGATGCAAGGGCATCGACCTGGTCTTCTCAGTGCTCAGTGTCCTTTGAACTGCTCCATGGCAAAAGGCAAGATAAAGCTAAACATCTGGAGTCGACCTTTAAAACCCCTTCCTAGATTATAGCAAGATTTGATGGTGGTTGGTCAATGCAGTATTGGAAAATATGTGGGAGTGCTGCCAATGCCACATGTGAGTGGTTTGATTACTGTGGCAGCAGACAGCTCTCTTCCTGTCATCTCCACCTCATCCTGCTCCATCTCTTTTGCCCTACCCTGGGTAGAAATCGTTCTAAAATTAAGAGATTAAAGCCTTCACAGGGAGGGGAAGAGGAGAGGGATGTTAATGCATAATGGCTGTTGAGTTTCTGTTTGGGTGATAAGAAGTTCTGGTAGTGGATGGTGGTGAGGGTAGCACAGCATTTGTGAGGGTGATTCCCACTGAATCGTATGCTTGGAGTGGTTAAGATGGGAAAGTTCATTTTGTGTATATGTTTCCATAATTAAAAAACAAACAAGCAGCTAAAGTGATAGTGACAATTAAATGCAATACATGATCCTGGATGGGATCTAAAAATGGAGGAGAAAAGACCCTGAAGGATATCATTGGGATATATAAAAAATTTGGGATATAGACTGCAAGCCTTATATCAACGTTAAAGTTCTTGGGAAGCGGATTTGGCTCAATGGATAGAGCATCTGCCTACCACATGGGAGGTCCAGGGTTCAAACCCAGGGCCTCCTGACCCGTGTGACGAGCTGGCCCACATGCAGTGCTAATGCGTGCAAGGAGTGCCCTGCCACACAGGGGTGTCCCCCACATAGAGGAGCCCCATGTGCAAGGAGTGCACCCCATAAAGAGAGCCACCCAGCATGAAAAAACATGCGGTCTGCCCAGGAGTGGTATCGCACACACGGAGAGCTGATGCAGCAAGATAACGCAGCAAAAACAGACAGATTCCTGATGCCACTGACAAGAATGTAAGCAGACACAGAAGAACACACAGTGAATGGGCACAGAGAGCAGACAACTGGGGGGGGGGGGGAAGGCGGGTAAGGGGAGAGAAATAAAAAATAAATCTTAAAAAAAAAATAAATCTAAAAACAAAACAAAACAAATGTTAAAGTTCTTGAACTTAATAACTGCATTTAAGGTGGTTACATAAGTGAATATCCTTGATCTTTGATAATGTACATAGAAGTATTATGTGTTCAAGGAGCATGATTTATACCTCCTACTCTCAAATGTTCAGGAAAAAAAATGCTTGCTAGATAGCTAGATAATAGATGAATAGATAGAATGAAACAGCAAATGTAAAAATTGGTGGATCCAGGCATGGATAGCTGATATGATGGAGTTCTCTATATTGGGCTTAATATTATTTTTGCAACTGTCCTTCAAGTTTGAAATTATTTCAAAAGAAAAAGTTAAAAAAAAAAACAGAAAAACCCTACACAGGAGCACACACCTCAATATCTCAGGAAAAAATTTAAGAGAACGGGTAGGACATTAAAAGGCCTTTAAATTGCAAAGAGAGTATTGTTGGTAAATGCAACTAAGGTCCAGTGGATTTGGTCAGCATGCTCTTGGCGTCTGCAGTGATCTCACAGGCGTGTTTAAATGCTGGTTTTTATGGCTGTGGTTTAACACCATGGCATGAAGCTGGCTCAAGAGGTGCTGTCGACGGTGCTCTCTAAACCAGTGGATCCTCAGTCCAGACCTTCCTGCTCTCTCGCAGAGCCCCAGGGTGGACATTTTATTGCCCTGTGTCCTTGACCAGAGCATGAGTTGCAAATTTTCAGAAGAAATAGATGAGAAAGAAAATAAACGATTTCTGTACTCCTCAGAATACATAGTCCCAAACTGTTAGCACAAGAAAGGATTTTAAACCATATAGGAAAGCAATGAGAAGATAACACTAGTTGAAAATAAAATGCTGCATTTTTAAAACACTGACCAACGTTGAAGAATGTGCATATTATTTCTTCCATTTATTTTTTGTCTTCACCATAAATAGACATGAGTTAACATATGTTGGGAGATTAATTTCCCTTTTATTGAGCTCATGTAACAAAAGTCCCTCTCCCCAGCATGTCCTGCTTTTACAAACCAAGATCTAACTTGATTTGATTACATAATTGAATTGTGCTTCTATTTGTGCCCTTCCTTCTCCTCCTCCTTTCTAGAAAATAGTCTCTTTCCTCCTAGAACGAGGATTCATAGTGAGATTTCAGAGGGTCCGTGAGCTCAAATTGAAAAAAATCAACTTATCTCTATTTTCTCTGACCTTTGATGTTAAGTGTCACAAAACTATCTGCCACTGCTTGCTGAGATGGAGTCTGTGGTTTTCACCTGCCTCGTAAAGGGGTCCGTGGAGCAAAAGAAGGTTAAGAACCCCTGTCCTAGAACCTGTATGAAGTAGTTAATTCCCATAATAACAATAATAATTTTCTCATGGCAATTAATTCACCTACTTACTAAATTGTTACTTAGGGCTTATTAGCTGGCAGCCACTGGGCCAGGTATTGGGAATAGAAAAATGAATAAGACTCATTCTCTTCTCATGGGGGATTTAGACGATAAATCAGACTATTTAAAAAGATGGTGTGCTAAATTCACAGGGAGGCATGGCAGATTGCCAGGTGCTTACCCCAGCATATCATTCTCCCAATTTTCATTAGTAACAGAACCCTTTAATTGTACCCAATTAAAAGACCATATCTCCCAGCTTCCTTCGTAAATAGATGTAGCTATGTGACAAATTTCTGGCCATGATGTATAAGCACGAGTGTCCAGTGAGTTTTCCAAGAGGGCACCTAAAGGGAGATGACTCCGATAGAAAGAGGCTCTTTTGAACTTTCCTACCTTCCTAGAATGCTGATAAAATAGCTGGAGCTACAGCAGCAATCCTGGGCTACGAGCTACTTTGCAAGAACTAAGGCCAGGATTCTGTGACTTTGTGCAGCCACCATAGCAGCCTTGTACTGCGTCCTGCCAACATGGATTACTTGGGAGAATAAACCTTAGTGAGTGTTAGCCCCTGTAGGATCTATCCTGATCCTGGCAGCCAAAAAGAATACTGATAGAATGGCACTTAGGAAAAACCAGGGGAGGGGCTTTCCACTCTGTCCTGGTGGAGAAAGGTAGAAATGACATTTAATCTCAGATTTAAAGGATGAATGAGTGAGGAAAGAATGAAAAAGTGTTTAAGGTAAGAGGGAAAACATGTGAAGCCCTGAATTGCAAAGAAACCACCTACAAGATACTGACAGAAGATAAGCAGAACTGGAGTATAGTAAATTGAGAATAAAGTCGCTGGGAAATGTCATAGATACTCAATTTTACAAAATTTATAGACCCTCTTAAATATGTACTTAAACATGAGGTCTAGAATAGAAATGTAACTTTGGGAAATATCAATATATAGATGGTTTCCAAAATCTTGGAAATGAATGAGCTCACCCAGTCAAAGACTTTAAGTTAGAAGAGTGCTAAGGATGGAATCCTGAGATCCAACAAATAAACATCTAGGGGAGGAGAGCCTCTTCATCACCTGTAAAAAAAAAAAAAAAAAAATTAAGAATAATTCAGGGTAACAAAATTTGAGAACACTGGAATGGGGACAAGGAGGATGTTTTGTTTCACTTGTGGATAATCAGAAGGAAGTAATGATGCAAGATTTCAAGAAAGATGACCAGTCCTCTTCTCAGTTTTGCCCTGCTGGGGAGACTGGTGGGCGGACGATTAGTTAAGATAACATTTACAAACAGGATGAGTCTTGGAAGTAAAGTTTCATTATTTGTAAAATGGGGATAGTAAAACTTACACTGTAGAGGTTTCTGAAGATTAAATAAGTGATGTAAAAGGGTTGATGACTAGGATACAGAAACCATGATTTAGTGACCTCTCTGTGATTCTCTAACCTTTTTAAACTCATTGATGCTTAGATCGAAAGTTATCACATAGTTTTTCAATCCCTTTCGTATTTAGCAATAATACATGTATTTCTTTAATTTTCAAGGATTTTTATATTCCTATTCATTGACTAATATTGCTCTATCAGATATGATGAGATGAACAAAAACTTTCTATGAGAGGTCCTTTCGCTCAGGGGATTTACTGGGAAGTGAATGGAGCTGAAGCAGCAGAGCCGTCCTTTCTGTGGTCTTTTCCAAGTCCTGAGGGCAGCCCTAGCAATGTGTTACACTGTTGACACGTGTTAGTAATGTTTGCAGCTAAGGCCATTAAACTGAAGTTAGTCAAGGCCATGGTCTTTTGTCACTCTGATTTTCCTTCCAAAATATTCCTGTTGTGTAGGTGGAGTTGGAATGGCCCTGGGCATTTTTGGAATCTGAGTGAGGGAAAGTTGAGTTGGGAATACATTTAGTTTGGGCTTAGTGACATATGTAGTAAAGCTATTTCAGGGTGTCCCAGAGGTGGGATAGATTCCGGAAATATGCTACAACTAACTGCACTGACTCACGTGGCGCCTCATCAGGGCCATAGATAGCATCATGACATACTGTCCGATAAAGCCCCCAGTAGTATGTGAGTAGTGATGGGGCAAGTTTTGAAATGAATGGAGCCAGAAGCTGGCCTGTGGAAAATTGTGAGCAGAGGATTCATTTCCATTGGTATCTACTCAAAATAAAAATTGTGTACCATCAAGAATATATTTGATAATTCGATGGCTATAACTGTAAATTCACCCCACATTTTAATGGGAATTGCAGGAAATTAAATTTATCAAAATCCATATGGTTGTAGGGCACACACTTGTACTAGTACCATAAACAGTAAGTATGTCGGTAATAATTAACATACAAAAAAAGAGGAGAGATTTTACAACAGCCCTAAACATTTACAAGACTTAGTCAAAATAAGTTGTGAAGTCAGAAGAAACTTCTTTGGTGATTAAGAATGAAAAACAAATCTCAATCAACCTTGCTAGAGAGTAAAGACTGATTATCTTTCTATTTTCTTTATAGAAAATAGATATTATAAAATCAGTGTCAGAAGAAGAGGCGATCAAAAATATTGTCAAAAAAAGGGAAAAAATCATAAAGGTGTATTAGCCAGTTAATTTAATATATATATATAAAAAATACTATTTTTCTGAATTTTGTAATGGTTGTGGGTTTGTCAACTTTTAAAAATTTTATAATTGGTGGAATTTCTTTTTTATTTTAAAAATCTATTTGAGTTGAGTATTCTCTTCTTAATGAGGGACCTTGATATTCTCTACATCTCACAGCCCACAAAACCTGAGCCAGTCTATTCCCCTGTGCTGAATTTCTGCTTTCTGCCCTCAGGAAGGTCCAGGTCCTTATCTAAAAGTCTCCCCAAGTTCCTTCAGCCATCACCAGGGAGTCAGTTAATGACCTGATCACCCTTCCTCTAACGCCAGATAGTTGGGATGGAAAACAAAGGTGAAATGTCATAGATGAATGAGGTCTGACGATGATTTGGTGGTAGGACTGGCCCAGGGTATATCTGTGCTAGACACAGGAACTAAAGGCATTGAACTTCACTTTTAAGGACCCCCGATTTGAGTTCCAGCTCTGCCACTAGTTGTATGACCTTGAAAAATGAACTTGATTCTCCTGACTACTTGGATGTCCTTATCTATATGATAGATTAATACATACCAATTAGGAGCATAAAGTGAGCCTGTGTATATAAAATACATGCTGTGTTCTAAGGGAGTCTTCAAAAATAAAACCTGACTACTTCTCTTTTTGGGACATACTGCTGCCTGGGTACCCTTCTTTTAGAGAGACACATGCATACCCTGAGCAAGCAAACAGCATGGCACCTCATCAGAGTGCTGTTATTAAAACATGCTTCTGGCTGAGTGCAGTGGAGGGGGCAGGGGGAGGTGGAAGGAGGTGGAAGGATGATCACTGGTGGCTGACCCCTCCCCTGGCCCTCAACTTGCCGTATCCCACAGAGCCAAACAGATGCTCTGCAGGCATCCAGAACTCTCTCGTTTTTTTTTTTTAAGATTTATTTTATTTATTTCTCTCCCCCTCCCCCCCCCACCCCCATTGTCTGTTCTCTGTGTCCACTTGCTGTGTGTTCTTCTGTGTCTGCTTGCGCCCTCAGTGGCACTGAGAAACTGAGTCTCTTTTTAGTTACATCATCTTGCTGCATCAGCTCTCTGTGTGTGCAGCACCACTCCCGGGCGGGCTGCGCTCTACTTGCAGGGCGCACTCCTTGTGCATGGGGCACCCCCAAGTGGGGGTGCCCCTGCATGGCACGGCACTCCTTGTGCACGGCAGCTCTGCACATAGGCCAGCTCGCCATATGGGTCAGGAGCCCTTGGGTGTCGAACCCTGGACCCTCCCATATGATAGGTGGACGCTTTATCAGTTGAGCCACATCCGCTTCCCCAGAACTCTCTTAATAGACTGCGCAACAAGCAGCTGTCTGTCATGGTGCTCACATGTGTTTAGGGGTCTCAGGCTTTCACCCCTTCCAGCCACATACAGCGCAGGCTGTGAAGGAACTTCTCAATAAATGTTAGTTTTCCATCTCATTCCATTCCAAGTGACATTTACACATCCCTAATTGATGAGTCTCCCCTCAAACTCTCTCATCGCCCCTCCCTTTAATCCAGACCTGGCCACAAGGACTGTTTTTTGCTTCCTTGGGTTACCTGAGTGATTCAGGAAGAGGTACTTTCCCTTAAGCTGCTGTAGGAAGCCAGAGAGAGCTCTCAGCTTAAAACCTTTCCATGGTTTTCCACTGGTCTTGGTATTGCTGGACTTTCTCTAGGTTCTTGGCTAAGCTATGGGAAATGAATTTCAAGAGCAAGCCAGGTGAGTTAGGCCAGTAATTTATTAAGGAGTGGAGAGAAGAGAAATGGGAAAATGTAACACATCATGGGTCCCAGGTAGAGAGGAAGGGGCTGAAAAGGGACAAAGGGGGCTGGTTCACAGGCTACAGCTCCCCATTACAGATGGCAAATCCCCAAGTTTACTTGATCCAAGCTGGGGAGGGGGATGGGGGATGGGGAGAAGGTCACAACAGGGGGCAGTTCGGACTTTGTGCTTAGTTTTTAAACCTTTATTCCACCCTTCTGCTAATGACAGGGGAGGGGTCCCAGCTGTTTGGTGTTTTGATTGAATACCCCATCAGTCCCCAGGGAGGGCCCAATGACAAGGCCCCTGGAGACTATCCGGGGCTCCTCCTGTCTTCTGGAGGAAATCTCATTCCCAATGGGAGAATCTCATGAAGGTCTTCCAGCAGCCATCTTGGGCACTGGTGTCCACGTGAGCTTCTTGCCAGGTTCCAGATCTATCTGTTGATTCCCTGTTTTACTAGCCTGCCTCATTAGGGCAAAATCCAAAATCAAAATCTTATCTTGGCCCAGAGGGCCGTATGTGGTCTCACTAATACCTGCCTTCTCAAACTGCTCTTCTCCTCACTCTGTTCTCCATTCCTGCTGGTCTCTTTTCAGCTCCTTCATATTAATTCACGAACATTAAACCACTTTGACCTTACAAAACCAGTGGTTGCATATGATTCTCATAGCTCCATGTACCTCTCCATCAGAGCTCTAATCATGTATGCTATTATGTAATTTATTGTGTATTTGATTTGTGTCTAACTCCCTGATGGATTGTCAGCTTCATGATGCCTATTTTGTCTTTTGCCATTCAGCACATCGTAAATAGCCAATCAATATTTATTGAGCATTATTCATTCAACAGCACAGATCTTTGCTTTATACTTTTTTTACAGTCTACATTCATGATGTGTACAGAGTATGAAATGCGGATTAAGGAGCTATTTAATCAAATTTTTAAAAAGACTTTGCATTTTAAATATCATTACCTAATTGAGATTTTACAATGCTAATTGAAATCCGAGGCCTGTAAAATATATTCTGGATGTACTATAAGGCTAAAAGACAATCACAATCTTTTAAGCTTCATCTCCTAAAATAAATCTCAAGCAAAAGTTTTCTGCTAAAGAAGAGTGGAACATTTTCCCAATCTTGTGCCAAATCCATTCTCTCTAATTACAAAGCCAACAATTTTGCAAAAATACTTGGACAGATGCAGCTTACAAAGCAGAAGGTGTACACAGGACAGGGGAGGTCTAGTGAAAAAAACCAAAGAGGTTTCAACAACAAATTTATTTTAACTTCTTCCAAAGGAGCCAAAGCACTTGGTCTGTGAGCAAGGAGCTCGTGAGGGCGCTGGGAGCCCAAAGTCCTGCTGGACGGGCGAGGAAGCCCTGCGGGCTGGCATCCAGCAGCGGGGCCCTCGTTAGGTCAATCAAGGCTGGCACAAGCCAGGCTCCAGGCTGCTCGCACAGGGGGTGCGCAATTAACTCGGCCAAAGCGGCTGGTGCTTCAGTCCATTAGCCTGAGTGAGTCCTGGTCATTAGCATGCTTCTCGGCACCTCGTGAGCATGCGCCTTGTTGTCTGACTCTTCGAACCTTCTTCCCCTTTAGGGTAAAAATGTCTTCTTCTAAAGTCTCATGACAAGCTGACAAGGGATGCCCAGTCAAGAGCAGCTAAAATGGTGGTTCAGACCCTTCAGTAGCCTCTCGGGACCTCACTTACCACATCTCTCACTTGGGGAGAACAGTAAGTGCCTCACCTTCCCCTCCCTGTAGCTGTGAGGCTCCCCTCAAGTAAGAGCCCTGGAAGTGCTCTGAAGAGCATTCATCAGCAAACAAATATGCGGATTCTCTTTAACTCATCTCCTGAAGAATTCACTCATTCTATCCCAAAGGAATTTGCTTGTTTTCATACAAGTTTTATACAAATATAAAACTTGAAAAATACTGATGTAATTTCCCTAGTGGGAGCACAATGCCCCAGATCGCTGGTTCCAGTCCCCTTTCATAGCTGGGGGAGTTTTATGATAAATAATCATACACCCTCGGCGAATAATTTAGCTCAGCGTTAACTCTACTTTCTAATTAGTCAAAGAGGTCTTTGTTGGAACAAGATGAGCACATGTAATGGAACAAATGATAAAAAAGGGATCTCTCTCTCTCCTCTTCCCTTTTTCAAAGATGTGTTTTTAAATGACCATTTTCCCATTAAAAACAACTAATGAGCACCTCAAAATTGTCCAAAAATGTACGTTTAAAAAAGATAAAGAATCACTTAGAAAACTATCAGTGGTTGCCAGGACTGAGGTGGAGGAAGAGGCTTACAATAGCAGTAAGAAAATTTAGAGGCATTATGGAAATATTTTTATATTTGTATTGTGAAGTTTATACAACTGAATATATACATACATATATATTTAATCTCACAGCACTGCACACAAAAAGGGTGAATTTCACTGAATACATTAATTTTTTTAAATGGACAAAACAAAGCACTTATAGTCCAATCAACCAATGACACATACTAGTAACATTTTGGCACACTTCTGATTAATGTTTGTTTTCTTGGTTATTTTTCAAAGTAAGTATGGTCATATAATACACACATCCGTATCTATATCTAGATTGATAAAATCAACTTTTTAAAAAATAGGTTAATTCATATAACTTGTACAAAATTCAAAAGTACAAGAAAATATACTTAGAAAAGTCTTCCTCTCCCTCCTTTCTTAGGTACCTAGTTCCAGTTTCATATGTATCTTTTCTGACACAGTGTATTCATATGCAAGACAAACTACACATATACCTTTTTCTCTCTCTCTATTTTTTTAAATGTTACATTAAAAAAATATGAGATCCCCATATACCCCCCACCCGCCTCACCCCACTCCTCCCACATCAACAACCTCTTTCATCATTGTAGGACATTCATTGTATTTGGTGAATACATTGTGGAGCCCTGCTGCACCGCATGGATAATGGTTTACATTGTAGTTTACACTCTCCCTCAGTCCACCCAGGGGGCTATGGCAGGACATGCAATGTCCAGCATCTGTCCCTGCAGTACTACCCAGGACAGCTCCAAGTCCTGAAAATGCCCCCACATCATATCTCTTCATCCCTCTCCCTATCCTCAGCAGCTACCGTATCCACTTCCTCCACATCACTGCTACAATTTCTTCCATTACTAATCGTAATAGTTCCATAGTAGAATATCAATAAGTCCACTCTAATCCATATTCTATTCCTCCATCCTATGGATCCTGGGATGGTTATGTCCACTCCACCTCTATATCGAGAAGGGGGCTTAGATTCCACATGGATGATGGATGCAACTCTCCTGCTTGCAGTTGTAGGCGCTCTTGGCCCCTGGTGTGGTGGTTGACCTTCTTCACCTCCCTGTTAGCTGGTCGGGGTAAGTCCAACAAACATTAAGACATCCATGCTTACTTACACATCCTTTTTTAACAATACATTTTGGAGCTCTCCATAAAAAAAAGAAAAATTTTTTTTAAATAAAAGCTTTGAAGAAGAAAGATTTTTTTCATTCTTTTTAATGACTGCTTAATATGGCAGTGTTTGGATGTAGTGTAATTTTTTAAACCACTACCGTATTGCTTGTCATTTGGGTTGTTCTCAATCTTCTACTATTGCAAACAATGCTAATAAATACACTTGTTCTTGTGACACTTCTTTCCATTTGGGTTAGTATGTCTATAGAATAAATTCTCAGAATTGCAAGGTCCAATCCAATTTTGATAGCTATGGCTAAATTGCCCACCTAAGAGTTGTGTCAATTTTTACTCCAACTTATAGTATATGAGAGTACCTGCTCTTGTGTTGTGTGTTATCGAACTTTTAACAGTTGACTACCTAAAAAATAAAAAAGTATTTCTTTCATTTAAATTTGCATTTCTCTTGCTGAAAGTTTGAGCTTCTTTCCATATATTTAAGATCTAAATGTATTTCTTTTCCTTTGAACTGCTTTTTCATATGCTTGGTCTATTTTCTATTAGATAGGCTTTTTGTTATTGATTAGAGGAAGTTCCTTACAAATTAGGACAATTAGCCCCTTTGGCTATGTTATTTTGCATAAATTTTCTTTTTTGTTTGTCATTTGTCTCTGGTCTTTTTTTTTTTGGCTTGCAGGTGTTTTATTTATTTAATATATATGTGGTTCAATCTTATATATAGTCTTTCCCACTCCAATACTATCTAAGGAAAAAAACTCCCCTAAAATAGTGAATTCTTCTACTTTTGTGGGGGATTTTTTGTTGCTGTTTTTTAATTCTGATTTTTGGTCCATTAGGATTTTATTTGCTATAAGAATGAGGTAGATTTTCAACATTTTATTCACCTATATCAGGGGTCAGCAAACTTCCGTAAAGACTAACTAGGAAATATTTCAGGTTTCATGGTCCATACAATCCCAGGATGACTCTTCAACTCTGCCAGGCCAGCGATGCAGCAGCCACTGACCACTAAATCAACGGGCATGGCTGTGGTCCAAGGAGACTTATTGTTAAAAACAGTCAGTGGACAGGATTTGGCCCACAGGCCATGGTTTGCTGACCCCTGCTGTAGAAGGCTGCTTAATTCCTCCAACAGCATTTACTGAATGAACTATTTGTCCCCACTAACCGGCCATGCAACCTTTATGTTATACGATATTCTTTGTCAGGAGATCTTTTACTAAACTCTCCATTTGGTTTCATTGTTCTTTCTTTCTATCCATAAGCTGATACCATCTTGTTTTAATTGTGGAGGTCAGTTGCTCTTTTAAAATCTTATTTTTCAGAAATGCATGCAGTGGCATTTGATTATTACTCTTTAAATTAAAACATTGAAATACAGTTAGGGGCTTATGAGCCATTTTTGGAAAAAAATTGGAAACAATTTTTTAAATGAAAAAAATTTATTTTGATTTTATTAGTTCATAGTCATTTTCAGTGGACATCAACATGCCAGGGTCCACAGAATGGAGGAATAAAATATGGATTAGAGTGGGAAAAAAAAAAAAACAGCCATTTTCACAGGTTAGCATATGTAATCTCTGAGTGGTGAGGAGACAGACTGGACTAAAGTTTACCCCCATTTAAAGTGCCTTTATTCATTTCTTCACCTGCTAAATTAGGGGATTAAAGTATATGAGCGGAAAATTCCCTTCTGTTCAAACAAGGTGACAATTTTGTATTTTTGGATTCTTTCATTCTCTCCATTCTTCCTGCCTCAACAGACACTAAATCAAGATTTCTTTCCTTGCACACAGTAGGTTTCATTCATGCCCTCCCACATTTGTCAAAAATTAATTTTAATTTAAAATGTAACATGAATTTACTTTAGCAAATTTGAAGACTAGAGAAAGATGTGGAGAAGATAAAAATGACCATATCATCACACTCAGAACTATGTATTTCTTTCCTTTTTCTATGCACTTGTAATATGTGTGTATATGTGTGCATGATATGTGCAAACAATGCATAGTAAAATTTTCTGTCCTGCTTTTTCCATTCATTACTCTATCATGTCATATACTATACTAAAAGAATGGCACTCTTTCTTAGGAAGATATTGGTCAAACCTCTTATCCTTAAAAGGATAATTTTAGGGGAGCAGAGGTAGCTCAATGCTTGAGCACTTGTATCACATGAATGAGGTACCAGATTCAATCCCTGATTATCTCCTTTTTGAAAAAGTGCAATTTTAAAGGTATAGTTGCAAGTGGAGGCCATGACCCATCACTACTTACTTCTTCAGGGTTTTGTTTTGGTCTTTGCTTTTGGTGAGCTACATTCACAGTGAGGTATGGGAAAGACGGATTCTGGAGACAGAAAGTTTCTTGCCAATATACAAGGTCTCATCTATTTACCATGCTCCCCTCTTGCCATTTCTCTCAACATCTTCCTATTCTTTGGCCAAAATTTACCAAGAACAATCCAGCTCTGGAACCACCAGGGACCCTGAGGGCATCTTGAGAGAGAGGTGCACACATCTGCCCTTTTTGGAAGAAGGATGATGTGAGGAGGCCTAATTTATTAAAACCACAGGCTATCTGCCAGATTTTCAAATTTCAGAATAACTTTTTACTTACCCAGTGCTCATGGGGTGGCACTGTTGAAATGTCAAACTCCATTGCCCCTAATTTCTTTTTCTGATGAAATTTCAGATTTCCACACAGACATGGTTTTCCAGCAAAAAAATCTTGCATTTATATCACATCAGAATGGGACTATGCAGGACTTTTACATGTTTCAAAAATCAGGGGAAAGAAGTAAAGGTTATAGAAGTTCCCTTGAGAATCCTGACGGACCAAGAGTCTAAAGCAGGAGGCAAATGACAGAGGCAGAGGTACCAACAGTGGAGAGCAACAGGCAAAACGATGTGAAAGGGGGGAGGTTGGAAAGTTGTGATTCAGCTAGAGAGAAAAAATAATATGGGTCAGGGAAAAGGAGGTATATTCACAGGACTGGCAAATGACAACACATAAACACAATCACCTTGCTCTAGAGAGTGGAGATAGTTTTAAGTGTTTTGGTTGATGTTGGTTCAATCTTGTTTTTCTGTTTTTCCTAAGAGTGTGATAAACAAGGAATGAATAGGAGAGGGTACCAAAGATTTTGGAAAATAATTTTAGGCCAAGATTATGAGAGAGTACATGCAAGTTTTTCCCATGCCTTCTATAGAAATAACGGCACACTTCTGAGAATAGGAAAAAAATTAAGCCACAAATAATACATTCAAGTAATCTTGGTAGCAAATGGAGTGTTACAGGAGCAAAAGCTATTTTGCAGAGCTAGGGGCATGGCGCTTGTCTTCAATGATATGAATGGCTATCCTAACAAAAAGATTGAAAAAGAAGATCTTCAACCAATGGGCATGAGTTACATATATTTTTGTTCAATAGAAGCAAATATCTTCAGTATGTTATTACACTACTGGCATTACTATTATTACCATAAACAATCGAACCACCCAACAATGAAATAGGATGCTGGAGTAATATTATTCTTATCACTGAAATTGTTCAAGCAAAGCTTAGATGAGCATCTTCCTGCCTGGAAACTTATGACTGTCTTATAATCTATTTGAACATCAACATTTTGTGATTGGAAGCCCTTTGTACTGAGTTTTACATGATAAGGAATCCTCACCCTAGCAGGTTCATTTTTTTAAATGATGAGTTCAACAAATCAAATCACCACTTTTGATAGAGACTCTAGTTTTCTACCCAAGATCAATTCTCCATAGCTCTCTTACTAACCGAAACTTGATTAGGTTGGGATAACATGGTACGTAGGTTAAAAAAAAAAGTATGACATTTCTCAACTTCTGTTGTGGGAATGGGTGGTCAAGTGACTTGAGTTCTAGCTGGGTGGAATTTCCAGAATTCCGTGGGCGGAGAGGCTGACTAAGCCGATATGGAACTTTGCCTCTTGCCCCTGCCTGCTGGCCTTTTCCCATCTGGACCAGGAGCACTGGCCATGTTGGGACCATGAGGCAACTTTAAGGATGGAAGTCACAAAGTAAGAAAAAGTAAAGTGGAAAATAAGAAGGACCTGGTCTCAGAGTTCTTCTGGAGTCGCCTTGCCAGCCCCAGGTGGCCTCCAGACTTCTCATTCTGCTAGAAATATGAAGCCCAGGATTCAGTTAAGCCTCTGCTTTGAGGCTTTCTGTTACTTGCAGCTGAGCATCATTTCTAAGTGAAACAGTAATAAATCCAAGATACTTTCCCCCCAAAACTATTACACACCTGATTGTAACTTTTAAGCCAGGCACTGCTGCCCTAGTCTTTTTGACGGTTCTCTGCTCCTGCCTTATCTTACTCACCAGATATATTCTGTATGAAAACAAAGCAGTTGCAATCAAGATCTCAGAATTTTATATAAAGGTTTAGAAAACAAAACAGAAGCAAATGACTTTTACTAAGTTCAACCATTGCTGCCCAAATACAGCTCTGATTTTTGGTATATATATACTTCAATAAATTACTGTTCCAATTGGCACTTAGGGGCCAGAGAAGGAAGGGATGGTAAAGGGAGTGGGCAAAGCAGGCCGTACAGGAATTTTCAAGAACTGAATATAGGTAAATAGAGCTCACCATTCCCCACAATCTCTGTATTTGAATTTTGGGAGACTCCAACCCATCCTCTTTTCACTTCCTACCAGCACAGCAAGACAGACTGTGCCTCCCGGCAGTGTGGGTTATCTGCCACCAGAGCTGAAGTTCTGGTTGCTCCTACCCTGGCGTCATTTACTTTGTTTCTGCTGGGAAAGGTCAGATGTCAGCAGGGACAATAAGCAAAGAAAAGCCCATCCCTTGGCACTGGAAGTGTCAAGAAGAGGGGAAGTGAGTGACAGCTCAGCTCTGTGCTGGATCATTTTCAGGGGTAGCAGACCACTACATCCTGAGGCTTTGTAGCAAGAAGGAAGCTGAAGGACAAACATCTGAAGGAGAAATCGATCTCTGTGAGCGGGTGACAAGCTGCAGCGAGCCTCAGGGTACGCATCAGGCTAGCACAGATGTTAGAGTGAGAACTAGTGCGTGAGTCGAGGGATGTGGGAGAAGGCAGAGGGGAGAGAACAAAAACAAAATAACAAAAACCGAGTCATCTCCCTAGGCACCGATTTTTTTTTCAAGACCGTATATCTAGCAAATGGACAAAACATTGAGGTACGCCATATGTCAAAGAGACGATGACACTAGAACTTTCATGTTTTGAGTCCGAGGTATAAATTTGTTCAACCCTTTTGAAGAGCAATTTGGCAATATGATTTAAGAGCCAGACATTCATATCCAGTTATCCAGTGACCCGGCTCTTAGAAATGTATGTAAAGGAAATAACTCAAAATATGTATTTTTGACAAGTTGTGAAAGTTTATTTCAGCATTTCTATAAGAGAGAAAAATTAGAGCCAGATACTCGATATTCAGATAATATTAAGCAAATCAGTGTACACTGAATGAATGGGAAGTTGAACAATACTAAAAATTATCATTTTGAAGAACAAAAAACATGATAAATGCTTATAAGTTAAAGAATACCACAATTAAGTAAATACCATGACTCAAAATACATAATTATTATACCTGCACATGGACAAGGACTAGAAACCTTCAAGAAAAAAACCTCTAATATTGTGAGATATAGGTAATATTTTTCCCTCACTTTATTTTTTTAATAAGTCTATAATAGAATAATAATAATAAGTCTACACTAGTCCATTGTTCATTCCCCAATCTTGAGGATTTGTGGATGGTGATGCCCACTCTGCTTCTAACTGAGAGGGGGCTTAGATCCCATGGGGCAGATCGATGGAACTGTCTTGCTTGTAGTTGCAGACACTCTCTTTTCCTTCGGATGGGTGTTGTCCATCATCATCTCCTTGTTAGTTGTCCTGGGTGAGTCCAATGAACTGGAGAGTAGGTGTTGCATCTCTGCTCAACTAGCACATGAACAGACCAAAGATTTAAGTCTCTGGTTTTCTCTCACCTTAGAGTTCTTTTTTTGTTGTGATAACATGTGTACATGTTCTTTTTTTAAGTGAAATAAAGCAAAGGACTAAAAGGGAAGGCTGGAACTTTAGAATATCAGTAACCAGTCTGAGCCTTTCATTTTGTGAATGACAAGTTAAGTTTAAATTTATGTGGAATAAAACAGCTTCATTTCATTAGAAACAGTACAAAATACTCATTTTCCCAAATGCTTATTTGAATTACTGTCACTTGCCAGGGGCCAAGAGTAAACAACATAAGTAAAAAAGAACATAAGGGTATGATTTGGTTGTTTCTCTAAAATCGCCCAGCTTGCTTTCCACTGCACTTTCCTACAATGAAATGTTACTCTACATTAACCACTGCATGTTATGAATATAGCATCAAAATGACTCTTGAAGGAGAGGGAAGGGAGAAATTATTTTCAGACGACACACTAGTTTCACACCTTCTCTAATACCTGCCTGTGTCACACTCACTGTTTAGGTTATGCCAAGAAAATGGTGACAATTTTGGTTCCAGCTGTTGTTTGAGGAATAGCAAATGAATGAGTGTGAAGTCCTTTGGAAAACAAAGTTAGTTATCCCCCCACTTCTGTTTCCCTAACTTTCCCACCTAGAAAGACTTCTTTATGTTTAATGCTTTTCCTCTAATTTCACTGTCTGTAGAAGAAAATAACCTTATTGAGAGAATGGACATATTTCTTGGGGAATAGAATTAGGATTGTCATATGGCTAAGGTGCTATTTAATCAAAGATTATAAAACAAAGCTAGTAAACCACAGTGCTTCTCTCTGTATTGTGGAGAAAGGAGGGGTAGGGCATCTACCAGGTAGGGGTCTAACTCCCAGTCCTTCAAGTAGGAATCTGGAAATGAAGAGTACAACCGTTGAGGTAAGGCAGGGTTATTGAGTGTTTTGGCCTCTGTCTAGGGATGCCCTGAGAATTTTCAGGTGGCCACTCCCCTGGAGTGACAAGTAAATTCAAGAGTTAAGACTGAAGTTAGCAGGAAGATGGCAGGACAGGTGCCCTGGCGCCCCCATCATTTTTGGAATTATAATAAACTAAAATTTGTCTTAAACAATGTGAAAGAGTTGGCTATTTGGTTAAGATACTTCCTTATTAGTAAAGGTCTCTAGAAAATCAAGTTTGTCCCAGCGATGGTCCAGAGGGAAGGTATGCTCATGCCTTGGCAAGAGTTGAGAAGAGGAACAATGGGCACTGGCAAGTTGGGGACGGGGGTTTCCTGGGAAGGCAAGACCTCCAGTTGTGGTGTCAGGTGACTCGGGCAAGTGCTTTGAAATTCTGGAAGTCTGTCTTCTAAAACCCTTCTCTCGTGGAGATCTATGCCTGGAGTTCATAAGGAAATCTCTTCCCTTGCGGCCCTTACCATTTATTTTCTTGTCACACTTTTGCCTTCTTTTGCAAGATGCTGTCCCTCATACTGTCTCAAGGCAGAGCTTCTCCTTCCACTGTAAGGAAATCCCTACCACAAGTACAAAGCAATCATGGGCTAGGAATGTCTGCAACCTCTAAAGATACGACTCTTCCCTTTTTAACAGACAGGCTACTCTACCATGACTTTTATTCTTTGCTTAATTTTCAGGAATAAGGTATTTCTGCTTTCATAATTGCATCTTAGGATTCCACAAACACACGCAAAAATTATTTTGTGAGAAGATCACAATAGTTTGTGGAAATTATTTAAGTTCTTTATTTCTTTCCTAAAAGGATGTTAAAAAAATCTTTTAATCACTGACACAACAATAAAACCATAAGATAAAAATAGAAAACCAAAATCAAAGGTAAAAGCTCTCCGACGAGCTGAAAAGATAAACAGGCATGCTGGTTTTGAGCTTCATGTTTGCCTATACGCTGCCAAGTACTTGGAGCAAAAAGGCAAACAAATGGGGTTTTCTAGCTGTGGTCACAGGTGGCTCTGGCTGTTGTCCTTTGTCGGCCCTGCTTGTTTTCTCATGTTCTCCTTCTCTTCCCTCAGATTAGGTCCTCCTCCAGCCTGGCCCAGGCCCAGCCTTCAGGGCCCCCCTTCCCCTCCACTTCTGTCCAGTGCGCCATCCCCTTGATAGCGCGATTGTCCATGGCACATGGCCAGAGGAAATGAGGACCAATGAGGGTTTTCCGCGGAGTTGATATACACTTTGAGTGAGAGTTTAGTTCTCACCATAGATGCTAAACTGGAAACGTGTGAATGAGGAGCAGCCATTGGCCTTCTCCCTGGTCCTGAGAAATCTTCAAGGGGAAGAAGGGGAAGTCACCAGAAAAGGACAGAGAAAATAGAGAAAGAGCAAGTCCTGGGGACCCGAGCCCTGGCTCCCTTCTCTGAGGCCCTGAGGCCTGGTTGCTGCAGTCCACTAACCAGACCCCATCTCAGAACGAGACCAAGAAGTTCCCTTTGGTGATTGAGGGGGTCTGAGTAGGGCTTCTGCCACTGAAAACCCCCAGTTAGTATCTATTTTGTTATTGAAAAGAATTCAGGGTATCAATTTAACAAGGAGCCTTTGTTATTTCCTAAAATTAATTTGGAAAGAAATTTCTCCTATGGGACTTAATGGCACATCTTGAGTGATGTAATGGACAATACCCTCAACCACATTTTTACAGTAAATGCACAAGTTAATTTCATGTGATGGTTTCTTGTAGTAACCTTGAATAAAAGCCAAGGGCATAATATTAAAGCAAAATTCAGCTAAGGCAGCAAGAATTAGACCAGTATAAATATAGTGGTCCCAATCACACAAGTGTGGACCTTCTGAAGGGAAGGGACACTGACTGCCTGCCCTTCATGGGTTCCTTCCTTTACTCATACATCTGGTAAGGGCCAAATCACAAATATTTTGAGATTCTACTTTTCAAACAAGACTGGTGATTTTTGTTACTGAGTGAGAAATGGATCTAAATGATTTGAAGACTGGGTGAAATTAGAAGAGCTTGAGCAGAAGCAGTAGTTTCACCTGAATGTAAGACTCCTTTGCCTCTGTGCAGAATTGACCCATGTAGCCCTTGGAGATATCTATAAGAATTCCAAATTTCTTTTCAGAAATGTTAGCTTTGGATTCGCAACAGCACTGAAGCCAGTTATCAGTTAGACCCTCAGTTATATACAGCAAAAAAGAAATGGTTTTAATATGGAATTTTTTTCAAAGTAGGGATTTGTAACCACCCACTGTGATACAGACAGGCCACAGAGAAACTTGGCTTCCCATTATGCTCTCCAGGACCAATTAGTTTCAAAATGTCCATTCCCTTCCTTCCCTCCTCCTCCATTTCCACCCAGTGTCTGAACAAATATTTCTTCAAAGGGATAGTCTGCCTCGAAATGTATTTTAGTTAATCACAGCTAATACCATGCCATTCTTTCTGACAGAAATTAGGACTAATCCTCTCATGATGTTAGCTCTGATTTGTGTCCAGTGCTGATCACCATTGTACTCCTGTACCTGGCATAATACTTAGAACAAAGCAAACTTTCAATACCTGTTGACTGGAATGATGAACTTGTTATCTATTGACATGATAGAATCAGATTTGTATTTTTTAATGAGTCCTCTGCTGAAAACAAAATGGGAGGCAGGGACTCCATATCAATTCAAGTGAGAATCCCTTGTGGCTTGAATTAAGGCAACGTCCATGGTAATTGATAGAACAGAACTGATACGAGAGATATTTTAAAGGTTTTTGATGTCATGAAGAGATAAGAGAGAAAAAAAATAATGACCAAGGCTGGTTTGTAAGTGATGCCCATTGCAAAAAGAAAACACAGGGTCTCTTGTTCAAAAATTAGTAACAATGTCAAGCTGGTGAGAGTAGAGCATTAACCAAGGCCCAGGGTTCAGTGCAGGTGCACAGAACTGTCGCCCAGGAAGCTGGCTCTATCCACAATGGCCAGGGCATTTTCATTTGTTCATTAAGACCCTACTATGTGGTGGGCACAGTGATAGGCACTCCATTTTATCAAAAAGCTGAAATACAGGATTAGGATTAAAGTTCACCTGAAGAGAAGGCCAAACCTAGCTCCATTTCATACCACCCGAGAGCATCTCCGTGTAGGGGATTGATCCTTTTTGCCTTGATTCTTGAATGAGTGTTTAAATACAGATTTTGAAGAGTTTCAATCATTGAGAACATATGGTTAATCTGATATAACTCGACATATAGCTATTTGCCATCTACTGGGTGAAAAATCTCCAAACATTCTTAGGTTCCTCTTGACAGATTTTTTTCCTATAAAGTAAAAGATAATGTAACACCAATCCATAGAAGAGTGATTATGCCATAAAACCACTTGCCTCTTAGGCAGGATATTGCTGTGAAATATACAGACCTGTGAATAGTGAAGATCTCGATTCACTTTTTGAATAAGGCCTCCCCCCTGGATGGCTCCCCCCTGGATGGGTAAAATTTTATTATGGCTAAGAACTGGATCCACCTTCCTACAACAGCAAGAGAATAAAACAATCTTCTGGTCATAAGTAGTAAATCAGTGACACCTCGGGATTCTGAAAGAACTAGTCTATCCAAATAAAGACTAGAGGAGTACCAGTAGGATACATGGAAAAATCCCCTAGCAGGGATACTTGCACCTGACTTCTTCAACAAATTTTTGGTTCAGCATTTAGTGAGCTTTTAGTGGATGCCATCTATAGTGTCAGATCCTTCCACACTTACACTATCTGAGCTAAATTCTCACTGTATGATTGACATTATTGACCCTTTCACATGAGGGAGATTCAGGCTATGAGAGGTAAAGCAGTTTGTCCAGGATTGGATAGCTGGTTATTGGTGGGACTAGGACTTGAACTTCAATCAACTACACTTCCCTACCAATACCAACCTAAGCTTTCTGGATACCAGGCTTTGCATCCCCAAGGCCTTTGTTCCTGGAATTTCTCCTGTTTTCTCTTGCATCATTGACCCCCCAGCTCCTCTATTTTGGTTTATTCTGTGACGCACAGCTATGCTCAATGGCTCCGCTCCCTTTCTCTCCCTTTTAAGTTTTTCTTGAAAAAGTTTTTCATCATTGTCTCCATTTCTGCACCCCAATCCATTCCTGGTGTGCTTCTGGCCTCCCCTTTCCATTTCTATCTCCACATTACCAAATCCAAACAGTCACGTCTCTATTCGTATATTGTGTTTCTCTGAGCAGCATTCACAATAGTTGGCCCTTCTACACTGTTTGAAACACTTACTTTTAAATTTTGCTACCTGTAACACCAAATACTCTTGGTTTTCCTCTTATATAACTAGATCTTTCTTGTGAAGTACTTTCACTTGTTTTTCCTTCTTGCTTGACTACTAAATATGAGTGTTTCTGGAAACTTTTTCTACATACTGTCTTTAGCTGACTCTTCTGGTCCCTCAGCTCTATATGTGACCCATATATCGATGACTTTCAACCTTATCCTTTCCTCAGAAATCCAGACTTAACTACCTGTCCTAGTTTGCCACAGGTCTGCCAAGTACCAGAAATGGGTTGGCTTTTATAAAGGGGATTTATCTGAGGTAAAGCTTACAGTTCTTAGGCTGTGAAATGTCCAAATGAAGACGCTATTAGCAATGTTTTCTCACCAAAGTCAGCTACTGTTGATCCTAGGGTCCTGCCAAGTGGCAAAGATGGCCACAAATCTCTGACTTCCCATTAAGAATCTGCCATCTCCTGGAGCTCAGCTGTGGGCAGCCAGGTATAGAGCTTGTCTCTTTCCAGGGCTCTTCTCTCATTCTTGGCTGCTCCACTTTCTTCCCAAGCTCAGCTTGTCTGGCATATGGCTTTTCTCTCCCTGGTCTTCTTAGAGTTTCTCTCCTTGACCTCAGCTTTGGGCCAACCTGGAGTCCTTTCTCTTACCTGGCTGGATCCAGTATGGCAAAGCTCCCTTTTCATCTGTGTGTCTCTATTTATATCAGATATAGCAAGAGGGCAGACACAACCTGAGTCATGCCTCACTGACATAGTCCAATAAAAAGGGTCTCACACCCACAGGAAGAGATTAGCTCAAACACATAATCTTTCTATTTTGGGGATTCACCAAATTCAAACTCTCACTACCCAACTGCCATCTTGTCATCTCCAATTGGATGTCTAGCAGATCTTTCCCATGGCATGCTGACAAAACATAGTTCTTGATTCCCTCCTTCAATCCTGCTCACCTATCCCAGTCTTCTCCATCTTAGTAAATCCCATTCACCTCAGTAAGTCAGGACAAAAATCTGTGAGTTAATCCTCTTTATTTTTTCACCCATATTAAATTGACCTGCATGCCTTATTGTCTCTACTCCTACTATAGCCCAATATTTTTTACCCATTCCACTTTTATCACCCAACTTAAAGCCACCAGCATATCTTTCTTGGGCTACAAAATGGTCTCCTAACCAGCTCTCCACTCTTGCCTCCCTACAATCTATTCTCCAAATAGTAGTCAGAGTATTGTTTTAATACATCATTAAAATTATGACATTCTCTGTTTAAAATCTCTACCAGATATATCAGTCAGGGTTTGTTTAGTGAACCAGAACCACTATGAGTATCATGAGAAAAGAGACTGATTAGACCAAACAGACCTTACAGAATTGTGGGAGGTGATGGTGAAGGAAGGACTAGAATGGGGAGTTGGCGATTCAGAGAAAAGACTACTCAGCTATCTTCAAGTTCTTGTACAGGAGGCCAAGTTGGAACCTGCCAGGAAATATGGGAAGCCAGGCCTATGTGACTGATAGAGAAGAAACACAGAGAACAAGTCTTTAGAAGGCTGTTGCTCTGAGTCTGGCAGAGAGCCTGGAGTGACCAATGATTAGCAGAGCCAGGAGTCAGGAAAACTGGGCACAAAGTGGGGTAGAAAGTGGACAAGCTGACAAGCCTCCTGTGTCTGACTCACCATTTCTAACCATGTGACCCTTAGAGCATTGGGGCGCTGCTTCACTTCCAACTTCCAAATATTTTACATGACTCTAATCCAGAACCATTCAGAGAAGGGATTCTGAAAAACCAGTCCCATCTTAGCTAAGTTGGCAAAGTACAAAGCCACTACAAATGACTTTCCATAAATATTTAAATAAAATATTTGCCTGTCTCTGGAGACACCCAGGTCCTACAGTCATGGCAGATAGCTCCAGAGTTTGGTGCCTTACCAGTGGGCCCTACTTTGGAGTTTGTGCTCCCATGTGTTACAGAGTTGGGCTCAGATGTGACTTCTCTACATATGCCTCTTCTGTCCCTTTTATTTGAACCTATAGTTGGTGCTGGAGTTGGTAGGTGTATGTCCAAGAAACTTGAATCTCTGGGCTGTCCATGAGCCAGCTGGGCCCTGTGCCTCAGCGGAGTTGCAGCACCTATTCTCCAGTTCATTGGGCTCACCCAGGACAACAAACAAGGAGATGAGGATGGATAACCACTACACCAAGGAACTGAGAGAGTCCACAACTACAAGCAAGAAAGTCTCATCCATCAGCCATATGGGATCAAAATCCCCTCTCAATTAGAGGTGGAGGGGGCATCAAAATCCTAGAATCCTCAGGATTGGGAAAAGAATGATGGAGTAGACTTATTATTATTCTACTATAGACTTACTGTGATTCTAGGAATGGTAGAACTGTTATCATTGATGTCGAGGAAGGAGTCACTGAAAGTTCTGAGGGGAAGGAGAAGGAAAAATAGGTATAATATTCCAGAATTCCCAGGATTGAGGAATAAAATATGGACTAGAGTGGACTTACAGGTATTCTACTATAGACTTACTGTGATTCTAGCAATGGAAGAAATTATATCATTGATGTGCAGACAGTGGCCACTGAAGGTGCTGCAGTCAGGGAGAGGAAAAAAGAGTGTAATATGGGGGCATTTTCAGGACTTGGAATTGACCTGAATGACATTGCAGGGACAGATACAGGCCATTATATATCCTGCCATAACCTATAGAATGGAGTGTAAGAGAGTGTAAACAACAATGTGAACTATAACCCGTGCCATGTGTTCATCAATTGCAATGAATGTACCACACTAAAGAAAGAATTTGTTAATGTGGGGAAAAGTGAGAGGTGTGGGGAGTAGGGCATATGGGAATTCCTTATATTTTTTTATGTAACATTTTATGTAATCTAAGTATCTTTTAAAAATAAATTTAAAACGTATTAATTTAAAAAAATCTTTGCCTTTGCTTCCACCTTGGAAGATCCAAAATCATCCCCACCACAGTCGTTCCTAGCCTTCTTTCCCCTACTCTCTTGCCACTTGCTTTCCAAACTCCAACCTTAGCAGCCTCTCTTATTTCATGAACAAACACCAAGAAGTTCTTTTCTACCTTGGGACCTCTGCGTTAACTGTTTTCTCTACCTGGCATACTTTTCCCCTTATTCTTGCAGGATATTCTTTCTTATCATTCAACATCCATTATCTTCTCCTGAGAAGGTCTTACCCGAGCTCCTAATCTAAAGTAGCTACCCATTCAGCCAATATCACACCCAAGCTCCAGAGGGCTTGTCACCATCTGGTTGTGTTTGTTGGTTTGTTTGTGTTTGCTTATTGTCTGGAATATAAGCTCCCTGAGGGCAGCTAAAGATCTTGTTCACTGGGACATCCTCAACACTGACACATGGCCTGGCTTAGTACAGTCCACAATAAATATTTGCTAATTAAATTAATAATTCATCTTGTCTTTTTGGATAATTCATTTGTTCTTTGTTAGACATCAGCTGAACCCAGAATGCTGCTAATGAACATTTGTGAGCCATATTAGCCTTCAATTTTCTATTCAATACCCCTAAATTATAATTTCTGAGTTATCAATAACAAGACAAATGAATATTCACATGAGTCACAATAATGAATCAGCTATGGTTAAATATATCCATGAACAATCAAAAATAGTAAAATGTTATGAATTTGACCTTTCAACTTATGACTTTAATGAGTTATACAAAATACGAGTAGAGAACAATTTCCAAAATATTATTGAAATGTACTTTACAATTAAAAGTTAGTATAATAATAATTTAAAACCCAAAATAAATATATGTAAAGTACTTGAGTATATTTAACAAAAAAATAGAACTCTAAAAGTTAAAAGTTTCTAAAAGTTACACACAACCTAGAGACTTCTATTATGCAGTGTTCTCATTTTTAGATTAAACATGGCATGAAGGGGTTTATAATAATGACAATAACAGTAAATAAACTATAAGTTCTTGTCATTCAGATGATACCATTCCAGAAGCTATACATAAATTATCTCATTTGATCCTCACAGCAGCCCTAGAGTGGGCATTATCACCATTTCCATTTTACATATGAAAATTGAGGTTTAGAATGGACAAGTAACTTGTCCAAGACAACAAACTCTAGTAGAAAATAGAATTCAGTTCTGTCAGAAGAAACAAGCAGAAAAGAAAGCTGGATCTGGTGGGGATAAATGATTATAATGCTTAATATTTTATATAATAGTTTATAGTTCACTTTCCATAGCTATAAATTATGCAAGGTGTATAAAACTAAGACCCATACTCTGCTTAAATATCTGGAAATGGGTTCAGAAGATAATGCCTTTTGTAGCAATGGAGCTTGCATTTTGTCTAAATAAAGGTGATGCACTAAAGAGAGATTATCATGCCAGCATGTTTCACTTACCTGTCTTCTCCACAATCCTCAGAACTCCACTATTGGGAGGTGATATCTACCTGAAGATAAGATCAAGGTCTGCAAATCTACCTGGGTAAATGCCTCAAGATTTTAACTGACTGACTTGTAATACTCTTCATGGTTGCCACTTAAATTTTATTTATCAGGCTACTGAAGAACAGACTTAGGTTTCAGAGTGGTCACAGCCTGACTTGAAAGCCTAGATCTGAAAACCAAAGGAGCCCTTCTTAGAATGGTGATAAAAAGAACTTCTTAGAGGGGAAGCAGCTGTGGCTCAATCAGTTGGGCTCCCATCTACCATATAGGAGGCCACCGCACGCCACAAAGAGCCATTTCAGCAAAGTGATGCAGCAAAAAGAGAGACAAGTAAAAACACAGAAGAGCGCACAGCAAATAGACACAGAGCAGACAGCAGACAAGCCACAAGGGGTGTGGGATAAAAAAAAAAAAAGAACTTCTTAGAGTGATAAGAAAAAATTGTGACCTCAGTTGATTCATTCAACAAATATTTCTCAAATCTGCCCCATGCACCCTTTTAATAAGCACCAGAAATTCAGTGGTAAATGAGTGTACAAAAAGCCTTCATGAAGCTCACATTGAGGGAATGTAAGAATTTATATATTTAAAAAGAAAAAATTGCCTAAGGTAAGAGTCAACAATATTTTTCATGTCAAAAAACCACCTGCTCCACTTTTAGTTATATATTCCAAAGAATTGAAAACAGGAACTCAACAGATACTTGGACACAAGTGTTCATATCAACATTAAACAATAGCCAAAATATACAAATATACAAAATGCCAGATGAATGGATAAAGAAAATGTGGTACATACATATAATTAATATCATTTAGCCATAAAAAGGTGTAAAATTATGATATATGCCACAACGTGGATGAATTTTTAAAACATGCTCACTGAAATAAGCCAGATATGAAAGTAAAAATAGTGTGCAATTACACCTATCTGATATATCTAGAGTAAGAAAATTCATAGAGACAGAACAATTAGAAATTAATCAGGGGTTGGGAGAGGAGAAAATAGAAAGTTATTGCTTACAGAGTTTCTGTTTGTAGTCTTGAAAAACGGTTGGCAATACATAGTAGTGCTGGTAGCATAACACTGTAAATGAATTAATGTCACTAAATTATACAATTAAATGGTTAAAATGGAAATATTTGTGTTATATATATTACCACAATAAAAACAAATTCAGAAAGAAGCCACATTTTGCAATTGGAATAAAATCATGGGAATTCAATTCAGAATGGGGGAGGAGACAAGGCATATATGGTAGAAGTAATTGGACCCAAAACTTCTACTTCCTTTTTCTTCTCTCCTAAGATTCTCTCTTCTACATGCTGAAATCTAGAATTGAGAACTATCTAAATAGAGTCTAAGATGGGAAACGGATGTGGCTCAATCAGTTGGGTTCCTGTCTACCATATAGGAGGTCCAGGGTTTGATACCCAGGGCCTGCTGGTAAGGGGAAGCTGTCCCACACAGAGTGCTGGCCCATGCGGGAATGCCACTTCTGCGCGGGAGTGCTGCCCTGCGTGGGAATCCCACCCAGCACGGGAAAGCCACCTGTGCAGGAGTGCTAGCCAATGCAAAGAGCTGGTGCAGCAAATGTTGCAATAAGAGACACAGAGGAGAGAAAATTAAGATGTGGCAGAACAGGGAGTTGAGGTGGCACAAGAGAGTAATCTCCTCTTTCCCACTCCAGAAGGTCCAAGGATCAGTTCCCATAGCCGCCTAATGAGAATACAAGTAGACACAGAAGAACACACAGTGAATGGACACAGAGAGCAGACAACAAGGGGAATGGGGGTGGGGAAGGAGGAGAAATTAAAAAAATATATATATTTAAAATAAATAAATAGAGTCTAAGACTTAAAATCCTTGCCCATGGTCTCCCATATGAAAGCAGTGGGCTCATCCTTTAAAACTGGAATTGGGACTATCCCTGAGCCATAAATCAGCCAGGGCCAGATCAATTTGACTGCCAGCTTTTTTTTGGAGGGGTGGGTTGAGGGGTGGGTGGGAAGGGGGGACTTCTGCTGAGAAATGTTGTCTGCTGTTCTAAAGATCATATGCAGGGCTCCAAAACAAATACATCTGAATAAAAGGAATCCTGCCCTGGTCTTGAATGTAGTTTCTGTCTTTATCCCCAGGCTGAGCCAGAAGTAATTTGTCTTTTAGTTGGTAGTAGTAAGTTTTTTATTTGTTGCTTGCTTCTGTTTTCTATTAGGGATGAGTTCCAAGTATAATGAGGAAGACAGTTGCCAGATAAAGGTGTTCACCAAAGGACCTCTTATTTGATCTAAACTCACAGTAAAATATTGATTCCCCAGAGTATCCTTTTCCATCTTTGCTCCAGCCATTCCCTTCAATAAAGCACGTACTTTAGTCAAGCTGTACTCCCTGATTTCCCCCAGAATACCATGTGTCATCATCTTTCCCTTCTTCACCTTGTACACATGGGAAAACCTTTACGTTTAGTTTCAAGTTCTCTTCCTGACCACCTTCTTTTTCCAGCTAGATGAATTGCTCCCTCACTGTGACTTGTAACATTTATACGGCTTCAACTAATAGATGATAATCCCACAGCCACAGAAGGTTAGAGCTGAAGGGATCTTAGCGATTCTAGATTTGCCCAACTTGAGTGTATCAGAGTCATTTGAAAACATTTTAAAACACAGGTTTCTAGGTCCCAGGCACAGACAGCGAGACTGAGATGGAACACAGCTCCCTGAGGTGGGCACAGTTGGGTTAGAAACCCAGTGCCTTCGTGTAAATTCCTCATTTCGTGAGGAAGCAGAGCTAAGTGATTTGTCCAAGGTGACAGAGAGTAAGTTGTAAAGTCAAGTCTTGGGCTCAGCACCTTTACACTAGACCGCCCTGTGTTGATTCAGACACCAGCTGGTGAGGGATTGGTCTATTACTCCCTATCTGTCTACAGAATCATCCAAGGTACAAATGAGAAGAGAAGACAACACAGACAGCAAAAACAGCAGGGCAGGAGGAAGGAAAGGGGAAAATCAATCAATCCATCAATCTTTAAAAAAAAAAAGAAAGAATCATCCAAGTTACGTTAGGGACAGTGACGGGTACAGGAAAGATTTCTGGATTAGCAATCAACTGTTTACCAACCCGGTGACCTGAGCATGTGGTGTGAATCCACAGGCTTACTTTGGTTGCCTGGAAAAATTGAAATAATAATTCCTTTTCTTTTTCAGCCCATGGGGAGGTTGTGTGAGATTCAAATGAGATGTATTGGGAGAACACTGTGAACTGTCAGCAATGTTACTAGTATAAGAAAGTAATGCTAATGGCAAAAATAGGAATATAGAATGGGCTAGAATGAAATGAGGAAAATAATTATAATTAGAAGAGATTCTTTTAGTCCAGCGGTCGTAGAGATGAGCTAGCCCATGACTCAGGCTTGGCTTCACAGATGTGGCCTCCTGATGGGGCTAATGTGAGGTCAGAAGTCTGGTCTGCAGCTTTGCCATTTTAATGTATTCTGTTGACCAAGCTCTGGATTAATTTGATTAGCATCATTATGCAGCAGTTAAAATCTCTTTGGTAACCTTGAAGAGCGCTTAATAATAGCAAATACATTATTGTTTTTTGGCTCTCCTTTTCCCAAACTGGTAGTTCAGATATGAAGACGCCTTTTTTTGGTGAAAAACAAAAATTACAGATTTTCAAAATAGGGAGAGTCAGTCTTGAAAAAAGACTTGAAGAAGTCTTTTTTTCTCAGTCAGTTATACCTTAGGCTTGTTAGGAACAAGATGATTTTGTATTACCTGCATTTTAATTTTGGAAGGATTTGAAAGTGACCTGCATAATTTAATGAGATTTAGGAAAGCTCTTTTTAAAATTTTTTTTCTTTCTTTCTTTTTTTAATGTTACATTCAAAAAATATGAAGTCCGCATATACCCCCCAACCCCTCACCCCATTCCTCCCATAACAACAACCTCCTCCATCATCATGGGACCTTCATTGCACTTGGTGAATACATCTCTGAGCACTGCTGCACCTCATGGTCAATGGTCCACATTATAGGAAAGCTCTTAATCTCAGCAGCTTATTTAGAAGTTGCCTGTTAGAGTTGGTAACTTTTACAATTGTTACTGTCCTCCATTTTTTTTCTTGTCTCTGCTTTTTTATTATTTTGGAAGGAGGATCTTATACGTGGGAAGCACTGCCGGTGGGAATGAAGAAGGATCCAGCCATTGTGGAGGACAGTTTGGTGGTTCCTCAAAAAACTAGCTATAGATTTGCCATATGACCCAGCAATTCCACTGCTGGGTGTATACCCAGATGAACTGAAAACAAGGACACAAACTGATACATGCACACCAATGTTCATAGTGGCATTATTCACTGTTGCCAAAAGTTGGAATCGCCTTCCATTTTAAGGTGAAATTATTGGTTCCAATTCTTGAGGTAACAGTTTCTGAACATGTTCCCACACTGCGTGGGAAGACATTTTGGTACCTATAGCTCATTATGAGCGTTTAAAAGCAAGATAACAAGAAGCTTAAGATACAAAACAATAAAGAGTTAACAGCTTTAGTCATCCTTACCTTCAGTTAAAGCATCTTTCCTTGTTCACACTTGAAATCGAGACGATGATCTTTTCATGGTACTTCTGTTAAATAGAGAATAACAAAGTAAAATGTCACTAATAGAGAACAACAAAATATTATTCACCCAGATGATAATAATAAGTTTGAATTCTGCCTACAAAACAATTTTACTTTCATTGTTTTCTTTTTCCTTAGCGTCTAACACACTGTTCTACCTATGCTTACATAGATCTTCAGATTATAGTTGCCAGTGGAAGATAATACTGTAAGAAACCTCTCTTTATTCTATTAAAGTTGTGTATAAAAAGGAAAACTCAGTGAATTCAGTTAAGCGTTCAGAGACCTTGATTCTCCTTCCTCTGTTGTCTAATTCTCGCTTCTATAAAATAACAAAGTTCAACTAGATAATATTTAAAACACCTTCCAGTTCAGACATTCTATGATATTAAGTATTGCCTTAAATTATTCTTTGAGATATCAATAAAATATTCTTATTTCAATTTTTTGTCTGTATTTGACAAATATTCATTGAGGATCTCCTTTGTTCAGTTCTGGACATTGTGAATGCAACAATGAACAAAGCAGACAAAATCCCTACTTTCATGGAGTTTATATTCTAGTGGCTTTGAAAATATTGTCTGATTGAACACTTGAATGTGTCCTCCCAATTTTGACAGAGAGAGGAACTCTGCAGGTACTAAGAAAAATAGAGAGGAATAAAACCAATGGAAGCCATGACGTATTCCAACCCTGTACTTCTGGTTCTGCATCTCCTCACCTCCTTCTCTTAACTTGCTCCTACAACAACAAAGATTCGAGATTTTCCAATTTTTAGAAGCAGCAAGTAATTATCTACTAATGTATTTAAACTGTGCTAGGTGCAGGAGATACAAAACAAGTCAAGACATAATACCTACCCACAAAAATGTTGCCACTTAGTTGTGGGAACAGAATTCATATGTAAAAATAAGAACATATTAATTCAAAACCCCATAGGTTCACTGGAAAAACTGAAGGGAAAAATAGATACCTCCACAATAATAGTTGGAGACTTCAATATACCACTCTTATCAATAGGTATAAGATCTAGACAGAAGATGAATAAGGAAACAGAGAACTTGAATAATATGATAAATGAACTGGACCTAACAGACATATACAGAACATTGTACCTCGGAACAGCAGGATACACATAATTCTCAAGTGCACATGGATCATTCTCCAGGACAGACCACATGTTGGTTCAAAAAACAAATCTCAACAAATTTTAAAAGTTTTAAATTATACAAAGTATTTTCTCCGACTATAGTGGAATGGAGCTGGAAATCAATACAGATAGGGAAAATCCACAAATATGTGGAAGTTAAATAACGTACTCAAACAATCAGTGGGACAAAGAATAATTTGCAAGGGATATCAGTAAATATTTTGAGACAAATAAAAACAAGAACACAACACATCAAAATGTATGGGATGCAGCAAAGGCAGTGCTGAGAGAAAAATTTATAGCCTTAAAATAGTACATTAAAAAAGATGAACTAAAATCAAATCTAACTGCATACTTGGAGTAACTAGAAAAAGAACAGCAAACTAATCCCAAAGCAAGCAGTGGAAAAGAAATAACAATTATTAGAGCAGAAATAAATAAAATTGAGAATAAAAAATATTTTTACTATTTTATTTCTAAAAAGAAATCTTTTATTTAGAATTAACAAAACCAAAAGTTGGTTCTTTGAAAAAACTCAATAAAATTGAGAAACCTTTAGCTAGGCTGACAAAGAAAAAGAGAAATAAAATTCAAATAAATAAAATCAGAAATGAGAGAGAGTCATAACTACTGACCCCACAGAATCAAAATAGATCATAAGAGGATACTATAGGGAAGTAGATTTGGCTCAACAGATAGTGTCCACCTACCACATGGGTGCCCTGTGTGTAAAGAATGTGCCCCATAAGGAGAGCCACCCAGCATGAAAGAAAGTTCAGCCTGCCCAGGAGTGGTGCCACACACCTGGAGAGGTGATGCAGCAAGATGATGCAACAAAAAGAGACACAGATTCCCAGTGCCACTGACAAGAATATAAGCATACACAGAAGAACACACAGTGAATGGACACAGAGAGCAGACAACTGGGGGGGGGGGGGGCGAGGAAAGAAATAAATAAAAAATAAATCTTTAAAAAAAGAGAGAGAGAATACTATGAACAACTATATGCCAAAAAATTAGACCAATAGATAAAATGCACAAATTCCTAGAAACACATGAACAACCTACATTAACTACGGAAGAAATATAAGTTCTATACAGACCAATTATAAGAAATTGAATCAGTTATCAATTCCCTACCCTTCCCCTCCCACCAAAAAAAAACCGCAGGACCTGATGGCTTCACAGGTGAATTCTACCAGTCATTCCAAGAGGAATTAATACCAGTCCTCCTCAAGCTATTCCAAAAAATAGAAGAGGAGAGACCACTACCTAACTAATACTATGAAGCCAACACCACTTTAATACCAAAGCCAGATAAAGATACTACAAGGAAAGAAATATCACAGAGCAAGTTCTCTAATCAATAAAAATGGAAAAATCCTCAACAAAATACTTACAAATCTAACCCAACAGCACATTAAAAGAATTATACAACATAATCAAAGGGGTTTTATCCCAGGTAAGCAGGGGTGTTTCAACTTGGGAAAGTCAATTAATGTAGTACACAACATTAACAAATCAAAAGAGGGAAGACCACATGATCATCTCGATTGATGCAGAAAAGGCTTTTGTCAAAATCCAACATCCTTTCTTGATAAAAAAAAACAAACAAACTTTGAAATATAGAAATAGAAGGAAACTTCCTTGACATGATAAAGAGCATATATGAAGAACCTGAAGCTAACATCATGCTCAGTGGTGAAAGACTGAAAGCCTCCCCTCTAAGATCTGGAAGAAGACAAGGATGCCCACTGTTATTCAACATTGTGCTAAAAGTTCTAGCTAGAGCAATTAGGCAAGAAAAAGAAATAAAAAGCATCCAATCTGAAAAGGAAGAAGTAAAACCTTCTCTATTTGCAGATATCATGATTTTATATATAGAAAGTCCTGAAAAATCTACAACAAAGCTACTAGAGCTAGTAAATGAATTCGGCAAAGCAGCAGGGTAGAAGATCAACCTGTAAAAAATCAGTAGTTTTTCTATATACTAGTAATGAGCAATCTCAAGAAGAAATCAAGAAAAAAAAATCCATTTACAATAGCAACTAAAAGAATCAAATATTTAGGAATCAATTTAACCAAAAATGTAAAGGATTTATGCACAGAACACTATAAAACTTTGCTAAAAGAAATCAAAGATTCTGAGAGGAGGGAGAGGGAAGAATAGTTATAACATGGAGCATCTGGGGACATTAGAATTGTTCTGCATGATATTGCAATGACTGATGCAAGCCATTATACATTGTCAAAATCTGTGAAATTGTGTGGTGCAAAGTGGAACCCGTATTGTAAACTATAGACCATGCTTAGCAGCAGTGCTTCAATATGTGCTTATCAATTGTAACAAAGAGTACCACAGGAATGAAAGATGTTGTTAATGGGGAAGAGTGTGAGAGGGGGAGGGAGTGAGGTATATGGGAATCCCCTATATTTTCTATGTAATATTTATGTAAAATAAACCTTCTTTAAAAATAAGGAATTATTTTTATTTTAAAAAAAGAAATGAAAAAAGACCTAAATAAATGGAAGAACATGCTGTGTTATAGATTAGAATATTGAATATCATTATGATGGCAATTCTACTCAAATTCATTTACAGATTCAAACCAGTCCCAATCAAAATTCCAACAGCCTAATCTGCACAAATGGAAAAGCCAATTATCAAATTTATTTGGAAGGGTAAGGGGTCCTAAATTGCAAAAACATCTTGAAAAAGGAAGAGCGAATTTGGAGGACTCATACTTTCTGACTTTAAAATATATTACAAAGTTGCAGTGGTCAAAACAGCTTATACTAGCACAAACATATTTATATTGACTAATGGAATCAAACTGAGAATTCATGAATAGATTCTCATACCAATGGCCAACTGATTTTTTTTTGTTTTTTTTTTCACTTTGTTTTTAAACAATTTATTCAAGCATATTACTCATACATGAACATACATAAACAATAAGTGTATGTAAAAGTTGTGAACCTATAAAACAAACATGCATAACATCAAACAGGGCTCCTATACCTCATTCCACCACAAGTATCTTGTATTGTTGTGAACCATTTGTCACAAATTATGAAAGAGCATCATTAAAGTATTACTACAAAGTATAGTACTTATCTTATATATGGTGTATTTTCCCCCAACCCACCCTAATACTTGTTTTTTGTTCATAAACAATATAATTTATCTAAAGTGGCCATCAATGGTATAATCACCAACTTGCACATATATCTCTTCAATCAATATTAGAACATCTTCATTACTCAAAAAAGAAAAACAACAAAAAACAAACCAGTGTCATACTCATGTTAGTGCTAGTAATTACAAATCCTATGATGTGCTTTCACCATTTCTATTCATTTCCAAACATTTGCAAACACCTTTTTTACCAGTTCTGCACAGATTAAATCTCAGCTTTCCATTCTAGCTATTAACTCCATGAGTTTGCTCATTATAGTTTGTTCTTAATAGCGAAATCATGCACTATTTATCCTTTGTTGCTCGGCTTGCTTCACTCAACATGGCCAATTGATTTTTGACAAGGATGCCAAATCCACTGAATTGGGAAAGAATATTCTCTTCAACAAATGGTGCCAAGAGAACTGGATATCCATATGCAGAAGAATGAAAGGAGAGCCCTACTCACATCATATACAAAAATTAACTCAAAATGAATAGAAGAACCTAAATAGAAGAACATATTAAATGAATAGAAGAACTAAATAGAAGAACCTATTAAACTCCTAGAAAAAAATGTAGGAAAGCATCCTCAGGATTTCGTGTTAGACAATGCCTTCTTAGAGTTCACTTCCAAAAGACAAACAATAAAAGAACAAATAGATAAATGGGACCTCTTCAAAATTAAAACTTTTATGCCCAAAAGGACTTTGTCAGGAAAGTGAAAAGAAAACTTACTCAGTGGGAGAAAATATTTGGAAACCATGTATCAGTTTAGGGTTTACTATCTAGAATACGTAAAGAAATCCTACAACTCAACAATAAAAAGTCAAATAACCCAATTGAAAAATAGGCAGAAGACTTGAACAGGTATTTCTCCAAAGAGGATATACAATGGCTAAAAAGCACGTGAAAAGATGCTCAGCACCACTACTATTAGGGAAATGCAAATCAAAACCACAATGAGATATATTTCATACCCACTAGAATGAAACTATTTTAAAAAAAAGAAAACAGAAAACTGCAAGTATTGGAGAGAATGTGAAGAAACAGAAGCACTCATTCATTGCTGGTGACAAAGTAAAATGGTGCAGCCACTGTGGAAGACAGTTTGGCAGTTCCTCAGGAAGCTAAGTACAGAGTTACCATATGCAATTCCACCACTGGATACACATAGAAGAACTGAAAGCAGAGACTAGAACAGATGTTTGCACACTGATGTTCATAGAGGTGTTACACACAATTGCCAAAATATGGAAGCAAAGCAATTATCCTTCAGCCAATGAATGGATAAACAAACTGCGGTATATACCGACAAATGAATATTATTCAGCTGTAAAAAGGAATGAAGTCCTCAAGCATGGGGCAATATGAACAAACCTTGAGGACATTATGCTGAGTAAAATAAGCCAGACACAAAAGGACAAACACTGTGTGATCTTGTTGAAATAAGTATAAGCAAAGTCATAGAGTTAGAATCTGTAATATAGGTTTCCAGGGAATAAATTGATGTTAGAGACTTAGGAACTGATGCTTTAGTAGTACATAATTTCTCTTTAGGTTGATTGCAAAGGTTTGGAAATGGATGATGGTGATGGTAGCATATCATTATGTCATTAACAGCATTGAAGTATATCAGTGAAAGTGGTTAAAAGGGAAATCTTTAGGTCATATATGTTACTAGAATAAAAATGAAAAGATAAAACATAGTACTGTATAACACAGTGAACTCTATTGTAAATGATGGATTAGAATTAATAGTAAAAGTATAAGAATGTTTTTTCATGAATTATGTCAAATATATGATATTAATACAAGGTGTTAATAATAGGATGATATATGGGAAAAATATACCAGTGTAAACTATGGATAATAGTTAATAGTACTATTTTAATAATCTTTCATCAGTTGTAACAAAAGGAACTAATGTTAAAAAAAATAGTACAATTATTTTTAAAAGTGCTCTCGTCAGTTAATAAATGTCCCACACCAATGCAAGGTATTGGTGGTGGGGTGGTATATGGGAATCCTGTAATTTTATGCATGCTTTTTCTGTAACCCCACACTTCTGTCATTAAAAGAAGAAAAATGTAAAAAAGATGCCGTAGGCTAAGAGCCAGAGAAATGGCCTAGATGATTAACTGCTCTAGCAATTAGGAGAGACCTCACTAAGAGCTGGTGGAGTTCGGGGGTGTTTTCAGTGCATGAAGGGCTTGAATTTGAGGAATGATGGTAATTTGCAGTTTAAGAAAATAAACAGTTATAACAACGCAAGGAAAATATGGTCTACAAATAAGAAAGAGGATATAGCAAAACAAATTTCTACTCTCAAAACAGTAGACAATGCATATGGCTTTATTGGCAAGCTGTATTGATGTGACTAAGGCCTAGAAGGGGATTGAAGTTCACCCATGCAAGAGAGCAAATGAGAGAGACTGACTTGAGAGGCTTTGGGTTCTAAGAATGATGATTGGACCTCTTACACATTATTAAATAATGTCCATTTGACACAAAAGATGGCAGTCTGAAAAGGTATACACAATTGCTCGTTCCTTGGACCAGGTCCTATCTAAGCTCAAAGAGAAGCTTCTTGGATTTCAGCAGTGGCCAGAAAGGCCCCACACACATGGCCAAGGGTGATTCAGGGGATCCTTTAGGAAACACCTCCCAGATTAATTCATATTTACCTGCATGGTCCCTCCTGAAGTGTGTGCCTTCAGATTCTCTACCCTAAAGAGGCTCCTACAACAATTCACTTGGTTTCACTTTGCCTATGCTTTCAGCAATCACCTGATGAAAGACAGAAATCAAAATAAAGGGCTGGGAAGCAGATGCGGCTCAAGCGATTGGGCTTCTGCCTGCCACATGGGAGGTCCCAGGTTCGGTTCCCGGTGTCTCCTAAGGAGAAGAGGGAAACATAGCAAATGGACACAAAGAGCAGACAGCAACCACAAACAATGAGGAGCAAAGGGGATAAAAAATAAATCTTTTAATAAGTAAATAAATAAAGGGTTGGATGCCAGGATTGACTTTTGAAAAGTTTCCAGCAAAAAAATCCTGGGAGCTTTCTGAGTCTCAGCATGTTTCCTGGGAAGTCTGTATAAACCGAGATAAAAGTGGAGAGTGAGAGACTGAACTTACCACATGTGCTGCTGCTGCAGTTGTTAGCATTGGTGGCATTCATTGTTATATAGATCTAAAGTGGTCTGGAATTAGGAAGCCACCTGTCTCTCCAAATGTGTTGTGATTCAGTCACTTGGGAAAAAAAAAATAGACTTCCAGATGAGGATTTTAATGCCCAACAGACCTGGGAAGCCAGGTGCAGCTGAGTCAAGGAGCAATCCAAAATGCAACTTCCAATCAGAATTCATATTAGCTGTAGTCAGCACTCTGCACCTTAGCGCTCCTTTCACTTTCTTTGCCATAGTATCTTCAGCCATGTGAGCGAGGCAAATCTTATTCCTGACAGCTCATTGCTGAACTTTGAAGGCATATGCTTTCTATGCACTAACATTACATATGTAATTGTATAAAGTAAATGTGAAAAGCCTCTCCTTTGTCATAAGTAATCAGGTTATTGAACCAAGAGCAAATCTAACAATTTTTGTAGTATATACAGGCATCCAAAGCCAAGAGAAGATATGTCATGGATTATTAAACAAAATTTCCATTGTAGGGGCTTGCCCCCTTTTGGGGGTTGACTGATGTAGCTCACAAATGACAAGTTCAAGTCTGAATCCACAGTCCTGTGCGAGTGAACCCATTTGTAAATAGAGCTTAGAAAATGTTATTTGTCAAGGTGAGGTCAATCTGCAGGAGGGCAGGTCTTAATTCAGTGTGGTCGAAGTCCTCATAAGCAAAGGAAATTGGACATAGAAGTAAAAGCCAGAAGTAAGAGGGGAGAGAGAGAGAGAGAAAGAGAGACATCAGCACATGGTGAAGGACTGTCATTGCCAGAACACTACAGATTTTGGAGAAAGCATGGCCCTCCTAAACCTTGATTTTGGATCTAGCCTCCAAAACTGGGAGCCAATTAATGCCTGTTGTTTAACCCAACCTGTATGGGGTATTTGTCATATCAACCCTCACAAATTAAGATACTCCCAATATATGTGACATCTTCACAGCCTAGACTTGTGCCCAGCACTCCGGAGGTATTTAATCAATACTTGTTGAATTAATGAACCTATCAAGAAGCATCTTTCAAGTGGTTATAAGAACACCAAGAGGTGGAGTGGTCACAGAGTGGAGTAGTGTACTTAGGCTCTCCTTCCAGATGAGGAGCCTAGAAACCACCTGGCTGGAAGCAGATCATGCATTGTGTTTTTGAGATTTTCATCTTATCCATTTGGCTTCTGATGGCAAGAATGGCTTTTTCCCCAAAGAAGTGCTTCACTTTTTAAGAATATCATTTCAGTGTTATTGGGTTTTTTTCCTCTCACCAGTCCTATTTTCAGTTTTCTGCCTTTTCACATAATGACATAGTGATAAATAATAATACAAATCAATGAAAAAGATAAAGTTTGCTCCTTGAAAAAGAGAAGTGAGTATTATGTTAAGGAAAAAGGAACATCACAGATGGAATTTCCTCCCATTTTAAAGGTCCCATGTGGCCTCTGGGAAATAGCAAATGTTCATGGGCCCCCTTCCATTGTAGGGCAACCCAATCCCACACATTTTAGAACAGGAGCTCTTAACCATTTTTGTTCCAGGACCCCTTTACCAGTTAGGTGAAAACCACAGACCCCTTATTAAGCCTGTTCTCTACTGTGTGTTATTTAATAAACATTTCAAATCCACACCAACACATCCCCACAAGAATAATGTTTCTTTGAATTTCAGTTCAAGCTCCCGGACCCCTTGTTAACAGCCCTGCTTTAGAACCTGTATTAGGAAATAGCCCCACGTTGACCCTTTTGAACTTGCAATGCTCGTTTCACAATTCAAAATATAAAGAGCATTTTATTTGCCATTGTTGAAATCACTAATCTCTTTCTATGTAAAATTGTCCTAAAATGCTTGTTCAGCCTTTACTTTGCAGCATTTACTTCCCTCCACTGTGTGTCCAAGAGACAGAGATCCTTGCATCACAGAGGAGATACAAGCAAATAATGGTATTTGTGGAATAGGCCCAACCTGTGGGAGTTCTAGTCACCAGTCTTGGAGAATTTCTAGCATTAGTCATTATTAGACTAACATGTGATCGACTCACTCCAGCAAGCTTTATCGGACTGTATGCTAACTCTTTATTTCCTTTGCTGCCTGAAAGATCAACCACCAGCTCTTGTTGAATCTATCTCCAATCATCTCTTGAATCAACACTTCTCTAAATCTCTCTTGCCATAACCTGAGTTCAGGCAATTGTCATTTATCACTTGACTTTCTGAAAATTCTTCCTGATTGGTTCCCTCTTTCCAACCCTTTCTCTGCAATCCGAGTGATACGTATTGAAATGTTAGAAGGGCTGGGCTTACAAGGTCCTGCCTGCTCTTCTTTTCAGTTTTGTTCACCTCCTGACCACCCCGCCCCAACTCTAAGCTGCAGCCTTCTAAGTTGCATTTGCTTGATGGTGCAAGGTCCCCTTGAGGTGTTTGATGCCTCTGCTTCCAGAAATGCTTTCCAACCTTTCCTCTCCACCCCACTTTATCCAAAAAACTCCTATTCATCCTGGAGATTTCATTGCAGATAATAATCCTCTTTCCCAGAAAAACTTCCCTGATCTCCCAAGTTTGGTGAGGCGTCCTGTTTGTTCCCAAAATGCCCATTTCTTCGATCAAGTTACTGACATATTCTGTAGTAATTGGCTGTCTGTCTGTCTAATTACTTCCTTAGTCCAGGAGCTACTAAGGGCAGGGTATGAATTTATCTTATGCTCATTTGTATTACTGGAGTCCAACACAGGGATTGGAACTTAGTAGGTGCTAAATATTTGTTGAATTTTTAAAATTTAGCTAGAATGCACCACTCCCTTAATCAATTGTTAAGAAATAGTTTAGTAGGATGTTCTGGGAACTACCAAGGTATCAAATAATTGAAGTGAAATTGGTATTTTTGGTAACATTTTTCAATATTATAGATTTCTTACAAACACACACATGTGCACACTCATTTTCACTTTAGCAAAGCTGTAGAATAAGCCCTTTGTTCAAATAAATTATCTTGTGTGAAAATATGCTTATAGATTTTTTTTAATTGACAAGAATGACTTAGGGAGAGATTCAGCTGCTGATATTTTAGATCTAATTTTCTCGAATTCAAAGAATAATTCAGACAACTTAAAATAGTCATTTAAAAATGTGGACAGAATCTGTGGCTGTCAAGACACAGGTCTCAGGTCATTAGGAAGTATCAAAACCTTTGCAAAACAGCCACAGTCTCTAAAAGAAAAGAGCAGTTAGGCTCTTTCAGCCAAGAGCCCTTCTCCTAACACGTGATACTAATATAGTAGTGAGATGGCTCTTTGGAAAAAAGAGTTAAAACAACAGTTAGGAGAGGCTGGTGGTCACCATTGTGGAGAGGGCAGCGGGCCTATTGTTAGATGCTGAAAACGAGGGGGCCGTTTAACCGAACGATGGCATTGGAGTCTTGTAAACCTGTCTGCTGGCAGCGGCTCGGAACTGGAATCACATTCACCCTCTAAATAGTTTTAATTTAGTAAAGCCCTTGCTTGAAGCATTTACAAGCAAATGTGAACTTTTAAAGATTATTCCTTTCCACGCTAGCAATAACTGTGGCCTATCGTCCGCCAACACCAAATGAGCAAAAACATGTCAAGGCAACCCTTTTTGAACAGTCTGTTCAATTCGCCAAATCTGCTGACCTTAGGGGCTTCTCTCTTTTCTGTCTCTCGTTTACTTAAATAAAGGGATTTTTGTTGATGTTGCCATTGTCTTAACCCCTTACTTTAATATGTCCAATTATACCGTTGCCATTAATTTATTTCCAAGAACAGTGCCTTTTAATCACCTTAGGCTTTGAAATCTGTTTTATATGAAAGATTCCTACGCCTTTACTCATGTTACCTTGCCTTCTGAGTATTACCTGGTTGACGGAATTCTTAGGCTCTACTCGGTAATATAAATTCGATAGCACTTTTTTCTGTATTAATGGTTCAGTGTTGTCAGTTATTCCGTTCTTGATCCCATTGTGTTTTCAGAGATGTGGGAGTGATAAAATGAGTCTTAAGTAAAACTCTCTTAATTAAAGCAAACAGAGGAGAAGCTTTAATGGGGAACCAGTACTTGGGGTTTACCTCCAGAAGGATGCTTGTGTAAAGAGATGACGAGAGGGTCCCAGGGACCCCACAGGTGTCAGGTAGACCCCGTCCCCACGCCCTACCCGGCAGGACTCTCCTGGTTGTGTGTTTCTCCATTCTGACCACTCCATTCCTGATAGTTCTTACTGACAATCTTTTCAGAGATTTTGGGAAACATGTTAATTTGCCCTGAACACAGAGACCTTATTGCTCGGGAGCCATTTGCCCCCCCCTCCCTTTTTAAAACTAAATTTATAATTTATTTTTTTCCCTCTCCTTTACACTTTTTAAAAAAAGATTCATTTATTTCTCTTTCCTTTCCCCACCCACTCCGGTTGTCTGTTCTCTGTGTCTATTTGCTACGTCTTCTTTGTCGGAGGCTCAAGAATCCGTGTTTCTTTTTGTTGCATCATCTTGTTGTCTCCTCTTGTTGTGTCAGGTCCTTGCGCGCCATCAGCACTGCGCATGGGCCAGCTCCACACGGGTCAAGGATGCCCAGCGTTTGAACCGGGTGGACCTCCCATGCGGTAGACAGATGCCCTAACCACTGGGCCAACTCTGCCGCCCTCCTTTACACTTGATCTGCAGCATACTTAACTATTTGGAGAAAAGTAGAAAACATGGTTCTGTGCCCCCTGTTCCACGGAAAGTCGCCTTCTTAACAGGAATCAGAATGTAATTGTTTATAGGTATGTTTTCCTGCCCCACTGAGGCATTGAGACTCAGCTGAGTCATGTGTTGGAAACTTTGTCTCCAGTGTCAAATACTGTCCATCCCCGTTCCTACTATCTCCTCTTCTCTTGGTATTTGCCTTCTTGTTCTGTACCCCTTAAAGCCTTCCAGTCCCTTTCCTTCCTCCTGGTCCAGCCACTGTACCTGCTTCTATTTCTTACTGCTTTCAATTCATCTGAAATGTAATGATCAATTAATTGCAGTCTCGAACGACCTACGTGGTTCTGTCGTCCTTTGTCTCTCTCGTGGGCTCCACTAGAGCCCACTACCGTGTACCTCTTATCCCCAAGGCCGAGTACGTGATTTGTAAATCAGGGGACAGACTGCTCCCCACTTAGTCTTCAATTGGTTGCATTCTCCACTGCCGTCCACATGCCCCACTCTCCCTTCTCAGACTCCCAACCACTTTGTGTCACTCAAGCCTTGTTTTAGTCAGGTCTTCTATGTCTCTTAGCCTTTAGTTGCATGTGGCAGGAACAAAAACCAGGACTCTGACATAAACCACATGTTGCAGGTCCCATGAGATCTTGCCTCAATCTTAGCTGCCAAGAAAGTGAATCTGCCTACTTCTGGCTGGGGAAAATGCTCCTCTTCCAGTCTTTGCTGTCTTTTGGAATTCAGGGTGTTTTCATGGCATGATTTACCAAGGAAACATTCCAAATCCTCTAGGATCATATATCCCTTACCTTGTACTTGATGTCCAGAAACCAAGTTTAATGTAGCAGATTATCTCTTTTGAACTTGCTTTTCCCTCCCCCTCCTCCATCTTCATCTTCTGCATAAATCTGACTTTAGCTTAGTCTTCATTTTGAGATTAAGAGATTTAGTGCATTTCATTTACTACAATGGTTCCACAAAACAGCAAAAGTACCTTTTCTACCAGGTGATATAACATCAAGATGAAGGTGATAGATTTTTAGCCCTCCCGTCCTATCTCATAGTGACCCTTAAGACGATCCTTATACAAGAGGGAATATTACCAAATTAACAAGATTGTTTAAGATGGTACAAAAATGAAAAGTGGATTTGGTTCAATCGATAGAGCGTCTACCTACCATGTAGGAGGTCCATGGTTCAAATCCAGGGTCTCCTGACCCATGTGGTGAACTGGCCCACATGCAATACTGATGTGCACAAGGAGTGCCATGCCATGCAGGGGTGTCCCCCGCATAGGGGAGCCCCATGTGCAAGGAGGGCATCTTGCAAGGAGAGCCGCCCCACCCCAAAAAAGTGCAGCCTGCCCCAGAGTGGTGCTGCACACATGGAGAGCTGATGCAGCAAGATGATGCAACAAAAAGAGACACAGATTCCCAGTGTTGCTGACAGGAATGCAAGTGGACACAGAAGAACACACAGCAAATGGACGCAGAGCAGACAATGGGGGTGGGGGGGGATAGAGGGAAGGGGAGAGAAATAAATAATTCAATCTTTTAAAAAAAAAAGATGGTACAAATGACGGTAGAATAGAATTACTGGAAAATAAGGGCTCTGCCTGTCACCCATTGCAAAGAGGCAATTTAAGGAATATTTATTTCAGCCTATGATAACCAGCTGGTTGTCCTCCTTTCCACATATGCTGCTGCCTAAATAATAGCTATCTTCCCCCTTTCTTCCTCCTTTATGTATAAGATCTGTGTTAGGTTATTCGGTCACGTAGCCCGGGTGAGCTGCAAACTTTATTAATAATGGGTAGGAAACTTATTAATAATGATGATGATGGTTAACATATATCAAGTGCTTACTTATTGAAGACCAAACAACTAGCAAGCTGGATTGGAGCCCAAGCATTCTGATTCCAGAGTCCATACTTTTTAAAGCTCTACAGTAAAGAAATCAAACATCAGCTGAGAGTTTTACATGTCCAAAGAATTCAATAGGCAAAGACATTCTTCAGTAGAACGAAGTATTCCATGTATTTTTTACTGTAAACTGGAAATGGGCCTTATTTTTGAAGTGCTAATTTTTTTTAGAGAGATGCATCATGTTTTGAAGTCTTCCGTTTTCAAAACATGTTGAACTGGACATAGCCAGCTATTTACTTGGGAAAAACAAAAGCTACTATGGACTATGTATACTATGAATTACATACTTAATGCAGGAGCAGTGACCTTACTAAATGCTTGCAAATATGCATCTTGCACCTGAGTGGAGTCAATGGTTAATAGCACAGCTTCTCTAAGTTATACCAACTGGATTTAGATCCCAATTCTGCCATTTGGAAAATTATTTTTTTCTATTTCTCATATCTCAATTGTAAAATATACAAAATAAAAGATTATTTTGAGGATCAAATTAGATTATGGTATAAAGTTCTTAAAACAGCAAGATCCCCTTGATACATGTAAGAAGGTTTTAGTAAGTATGAATACCAGACCACAAAAATATACCTCCAATCAGAATTTGGCATTGCCTGATCAATTGCCAGTCACATAGACAAAGATTTTTTGCTTTTTTATTTTTTAATTTTCGTTTGTATTGTCCATCAGAACTCAGTACTACATTACTGAGGTACTTGAAAGTACATCTAATAATAAAAATAGTAATACATCAGCATACATTGTTGGATACTTACCATGGATTTGCCAGACACCGTTTTAAGTACTTTGCGTGTGTTCATTCACAGGCATGCATTATCTTTTTAAATGTTTATTCCAACACATATGAAGAAGATTTATTATTTGGCTCCACTTTATAACTAAGGAAGCACTCTTATTCACGCAAACTCATTTATCCAAGGTCATGTGACAAGTAAGTGGTGGAGCCTTGATTTTAATACAAGTGTTCAAAGTTTTATTGCACATACCATACTATGTTGCGTCTTTGTTAATATTAAAATATGTTAAATTAAAAAGTACTTTACCAATGATTAGCATCGAACAAAAGCATAAGTTTATATTCTTTATAAACTTATCTACAAGCAGAAGATGGCATAGCACAGGTAGAAAATCTCAGATTATTGCAGAAAAAATAAGGAATTTTAGAATAATGAAAGGGATTGTTTAAAACTTAAATTGGTGCCCCCAAAACCCCAAAGCTGTCAGAAGGCAAGACTAATAAGGACCTTACATTGCAAAACTCCAGAAATTTCCATCCTAGAGATATTGGAGTTATGCAGTGCACAACCTGCACAGTTGTGCTATTCAAAAGAGCCATAGGAAAACTAGAAAGAGTATCCTGGGAAATTCAGAGAAGAGAAAGAGAAATTCCTGACTTCTTTTTATTTTGTGTGTGGGGGGGCGGGTAGAGAGAAAGAGAGGAGGCAAAGTTTCTTGGAGGATATATTTGAGATGAATGTCAAAGGATGGATGAAATTTCAGTAGGCAAATATTGGCTAGAATTAAAGTTAAACATTCAAGGTGCAGCAAAGATCCAGAAGTGGGACAGTGATTGAAAAGTGAATGGTCAATAGATCAGTTTTAATTCAATATGGGTTCATGTAAGTAATGGGAAGTACAGCTGAAAAAATAGATTGGTTCTATATTATGTGCATGAAGGTCAGGGCAAGTTATTTAGACCATGTTTAAGAGGCACCTGGCAATTTTTTTAACATCTCAGGCAAGGTTGCAAAATAAACAGCCATACTTTTGGAGGGATGGGAGTGCTGTGTGTGTAAACTTGGAGAAGGCAGACACTGAGAGTCATTAGACCTGATAGAAGACTGTGAAAATGGTTAGGAATGGAGAGCCAAAACCAGGGTGGTGGCTGTAGAGTAGGATTCTTGAGATAGCTGGGCTCTGCAATTGACAAAACTGTTAAATGGACCAAAAATGGGACAACTTAACTAGTTTGGCTCCAGGGTCAAACACTGATAAAGCAAGAAGAATCTCAAGTTTACAGCAGGCAATTTTATTTATGTTTGGAACTGATTAAGTTTGGGATGCCAGTGGTACATCTAATTCCTGATATCTACCAAGAAGGGGAAATTCAAGAGACTGATGATTGGGAGTGTTCCAGCCCAAATCCTGAGGAGCACGGGTCGGGGCCACCACAAGACCAAAGGACTCACTTGGTACTGAGTCAGACATAAGCTTTATTTGGACTTAGGGACAGGAGAGCATCTCTGCAGACGGCAGTCCAGAGGATGAAGGTAGCACTCCACAAAGAGACAAGAAAATGAGCAGTGATATAAGGGGTTTCAGAACAAGGACATTCTGCAGGGCATGAGAACAGAGGTCCTGCTAGGGTCCCGAGATGGCGCATTGGGGTCGGATGATGGTATTGCAGGAAAGGAAGTTTTACCACTTTGAGGAGATTATGGTTATAATACCCTCTGTACGTTCTCTCCCCTCCGGGGAGGGTGGTTAACCTGACCTTATGTCCAGGTCACAGAAGTGGCTATGTGCTGAGGACTTAGGGGGACACAGGCCCTGGGTCCCCACAGGGAGAGAAGTCGAGATAACTGACGCATCCCACCCAGATATAGGTGATAGATAACATAAATGTAGTAACTGAAAGAGAAAGCAAAAGAATCTAGAAAAGCAGTATTATCTTTCCTGCGTAGAAAAGGATACACCATTGACTTTTCACTTCCTGTATTTCATGATGACTACCATTACTCTTGTCTTTAGTAATTGTTTAGTAATTAAGAGGATGGTTGGGCTTTGATTCCAGCTGTGATTTCAGCACTTACAGCTCTCTGACCTTGGACTAGTTGCTTGGTATTTTCTTGGTTGACAGCTTTATTGAGCCATAATAATTGACATGCAATCAAATACACATAAGTAAAATGCACAATTAGGTAAATTTTGGCATATGTATGCATCTGTGAAACCTGCATCACAATCAAGGTAATGAACATCTCCATCACTCCCCTGGGTCTCCTGGTATATGCTTTCCTTCCACTCCCTTCCACTCCCCCCACCAACAACCGCCACCTCCACCCCTCCCCACACACTTTACCAATCCCACCCCCACCCCTATTCCCAGTCAACTGCTGATCTACTCTCCATCATTATATATATTAGTTTGCATTTTCTAGATTTTCTATAAATGGAATACTACAGTATGTGGAAGTTTTCATTTGGTGCCTTTCACTCAGCATAATGATCTTGAGATTCATCCATGCTGTTATATATTGAATTAATGCATTTCTTTTCATTGCTGACTAGTATTCCACACAAAGATATATCCCAGTTTATCTTTTCACTTGTGGGTGGGCATTTGGCATGATCCCAATTTTTTTATATTACAAACAATGCTGCTTTGAACATTCTCTGTACAAGTCTTTGAATGGACATCAGCTCTTTTTTCTCTTGGGTAAATACCTGGTAGTAGAATGATGGGATCATAATATAGAGTTAAACTGTTTTCCAATATTTTAAATTCCCACCAGTAGTTTTTGAGAGTTCCAGAAAATCCACATCCCTGTCAACTCTTGGTGTGATCAGTCTTTTTAATTTTTGACGTTCTAATATTTGCATCTCATTGGGGTTTTAATTTACATTTCTCTAATAACTAATGATGTTGAGCATCTTTCCATGCATTTATTTGCATATGTACATTTTCTTTGGTAAAGTGTCTATGCAAATCTTTGGCCTCCTTTTTGATTGGATTATTTATTTTCTTATTATTAAGTTGTAAAATTTTTAAAAATATGTTCTAAAACTTTTTAAAAAATATGTTCTGGGAGCAAGGTCTTTATCAGATATGTTATTAACAATTTTTTTCAATCTGTGTCTTACCTTTTCATTATCTAAAGTGTCTTTCTCAGAGAAGAAGTTCTTAGATTTGATCAAATCCAATTTATCAACGTTAGTATTTTAGGCATGCTTCTAAGAAAACTTTGCCTAACCTAAGATCATAGGAATTTTCTCCTTTATTTTTCCCTAGAAGTTTTATGGCTTTAGATTTTACTTTTATGTCTGACCCACTTTTAATTAATTTTTCATAAAAAGTGACTCAAGGTATGGATTAAAATTTAGTTTTTTTGAATTATGAAATCCAATTATTTCAACACTGTTGGAAAAAAAACAAACCTTTCTCCTTTAATTCACCTTTGCATCTTTAATAAAATTCACTTAACTGCTTATGTTGGGTTTTCTTCTAGATTCTTATATAGAGCTGTTTGTTTATCTTTACAGTAATACCACACTGTCTTTTTTTTTTTCAGGGGGAAGTTACTGATTTTTTTTGTCTTTTTTTATTTTTTTAATGTTACATTAAAAAATATCAGGTCCCCATATACCCCTCATCCTCTTCACCACAATCTCCCCCCATAACAACAACCTCCTCCATCATCATGAGACATTCATTGCACTTGGTGAATTACACTATCTTGATTACTGTAGTTTTATAATCTTGAAATCAGGTAGAGTCAGTCATGCAACTTTGTTCTTGCTTAAAGTTGCTTTGGCTATTCTAGGTCCTTTGTATTTTCAGAGGACTTTTAGAATCAGCTTGACAATTTCTACAATAAAGCCTGCTGGGGTTTTTTTTTTTTTTTTTCTCCTGGGATTTTGATTGGGATTGTGTCGAATCTATAGATCAACTTGGAGAGTACTAACACCTTGATATTGAGCCTTATCTCTCATTTTATTGTGATCTTTTAAAATTTCTTTCAGCAGTTTTTTTTTACTTTTTCACATATACCTCTTGCCCATATGCTGCCAGACATCTGAAGTTTCTTGTATTTTGATGCTATTGTAAATGGTATTATTTTATTATATTAAAATTTCTGATTGTTGATTGCTGTTACATAGAAATATAATCAATTTTTTATTATCTTGCATCCTGCAAATTTGCTAACTGCACTCATTTGTTCTAGTAATTTGTTTGTTTGTATTTTATAGCTCTCATAAGATTTTGTACAGAGATGATTAATTATTCTAAGACTGGTTTGCTTCTCCTTTCCAGTCTGGATGACTTTTATTTCTCTTTTGCACTGTCTAGGTTGTCTGGTATATTGTTGAATAGACGTGGGGAGAGCAGACATCTCAGAGAAAAGAATTCAGTCTTTCACAATTAAATATGATGTTGACTATATGCTTTTTATAAATGCCCATTATAAAGTTGAGGAAGTTTACTTCAATTCCCAATTTTCTGAGACCGTTTATGTAAAATAAGATGTTAGATTTTCCCAAATGCATTTTCTACTTTTATTTATGTAATCACATGGATTGTTTCTTGTGATTGTTTTTACATTTAATCTATAAATGTGCTTAATTGCATTGATTTTGATTTTCAGGTGTTAAATCCTGCTTTCCTGGTATTCATTTGTACTTGGTCAAGATGTATTATCCTTTTTTACATGTTGTTGGATTTTATTGATAAAATCTTGATTAATAATTTTTGCATTTATGTTCATGAGGAACATCAGTCCACAGCTTTCTTTTCTTGAAAATGTCCTTTTCTAGTTTTGATATCAGAGCTGTGTTGGCCTCATAGAAGAGAATGAGAAGTATTCCCTTCTCTTTCATTTTCCTGAAGACTTTATGTAAAATTGGTCATTATTTTTTCCTTAAGTGTGTGGTAAAATTCCCCAGTGAAGTCATTCTAGGCCTGGAGTTAATTTTTTGGCAGAAGTTTTTAAACTACAAATTCAATGTTTTTAATAGATAGTGGGCTATTCTGGTGATTTATTTCTTCTTGAGTGAGCTTTGGTACTTATGTCTTTCAAGAAATTTGGCTATCTCATCTGTATTATAAATTTATTGGCATGAAGTGATACATAATATTTTCCCATTATCCTTTTAATAACTTTCACTATTCATTAACAACTAATATCTGTAGATGCCACTTCTCTCATTCCTGATATTGGTAATTTGTGTTTTCTCTCTCTCATTTTCCTGATCAATCATGCTGGAGGTTTACCGATTTTATTGTTATATTTAAAGAATCAGCTTTTGGTTTTATTCGTTTTCCTTTTTTTTTTTAATAATCAAAGTGATTTTATTATGAAAATAAGGTTATAAAATTGTTTAGAATATTCCAATACCTTGCATTGAGTAGGAAAGGACCATGAAAATATTTTTAATATCCAGAGTTTCACTGATGATCACATAGCCAGTGTGCCCCATTTACCTGCACACTTAAAAGCTGTGGAGATACCCTCTGCAAATGTTCTGAAAATCCATCAACTGAAGAATTTTAATAGGTTTGAAAGCCATTTTAGTTTATAACATAGTTTGAAAAAAACCTTTAGTTCATAGGTACAACTTACATCAGGTTAGAAAGAGGGAACTACACCAGCCAATTAAAAAACAATAGGCACTCTAGATATTAAAATTGAGTATCAAGTTTAAAGTTTTAGGTTGTTTTCCTTATTATAGCAATTTTATTGAGATATAATTCACATAGCATAAAACTCTTTAAAATGTGTAATTCAGTGATTTGTATTATATTCACACAGCTGGGCAAATATAACACTAATTTCAGAATATTTTCATCACCCAAAAATGAAACTCTTTACCCACTAGTATTCACACCATTCCCCCTGCCCTGGCATACACTCATCTACTTTACGTTTCTATAGCTTTGACGCTTCTGAACACTTCATATAAATAGAATCATACAATATGTGGCCCTTTTTGACTGATGTCTTGCACTTATGATAATGCTTTTGAGGTACATCTATGTTGTTGCATTTATCGTATTTCGTTCCTTTTTGTTATCAGATCATATTTCATTATATGGATATGCCACCTTTTAAATCCATTCGTTAGTTGCCTGACATTTGTGTTGTTTCCACTTTTTGTTTACTGAGAATAATGCTACTGTGTACAGGATTTGTTGGGGATGTGTTTTCGTTTTCCTTGGGTGTTGTAGTGCTTTGAAGCTGTATGTACCCCTGAAAGATAAGTTCCTAAATCTAACCCATTCCTGTGGGTGAGGACCCATTGTCAGTAGGACCTATTGATGAGGCTGCTTCAGTTAGGGTGTGAGTCACCTCATTCAGGATGGGTTTTTTTTCTTTTTTTTCCTTCTATTTTTTTTTTAATGTTACATTCAAAAAACATAAGAGGGTCCCATATAACCCCCACCCCCTCACCCCACTCCTCCCACATCAACAACCTCTTTCATCATCGTGGCACATTCATTGCTTTGGTAAATCCATTTTGGGGCACTGCGCACCACATGGATAATGGTTCATCTTACTGGAGTCCTTTATAAACAGAATGAAAAGAGAGAAAACAGTGGGAGCAAGAAGCTGAAATCAAGGAAAACTGGAAGAGAACCAAAGAGTGTTGTTTTATAATGAATTAAGAGTTAATCTATCCTTGATGATAAGTAATTATATGCCCCCAAATACATGAAGCAAAAAGTCTACCTCTTTTTTGCCCCAACTATTACTACCACCTCAGGCAGCTGTGATGTTACACAACTCCTGATTTTTGGTTTGGCTAACACTCTGGGGAAAGGACAGCTAACTCTGAGTCAGGCCAAATAAAGAAAACACCTGCCCACGGGTATTTTCCAGGGAGCTGACTTTCTCTGGTAGTGGGATTTTTGAGGGAGGTTCAAACCCAGTTTCCTCCTCGCGGTGGCTGCTAGGCTGCCTGTTGTCACTGATACCATGAATGTGAAGCTGTTGGATTTCAAGGTTCCTAGACATCCACTCCTAGACATCCAAGAGAGACATCATAATAGGGAAAATTAAAATGCCACACAGTCACCTATTTTACCAATATTTAGCCATTTGTCTGGAACAAATGCTCCTTCAATTTTTGTGAATCTTTGGCTAATTTCTAGAATTTGTTAACAGCTTATTTTGACCATTTCTCTTTCTGCCAGTGTCCTCATTGCTTTTTTGAAGGAGTGGATCTTGGAATATATTTACTCTGTCATTCTAGATGTGTGTCTCTATTCTATAGACATTTAATGATGTAACTTCTACTCTAAGTACCACTTTACCTGTATACCACACATTTTGATATGTTCTGTTCTCATTTTCTTTCATTTAAAAATACTTTATAATTTTCCATTTTATTTCTTCTTTGATTTACAGGTTATTTAAAAGGTCATATTTAATTCCCCAACATTTGGGGACATTTTTGTGTTACTGATTTCTAATTTAATTCTATCATGGTCAAAGAATATAATTTATGTAATCTGAATGGCTTCTTTTTATTACCCAGAATATGGGCTACTTTGTAAATATTCCATTGCACTTGAGAAGAATGTATATTCTGCTGTTGTTGGGTGGGATGATCTATAAATGTCAATTAAATCAAGTTGATTGATAGAGTTGCTCAAGACTTCTGTCCTATTGATCTACCATCTATTTAATATATGACTTTTGAAAGAAGGATGTTGAAGTCTCTTACCGTAATTGTAAATTTTTCTCTGCTTCCTAGCAGTTTCCTTCAGTTTTAACTGAAGCTCTGTTTTTTGGAGCTCTCTTCCCAGATGCATAAACATTTAGGATTGTTATGTCCACTTGCTTAATTGGCCTCTTTATCATTATGAAATGCCCTTCTTTCTCTCTTTTTCCCGACTTTATTCTTTGTTCTGAAATCTTCTTTGTCTGATAATATAGCCATTCCAGATTTATTTTATTTAGAATTAGCATGGATTATCTTTTCCATCCTTTTATTTTTAACCTATTCCTGCTTTTATATTTAAAATGGACTTCTTACAGGCATCATATAATTGGGTCTTCCTTTTTTATATACGATATGGCACTCTCTGCTTTTTAACTGAGGGAAGAAGGGTGACCATATAGATAATATGGGATTTTAACTACCATGTTGCTCTTTGTTTTCTTTTGGTCAGACTGTTCTTTGTTCCCCTTTTCCTCTTTACCTAGCTTCTTTTGGACTGAGTATTTTTATGACTCAATTTTACCTTCTTTATTGGCTTGTTGTGTTCTTTCAGTGGTTACTTTAGGGCTTATAATATACATTTTTAACTTAAATATTCTATCTTCAGCTAATATTATGCCATTTCATATGTACCATAGGAACCTTACAACTATATATTTCCATTATTTCCTTCTGCCTCTATAGGATTATTGTTATATATTCTATTTCTATATATATGAGTAAACTCCAATTACATATTGAAATAGTCAATTATCTTTTAAAGAAATTTAGATTTTAAAATATTGTATATTTACTGATTATAGTGACCATTTCTGCTACTGTTCATTCCTTTGTGTAGATCCATATTTCTACCTGTTAGGATGTTTATCTTTTTTTTTTTTTTTTTTTTAATTTTTTCATTTTTTATTGACTTTGTAATAATATTACATTAAAAATATATATGTGAGGTCCCATTCAACCCCACCCCCCCACCCCCCCTCTCCCCCCCCCCAACAACACTCGTTCCCATCATCATGACACATCCATTGGATTTGGTAAGTACATCTTTGGGCACCTCTGCACCTCATATACATTGGTTCACATCATGGCCCATACTCTCCTCTATTCCATCATGTAGGCCCTGTGAGGATTTACAATGTCCGGTGATTACCTCTGAAGCACCATCCAGGGCAGCTCCATGTCCCGAAGACGCCTCCACCTCTCATCTCTTCCTGCCTTTCCCCATACCCTTTGTCCATTATGTCCACTTTTCCCAATCCAATGCCACCTCTTCTATGTGGACACTGGATTGGTTGTGTCCATTGCACCTTTATGTCAAGAGGAGGCTCAGATTCCACCTGGATGCTGGATGCAATCCTCCCATTTTCAGTTGTAATCACTCTAGGCTCCATGGTGTGGTGGTTGTCCTTCTTCACCTCCATCTTAGCTGAGTGTGGTAAGTCCAATAAATCAGATTGTAGGTGCTGGAGTCTGTTGAGGCTCAGGATCTGGCTATCACATTGTCAGTCCAGAGATTCAAATCCCCTAAATATATCTTAAACCCCAACATTAACTGCACCTCCAGCACATTAGCATGAAAGTCTTATGAAGGGAGATCCCATCTGAGTCCAGATTCATCACACATAAACACCATTTCCAAAGAGGGGCCATCTGCCCTGGTAGTTAACCCCATCGGCCATGACCGTAACTCCCATGGGTCTCTTTAGCCCTCAAAGGAACCAATATCTGGGGGTTGTATCTGCTTTATCTGTCTCTCTGACTCTGCTCAGTTGTGCATGAGGGCAAACCTTCTGCCAGCCTCCAGACTCTTTTTTAGAAACTCGTAGCCATATAAACTCATTTCTCCTTTCCATTTCCCCCTTACTTTAGGTCAAACAGCATTTTAAAGTCATGGTATTTTATGTAGACATGGATATTCTGCTGATAGGATGTTTATCTTTAATATTTCCTCTAAGGAAGGATTGCTGATGATGAATTTATTCAAGCTTTGTGTCTAGGAAAGTCTTTATTTCATCTTCATTTATGTGAGATATTTTTGTTAGGTATAAAATTTTAGGTTAAGAGATGTTTTATTTCTTTCAGTACATTAAAAATGTTGCTCCCCTCTCTGCCTGCTTGCATTGGTTTTGGCAAGAAGTCTGATAACATTCTTTTCTTTGTTCCTCTGTGTGTAATATGCCTTTTTTTTTCTCTGACTGCTTTCAGATTTTCTCTCACTTGCTTAACACAATTGTTTTATAATGCATTAAGAGTTCTTTATGTTTCTTGTGTTTGGGGTTCATTACCTTCTTGGATCTGTAGGTTTATAGTTTACCTCAAATTTGGAATGTTTTCAGCCATTATTTTTTTTCAAAAATTTATTGTCTTCTCACTCTTCTCACCTTTGGCTACTCAAATTAAGCATATATTGGGCCTCTTGAAGCTGTCCTAGAGGTAACTGAGAAACTATTCTCTTTTTTTTTTTCAAGCTTTGCTCTATTTTTCATTTTGGATATCTTCAATTGCTCTGTCTTCATGGACAGTAATCTTTCCTTCTGTAATGTCTAATCTTCAGTTTATCCCAACCAGTATATTTTTTCATCTCAGAAACTGTAGTTTTTATTTCTAGAAATCTAATTTGATCTTTTTTAATACCTCCTATGTTTCTATTTTTTAAAAAGCTAGGGCAATTGTTGGAGTCTGGTTTTTTTTGTTTGTTTGTTTTTCATCTCTCATACATCATTGCACTTTGTTGCCAGTATTCAATGTCGTAAAAACTATTGTTGCTCTAAGTTTTGTCTGAGTGGATTTTTTGTTAATTGTTTCAGGTGGGAGAGCAAATCTGGCCCCTATTACTACATATTGGGCTTAAGTGAAAGTTTACTTAAATTGTAATCTCAGTTTCTCAATTATATAAAGAAAATAATAATAAAACTCACCTCATTGGGTTACCGTGGGTATTAGTTTGTTAATATGCATTTATGCTTTGTACATAATAAATTTTCAATAAATTGTATCTGTTATACTATGAATGGCATATTTTAATGGTATGTTGTGATTTTCAAATATCTATCATCTTTTATTTTGACCTATGTATATTTGTTAGGGTTTTCTAGGGAAACAGAATCAGCAAGAGATATCTGTCAATAGTATGCAATTCTATAAGAGTCTTTCATGCAGCCATGGGGTGCACATGTCCAGGTTCCACAGGCAGGCTGCAACCAGGGGCTCTGATGAAAGTGCAGTGAAGGTTCTTGATGAGTACCGGGAGACACTGGCTATCCAAAGACGAGCTAGGAAATTCTCCCTCAATGCTGGAATCACTTCCCCTTTAAAGGCACTCAACTGATAGGATAAAGCGTCACTCATTGCTGATGGCAATCTCCCTGACTGATGTAATTGTAATCAGTGATCTATGATTTATCACTGCAGTAAAGTCAGTGGTGACTAAAGCCCATAAATGTCCCTGTATTACAGTTAGCCCGGTGCTTGCTCGACCAAACAACTGGGCACAATTACCTGGCCGAGTTGACACGTTAGCCTAACCATCACACTATGATATATACGAAAGCAATTTGACTTACTTAAAAAAAAAAAATTAGCCATAATTTAATCTAAAATTTGTGGTGAATGAAAGCAAATGAGAGTCACCTTTCCTCTACTTTGGTGTTGGAGGTGGTGGCTTCTATCTCATTTTGGAGACTTTATTCTGGTCACAGTTACCGTATTGTTTTAAAACATTATTAAAATCAGTAGATGAGTCATTGACTGGGATATGCATTCTGGTTCTAAGGTTTGCACTCCTTTTCCTCAGTCAACATTCATCTCAGTGATAACCACTCTTTCAAAACTTCTTTGTGCTCTTTCTGAATTATTATAAGAACAAATGCATATGCTTTCTTGGTATTAGCCTCACATGCTCTTATTTTAACATGTTTAAGAAAGTGCCATCCATCTGATTATGTTTTGAAATAAAAGGATTTAGTTTTTGAAGACATGTGCCTTCCAAACCCCTTACTTTTATGTTATTTTTACTTATTTTGTCATTGTCCCTTCCTCTAAGAAGTTTGTTTTTTTTTCCCTGAAATGTATTTGTTTTTCTGGACAGTCTATTCTATTATAACACATAAACTCCTGATTCTGTAATGTTTGGTTCATATGTGACTGGTAAACAGAGAAATATTAGTATAATTTACTGTATTTTATGATTTTTCTATATTAGGGAAGCCAGAATTATTGGAGAAGAATTATGATTTCCAGTGAAATAGGGGAAAACCCTCAACTCAGTGCGTATTCTCAGTCTTGTGGATCTCTTATCTTAGAGCTAGTTTCACCAGGTCCACCTTAATAGCTATCCCACTGACTTAGAGCTCCATTTCTCTCTCTTGTCTAAGCATACACCAGTACAGCTCTAATTAACATGTCACCACAGTTTCACACTATTGTTTTTTATTTTATTTTATTTTTTATTTTTTTATTATTTAATTCCCCTCCCCTCCCCCGGTTGTCTGTTTTCTGTGTCTTTTTGCTGTGTCTTGTTTCTTTGTTCGCTTCTGTTGTCATCAGCGGCACGGGAAGTGTGGGCGGCACCATTCCTGGGCAGGCTGCTCCCTTCTTCGCGCTGGGCGGCTCTCCTTATGGGTGCACTCCTTGCGCGTGGGGCTCCCCTACGCGGGGGACACCCCTGTGTAGCACGGCACTCCTTGCGTGTATCAGCACTGCGCATGGGCCAGCTCCACACGGGTCAAGGAGGCCCGGGGCTTGAACCTCGGACCTCCCATGTGGTAGACGGACGCCCTAACCACTGGGCCAAAGTCCGTTTCCCTTTTTTTTTTTTTTTAACATCCACTGTGACAGCCTCCAGCCATGTTGAGCTGCCTACCTGGGCAGTCCAAGTTATCTTCCTACACAGCAATTATTGTTTTTGTCCGTAATCTGATTATAAAATTCCATAGGTTTTAAGTGATATATCCTCACTGCAATTTTCTTTTAATTTCTGCTTTCATGGTGTGCAGTTTGTGTAATGTGAGATTTTTAAATAATATATAAATTTGTATTATAGTAGAAACACTTCTTCTATGTTGCTAGAAATATACTTCTAAGTTCTTTCTTCTCTTAAGCTATCAAATATACCAAAACAAAACAATGTAGATCTTCTTGGTTGTTTTTGTTGACTGAGGTAAAGAGTTCAATTCAAGCCAAAAAACTGAAAACAATGAAAGAAACAGACAAACCTCAAATATCTTGCCCTGATTATTTAAACATTAGAAGTCCATATATTGGGTATATGTGAGTCCCCTATTCTATATGTGATGTTACTGTGACCTAAACCTTGTTCGAAGACATAAAAAAAGGGGGGGATGTAGACACTGAGGAGGAGATTGCCTTGCCACTGTACATACAAGGCAACACTTACTATACTTATTACAGTGATGAAAGGTAAAATGTCAAAAAAATTTTTATGATTTTTTTCATTTTTTTAATACCCCAATTAATTTTTTTACTTTAGTTTTTCTAAATTATTATGTGTTTTATTTCTAATCTTTAAACCTATCATTACTATTTCATTTTACTACTAATGGAATTTGGGACTATATAAGGCTTCATTTCTAAAGAAGTTCTGGATCACAGAGGGGTTCAACTGTGGCAGGGGAGGGGCACTGGTGTGCAGTGTCATTGATGGGGGATGCATGGGTGGGAGGGAGTTCTCCAGGGCATGCATATAGGGTGTATAGATATGTTCAGATGTTCATTGGATATTGACATAGTGGGTAGAGTTTCACATGACAGCTGAGGGAGTGCTGAGTTCCCATCCTAGGGAACTCTATGGCATTCCTCAATGGAACAGCAACAATCCCCCAGGTGCAAGGGCAAAGAGCAGTGAAGAAGGATGGTCCAATAATGGGCCCTTGATACTGATGACTATGCTTATGAGCTTGTGTGCTTGAAATTTCAACTAGGCCTAGAGCTGCAGGGTGCCTAAGAGTTACCTCCTGGAGCCTCCATGTCACTCAAATGTGGCCACTTTCTAAGCCAAACTCAGCATGTAAATGCATTACCTCCTCCCTTGTGTAGGACATAACTTCCAGGGATGAGTCTCCCTGGTGCCAAGGGATTACTACCATCACCAGCTGGGGATGCAACTAGAAAAAAGACCTTGAATAAAAGGGGAAAATGGTAAAGACCAATGAGTTTATATGGCTAAGAGACCTCAAAGTGAGTTAGGAAGTCAACAGAGGGATTGTGCTTATGTATATCTCAGCAGGGCCTTAGAGACAGTCAAAGTAGATAAAAGCCCAGGTAGTGGTGCTCCTAAGGGCTATCATCCCAGGTTCTATCATCATGGCAGATGGCTCTGGAGTTCAGTGCCTTGCCAGTAGCCCCTACTTTGGAATTTGTGCTCCTGAGTGTGATGGACTTAAACTCAAATGTGACTTCTCTACACATGCCTCTTCTGACACTTTTACTGAACCTGTGGTTGATGCTGGGGTTGGTGTATGCTCAGAAAACTTGAATCTCTAGACTGTCCATGTGCCAGCTGGACCCTGAGCCTAAGCAGAGTTGCAACACCTAATCTCCAGTTCGTTGAACTTACTGAAGTCAGCTAATAAGGAGATAAGGATGGCCAACCACCACACTAAGGAACTGAGAGAGCCTACAACTGAAAGCAGGAGAATTCTATCCATCAGCATGTGGGATATAAGCCCCCTCTTGATTTAGAGGTGGAGTGGACATCATTATCCCAGGGTCCTCTGGATGAAGGAATAAAATATGAATTAGAATGGACTTACTGGCATTCTATTATAAGATTATTGTGATTCTAGCAATGGAAGAAATTATATGATTGATGTGGAGACAGTGGCTATGGGAGTTTCTGAAGGCAGGGAGAGGGAAGAAGAGGTGTGATATTGGGGCTTTTTTGGGACTTGGAGTTGTCCTGAATAATATTGCAAGGACAAATGCAGGACATTATATATTCTGCCATAAACCACTGAATGGACTGGGAGAGAGTGTAAACTGCAATGTAAACTATAATCCATGCTGTGTTGCAGTGCTCCAAAATGTGTTCATCAAATGCAATGAATGTAGCACACTAATGAAAGAAATTGTTGATGTGGGAGGAGTAGTGGGTGTGGGAGTGGGGCATATGGAAGACTGTCATATTTTTTAATGTTACATTTTGTGTGATCTATGTATCTTTAAAAAAAAAGGTAATTTAAAAACATTAAAAAATAATTTTAAAAAAAGAAGTCCATATATTGCAGTTTGCATGTGAAGAAACACCTTGAGTAATTAGTTAGAAAACGTAAAAGAGTTTAAAACTTGTGGTGTAAAGTAAAACAGGTTAATTATATGTATCTTTAAATACGTAATTAGAATTTCTTGTTTGTCATTGCTGAAACATTAGGCAGTACTGGATCCTAGAAAATAGACTGAAAGGACATATTTGGCACCAACAGGCATGTTAAATTGAGATTTTTTGAGACATTGCATTTATTTATTTTTCTTCATTTTCTTTTAAATGTTACATTAAAAAAATACGAGGTCCGCATATATCCCCCACCCCCTCACCCCCACTCCTCCCACATCAACAACCTCTTCCATCATTGTGGCACATTCACTGCACCTGGTGAATATATTTTGGAGTACTGTTGTATCACATGGACAGTGGTCTACATTGTAGTCTACACTTCCCCAATCCACCCAGTGGGCCATGGCAGGACACACAATGTCTAGCATCTGTCTCTGCAGCACCACCCAGGACAACTCCAAGTCCTGAAAATGCCCCCCACATCATATCTCTTCTTCCCTCTCCCTACCCTCACCAGCTCCCATGGCCACTTTCTCAACATCAGTGTTACAATTTCTTCCATTACTAATCACAATACTTTCACAGCAGAATACCAGTAAGTCCGCTCTAATCCATACTCTATTCTTCCATCCTGTGGATTCTGGGATAGTTATGTCCAGTCCCCCTCTACATCAGGAGGGGGCTTAGATTCCACATGGATAATGGATGCAATTCTCTTGCTTGCAGTTGTAGGCACTCTTCGCTTCCTGGTGTGGCAGCTGACCTTCTTCACCTCCCTGTTAGCTGGCTGGGGCAAGTCCAAGAAACCAGAGGGTAGGAGTTGCAAGTCTGCTGAGGCTCAAGGCCTGGCTGTTACATGGGCAATCCAGAGATTCAGGTCTCCTGAGTATACATGAATCCCAACACCAGCCACAGGTCTGGTAAAAGTAACAGAAGAGGCAGTGTAGAAAGGTCATATCTGAGTACAACTCCATCACACATCAAACTACAAAGTAGGGCCAAATGACATGACCCTGAACTCCAGAGTCATCTACCATGACCATAGAACCTGTGGGTCTCTGTAGCCCTCAGGAGAACCAGTACCTGGGTTTCTATCTACTTTGGCTGTCTCTGGTACCCTGCTCAGGGGTGCATAAGCATTACTCCTCTGATGACCTCCCAACTCTTTTTTGGAGACTCATAGCCATATAAACTCACTTGTCCTTTCCATTTCCCCCTTTATCCAAAGTCAAAAAGCAGTTTTTAACACCTGATATTACATGTAGGCTGAGATATTCTGGTGGTCTGAATTGACCCTTTTATTCAAGGTCTTTGTCTAGTTGCATCATCAGTTGGTGCTTGGTAGTAATCTCTCGGCACCGGGGAGACTCATCCCTGGGAGTCATGTCCCACAAGATAATGCATTTACATTCTGAGTTTGGCTTAGAGAGTGGCCACATTTGAGCAACATGGAGGCTCTCCGGAGGTAACTCTTATGCACCCTGTAGCTCTAGGCCTTGTTCTTATTTCAGGCACACAGACTCATAATCACAGCCAGCAGTATCAAGGGCTCATTGTTGGACCATCTGTCTTTATTGTTCTTTGATATTGCACTTGGGGGATTGTTGCCGTTCCATTAGGGAATGTGATAGAACTCCCCTGGCCAGGACTCAGCACTCCCTCAGTTGTCATTTTCAACCGAAACCACTATGAAAATATCCAAACATTTTAATGTACCCTGTATACATGCTCTGGAGAACTCCCTCACAACCATGTGCCCCCTATCAATAACACCCCACACCAGTGTTCCTCCCCTGCCATAGCTGAACCTCTCTGTAGTCTGAAACTTCTTTAAAAATGAAGCCTAATATATTACCAGGTTCCAATAATAGTAAAATGGAATATAGTGATCGGTTTAAAGGTTAGATATAGAGTACATACTAATGTAGAAAAGTTAAATAAAGTAAAAATAAATTGGGGTATCAAAAAATGAAAAAATGAAAATGCTTTGTGTTTGACATTTTGCCTTTCATCACTGCTATAGGTGTTGCACTGTATGTACGGTGGCAAGGCAATTTCTTCCATTTTTTCCTCAGTGTCTACATCCTTTTTTTTTTCCTAATTATTAAGTTTGTCTTCACATAAGTTTTAGATTACAGTTATTCACATATACAATATACAGTACTCCTACATACCCAACATCAAACCCTTTATCCCTTCCCAGACAATGATCTTTTTACATGCTCATATTATATTTGCTGCAGCTAATGTACAGATGTTGAAACAATAGCTTTCAAACATGGCTCCATTTGGGTTTACATTATGGTTTATATTTTAGACTATACAATTTTCTAAATTTTCAGTTATCTTATGTTTTACATTATGGTTTGCATTTTAGCCCACAGACTTTTATACACTCTTGATGTAATTTAACATGTCCTATATCCACCATTGCATGATCTTATGGAACACTTCCATTGCCCACAGTTACACTGATTTCATCTACTCAATACCTCTTTGCCCCTCCCCTCAGGGCCCACCATGACAATCAATCTTCATTACTTGAAGGACCATATTCAGAGATACTTGCAACAATGTTGAGGGCTTGACATACTTGACTGCCCTAACCCTTTGGGAGCCACCAATTCTCTTGAGAGATACAATTCCCTCTGTTTGAGAACATCAGTCCTCCCCAGGATGTGGGTATACCTTCACTCTCATTGTATGGGTCTCCACCCAATAATACAACCCACTATGACAAAATGAGCACTCACATACTCCCTAGAAGCTTGCCCTGTGTCAGATCCCACCCCCCCTTAAGCATTTTAACAGGTAACCTTCCTTATTATATTTTCTAAAGAGTTTTCTCTTCATTATAATTTCAACCACATACCTGACAATCTCCTATGTTCAAATGTTCCCCCCACCCTCCCCAAATTTCTTGGGCCATCTGACCCATCCTCCCATCCCTAGTGCCCCTCAAACCCACAAAGCCCCACCCAAAGGTATCCCTATGCCCCCATTTTATCCCTTCCCTAGTTTATCATAGATTTCACCCATGTAGGTGTCAGCTTGCAACCTTCCTTTACCCCCCAACTTCCTTTAAGCCTATCATCCAGTCTCTAACTCTCTGAGACAGCCTGGTTTACTTATTTCATATCAGAGAGGTCATGTAGTATTTGTCCTTCAATGCCTGGATTGCTTCACTCAACATAAGGTTCTTAAGATTCATCACATGTCTTTGTACTGTATCCATTCTTATAGCTGAGTAGTATACCATTGTATGCATATACCACATTTTATTTTTATCCACTCATCGGTTGATGGGCATTTGGGTTGATTCCAATTTTTGGCAATAGTGAGTAGTGCTGCTATGAACAATTGGTGTGCATATATTGGTTTGTGTCCTTGTTTTCAGATCTTCTGGGTATATACCCAGCAGTGGAATTGCTGGGTCATATGGCAAATCTATAGCTAGTTTTTTGACAAACCAACAAACTGTCCTCCAAAATGGCTGGATCCTTCTGCATTCCCACCAGCAGTGGATGAGTGTTCCCATTCTTCCACATCCTCTCTAGCACTTGTAGTCTTCTGATTTTTTGATAGCTGCCAGTCTTATTGGAGTAAGATGGTATCTCATTGTTGTTTTGATTTACATTTCCCTAATAGCTAGTGATTTTGAGTATTTTTTCATGTGCTTTTTAGCCATTTGTATATCTTCTTTGGAGAAGTGACTGTTCAACTCTTTTTCTCATTTTTTAAATAGGCTGTTTGTCTTTTTATTTTCGAGATATAGGAGTTCTTTATATATGCAGGATTTAAGTCTCCTATCAGATGTATGGTTACCAAATATTTTCTCCCATTGTGTAGGCTCTCTTTGCACTTTCTTGACAAACTCCTTTGAGGTGCAAAAGGCTTTAATTTTGAGGAAGTCCCTTTTATCTATTTGTTCTTTTGCTGCTCATGCTTTGAGTATGAAGTTCATGAAGCCGTTTCCTATTACAAGGTCCTGTAGATGTTTCCCTATAATGCTTTCCAAGGTCTTTATGGTCTTGGCTCTTATATTCAGGTCTTTGATCCATCTTGAGTTGATTTTTGTATAATGTATGAGTTGGTAATCCTCTTTCATTCTTTTACATATGGATATCCAGTTCTCCAGGCACCATTTGTTGAAGAAGCCATTCTCTCCCAGTTGAGGGGGTTTGGTGGCCTTGTCAAATACCATATGGCTCTATGTATAAGGATCTATATCAGAACTCTCAATTTGGTCCATTGGTCAGTGTGTCTATCCTTGTGCCAATACCATGCTGTTTTCACTACTGTAGCTTTGTAGTATGTTTTGAAATTAGGTAGTATGATTCTTCCAATTTCATTTTTCTTTTTCAATAGAGACATTGCATTTAAATACCCATATCTGACTCTAAATTACTACATGATTTGAAATGAGATGCTTATCATTCCATGTGTATATATTGCAAAGATGCTTCAAAGAATTACTGATGAATCATTAAAGTTTGCCTTTCCAACATCAGTGGCATGTCTTACTCTCTTACCTCCTTTGTCTTTGCTCAAATATCTGTGTCAGTGAGACCTTAATTGACCACCTTGTTAAAACTGCAGTGCTCCCCTGACACTCTGGCAATGCTTTATCCCCTATAACTGCTTTATTTTTCTCTTTGGTATTTATCTCCATCTAAAATACTGCATTTAACTTGTCTATTTTATTGATTGTTGGTCTCATCCCTCCAGTATAGTGCAAGAATTTTGATATGTTTTATTCACTGCTATATCCCTAACATCTAGAACAATGTTTAGCATACAATGAACAACCAGTGAAATACATTGAATAGAACTAAAAGGGACAATGCTGTCTCCTTGCCAGTTGTAGTTTATTGCTTATCCAACCCACTCCATCTTTCCCAAGTTGTTCAAAAACATTACTAAAATGAAGGAAGTTATGTATGCATCTGCATACCCCATATATGACCAATGCTACTTCTATTACTTCTCCTTAGTAATTTTGAGGAAAATAAAGGCATGGAAGCAAAGAGGGAGTCAATTACTGAACACCTACTATGTATCAGCCATTATACAAAGTACGTTATAGCTATCCTATCATTTATTGTCCACTACAATGCCATGAGGGTACCTGTTATAATCTCCACCCCCCCCCCCTTTTTAAGATAAGAAAACGGAGTCTAAGAAAATTTAAGAATTTTGCTCATGGTCACACCGTCTACAGAAGTGGAAGAACTAGTATTTAAATCCAGGTCTGTTCAAATAGAGTATTTGAATCACGCTCCTTGCTCAAATATACCTCTTTTTAAAAATTATTTTTAAAGATACTTAGATTACATGGATGTTACCTAGAAAATGTAGGGGATTCCCATATGCTCCACTCCCTACCCTTCCCACAACTTCCCACATCAACAACATTCCTCATATACCTTTTTATATTCTCACATACCTTAGGCAATGGCATTAATCCAGTTGAGGAGGAAGAAAAGGTAGGTGCTGGCTTCTGTCTTGGAGCCAGAAGCCAGACACCAGCGCCAGACTCCTTTTTCTTGCTTCGCTTTTGACTCCTCACTCTCCATCCATTTAAGAGTGTTATGGATCAGGCTCTTCTCAGGTATTTTTAAAAGTTCTTTCCCTATCCCCATCTGAAGCTTCTAAGCTATGTTAAATAAGCAAATATTGCAAGCCGTCACTTCCATTCTCCCTTTCCATCTAAAGCGTTCTCAACTGCAGAAGGGAGAAAGCTACTGAAGTATGCATATGCATTTATATCTGCTATGTAAGCAGCTAATTTGGTTGCTCTGATGGATAACCCTTAGGAATATTTTAACTTAGATACTTGATTTTGTATAATCTGTTTTTCTGCCCAAGAGGTGATTATTTCCCTAATAACCACATTTATACATTTGTATAGAGACAAAATTATTGTTTATAATTCCAGATATCCCATGTAATTATTGCCCATGATAACCAGGCAATCTTTATGATGCTATTACTGTACAATTTTCTAATCTCACTTTAAAATGATGAGTATTGCACAGTAATCTGCATAATGTCCTTTTGATTATATTTGCTAGGTATGAGTTTAAACTTAGTGGCATTTAGGTGAAACATTTCATATGGTTTTATCTCACTGCTAAGCTTCTTAAAATGGACTTTCATGTGAGAATCTTATTTCTGAGTGGCAGGAATATCCTGATTAATTCTTCCTAAGAAAGATTTGAAAGATAGTAGGTATAATGTGAATGTGTCATGGGCAAGAGTTAGAGAAGAAACCGATAGAGAATAAAACATTTTAGGTAATCTTAAAATAGTTTTTTTTTTTTCAGCCAGAGCAATTATGCCTTATGTCTTTGAGCTGAGAATTACTGTATTGGATCATAGGATTTGGAGAAAGAAGCCCTGGGTTTGAGTTCCAGCTTCTTAACTAACTAGTTATGTATATTCTTTCCTGGCCAAATACTCTAACTTCTTGAAGTTGCAGTGTCCTCAGCTACAAAAGAAGGGCATAGTACTGCCTCACTCATAAGGCTGGTACAGCGGACCAAATGGGGTAATGTATCTTAGATGTGAGGACAGCCTCAGAAGTCAGGCCAAATGAGCTTGAACTGTGTGATCTTGGGCAAGAGCCTAGAATATGTCAGTTTTTCTTGTCCACAAAATAAGAATAATTATGGTAGCTTCCTCAAGTGTGGTTGTTCAGATTAAAATAAATTAATGCCATAAAACATCTAGGTCCCTGACACATGGAAATGGCTCAGTAAAAATTAGCTAATATTATATCGTATTTGCAGGCATTGTTGTAGCCCTGATACACTTCCTCACCAATTATCTGGGTTCTGTCACCAGTTCATACACTTATTTATTTGAATTATAGTCAGATTTTATCACACAAAGCAAGCAGATAATCAGGAGCACAAGGGGAGTCTAGTTTGGATGTTTCCTACAAGAAGTTTATTTGTATTTTATTATTATATACACCCAAGTCTTATCCTTTCTCTTTGTACCTTTTTTTAAAGGCAGGGGATTCTTTCATCTCTGAGTATCTCTTAGTGTTTAGAAGAGAGCGTTGCTAGTAATGGGTATTTCTGCTTAATAAGTATTTCTTGGCCATATGAAGCTGGCTACCAGTTTTGGAGGGAACTCTAGCAGTAAACAAACAAGCTCAGATCACTGTGGCAGGGAATCAATGGCAATCTGGAAACTTCATTCAGTGATAGAAAAGAATCTGTGGAGAGAAACGGAGCTTGGTAAAAATTCAATTTTTATGATCCAAAGGGATTACGATATAATGGAAATGGTATGGAATTTGGGTTCAGTACCACAACCTTGGGCATGATCTCCAGCAAGTGACTTCTTGGTGGGCATCTCAAATCCCTCATCTGCAAGGTGAGCATCTATGGGGATACTTGAAGCGATTAATAGAGGTCATATATGGGAGAGGGCTTTGTAAGCTATAAAATTAAAGCACAAATATTAGGGTCATTGGAATTCTGAAAGACAAGCCAATGATTCTGAAGAAGACACCAAACACCTACCTTGCCAGCTACATATCAGTGGCTCCTTGTTTTTAACTTTTCATTTTGAAAAGCACTGAGTAGAATCCATTGGTCCTTTGGAATAAAGAACCTATGAAAGGGGGCAATACTTACTTCAAAAAGTTTACCCTTAGAGGAAGAAGTCTGTGTGTCATCACTGGAGACTGAGGCTAGGGAGAAGACAGAGGGGAGAAAAGGCGAAGCTGCTCCAGTTGTCCATGTAGTTACTCTAATTCTGTTTCAGTTCCCAGAAGGAAAGCTGGTGTGCCCCTCCTTATCCGCATCCCTCCCTCTCTATTCCTTTCCATCTACATCACTTCCCACAGGGTTAAGGCCAGGGGAGAAGTAGCGAGCATCCCAAACTCCTGTCTTGATAACCACTAGGAAGGATGTTCCTGGAAGCTGTGACGAGAAGGGAATTGAAATGCTGTGTGCTGTTTGTAGTTAAATATGCCAGTAGCTCCAGGGGGAAGGACCTGGGGGTTGGGATCGCAGCTCTTTGCTAAGAGAACTATTACCAGTAAAACCTTCTTTGGTCACTGAGCTCAAACCTTGAATTCTAGTACAAGGAGTCAGGCTGCTGCCTTGCCTTTGTACGCCTTGGTACAGAATGTTTGTGGGTACTCATTTATGACAGTGAGTGCTCCCTGGGCTCTAAAGTCCAGTGGTGTTCCTCCATACTTCAGCAGAGGCTAGGTCATTTCTGAGCAAAGGAGGAACTAACAGGTCACTGAATATACTGGGGCAGGCAAGGGAGAGTTCTACAATGAGAGGATGATGATGTGCTCTCATATTAATAGAAAAATGAAGCTACTCCCGACTCATTCTCAAGGTGATGGGCATTTCTTATTGAACCGTTTTCCTGATAACGGGCTTGCACTGAGCCTTGTGCCTTCTCTGCCCCATTTCCTCCAAGGGGATGTAAGCCAGCTGGCTGGGATTGTGGAGTCTGTCCAGAGGTCCAGGGACAGGAGACAGCTTGTAATTAGGGGCAGAGCCAGGCCCAAGGTCAGAGTGGGAGTCATCAGCCTTCAGCATACATGTGAGCCGTTGGTTCACAGTCATGAAGTTTTCTGGTTGTTTGGGGAAGGGCTGAGAGAAAGCACTTAGATCTCTGCTGAGCTCATTACCTTAAATTAGCTTAGATGGTGCAGTGGCCTGGGCAGGAGGGTATGTTCTCTAAAGTGCTGGGGAGCAAAGAAGTGCTCGAAGATGGAAAGGAGGGTCACATCTGCTTCACAAGGAAAAGAGCTGTTAATACCTTAATACGTGCTAGGGAAGCACAAACTCTGTGAGCTAAGGAGGCCATTTTTTAGAATAAGCTCAGGATGTACGTCAACTCCCAGAATGCAGGTAGGAAGTAAACGGAGCAGGTAACAATGCCCTGCTCTAGCTCTACCCACCTTGGGGAATTGAATCATGTCCTCCACAAAAGCCATGCTCAGACCATAACCCCTGGTCCTGTGGGTGCGATGCCCTTTGTAAATAGGGCCTTCGAAGATGTTATTAGCTAAGGCATGCCCAAACTGAAGGAGGGTGAGACACAGTCCAATATGGCCAACGTCTTTATAAGCTAAGGAAATTGGAGGGAAGAAAAGCCACAGGGAGCAGCCAGAAGACAACGGAACTGAAAGAGAAAGATGCTGCCATGTGCATTGCCATATGACAGAAAAGCCAAGAAATCCCAAAATTGCCATCTACCCAGAAGACACCCAAGAGTAAGCAACAGTAATACCATTGCATAGGATTTGTTTATCACCTGGGAAAGTATACCACCCTGTTAGCTCTTTATGAGGCGATAAGCTTTCAGAGTTAGCTTCTCTCTGCCTATTTTTAATTCTTGGGAAAACTGGGTGATGACACTGACTCTCTTCACAGGAACGCACTAAGTGAGGATTAACTAAGTAATGAGTGCAAATGGTAAGGATGATAGAAATGCTCAATAAAAATGCTGATAGATTTCTCCCAGAGGAGAATTCCTTCAGTGCCCCTTTCATCTGGGTCTTAGTCAGCACGTACCACCATTCTCTCTATAGACTCCTCAACCTTCCCCTTGGAAGCCTTTCCTCTGAAGAGCTTTGAACAGTTCATTGGAATGATTCACTGGTTCTCCCACCAACTGCCAGAAGTGACAGGTCTTGTAATCCTTCTGTTTGGGGAAAAATTGAGGCAGGAATTTTGACCAAGTTGCCAGTGATGCCCCCATTCTTATCCCAAGGAAAACAGCTTTTTCAAAAATATTCCATCCTGAGTATTCTTTGGAAAGTTTTCTGGAGAACAATTTAGTGAAGTGTATTCAAAATTCTTAGATAGGTGGAAGAGCCTTGCCTGAGGAATTCCACTTTCAACATATAACTATTCGTCTTCTCATTTACTTTTCTCTTCTTCACACTAGAGTATATTTCTTCAAGAGAGAATTCAACCATTTTGAACTTAGAATTGACCCTTACCGCATCTGCCCATCCAAATGCGAGAAGGACGAAGAGTCTGCTTCTTGGTGGGGCGCCAGCCTTCCCCAGGCTGCTTATTCTCTGATATTGGGCACATTCAAGGATATCTATACATTTGCGCAGAACCATGGAAATATAGACATGAACCGCCTTCAGGAATCACCACCCACACTTGCTATTTTACACATGAGGAATCTGAGGTCCTGAGAGGACTAGTGGCTTACCCAAGAGTTCATACCTATTCAGGGTCACAGCAGAATCTAGAGTCCAGGGTCCATAACTTCCCATCTGTGTTTTCCCCAGTTATGGAGGTTTAATGATGTGGTATCTAAAGTACAAAGAAGTAATTTTAAGGTGAACCTTTGTAAGGTAGAAAAAGAAATAATATTTGTTCTATGTATCTTGATACCCCAGAATCCAATATTAGGAGTATCTATAGCTCATTCTGTGTAATTTAAAGCTTAGGGGCCATGTACTTCAATTCATTCAATTTTTCTATCCAAGGAGTGCAAGTTCTAAAATAAAGGAAAGGGACTTTCTTTATCAATCTTTTAGCTAAGCCTCATTGTGTCCTGTGTCCCATACCTGATCTTCATTAGGACATTGTAGGCCAGTACTTACTGAATGCTATTTCTATACATTTATGCTTAATCTGTACAAAGACCCTTTGAAGTAGATATTATTATTATTATTGTTGTCCCCATCTTTAAAATGAGGATATTACACTTACATTGGTTAAGTTGCTAGCCCAAAACTAAATATTGTACTTGGATGAGCATGAATTCACCCTCAGGATCCTTACATTGCCCCTCTATGATACAATGTCTCAATTTGTGTTACAAGGTTTTACATGTGTGTACAATCTTTAACCTAGCAATTCAATTCTAGGAACTTATCCTAAGTAGAAATCATGATGTGCAAGTATAAGAATATATGCCAACTACATTTTTAATGTAATATTTATGTAATCTAAGTTCAGTTCCCAGTGCCTCCTAAAAACAGAAACAAAACAACAAGCAAATAAACGAAAATCCAACTCAGGGAAGCTGATGTGGCTCAGTGGTTGAATGCTAGCTTCCCACTTATGAGGTCCCCAGCCCTGGTACCTTAAAAAAAAAAAAAAAATATATATATATATATATATATATACACACACACACACACACACACACCAAAACATTTATTATAAGAAAAACTTCTAAACAACTTAAATGCAAAACAATAGGTGATTGGTTAAATGATCTGTAGTATAGTTACTGAGTGAAATACTAGCTTCCTTACAAACCATGCTCTCAAAGGGTATTTTTTACTTGGATAATCATTAGTAATATATTGATAAGCATAAAACACATGTTGCAAGTCTAAGGAGACATGATGACTCAGTGTAATGTGGGGTCCTGGAACAGAAAAAGAACACTAGGTAGAAAGTAAGTATAAATTTTGCTTAGTCATTATTGGGGATTGAATCATGTTTCCCACAAAAGCTTAGGTCCCAGCCCCTGGCCCCGGGGGCGTAAACCCATTTGCAAATAGGACCTTTGAAGACGTTATTAGTTAAGGCATGCCCGCATTGGATGAGGCTGAGCCTTAATCCAATGTGGCTGAAGGCCTTATCAGCAAAGGAAATTAGAAACAGTAAGAGAAGCCACAGAGAACAGCAGGAAGCTGGAAGTCAATGGAACCCAGAAGAGAGAGAAGACACCACCATGTGCATTGCCATGTGACAGAAAAGCCAAGGACGTAGGATCACCAGCTGCCAGCCCCAGAATGCTACAGTCTTTGGGGAGAAAGCATCACCTGATTGACACCTTGATACTGAACTTCTAGTTTCAAAACTGGCAGCCAAAAAATTCCTGTTGATTAACCCAACATACTATAAGGCATTTGTTTTAGCAGCCAGGAAAATAAAACAATAATAATGTATCTATATTAGTACAGTAATTGGGACAAATGTACCCTACTAATGTAAGATGATAATAGGGAAATTTGAGTGTGGAGTATCTGGAAACTCTCAGTACTGTCTTAGCCATTTATCTTTTATCTAAAACTGTTCTAAAAAGTTTATTTTCTTTTATAAAAGCAAGTTACAAAGCATTATATGCAGCAGTGCACACTATTTGCAAAGAAATAGAATATATGTATAGAAATGTATCAAAATAATGAAAGGACAGAAATCAAAATGTTAACAAGAATTATTTTGGATTGGTGAATGTGATTATTTTCTCATTTTATTTTTCTATGTTTTCCAGTTTCTCTACACTGAATATGCATTTTTTATAATTTAAAGAAATAAAACAATGCCATTCAAAAACTATCACTCCCATTTCCTTCTGCAGTGTTTGAATTCTCCTTCAATTTAAGAATAATTAGGGAAATGGATATGGCTCAACAAACTGAGCTCCCGTCTACCATTTAGGAGGTCCAGGGTTCGATGCCCAGGGCCTCCTGGTGAGGGCAAGCTGGCCTATGAGGCAAACTAGCCCACATGGAACGCCAGCCCATGCTGGAATGCTGCCCTGCTCAGGATTGCCCCCTTGTGTGGGAATACTGCCCCCAGTGAGTGAAAGCCACCCCACACAGGAGTGCCTGCTAACACTGAGAGCTGGAGCAGCAAGATGACAAAGCAAGAGACACAGGGGAGAGAAAATAAGAAGACGGAGCAGAACAGGGAGCTGAAGTGGCACAAGAGAGTAATCGCCGCTCTCCCACTCTGGAAGATCCCAGGATTGGTTCCCGGAGCTGTCTAATGAGAATACAAACAGACACAGAAGAACACACAGTGAATGGACACAAAGAGCAGACAACGGGGGAAACGGGAAGAGGAGAAATAAAAAAATATATAAGAATAATAATTAGAAAATGTTTCCTTAAGTGTAACTCATTAAATCTTTATTTCGTATTATTCTATATTCATGGAATAGTTCAACAGCTGAACTGGCTGTCATTTTGGTAAAAATGTGTCCTGAGAGAGTAGATCACCGGCTAAATAAACTACCCTGTAGAGAAGGACACAAGAAATGGAAGAGTGGGACAATCCTACATGATATTTACCTGCTACTGCCTTTTTCCTGCTCCCACTAAAAGTCACAGTGACTCCAAAGGGCAGGATGACATAGTTTCAGCTGTGCACAGGTGATCAAGGTGTGTAGGATGATTTCTGCTTAGGGAGATGTTTTCCCAGGCTTTGATCTAAGACCACAAAAAGTTAAGTTTTGGTTTCTTTTCCAAAAAAAAAATTTTTTTGTAAATTAATTTATTATAGTCCATGGTTTAACTTAGAGTTCTTTGTGTTGTACAACTCCATGGATTTTTTTTTTAAATTTTCAATCTAGTACCATATATACAACCTAGCATTTCCCACTTTTAACCACATTCAGATAGATATTTCAGTGCTGTTAATTAAGTTCACAATGCCATGCTACTGTCATCCCTATCCAATACCAAAACATTTCCATCGCTTCAGGTAGAAGCTCTGTATATTTTAAGCCTTAACTCTCTATTCCCTATCCCCACCCCATCCCCTGGTAACCCATGTTCTAGATTCTGGCTTATGAGTTTGCTTTTTCTCATTATTTCATATCAGTGAGCTCATAGAACATTTGTCCCTTTGTGTCTAGCTTATTTCATTCCACATAATGTCTTCAAGGATCATCCATGTTGTTGCATACGTCAGAACTTCATCTGTTTTTTTGGCTGAATAATATTCTATTGTGTGTATATAGCACATTTTGTTCATCCATTCGTTGGTTAATGGACACTTGGGTTACTTTCATCTTTTTGCAATTGTAAATAATGCTGACATAAACTTTGGTGTGCAAATATCTGTTCTGGTCCTTATCTTTAATTCTTTGGGGTATATACCTAGAAGCGGGATTGCCAGGTCATAAGGTAATTCTATACTATCTCAGTAACTGCCATACTGTCTTCCACAGAGGCTGCACCACCTTACATTCTTTCCAGCATTCCTCTTTCTCCACATCCTTATCAACACCAAAGTAGTTTTCTTAGTTGGACAACTCTTGGGTCTGAAACATACCTAGCCTATTCCCTGAGATGTGGAGAAGGCTGGACCAGACAAAGACGCCCTGGTTTCTAACTCTGGCCTTGCTAGTAATATGTGAAAACTCCCACCCCAAGACTACATTCTCTGGACCTCTTACCCTGTATTCAACCAAACCACCTTAATATTTACATGTTTTGTTTTGCTTGAGAGACGTTTTCAAAATCTCATTTAGATGTTTGGATGGTCTAGGCAGTTTTGTTTAATTCTAGCATTAAATGACCCTAAGATTCTGAAGCATGCATTACAGTGAAATCAGGATTCAACTGTCTAGTTTTCAGGTACTTTCATTGTCCATATTGGCTGGGTACAAGAGAAAACGAAACTACTGTCACATAAAGAAGTAAATCCAGAATTAGTTGGTTTCAAAAATGAACTATCTCTACAAAGACAGCCTCTGAAACATTCCTTTCTCTGTTGGCCAGGGGTGATGTCTTCAAACATCTACATGATTCGTGTTGCATTTCTGTTGGAACCTTCCAGCACACTGCTGCCTCATGAAGTGGAAAGGCAACCCAAGTCAGGGATTGCCCAAAGGCTTCATGACCTCGTTCTGCGCAATCAGTGTCTCTCATGGTAAGAGAAGGCAAGAAACAGGAAAAGGATCTGGTGGATCTGAAATGTCTTAGTCTCATTTTGCTTTGAGGTATGACAAGCTGTTGAATTCGCTTTAAGCTGAACAATTTGACCTTGTCTTTTTACCTGGCATTTCAGCCGTAATCCTAAAACAGACAAAGGCCAAAGGACCAGTGGACTGAGTGGGCAATCCCAACATTCTGAAGATCCTCAAGACAATTAGGGCACTCGGGGCTCCGGAGGGCAATGATAAGATAAGAAGGAGCCTGTTAGAACATCCTGGGGCTTCTGCCAAAGAGAACAGATCTTGTCTTACCTCACAGCCCCTTTAGGTCTGAGTTGGTCTGAGTGCCAACTTCCTAGAACCTTCACGTTCTAAATAACTCCCCTCTTCTACCTTTCATGAATGATGATGATGACCTAAGCATCTTGGAATGGGCTCAGAACACACTTGTGCCCCCGTTTACCTGGAGCAGAGAATGGCTCTGTGGCCCCTTCCACAGGACATGCATGTTCTGATCAATAAGAAATTATGTAGCACCACTGAGTAGCCACCTTGAGCTGTGCACTTAGTGTAGGTGACTAAAGAGCCAAACCCTTTAGCAGACAAACTAAGATTAAGCATATGTTCCTTCAGCAAATTGAAACATCCATTTGAAGAAAGCATCTGAATAAAACTTTGCTTTGTTGGGATTATTTTCTCTAGTGTTTTGCATTCGGAAAGGAGCTGTGAAGGGAGTTTGCAAAGTGACCCAAATTACAACCAATTTATATTTATTTGCATTGTTCAGATTTTTCCATTTTCTTTGGTGATTATTTTTTTGTTTTTTCCTTATTTCCAAATCATGCTTATTATGTGAAGGGAACAGCTAGTCCTGTGTTTATTCTCTTATAGACTTGCCAGTAATCCTAACAGGGCAACGAGTAATATATGAGTATGGATACTTAAGACCATATAAAGTTTATGGAAATAGCAAATTCTCTAACCTCTCTCCCTATACACACACACCCAAGCTTCTATGTTTACTCCATTCTCCTCTCCCTTTTTCCTTTTAATTCTCTTTGTATCTACTTCTCACTCTCTAATCCCTGCTAATTCTACCCATACATCACACTTGTTGGTTTTGGCATCTGACCTGTTGAAATGGTTCAGTATTTTGAAAACTGTGGTTGATGTATATGCATATTAACAGAATTCTAGGCGGGATCCTCAGATTTCTGTATTCCTGTCCCTATAGCAGAGAGAATATACCGTAGTCTCTAATAGACAAGGTTCAGCATGATGTTGTGATAATTGACAATGTGATCATTGTCTTTTCCTCTCTCCCCTCTCACCCTCCCTCCTTTCTTCCTTCTAAAAGCCATTTGATGAGGACATTTCTAGGAATACTAATAGGATGGGTAGTCTAAGGCAGAGGTTCTCAAGTATGATCTGCTGACCTACAGCAGCAGCACCTGTGAACTTGTTAGGAATGCAAATACTTGGGCCTCTCCCCAGACTTAATGAATTAGAAATTTTGGGGTTGGGACCCAGAAATCTGTGTTTTAACTAGCTCACCAGATGAATCTGGTATCAAGTTTAAAGTCACTCAGGTTAATTTCTGCATCAAGCCAAGGTATATAGGGCAAGGTTTCAGCTTACACTATAGTTGGGGAATATAACAGGGAGTAGAATTACCATAGTATTAAAAACACTGTCTTGAGCAGCTCAGTCTGTCAGCAGAGTGCATTCTACTCAACACAGAAATGAGGATGATGAAAATAGCACGAATATCATCTGTTCCAGAATTATTTATTCACACCCAGGTGACTAAACATCATGAAGATGTTGCTCAAACATGCTGTTGAATAACTGGCAATGGTCATTTGAACTCTTCCCAATTTAATAAATATTAGGATGCTGCTGCAAGTTTTGGTGAGTCAATGAGGAGCAGTAAATGGATTACTTTTTTATGTTTTCCTTGAGGGCTCTATTTCTTGGGTTTTCTTAAGAGTATGATAGAGTGAAATGCAGAATGAGGTTGAGGACTGGGACACAAGCCTGGTGTCATAAAAACTATTGCAATATTAGCATTATATGTTCAGAAGACTTCATGAAATTGTTTTCATGTTCAATGATGACATAGATTATTTTGTTGGATATGCCACTCCACTCCACCCACACACATCTCCCCATCTGGTATATGATCATTATCCTTTTTTAGCTTAACTTTCTTTCTTGGTCTTTTAAAGAAGAGCCTGCTAAGACATCCCCAAGATTTGTGATCATTTGCTCTACTGTACTTCTTCTAGCCACAAGGTAGAAAATGGAATAAGCTTTACAGAGAGTTCATTTTTTTCTAATATACTTTGTTGAGAAATCTGGTGTCATTTCTGTTAGGATTTTTCCCTTATTATTTTAATAGTATTTCTTTAATCTTTTTTATTTAAAAAATATATATTATTTTTCCAAACAAGCACTCCTCCTTCCTCCTTTCTTTTACCATCCCCTAGTAATCTCTAATCTATATGTCATCTGTGAATTTGCAATTTCTAGTTATATTTTATAAGTGACATCATACAATACCTGCCATTATGTGCCTTGCTTAGTTCATTGAGCATAAAGTTTTCAAGGTTCATCCACATCGCAGCATGTTTCATAATTTCATTCTTTCTTATGCCAAATAGTATTCCATTGTATGTATGTACCACATTTTGTTGCTCCATTCATTTGTTGATGGATGTGTGGATTATTTCTACCCTTTGGCCAAAGTGAAAAATGCTGCTTTAAACACAGGTATACAAGTATCTGTTTGAGATACTATTTCACATTCCTTGGGTTTATACCTAGAAGTAGAATTGCAGAGTCATATGGTAATTCTATATTTAACCTTTTGAGGAAGCACCACATTACTTTTTACAGTGGCTAAACCATTTTACACGCCCACCAATAATACTCTAGGGTTCTAATTTCTCAGTATCCTCTCCAACACTTATATTCCTTTTTTTTTTTAATTATAGCCATCCTTGTGGGTATGAAGTGGTATCCCACTTTGCATTTCCCTAATGGCTAATGATGTTGAGTGTTCTTTCACACGCTTATTTTCCATTTTTATAATAGTGTTTAATCTTTCCCTTTGATGGTTATAAAAGGAGGAGTGCATCCAGTATCCATATGGAATCTAAGCCCCCACCTGACATAGATGTGCAATGGACACAACTAATCCAATGTCCACAGAGAAAATGTGGAATGGATGTGGGAAGGGTAGCCATGGTGGCTGCTGGGTTTGGGGAATGGGAGGAAGAGATGAGATGTGGAGCCGGTTTCAGGACGTCGAGTTGTCCTGGGTGGTGCTTCACGGACAATTACGGGACATTGTAGATCCCCCCAGGGCCCACTGGATGGAACGTGGGAGAGTGTGGGCTATGATGTGGACCATTGACTATGGGGTGCAGTGGTGCTCAGAGATGTACTTACCAGGTGCAATGATGTGTCACGATGATGGGAGCGAGTGTTGCTGTGGGGGGAGTGGGGGGTGGGGGCGGTGCGGTTAAATGGGACCTCATATTTTTGAATGTAATTTTTAAAAATAAATAAATAATTAAAAAATAAAAATAAAATAAAACCATTAGGAAAGTGAAAAAAAAAAAAAAAGGACATTTCCAACAATATTTGTTGCTAGTCATAGGTCTGTTTTTCTAGTCATCTTTTCCAATTCAACTGAATTGTACTTATCTTGAAAAACTAAAATAACTTTAGGATAAACCCTAAAGATAATCTCACATTAACCTAAGCCTATAGAAGAAATATAGTAAAGTAAGGTATATGTATCATTTTTGAAAGTTAAGATCCTCATACTAAATGTTTTTTGATCATTTAATAAAAGAGTAATATTTGTTTATAATGCTCTACTATATTATAGTTATTAGATATGAATGAGTTTTGTTCATCTGTAAAGCAGTTAAATGTTAATTAGATTCTTCTATACTAGTGCTATCGAATAAAAATATAATGCAATTTAAATTTTTTCGTAGCCAAATTTAAAAAGGTAAATAGAAACAGGTAGAATTAATTTTAATAATGTATCTGATTATTTAACCTAAGATATTCAAAACATTGTCATTTGAACATGTAATCAGTATAGAAAATAACAAGAGATATTTTTCATTCTTTTTCCACATTCTTTGTGACCATTTTAATTTGGACTAGTCATATTTCAAGTACTCAATAGCCACAAGTAACTAGTGACTACCACATTGGATATTGAAGTTCTAGATTTATTAAAAGAGTAAGTCTGTATGAAGCTTCTGAAGTAATGCTCCCCAAATATGACAGATCACCAGATGGGTATACATAGACCCATTAATGAATATTGCTTAAGTGAAATTGCATTGAATGTAAAACTATTGATTTTTCAGTAATTATATATGTTAAAAAACAGTTTTTCCTATTACTCCAAAACTTTTAAAAGATACCATTGGGGAGCAAATGTAGCTCAAGTGGCAGAGCACCTGTTTCCCATGTATGTGGTCCTGTGTTCAATCCCTGGTACCCCATAAAAAATGAACAAGCAAACAAACAAACAAATCACCTCTCACAGGGGAGTGGATGTAGCTCAGTGGCTGAGCACCTGCTTCCCATGTACAAGGTCCTGGGTTCACTCCCTGGTACCTCCTTAAAAAAAAAATACCATTGCATTTCAGTTAAGAAGTGTAGCTATTTGAAGAAGAAATATTTTTGCACCATCCATTTTTAAATTTGATGAGCTTCATCAGGTAATGGATATCCTTGGTTCTGAGATACATTTTTCATATTTCAACATTTATGAAAACAGAACACATCTTCTAATAAATGTGTGCATTTAATGTAGCTGTATTTCTTATTTTCTTAAACCTCTGTCACTCAATCTACAGGGCATCTTAACTTTGTGGAAGATAGGTTCCTCTCAACACAGGGAGAGTTGGCTGTACATTGTGTAGTTTTATTTTTGGAGAACATGTTTCAGCACTTCAGAGATGGATTTCTTTTCTTTAGAGTGTTTCTTAAAAACTGGGATTAAAAAGTGGAAATATATAAATAATCAACAGTAGAATTAAAGCATTTGCTTTGGATAAGCAAAGGTGAGGACAATAAAGGGCAGTCTTCTTTTGTTCAAGCTCAATTTCAACTGCAAAGGATATAAATGTATAAAATCTTGTCACTGGGCCTTATTAATCTCTACATACTATACTGGAGAGGCTCCTGGAACTAAGCTCCTATTTTATATGGTAGAACAACTAGTGGTCTCTGGATGGTGAGTGTATTCTCTGAAACAGACACAGAAACAACAGCTAATGAAATGAGTCTTCTACCTCATTGTCCCCTTCCAAGAGGCATCAGGGGTTGCTGGCCTGTGTTCAGGTACATATAGAACTAGGCCACCAGTCAGTTTGTCCTGTTACAAGGAAAGATGAAGGATTCAGAGAAAAGATGATTGGGACAGGTGAGCAAGTTGAAGTTCATTCTAAGTATCTTTGCATTATTTAAACGATTCCTCTTTTGTGGTAAAAAGTAGTACTCTTATTTTTCACCTGTCCCATTTCTCTTTTGGGGAATTGAAAACGTCTTTGAAAATACCAATTTCCATAATATCGCATGCAAGACAAAGAAGGGGTTAAACAATTACAAGAAAAAGCTTGGCTAAAGCACCGTATCATAACGCAAGTATCTACTTTTTTTACGTATGTGCCCAACGAAACCTTATTTCTCTCTCTATAGTCCAGAAAAAGCAATGGAATAAGTTCTCAGTGACCTCCACACCATTTATATTGAGCTTCTTCTATTTCACTAGTCCCAGTTAATCGATGGAAACGTGAGCATGCCAAGGGGTGGTCCACAGAGCCAGTGGCATCAGAGAACTCCCAGCACCTGGTTTTGGTGACTCTTCCCACTGAAGGCGATCCTCTGTTAAGAGCCAGAGTCTAGAAGAGAGTGCACATCACAACTCATGCTCTCCATGTTTATGTCCAGCTAACAGGACACTGTGCACAGTCGTGCAAAGGACTTCTGTTGTGAACACTTGCCTGGGAGAAGTAGAGGTCTGGCAGCTCCCCTGGGTCTCTTGTAGTTTAATGGAGCTTTGTGAATCCACTTCCTGGGGTGGGGTGGGCAGGTCAAGTTTGTTTGCTGTAATTGTTCTCTTAGTACCACATTTTGTTTTGATGTTTCAAAAGAGAAAGGGAAACTCCAAAGGCTTCCCTTCCTGTGTTTCCTCCTTCAGCTCCAGCACACTTTATACTATTGACTTTTCTAGGTGGTTTGCCCAGAAATGCCAAGAGAGTTGTGGGCATCGCAAGCTTGGTCTAGACCTCAAAACTCTCTCTCGATGTGTCTTTCCATCCTTTAGTTTCTGCTCCTAAAGGATGGGCAACACCACTCATCTCTTTTTTTCCCCTTCATCCAGCTGAAAATGGGACTGCAGGCTGTGTCAGAATTAGTCAAGGTTTAACCAAGAAGGCCTTTCTGATCCCATTGTGCTTACCAGATGGCTTTGCCCAACTTTTGAATACGCTATGTGGAGTACAACAGTTTTTCCCAAACCAGGCCTATCGAAATCTTATACCATAGGCCCCAGAATTGAGGGAGAAAGGAATTTACCTGAGTCAAAACTGCTGTTTTCGGGGAAGAGGGTAGAGAACAACCAAATGGGAGATTGGCCCACGTTAAGTTTGTTCTCTGGTTGGTGGATCAGCAAACAGGAGACACTGACCACCAAGTAGTGGTCAAAGGGCAGGAAAATAAAGGTGTTACTTGTCCACCTCTGACATAGTGTTCGTTGCTCCTGGTCAAAGCCTGAGCCTAGAGCTTCTATCTTTAAATGGAAGCTAATGGCCGGCAGCTAGAACTCACAGGCAACCGCATGATGGGTGAGGTAATGTCCACACAGCTCTCGGAAAGAAAGGCAGTGTGGCCATTACCGTCCCAAGATTATTTTATAAAAGTGAACCTCGAGTTCAGCGTGATGATTAACAAGCTCTTAGAGCCACGTTATTGATTCTACTATCTTTAGAGTAGCTAATGCTGGGCACCAACAGGCCACAGACCCAAAGCCTTCTTCCTTCCTGTGCAACTGTGCTTTGCCATGGTCCTTCCTTGGGAAAATGCAAATCACTTAACATACACAGTGGGACATTTTTTAAATGCATGTGCTAGGAGAAAGGAAAAAACCTAAGCTGATTTTGTGATGTTTGGTGGTTTTATTTATTTATTTTTTCTGATAATAAAAATTAATACAGGCACACGGAAAAATCAAAACATAAAAAGGAGAAAGAAAAAAAAAGTAAAAAAATTATTACACATTCCTTTATCGTAAGGTGGCTAGTGGTTGCATTTTATTGACACATGAAAGCATATGATCATATTTAACATGGTTTATAACTTATTCCTTTCCTAGCCTACATCTCACAAACATCACTGATAATTTCACATGTAAATTAATTTAGATATCAGTATCATTCTTATCTGCATAACATATGTACTACTGGTTATTCCATTTAACCAATCTCTTGTTGATGGATACTGAGGATGTTTATGACATTTTTGCTCTTCTAACAATGCTCTGATGAACCTCGTGCAGGCATCTTTGAGCTTTTGACCTGTAGTCTCTCTATGATCAATCCCTAGAAGAAATGCTGGATCAAAAAAATTTAGAAATTTTATGTCTTTAAACACATTGTCAGATTTATCACCAAAAGGGCCATCCTAGATTTCTTTCCACCAAAAGCATGCTTCCCCATGTGCTTGCCCACACTGTGTATTGTCAATCCTATTGATCTTTGCCAAACTGATAGGGAAGTGGAATGTCCAGTGATTTTTACATTATATTCTAACTATGCCCTATCCGAATGGAACTGAATGCAGTTGTTTTGTGTTAGGGGACCTGGTTTAACTCATCGTACAACTGTTTGAACCTGTGTAATAACCAGCTATGAAATTATGAGGCTTTCCTGTAGTTTTACAAAAGAAGCCAACCTTTCAAATGGTTTTAATTACTCTCTCATTTATACTCCCAATATGCTAGTTCACCTGGAAAGCTCTTTGGAGGAGCCCCAAATGGCCCAGCATCAGTTGTCCCATGAAAGACAGACGATCCTAGGCCAAAGACCACTTTTCAGAGGAGCATCTGGGAAATAACACGCTCAACAGCTAAGATTTCTTCTTTGTGTGGCCCGCACCAGTCGATTCACTAGGAGGTATCAATTCCTTTGCCTTCAGCAATATTTTCAGAGTCTTGGTATGTTTTAAAGGTTGCTGTCTGCAGGATAGGTAACTGAGGAGAGCTCACACTTCATCACACGCATGTCATCCTAATTTCCCAGCCACACACAAGGCAGAGTATTTCTCTCTTCACTGACAGGTTATGCCAAAATTTATAGGTCCTGGTCTCTGTGAAAGAAAAATACTGCTTGGGCAAAGATTCAGATAACTCAAAGATATAGGGTCAGCATTATCTGAGTACAGAGGCAGGACTTTCTCCTCTTCTACCAGCACCAGAAGCCTTTCCCCCAACACACATAAACACAAAGACACACACACCCACCAGTGTTTTTCATTTTTCTTTTTGTAAAATATTACTTTCAAATACTTGCTTTCCATGAAGTAACCCCTGATTGGTTTACTTGGAGTTACTTTTAGGCAAGTTCATTCACCCAAAGCTTACTGACTGACTGTTAACTAATCAATGTGGAACCTTGTCCTAACATATTTTCCTCAAATTCTTTATAGATAACAGAAAAATGAGGAATGAGCAGGTTATCTTGTGCTAATATTGGGAAACCTGGTATTTGGAATTCTGGAAGTTCTAGTCTTATACCCAATTCTTAAGGCCTCTTTCCTGGATAGCCATATAGAAGAAAAGCCAGGGGCTGTCCTGGGATTTGATTTGGTTAGTTGGGCCTGGATTGTAGGTCCTTCTCCCTTACTTTAATTTTCTGCTTTTTCTTGTATCAGAGAGTGAGCGCTATCTTCTGTAATCTATTCTCCAAGCTTCCATGTTCTTTGTTCTCCCATCTCTCCACTTGTCATATCCACCTAACGGTGTGAGTAGGACAAACCCACTGAAGCTCTTGGCCAGGGCCCCTAGAGCTGAGAAGTCCCAGGCCAGCCAGGAGGTGCTGGATCATTTTCAGGACTGAGCAGGTGCCACCTACTCCCCTCCCAGGCCCAGAACTCAATATACTTCTCTACAGTTTCCCAAGACCCTCACCTTGAATGTTGTTTAAAGGTACTCTTTGAAGGCTTCAATTCAATCAAACACACCGTCAGTTTTGTGGCTGGCCAGAAATTTCGAAAATCTGGTAAATGAATATCAAGGAGAGGCCTTATAATTTTAGTACAAAGAGCATGTGGAGAGTGAGCCTTGTAATAGTTTTAGAGTCTAGGGTGAAATAATTCATGCACAGTTTCCTCATCTATAAAATGGAGTCAAAATTAATGACGTAATGCATGATTTTTCCTTGGCATAATATTTGGCACACTATAGATACTTATTAAAAGTTGCTGTTATTAAGGTTACATTTCTATGATTTACTATCTCAGTAGCATTTCTCTAGTAGAACAGCTTGACTAGGCGGGGACTACTGACAGTGAAATAGGTTCATTGGAATGACACCACCGAGGCTGCAAAGAGAAGTATGAAAGAAAGCATCCAAATACATCTCTTTTCAGTGTCATTTTCAGGGTTGCCAATGTTCATAGAAAAAGTGCCATGGAGGAGTTGGGATAATGCCAGTTTTCTTTAACTATAGGAGAGTCCTGTTTAGAAAGTAGAGATTTTCTGTCCATATTGAACTTTTTCATCTCCTAAATACATCTAGGGGGAGTGTGAAGGACATGAGTGGGGTGATTTTAATTGTTGGGAAGGCTAAGCATGTATGTTTGATTTAGATCAGGTGTCAACAAACTACAGCACACTGCCCAGAACCTTCTTCACCTGCCTTTTTTAATTAAAAAAAGTTTTATTGGAATACACCCTCTTGCTTACATTATGGCTGCTTTCCTGCTACCATGATGGAGTTGAGCCATTGCAAAGGAAACCAGATTTCCCAGAAAGCCAATCATAATTACTAGCTGACACTTTACAGAAAATGTTTGTGGACCCCTGATGTAGATTAGAGTGGCATTGCTTTTGATCGAATAGGTAGTGGCTGCTTCTAGCACGTGAAATGTATACTACTGAAAGGAACGTAGTAGAACAACATGAAACTTAAGGAAAATTATACATAGATGTGTTTATTTGGAATAGGAGGGAGAGCATCCCTTGTACCATAATCTCTTGGGTGGGTGCATACGCAGAGCTAGGGTGAAGAGCTAGAAGATGGAACTGACGGTCCTTCCACGGGAGCTTGTGTCTCTGGCTGGTTTACAGTTTGTAAAGGGTAAGAAAAACCACCCCATCACAGGCCCAAGGGAACAAGATTATGGCTCTTTATACAATAGCTGTAAAGAAACATAAAATAAAGGTTCTACAAATATCTATGCTAGGTGAGAAATATTTAATAGAGATGAGTAATCAGAGTTTGTTCTATATTGAGAAGATCTGTCTTGGAATCCAGACCAAATAGTCTCTGTGGCAAGAAAACAAAGATCCATCAGTGTGACTTCATTTGGAATAATAACTAGATAAATATCCAGTGAAAAGATTAGTGAGAACATTCACCAGTCACCATATGTTGCTGTGAACTCCCTGATGCCTGAGACATAAATGCATGGATTTTTAACGTGTTATATGGATGGATACGTGTGTCGCTTCTGTGCACACTTTTGAAAGAACATACTTGTATCAATTTTTAAATCAGAAACAGAGAAAAATAATTTAGATGTCTGAAGCGTTTCTGACGCAAAATATTGGGCAATGCGTAAACAATTCTTGGTGACGTTTTAGTTCGTCATGTGTACAGAATATCAGATTCAGTAGTTACGCCAATGTATGAAACTATTGCTCTTAGCGTTGTTTGTTTTTTAAGTGGTAAACATTACCCTAGAGTATTTTTAAGTTTGTGAAAATGGTGAATTGATGAATACATACCCAGAAAAAGTAGCCACAGGCCCTCCTCTCTCCAATGACCACCCTTATCCGCACCCCATCCCAGCTCCACACCCCACACTTACACACTGCCCTCCCACTAACGTTGCCCATCCTGTCTCTGGGACACACAAAGCATATGCCCAGGATAAGCTTTGCTTTCAACCACCTATCGGGCTTTCAGCATGTGCTTTGAAGAGATAGTGACTTCGTTATGCTCTGGCATGCACCATCATGTCAGCACAGCAGCAGCAAGTGGAAGATTCTACTTTTCCTGATAAAGATCTGTTGCTGTTTCCTGTCTTGAAGACGAAAGTTGAGCAAATGTAAAGGTCATCTGTGTTTATATTAACTATGCAAGAGTTACACTACATTTTCGCAACAACACCAGGTCATTATTTATCCACTTGTCCTTTTTTTTTTATCATTCCTTTGAACTGCCTGCATTTGCTTATCATGATATTTCTAAGTCTGTAAACAGCTCAAGAGTAGCTGTTCTATTTCTCTAAATAGAGTCTTAGGTCATTTTATTATCTGGCTTTACAAGTCATAGGAATGCACCCATCTGTTGTCCTACTACATCTGGGATAACTTTAACTCCTTAAGCCTGTAGAAAAACCAGAAAAGCCATTGTGACATTAGTTCATTACTTTTTCCTGCCACACTGCTTTCCAATATATGATTTTACTTGAAAAGTCACCAGGAAATCATTAAATATCACTGCTGTTTCTTTGGAAAAGGCATTAAACATAATGGCTTCTGCTCCTCGACTTACTCCCTTTCTGGCTTTCTGTCGCCCTGATTTTTCTCCATGGGATCACACCCATTCAGAGCTGCTTCTTACTAACCCAGAAAACCTCTAACGACGTGAACCATAAAAACACCAAGGTTACTTTCCCATGACCAGTGGGCAGATCGCCACCCCAGTGGAGCAGCGTTCTTTTAGATTTCATTACATACATGATTTGATTACTTCGCATGCATGTTTCAGAGGTAACACCACAATGGTAGATCTGTTTTCAACCCATTTGACTATCTACAATTTGATAGCTCCTTCAACTATTTCTAAAGCAACCAGGTTTGAATCACACTGTATGGGACAAATCACAATTTATCAACTAATTATAAGATAATTATAATGTGTGGGACCCACAAAGTGTATGCCCAAGATAAGCTTCTCTTTCAACTGCCTGTGCGGAAAGATGCTCAACATCGAGGACATTAACTGATATTGACTTATTTGTGTTGAAAAATTAGAAACACATAATATGAACAGAGGTAGTTTCAAAGGCACAACTGTTTTCTTCCAAGTTGTGATCCATGTCAGCTAGAATAGGTAAGGTTTTACTGTATTAACAAATTCCCCTAGATTTTGGCAGTTTGCCACAATGGAAGTTTATTTTTCACTTACACTGTATGTCCACACCATACACATATACACTATATAGAGTGTGTGCATAATTTTTGCTTTTTCTACTCTTTTTTTGGAGGTCTAAAGGGTTAAACCTGATGTGAAAAGAGTTTATGGAAACTGAATGCACTATAGGTTCATATAGGAAAGGAAGGTGTTTAGTAAAATCACACGGATCCATTGTTGACTATGCTATCATAATTTGCATTTTAAAATCAGCAGCTCTCCAACCTTAGGACAGTGCTAACATTATTGTGGGTAGATTTTGCAACCTAATGATTTCATTCAGCGAACTATACAAAACCACCTAAGATCAGATTCCTAATCAAGAGGAATTCTCTTTCAAGTGATCAGAGCCTTAACTTTCTTCAAATTCCCCCCAAAACTCTCATGTCCTTGAATATGAAACTATGTGTGCTTATCAATGAAGTGGGGAGCCTTGGAAGATTCCTTTTGCTGCACCATGTTCAAGGAAGTAGAGAAATCTAGTAACATATCCATGAGCAGCAATAAATGATACATAAATGGCTACTGTTCAAGAACACACGTGCAGAGCCTGGGCATATGGTGGGTGCTTGGGAGAGTGGGAGCGACCTTAGATTAAGGGTGTATGGAAAGAAGTGGGACCTTTCCATTCGAGCCCAGGGGTGAGCTGCTTCTCATAATCCAAGTAGTTTTTCACAGTATCTGAGAACTTGCACATGTCATATTATGTTCATCACTGGAAATTATGACTCTGCTTTTCCTTTTGCTTCAGTGATGAGTAAATGGTAAGCAGCTCCAGAGGTAGCTATTTATTGGAATATACGCTACTTGCTAGTATAGACATGATCTGATTGTGTGTTGTGTTACACTGCTTCCTTTTTTTTTTTTGGTAATTCAGAAGCACTTTCCCCATGTTTGTTCAATTAAGCATCCATCACGGTTAATTTATTGAACTTTACAACAGGCACCTGGAATATAAAGATGACTAAGTCATAGTTCCTGCCCTACAATAGCGCACAGTCTGAATATGTCTGCATGACAATAATAACTAGCATGTATTAGGCTTCTACTGTATGTCCTCAAATATATTACCTCATTTAGTTCTCACATGACCTTACGAGGTAGATATTATATCTCATATACATACACATACTCACACATAAAGGTAATGAAAGTGAAGCTCAGAGAAATTAATAACTTCCCTGTGGTCATAGGTCAGTTAGTGACAGAGTGAGGATTTAAGTCCACATCTGTCAGATTCCAGAGCCTAAATTCTTATCTACCACACTGTCATTTCTTCTATTTTATAGCACATGAACTGTGTAATACATACATTCAAACAGGAAGCATGACTTATGATAACTATGATGGTAGATACTACAGAGTCTAATAAGCAAAGAGAAATCCAAACTGCAGGAGAGGACTCCGAACTTTCCCTATGAGTCTGTCCTAACCCACCCCTGCCAATAAGCAAGAATCTACATGCCTCGTCTAGCACTCATTCTCAGGCTGCCCACGCCGCCCACCCCTGTCCCATTGCATGAGAGGAGGCTTCGTCCGAATTTGCCAGAACTGTCATCTCTCTTATGATTCCCAAGAGAAAAGAAATCAGGGACAGTTGATAGGCACAGAGTTCCTCAGATATGCCTGTTTCCAAGGTCAGGGCCCATCTCAGAAAGTGTGTTTTCATATATCCCCATCTATGCTTATTTTGTGTTTTCTTAGCCTATCTATCAAGCTCACAGATGGTTTATATATTGAGATTTATTTTATTTTAAAAACTTGACTAGGAGACTCCTAATTTCCATCTTTGCTCTGATTTTCTCTACTAGCCTAACTGTCTGTCCATTGTCAGTGGGGATAATATCCACTTTGTCTGATTGTTAAGCAAGTTAAGATAAGGTATTTTTAAAATGCCACAAGCACCTAGAAGGAATTACTTCATAAATGGAGGGCATCCCCATTTATTGACCTGATGTTTTGCCATTAAAACAGTTATGTTTTAATGAAGATAAGCTGTGACTTTCTAAATTGGAAATTGTCATATTCAATTATCAGTTGGGAAATGTATATATATAGTATGAGACTCCTGGTCTCACTCCCTTCATAGGTAGGCCTGGGCCTATGCCTAATAGATAGTGATAGAAAATTAGAGGATTCAGGATTAAGGGATAAACTCAAAAACAGATAAAATTAATTGAGAGCTAATTGTGTACTAAGCACATTTCTAAGCATATTTTATAGTTATTAACTCACTTAATTCTCTCAACAACCCTATAGAACAGGACTTTTAAATGTCCTCAACTTACAAATAAAGAAACGGAATCTAAGAGACATAAAATAATTTGCCCATAATTGAAAGGCAGATAAAAGATTTGGGTCCGATTTTTCCTGGTTTTAAAGTCCACGTATTTCCCACTGTATCGTACTATATTTAACATCACAACTAAGCCAGCTGTCTGCTGTTCTCAGGCTGAGACTGTGTTGAGAAACCTAAAAATTCTTGGCAAATCTCCATCAGGAGGAAATATAGCTTTTAAGTGGTGGTCAAACCATAATAAAATTTAATTTATTGATATAGCTCAATGGAAAGAGCAGGATGAAACCTGTAGGGTTTTCTAGTCATAGTATACAAGACAGACTGAATCCATGATTGGATGCCGAGGGGTGAGTCTGGGGTGGGGGTCCTATCCCATGGTATTTTTAGCCCAATATTGACACTTGGGGTTGGTGATAAACATTCAACTGGACTGTGGCGACGTAGTAGGGTCCTGTTTCCTAACATCTTTATTTGAGGCCCAGCCACCGTAGCTTCCAACTGAAGGGGATAAGTGATGAGGCATCAGGAAAACATCAGAATGAAAATGTCAGAAGGAAGAGAAATGGAAGTGTTTCACGGAGGTTCCAACCCACACCTCACCCCATGCAATTAGGAAAGAGGTGATAGGAGCCCAAAAGGATAGGAGAGAGATTATAGATTTAGGCAATCCTTACCAAGCTTGGGTCTGGAAAACTGAGATATGCCTAGTAGCAGAACTGTGGAAACTATTAGCAACGAGCTAATTGCAGACATCTTAGTGTGCTGTGCCTGCAGAAATGGGAAGGCATTTTCCCCTTTGGGGCTTTATTCTTTTTTTTTCTGATTTTCCCTGTTCAGGAAAAAAAAAAATTAATTCTTTGAGCATTGTAACCTCCTGCTATGATTTCCCAACTGCACAAAGGAGAATAATTATAAATTAATAATGACCCAAAATAGAAAATGCTAAATGTGTGTAGTAGATACGTGAAAAATGTTCTGTCTTGTAAACTGGATTGTTTTGGTTCCTGGCAACACAGAGGAACAATTCTCACCTACGCAGCTCAAATTGGCTATTATAATTCACCCATCATTTTCCACTGGCATAAATTTTCAGGCTCAGTGGGACTTGGACCATCAAGTGTCCTGAACCTGGTCAGGGGAAAGAAAAGTTTTTCATAGCACGGATACTTTTCCTTCCTTGCTCAGAGAGATATGTGGCCTTTGACACACACTAATTGGGCTCAGTTTTCAGAATATTTCTCTTCAGAAAACCTTAGGTTGGAAGTGTTCATTTATTAGGAACCTTCTATGGACAGGCATGGAGCTGGATGTTTTGTGCATGTTATTCATTCAAAAAATCTACCTGGAGCAGTCACCATGTGCTATGCTGAGTGCTCATTGCTGTGCTGTGTCTAATTCTAGCACTGTCTTGAAAAGTATGTAGGATTATCCCCATTTTACAAATGAAAAAAAAAAAAGATTCAGAGAAGTTGTCACACACACAAGATGGCACAACTAAGATGTGACAAGGCAGAATCACACCGTTCAGGTCCCCTAACTTCCTGAACCCTGAATGCCCCCAGAGGCCCAGCTCTAGACCCATTCCTGGGGCCTGCAGCCCTCACAAGTGTGCTTCCTGGGGCCCAGGCTCCTTGCCGGGCCAGCTCACTCGCTCCCTGCTCAGTATTGAAACTCAGCCCAGATCCTCTGTTCCTGATACTCTGTGCCTTCCAAAGTGACAGTTACCTAATTTGAAGGAATAATTTAAAGGCTGAAGGAGATTGCCAGTAATCACCATCTCCACCCAGGTGCATTTTAGCAGGAGCGTTCCGTCCACACCCTACCTAGGTTTTTATCTAATTGTTGAAACTTGGGCCGGGTGAAGAAAGATAGACAGATAGACAAGGGGGAAGGCAGGTATTTCAGCCAATTCCCCTTGAATCAGATACTTTCTAGATTCCCTTATGGCCTCAGTGCTGGAAGCTTCCATCATGGCAGCCCCTGGTCACACTTCTAGAGCAGGTTGCCTTTCGAGGTGGGTGGGCCAAGATATCCACTCATCACAAACGCACTCTGAGGGGATTTCTTTCCAATACCCAGAGAGTCCTGCATCTCAAAGCACGTTTAGCCAAACTGAAGGAAAATAATGTTCACAAATTGGGTAAGAGCTCAAATTGATGAGTTGGTGGCTTTGCATAGAGTCATGACTGGGATGTCCCCAGTTGACTGACTAAAAGAGTTTTCTGTTAAGTCAGGAAAGACTTCTTATAGCTCTCTCCTATTGCTAGAGTGCTTGTGAGCTATTGTGTTTATGATCAGGCTGCTAACTTGGTAGGTAATTCAATAAATGTCTCTTTGGCTAATGACCTACAAACCTCAGGGCTTTACAGTTGCCGTACAAATAAAGAGGTCTCTTTCCACGGCAAAAACAACATATTCTGAATCTAAAAGTAGAAAATAAAATCCAGTTACTTCAAGTTCTAAAGAATTTAAAAGTTTAAAAAGACCACAGATAATTGGTTCTTCTTTCATGATTCCAGATGCACTTTAGGCTGTTTCATTACATCCCCATATAGTAATAGCCAGCTGTAATTTATTTTCATATTTATACCAGTAGTTGAAAAGCAGGATAGTTTTAATTGGTAAAATGCTTTTTTTAGTCAGAATGAAGACCCCTTTTATAATATCTTTTTACCTATTATTTTCCAGTTTTTGGAGTTCTGAAATAAGACCTAAGCTCATATTATAACTAGATATGTATACTTTCATTTTAATCCTCAAACTTCACTTCTGATATTGTCAACAAATGATTTCCCCGGCCTTGTAAAAGGATTAGAAGTTTAAATTGACTATAGTTACCAAGAGGCTTTTGTTCTCTCCAGATGAGGATTTATATAGGAATATCTAAAATCAGATTTTATCCTTCCTAATTCACCTTATACTGCTAAAGTAGGCATGAGTCTGATCACCAAATAGGCCAAGGCCTTTTGGTATACAAAACTGTCATCTATTAGGCTGTTATCATTCTGCCAAGATGAAACTATAAATTAGATCTGTGTGAATGATCATAGAGCATTTATCTAAATATCATGTATTTCTTAACTTGTAGACTCGGGTGACTTCATAGTGCTCTTAGATAGGATGCATCCACATTACAGAAAAAAAAATAGGTAAGGGTGTCAGTGCTTTGGGCACAAACTGGCCCTTACATGAGCAAATATTAAGATACAACATGCACTTTTTAAAACTCTCCCCTGTGTTACGGCATACTTAGCATCAATACCCTCATCACAGTTCTGCCACAATGTTCTATAGGCAGACAATAACTGAAATGCTTGCAAGTACCTCCGTTTCCCCTTTCTCTTCTACCTCTTAATCTAAATTCTGTATCCTTCCTGTGTGCCCCCTCGAATGGTTTCTTCTGTCACGGCACTCATCATCTACTGTAAAAGCCTATTACTAGTCAAATAGTTCCCCCTCCTCTATGGGTGGACTTTCTAAGGAGAAGAACATGCTAGAGTCACCTTTTTCTCCCCCATGCCAGGCTTAGAGCTGAAGAATTGCTTGCTGAGGGGGTGAATGCACTTTTGAGACTCCCAGCAGGCTTCTTTGCGGTACTAGAAGTCTGCCTTCATTTCATCTGTTTGGTTGCCACCAAGATGAGAATTAGGAGAGGGGAAGAGAGAACCTATTTGCTTGCAAAACACCTTCCTGTGGAATTACGAAGTTGTCATTCAGGGGTTCTTAGCAATGGAGTCTATCCTTAACATTAAAATTCAGAATTTTAGAATTTTAATTACCAACATTCTCTATTATCATACCACCATCGTTTCTTACTACTATTGCTATGGTTTTGTCTAATATCCAAAGCATAAAAGGAATCATCTGATTGAATACATTTCTGTATATAGTTTATTACACCACAGCAGTAACATTGTCCCAAGATGTCAGTCCTTCTGGGAATGAGATAGGTACTTCTGATGGCTAACTCTTAAAGGTACCATGTTATTTGTGGAAGGTATAATTTAATATATTTTACTAGCTTCCTTAACAATAATTTTTAATTCACCTTTTTATTTGGTGATAAGTATAGATTCACATGCAGTTGTAAGAAGTAATATAAACCTTCTAACCAGTATCTCCCAATGGTAACATCGTGCATTATCCCAACCAGAATCTTGGCCTTGGCACAGTGGTGATATGAGATATTTCCAACAACAGAGGAATACCTCTGTTGTCCTTTGAAAACCATACCTACTTCCTTCCCTTGCTCACCCTCTCCCTAACCCCTGGCAGCCATCCATCGTTTCTCCATTTCTGTAATTATGTCATTTAAAGAATTTTCTATAAAGGAAATCATATAGTATGTAACCATCTTGGGTTGGCTGTTTTCACTCAGCAATGTTTCTCCCTTTTCCTTGCTGAGTAATATTCCATGGTGTGGTTATTTAACCATTCATCCATTGAAGGACATCTAGATTGCTTCTAATGTCTGACTGTTACAAATAAAGTTGCTGTAAACATTCGAGTACAGGTTTTTATGTGAACATAAGTTTTTGTTTCTCTGGGATAAAGGCCCAGGAGTGTAGCTGCTGGATCCCATGGTAGTTCCATGTTTAGTTTGTTTTAAGAAACTGCCAAAATGTTTTCTCGAGTGGCTATACCATATACATTCCTACGAGCAAGATACACGTGGTCCAGGCTTTACACATCCCCATCACATTTGGTGTGGTCGTTGTTTTGTTTTTCCATTATGATAGTATATAGAGGTATCTCATTTTGGTTTTAATCTCCATTTCCCTAATGGGTAATGCGACTAAGCATCTTTTCATGTGCTTATTTGCATCTTAATATCCACTTGCATGAAATATCTCTTCATATCTTTACCTACTTTCTAATTTAATTGTTTACTTTTGGACTGTTGAGTTTTGGGAATTCTTTATATATCCTGGATAGCAGTCTCTGTCAGATGTGTGATTTGTGAATGATTTTCTCTCATTCTGTATCTGTCTTTTCACTCTTTTCACTAGTTCTTTCACAGAGCAAATATGTAATAAAAATAACTTCTTATGCTTAATTGGCAATCAGATATCTAAAGCTACTCCTGAGAGGAAAACCTGTCCTGGGAAATATAAAATAGTTTTTACGTATTCATAGAGCTATCTTTGCCAATTTCATGCAAATTTAACTTTCACAATAAGAATATAAACAGAATCCTAAATCATTATTTGGCTAATTGTTCTTTCTTGACCAAATTTTTAGATGTAAATTCACTTCAAATACCGTTTTCTGAGCACCTACTCTGGCTAAGAAACGAGAGCAGGAAATCCATAATTTTTGGTTTCTTTGCTTCAGGTACTTGCATTTTACTGGATTGTATCTAAATTTTTGTTTGGTAATTTCCTTTCAGGTAGCCCACGACAGTTTTATTTTCTAAATTGTCCCTGCATTTTGGTAAAAAAGAGAACTAAGTTCTTAATTTCAATTTTAATTGTGATACCTGAAGAAATAAAATAACCTATATGTCCTCAGCAAGCCACAGTAAGAACATTCTCACAATCTTGACTTTTACTTCTCAGACCCTGTTTAGCAAGCAGCTTTGCTGTTTCTTTGGACATAAAAGATTTCTTTCAAAACATCTCAGAGCTTAATAAAAAGTTATCCTAATTAAGCAGCACTAAAGAGAACTGCTTATAAAATTCAAATTTAAGGGCTACTTTTCTGTGCTGTGATTATAATTAGGCAAAAATAATTATACATTTGAATGATAATTCAAATTAACCACTGAAAATATAAAAGAGGTGATTATGATAATGGTTTGATTATGAAAAGTGATTGTTATTTCTTATTTTTTAAATAATCATTGTTTATTGGTCATCATGATCTTTACTATGGAGAGACATTTTTTTTAACTTGTGAAAATGTAACTGAATCTGGATTGACTCAGGAAAGCAGAGAGAATTGATCGATGACTCAGAGTGCTGCAGGGTCACATGTGTCATCATATTTGCTTCCATGGTGATGAACTGTGATGTCACAAACTCAGGACTATGACTCAATGGGCCATTGAGACAGAAGATGCTAAGTCGTGGTCTAGGGAACATGTAAGCCGTATTTGCTTTATGTGATATTATTAGTTAAAATAATGCAGCCGGGTATTGCTCTCCATGAGAATGTGTTAAGATATTACATGTCTTCAGACTTGCCTGAACTTGGCTATGGAGATTTTCAATTGCGATTTTTGGAAAAAAAATAACAAAAAACAATTCCTATATAGAATTTGACTCAGAATTGGGTATTCATTAAAAAAGAACTTTTGCTTCTCACATTCTGGAAAGTCTGCTCATTAATCACAGATACGTTCAGGCAAATGTTCATTGGCGTACGTTCTCTTTTATTATTGAATGCTCTTGTCTTTCTGTTTTAAATATTGGCACTGAGTACATAAATGGAGAAAAGTTCGCACTGCTCTCACGCTCACAGATTAAGAAAATAGTTTCAGATTTAAAATTAGGCACTTTCCCTGACAGTTTTGGTTGGTACACGCTTTAGGCTAGGTTTCTATGACACAACCGAATGCAGATGAATTGGCAGTCAGAGTGCCTGCTTGCTGTTTGCACCATCTCCCTGGTAGCAAACATCCAGCTGCTGGAAGCAAGTACTTGGCTCTCCCTGTCAATTTAGTTTATACACCTGAGAACGTACAAACCTTCCCCTGACTTTTGATGTCATCATCTAGACCATTCCTCTGCTTTCAAGGGTGTTAAAGGATTTCAAAAAGCAGCCTTTAATTTGAGGTCCCAAGAGAGACCATTGCAAAAGTCAACCAGGCTTTTCAATAAGAAATTACAGGTCTAATGCTAACAATTCTCACCAAGACCTACACAATGGCCATGGCATCAGGGACTTGAGTTCTAGACTGTATTTTACCAGTTTATGACCTTCTCCTCTCATACTTGGTTTTCTCATAAAAGAGGGATATAAATAATGGTGTCACAGAATTTTGAGAATTAAATTAAGACATATGTAAAACTCCTAGTACAGTACTTGGTAAAAGGACAGTGTTTAAGAAATGATAGTTACTTATTCCCTTCATAACTGATATTCAAAAGACCATATCCCTTTGATGTTTAGCATGAGTTGGGGTAATTCCTTTTTCTATCCCCCCAAAATGGAGAAGGTGAAATTTCCATCGCTCCCATCTCAGAGTTGCTGGAGAAAACATACAGCTGACACTCATCTGGTGAAATATGGGAGAGGGAGAAGAGAGCTTCTGCGTCTTCCCCTTATACATTGACTCTGGACTGCACAGATTCAGAGTCTTTCCCTGCAGGTTTACCTGAGTGTAGACTTAAAGAATCCCATTCTTTATGAGCTAAAGGAAGTCAAATCCACTTTTCTGCAGCATTACCCCTCTGGCTCTTTGGCACTGGCCCGTCTTCCTCATTTGGAAAGACTTCATCATTTTCTGTCTCACAATGCCGCTCTATTGTTGCTTATTTCCACAGCAGAGGAAAGGTGAAACACCTCACTCAGGCTGGAGAACAATGGAAGTCCCTGGAAGGAAAGGTCTGAAAGTTAAACCCAAGTGACTTCGGAGTTATTCCAGAGCCCAGTTGTTTTATCTGTTTTAAATTTTTTCAGAAAAATGTGAAAGTACTCTTCTCTGACACTATTTCATGCCTTGATTTGGCCAAAAGGTTTATTTCACTGTGTACCAAAACAGTGCTCACTGATGAAGAAAAAATAATTAGAAATAGATTTATGGAGGGCATCTCAGTTTAAAAAGCCTGCATTGAATCAGCTATAAATGAGCTCTCTTTTCAGAGACCTGTCAAGCTGAATTTGAACTAGTCTAATCAAGGCAAGTGGCAGATTCCAAACTTGAAAAAAAGTCACCCTCCATATTCTAAGCTTAATAATCACTTGAAGGAGAATTGTTGAATATGATGTGAGCATCTAAGAAAGCAGAGAAGGGTACAATTTTATTTAAGTAGTCAAGTCTTTCCCTTTATTTTCCACCTCCTCATAAACCCTTAGCTTAACATTTGCTAGACCATTCACAAATCTATCTCCCATCCCAAATAAGTGGTAAAATCAACAAGGTACTTCCTCTCATGACAGTAGATAAAGGACTAGGGCATAACTAAAGGAATAGTGGGAGAGAGGTATGAGTGCATCTTCAGATGGGAAAAATGCTACAGGACCTACTTAAGAAATAGAGTTAATAAGCTTGGACAAGGAGAAACTTTGGGGAAAGTGGTAGCTAATGCAAGAAAACAGCAATGGTTACAGATATCTGGGCGAAGGCAGGAAAGACAGATATTTTTTTTAAGTTTCCCATTTGTACCAGAATCTCTCTCCATGAACAAAATTCCTAGTAACGATTCTAGATTGCTTTGTAGGTGGATGCATATTTTTCTCCCACAGTAAGTGCCAGCAATCTAAATCATTATTTACCAAACTGTCCTTATTTACATAAACCTTTTCCCAATGCTTTTCCAGAAAGCATTTCTATTATGAAGTTTCTTATAGTTGAAGTGTAAAAGCATGTGTAGTTCTTGAAAATATTCTGGTGATTGTTTTTGACACTGTGCACTCAAGTGTTCCTGTCTTGAATTGATACCATTGGCACAATATTTGATACTGTCTACAGATTAAATGAGATACATGTTACATTTTTCTTTCCTTTTCCCATATAGGAATTATTTTAATTGCGTGGAATTTTGAATAGATGAAACATGTTTTAATCTTCTCTTTCTCTACTCTGTAAAAGAGCCAAGGAAGAATCAACCCAGTGATTAAACCAGTTGACTTGTTATGGCTTAACATGACTAAGGCATTTTCCAAAGAGTGATTTTGGTAATCCCATGCACTTTAATTATATTTTTTCTCTGTTCCCCAATGCCATGATGAGCAATATCATTTTTTCCTTGGAAGTCTGACAATTTTGCCAAAAGTAGAAGAACTGTTGTTGACTAGGGCAAGTCTAGCAGTAGAAAAGAGCATAGCTGACACATGGGGGCACCTTCAACAGACATGTTGCCCCTCTGGCATTACCCATCTCACCACAAAGAGGTGGGACTAATTTACTCAAAATTCACCTCAAAGATCCCTTATTGTCTATGACTGATTTCTTTCTGGAACAAGACCAAACAACTGTTTGCCTTTACAATAGTGGTAACTCAAAGAGAATTTTGGGAGAGAAGTAGCTATCATTGGGTGTTGCTCGAAAGGAAATGATAGGTTAGATCATCATCTGAGGACCACATAGTAAGAGGTAAACATGACGTTGGGTGGTGGTGGGAACGCCATTTGTCCACACACTCAGATGAAAATAAAATTTCTTCATTTCTCAAGATTACTGAGCCAACTGCTTTGCCTTTCTCTACTGCCTTACTCTGTTTCATCTGCTGGATAATATGTGTGTGTTGAATATGTCATTTGAGGCTTAAATTTTAGCCCTGATTCTAATGAATATAAGCCAAAAATATGGGCATCAATGATACTGTCAAATGGATGTCTACTTTCCCTTCTCACCTCTCCTTCTAAAAATGGACTTATTCTAGTTAAAATGGCCTGTATCATTTTTATTTTCTCCTGGCGCCATCTGAGAGTATCTATTAAGATTAAAGAAGGCAGGACTAGTTGACTACCACAAACCACCCCCTGGATTCATCAAAACAAAGGATATTTCAATTTAGTTGAAATTGAACCCTGAGGTTCACTTGATGCCAAAGAGAAGAGTAGGTTTTATTTAGCAGAAGGAAAGACTCAGGTGAATATGCTTGTCTATAAGCCTGTTTTAGTATCAGCAGTCCCCCTCCTTAATGAATCACATAGCGAATAAGTTATTTTTATTTCCGTACCCTCAGAAGAGGAGTTGAAAAGAATCCAAATCTTGCATAAACAGACAGAGTTCTTGAATTCTGAGCTAAATCTTTGTTTGCTTCGGTATTAATAGATATCTTTTGAGATCATACCACATAAGCTATGCCATTTGTGTCGGGTAAAACCTTTAAATCACAGCTGCCAGATACTGAATCTGATCTGAAATAAAAATTTCTTTCAACTGCAGGTTATATCAGAAGGACCTACTCTTTGTTTTCCTGAAGTGGATCCTCTGTATCCTCAAAAGCAGCCAAGTGACGTATTTCCTTTTTTTTTTTTTTTAATGTTTTGAGATTTACATAGATTTAGAAGGGGCATCTGCTGGGAATTATGGAAGTTTATAGAAACACTGTTGTTCCTGCCGCAAAAGGGGTCCCATGTTAGTGGTGGAAAGCACACCAAACTTCGGGCTCACCCTCTTGACTAACTCATCTTTATCTCTTCTTGGTCTACTAATGTGTTTGAGGGGAGAAATGAATAAAAGACTTAGAAGGATTCCAGTCTCCATGCCAGATTTTCTACACAGACAGGTGGGATCCAGGAAGGAAGGTCAGATAAGATGAACCTAAGTTCTGTACTATAATAGTCACAGGGCAGACTTTGGTATGACACGAATTTTTCCTAACTCGTACCCAATAACCTTTCGTTCTCAGGAAACTAAGAATACTTTTAATAAGGTTATCTCATCTATATCCTTCACAATAGGGACACCACCGTCCAAAAGTAAATTACAGCAGCCAGGAGAGAATGAGGTCCTCTCTTTATTTTCAATGGAAATAGTAGGATGGATCCTTCTGACACAATCCTTCTGCAGCCATAAAATCATACAAAGCTAATCATGGTGAGGAAACATTTACCTCATGTGTAATTACATACAGAGGAACGTGGATGATCTTGGGTCAGCAATGCACAAGAGCAATAAGAGATTCACCCATCTTATGCTTGATTCTTGGTCAGCCAGTTGCAGTTTTTGCTAAAAGGGAACTGCAAAACAAAATTTAAGAAAACAATGAATGGTAAAGGGAAGATACTTTTCTTAATGTCAATCCCAGCAAGGACTTTTACTAAAGTATAAATCTCAAGGGTGAAATTGTTGTGGTTGTTCCTAAACTTCAGTAGAATATTAAAGTTTAGATATTTAATTAGATTACATTGTGCAAGCTTTCCAGGGCTTAGTTACATATGTTTCCTTGAGTTCTGAGTCTCATATTTTAGCACCAAAAAAAAAAAAAAATTTCATTTAACACTATAGAAGCAATTGCTTAATCATTGCCACATTTAGCCTTGCTACTATTACTTGGGTCTGATCTAGGGAAGTAAACGTATTTTTTTCACCATCTTATGTTGATGAACACCTGAACAAAATACATCACACTCATAAACCACCAGAAGGATTTGAAAATTCCCTACTTAAAACTCCTTTTGCCATTGATTACTGTTTGATGCCACTTGCTTGAGATTTGGGTTCCAAGAGAATTTCTAACCTGCTTCATTATTTTATCAATAGGAGTAAAATATCCAGGGTTTCATTTAGTATAATTTCTCAAGATCTTGAATTTGACGCTTTCATACTTTTTATGTAATAGCACCTCTGGGGCATGGGAATTGCTCTTTTAGCTGGCATGAAGCTGAGAGGAGGATCCAAAATCTGTGAGTAGTTTTATGTTATCTCTTTTTACCCCCTAAAGCACTGGAAATGGTTTGCCCTGATGTGCTCCTAAGGCAACCACAAGATGAGGCAAAACAGGATTGAGATGAAAACCAAGCTCACCCACATCCTACGTCAATTAGCTATTTTCTTTTTCTTTATAAACAAGAGTGGAGGGTTGCAGCTTTTACCGTAGATATTCCTTCCTACCTCCCCCTGTCCCCAGAGCTCTCTTCAGTCTGAGCTCGGTCCCTCATCCCCCAACATAAGCTGACGACAGAGAGCGTTTTCGCAAACAGTGCTCAGTGTTTACCCTGTTCTGGCTTCGTCTTGAATGTCATCAGTATAGTATGGATTACCTTGGGAGAAAGTTCAGAATAATGTGTTTATGTGCTTGTGGGGGGTTGGGGAGTAGGTTTCTAGGAAGGATCTGAGGGGGTCTGGAGGTGAGTAACAAGTTGAAGGAAAAGTACTGAGGAAAGTGGTGTTTGCGACTGCAGAGGTGAAATCAGTTGTTGTCAGAACTTATAAAGCAAAGAGCTCACTGGGAACTTTAGTTGTTTTTCTAGCAGAATGAAAAAAAGAAAGAAGAAAGAAAAAGGGAAAAAAATTAATTACAAAATTGCTAACACTAGATTTTTTTTCAGATACAGGGCTTTTTAAGGTTTAAAAACAATAGAACAGTAGATAGTATATATACTGTTGTTCCTGAGCACAGGAAAATTCATTCACTTATTCATGGAGCACCTCTATGCATCAGGCAATGTACTAATCACCAGGAATATAAGCCTAACCAAGATATGTGTGCCAGAATTCACAGTCTAGCAGAAGAGACTGAAAAGCAAAGAGGGGCAATATATTGTGGCAATAAATATTCGGATATAGTGGTATCAGAGAATAAGGATATTTGGCTAAATCTTAAAGTATGAGGAGGACTGTGTCGGTAAAACAGGGAAGGTGGGAGTTGGTATTCAGGAAAGAAACAACATGTTCAATAGTTGGGAGTTAGAACAGAGCACGGTAGACTTGGGAAAGGCAGACAGTTCAAAATGGCAGGGACATGGAGCTCTGTGGTGGCAACAGGTTGGCAAGAGAAGAGATCACTGGCCCCAAAGAAGTTGAAATGGGATTGACTTCTAGATATCATCATGTCTTTAAGAAATCCGGCAGTGTTATTTCTCTCAGGTGACTATGAGAGAGCCAAGGTTGAAGATTTAGGTGTGCAGAGGCCTAAGTAGGAATAGAATGATTTTGTTGAGTCTCTAATGTGGCATGGACAGTGTGCTATATTACTTTATTTCATCTCCTTTCATTCTCCCCACAGCCTAATGACATAATTCTTGAGAAAGAATTAAATAAAGGAAGAATTCAATGAAGTTTAAATGATGAGCATAGAGGTGTCTCTTAGGACTTGTCTCTTGCCAGAAAAACCAAGAAGACACTGCAAGAAAGAAATCTGGGTGAGGGTCAGCTGCTTACTGTGATTTTGTTCATTTATCTGAGTGTTCATGCAAATTTTGAAGTAAAAGAGGAGCCAGGTGGGGAGTGAGAAAGGAAAGAGGTCATTGTCTCCCAGAACCATTTGGAGAAGACACAGGGAAGACTTCTCTCCAGAGATTGCCCTCAAGTACTTCTTAACAAAAATGGCAGCTATTTTTTTTTTTAAACCTGGAGGAATGTGTAGGAATACATAGGAAGATCTTTTTTCTTTTCGACCCTCACACTATGGCATCATTGTACCATTATATACCTTGATGTTATGATAATTGTAGTTTTCTCAAAGTTCTCAAAAGTGGGACTATGAGAGGAATGACAGGGATGACCCATTTGCCTTGTTGTGGATCTCTAGTCTAATTCTCCTTTTACATCCCACCACCTGAGCCACCTGGTTCTCTGCTTGGTTAAACCATATTTTTTCGCCCACTACTTGCTGTCCTCCCAGCAACTAGGGATGAGCTCCACTCCTTTCTTCCAGGAAATCTGAATTCGCAGCTTCTTTCAGTGTCCCTCTGATGGAAGAGGAAATGGAAGCCCAAAGCAGGCCCCTCCTGGCCAGCAAAGCACTGGGGAGAGGGAGGGAGGCCCCTTTTCCCTGGGGGAAGGGTATCTTCCTTCTTTCATCAGTAGTGGCTTCATCACTCCCACAATCTCCCCAGTGGTCCTTTATGCCCAAAACAAAATTTCAAATCTCTTCTGGCAATTGAATTAGGAAATCGGGATATGGGAGGATGGGTAACTGCTTTGGCTCAGTAAAAACAAGGATCAAATTTTATAGCAACTTTGATTCTTGACCTTCAATGATTTCTGTCTTACCTGGCTGATACGTTAGTTTTGGATCAGGGTCATTGGGAACCACATGTTAATATCCTTAAATTTCAATTCTGACTTTTGTTTTGTGTTTCCTTTTGTCAATTTGGGGAGTTTAAGCTGTGGGTGTTTGCCAACCAAACTGGCTTTTTTCTGGTCAAGTTGATTCGGCAAATAAACATTTATTTAGCTCCTGCTGTGTTTGAGAATGCAATAATAATAGACATAATGTTTGCCTGGAAAGTGCTCTAAATCTTGTTGGAGGATGACACAATGGAAAAGACTGTAAATAAAAAGTGAACCATGTTAGTGATACAATGGATATGTAACAAATTGTGGTATAAACTGAAGAGCAAATGTTTTTGACAGACGTTGGGGTTGGGGAAGGCTACGCAGAGAAGGCAATATTTGAGTTGGACCTTGAATGAAAAGCAGTATTTCATGAATAGAAGAAGGGGTAGGGTATTCCAAGATGAGAATAAATTATGAATAAAAATACAGAAGCACTGAAGAATATGTCTTGACCAAGGGGTAATAAATAGTACAGGGCTGCCAAAGTGGAGGGTCCACAGGTTGGAGGCTAAAGGAAGTGACAAATAGCTAATTCTAGAAAGATATACTGGGATCTGATTGTAGAAAACTTTGTCCAACACACTTAGAAGCTTTGATTTCATTTTCTTGGCAACATATACCCATTGCATACTTTTGAAACATCACAAGTTTTGAAAGATAGGACTGATGGAACAACAGAATATAGATGCTGATATTCCAATACTTAAAATTCTTCTTCTAAATGTCTGAGTGTATGTAGGACTGACCTCATGTTCAATATCATGCTTATACTGTTTGAACCACATAAGAATAAGAAATAACAAAAAGTGTATTCTTTTATACAATACTTAAATATTTATAAGCTGCTAATTGCAACCAAAAGCCCTTTAATAAGACAGTCATTCCAAATAGACTCCATCCCCTTCAAAAAAGCCTATAAGAATACAATATATAAACAACAGTTTCAGTTTAGGAATGCTGCTCTCCATAAATATCAGCTCTGGTTAACTAGGAAATTCCAAGAAGTGCTAAGAAAACGGTGTCAATGAGTGTGTGAACTGACTTTGAGGTGTTAAGAACCAGATGCTGTACCTTGGCTCAGTTAAATCTTGTTATGACTCTGAAGAGTTTTCCAAAGTTCTGGGTTTTCTTGAGAACTGGGTATGTTTCTAGAAAGATCATCCACCTGATATTTTTTTCCTGTGGGAAAAAAAATATTTTGGTAAACACTGGAGTAAAAGAAAAAAGCAACCTGAAGTGACTTTCTCCTTAGCCTGCTCTGTTCAGAATTACTGTCTTATTAATGAACCAAGCGGCAGAGCTTAGTACACAGAAGCTACTGAACTGTTGTGTCAGTAGAGAAAAGTGTGTTCATTATTTCTTACTCTCAACATAAACGAGCAGTAAATCACAGGCATAAGGGGGGAATATGCATTAGGGCCACCGCGTAAACTTCGCCTCTGCAAGCATAAACATTTCCTTATTATTGCAAATAATCAACAGGAGAGTAGCAAATGCAAGTTTAGCTTTTCTCCAGAATGTTTATCGTGGTTACTTTAAACTGTTTATGGGAAAGAGAGAACTTCAACTGTCCTTCAGGAGGTAGGCAGGACCATATGGTTCAGAAGGCTTTTCTGTGACTAAATGTTTGGTTACATTTTAGGCAACACATGGTCCTTCCCAAGCAATTATTTGTCATTTCAACCATTGCTGTTGATATTCAACTCCTGAAACAAATAACACCAACCTAAAACGTTTATAGTAACTGAAGAAACAAGGGCTTGTTTCAGAGCTGCTAGGAACCAGCTGCACCGTGGCATCCCCTTCTCCCCTTAGCTGACTTCACGTAGACTCTGCCCCTCCGTCCCTGAAATCAGAGTGAGGCACAGAGAAACTCAGTCTGGTGTTCAAAACAAACATTGGATGCACCTCAACACTCTTCATATTCAAACTCAGCAAATGTTAATTTTCTTTATGAAAAGGGCATGCAAATTCAATGACCTGGGGATACACTGAATTTCTGATGTGTGCAGTGTGCCTCAGATATTGCCTGGGCACTGACTGGGATGTTAGTTAAGTAGGAAGGCAATATTTCTTGGTGAGTAACCATTGGATTGGCTTGGACACAGGGTTTCTTGTTTTTTTCCCAATTCCAATGGCAATGAATGGGATTAGCCAAGGAAGAGGCCGATCTGGTCCCAAAGCCTCTCTTTACCAAGTTCGCTGATACTCCTACTGATTTCATTTACACCGAGGAATATTGAATTTTGGTGAAGCTCTCAGGAAATCTTGAAGGCAAAAACCTAAACAAGACCTTCTCAAAGTTTCTTCTAATATATATTTATCTATATAGACTACATTGATAGTATTAGCTCTTAAGAACAATTGAAATACAACTTTTTTTTGTCTGAAGTTTATGATCAGAACAATGCCAAAATAAATCTTTTGCAGTTTCCCCTTATTTTGACAAATCCCAGCTGTTTTGCTCCCTTCTGTTCTAACTTAGTCAAAAAGTAGAACCACGCTCCCCCCCACCACCACCACACACAGAAGTCCACAAGGACCTGAACTTACCTTCCTTCTCCCTCTTCTTTATGCCTCTACAATTATTGGAAAGTGTTATGAAATAGATAAAAAAGATGAATAAGACACTGTTTTTAACATAAGATAGTCACCAGATTGAGGGGAAAGGCAGTGACATTAACAAAAAATTATGGCAGCAATTAAATGTGATATATTTTACCCATAGGTACTGAAAAGTACTATGGAAGCACAGCAAAGAAAGAAAGATCAATTCTGGTGGGTGTAGAAGACTTCATGGATGAGGAGTCACTTCAGTAGACTTTAGGGATCAGTTTGATTTTGAGATTTGAGTTTTGATTTGTTTTGTTATTGAAAACTCTCTTTCTCTCTCCCTCCCTCCTTTTCTCCTTTCCTTCCTTCATTCACATATAAAGCACAAGCTAAAATACCAAAAATTATGAGAATTATTTTCTCTTTGGGCTTTTTCCTTTCCTTGATTTAAAATGTTCCATTTCATATATAGCTGATTATTTTCAGAGAGATAGACTACTTTAGAAAGTAGCCTAAAAGCAACATTTAAAAATATAGTTTTGAAAATAGCAAAGATAAAGGCTTATAAAATGTACATGTTCAAAAATTTTATTTGCATTATTTTGGTTGTATTATAGAATTTTAGTTCCATATGCCCTACTGGGAGATTTTAATTGATCCAGTCTTCATAGCTGTAATGTAGAAAGATTTGATTGGCACTAACAATATAACCATAACTAAAATTCATAAAATGGCTTATGGTTTACAACAGTTCTCAATGGGTATCTAGTCCCCTGCACACTTTTGGAAATTTCTGGGGTTGTTTTGTTGGCAGGTATTGGGGGAATACTGGAATTAAATGGGCAGGGCCAAGGACAGGCATAGAAGTTCTTGCACAATGAAGAACAGCCCTACATCTCATCCAGTGTTTGACATCCAACAGATAACTATATAGGCGAAAAGCGTATTTAGAATCAGTGATGCCAAGCATCTAACTCGGTTTTTTTTTTTGCATGATTTTAATATACACTGGATTTTTCACAGGTACAACTACCATGTCATTCAAATAAAAAACGCAGTTTGTTTTGTTCAGAAATTTGCTGAGTTTTTCACCATTTCAAAAAAAAAATCCTTTCACTCTTGGGCAGGACAGCTTAAGTCTCCCATACAATGCAAGAATGAATTACGTGGAGGCGCAAGCATCCAAGAACTTCTTTATGGCTACCACAGGAATCGTGTCTGAGCAGGCCTCTACTGAAATATGGTATAGGCTGGTGGGAAAGCAGAGACTTCCTGCATCTCTTACCATCCTCTCTTTCCACACACCGACTGTGTGGCCTTGGGCAAGTTATTTAACCTCTCTGTGTCTCATTTTCCTTATCTGTGAAATGGGTATAATTTTAGTACTTACCATAGAAATATTAAAAAGTTTGAGAGCTATAAGCAATACCTAGCATACAGAAAGCATTATAAAAGTGTTAGCAATTAACTAAAACATTTACGGTTAGATGTGCTTCAGAATTCGATATTTTTAAAAGGCGATCTGGTGCATGTATTCTGTATATAATGTAGCACTAGTCACTCATCACATTCATTTTCCCCAGAAAAACTTTGAACTAGTCATACTAACTAGGAAAAATAAAGACCTCAGAAAGCTTCATTATGTGCTTATGTCAGGTCTTGGTGCCAAAAGAGTTCCGAAAAGTTTTGTTTATTTATTTTAATTTCTGAGACATTTGGGTTGCAGAATTATAGATAGAATTATACATCTGCTTTTTATTATATATTAGAAATGATTTTCCTTTATCATGGCAGGCATTATTTTGATTATTTAAAATTATCTTTGTAGATGAATTTCAGCACCATGATTTTCCTTTCAAGATCCTTAAGGTGCCTTACAACCTGTTATAAAAAGGGGACATCAGGTGCAGCAGGGTTCAGAACTACTGACGCGTGGACTTAGAAAAGTGTACATGCTTCATTTGATTCACCACAACCCTCTGAGATGGGTCTGTGCTTTACAGTGGAGAAAACCAAATCCAAGGGAGACTGAACTTTGTCAAATCCCTCAGTCTTAGTGAGGGAAAGAATCGGCGCTGACCCCAGATCTGCTGCGAGTCCAGCCCTCTTCCCATTCCTCCTCTGATGCACAAACCACAACTGAGGCAGCTGTTCAGCCACAGTCAGCCTGTGAATCACAAGTGACTGGACTTGAGCTTGGAGGGCTGAACCCAGGGCGAATAATAATGAGGCTCTTCCCATCGCAGGACTTGTCCTGACTCTACTAGACTGTTACTTAGACTGTAGCTTTGTCTTCTACTTACCTTGTCTAATTAAAAATTATTTGGCAACTGGATCTATTTTTCCTTCTTTTTCTCAGAAAATTTTTTCATAGAGACAAATTTCACCTTTTTAAGATTGTTCTTGATCTAATCTTCTGCTTTTGAAGACCTCGGTTACGTTTCCATTTGAGAAAGAATCTAAATGGCAGTGCTCGGTAGTGAAAAGAACACTGCATTGGAAGGTAGGAAAAATAAATTAAGGCTTGACTTGGCTTAACTAGATAGCATGATTGGACGTAGGCAAATTACTTTATTTTATGAATCTCACTGTCTTCATCTGATTTGTTGTGAGAATGAAATTAGATAGCCTATGTGATGCTATGCGCATAAAGCCTGCCAAATAGTGCATATTCAGTACTGGTTAGTTCTCACCTGTCACCCATTACTCTCTACACTGCAGTTTCTATGCTTTCAAAAGAAAGAATTTGTACTACATCATCCCTAAGATCCCTCCTCTATCTAAAATTCTCTGACAATAGAGTATTTAGAAGTTATCGCCCATGGATTCAAATCCCTGTTGATGATCCATTAATTTTCTGGGTTCCTCAAAGCTCATCACAGCCCTATTTGTCCCATAGATAATAACAGTGCAAATTTCAATGTTTTAACTGATAAATTCTATTTCCAAGTTGAACCGAAACAACACTGTAGCAGGCAATGCTCGAGGCACAAGATAAAGAATAGAGATGGCATTACCCAGTCAAAATATTTTCTAAAAATCAAGAAGTAATCACTGAGTAGTTTTCCTTGATTTAGATAGCAATTAGGTTAATAATCAAATGAAACTGGTAATCACAGCTGAGCAACCTCATCAGCAGGCTGGCAGCATAAGCCTCTTGAAAGATCACCTTGCTGTTGAATAGGGAAATCTACTTATGACTAATGTCCTTTGTTCTTTACTAATTGTTTCATTGTATGCTGGTCCTTAATCAGAAAGCAGATGAAAAGTTGTTTCAAACAATCTTTTCTTCGTAGAGCCATGTTATTTAATTTTAGCATTATTTCCTATGTATGTTCAACTGAATTATCTTCATAACAAGAAAACCAATTCTCTAAGTGAGAAACAATGCATTTTGCACCTTTCTATTACACAAAAATCCAACAACATGTTCTGACCTGCAGTCTTCCTTATTTACACTCCTTTTTGCTTTTGTTCCCTTCCTTTCACGAAAAGATTCCATCTTAGTTAAGTAAAGAAAACACCTGAGAACAATGTAGATCCTAATTGTTACTTGCTGATGAAAGAAAATAGATCTCCCCTCTCAGAAATGCCTCTTTCAACTGCAGTCTCTCGCAGTGCAACTGACATAACAGTAGCATTCATTCATTCATCTATAAGGTACTTATTTGTACTTATTTGCACATCTACGATTTGTCAGCCACTGTCCCACAGACAACAATAAGCAAAGAGACATGGCCCCTGCCTGCATGGAATGTAGTGCCACATTTGACCACCAATTCCCTTCTGCGATGGGCCCTTGCATTGGTCAGTGATTCCTTTCCTAGAGCACCCCCATTTTTGCATCCTCATAGAAAGCCAATCATTTCAGGCTCATCACTGTTTTCCCCCCTTCAACCCAAATAAGGGAAGTTGGAATAGAGGACTTCCTAGTAATTTAAAAGGAAATAAAACTCTTGATTCAGATTCCCTTTTGCCAACTTCATTTTTTCTAAAAGTTTTTTATGGTGTCTCTTAGGTTAAAGAATAAGCAGTGATTAGCAAAAATGAAAATGTTTCTACTTTAAAGTTTTCTTTGGAATTGAAGAGTTCCTCTATGTCATATGTATGACAATTGTCCCAAATTATTCTTCAACCAGGGTACAAATTATAGAGCTGCTTTAGATTCAGCAGGCTTGTGTGTATGTGTGTGTGTGTGTCTGTATTTTGTTTTAACAATACAAGGCATAGTGACCAGAAGGAAGGAGTTTTTATTTAGAATATACATATAAAGGGAATTTGTATGTATATATTCTCATGGTTGCCTAATATGGAAGCAAATTATTCAAATGCTTGTTCTCCACAGCCACAGAAGTTTAGGCCTTTGGCATATTGGAAACTTAAAAAGTACACTGAATCCCAGAGCAATTTTTACCTATTTACGTGTTCAGATAATTTCTCTCTGATCTTACTTGGCTTTAGCTTTCCATTCTGAAAGCATGGATCAAAAGCTAAAAGGAGAATAAAATAACAAGAGACTTTATCCCAATTATTTCAGATTTTCAAAAGCCAACAAAGTATTTCCTTGCTCTCCCATCCCATGGAGGAAGTCATCCATGAGAAAGGAGTAACTGTTGTTGGGGAGCTTAAATAAAGCCAGGTCATTAGCATTACCTAGGCCCTTGGAGTTATTCTGGAGTTTGGGCTTCTTTTTCCTCCAACACCTAAGTACAGTGAAAGGGGAGGGAAAGATCAGCTGAATCTTCCACTAGGCAAAACTACAAGTTGTCAGTAACTCTCTCTCCTGGTTTCTTCCTGTTTCTCTTTTACTCAGTTCACTCTCTACCCAATGTCCTTCCCTCTTTCTCTTCTGTTTAACTCCCAAATGTCCAAGCATTCCAGGGACTTGTTCTTTTCTCTTATTCTAACCAGTCAAATGGTTTTAAAGGCCATCTATACTGGTGATATCCAAAGCTGGATTCTCCCAGAACTCCCCACTTGTATGTCCGAGTGACTCCTAGACACGGGTCCAATAGGCATCTCTCCAATTTACCATTGCTAAAATATAACCAGTATTCTGCTGGTCTGGCAACAGTGCCACCATATACCCAAGGACTCAAGTCAGATATCGGGGAGTTCCTCTTCTTCCCCTCACTATCTTCCCACTCCCACTTCCAATCCACCAAACGTATTCAGTAACTTCTACTTCAAAAATCCCCAGAACGCTTCCAGTTCTATCTCTGCTTCTCCTCAATCCAAGCCATCATCATCGTTGGCCTGATCTACCAATTTTCTAACCCATACTTTTGACTTTACATTTTTCCCTTCCAATGAATTCTCCATAGAAAAGCCAGAAACACATCTTTAAAACATGTGTTATATTAGTTACCTCTTCGTTTAAACCCTCCAATGGCTTTCCACCCCATTTGGAATGAAATCTAAACTCCTACCCTGGCCCCTGTTCACTTTCATGTCTTACCACTCTCCCACTTGCCTATGACACTGTCATAATCACTGGCCTCTATTTGCTGTGGTTCACCCAACATGCCAAATCAATCTAAACCTGCTGGCCTTGCACTTGCTCTTTCTATGACCAGAACACTTCTCCCCTCAGATCTGCAGAAGACTCACCTTCTGTCATTTAGATCACAGATTACATACCATGACCTCAGAAAGATATTCTCTGACCCCTCAGTCTAGTTGCTACTAGTCATTGAACTTCACAACACCCTGCATTTATGTTGTGCAGAGTACTTATCACTATTTGATATTTCACAGGCTCCTCTTTTACCTGTTTCCTGCCACCCCACCTCCCCCACCCCTGAAATAGAAGGTAAGCTTCATGTGGCAATGACTTTACCTGTTTGTTCATGGAGTTAATTCCAGCCTTTGGAAAAGTGCTTGGCACATGGAAGGTACTCAACAAGCATTTTCAAGTGAATGAAAGAAATTCATGGAAAACATGCTCTAAAACAACTACCAATATATTTGGCTTCTTGCAAATACTAATTTATAACATTTTACAGATTTTTTTGTAAAATGTTTTTGTATCCAAATGTCCCATTCCTTAAAGAGCTGATGAACAAACATTTGTGGCTTCATTGATGAAAGTAAACATCTAACTTAAAAGTGAACTATTGGTCATCAGCGGATCTAGGCTGTAAGTATTAAAACTAACTACAGATGAACTGTTGGCCACTTTCCAAGGTGGACTCTTAAGTACCTGTCCAAGTTTACAATTTGAGTGTAAACATAAATGAACCTGAATGTCTTTAAACTTGGAATGCTTAATGCTTGAAAATCACCTCAATTTCACTTTATCCTGGCTTGATCTACTCATTTTAGTTTCAAGGCCTGATTCATCAGTTTCTGTAGATTCATTTATAAACTCAGTCAGCATTTCGCCCTGCCAATCCATGAGTAAAAGGAGTACCTGCGAGTTCAGGAAAAACAAACCAGCAAACCTGTTATCCCCCAATTCTGCTTTCAAATAATTTCCAAGAGCAAAATACAGCAAAAGATGAGAGTTATCTATCTCTCAGTTCTTCATCAGAATATATAATATATCCTGTTTTCCTCTCATTTTCTATTTGTGTCTTTTGCCCCCACTTTAAAACTTATCCGAGAAAACAGAAATGCTAATTATAGCATTCACACAGGCAAAACACATCCCACAGGGATCCTGTGTCAATATGTCAATAGGTCATATATCCCATAGGACAGTAGTTTTTCATAGCTCTAAATAAAAATGATAAGTAGGGGAACCAATGATGCAAGAGGAGATGAACTTTTGCAGGTAGAGCTCTGTCATTGACCCTTAGGGGCTAAATGACCCTTTTTCATTTTCTCCTTTCTTGGAAAAAACAGAACTTTCTCAGAATTCTGGCTTTGATCAGTAGATAACACAAGAATATTTTGGGTCACACATCGAAGGCTCCTCTCCATCAAGTTCACTCAGCTTGTCTCACAATTTAATTATGCTATAAGCCTTTTCTTAAAGGTTCCTTTTTAAAGAAAGTGTAGGTATAAACAAGAAATGTCCCTGTTATGGAAGACTGGTTTGCAACTGCCATGTCTTCTGGAGCTCATTGCTACCACTCTACACAGGGAGCAAAGCAAATGCCTTCTGGAACTGCCTACTAACATAGCCATTATCTCTAAGGAAAGAGCTTGTCGGTGTGTCCTACTCAATAGCAGAGCTAAGAGGAGCTTTCCTTAACTTACATATCTTTCTCTCTTCCAGATTTCAAGCAGTAATCCTCTTGATCACCTCCTGTGCTCTTCTAACCTTAAATAATCAAACCAACTCTTTAAAATATACCTAATCTTTCAAACTGCCAAAGAAATCAAATCAAATAACCACAGACTTCTAATAATGAAGTAAAACCACACTTCACTTATCTGAGCCTTAGTTTCCTCTTTACAAAACAAGAGGCTTTACCTTGGAAAGACTTAAACGTGGAGTTCACAAAAATCTAGTAAAGGAAGTGAAGCTGTGTGGGCTTGGCACCGCATTTCTTTGACCTGGATTTAAAACATTTCACTTGCTATGTTCTAGCATTAAAGTCTGAAGTCAGGGTTCCAACGTCCTGAAATATATTCCTGAAAAGTAAATTCCAATACAACCTCCAAAATACAAATCCCAACTGGAAGATACTTTAATTATAAACTGGCACCTGACCTGTTATTGCCATATGAATAGAGAAAATGATTCTGATATTTAGATTTCCTTACATTCAAATATCATTTGAAGTTTTAAAATCATCTTCACATACGTTCTCTAACTTAAACCATTCTTGACCCTATAACTTAACCAAGGCAGTTCTGTTTCCTGGATTAGGAAACTGAGGATTCAGAAATTTCAATGGCCTGGATTCGGGCCACATCCAGGTTTTAGACTCCTAGTCCAGTGTTCTTTCACTTAGACATAGCATAATTAATTCAACCTCTAAACCAACGATGGTGCAAAATCAAATGAACATTCTTGTAGAAAGCCCAGAATTTGTGACCACAGAGGTTATACCACTGTGGCCCAAGCTTCAAAAAGAATATGGGAAATCATTTCATTTTTCACTTAAGAAGATGTGTGAGACGTTCTTTCTGAAGAGATGCTGTCACTAACTAGTTGCATAACTTCTACAAGACATGAAGTCTTTCCAGGCCTTGGCTTTTATTAATTGTTGGCATTGAACCAGAGTTCATTAAGAGTTATGTCATTCGTAGTAATAAAATTCTAGAACTGGGAGATTCTTGTGCTGTTATATTTTCTTTCTACCAAACCACTTCCTTCTAGAGAAAATGGTAACTTAAACAAGTGAAAAGGTTGCCCTACCTTACCGTAAGAAAGTTCACCTGACTCAATAGCAGCCTCTGTATCATAGGACAATCCTTGCCATCACACACATTATCAGGTTGTTGCTTCCTTTTTATTTTTCCCTTTTGACAAAGCTTCACATTCCGGTGCCAGCTGCAGGATTCAGCCTAGTCAATTTAATGCTCCTTTGACCAAATCCATTTCCTGAAAAAAAAAAGCCTGGGGGACTCCAGCATGGGGGTCTCCTGGCCTACTGCTGATGGTTGACGTCCTCAAACTAGTGAGCTGGCCGAGGCCCAGCACGGACTTGCCTCACTTTTGTTTTTTAACATAACTTACTTCTGAGAGGATATGACAACAACAAAGACCAAAGTAAATAATCCCAGTGTGCTTTTTTGGCAATTTGCATTATGATTTTCAAAAATGCTCATACCCTCTAAGCCAGCAATTACTATTCTGGGAAACTACCCTGAGGTAGTACCTTTTTATATAAAACATTTCCTGAACAGGGGTGCTCAGGACAGTAGTATTTACGAACAAGAAAAGATGCAATTGACCTAATAGTTTAACCTAATGGCAATGGTTATATAAAATATAGCATATGCCTTCCATCGATTATTATACATAATTAATCTGAGGGGAAATATTTTTGATAAATTATTAAATTAGAAAAGCAAACTACAAAAAAAAAAGGGAAAACCATCTTAAAGATTCCATAGAAACTCTATGTGTGAGTAAAATCAATCAATCAATCAATTAATAAATACAGAAAAGAACAGTTAAAAGTGCTGATGGTAGGAGACAAGCTTTGGGGGAACCTTGATTATTGCTTCTCTCAATACTTCTGTATGTTCCAAATTTTCTGTAAAGGTAATAAATATTACTTCAAAAAATTTTTAAAAATCCAGTAGCTGGGGGAAGCAGCTGTGGCTCAGTCAGTTGGGCTCCCTTCTACCATGTGGGAGGCCCTGGGTTCACGTCCCGGGACCTCCTTGTAAAGGGAGGCTCACCTGCAAGTGCCCAAGGAGAGCCGACTCAGCAAGGTGACACAACAAAAAGGGAGACAAGCAAAAACACAGAAGAGCATGCAGCGAATGGGCACAGAGAGCAGACAGCAAGCAAGCTGCAAGGCAGGGGAGGGAAACAAATAAAAATAAATACAGACACAGAAGAACGCACAGCGAATAGACACAGAGAGCAGACAGCAAGCAAAAAGCCACAAGGGGGGTGATTAAAAACAAAAAAACCCAGTAGCTGGGTGATCACTTGGTGACATCCAAAACTGCATTTAAATAAATACCTGAGTTCTGTTCCCAACACTGACACTAATCACAGGGCAACTGCAAATCAGCTTCCTGCCTTGGGCTTCCATTTCTTCCGAAGTAAAGGGAAGCAGTTAAATTTGAATACTCCTCAAATTTCTCCCAACTCTAAGTTGCTATATTTACAATTCCTTGCAAGGGCCGTTTGGGGGTGAAGTTCTCACATGCATAGCATCCTTTCCCTCTCCATGTTATTGTAGGTCCTGGTTTGGTGTGGGATGGTTGAGGGTGAGAGGAATAACTCCACTATTCTCATGATATGATAAATGAGAAAAGCAGGAAGTGGATGTGGCAAAAGTGATTGGGCTCCCACCTACCACATGGGAGGTCCCTGGTTCCATTCCTGGTGCCTCCTAAAGAAGACAGCAAGCTGGCACGACAGGCAGGTGCGGCAAGCTGACACAACAAGATGATGCAACAAGAGACACAAGAGGAAAAACATAATGAAAGATGCAACAAAGCAGGGAGCAGTGGTTTCAGTGCCTCCTGAAGAGGATGGGCAAGACAGTGAATTGACATGACAGGCAGGCGTAGCAAGCTGACACAACTAGATGACCTACCAAGAGACACAAGAAGGAAAAAACATAACAAGAGACACAACAAAAGCGGGGAATGGAGGTGACTTCAGCGATTAGGCGCCTCCCTCCCACATCGGAAGTCCTGGGTTCAGTTCCCAGTGCCTCCTAAAGAAACAAAAAAGATGAACAGACACAGCAAGTACAAACAATGAGGGGGCGAGGAGCAATAAATAAATATAAATAATTTTTTTAAAAAGCACATACAATAACCACAGGGAGGTCACCACGATGCTGGACTGCTGTCACTTCTGATGACTTTTAATTTGCCTTCACATTCCTTTGCTTTTGTAAAATGCACATTTTTAACCTTGCCCTCTTGGGGACACTTAAATCTTTCGGAGGTAATATTTACAAGGGCATGGTGTATCTTTTTAGAATGGAGCCAATATAATAAATGCAGAAAAATACAGGAGACAAGCTAAAGCACTAACCAGGGAAGGGACTGTGGCCATAATGGTTTGGCCTGTTTATTTATTTATTTTTGCTTGGCATTTCAACAGTAGTTTGGCAAAGCGATTAGTGGGAAAAGAAGAAAGCTTCTCGCCACCAGCCCCTTCTGAAGCCCCGCTCTTGGTCCCAGAGCTCAAACGTGAGTCTCTAGCCCTAAATTTCCCTGGGTGCCTCCCTCCCCCCCCCAGGCCTGACCTCACTGAAAGAGTCCAGCGCAAAGCTGCTGCTCAGACAACCTCTCCCCACGGAGGAGAAATCTGTTCATCATATTTAAGGGATCGATGTGATGTCTTCATTCAAAAAGCTGTCGCTGAGTTTCTACTCGGGAGCCACCTATTGTGCTAAGGTAGACGCAAAGATAAACCAAATCCAAATCCTTCATTTAAGAGCGACTCTGCACAAAGAATGCTGCTACAGAGTCACAGGTGGGTTAGGGTCCCGAAAGAGAGTCAGCTAGAGGGCTGTGGAGGCAGAGGGGGCATTGGGCAAGGGCTCAGTGGTCTGAGAGTCTCAGAGGTTTTAGGATCTGGCTCCCTCCAGCCCAGCTCTTCATATGCAGTCAGGCTTTCAGGGCTGTCTCCCTCCCCTACTTGAAATTGTCTGGTGCACTGAGCTTCCACAGTGCCTCTTAGGGGCTTTGAAAATCCCAGGGGTAGATCTCTGGACCCAACACGGAAGCCTCCAGCAAGCAGCACGTTTAAGAAGTGCTGATGCTCTGGGGATTGCAGTCCTCCTGCCTGCTAATCCCTCGGTCCTTTTCCTCTTTATTGACTTGTCAGGGGCACGACACATAGCCAACCATTGGAGAACAAGAAACTACCTCCCTGCAAAGGCAGCCGGGGGGTGGGGGGATGGGGGGGTGGGGCAGGACCTCGGGGTACTCACTCTTAGCGATAGAAAGTGACAGGGATGTGGGATAATTAAGAGTCCAGCTTTGCCTCTCTCTAAGGGATGAATCTTGCTTCTCTTCCTAGCTTTTGTCTCTGTACCCTGAGGTCAACTGAAGTTAATTCTTTCAGTGGGCTCTTGAGAAAACTCTTTCAGACTATATTTCCAGGCATAAATCTAGATTCCAACTTAAAGAAAAAAAGCCCTCCAAACAGCTTCTAACTTAGAGCTGCACTCTCAATGTTTTCATCCTCCTAAAACCTTCCTTCACTACAAATTTGCCCTAAGCATTCAGGTTTGCTCACCTTCTCACTGCTGCTGTTTAGCTTTTCCCTAAATGACTTGAACCTCCCTTATTTCCTGTTTTAAAAAATATTCGTCCTAGGAAATTGTCTTCTCTGTAGTTGTACAACCACTTTCCTTCACATCAGAAAACAACCTTTCTGCTCTCTACCTGTGCACCCCGTTCTCTTTCTGAACTGTTGCTAATCAGCATGTGCAAATTTTACAAATTCCAGCAATCTAGTATTGCACTTCGCTTTACTGCAAGGAGTACCACCCTATGTTGAAAACCTGGGAGAGGAGCACCATCAATATTGATTTGTTTATTGTTTATTAGAGAAGTTGTAGGATTGTCGAAAATCACGCAGAAAACACAAAGTTCCCATAACCCTGCTCGCTACACACATGCAGGTTTCCCCAAACTGACACTGTGCATTAGGTGTGATAATTTAATTGCAATTGATGAAACAATAGTACTATAATTATGCTGCTAACTGTAGTCCATCGTTTATCTTGGATTCCTTGCTTGTGTTGTACATTCTAAGGTTTTTTAAAATATTTTATTCTGTTTGTATATATCTCCCATTTTAACCACTTTCAAATATACAATTTCAAAATGCAAAATTCAGTGGTTTTAACTACATTCCCAATGTTGTGCTACCATCACCATCATCTATTACCAAAACTTTTCCATCATCCAACAAAGCAATTCTGTACAAATTAAGCATTAAGGGAAGCGGACATGGCTCAACTGATAGAGCATCCAGGACCTCCTGGACCGTGTGGTGAGCTGGCCCACACATAGTGCTGCCACATGCAAGGAATGCTGTGGCATGCAGGGGTGTCCCCTGCATAGGGGAGCCCCATGTGCAAGGAGTGTGCCCTGCAAGGAGAGCTGCCCCACATGAACAAAGCGCAGCCTGCCCAGGGGTGGTGCCACACACACAGATAGCTGATGCAGCAAAATGACGCAACAAAAAAGAGACAGTTTCCCAGTGCCATCTGAGAATACAAGCAGATGCAGAAGAACACAGCAAATGGACACAGAGAGCAGACAACAGGGGGAAGGGGAGAGAAATAAATAAAATAAATCTTAAAAAAACAAAAAACAAATTAAGCATTAAGTCACCATTCCCTATCCCCACCCCAGCCCCTGATAACTTGTATTCTAGTTTCTGACTATATGAGTTTGCATATTCTCATTATTTCATAATAAGTGAGATCATACAATATTTGTCCTTTTTTTCTGACTTATTTCACTCAACATGATGTCTTCAAGATTCATCCATGTTATTGCATGTATCAGGACTTATTCCTTTTTACAGGTGAACAAGGTATGTATATACAACTTTTTTTTATCCATTCATCTGTTGATGGACCTTGGGTTGCTGTCATCTTTTGGCAATTATGAATAATGCTGCTGTAAGTATTGGTGTGCAAATATCTTTTCAAGTCCCTGATTTAAAATCTTTTAGGTAATTACCTAGAAGAGGGATTGCCAGGTCATGTGGTAATTCTATACAGCACTATGCTTAACTTTCTGAGAATCTGCCAAACTGTTTTCCACAGCGACTGCATAGATATTCCCACCAGCTATGAATGAGTGTTCTTATTTCTCCACATCCTTTACAACACTTATTTTCTGTTGTTATTGTTGGTTTTTTAAATTTATAATAGCCATTCTAGTGGGCATGAAATGTTTTCTCATTGTAGTTTTGATTTGCATTTCCCTAATGGCTAATGATGTTGAGCATCTTTTCATGTGCTTGTTGGCCTTTGTCTATCTCCTTTGGAGAAATGTCTATTCAAGTCTTTCATACCACTAGTATGTCTTGTTATCCACTTGCTTTTCCAAAGAAGAACATGAGAGCCCAGGTGGAAGGAAGGAATATTAATAAGGTGTTGAAGCCACCGAGAAAGTTATCATTCATTTATTCAACAGGTATCTTCTGGGCACTGTGCTAGGACGGAAAGAGAGAGTGGTGAAGGCAGAATAGATTCCTTCTCTTGTAGAGCAGTCAAAAGCAAGAGGAAATTGAGATCGAAGGAGATGGTAAAAGTGTGCATAGTCCTCTCCAGATAACTAAAGATGGAGGTCATGTGGAAGCCTGCACCTCGTACAGGGAAAATTCAGCTAACTTCCCTCTCTTTCTAGAGGGAGAGAAATTTAGGTAGTTTGAGAAGTGATATAACAGAAATGTGATATCAGCAGGAGAGTCAAATTTCCATAATGACAAAGAAATGGACAGAAAGGTAGTCAGTGTGTCTCCAGCAAAAGGAGTTTATTCACAACGCAAAAGGAGTAATAGAGAAGAGGGCGGGATGGGTGAGGCAAAGTGAAAGCAGTAAAAATAGGCACCATGACTTTAGGGCTCTCAGGGGAGAGCACCACGGAGCACAAAGGGGTGTTACACCAAATTTTGGGGTGCTGTGTGGTTCTTGTCAGTAGTCATGGGGAAGCGGTGAGGAGAGTATTAGTAAAAGTCTATACCCCAAAATCTAACTGAAGGAGCTCCAATTCCTGCACCATCCACTACCAGCTGTGGGATGCAGGCAAGCGTCTGGCCTCTCCAAGCTTCAGATTCCTTATGTGCAATCTACAGATAATAATTGTGCCTATCTTGTTTAATTTTAGTGAAGATTAAATAAGACTGTGCCTATAAAATGCTTAGCAGAATGCCTGGTACATGAACCAACTCAATAAAGTTAGCAAATATTATGATTTGGCAGGGAATGCAGTGAGACCCTCAAGACTAATATTCAAGGAAATCTGCAAGATCATAATCTGCTAAGGAAAGAGGGAGGAAGCACAAGAGACTTAAAGAGATCATAAATGCAAATAAGGAACAAGATCAAGGACTATTGGAGAATGTTGCTTAGCCCACTCATTTTTGAAAGAGACTACTACATTTTAACCTCTTATTAATTTCCAATATTCTGAGTTTTGACCCTTTTATTCCTATTCTAAGTATTTTTCTCCCCAATGGATGATAAAACCTAGAATTTACTTTGGGATACAGGAGAGGGAAAGAGAAGGTTGAGGTGTCACTAGTTTGTATCTGCTTGGGAAAGAATCCTACCCAAATACTTGTGAAATGCATCTCATTAGATAACTCAACTCCCTCTTTCAAGTAAACCTCTCTGAAGATTCATTCTGGAAAACAACAGCTACACTTATCTCTCAGATTGGCTTGATCACCTCACATGCCAATGTTTACTAGTTAATGAAATAATTTACTATTTCAGTAAGTTTTATTTCTGAAACTTACTCTCATCTCCATCATGTAGACTACAACACAGAGTTGCCTCCCTTTTCACATGGCCCTTAATTTAAATTTTGCTTCCTTTTATATTTGCTTCAGAGTCTGGTCATTTGCTTTTAGGAAAAAATGTTTGCTTTTAAAAACAATTACCACCAGTTTTTCTTCAAAGATGTCAAATATGTCAGCTGACAATGGACCTCCTGACTTTTAATAAACAGAGTCATTAGAAGATGAAGAACACTGTAGTTTTAATTATTTTGGATGCCTTGCTTTGTTGTTGGATGTACTATTTAACTTTTCACCATATTACTGCTAATCTTTTAGGAAACGTTTGCAACCCAACTGTCTCCCTGTTCTCATTGAGTCTTCTTTAGAGAAATTACCAACTCTTGAAGCTATTTTTACCTATTGACATGCAATCAGCTAATTCCCTAACCCACCCATACATTTCCACTGCAGGAGCACATTCTGTTTCAGTTTGACTGGGATAGACTGGTTTATTTTTGGTTCTATTTGGTTATCTCTTTCGGCAACAATAGATCTCTTTATCTATGTCGGTTGGGGGATGGGGGGTGCAGGAGGACACACTGACCTGACCTGCTATTGCTTTGATTTCAGAAAATCCATTTTCTAATTACTCTTCCTTGGACACAAGTGGGTCCATTTTTCCCCCTATATTTTGTAATTTGTCACATTTACATTTTTGGTGGGTTGTTTTGAATCGACTTTTCTGAGAAAAGGGTTGTGGTTTATCAATCAATCACCATCCGTCACGTTACCAAGCAATTGAGAAGTGCTCTTCTTTTTATATCTCATTTAGGAGAATTGCAGATTTTAAACACAGAGCAGATACAAATAGCATCTAGTTGTGTTTAGCAAGAAACAGCAAATGCTAAAAAAAAGTGGGGAAAACACTCTGACAGTTTCTGTAGTTAGCTATTACCACTGTTAATATTTAATATTTGTAATATTAAAATAAAGAAGCTTATTTAAGTTGCAATTCTAAGTTCTAGAAAGGGATTTGACTCTTTTGTAGCCAACTTGAGGGCTGATGCTCAAAACAGGTGGGGACTTCATGTTTGGAAAAAAAACATTAGCAATGAGAATGGGGAAATAATGCAGTAAGTGTCGAAGAATGCCATATGAACCATCTGTACTCCCTGGTTTTAAACAGATGGAAGAGGTTGCTAAGTGCTCGCTTTTCCCCTTATGGACACAGGATCGAACTTGCCCAGGCAACATCCCATCAAGTATCTCACTAGCTTTAAAGAGCTGCTAGCAACCTTATATGGATCTTATCAAGAGATAAATTGAGGGGTAGCAAGAGAGGACTAGGAGGTTGCTTCCAAAGATGTTGAATTGAGATCTTTATTCTTTATTTCCCTGATAGCAAATGAAATGTATATAGCACATGTAGATCTTTTTTTAAATGCACAGTTTGTTTTTTGTGTGTGGTGTTTATTTTTATTTGTTTGTTTGTTTTTGCCATACTAATTAGAAGTCCTTGCTCCTTGAGGTCCTACACAGGTGGTGTTGAGTAAGTCTTAACTTTTCTGACCCTAGGTTTCTCCAGTTTTAGGATGGGATAATAATATCAGTTCTGTAGGCTCAATGCAATGCTATGGGGGTGTTTTATACATTGCAACATGCATCTTAGCAGTGTTTTCGTTATTGACTGTTTTATTTGGGGCTTCTCTTTTTTCCTAAATCACTGTAAAAATGCTAAGCTGAGTGTGTAAGGGGGGAGGGTGCCATCCAGTGAAGATTGAAGGCTCAATATTTACTTAATGAATCTCCCTTTGTAATTCTGTTTCTGTCAGATTTCTCCTTGGACTTCTGATGGTATTGCCTCTATGTGCTTTGGATTTCTGCTATTTGGAAAATAAAGGTTTACAAAAGATAAATAGATGGAGGAATTTAGGCTACAAGGTGATGCAGAGAGAAGGAAGTCTTTGAAGATGAGTTTGAATCCACTTTGACCTTAAACAAGGAATTTAACTATTGAGTTTATCTATCAGATTGAACTGTTAAAGGGATTAGAGATAACATATATACATATGCACACCAGTACATTCAAAGTATACAGGATACTCCTTGAATTCAATTTCCCTGGACGTACAGCAATGGGACTTTAGAACTAGAATGGACTTCAGAGATAATTTAGTAAATGAAATCTAATCTAATGCCCTCATTTTATAGATAAGTAATAAAGCCCAGGGAGTTTAATGACATCACTTACCTTTAAAAAAAAACACATTTAAATAATTGCCGGTCTTAGTTTAGAATTCCAAAAGTGTAGGCCTCTTTCCACGGTAGCACACTATTTAACAGAATGCTCAGTCATTCTGGCGTGATAACCCAACCAAATCCACCTAAATCTCGCCCACAGCTCAAGAGCCTGATCAGTGAGAAGCCTGGTCCATGTTTTGTGGTTATCTGACCTCCCATCCTTATACATTCTCTGTCAGCATTCTGACCCTGGACACAACCAGAAAGAGGCCTTTCGTGCCATATTTTTCTTAGACATTTAACTAATATGATTATAGTGACATAGTGCTACATATTTGTGACACAGTACAGCACTTACACAAGCTCTAGTGAACACAGACATTGTCTCCCATGCTTCTAGATAAAAGTATAATGTGAAATTAAAATGAAAAATTTGGTTAGAAAAATAATCGTTGAGTATCATTCACTTATCCTAGCAACACTGCCCACCCCTCGAGGCATTCTGGAATTCCATGAAATCTCTAGGTTGAGGAACGACTATGGTGAGAAAAGATTTTGTGGGAGTTGGAAAGAAGGATTACATTAGAATGTCTCAACACACATTCTCCCATGAGTTCTCTCTTCTACAGACACCTGGATACCCCCCAAAGTGTTCCCATCCCTATAGGGTCCTGATGACTCGGTTCTACCAGAACTGCTCTCAGTAATATTTCTTTCTCTGTAGCTGCAAATACAACTTATTGAGCAAGTACTGTGTGATGGGAACTGTACCAGATGCTTCACTGGTAGGTGTCATTTGATTTTTGTGTGAATTTTGGGTTTATTCATGCAAAGTACAATAGATATGCCTTCTTTTAGCACAAAGTATAATCATACAGAAGACTCATGGACAATATTTCCTCTCCCAGAAATCAATTGTCTGAAAAATGCTCCCTGCTTGTTTCATGGCCCTGACTCACCACCTTGTCAGAAAGCCCCAAGAGTGACCAGCAGTTTCCCACAGCCTACAGTTACCTGCTCCAAAGGTCCCTGTCCACTACTGCTTGACCCATCCCTTAGAGAGTACCTGCTGATAACCTCTTATTTAGCTTTTCCCTTTTAGATGATTTCCTGGCTCAAGAATAAATTGCACTTCTAACAGAAGTGTGACCGAGGAAAAATAACTGAGACTTAGGTGTTAATTCTAGGTTCAGATCTTGGCTCTATCACTCAAGGATTACTTATCTTAGGCAAGTTAAATTATCTGACAATAATTATTATTTATATCATAGAATATTTATCAATCTTTTGGGATAGGTGCTTTAAAAAAGGGTTCTCTCCATTAATTAAGCATTTTGATTCTTAATTTCTGGTTCTAAAAAATGGGGCTAATTATGCCTGTGTCATTGATCTTGAAGGGTGGGGAAAGTTTAAGTGTCCAAGTGGATGGATGTGGAAAAGCAACAAGGTATATGAAGGAAAAGAAAATCTATTATAAATTAACATGCGAGAGAAATTATGGGGAAAAAAAAGTCTGAGAAGACTCTTGTTTCTAACTATTTGTGGGACCAAAGATAAGCTGAGAAAAAGAAGGGCCAATTTCACCAGAAATAGGGACAAGGTATGTGTAGAATTCTAGAGTTGGAATTAAGAGGTGGAGTGGAAGGCGATATATGCAAGAGACATTTCAAACTACAGGGGCCTCTCCAATGACACTTATCTTCATTCCAAAACTATCAGTTAATTTATTTATTTTTCCCTTTCAAGTGTTCATGGGCATTAAGACTAAGATTGATCCTGTACAATTGCAGAAAAGTTTCATCCCAGCAGGCGCAACAGGAAGTTTCTCTCTGACATATTGATGTGACTGTGATGACTGTGGGGAAAGAGGAGTGTGACCTTTTATGGGTGGGCACCACACAGTGTCTTTTCCTCCAGGCTCTAGAGCGTTTACAAGATATTTTTCCATATTCAGTTTGATTTGGGAAACTATACAGTCCACAGGACTAACTCTTCTGGCAACACTGGAGAAGTAGCAATGATTGTATAGCATTTGCTGCTCTGAATAATGACTGCCCCCATTTCTTCTCATCTTTATATATGACCAGCTGTAAATATTGACAGTTATGCTGCTGGAAAGAATAACACAGCAACAGCTCTTTTTCTGAAGCTCCAAAGTGAATTTCGGGGTTAATTGATTGGCCAGCTGGCCGTGCCGTCTCTTGACCTCTGCAAGGGCCAGCAAGATTGATGGTTTCAACTGCCTTCGTGGTGCACTGGAGCATTCTGATGTCTCTTTTGTTATTTGGGAAACACTAAGTTCTGATGTAGCACATTATTTAGATGGACTCGGGGCTGATGAGTTGGGAGGCAGGCAAATGCCCAACTGGAGGACAATGTGTCTAGATCAAAGGAGCGGATGACATTCAGAGTTCATAAAACGTGAATACAATTCCAGGGCAGGATTGATGATTATGGAAGCAGAAAGCCAATCAAGTTAAATATTCATTCGAGCAACAAGTCTGCTCGTCTCAACTGGGACCCATCCCTCCACACAGTTTCCTCGGCTTTTCAAGGTCCACACAAGGAAAGAACAAAGCCCCGAGTAAGCGCTCATTCCGGAAGGCCGGCTGCAAGATGCCGTGAATCAGGGGTCAGCAACTACCACTGAGAGTTCATCACATTCGACCCCATAAAGAATAAGGCTCAAGCGGTGTTTCTGCAGGAGGAGTTTAGTGTTATCAACACCAATGAGTCCCAGAGAATGTGACAATTTAGAGGAGTTGGGTCATTTCCTCAGAAACTTTTTTCTCCTCAAAAGTAAAAAAGGCCTGAAACCGATGTCTTAAATCCTCTGTTTGGAATTTCTTGTATTAGTGTCCTATATCAGGTCAGAGGAAGGGATATTAACAAGAATGACACAGGAATGTAGTGCCTTATTCCCTGAGCATAATCAACATGCAGTTACAAAATACTAAATACATAAAAAAGCGGTTGGCTTAGAATTACCACTAAATCGCTCAATTGCCATTTCCAAACCTCAACTCGTCATGAAGTTTGGAAGTACATGGGGTGCAAATGAGGATGGAGAAAGAAAGGAAGCTTTAAGGAGAAGCTAAATCTAAGAAGTAGAGAATTATTAATTTAGTGTTGTCTCATAAAAAATAATTACATTTTTGTTCTTTGACCTCTCACAACATGTACTTTAACTCCATATATACATAAAATTTAGTGAATAAAATGCCTCAATTTGGTTATTGGTTCTCATTTTGGAAAAAATTCTAATAGAGATAAGTATGTTTCTGTGTTTCTTCTTGCTTAGCTTGCTAGGTTATCTTTATCCATGGCACAGCCCATGTGCAATGAACAGTATTGGAGATTTGGAAAATCACAATCTATAATAAATCTATATATAACGCTCATCCCCGGAGGCAATGAGAAGTTGAAATTGACGCGTCTTTTCAAGTGAGGGTTGCCAGTTTGACCCAGGCAAGTGAGAACTAAAGCAATACCAACTAGCAGTTTCAAGCATCCTTCTGCTGCATAATAACTCAGCAGTAGGCTTTTGCTAATGTTGTTTATGGGCTGCCAGGCTGGCCCTTTAGCAAGAAGGCATTTACCCAGTGGGCTTCTTCGGCCCTTTTGCAGCCTGGGGGCCCTTTTAGGTGATCCTCAGCAGGAGCTTTTGATTCAGACTAGGGCCTTTTGCAATGACTTGTGTTCAATTAATGCTTTAAGGTCCACCCAAGGTACATTCAAAATGTTTTAGGATGCCGATATAAAACTACAGAACTTATTGTCCAGGATACACCTATGGTAAGAGCTCATGACTGCTGCTTTGTAGGTATTATTTATTTATTTATTTGATGCCGTTCATGCAAAGCAAACAAACCAAAACAAACACACGAACACTTCCCAAAGTTAAATAGAGATCACCCTATCCCAAAACTATGTAGCACTAGAAAGTGCAGTGAACCTCAGGATAACAACCATCCACCATAAACTATAAAATGAGTATGGAAGGGAGACTATATGCAAAAGCAGATAGGAATAGAGACCACAGAGGGATGGCTGAATAAAAGCCAGCCCAAAGGTGACAGTGCCAAGGGGTAGATTATCAGAATTGTCTGTTGGCATTAAAATGATCCAGAATGCACACCAGTTCAAGGAAAGAAGGAAGGCAGTCATTCCCAATATACTTTAGGTTTCATTAGTTGCCCATAAGCTGAAACTCCCTCTTTGGGATGTGTATGTTTACCTCCTCAAGGAATAGAATTGAATTTGGAAATTATCTGCCTGTTCTGGCCTGTTCTTTTGGCTCCCTGGAAACAGTTGTATTGAGCTCTGCAGGAGAAAGTTCAGATGATGGCAAATGTTTACTGAGAGGGTGCCATGCCCACCTGGTCTAGGGTACTGGAACAAGTTGTTAAACTACACCTCATTCATATAAACATGATTTCAACAATAACAAAATAAAACTTAAGAGACAAACCCTGGCAGGGCACCAAGGAATCCCGGTCAGATTCCCAGTGCCTGGAATTCTGATGGGAGAACTGAGTTCATTAAACTGAACAAACAAACCCCAATTTCTTTGTCATAGTTCAAAGGAAAGGAGAGGGTAGAGCAAAGGGATTTGGTACACGTAAGTGGTAGTGCATTCAAGGTTTAGAGGACCGTTGCCCTTATGTTTTTCTTTACCTATTTTTTTTCTCTATTACTTATTCTTTGGTAAAAGGAAATCCAACTTTATACATCTTCTTCAGGGTCAGTGAAGAACAACACATAAGGGTGTGTCCATTATATATTCAACTTTCTGGTAGGCTTAGAGAGGAGATGCCAAAGAATGAGAAAGCAATTGAAGGAAATCATTGTTTAAATCATTGAACACATGCTTATTAATTTTCCAATATTTAGAGGAATAATCACCTTTGCAGTGACAGTGTTTGATGGCAGAAATAGTTAATAAGTACAGTAGACCACCTAGCTATAGCTACCATTAGACGGCTTATGTCAAATGAGTGACCAAGAAAATATGAGTGAAGTCAGAAAATTGAGCCATTAGTGTGGTCTATAGATAATACACACTGAGCCCTAGCTGGCTCAGAATGAGGCAATGTTGTAGTGTGGTTAAGTTGATGGACGCTTGGGAGAAGCTGCATTGGTTCAACCCCTGGCTTTCCCGTTTATAGCCACATGATCTCAAGCAAGTGACATAATCTTCCTCTGCTTTAATTTCTTCAGCTGTAATATAAAGGATGATATTAGTCTGGAACAGTTGCTATGACAATTAAATAAATTAAGAGATAAAAAGTGCTTAGCACAGTGGCAGACTTTCTGAAGGAGCTAGCTCTTTAGGTTGCCTTGACCAATGGCTTGGATTTAGATTGATGGGGTGAAAGCATCACATCATATCAAGTCAGAAGTGTTAGGTAGTGATACAGGGATCAGGGAAATGCCTGGCTGTTAGGGGCTAGTGAGAAGGCCTCTACCTGGGGCTGCAAGTTGTAGAGTGATATGCTGGGGTTCAACTAAGAGCCCTGAATACTATGATAAGGAGTTGTGTGGGTTTGTGTGTGTGTGTGTGTTTATTGTATACCAGTTTTCTGTCTCTCCCTTTTTTTCTCTCTCTTCCCTTTAAAACAAATAAATGATGATGCTGTGTGAGCAACAGATGAATGTGTGTAACCGAGAACAGAATTGAGCACCTGTCATCAAATAAAATTTGCCAAAAAAAATTTATTTACCGCATTAATGATATGCACAATCAGTGATGTGCTGGTAACCAGCTCTCCAAAAAGAAAACAAAACTTGATTTGTGCAAATAGTTCCACCCTGGCTGATTCAAGTTATCAAAATGGTGACACTTGAGCAGGACGTGGCTCTCATGAGTGGGAGTGAGTGGATTCCAGCTCAGCCCTGGGCATTGCCTCTGGCCCTTGCTCTCCATCGATCAAGAAGGGACAGCCCAGAGAGCTGTGTTCTTCGTGGGGTAAGCCCAGCCCCTGTCCTGATCCTAGACATTAGAACCATCCATTAGAATCAAGAAGGAATGCAGGAGTAAGGGAGCGCGAACTGGCAAAATGGGCTCAAGATCCCAGTTCTTTTGGGGGGTGTTGGGTCAGGAGGATGGAGTAACCTTTTTTGTTACACAGACCCCTTTGCCCATCAGGTGACATGAACGCTACTGGAATTTATCTTTTGCATACATTCATAAGTGAAGGAAATGCTAGATTCCAGGTAGAGGTCAGAGAAAATAAAGATTCATTGATTTTTTCACCTCAAGCTCACGGACCCCTGAAATCTGGTTAAGAAGTCCCGGAGTAGAAGAGGGAACCATTGGTAGAATAACCTGCAGACAGCTGGGCTGAGCTAAAGCCCTGGAGGCAGCCCCCTTCTTTAACCCCGAGTCTTCTAAACCTGTATTGGTGCTATAGAAACAACCCAGGCTTTAAAATCCATTTACACCAAAGTGCAAAATGACTAATTTGACAATAGTCTTTGATCTATGGGGAAAGGGTGTTAAGCAACATCAAACTTAGGCTGTGCTGGTGTTTTCCCACAGTCGCCTGTTTTTCTTAGGGTACATGCTCAATTTCTGACACTTGAATCAGCACGGTCCAAGCAAGCCTGCAACATGAAGCGAATGTGTGTGTTTCTGTGTGTTGACTGGGGAGATGGCAAGAGAGCATTTTCTCTAGGATTTTCCAGTTCATGTTCATTATCTTGATACTCATCCCCACTTCTCAGCTTGCTTCCTCCACTTCCCAAGGTTTAGACTGGCTAGAGGTGCCTTTCATTCACCGAGTCTATTCCCTGAGATACCAAAGATATTCCAGGAAGATTCCCAGTAACCTTATAATCACCTTGCCTCCGAAGACACTCACAGAATAAAACCAAGAGGATTATGGTAATAAGTACCTATCCTCTGCCTCCTCCTCCAGCCTCTGTTGTGAATCAGAGAGATTCAGTGATCGCATATGGAAGGCCAGGACTTAGGAATATTCTTGGGAAGGCAAATTTATTTATGACTGGCCGGGCTCAGGGACTCCTGTTCAAAAACCCAAGCCCCAAATTGGATAGTTTGGGTTTCTTTTACACAGAGGATGTAGGAGTAGGGAGTCAAACAGTGGTGTTTATATGCAAAAGGACTTTTTGTTGGTTTCTTAGAGTTTCAAGTGTTTTATCTGAGTACCAAATAGGTCTTGAATTAACACATACTCTCCAGGTAAGCTTGAATTAACACATACCCTCCACACTTATCTTCCACATTCCAGGTAAGCTAAAATTAACACATTTAGCTTACATGCACATCCCAGGTCATTTATGAAGAAACACACAGCCCACACACACAGCCCATATCACTTTCACAACCTACATGACATCCCCAGTCCCCTCTTGATTTCCATTCCTCTTGGCTTAGAGCAAAGCAATTATTTCTACCTCTCGTGTTCAGTGCACACCACAATTGTCTATGTCTGAGAAACCCAGATTCTCTGGCCTTGAGCCTTTTCTAGATTTTTCACTTCAAAGAAAAGGAGAAAACAGGTGGGCAGGGACCTCCAGAAACAGCTCCGCTCCTTTCACAGTTTTCCTCACTAATTCAATTTTCCACCCACTAAAAGTTTGGGCAGAACCACAGAGCTTTGGGAGAAACCATTTGGGGATTTGCTTCAGTTAGTGAAAGAACAAAAATCAGTGTGCCATGGGAAAAAAATCTGGCTTCTGTGCAATTCAAAGTGGAAATGGGAGTGAATGGAGCAGAGCTGCTAAATTGGGTTACTGAGGTACCCAGGTACAAAGCATTGAACATCCTCGTGTTGGGAATGTCAGTGGGCAGGAAAAGAAATGGACAGTTGCAAACTATATTTTGAATCAGCATGATTTAGAGACAGACTGACATGGAGACACCTTGAGAGAAGGGAGTCCACTTAGAGGTTTCAAGAGCAGATCACTCATAATATGTGAGAACATTTCATGAAAACAGGGAAGTGAAGATGGGCTTGGTGAGAACGTGATGGGGTCACCTTTAAGCATGTCCAAGGTGACAGTGTGAGAGCCCAGTGACCCTGGCTGGCAGGCAGTGTGAGATACGTTCTGTTTTGGAGTCACTTGAGCAACCTATGTGTGCTTTCAAAGGTCTTGCCTTTGTCCTTGGAGATACTTCTATAGGAACCGCCTTTTAATTTTTTCTGGTAGGCCAACAATGTATTTTCATCTTGGAAGCAGGTGTTTTTTGCCTGTTTGTTTTATTTTTGCTTCTGTTGTTGGAAGTTAAAACATTTGCTTGTATTTTATTAATATCATGAGCTCATATAATTAGGTTTTGTGTTTTAATTAAAAGATTACATATTTAAAGAAGAAGAAAGATTAAAATTTGTGGGAAGTGCATATTTACACTGGAAATAGTAAACACAGCCTGGAAATACCATCATTTCTCCTTCTACTTAAATCTTGAGCACAAAGAAACCCATGCATAGATAAATTACACCAGGTAACTCTATATTCAGAGTTATGGTGCTAGTCCTAGAAAGGGTCTCAAAGTGGTCCAGCCTCTGTCCACCTCTTCGAACCTATCTCTGACCACTAAATGGATGTTCCAGCAATACCGAACTTGTAGGCTCTTTTATACACCTGGGCTCTTCCCCCGGTGCTCCCTCTGCAGTGTTAAGTAGTTTCCTACCTCCTCACCCCTTTGCAACCTCTCTCATGTTGATCAACTGCTACGCATTCTCCAAGATCTAGTTCAGACATGACTTCTCTGTGGAGTTTGACTTTCCCAGTTACCCAAAGTCCTAGTTAATTCCTACTTCTTTTAAGCTCCCCCTGCAACTTCCCTGAGTCCTGTATATTGTTCTATTACTGTAACGAATCCGGAATTCCTTTATTGTTTACCTGTCTTTTTTTTTAAGATTTATTTTTATTTATTTATTTCTCTCCCCGCCCCCCCCCCGCCCCTCAGCTGTCTGCTTTTTGTGTCCATTCACTGTGTGTTCTTCTGTGTTCACTTCTATTTTTGTCAGCGGCACCGGGAATCTGTGTTTCTTTTTGTTGCATCATCTTGTGTCGGCTCTCTGTGTGTGCGGCGTCATTCCTGGGCAGGTTGCACTTTTTTCGCACTGGGTGGCTCTCCTTACAGGACGCACTCCTTGCGTGGGCTGCCCTACGCGGGGGACATCCCTGCGTGGCAGGGCACTCCTTGCGCGCATCAGCACTGCGCATGGGCCAGCTGCACACGGTTCAAGGAGGCCCTGGGTTTGAACCGCGGACCTCCATGTGGTAGGCGGAGGCCCTATCCATTGGACCAAATCCGCTTCCCTAGTCTGTGTATTCTTTATTTTGTATCCTCAATGCTAGACACAAGCAGGTGCTCAAGAACTGTTTGTTGAGTGAATGAGAGGAGGGAGGAAGGAGGGAAGGAGAGAAGAAGGGATGGAGGGAGGAAGGAAGGTGAAATTGACTAGGCTGTTTCCCTGCTCCCTTGAGGAAATAAACCTAAATAAAATAAGTAAACTGTTGTTAGTATATTGCAACTTTAAACTCCTGAGAGAAGTTGCCACTGCTGTGGCAATTTGACTCATTTACCGTTTTCTTTTTTTAATCCCATAATACCTCTTATTTCGGTGATCACACCTTGTCTCTCAAATTATGTATTTTCCTCTCAACCCCAATAAATTATTCTTTAGTAAAGGAGCCTTGGGAATTATGTTGTGTATTTCTTACAATTTGCACTTCTTAGAAGTTTTAGTAAGTAAGCCCCTTTATATATTCTTCTAAATTCACAAGAACAGAGGGAGTTCTTATTTAGAGGACAGCATATCCCACACACCTACCTGACGTCGAGCTGTGTAACTGTCCCTAACAGCACCAGGGGAGAGGCTGTGCCTTGAGATTCCCTGGGCCTGGCAGCTCTGGGTGTGCCTCAGGCCATGAGCAGGCAACAATGTGCCCCTCCAGAAGGCTTGGGTTACCGGAAATGGTCAACATTATTACTTGACTTTCTGTTTCAATATAATATTTGTTATTAACCTTGATGCCCAAATATGATGAGAAGTCTTCCCATTTTTTTATTTCTCAAAAATGGTTTTTCTTTTATTCCTTGCCACTTTTGCCCTTGGGATCCAAAAGAATGCAAAGACTGGTTTTAAAAATGCCCGGTCAGGAGGCAGATGTGGCTCAAGCAGTTGAGTTTTCACCTACCATATGGGAGGTCCTGGGTTCGGTTCTCAGTGCCTCCTGGAGAAGAGGAGCAAGACAGCGAGCTAGAGTGATGGGCAGGCAAGGCAAGCTGATGCAACAAGATGACGCAACAAGGAGACACAAAGAGGAAAGACAATGAGAGACGCAACAAAGCAGGGAGCTGAGGTGGCTCAAGCGATTGAGTCTTCCACATGGGAGGCCCCAGTTTCGGTTCTGGGTGCCTCCTAAAGAGAATATGAACAGACACAGAGAGCAAACAGTGAATGGACACAGAGAGCAGACAGCAAGGGGGCGGGGGCCTGATAAATAAAAATAAATCTAAAATAAACACAAAATGCATGGTATCTCCTCAACAGGCTACAGCATTGCCAAAATTTAATGCCAACTCTAAACTATCTTTCTTCCTCTACTTGACCTATGATAGTAGGTGCCCGATACACATTAATGAAATGGATATGAAAAATGTGGTATAAACCAAAAAGTCATATTCTTTATTAAAAACATACAGAGTGTGCTTTTGTCAAGTGGATGTAATTAGCAAAGAAAATTTCATCTTTTAGATTTCTGAGGCTTCATTGTTGCCAACAATAACATGTAAAACAGTATGCATACATCCTCTTCCACCTGTTGGATTATAATTCTTTCAAACCTGAAAGAAAAAAAGTCAAAAACAGTGTCAACAGAAAGCTGTACTCCTGTTTCAGCTCTGCCACTGAAGATATGAAGTAGGTTAAAGACGGGGCCACTTTAACCCTGCCATAGCTCATTTTCGCCTCCCCCAGCGTGTATCAAGGTGTCAGACAAAGTGTTTGACTTCTTCTGTCTTGCTGGGAGACCAGTTGGGCTGAGAAAATATATTTTGGGAGACCAGAATATTTTCTTGTACTTGCTTATAAGGCAGGGTTTGATGACTTCTGCGCGTCTCTTCCAATCCCCTAATTTTCCTTCCAAAGTAAGCATTTGATTCCAGGAGGATTGGAGAATGTCTTTGTGCACTGCCATTCCACAGATAAGAGCCAAGCGCGATTTTAGAAATCCAAGAACAAATGAAACGTGCAACACTTTATCCTTGGATTCCTGGAGCCCGCCTGCCGGGCTTCTTCCCTGGAGTACAGACTGTCTGGTCGCGCTTTGGGTACCACTGAACCCTGAAAAGCCAACCCTTGCAGCAGCCGTTGGGGATCACAATTGGATTTCTTTGGAGCAGAGCCTTTCTCCCAACTGAAGCGGCTGAAGGATTTTTAGAGAGGGACTCTAACTCAGGAAACTCCAGTTCCTTTCCACCGGAGTCAGACCTGAGAATACTCAGCAGATGGCTGTGGAGGGAGGTAAATCGCCTGCAGCCTTCAGTCATTAGTGACGGATCTCTTTTAAAGGCATGTGGTTGTGTAAGGGGCTACAAAGGCAGCTCACGGTTCTAATTGTTGGGCTCCAATAGACAGCGTCTTCCTGGAGACGACGGTTTCTTACAGCCCCACAAGCAGTCCATCCCCAAATGAAAAGCGTCCTGCTGGCTAATTAACTCGCAGCACTTTCTTCTCCATTGTGTCCTGATTTTTTTGTTTTTGTTTTAATCCCAGACTCTGTTGCTATTAAGATGGAAGATGGAGTCTTCTGTTCTTTCACCCAAATAATTTATGACGAACGGAGATTCAATCGGTCCCATAGTCTTTCATTGCTTTCATCCTATTTTTAGTTATTATAACCTGCAATTTTAAAAGATACTGTTTTTAAAATTCGAGCTGATCTTGTCTCATTTTTCAGTATGCTGAAACTCTGTGGCCCTTGGAAGATATACTTGACTCTCTTTTTTTAAAGCCCCATGTAAGAACACACAGTGTGATTAATTTGGTTCTCGTTTATTTCAACACTCCATATGAACATTAGTAAATGATGAAGAATTCAGTTTCGTGACCAAATTTGTAGCAGTGTCTCTCGCCTAGAAGTTCTGCTTGAGCAAGTACATTGCCAAAGCAAAATCAGAGGAATTCATGGAAGACTGCGAATGTTAAAGTAATCTTGCTCTTGGAATATTCACATCTGCAATGAAATGTGGGAACAAGTGAGACCATTGAAAAGAGATGCCATGATCCCTCTGACGTATATGGGAAGTACCCCAAGGAAACGGTTTAGAAGTCCCAGCAGTTGTTCTGCAATCAATGGAATAGGGCAGAAAAGGAAAAACAAAAGGTAGAGGGAAGGAGCCTCCGATGGCACAGAAATGTGCAGTACCAAGGTGAGAAGGACTCTTTACTGCTTAAAGTAGAGGCAGGGCCCAGCCCCGGGCTGAGATCACCAGTAGACTTTTCTAAAGAACCGTCCAGACTTCTTCCTGGTGAAGGCCCAAGAGCCTGAGAACCTAGGGCTGCAGATAGTCAAAGACATTAAGTAATGGAAGGTAAATATTTAAATTAATAACTCATAATAGTTCTCCAAATGTCTGTACAAGGCTTTCAGTTAACAATAGTTGGCAAATATTGTGTTGGTGGAAAAGGCAGCCAAGTTTTGGTTCGTCCAAAATGTTGTCATCACCGCCCCTTTAATATTGAAGAGATTAATGTTTCCAGGCTATTCCAAAAAATTGTATTTGGAAACTGATGGAAAGACTCCTCTGCCCCCTTTGCTATTCTTTGTCACTTGACATGGAATGTTCTAAATACACTTACATTATATATGCCTATGGGGCAGCGGTTCTCAAACAGTGATTCCTGGACCAGCCGTATCGTCCTCCCCATGGAACTTGTTGGAAATTCAATTCCTTGGGCTCTATTCCAGATCTACAGACCCAGAAGCTCCAGGGCGGGACCCAGCCACCTGTGTTTTAATAACCCCTCCATGTGATTCTGCTACAAGCTCCAAATTTTTTTTTTAAAGATTTATATTTTATTTCTTTCTCTCCCCCCCTCCCCCATTGTCTCCTCTGTGTCTATTTGCTGTATGTTCCTCTGTATCCACTTCAATTTTTTGTCAGCGGCCCTGGGAATCTGTGTCTCTTTTGGTTGCGTCGTCTTGCTGTGTCAGCTCTCTGTGTGTGCGGTGCCACTCCTGCGCAGGCTGTGATTTTTTCACCCTGGGAGGCTCTCCTTGCAGGGTGCACTCCTTGCGCATGGGGCTCCCCTATACGGGGGTACACCCCTGCGTGGCACGGGACTCCTTGCGCACATCAGCACTGCACGTGGGCCAGCTCACTCTATAGGTCAGGAGTCCCTGGGTTTGAACCCTGGACCTCCCCATATGGTGGGCAGACGCTCTATCAGTTGAGCCAAATCCGCTTCCCCATGCTCCAATTTTGAGAACTGCTGCTGTCCAGTAATGAGCAGGTCCTTGGGCCTGATGATTTGTAGGACAGTTCTTGAGCCCGTCTTCATAATTCATGAGGTAGGTGATGCTTCTTCCACATGATATCGGTACATACTAGCTGTTTAGCATTTTGTTTCACTGGAATTAAACAAGTCCAGCTCCTCTCACGCATGGCCGCAGAGAGAAAGATAAGGGGGTGAGAACCCAAGGTCACCTGGACAAGCCCCAAGCCCTAAAGAACCACCTTAGACCAAAACCCTGCTTCCCGCCATGTTGTTGTTTTATTTCCCACACCTGAAAAGAGAAGCCATGTTTGGAAAGGAAAGAGCGCCTGCCACCCACTGGCTCCTCAGGGAGGAGCTCCCATCCATCTGGTAGTGATCTCTGCCTCCCCATCACTGTTTGGCTCCTCTGTGGTGAATTCTCCCCACTGTCTCCAGCCTTCCATTTTTATATCCTTGATTCTTCTTGGTGTGCCGTTCTCAATGGCATTAGAAGAATGTGCAGCAAAGGAGGGTCAAGGTTTACCAATGTTCCGAGAGAATTAATTTTTTTCGCTTCCTTGGTGTGTCACTGCTTAATCTTAGTTATTATAGTTCCTATATAATATCTAAAAAGAGGGTAACTACACTTACCTTGCAGATGTCTAGGGGACATGGGAAAAATCCCTAAAGGCCCTAGCAAAGTATCTGAGTCCTGCAGAAAATCAATTTGATATTAATGCAATTATTCTGGTGACGATTGAAACCTCTCTTTTTCTGTTCCCTTTGGGAATCATCATAAAGGAACTAATTCACAAGGAAATCAGTCTCATTTTGTTATAGCACCAAGTGGATAGGTTCAAGGAGATAAGTATTTGAATCTATTATCCTGATAGGCTTGTAAAAAATTACTGTAAAATAAAAAGTCCTAATCACTCTCACTGTATAGAAGATGCTTTATACCTTAAAAATTGTAAGAGAAGATGAGGGAACAAGCTGGTTAATTTGTTTTTGAGGCCAGGAGGATGGGGGCAGAATGTTCTCTCGTACAAACATGCTAGAAGCTTCTCTACCCTTCACTCCAGTCCACCTGTTGTTGGATACAAGCCTTGGGCTAGGACTCCTCCCTCCCCACTCCTCCCCTCTGCTTTGGAAGGTCTTTCTAAGCCGCTGGTAGGTGCCAAGGTCCCTGGCTGACTCCTAGGGCCTCTGGGGAATTCTATTATATTCATGAAAATAAGTGCCCACTGGTACCACAGGAGATCCACTCTAGCACTTCTGGGTATGTGAGTGTTTCCTGCGCTTGAGCCACTTTTGAAGGGGGTGGTTCATGAGGCCAAAGGAAGACCCACAGGGGCTGCTTCTGTTTTTTTATTATCTGGAGAGTCATTTTCCTCAGCAGCGATGAAATTTTGCCACAGCTTATTCCCTATAAAGGTGGAAAAGCGGGCTAAGTGCTGCATTGTAAGTGTCAAGGTAAATATGTACCCCAAGAATTATCAGTAAATATTCTTTAAAAAAAGAAACTACAGTTTTCTAGGCAATCTCCATAAATGTTTTCACTCATCAGAGAAATTTTTTCAGCTGAGACATGAAAACCTGAGGCAGGGCATAAAAGAAATCAATTTTCTCTCCCCACAGCTGTGGGGGGAGAGGGCTTTTGTTATTCACCCCGGGCCTAGCAAAGTGCTGAGCACACACAAGGGGTGACGACACATCCTTGGGGACAGGCCTGGACGTGAATTACTCCTAATTGGATTAGGAGTTTGAGTTCCTGACAAATTTACTTTCATTTGACCTGTGTGACATTTAGTCTTGCAACTTTGTTTTCCATTCTTTTTCCCACCCACCAATTCTCCTAGACTTTTGCTTTTAAGTATTCTTCTTCCGAAAAAAACGAAAAACCAAAACCACATAAACATACAAGATCTCTGCCGGTACACTCCAAATACAGGTTGCAGCCCTTAGTTTAGTCAGAGTTCATTGATATTATACTACAAACATCCTTAAGGAACTTGGGACAAACCTTTTCTTTGACAAGAAAATAAACTCTAAACCATGAGGACTTCTGAGGCGAAAAGAAAGTGCATGAACCCAAGGCTTAGTTTAAGTGAATTCTGCCTCTCTGTCCTAACATCAGTATTGACCCCTGTATTTTCATTAATTTGAAATTTTTCGTATGCTTTCTCACAGCCCTAGTTTCTTAGAACTGCCTGTCCCAGCCCAGGCGATTGTTTCATGCAACAATTTTTTTTTCATTAAACAACATTTTGAGTTTCTATGGGGGGAAGAGTTAAATTCATTGTCTTCTTAGCCAGCAACATGACAAAGAATGCTTTTCCAGTGTTCCTGAAAACATTGTGGTGGCATCTAAAACAAAACAGAACAAAAAACAAACAAAAAAGGTGGAGACGGAGTTCTAATTAAAACAGAGCTTGTCCATTGGGGTAGAAAGTAAAGTCCTCTTCTTGTTGCAACATTTTGCAAACAAATCCTACTCCAAGAGATTCTCAGGGGCAACTTTACCTTTCTTACCCAAATAGAGGTAATTAAGAGTCCTTCTGTGTGTTAAATTAGGTATCTACAGAGGCAGGGAAGCTTCAGCTTTTATTGTGAGCCACAGCCTCTTTTCTTGTTAATTGTGCTCTAAAAACCTCCCGAGACTGCAGACTAGTGATTCTTAACCCATTAGGTCCGAGGGACTAAGCGCTCAATGAAAGGCTCTGAGGCTCAGGGAGAGGTAAAAGCCGAGTCTGGATTAGCGCTTTTTATCAGGCCACTCCCTGGGTGACGACGGTTCCTCCTGACTCCAGGATTCTCAGAGAATAACAGACTCCAAAGCACCGGCCCAAAGCACCTACCGTTCATACTTGTAACTGAATTATTTCTTTTTCTTTCAGACATTAAATACTGGAGGTGATTTTGTTGCTTTGGAATGGAGGATTACGTCTTTTTAGACGTTGGTAGGAAAAGCAAGTGCTGTCGGGGGGCAGGCAAAATTCAATCTTTGCAAGTGCTTCCCTTGAAATTGCACTCTGATATCTTCTGTGTGGGTAATTGACATCCCTCAGCTGGTTTTGGTACATTAAGGTAGACTGTTATTAAAAATGAAACTAAATCCACTGCAAGCATCTTTATTCTCTGTTAGAAAAAGAATTTTAAAGATATGTAAATAGACCAAACAGATTTTTTTGTGATTAACCTTGCCTGAAGTTGCAAGGATGAACTGACTTGCAAGGTAATGATTTCCCCACTGGCGGAGGATTTTAGGTTTAGGTGGGTAATTCCCGATGATGTTGGGATAGACAATATTTAAAGTCCCCTCTAATCTTAAAATTAATTCTATGACTATAAAACCCATTGCTTTATTAAAAGAAGAACTGTTAAAGGTCTTTGCATGGAAAAGACAGAAAAATGAAAAGGTGAAAACACGGGATTTTTAGTTGTTAATAAGCAATCACCTCACTTTGTAAGGCTTTTTTAAAAAAATTGCTTGTTTGTGGCAAATGCAGTGCTGTAATCAAGTGGATTTTATAAAAATAAAACACTTCTTTCAATTAAATTGCACTATGAAGAATTCAAACATGAACAGAAGTGTTTTTTACTCTGAAGAAGCTTATCAGTGTCCCTTGTAAAATCGACTCCTTTTACTGATGATATAAGTAAAACATGTTGTTTTGTAGAACATTTGGAAACTACCAGGGACTATAAATAATCCATAACTGTACCACCAGGGAAGATTATCTTTAATATTTTTGTGTATTTCTTCCATATATATATATTCATATTCACATTCATACTAATTATTCATATTATATATCCTATTTTAGCCTGCTGTAAATTTTATAGCATAATAGTAGTTAATTTTTTACACATGAATCATGTCTCAAAATAGATCCAAAGTGATCCATGTTTTAATATTTTTATCCTTCCTGGATGAAGTGGACAAAGAAGACTATGTTGGGGTGTGTGTGTGCGTATGTGCACGCAGAGTTATCTTGTTCTCCTGATCAATTATATAGTAATCATTCATGATATAAATGCAAATTAACAAGCTGACAAAAAAAGAATGTCATTTAGTGGTCATTTCTAAAAACTAAAACAGGAGAGGTGCAGACAAACGATGGGAAATAATATAAAAATAAAAGTTGAAAAATATAGCTTGAATGAAAACAAGAGCTTAGACAAACCAGTATCCAGATTTCCTCAGACTGATTTTATTTCACTCTGAAAAACTGAGTTCTTGAGCTCTTCTTCATGGCTGTACATCAAGCCTCATTGTCCACTGAGACCCCTGTTGCCAGACCTTCAGATAGCATATGTATTGCAAAGTGTGAAATTCTGCTCTGATCCTGCGTATAATTTCTAGCTAGGGAATGGTTTGTAGTCATGCTAAATATTCCTTAGAAGTTGTCAAACATAGACCTAGTAAACTATAAGAAATAGTATGGAAGAAAATACAAAATTTCCCATTCTGTGTGTGGTTCCTAGTTTGTTTCCCTGTGCACTTTGTACTTCAATACTGAAACAGAGTCAGGGTTAATACTGGTAACTGACAGTATAGGGCCTCTGCATTTTCACTCCAGCCCTGGGAAAAGGGGCAGTCCCAGCCCAGTCTATTCCATTCTCAGATTACTTTCTTTGACTGGTCAAATAAGACCTTGCAGCAGGCCGATTATTTCCTAACAAAATTGCCACTCCTAGGTGGTCTAGCTAAATTTAAAACATTTATAACAATTCAAAAAGATTTCCCCCCAGGAGTTTTACAATGATATGTGATATTAAAAGGAACAAATATTACTAGGAAATGAAATCTTCCACGAAAGTGACTCCGTTTTTCAACCAAAGCCCAGCAAATTATAGCAAGAAAGCCCTAGACACAATGTCAGATTTCAGGGCAGGTTTCTATTGTTTCTTCCTCTAAATGGTAGTTAAGGAAGTACTAGATGCTAGAAAAGCAACTGCTTTGTGATTTTGCCTATTCAGACGTTTATCTGATAAACTGACCAAGGAAACCACTGACATTTTAGAAATTGTTCAAGGGATTTTCACTGAAAAGTAAAATGAGGGGCTGGGTTTGGTGAACCAAGTTATATGGACTCATGCAGGGTTTATCTCCCATACTCATGTCTGATTGTATGTATTAGGACCCACTTCTGATATCATTATCATTTTTAAAATTTTTAAGTTAATTTTAATGAACAGGGGAAAGGATCAATGAGCTAAGAATCTCTGTCTTCTCTATATTACATACTAAATTCTATTTAGCCCTTGACTAGTAATACATAGATACATCTCATTAGAATCTTCTTGTAATTTTGTAACATAGGAGAAGCAGATACAAATTCTTATTCCATGGGGGGAAGAAGTGGCTTAGAAAACTCCAGGATTCAGTGTTTTCACCAGAACAACTAGTAAACAGGCAGGGACTGACTCAATCAACTATTTCAAAACTTCGGAGTTTAGTAGAACATGGTTCAACATCCAAGTAAAGTGGGTAAATTACTCTAAATGGCAGTAAATCGCTCTTTCTATCTGCTGGTTATCAGTGCCAATTCCCTACTCTCATGGCAGGTAACAGTGGGGTCCACTCCTGGAGTCACTTACTGTTGCCAGAAAGGGTCATAAAAATCCATGTCACCAAGATCCAAGGTGGGCACAGGCAGCTCACTGATTGTGGCTTTTGATTAGCTACTTGGGGTCACTGAAGGCCCTGGGCTGAGGGTGGCCATTGTTCCAACTTCCCCCAGACAAAGGCCACAAAAGAGACGCGAAGAGTTGTGGAGGATAGCGGAAGGGCTGCACCTGCTGCGTGGGTCAAGAGAGCACAGCTTTGGGAAGCCTTGGAAGGAACTCCTGGTGGCTCCCAGGCCCCTCCCTTAGGTCCTCCCCAGGGCAGGCTGGAACTCGCCTGTGCTCCATCCCTGGCATTGTTCCTGTTGGGAAAGACTGTCTTGGGAAATTACTCTCGCTTGTGCACCCATCCCAGGATTTGCCCTCCAGACAAAAGCAGCTTGAGACAAGGAAAATAGTATGAGGAACAAGTGAGGTGGATGTCCTGGGCCAGAGGCTTACCTGCTTTATGTCCTGCAGCTGAGCACCTAAGAGAGGGAGAAGGTCTACCTCCTGGGAAGTACAGGAGCCATTAAAATTTCTGTAAACAGGGGAATTCCTAAGACCAATAACAAGCACAAGCCCAGAAAAAGACAAGGAGGGACCTGCATGCTGTGTTTGCCATGGGCAGACCTTAAAGATAGGAAGGCTGATACTCAAAATCTCTGTCATATCACCAGCTGGTTGCAAAAACCAAGAAACAGACATCTCAGGGAATAAATCCCAGAGTTAAACATTGAACAACATTTAAAATATTATAAAAACTAATATTAGAAATACACAGGACTCTATTCTCTCCCAGGAAAATAGCTAGAGGAAAGGCAGAAATGGCCTGGAAAGAAATTTAGGGTTTAGGATACCAGGAGAAGGTTGAACACTACCCAGGGGAGAGTTGGGCAAAGGAGAAGGATCACGAGACCTTTGAATTTTAGAGATCTGACCCTCTCAGTCTCCCTCTCTACTGACTGGAACTGGTGAGGATGCAGAGGGGAGTACAATTATTTCCTACCCAGGAAAATTGAGGGGGCTGCCAGCAAATATTGGAGAACTGCCTCTGAGAAAGTTTGAATTACGAGGTTCTTAGACTCCAGGCAGGAACCTCTGTCATGTAGATCCAGCCCCTATGCAGCAAATACTCCTACCAGGCATTGAATTGAGAGGGCTGTCAAGGAGTGCCATCTGCCGGCAGACCAGGGAAGTGCACGTGAGGAAATTTAAAGTAAATAAGAGAGGCTTTTTCTGGCCTTTACATCCTCCCTCCCCAAGGCCCTAGGAGCTGGGCCTGCAACCCATTGCTGGGTCCAGGGCCCAGATTTGACCAACTAACAGGGACAGTCCTAAAGACCCAGAACAGGTTGAAGCAAGAATCAAAGAAGAGCAGTAACACACAGTCTCCCACCACTAAAACCCTATGAAAGAGAGAGAAATCAAACATCTGAGTGAACTTACCACCCCAATCAGATGCCTAGCAAAAAATTACAAGTCATACCAAGAAAGTGGAAGAAGTGGCCTAAGGAAAAGAATATATCAAAGGCCTACAAAGATGCAGGATTTGAGACCACTGATCAACAAGAGGCACACAAATTTCCAAAATCAAATTAATAAGTTGAAAGACAATATGACTATAGAGATAAAGGACATTAAGAAGATAATGAAAGAGGATAAAAAAGAATTTGAAAACCTGAATAAAAAAGCAACAGAGCTCATGAGAATGAAAGACAGGATAGGTGAGATCAAAAACACATTAGAGGGAGTAGGTGTAGTTCAAGTGGTTAAGCGTCTGCTTCATATGTACGAGGTCTCAGGTTAATTCCTGGCACCTCCTAAAAACAAAATAAACAAGTGGAAGAAACAACTCTCTTTGGGGAATGGATATAGCTCAGTGGTTGTGCACCTGCTTCCAAATGTATGAGGTCCTGGGTTCAATTCCCCCCCTGCCCAAAAAAACACATTAAAGGCATACAACAGCAAACTTGAAATGATAGAAAAAAGAATAAATGATACAGAAGACAGAACAGCTATAAGACAGAAAAGAATGGAAAAACTTGACCAGGGGCTCAGGGAGTTGGGAGATAACATGAAATGCAACAACATACATGTCATGGGAGTCCGGGAAAAGGGGTAGAAAGAATATTTGAGGAAATAATAACTGAAAATTTCCCAACTCATATGAAAGAAATGAACTTACATGTCCAAGAAACACAGCATACCCTCATTAGAATATAGGTGAATAGACCTACTCTAAGACACATACTACTCTGAATGTCAAATGTAAAAGATAAAGAGAAAACTCTCAGAGCAGCAAGGGAGAAGCAAACCATTACATACAAGGAATGCACAGTAAGACATTGTGCAGACTTCTCATCAGAAACCATGTAGGTGAGAAGACAGGGGTATGAGAAAAACTGCCTGTTGAGAATTCTTTATCCAGCAAAATTGTCCTTCAATTATGAAGGTGAATTTAAAATATTCAAAAACAAACAGAAACTAAGAGAGTTCGTAAAAAAGAATCCTCATTTGCAGGAAATATTAAAGGAAGCCTTACAGTCTGAAAGAAAAAGACAGGAGAGAGAGGCTTGGAGGAAACTACAGAAGACAATAATAGCAGAAAGGATAACCAAAAGAATAAAAGGACAGATGAAAATAAGATACAATCTATGATAATCAAAGGATAAAATGGTGGAAGTACATAATGCATTTACAGTAATAACATTGCATGTGACTAAATTAAACTTCCCAATCAAAGGATATAGACTGACAGAATGGATAAAAATGCCATGAGCCATCTATTTGCTGCTTACAAGAAACTCACCTTAGGGATACAAACCAGTTGAAAGTGAAAGGTTGGGAAAAAATACTCCACACAAACAGTAACCAAAAAAGAGCAGGGGTAGCTATACTAATATTGCAGACTTTAACTGCAAAAAAATTATAAGAGATAGAGAAGGCCATTATATATTAATACAAGGGACAATCCACCAGGAAGAAATAACAGTAATAAATAACTATACCCCTAACAGAGTGCCCCAAAATACATGAGACAAACTCTGGCAAAACTGAAGGGAAAAATAGACATCTCTACAATAATAGTTGGAGACTTCAATATACCAATCATGCCATCAGACTGAACAACTAGACAGAAGATCAATGAAGAAACAAAGAGCTTAAACAATATGATAATATGATAAGGGAGCTAGACCTAACAGACAGACAGAAAGTTGCACCCACACTCAGCAGATTATATATTCTCGTCAAGTGCCCATGGATCTTTCTCCAAGATAGATCATGTTAGGTTACAAAACAGCTCTCAATAAATATAAAATAATTGAAATTATACAAAGCACCTACTCAGATCATAATGGAATGAAACTGGAAATCAATAATAGACAGGAAAGAGGTAAATTCACAAATGTGTGAAGACTGAAGAACACAGTCCCAAATAATCACTGGGACAAAGAAGAAATTGCAAGTGAAATCAGTAAATATTTGAGATGAGTGAAAACAAGAACACAACTTTTCAAAACTTATAGGATACAGTGAAGGCAGTCTTGAGAGGGAACTTTATAGCCCTAAATACAGCCCTAAATTAAATACAGCCCTATATTAAAAATGAAGACAGAGCTAAAATCAAAGCTCTAACTGAACAACTAGAGAAACTAGAAAAAGAACCACAAACTATTCCCAAAGCAAGCAGAAAGAAATAAATAATAAAGATTAGAGCAGAAATAAATGAAATTGAGAACAACAACAACAAGAAAAACAATAGAGAAAATGAACAATATCAAAAGCTGGTTCTAGAATTTTCTTGTTTGTTTTTTGTTGTCTATTATTGAAATAATGAAAATCCCCTAATAATGATTGAAGCTATGAATGCACAAGTATGTGATTATACCAAATACCATTGATTGTAAATTTTGGATGAACCATACGCTTTAATAATATGTATCAATAAGATTGATTTGTTTAAAAAAATGTACACTGAGCAACAAAAGAGTACAAGAAAACAGAGAAACAGGAAATGATGGCCCATCCAAAGGAAGAGAATAAAAATCCAGAAAACACCAATGAAGAATTTCAGACTGTGGACATACTGGACAAAGGCTTTAAAAGAAGTCATCTTCAGTATGAACAGGGAGATAAAGGTAAATACAGAGAAAGAACTAAAGGGTATCAGGAAAACAATGCATGAACAATATAAGAATCTCAATAAAGAGATAGAAATTTCAAAAAGGAACCAAACAGAACTACTGGAGTTAAAGATCACAATAGCTGAAATGAAAATTTTCCAGGAGGGTTTCAACAGCAGATTGGAGTTTGACAGAGGCAAAAATCAGTGAACTCTAAGACAAGACAATTGAAATGAGTCAGGCTGAGAAGAAAAAAGAAAAAAGAATTATAAAAAGTGAAAATAGCGTAAGAGAGCTCTGAGACACCATCAAGAGTACCAATATATGCCCTCTGGGGATCCAGAAGGAGAAGAGAGAAAAGAGCAGAAGGAAATTCAAAGAAATAATGAGAGAAAACTTACCAAACTTAGCAAAAAAGTTGAATATGCACATCCAAGAAGCCCAGAGAATACCAAACAGGGTAAACTTGAAGAATATGCCCTCGTCATATAGTTATCAAACAACTGAATGTGAAAGACAAGTAGAGAGTTGTGAAAGCTGCAAGAGAAAATCAACAGTTATATACAAGGCAGTTCAGTTAACTTTCAGCTTGCCATAATCCTGCCAATATTTTGAAGTGTTTTGGGGCCACAGGGACCCAAGTCCGCAGCTTCCAGCACCAATTAGTTAATCTTGCTCTGACCCAGATCATAGGCCGTAGCCCCAGTTGACCAGCAATTTAATAAATGCACATTATTCAAGGGGGATGGAAGCTGTGGAGGATGGGCAATGCTCAGTGTTGGGGGATTTAGTTGGGACCAGGACTCCTCAGCAGCTGACTGCTGCTCTCTTCCTCTCATGCTGTTGCTGGGGCTCTGGTCCAGGGGGTTCTTACTCCTTGGAGGCCATGTGGGCCTTGAGGTCCATCACCCTGTTACTGTAGCCAAATTCATTGCTGTACCAGGAAATGAGTTGACAAAGTGGTCGTTGAAAGCAGTGCCAGCCCCGGCATCAAAAGTGGAAGAGCAGGTGTCATTGTTAAAGCTGCAGGAGACGACCTGGTCCTCAGTGCAACCCAGGATGCCCTTCAGGGTCCATCTGACACCTGCTTCACCACTTTCTTGATATCATCGTATTTGGCCACTTCCTCCAGATGGCAGGTTGGGTGGGGATACAGATAGCCATGCCAGTAAACTTTCCATTCAGCTCCAGGATGACCTTGCCCACCACCTTGGCAATGCCGGTAGATGCAGGGATGATATTCTGGGCAGCCCCACAGTGGTTATGTCACATCTTCCCAGGAGGGCCATCCACAGTCATCTGGGTGGCAGTGATGGTATGGAGAATGGTCATGAGTCCCTCTACAATGCTAATGTTGTCACGGATGACCTTGGCCAGGGGTCCCGGCAGTTGGTGGTGCAGGAAGCATTGCTGATGATCTTTGGGGAACTGTCATACTTCGCTTGTTTCACTCCCATCACAAACATGGGGGCATCGGCCAAAGGGGCAAAGATGATGACTCTCTTGGTGCCACCCTTCATATGAGCCCCAGCCTTCTCCAGGGTTGTGAAGACACCAGTGGACTCCTCAACATATTCAGCACCAGCATCACCCCATTTGATGTTGGCAGGATCTTGCTCCTGGAAGATAGTGATGGGATTCCCCTTGGTGACAAGCTTCCCATTCTCACCCTTGACAGTGCCTTTGAACTTGCCATGGTGGAATCATACTGGAATATTTAGACCATGTAGTTGAGGTTAATGAAGGGGTCATTGATGGTAACAACCTGCATGTTGCCAGTGTTCACAGCAGCCCTGGTGACCAGGTGTCCAATACGGCCAAATCTGTTTATGCCACCCTTCACCATCATGTCTCAGGGATGCAGCTGGCACTGCACGGAGAGCTGCAGCTGTCTGTCAAATGGAAAGGAGCAGAGAACTTAGTAAACCCACTTTGTTTCAAGGACTCTACTTTGGGCCAAAAAAACACAAAAAACAAAAACAGAAATGAACCTGGCAGTTTTTTAACTCAAAATTCTTACCCTACAGTGGGAGAGAGAGAAAAAACATGTTAATGGTAGCATACTGAAGGAAGCATATGGCATACTAGAGATTTGATCCAGGAACTGAGTATTTAAAGAAGAGCTGGAGTTTGGGTTGAGGAGAGGCAGTTGGTAGAGTTGGGGTAGAGGGGATGGTGATAGGGCATGTGTCCAATCCAAATGTTCTAGGATGGCAGCAGTCTAAGGTTTGTGGGTGGAAGTGTGCAAAAAAAAAAAGACTGAAATGGTAGCTTGAGGCCCATCTATGAAAGCCTTTGGATGGAACATTTTGGTGGCTAGTTGCTTCTTGGTGACATTAAAGACCCAAAAGAGACATTGAAGTTGTTTAATTATGATATTTACAAAGTCCTAGCAGGTCAATGGGTGGGGAAGGGGAGTTAATATTTTTAGAGCTCTTGATCCTTTCTTTTATTTTCCTTTCATTCAGATCCTATCATTATTGTCAGAGGGAAGAAATGTAGCACGGTCTATGAGAGTCCTTGTGTTTTTGTTTTTTATTTTTTTCTCCTCAATCTTAAGCCTCTGAAGAGAGAGAGATTCCTAACTGTTAGGAAAAATTGTCTTAGCCAGAAACAGCAGGAAGAACATAGCTGTCCCAAACTTTTAAAAAAGAAAAAAAGACTCCAGTGGGATCTAGAAAAAGGAGAAGAAAGAGAAATGTTTATAAGTACCTTACCTGGAGCGAGAAAGGGAAAAAGAACATCTGAACGCTACTTCTTGGGGAGTGCTGCTAGGAGACACCAAGAATCCTAAAAGTTGGAGGACCCTAAGAAAAGGGAGCTTCACCTCTGTCCCTGCATGTTCCATGGCAGGAGGGGTGTGGGTTGAGGGGATGTGGGATGGAGTGAAGAAAGAGATAATTCCAGAGAAGAAATAACTGAGTTTATGTTAAGGCCATTGGTTTCATTGATAGCCACAATGCAAGCTTCCTACACTCAGAATGTGGACCATATTCCTAAGGAAGTTGAATGTAGACTTGCCATGTGACCTGGCAATACCACTACTGGGTATGTACCCAAAACAACTGAGAGCAGTGACATGAACAGACATCTGCACATTGACGCTCATCGTGGCATTATTCACAATTGCCAGAAGTTGGAAACAGCCTACGGGTCCATCAACTGGATAAAGAAACTGTGGTGTACACACATGATGGAATATTATGCAGCAGTAAGAGGAAATGAAGTCGTGAAGCATATGACAACATGGATGAACCTGGGACATTAAGTGGAGTAAAGCAAGCCAGACACAAAAGGACAAATACAGTATGATTGCACTATTATGGACTAAAAATATTGTGCAAATTCATGGAGTTAATAATTAGAATATAGGTCACCAGAAAATAGAATGAGGGTAGAGAATGGAAAGCTGAGGGTTAATCTGTGCAGAATTGGTAAAATGGTATGTATTAGTGAGCCAAAGGGGTGCTGATGCAAAATACCAAAAGCCTGCTGGCTTTTATAAAGGGTATTTATCTGGGGTAGGAACTTACAGATACCAGGGCATGAAGCATACGTTACTTCCCTCACCAAAGTCTATTTCCACATGTTGGAGCAAGATGGCTGAAGACACCTGCCAGGGTTCAGGCTTCCAGGGTTCCTCTCTTCCCAGTTCTTACTTCTCTCTGGGCTCAGGTCCTCTGTTTTCTCCACAAGGTCATCTGTAGACTGTGAGGCTCTCTAGGCTTTGCCTCTCTCCACAAGGTCAGCTATAGACCATCAGGTGAAGGGCTTTGTCTCTTTCCCTGGGGTTTCTGCCTTCTCTAAGGAGCCATCTCTATTCCTCTGTGTTCTTCTCCTGGCTCAGGTCCTCTCTTCCCTGGGCTTGCTTCTCTTTCCTCTGTGTGCTGACTTCCTGGGGCTCCAGCTCAAGACTCCAGCATCAAACTCCAACATCAAAAACCTCCACCTCTGTCCTTCGCCTTGCCTTTTATCTGTGAATCCCCACCCCCTGATGGATGGGGACTCAAGACCCTATCCATGTGGCCCAATCAAAGCCCTCATCATAGTCACCCCCAGGTACAGACCAGTTTGCAAACATAAGCCAATATCTATTTTTGGAATTCATAACTATATCAAACTGCTACAGGGTATAAAAGAAAAATGTTGCCCAGAAGCACCGGGTGCCACAACACCCAAGGAGCCTTGCAGGCTGAGCCAAGACAAGGCCCGTCTCAGCATCAGTGAGGATGGTGATTTCACGACCACCACGGGCTTCCCTCAGGCTGCTTCTGACCCATCCACCTGCTCTCCTGGAACAAATTTCTGGGGAGAGGATCCTAAAAAGAACATTAATTTTCTCACTATCCCATAGAAGAGGGGCTTGAAGTCAACTTTGAAAAAATAAGGTTTTATATATATATATAAATATATATATATTTTTTTAACATTCAAATTATGGACTGAAATTTTTACCTGCTAAATCAGATCAGATGGAAACTCTTTCCATTCACAGAGCACTCAAACATACCTGTTCAAACAATTACAAAAAACATACATCAGGGAAACGGACTTGGCCCAGTGGTTAGGGCGTACGTCTACCACATGGGAGGTCCGCGGTTCAAACCCCGGGCCTCCTTGACCCATGTGGAGCTGGCCCATGTGCAGTGCTGATGCGCACAAGGAGTGCCCTGCCACGCAGGGGTGTCCCCGCGTAGGGGAGCCCCACGCGCAAGGAGTGCGCCCCGTAAGGAGAGCCGCCCAGCATGAAAGAAAGTGCAGCCTGCCCAAGAATGGTGCTGCACACACTTCCCGTGCCGCTGATGACAACAGAAGCGGACAAAGAAACAAGACGCAGCAAACAGACACAGAGAACAGACAACTGGGGGAGGGGGGGGGAATTAAATAAATAAATAAATAAATAAACTTAAAAAAAATACATCAGATTTTTATCAGTAAATACATCAGCACGCAAAGTTACATGACCATTCTTCTTTCTCAATACGCACATGCATAGATACACACATGCCTTTGCATATAATTGTGTGGGATATAGAGATGCCTTAGAAACATGCACATCTTGTATAGGTGAGCATTGCTAATAGCCCTGAAGTTTTATTCAGAAACCCATTCCTTCTTTAGTATTTTGGAAGTATTGCATTTTTAAAAAATGAGCTCACTATTTCTGAGCTCATCGGAGATACTTATCAATTACCTACTTTTAAGCAGTGCTCTTTGCCCTGATTATACACCGGTGTTTTATACTGAAAGCAAAAGAAGTAGAGGTAGGTAGATGATCTTAAGCCGCCTAGATTGCCTTTGGATAATTTTTAAAAGTGTGTACAAACTTTGTTTTGCCAGTTGAGTTGCAGTGGTTTGCCTTTGGGTCAGGCAAGCATGCTCATGGACAAAACAGGCAGGAATCTCAAATGAGGTAAGATTCTGGGAACGCTAAGGCTCATGCAGGTGACAGGTGTGCATCAGAGGAAATCTTAGCAGAGATCAGTAGATGACTAGACAGCAGGTGAGGAACCAGCAGCTGTGATCCCGCAGGTAGCGAGTAGAATCCCTGGAGGCTGAGAGGGATGGCTCCTCATACTAGATTAAAGGCACAGAGCCTGGACCAGTGTGGTGGAGCAGGGTGGAAGCTCAGGTCTGCTCTGGCATTGTGTGGGTCTCACTATCACCCAGCCTATGGAGAATAGTCAGCTGCCCCAGTTCCTCATTCAAAAGGGAGGAGTAAGGAGAAGATGGGTGGGAGAGAGGGAGGCAATGCAATATGTGGGAGGACGGGGAGTGGCGAAAACTACCGAGGAACCAGATGGAAAGGTATTTCCATTTAGACGCTAATACAAGCATGTGTATTTGGTGAATGTAGATAGGGAATAAAAATAATTTGAATTACTTCAAAAATTATGCCTGCTTTTCCAAAGGTTGGATGAAGTCCTAATAATTGAACAAGTTGGCAGTACTAATGATCTATTAAATTAAATTTGACATTGGGATAACAGGATGGTAAAAACAAACATACAGCTTTATGATCACAAGCATTTCCTTCAGCGGCTATTATTTCTTATAGATTTTTATGACTATTTACACTTTCATTTACATTTCAAAAGGATCTGATGATAACAGCTAATATTTATCGTATGCCAGACATTCTTCTAAGTGTCTTTATCTCATTTACTCCACAAAATGACTTTATATGGCATGTACTTTTATTAGTGCCCTTTTATGCATGGTGAGAATGGAGCACAGGAAAGCTATGTAACTTGTTCAGGAACATCCAGCTAGGAAGTTGCAGAGCCAGGATTGGAAGGCATGCAGTTTGATTTCAGCATCTACACTCTTTGAATCCAGGACCTCATATGTGGGAAGCCGGCGCTCAACCACGGAGCCACATCAGCTACCCTGAGTTGTTTTTTTCATTTGTTTGCTTATTTGTTTTTTTGTTTTTAGGAGGCACCAGGAACTGAACCTGGGACCTCCCGTGTGGGAAGCAGTGCTCAACAGCTTGAGCCACATCTGCTCCCACTCCTACATCTTAAGCCCAATATTGTTGCCCCCCAGCTGAGATGGCTGCTTCTGCATGGGAGATTAGTAGGATGCATTACTAGCAGGAAATTTGCACACATCCCCTGCCCCATTTTTTTAAAGTCATGTGTTGTTTGAATTTGTTTATGATAAGCATGCATCTGTTTTAGAATTTCAAAACATGAAAAAAGAACATTTTAAAACCAACATTCTCTTAAAAATAGGATTGGGTTATCTGTTGTGATATCAAGTTGGTTTAGTTTTTTGTTTGTTTTTATTTGAAGAAGATCCAAATGAAGGCAAATACATGTGAAAACTTGAGACACTAAAATTGAGATCTTTCTCTTAAAGCAGGAGTATTTTTAAGGCCATTTTAATTAGATTAGGATAGAGTCAGGTCATGGTCAACTATGTAAAATACCATGTATTCCACATGGTAAGCTATATAAAAGAGTTTAGATACATCTTTGTATTGCTTAGCTTGCTGAAACTGAGATACATACCCACATATACATATGCATACATATACATATGTTTTAATCTTTTTCATGGTTTCTTTTTATTTGATCTTCTCGACATGTTTAAGCAAATGACACCTTTCCAAAAAGGGGCAAAAGAATTTGGGGATGTGAGGCAGGCTGACAAAGAGGAAATATATCCTGTCTGAGCAAGCAAGAAAAAGGGAAGGAGAGTAAAAGTTCTTGCAACATTTAGCTCTTCAGAATTAAAAAAAAAAGGTATCTGTCTTTCTCCAACAGCAGCTTATTTGTTACTTTAAATAAAAGGCCCAGAGAGCATGGAATCATACCTATTATAGAAGTGCTATAATTTCTAAAATAGGTATTACAGAAATACCTATTATAGGGATTCAGTATCTGTCAAAGGGGAGCAATAGGCCTGTGAAATCAGTGGAATACATTACATGATCTGTAAACCTTTCTGGTCTTACCTTACAATGATTCTCTAGGTTTGATCTATGGATACTCAGGTCAAACCAAAAGTATCACTGGACACCAAAAAGGCTGAATAGTTTATGAGGATAATTTGAAAAAACACAAAACTCTTCCATGCATATCATTGAATTTCTGGGTAAGAAAGCAAAAAAGTGTGTGATAGGGTACACAGTCTAGTTGATCTTTGACAGTAAGAATGTACCATTTCAAATCAAACTATATGGACAAAGAAACTTTTGGTTATGCTATTTTACTATTTCCATCAAATTTTATTTCCTCATAAAGAAGAGACCACCTAAATGGGATTGGGAAGAGCCAATTAGTGAGTAAAATGCTCTAGAAGTATTTTAATACCCCTCAAGGACCAATTATGACCTGAAGATGTTGTTGTACTGATTAGCAATACTAATTGAAATTTTTTTCTAACAAGTTCATAACCTACGTATACTTTCCAGCTGTATGTTGTAGCTCTCAGGGATTGGCAAGACTGAATCAGAATACCTCTTTGCCAAGACTTGTCTGCAAATTCTTAACCTTTTTTTGTTTGCCAAGAACAAAGAAAAATTGTTGTAAACTTAGCTGCTGTTGTAACATATGAACAGTCTTTTCTGAAAATGCAAATGAGACAAACAAGAAATTGTTACATCACTTGCAGCATGCAGCTGACATTTGGTTTCTGGTACTATATGTATGTATTTCTTTCATACCTTACTTGATACATTTTATAGTGCTTTACAATTTTCAAAGCACTTGCATATGTGGAATATCATTTGATCTTTTTTGAGATCCACTGTTTTCAATATACTTCATGTTTCAAAAATTTTGATTCTTAAAGTTTTATGGTGCATACAATACACAACAAATGTTTTGATTATTGTTGTATGGAAAAATTGTATTATATCCCCAAATATAGGTTACACACATTTGGCAAAGTAAGCTGTTGTCAATTTTTATTGCCACATGAACTGGATTTTTGAATACTACCAAAAGCATCTGGGTATTTTTTAAAATGCAAAAGCATCATTTAATGTATGTTGCTTATGCCAATATACAAGATAGCCAAGTATTTTGGGTTGGATGGATTACTACTGACAATTTGATTAGGCTTAAAAATTTGATACACTGAAATATTACTAACATTTAGGTTACTATTAAGCTCACTGCTGCAAATCAATGTGTATTTTGGGTTGTTCAGTTTCTTTACTCTGTTTTCTAAAAGTTATAAAAATACTCTGTTGGCTCAAAGTCATGCTTCATAGTTAATGGGACTCAGTGCATAAGATGGTGAGACTTAGCAGTTGTCATTATTGGGGAATGAAAAATTTATCAATTCATGGTTTTGTTTGATCAGTGATTACTGCATCCCAGTATCCCAGTGACAATGTATTCTCCAGAGGTTTGGAAAGTGATTTGGGGAACGGGGGAGGGGGGACGGGGATAGGAGGTGGAAGGAGAAGACTATATTGAAGATCTGTGCCAAAAGAGAAATATATTAGAGTAATTCTGTAAATAAAAATGGAAAATTTTAGTCAAAATAACATAATGAAATGTGACTGAAACCTGTATTTTTGCCATCTGCCTGCCTATTCCGGACTTGCTCTAGCCTGTGTAGTGAGGCCAAAGGCTAAAATGAATTCATTGTCTCCAGGCACATTGCCTTCTTTTCTTTCCTTGAATACACCAAATTCCTTGGCATTTTCTCTGCTTGGAGTGCTCTCCCCATACTCTTTACTCTATACTTAGTAAGGCACTACTTAAGTTTTACGTTCTCCATTCAAGTTCACTTCCTTGGAGAACCCTCCTTTTGTAATAAATACCAAGTTCAGTTCTCCAGTTGGACACTCTAACAGCACCCAAGTATATAACTTCCAAGTTGGGCATGTAGGTGCAGAGCTAAGGATATTTTGTATTAGATATCACATTTGAAGGGACTAAGTGGAAGAAGCATCATGAAAGTAAACAAAGGATGTGCTCAATGCATGTTTCTCTAAATCTTTATGCGGGGAGGGGTAAAGAATAGTTTTTAAAAATATTGTGTTCCTAGTGTGTGTACAGCAGCATGTCTTGCTCTGTGAAATATACACCAAGTTAGACTTACCCCCTGCTTTGTGAAGCTTGAAATCCATTTGGGGAGATAACCACAAAGAAACATCTCATCTAGACTCAGATCAGGCATAATATAATGAAATCTTCTATCATGTCACCCATATAGGGCTGACCTAGATGAGATTATTAGAAAGCTACGACAAGGTTTCTTTGACTTGTAGTACTTTCCCACAATGTTCTCTGGGTTAACACATTATATTTATGAAATTGTCCATACGATAACCAAAGTAGAAATATATTACATTTTAACACATAAACACAAATAGGTTTAAATCTTCTCCAGAAAAGATCAGATCCATGGCAGACAAACAGGGAAAGAAAATAGGGAATATCTGGAAAATGGGCTCAGAGGAAAACTGTGTAGTATAAAGGCCCCAGGTGTCAAGATATAAGGAAAAGATAAAAAGGAATAGACAGAGGCTGCTAGCACCAAATATAGATATTTTCATACTTTATGATTTTACCCTGGGCCAGCACTGGTGACTGATTTCCAAATCCTTTTCTGGACTCTTCCATTTTATTTTGATTCTTACTATCCTCAATATTCGGTGGGTATCAGAAATAGACAGAGCAAATTTAGCATATTGCCATGTCTTACTAGGATGCTTGTTAATGCCCGCCCAGGAGGCTTCCTGAAACCTCTGAGACACAGCGCAGCGTGTCTCTGAAAGCCCAGTTTCCATTCAAGATAAACGGGAAAATTCTATTTTGAAGTCCGTAAGGAATTCCATAATTCCTTGCATCAGCTAGTTCCAATTATATTGGTGACAAACTGACCTATGGCAGAATTAGCGGTATGGAGAGGAATGAGGTCCAAGAGTTCACCATTTTCGCTGCTTCAATCCGCACTGAAATGTAACTTGTGAAAAGAGAGAGAATGATGAAGATGTAAGATAAAGGGCTACAGAAATTCTCCTGAGCTGCCCAAGGAAGAAAGCATTTCGCGACCCTCCAAGCCCAGTGAAGGGCCTAGTTTCCCAGTGGGTATTACCATGAGGATGCAGAGAGAAAAAAATCACAGGCTGACAGATTTCATTTGACAGCCAGAATAGAGTATGGATTAGAGTGGACTTACTGATATTCTATTCATGAACTGTTGTGATTAGTAATCGAAGAAAATGTGGCCTTGGTGTGGAGAAAGTGGCCATGGTGGCTGCTGGGGGTAGGGAGTGGAAGAGATGTGACATGGGGGCGTTTTCAGGACTTGGAGTTGTCCAGGGTGGTACTGCAGGGACAGTTACTGGACATTGTATGTCCTCCCATGGCCCACTGGGTGGACTGTGGGAGAGTGTGGGCTATGGTGTGGACCATTGACCATGAGGTGCAGTGGTTCTCAGGGATGTATTCACCAAATGCAATGAATGTCTTATGATGATGGAGAAGGTTGTTGTTATGGGGGGAGGAGTGGGGTGAGGGGGGTGGGGGTATATTGGGACCACATTTTTTTTAATGTAACATTAAAAAATAAATACCTCATATTTTTTAATGTAACATTAAAAAAATAAATAAAGACAAAAAAGAGCAAAAAAAAAAGCAAGTGCATCTATTCGTTCAAAAGGATAGCATCTGATTTGGTGCCATAGCACGATAAAGAAATGAGAAAAAAAGCAGAAGAAATTCAACTCTAAATATATGAGTAGGATTTTGTGGCCATAGTCATTTTGCTCATAATTAAAAATCTGGTTGAGTTCACTGAGAGTATAGTCATTTTCAGGAGTATTAACTAGTAGAATTCTGATTGCAATGGACATTATTAAGAAAATCATAAGTTTCTCATACAAGCTATTTAATAATGTGGGATGATAACTAATGAGTGGCATCATAAAATTAAATTAGCAATTTGTTATTTTATTCCCTTCATGAGATTTTTTTTTATACTTTGAATTTTTTTTTCACATATGAAATATACCTACACTTCATTCTTGAAAGCATCATATATGATGTCACTACCATTTTAGGGTTAAAGTTAATATAATTTTGAAAACTAGTTAGCTCTTTGAGATTAGTAGAGGGCATTAAAGTATTGTAATGGAAGCAAGACCTGTCTGTTTAAAAAAATGTGGCATAGCTTTGTAATTGGGACTAAATTGCTCAATTGAAACTTTTACCTTAAACATTAAAAACTCACTAACTTAAAATAAATATACTTGATGGATGGTTCTTACCACAAATTAAAGGTTGCCCTTTCATTAAGCTAAATGTGTCATTTATAAACTAACTTTGGGGTGTTACCTTGTAGAAGTACATAAGTTCAGATATGATATCTATGAAAATAATCATAATAATGAGACTTTATGTAGGATTTGAGACATTTTCGGACTTAGAAATTTACACAAACCAGATTTCCACTGGTGGATTCTAAGATAAACTAACAGTAATGTCACACGCATATTGTGTTATTTTATTTACTAAATTCTAAATTAAATTTCTGCTCTGGTGACATACAGGTCATCTAGAGCACTCTGTCAGGTAATCCAGGAAACTTCCAACACCAAATTAAAACCAAACTGAGGGAAGCGGACTTGGCCCAATGGATAGGGTGTCTGCCTACCTCCTTGACCCATGTGGAGCTGGCCCACGTGCAGTGCTGATACACGCAAGGAGTGCCCTGCCACGTAGGGGTGTCCCCTGCGTAGGGGAGCCCCATGTGCAAGGAGTGCACCCCATAAAGAGAGCTGCACAGCGTGAAAGAAAGAACAGCCTGCCCAAGAATGGTGCCACACACACGGTGAGCTGACATAGCAAAGATGACGCTACAAAAAGAGACACAGATTCCCGGTACTGCTGATAATTATAGAAGCAGTCACAGAAGAACACACAGTGAATGGACACAGAGAGCAGACAACTGGGGGGGAGGGGGGTGGTGAGGAGGGAGAGGAGGGAAATAAATTAAAAAATAAATCTTAAAAAAAAAACAAAAAAAAAACGAGCAGAATATTTTCACTAAAAGAGATTTGAAATCTGTGGTTGGCAAGTTTGAAATGTGTGTGGCCTTATTTGACCAAAACATTGTCAGAAGTTCCCTAAAATCTGCGTTTCCTTCTTTGTGCTACCAGGTTTCCTTGTGTTTCTCCAACACATATACAGGTAAAATACAAATAGGGAAAATTTGTTAGCTAAATTTCTCACATTTTCCTAAGTGCTCTATTCCTCTTATTTGATGTTTACTGGGTGCTTATCCAGTGCTTAGCCTGTGCAGTGTGTACAAGTGTGCTACACTCACACACCCAAACTCCTTTAATCCTTAGCAGTAAGGGAAAGCAGTTGGGCATGTGCCTGTCACCTGGGAGGTCCCGGGTTCGGTTCCCAGGGCCTCCTAAAGAAGACGAGCAAGACAGCAAGCTGACATGATGGGCTGGCGTGGAGAGCTGACACAACGAGACGATGCAACAAGATGACACAATGAGATATACAACAAGCAGGGAGCAGATGTGATTCAAGTGACTGGGTGCCTCTCTCCCACATGGGAGGTCCTGGGTTTGGTTCCCAGTGCCTCTTAAAAAAAGAAGATGAGCAAACACAGAGAGCACACAACAAACGGACACAGAGAGCAGACAGTGAGCAGTGAGTGCAAACAATGAGAAGGGGAAGAAATACATAAATAAAATAAATCTTAAAAAAAAAAACTCCAGGGGTAAGAGTCTAATAATAAAAATGGGAGCACTGTAACAGTGTATAACAGGAGGACTGGAACCCTGACTTTGCCACTCAGTGTTTGTGTGAACTTGGATAACTTAGATCAGTTTCTTCATCTTATAAAATAAAGACAAGAGTACTTATATCATAAGGTTATTGTGAAACTAAAATGATACAATATATATAAAGCTCATACCAGAGTGCTAATAATATAGTAAAGAACAATAGATGACATTTATTATTTTTACTTTTTAAAATATAATATTGTCACAGGGCTATATAGTAAACATTATAGGTTTTATCTATATGACCATATGGGCAAATGGATATGGAATATCCTCTTGGATTTTTTATTTTGTTTTGTTTTTTGTCTATTTAATCCTCAAATGATAATGTTAGGAAAATCTGAATGACTAATTGAATTTGGTATCAGAGAGCTGTAATATATTTTGCCTTTTTAATGCTCAGTTTCCCAATATTTTACTTTGTAAATCTTAAGGCATCAAGATTAGAAATGCTTATTCACAATCACAGAACAAACCCACAATAGAATGGTAATAGAGTGATACCAAATTGAATATTCCTTCATTGCCCCTACAGAAAGCAATTAATACAGAAAGTACTTTAAAGCATTTACCTTTAAAAAATAATTAATTGGGAAAATAAAAATCAGAGACAGGGAAGATTACTCAAATTTGTTTTCATAAAAGAGAAATAAAAAAATTTTTTTGAAAAATATTTTTTGGATATTATGAAATAAAGAGCTCAATCAAAGTCAGGTTTTAAAGAGAGAAATGATCACTTGAAAGACTGAAATAAAATGAAGATGTTTCAGAAGCAAGAGAATATTGGCTATTCTTAAAGAAAAAGCAAAAAGTAGATTCAAGTATAGCTTTCTGAAGAAAATACAGAATGAAATGTGCCTATTTTAACACATCAATTAAAAGTGATAATTAAAAGCCAAATACCAGCTATGGACTATAGGTAGTAGTAATATTATGACAATGTTCTTTCATCATTTGTAACAAATGTGTCACAAAAATGTAAGGTGTTGGTGGCAGGGTGATGAATGGGAATCCTGTATGGTATACGTGATTGTTCTGTTAACTCACAGCTTCTTGAATTAAAAAAAATAAAAATTTTAAAAAGTGATACCAGATATTCCTAACTAACACTCCCCTAGGAAAACTCCTTTAGTTCACCTCTATTTTCCTTCTTCTCTTTGTTGATTTTCTAGGTAAATTTGAGTGCTCTTAATAAATACATGACAGAAAATTGGAAAGAGATTTTTTGCAATGCATACCAGATGAATATAGTGCTTACTTGAATTATGTGCAAAAGAGGATAATGATATTCTGCAAGATTTTGCTTTTCAGCCACAAATCAAAAGATCCATTTTCATTAGAATATTTCCCAGAGAGGGAATCAGTCCCTTGGGAGTGCACCATGACACCCCAAGAAAGCAGAAATGTGCCCAGCTGTGCTAAGCCTCAGCCACGAAGAGCCCACTCAGACCCATGCTAGCTTGCTCCACGTCCTCCACTGCCGACCCAGCCTCACTGCCTACCCCTGTCATTTATTTAAAATGAATATTTAATTGGGTGCTCATTATAAGCCCAGCACTCTGCTGTGGCTTCACATGCTGCACAACTTTTTTTATTGTGGTTACATATATATTACATAAAATTTGCAATTTTAGCAATTTTTAAGAGTACAATTCAGTAACACTATTACTTTTAAAAAAAAAATTTACTTTTTTAATCTCCCCACTATTACCTTTACAATGTGGTGCTACTACCAACACCACCTGCCACTAAAATTTTTCCTCACCCACAAGAGAAACTCTCTGCCCATTAAGCAATAACTCCACATTTACCTTCCCAACAACCTGATAGCCTCTAGTCTATACTTTCTCTGTATATTAATTTATATAGGCCCCTCCTCTATTTTAAATTTTTAAAAAAAATCTTTTTTTAGCTTACCCCCGTTGTCTTCCCACAAGTCTCCAACCTTGCCCCTCTTAATGATTAACCTTACATCAGTCTTGACTCACTGACAGTAAGCGGCAGCCTGAGGCTTTCATGAACCCCAGAAAAGATCGTGTCTGTACAGCTAATCTATTCCTGTGAGTGCACCTATTGTAGGTGGGACCTTTGGATCAGATTGCTTCAATAGGGCATGACCCAGGGTGGGTCTTAATCCTCTTTACCAGAATCTTTTATAAACTGGATGGATATGGAGAGAAATACACAGAAACAGCCACAAGAGTTAGAAACTCACAGAAGCACACAGTGAGAGGCAACCAGGAGAGCTGAAATCAATGGAACCCGGGAGAGAGGAAGCCACTGAAGCCAGAAGCTGAAAGCAAGAGGCCTGGAGAACAGGGGAGATCAGTGGACGCCACCATGTGCCTTGCCTTATGAGGGGAATTGAGGCCACCAGCAGCTGGTCCTCGGGGAGAAAAGCATCGCCTGATGAAGCCTTGATTTGAACATTTCCACGGCCTCAGAACTGTGGGCTTATAATTTAATAAATCCCCATTGTAAAAACGAATCCATTTCTGGTATATTGCCTCCAGCAAGGTTTAGCAAACTAAAACAGGATTCCTCAGTTTTCCTCATCCTGACTTGGATTTTTTCTGTACAACCATTTGTGCTCACTCATGAAAAAAGTCAGCACTCCCTCTTTAAAGGCTGAACTTCCCATCGTGATTTCTATCCCATCACTTTTGACCCCACTGGGACCTTGATTCAACAATATTCTCCTCTCTGGTATCTTCAGTTTCTCCCTATTTCCTTCCGACTTACCAACATCCTTAGGTTTCCTCTTCCTAAAAACAAACAAATTATTTCCTCAAACCTGATAACACCTTGCATTGTCATCCAGCTAGTCTATTGTCATTAGGAAGTTTCTCAACGAAGTACCCTACAGCAGAATTCTTGACGTGGAATTGGAGGACCCCTAGGCCTCCTGAGTCTCTTTTACAAGTCTGTGAGGTCTTCCCTGTCCCAACAACTCCTCTGTTTGAGCCAAGATTTTCTACATATACTGCAACCAAAACAACATATTCCAACAGATTGAAAGCAGAAGTAGATATGAGAATATGGCTGTCTTCTCTTAAAGAGAATGGCAAAAGTGCAAACCAATGCTCTCCTCTCACTGAATTACGTTTGGGAAAATAGAATTATTTTTCATAAAACTATGTTGTTGGTGTTAATATATAATGGAGTTGGTATTGTTATTTTTAAATATATTAAGAAATATTTTAACTCCTCAGTTTTAAATTTCTAGCATATCATTTCTATAGCTAGATATAAGAGATAGCCCACATAAACGAAAGCTCATTGCAGGGTTCTCAATTTTAAGAGTCAAAAAGTATTTTGAGATAAAAGGATTTGATAACAACAGGTCTACACGGATGGTGCCTTTTCCTCACACTCTCCCTTCATTCTTTTATCTCAGATCATAGAACTGGGCCCCTCCAGTGACCAAAATCATATTTTTCGAAGTTATTACTGTACTGAGCAGTTTTCCCTGGTCCTTTGTCTCCCCTGATTTATCAGCAAAGTTTAACAGTGCTTACATTCTTTTTCTTTGTGCAGTTCTTTCCTTCTATGACAACCAGCACCTCTGGCTTTCTCCCCACATTCCTGATCACCTCTCTTTTGCTCTCTTGTTTCCCATTCCCTGTCAATTTTCCTCTCCATTTTATATATATATGCTTGTCTGTAAAGATGTTTTCCCCATCTCTTTTCCAAACTTCTTTCCAGGTCTGAAGTCTTTCCCAAAGTATCAAGCGGAAAGCATTTCAGTGCCCAGCGGAATCTTCTGCATCTCAGTGGCAGGGGGTCTAAAACCAAATTTAACAGCTTTCCCTCTAATACTTCCTGCAATTAATTTGACTCCAGCCTCTTCATTAGCCCAATTCTCTTAGTTATCCTAAGTTTTAAGACTTCAGAGTAATTTTTCAATCCTTCTCTCTTTACCACATCCAATGAATCATATGTTCTTTTTTTTCTTCTACGGTTTTCTCCTCCATTCCCAGGCAATGCATGTTTGGGAATTTATCATCACAAACTTAGATCATTTCCCCCCACCCAGGAATAGAATTGCATGTGCCCAATTAAACCTACACATTCCTTTATATTAATCACTGAAATAATTGTTTTCCAACTTTTATTTTTAACCAAGGAGAATGTTTTCCACTAAAAATATGTAATCCCAATATTTACTTGGTAGGGTTGTACAGGTGGATTTTACCACTGATCCTGGGACCTTCTGGAGTGGGGGAGAGGCACTCATTCTCTTGCACCACCTCAGCTCCCTGGTCTGCTGTGTCTCCTATTGTCTCTCCTCTGTGTATCTCTCTTTGTTGCATCATCTTGCTGCACCAGCTTTTCACTCAGGCCAGCTTGCTGCATGGGCCAGCACTCCTGCATGGGCCAGCACTCCACATGGGCCAGCTCTCTGTGCAGGCCAACTTGCTTTCATGAGGAGGCCCCGGATATCGAAGCCTGGACCTCCTATATGGTAAACAGGAGCCCAATTGCTTGACCCACATCTGCTTCCTTTTTTTTTTTTTAAGATTTATTTATTTATTTCTCTCCCCTCCCCCCCTTCCCCCCTTCCCCCCCCGCCCCGGTTGTCAGTTCTCTGTGTCTATTTGCTATGTCTTTCTTTGTCTGCTTCTGTTGTTGTCAGCAGCACAGGAATCTCTGTTTCTTTTTTTTTATTATTTTTTATTTTTTTTTATTTTTATTGACTTTGTAATAATATTACATTAAAAATATATATGTGAGGTCCCATTCAACCCCACCCCCCCACCCCCCCTCTCCCCCCCCAACAACACTCGTTCCCATCATCATGACACATCCATTGGATTTGGTAAGTACATCTTTGGGCACCTCTGCACCTCATAGACAATGGTCCACATCATGGCCCATACTCTCCTCCATTCCATCCAGTGGGCCCTGTGAGGATCCACGATGTCCGGTGATCACCCCTGAGGCGCCATCCAGGGCAGCTCCACGTCCCAAATACGCCCCCACCTCTCATCTCTTCCTGCCCTTCCCCATACCCATCGTCCACCATGTCCACTTTTCCCAATCCAATGCCACCTCTTCTATGTGGACATTGGATTGTTTGTGTCCATTGCACCTCTATGTCAAGAGGAGGCTCAGATTCCACATGGATGCTGGTTGCCATCCTCCCATTTTCAGTTGTAATCACTCTAGGCTCCATGGTGTGGTGATTGTCCTTCTTCAACTCCATCTTAGCTGAGTGTGGTAAGTCCAATAAATCAGATTGTAGGTGCTGGAGTCTGTTGAGGCTCAGGACCTGGCTATCACATTATCAGTCCAGAGATTCAAATCAGCTCTCCATGTGTGCGGCGCCATTCCTGGGCAGGCTGCACTTTCTTTCACACTCGGCAGCTCTCCTTATGGGGCGCACTCCTTGCGTGCATCAGCACTGCACATCGGCCAGCTCCACACAGGTCAAGGAGGCCCAGGGTTTGAACCGCGGACCTCCCATGTGGTAGACAGACACCCTAACCACTGGGCCAAGTCCACTGCCCTACATCTGCTTCCTGATGCTGGTTTTTTGAGAGGGCCACTTTTGACACATTTATCAGTACACCAGAGATAGAGAATATCTACTAATAGTACCTACAGAAGGGATGCATGGGAGGGGTTTTCTTTTTGTTTTACATATTTGAATATTTCTTTAATCTACATCCACATTTTATTAAAAGGTTGCCTAGTTATAGAATTTCAGGTTAGAAATCATTTTCCCTCAGAATTTTGGAGATGTTACTCAAGCTCTTTTGGCTCCACAATATCTTTCTGTGAGATTTTAGGATCTCTTTTTATTTCTGATGTTCTGAGGTTTCGTGATAATGTGCTCTGACAGAGTATTTTTCTCTCTTGGCTGGGAAATCAGTGGACCCTTTCAGTGTAGAAATTCAATTTTTTAGTTCTAGGAAATTTTCTTGTATTATTTCTGCTCTGATTTCTTCTGTACTCTTTAAAAAGAATCCTTTTAGTCTTAGTTAACTTAGTCTAAATTCAAATTTTATCTGTTTTCTACCTTTTTCTTTATTCTATTTAATAAAATTTTTCAATTTTATTTTTATTTTCCTATTAATTATTTTGCCATCTTATTTTACATTTCCAAGAGTTCTTTCATATTCTCTGTGGTGTTTTATACAATTCCCTTCATTTCATGGGTACAATATCTTCTCCCATCATGTCTTTTGATGTCTATCTGTACTGAGACTGTTTCCTTTATGTTTATTTTTTTGGCACTTATTGTCTGTCTCTACCTTGTAGGGTAGATGTATTTCTCAAACGTCCACTGATCTGTGGCTATCTGTTCACACTGAAGAGTGGCACATTCTTCCAAACTTTCCATCTTTATGTGTTTGGAAAGGAGTGCGTCTAGTTCCTTGGTAAGCTCCATTTTAGGATGATATGACAATAATCTGCTTTTGTTGTGCAGAAGAATCCAAATTATCAGTTAAGTAAGTCTTGTGTCATGAGCCAGTCAGTATTTTCATACAGGACAGCTCTAATCTTAAGCATGGGTGGCGTGTGTGTGTCTAAGTCTTATTGCCAACTTTCTCAGAACTGGGAAAAGTAAAGGAGTTAGAAGGCATCATTCCATATGTGTGCTTTCACTTAATTTACCTATTTTTATTCTGATACCACACATGTACCTTCCTCTAGCTTAGTGTCCCCAAGCTCAAAATCTCTCAGCCTCCATCTTCAGAGAATAAACCTCCTGTCTCCAGCCTGGGTGGCAGAAGTCCTTGTCAACACGACTGCAAGGTATTGGAGCTGATCTGTGTACCGAAATGCTTCTTACTCACATCATTAGATAGGACTGCCCTCGTGAGATCAGCTTTCTCAAGTCCCACTGAATTTGAAGGCAGGAATACAGTTAGTTATACAGAACTGTATAGTGTGTATTATCATAGGTTGATAATATATGTTGATTTTTTAAAAAACTGAATTCCTGATAGCAGTTCTACTTCTGTGTTATCATGTGGTCCTCTTTATCCTTACTGTTTTTCAGAGACCCCACTCTACCTGCTTAGACAGAGAATAGAGGAACTGTAAGATGTGAGGGTATGTAACTTAAGGAGGTTTGGATATTACCCCATTTAGAATATATATATAGGTTCTACTAAAAATTACTATTATGGCTTTAATTCACCATCTGACTGGTTTCCTGTGTAAACTTTCACTGAAATCTTTATTACAGAGAATTGTGTGGCTCACTCCCTAATCCTGTTCCTAATTTACAATTCGAATAAAAACATGGGAGGCAAACTAATCCACTAATGAGTTGATTGGTACTTAAGTATGACAAGTATAGATTTACAGAATAGAGACATTTTTCCCTACACTATTTTCAATATTAAATTAAAATGTCTAATTTCTAGATGGAAAATGAGTTCAAAAATAATGTAGTTGGATTTGTGTAAGTCTTCTGATGTCTTTCATTAAGAACTGATTTACATTATATTTCCATTTCTTTTCTCTCTCCCCCCAATCCCATCCCCATCCCACATATGGAGATTTTGGTGACCAAATCCACAAATAATACATTGTGTAAAGTGTTGTAGAAAAAATTAGGCATTTTATTCTAGTGAGTAATTGTTTCCATATTTCATGCAACAAAACGAGACACAGATTCCGGGTGCTGCTGACAAGAATACAAGTGGGCACAGAATAACACACAGCAAATGGACACAGAGAGCAGACAACTTGGGGGGGAGGGGCAGAGAAATAAATAAATAATAAATCTTTTTTTAAAAAAAGAGAACATATTAATAGCAACTGGGTATTTGGGAGTTTAAAAGTTGAATTTGGGTGATTCTTTCTGTGGTGCAGAAGAAATGAGAAAACCAGGATAACACTAGTTTTCTAGTGAAAATTCTTAAAAGCACATCCAGAAAAAGGGAGAGAGGTGGAGCAAGAGAGAGAGGGAGAGGGAGAAAGAGAGGGAAGGAAATTGAGAAGACCTGGCAATCTGCTAAAATACTGAACTTTCTTAATTAAGGGGAATAAAGTCCCAATCATTTAAAAGTACTTCCAAGGAAAACCACTATTTTCTGTCCATTATGTTTCTTTCTACCTTTTTTCTTGTTTTCCCTAAAAAGTAATTAACCATTGATCACTTCAGAAAAGCACTTACTCTGATAATATGGTTAAGAAAAATGAGGTTTCTTCCTGTTTCTCTGCCAAAGATTTGCAGCCAAAGTTATGAAAGAAGAATCTAAGAAAGGGAAACTATGCAAGTTGAATGAAATTCCATTTACAAATATTACTGTGGCAAAATAAAATGATTGCTCAAATATCTAAAAACTTTTGAAACTTTTGAAACGGTATTTTTACTATAATTTAGGGTGCCATATAGACACAGGCTCATGTACCTTTCTAAGGTACAAAATTTTGAAATTATCAGCTTTGATTTGTGCATCTATAAAATAATACCTACCCAGAATTGTGGTGAAGAAAAAACAACAGCATACAAGTCAATGCTAAAGAAGCGGTAGCCAAGGAAAAAACAAACAAAACTCCCAAATAAAAGTACATTATACCTGTGTTACCAGATTTTATTGGGTTCTTGGCTATGCTGGAGAAAGGAATTTCAAGAGCACGCCAGGTAAGTTAGGCCAGTAATTTATTCAGGTAGGCAGGGAAGAGAAATGGGAGAAAATAACAGAGCAGGGGTCCCGGGTAGAGAGGAAGGGGGTGAAAAGGGATAAAGAGGGCTGATTTACAGACTACAATTCCCCACTATAGATTATAAATCCCCAGGTTTACCTGTATGGCCACGTGGCAGAGGAAAAATGGCCAGAGCGGTGCAGAGGGTAGATACGGGCCCAGAGGCGGAGAGCAGGGCCAGAGCGCTCAGGCCTTGCCATCTGCGTTATAAACTATTAATTATTCCACCCCTTTGCTAATGGCAGGGGAGGGGCTCCAGCTGTTTGCTCTTCTGATTGGTCACCCCACCCATCAATGCCTTAGTGAGGACCCAATGATAAAGTCCCCAGGGAACATCTGGGGCTTTTCCTTGCATCCAGAAGAAGTCTCTGTTCTGGATGGCAGAATCTTGGGGGAGGGTCTTCCAGCAGCCATCTTGGGGGTTACTGATGTCCACGTGGACTCTCTGCCAGGTTCCAGATCCATCTATTAATTCCCTATCTTACTAGCCTGCTTCACCAGGACTGACTATAACTTATGGACCAACATAAGATACTTCTGAAACTGAAAGCAGATGTTATTAATAATTACACCTGAACCACAGGTATAAAGCTGGATGGTCCCAAGCACACTAAGACATATATTTGGTCTTTCTAACAATAACCAATTAATATGGCAACTGATAAACTAATAAACTTCCTTTTTTTGGAGATCACATAAACAGAGGGCAAACAGAACCTCGATTCAATAGTGTACCAGCAGTTCACCTAAATTTTCAAGGAGTAATGTTTGTTAGGAATATGGTCTAACAGAGCATGAGTTTACCAAAGTAGAGGTCACCCAAGTTTCTTCAAAGAGATCCGCCAGCTAACTTGGCTCAAAACCTTCTCTTGTCAATCAGAATTACAGCAAGATTTTACTATGTGCCTGATTGAAGGTGATATCCATTCCAAGTGTTTTCAAAATGTTTGCTTTTTCAAAACTGTCCTTCCAGCTAAGGTTCTGTTTTTGAAAGTGCCTGTGATTTCCTATCAGAAATTAAAATGACACTTAATGCGAACAAAACGTGTTTTCACTTGAAATGCAATTAAACCAACTTGGAGAAACAGTCTTCTTCTAATGAAGAAGAAAACAGCTGTGTTTATTGAGCTGCTCTAATGATATTAGAATTTTCTATTATAGAAACATTTGCTTTACTGAAAATATATGATTTTCTAAATTATAATTGACATTGTAGATAATGCTATTTTAATTACAATTTTTTTTCAATCAAAATATTTCTTTTGTGAATCCTTTTAACTCAGGGGTTGGGATGGTTCAGTCATGTATTCATAGAGATTTTTAGATAGAGTATTTTTTAAAGGCTTGTGTTTAGAAGGTCTCCCAGCAAATATTTCATTTCGTGACTAGATTTCATTTTTTCATGATTATGCTGAAATTTTAATTTTTAAGAAAAAACTAATTTCTGCATTAATGTATTTATGTTTCCTCATATGTAAAAATTACAAATAACACTTCTGTAAATAGCTAAGTTTTTCTTTTCATTTCCATTTGTCTGTTTTGGCATTTGCAGATACAATCTAAGTCTTAGTTTACTTACACATCAATGTGACTTGCTGATGTTTTTCTCAAAGCTGAAAGAAAAAAAATGCCTCCATTTCCACATTTAACATTTTTCTTGACCTTTCATAATGCAGGTTCATAACATTAGGAGAAATAATAAATGACTATTGTATATATAAAGGCATATATACAAATAATAGAGGAAATACGCAATTTCCTAAGATAATGTTTGAATACGTCATTACCAACAACAACAAAAACATCACTGCTGTTAAGGGTTTGATCTTGAAAGCATAATTGTAATTCCCTCTGTTTGGATACAGGATGTAGTCAGGATATAAAACCCTAGAAATTTAAGTAGGATGAAAGTGATCTAGTTAATCATATAGCCATAAAAGATTTTTATATCTTAAATTTAGGTTTGGTATGCATTGGGCAACAAATGAAATGTTTCAACTGGATTGACTTTACTTAGTTTAACTTAAATAATTAATTCGACTACGTTATTGTCCTTCTTTGAAATAATCACTGAGCAGACTTTTAGAATCATGTAGAAGCTGATAGAATCTATTTGAGTTAATATTCATTGCTATTAAAAATTGTACTTAACTTTATACAGAAATTGCCTTAAAATGATAGCTCTGTCCATTTTAAAGAGTAAAATAGTGGTATCTATCAGCAGTGAAGTGTGAATGACACTGTTAATTAACTAGACATCCTAGAAAATAGACTCAATATTTTCAACATACCTATCAGGTTAAAGCATTGCACTCAGTGCTATAAAAGATGCAAAAATTCCAATAACACAGAATCTACTCTCAAAGAGCTTATCACTTATTTATGTGTAAATTAATATGCATCCATCATCAAGAAAGCAGATACTGCTTTGATCAGTGAACATGTTAGCAGTGTAATCAGGCATGGGCCTTATTCTCGAGGATTTGCAATGTAAGGCAGAAAGATTAGGCCAAAGAGTAAGGTTAAAATTAATTACTTTTGCACTCTGGACCATTTTGATATGCATGAACAGAGAACTGTATTTTTGTCAGATAAGTTATGTTGTTAGTGAGAAACCATGTGCTGCTTGTGTCCACACAAGGTGGCCTGCTTGTGTCCACACAAGGTGGCCATTATCTTGACCAGTCACTTGCCCCTTGTACAGAAACTCTTAGGTGCTTACAACCTGCTGTGCTGAAAGCATGGAAGCCAGTGGGTCTTCTCTGCAGTGGTAATGGAACGATGCTCGAAATGACTCAGATTATACAGTGAATTAACCATCCCTTGAAAAGGTAAAAAAAAATCGGTTATTTAATCAATTGTCAATAAATCAAACCCTGTTAAATAGTAGCTATGTACAGCAGGGAAAGAGAGAGACTGAGAGGGGAGGCATTTCCTTGTTTGTTTTTTGTTTATTATTATTATTGAAATAATGAAAATGCTTTAATAATGATTGAAGTGATGAGTGCACAACGGTGTGATTTATACCAAATACCATTGATTGTACACTTTGGATAAATTGTATGTTTTATTAATATGTATCAATAAAATGGATTTGTTTAAAAAAATAGGGTGAGTTTGGGGGAAAATATACCAAATGTCAGATAAATAAAAAATCTGCACCTTTGTCTATATCCCTCAAACTATGTTTATAGACTAATTCCTTCACATAGGAGTGAATTTTTTAAAAAAATATTAGAAAATTACCAACGCAAAATTAGTTATAGGGCTTGGAAGGGACCCTTGTATGTGACGGACTGTGAAAGTTAAATTTTATTAGTTTCACTGCAATTCCACCTAAGGTCACAGATACTTTTAAAGCATGGAAAGTGTGTTTGAAGACAGTTAAGTCCAATTAAATACTAGTTCCATCATCACAAAATGGCGATACTGAAAGACTTAGAGATAGTGCATGGGTGTCTTCTTGAGAGTCTGAGGCTCGGTCTATACAAACACTAATAGCTGACAATTTCATGAATTTATAGACCCATCTGGATGGTTCAGACCTCAATTCCCATGCTCCCTTCAGAACTGAGGCTCAATTTGCTGAACATAGCTTACGATATTCTTTTAGAATCCATTTTACTTGGTGTCTCCGAGCTCACTTAAAGCACATTGTTAAGCATTCTAAGACTGTCCCAGGATTTGAAAGATTGAGCTTGCTTTGGTTTCTTGGAATTATTTAAGACATACCACAAGTTTCCTTGAAAAACACAATTAAGCCAAAGTGACTCTAGGGCAATGTTTTATGTTTGAATGAGCTTGTGAGTAGGGGATAAGTTCACCTAGTCATAGTAACATAGTAAATCATGTTGAGAGGAACCTTTCTCTAAACTGCATAGCTATAATTTCATTCCAGCTGATTTTGTGGGCTTAAAACATTTTATTCTGCCTTTCTGCCTCCTAAAGAGGCTCTTCTGTTTGGGTTATTTTTAGAGATCAACAGATAAAAACTTATGGCCTAGAACAAAAACAGCCCAAACACATCTCATCCATGCCAAAAACAATTGCTGCTTCAGGACCATGGACCTTCCTTAGCAACATGTACACATTTCCCTAATGAGTCCTTAGGTTGTGATATATTTTTCAGTTAAATGGCTATTATTTATAGAAAAATCTTGATGGTGGCCATGAATGTGCATCAAAGTTTATCTAGCATTCATCTCCATGGCAGGTACTTTATCTTACTGATTGTTTTGGCAGAAAACACACACAAAAATTATCACTGTGAGAAATAAAAATATACCTTACCCTTCAAGAAATTAAAAAAGAAAAAGCCACAACTCATCAGGACCCATTTGGACCTGTGGACAGGCTCATAAACTCATGGGGGTCCATTTGATGTCTGTGTGTCTGGCTGAAGCTCAGAGAAAGGGTCGAACACAGGATGGTTTTTGAGTAGTGGAGCTTAGATTTCCAAGTCTGACTTGATCTTCTGATAACTGTGAACATTTCCAAATTGCTTCCCCATGTGCTTTGGTTTATCCTTTCGAAAAAGAAAGAGTTTTACAAACTAAAACTGTAAAATAGAATGTAAGAAGACTTTTAGAGCCCAGGAACTATGAGATAATCTTGTCCATTGTTCAGCTCCTCATATTAGACGGGGAAGTTATGCCACAGGGTTGGGATGTGGTGGATTTGGGATCATCACCTCGGATTCTAAACTTCCTTCCCAGTTGCCATTTTCCCCCCTCAAAACCTTTGCTGCCTGAAGTCCTATACATAAAACTTTTTATTACTGCACTAGTTTTCTATTGCTGTGCACCAACCACATATCTAGTGGTTTCAAATAACACCCTTTTTATTAGCTTGCAATCCTATAGTTCTGAAGTCTAGGTGCTTCTGCTTAGGAGCTTCTGCTCAGGGATGTACAAAGATAAAACCAAGGTGCTGGCTGGCTGTGTTCTAATTTGGAGCTCGGGGTCCTCTTCTAAGCTTCTCAGGCTGTTGGTAGACCTGAGTTCCTTCAGGCTTTCTTGCTCACTCTCAGTCAGGGGTTGCTCTCCACTCCTAGAGACTGCCCTCAAGTGCGAGTCATGCAGCCATCTTACAACATGGAGGCTTACCTCTTCCTAACCAATGGCATAATCTCTCTCTTAAGAAGGACCCAGGTCCTTTTTTAAGGGCTCACCTGATTAGGTCACACTCCCCCTGAATAATCTCCCAATTGATAAACTCAATCGATCATTCATAATCCAATCTATTATGGGAGTGATAACACATCATATTCATAAGTCCCCCCAGCAGAGAGTGATCATAAAGGATGGGTACAGTGGAGAATCTTGGGAGTCACCTTAGAATTTTCCCTGCCAAATTGTTAATATTCCACTCAAGCACTAGTTTTCCTTTGACCTCTTTCCCCATTTGCCGCCTCCCATTGGGTCAGAGTCTTCAGTCCTATAGAAAACCCAAAGAGGGATGATGACAGGAGGTGAATAAAAAACTATGTGGTAAAAACTTCCAGTCCATCAAAGTGTTTTCTTTTTCAATAGCTACTTTTACGGATTTTACTTATTCTTTATAGCTTCAAGTGCCAATGGCCTGGGGTAATTCAGAATTGCCTATTCAATAATGATGGGGTAGTAAGAATTCCCAAAGAATTCTTTTGGCATGAACTTCCTTTGAGGGAAGTCGGCCTGGATTCAGAGCTGTCTGAGGAAAACTAGGTTGGCTCTGCTGAAGCAGCAGCTGCTGAAAGCTGGGTGTCAATGGCAACCCAAAGAGCCACCATTTTCTCAGTGTCTTCTGGAAGATGGGCACCCAGTTTCCGTGAGGTCTTTTAATCCTCACAATGTGACCTGATAAATAGGTGTTGTGGCCCCCATTTTACAGATGAGCAAACAGCTGTGAACCAGCAGCCAGATTCATTCTTTCCTGTTCTTTGAAAGATTTATTTTGCCCCTTCCCCTCTCTTGCCCTGCTGTTTTTGCCATCTGTGTTCATTCGCTGTGTGATCTTCTTATCTATTTCTCTTTTTTTTTTTTTTTTGTCTTCTCATTTTTTCTCCTCCAGGATTCACCAGGATTCAATCCTGGTGACCTGTGATGTGGAGAGAGGTTCCTGTCACCTGTGCCACCTCAGTTCCTGGTCTCTGCTGCACTTCACCTTGACTCTCCCCTTTGTCTCTCTTTTGTTGAGTCATCATGTTACTGTGTAACTCACTTGTGCAGGCACTGGTTTGCCACGCAGGCACTCACGTGGGCACTCGGCTCACCGCACTGGCACTTGGCTCGCCACGTGAGCACTCAGTTCGCCACGTGAGCACACTTTCTCTTCTTCTTTTTCACTAGGAGGCCCCTGAACCCAGGTCCTCCCATATGGTAGGTGGAGGCCTTATCACTTGAGCCACATCTGCTTCCCAGCTTCATTCTTGAGGACAGAGTTCTGTCAGGTTTCAGGGCAGTTCTGTGGAGACAGCGACCCACTTAATCTCTTGGAGAGGGAGGAGTGGTGGACGTGGGCTGCGGGGTGAAAGGTACTGTCTGGGAGGTAGGCTCCCACAGGCAATCAAAAAATGCCAGCTATATGAAGAAACTCTACGTCTCCCTCCTCCAGTTAGAATTAAATTTTCAATTTCCAACTGTCCTGTTGCAAATCATTTCAAAATTAAAATTTTAAGAAAAAAAATGTTAAGTTATCAAAATCAAGGCTATACAAATTAAGATTATTTTTCTTTATAGAAGAGTATACAAGTAAGGGGTTACTTGAGCTTTTCAATACTTCATTATGATGGTTGATGAGTAAAAAGTGTTGATAGAGCAGTTTCTTTAAATATAGGGAAATGTGACATATAGAGTAGGTTGGTAAGAGGCAAAAGTGTATTTAAGTACATAAAAAGCAGTGATAGAAATCCGCTGGACTTGTTCTAGAATACTTCTAACGTTAACTTTTGCTTGAACAGATCAATTAAGATATTACTAACACAGCTGCAGAGTTTCGAAGAGTTGTGGTTACTTTACGAAAGGCTAGTTTTATTTGGAGTAAAATTTTAAATTTGGAAAGAGTTCAAAATCCTTCAACTGCTGCTCAATCACTCTAGAGTTGAATTAAATGTAAATTGTTACTTGAATTTGTTTATAGCCTATTCATTTTAATACCAATTTGTTGGGTGTCTAAGGGGATAGAGAGATGATTCTGAGGCAAAAGTCTTGCATAGCCAAGACACACTTGAAAACAAATAATTATAATAATTGCATAATGACTAATAGGAGAACACTTTGTAAGACAATTAGGAAGACAGGTGAGTTTTGAGCAGTTTCTTTAGAATGGTGGTGAGTAGGTAGGTGAGGAGATGGATTCTCTGAGTTATTTGTAATGAAACGGAAGAAAGGGTCAAACGGTAGCTTTTGTTATGTTTTGTTTGTTAGAATGGTAAAAGATAATGTTCAAGGAGAAATGGGTAACTGGGCTTGCCTGGCATTCGAGGTTGGCAGGGCAGCAGCACAACAAGAGGGAGAAAGACTTGATAGTATGAAAGACCCATTAAATAAGAGAAAGAAAGGCAAAACAAAAAGGAAATTTGAAAATAATAAATGAGTTTAGAAAGCACCTAAAATATATAATAAATTCTTTACATTGCACTTTTTTTTTTTAAGGTTTATTTATTTATTTCTCTCCCCTTCCCCCCTGCCCCGGTTGTCTGTTCTCTGTGTCTATTTGCTGCGTCGTCCTCTTTGTCCGCTTCTATTGTTGTCAGTGGCACGGGAATCTGTTTCTTTTTGTTGTTGTTGTTGCATTATCTTGTTGTGTCAGCTCTCTGTGTGTGTGGTGCCATTCCTGAGCAGGCTGCACTTTCTTTTGCGCTGGGTGGCTCTCCTTACGGGGTGCACTCCTTGCACATGGGGCTCCCCTACGTGGGGGACACCCCTGCGTGGCACGGCATTCCTTGTGCGCATCAGCACTGTGCATGGGCCAGCTCCACATGGGTCAAGAAGTCCTGGGGTTTGAACTGCGGACCTCCCATGTGGTAGACGGATGCCCTAACCACTGGACCAAGTCTGCTTCCCTACACTGCACTTCTGAGATAGAGCTATAGCTTTTGTGCCCACAGTAAGCACATTCTTATAGAAAACCTAGCACCTTAGCACACTGCTGACCCTCAGGGGTCTATTATCATGAAAATAAAAAGTATTGTGGATTTCCACCTCATTTTGTCAGACTATGTAAAATGGGGGGACAGGGGAAAAAAGGTTATGCAATCCCAAATGAAATAAAACATACCTAAAAGTGATTTTCTCCTCCTGCCCATAAAAGTGGGCTGGTTTTGGTCAATCTAGTGAGACCGTGAAGACATGGGTTTCAATTGGATTGACAAAATTTTTTATTCTTGGATATATCTGATTTAGGGGATCCCAGAGATTCCACACCACTCTGGGATGGAACAAAGATCATTCACAGAATGCTAATCCAAACGAAATCTTAGATACTCAGTTGAATATCTAGGGCTAGGATCACCTCCAGAATGTTCTAAGTCCCCAAAGTTTCCTACATGCTTGATACGAGAACTTACGTGAGCCCAGAGCTCCAAGGACCATCTGAATGAGGTGATTTCTATCTTGTACTTTCTGGGAAAGAGTTGGAATAAACCCAATCTTTATCAGGAAGCAGAAAAGACAACATTTTCCATAAGAATGCAATCTTCTTCATGGTTGGTCACCAGTTAGTTTTTGGATGCTCATTTGGTTTCTGTCAAGTTAGCTAATTGTTCTGCTAAATCCTCTTGAAAAGATGGTTTGCCTTCTTGAGTTGTTAACATCGTGAAATTATTTTCCCCAATGAAAAAGAATTGAAAGATATATCTATTTTTTAACACACACATAACCCAAAATTCCCAAACACATAGTGTGTTGAAAGTTGGTCTGTTGCAAAGTAACTCGAGTTCTAGGCCTGGGTCCAGGGGTGGAGATGACTACAGCATTCCTCTGAGAACTTAACTCTTGGCTCTTAGCTCAAAAGTAAAAATCCCTAGTCAAGTCAGATATATGACGTCTTGGGTTCCAACGCGAGGAGGAACTGAAAAAAAAAATGGAGGAGGGATTCATAAGGATTTAATGAGGAAGTCAGAAGGAATTATGTGGGAACGAAGGAAAATGAATAATTTTGATGTCACTACATGTCTGGGCCAGGTACAGAATATTGTGGCTCAGCATTTCTTTCCATACGGCCCAGTTATCATGGCGCCATTTTGAAGTAATTTCCTATAGACTAGAATCTGTTTTGGATATACTTTCTACCAGATGTCTCTTATGGAACATACAGAAAAAAAGAGAGTTGACCTGTTAAATTACTCTCACTGTTCAAATATTAGAAGTACTAATTCATCACTCCCGACATCCAATTTATGTTTTAACATCATTATAAATTTAACAGGGGTGACTCTTTTCACAATAATGAATAAATGCCTTTTGAAAGGAAGAAGATGTTAACTTGGGAGAGGATCTTGTGGGGATGGCTCTTAAAAGACATCAACTTCTGACTCTCTCTCAGCTGCACAATAAATGTATGTCCACAGAATCTGGGCTCACCGTATACATGGAGAAATCCCGTTTTGCGTTTGCTATGTGGATATGGATAATGGCAAGAAAGCAAGACATTACAGGAATAGAATCTAAACTCAATGATAGTTCTAAGGTGGACACTGGGTTCAATTTGAAATGACTGCAGGTGGACTTAGCAAGGGAGTGTGAAGTGACAAGTCATCACTTAGGAAAAGGCAACTTGCATAAGCCCCTGTGCTAGAAAGGGGTGCTTAACTCCATTAACAGTGCCGGTGCTTGCAAATTCTCTTCCACTATCACTTTGTTAGGAAAGTCCTGCTAAAACCCGGCTGTTTTATGGGTCACACTTAAACACCAGAACCCAGGGGAGGAAATGAAGCCAATAAATTTAATACACAGGTGAAACTTGCAGAGGCAATTTAAAAATATATATATCCTTCTTGGGATTTTACCATTTCATAAAAGTTATGACCTCATCTCCTAGAGAAAATATTGAGAGATTATACTGATTAGTTAAGATTTTTGTTATATATGTTTGTTCTTAGAAAGCCTTATTTTAACACAAGTTATCCCAAAGGATAATGCCCTGGTATTGTAATTATTATCATTTTAAAATTTGAGCAAATAAATACACACATATACATAAACATGTTCTTATGTACATATGAAGGAAACCCTATTTATCCCCCAGTTATTCATTAAAAAACCAAAATGGATGTATTGCCTATGATGAGACAGGCACAGCGCCAGGGTTCTAACACGGAATGGGAAGTAACCACAGAGCTTAATGCCCAGTGAGGTCAGATCATTGTAAAAATAATGAAAAAAACAAATACATAATTCCAAACTGGGAGAAATGCTAGGAAGGAACATAAACATGCATGATGGGAGATTATCACTCGATGGGCTGATAGAGGTGTCAAAGGTCCTGAAAAGCTTTAAAAAGTAGGTGCAATCCAGGTGGCACATGAAGGATGAGTAGGAAGGAGGTAAAGCCGTGGTCATGGGAACATTTCAGGCAGAGGACACAGCCAGTGCCAAGGCCTGGAAGCCGGAAAGAATGGTGAGCTCTAGAGGCCGGTTGGAAAGAGGGCCCTGGGGCTGAGGCATGGGGAGTGGAGGGTGAAGCTTAGCACGGAGAGGCTGGGGATTGGAAGAGGCCAGCTGTAAGGGCCTTGACTACAGTGCTGGGAAGCAAGGGGGAGTAGACGAGGTCTGCATCTCAGGAAGGTTCCTCCAGTGGCTGTGCGGCAAAATGATGGCGGGAGTAAGAGTTCCCCTGGAAAGCTTTACTCCGGCCAAGGCAGGAAGATAAGGGAGACCTGGATTTGCGTGTTACTTAGGGAAGAGGGGTAAAAGATGACTTCCCTTCTGCCCTCTGCCACTGGGCCAGTTCAGAGCCTGCTGTCTTAAAGAAAACCCAGGGAGCAGTGGGGAGGGGCGACAGGACTTGGGGATGGGTTGGATGCAGAGAAGGAGGCGTCAAAGATGACTGACAGGTTCCGGCAAGGCTATTAGTAACTGATGGCTAGGATGTGGTGATAACAGAGCCAGGCGTTTTCTATTTATTCTATCTAAATTCATTCTCTGCAAAAGTGTTGAGTGCTTAGCAGGAGCAAAGCATGATTTCAAATGGACAGAAAAATGAAAAAGTGGATGAAAGGATATATAATCTCTGCCTTGTAGACGTTGGTATTCCAATAGTTTATTTCCAATAAAAGGAAATGAGGAACAATAGCAGTATACGCACACATATATATGTTCACCTGTATATTTATGTATTCGTGTAAACACGCATGTATGTATGTCCATAGAAATTTGAGGTATTTGCATCTTGTACTCATCTCAATTAAATGCATTTTGGAAGAAGATGAGGAGGCTAAAGATAAATAATTAGTGTGGAGGTTGGGAGGAATAACTGAAAAATTGGATAAGACATGAGACAGTTGTTTTTGAAAGAAATTTAAATGTTTTCAGAGAGTATTAGGTCTTATATCTCCACATTATAGAAGTGATTTATGACAATGTCCATAAAAATAAATTTGGCACTATGCATTCAATTATATATACATTTTAAATCCATGATGTATCCCTACAATCATGAGAGGGACATTATCAATAATAATGATAAATAATAACAGTAACTATTATTGTAGAGTAATTTTTAAAAATCACACAAATAAGCAAAAAAAAACCATAATTTTACTATTGTTTGAAAATATTACTTTTAGTATTTTCCAGTGGCTTCTAAACTCACGATTTTGTTATCAAACTGATTCTCCCCCCAACAGAGAGAATATATATTATTTGGCAAATATTTGCCAAATGTATGGGAGGACACCAGTTCTACTTTTGCAATCTGCTTGTGAGAAGTCCTTTATTAAATAAACTAAATTTGCATGTTGATTCTGAGCATCTAAATAAACATAGAGGACAATTGCTATTCTGTAAATTATTAAGACTCTTTTTAACTCATTTACTTTCTCCCCCACTATAGTGTTTTGTTCCAGTTCTGTGCATTCTTTTTAATTGTTAGTGCCCCCCATTTATAGTGATAATATATGAGAGTATTAGCTAATTTCTAAGATTATATACATTCTCCATTTACCATTACTATAATTATGGTGCACATGGTAGAATATTCTTGGACTCACAAAGGTGAATTTACCATGACTTTTCACTTGCAAGGATCCCTTTAAAAATCCTGGACCCATGTTTACATTTTTAATTTTGTGTTCTTTTCCTTTAAAAGGTCCCCCAGATGTTAATCAAATTCAGGGAGATAAAAACTTATCTGACCTTGCTTTTCATATTGTACTGGCACGACTATTTTGTTTTTCTCATAATATTTTAGCTTCATGTGTGCAGGAGCAATATTTTATTTCTGTTTCTCTACCATTACATGATAGATGCTCAGTAAATGCTTGGTGAATGAATAAACGAGCCATGCACATTTAGTAGCTATTTTGGAGTTGAATGAAAATTTTCTTTGCAAGTATGCATCTTCTTTAATGCTAATTTCGTTGTAATTTTTTTAAAAAAGTAATCTTTATTTAAATTACCTTGTTACTTCATTAAAAAATTAATAGTAACTATTTGCAGAATTCTAAATTAAATCCCCATCACTATTCATACGCATGTATTTTGCAAAAATGTAATCTATATTCACTTTATTTATTCTGTCATTTGATTTTTTCTTTTTAATTTTCTTGAAATATTCCCCAACTGGGAATTTCTGAGAGAAAGGGTATATTCAAACAATTTTGTAGATGCTAAGAATGCTCCTAAAAGTTCAGCATAGTCAAAGAAAACCGTTATGGGACATGATTTGTACTTATTGTAAACTGTCATTTAATATAAAACCTATGTTTCGTCTTCTTCATTATTTCTAAAGTTGCTTACTTATAAATCCTTACTCCCTTTTAACAGGAGTAGACATCTGTTGTCTGGGAACTGGTATACTCTTTATGATGCATGCTCTAAGAACTGAATAGTTCTTAATAATAAATTAAATTAAATTTACTAAATAATAAATTTATTATTTAATTAATAAAATTAAATCATGACAATATATCACATTCTCTAATTTAGACAATTGAGGTTCAGATTTTGGTTTTCAAGAAAGCAGAAAATTTTCCTTCCTTTCTCCATCCCTTGTTCTGATCAGCTCCAAACTTTTTTATGATGCAAAAGAAATCCATTTGCCATTTCCTGACCACAGATTTCAATAACTTAAGTACAATCTCAAACTCTTGCTAGACCTCATAATGTTTTTAACTGTCAAAGAAACAGACTTTTATTTGGTTAATCTTTTAGTGGTCATCAGTAATGTAATAAAACAAATCCTGGAAAAACTAACATTAAATAACATAGAGGAAATGTGCGAGTGGAAGAATATTTTTTGGACTTTGCCATGGATTTCCAAACAATTCGGCAGCAACTGACAGCTAAAAAGTAATTCCAGAAACTGAACATAGTTCCAGGAAGTGGCCTTGTCTTTCAACTGCTGCTTCTTCATCTTTGTTTAAAGTTCCTTTCAGCTTTTATCTCTGGGAATCCCCGCCCCCCCCCCCCCCTTTGTATCTTTGTTCGCGCCCCCCCCCTTTTCCTCTATAGGATCAAACCAAGGAAAAACAATTATTTAATATTCTTGGACACCCACCTTCCTCCCTTCAATTTCATTCATTCCCCAGCCGTGACTATTACCATGGGAATCCTGCTGTTTCTAGTGGCTGCCATTTCAGCTAACTTTCTGATAAGTGATAATTTATCAGTTATTATCTGATACTTGATCATTTCAGTTACCCTTCTGCTTAGTTTAGAAGGTTGTCCAGGACTACTATAGAATCAGGCAGATGGAAAAGTATCATAAAATTGTAGGCTTGCCCATTAAGCCCTGAAAATTAATGTGATTCACAATTAATATATTGTTTTATGATGTAAAACATCTAGTCCCCAAAAGGGACTGAATTACAGTATTCCTGTATGCATGGGTTTCATTTTAGGTTTCCTGTTTTTATTTGGGACTATCTCAAGCTTTTCTGCTTTATGTCCTTCAAGTCTAAAAGGACGATATACTTAGTAACATGCAGCTATTGTACACTAAGCCCTCACATCTTCAAGATAAAGTTTCCTTTATGAAAGGGCTCCACGGCTTTGGATTTTGTGTTTCCTGCTTGCTGAGCAGTGGCCTCTCCTGGGAAAGCAGAGTTATGTCAGCCAGCACTCAGACTCGATTCCACATTGTACCGGTGGAGTATTATAGTGCTATTCAGACATATTCACAACCCTTTCTCTGCTTTTGCTGTCTTTCTAGTCCCAGGGAAATTCATATTTGGTGTTGGTCGAAAGGCTATCAGAAGATATTTGGACACAAAACCTTTTAATAAATTAACAATAATGGCAATACTGCTAGGACATCTTTTAACCAGGAAACCCATCCACCAGAATTCGGTTCTTATTACAATGCAAATTAAAACAGAATATAATTATTCTTCTTTTAGGACAATTTTAAATGCCACACACACACAAACACACAGTAAGGAGGCTCCCCAGAATTTCACGTTATTTAAATTGGTGGCAATAAGATAATACACCGAGAAGCCTGGACGTAGGTAACAGTTCCGTTTGCATTATCCACGGGGAGTGGAAAATCAGGAACAGGTCACTTTTAAGGAGGATCAAGTGGATTTCCTCTGTGGATTTTTCACACACCTCTTCCTGACTACAGCACAGGGGTTGAGAGCCCTGTAAAGGAACAGGCGATAGGAGCCGCGGCGGTGGTGCCATCCCGAGCCTGCTGTCCTGACACGGAGACCGTTCTGGATCAAGCCGGGGCGCGGATGATTCTGTTCCCTGCAGCAGGGTGCCAACATTTTCCTGATTTCATTTCACTGCTCTTTAGAATTCTCCACCAGAGGGAGGACAAGGGAAGGAGCAGGGCTCGCCCACAGTTCTGAGCAGACCTTGAACTCGAGAAAGCTAAACCAATGCACCATCTCCACCCCTGCCTCCCTAGCCTATGTCTCCTCACTTGCTTTCTCACTCAGCAGAGCGGAAGGAAAAATACAATTATTTCAGTAATTGTAGTTATGGGTTTAGCAGTTCCTCTGGAAAAGAAGGTGCAACGAGAGAGAGAGAGATGTTTTTGGATAAACCCTTACAAGCCGCCAGGCTCTCGTCCTTTTTGCAGGAAACCCTGGAGATGAGAATGCCGGCAGGCACGTGGCTAACACGGATGAAGAGGGGGTACCCCAACTGCCCCAAAACCCATCGAGCTCTTCCTATCTACCCAGGAATGTCTTACACTCAAACTCCCTCCCACCCAAAGTTCACCTTTGCCACACATGCGTTTTTTTTCCTCCCCACTAAAGCGAGAAAGGAATGAACCCCCAAACTTGGCTGGGAAATGGGGCGAACGTTCCTCCAGGGCGCACAGAGCCTGGACTGGGGCGCGGGCACTGGTCAGCTGCAAGCTTTTTCCTCGCCCGGGGTTAAGAAATAAGGGGTCGCCGCCCCGCCCGGCTGCGGAGGACCCCCGGGAGCTGGAGCCCCCCGGCTTTCCAAACTCCGCGGGCGGCCGGGCCGCTGCGCGCAGCCTGCGGCGCCCCCTGTCGAGCGCTCCCCGCCGCCGCCCCGCGCGCGGCCCAGCCCGGGGAGGGAAAGGGGCTGAGCCCGGCGGGGCCCTGGCTCCTCCCGGTGGCGTGTCCGCGCCTCGGGGTGGGGGTGTGGTGGGAAGAGGGAGGGGGCGAGGGGAGGCGGCGCCCGCCTCCAACCTGCCGGCGGGAGGCGGGTGGCTGCGGGGCACTTGAAAAAGAGGCGGCCAGGAGTTCCCCCAAACTTGTCGGGACTCCCGGCGGGCGCGCAGGGCAGGAGCGGCGCGAGCGGCAGCTGCCCGGGCGACGCGAGCGGCCCGGTGACCGCTGTCTCCCTCCTCGGGCTGCGGACACTCGCCGCGACGGGAGCCGGCCGCAGCGGGAGCCGAGGACGTCCCGCGGCGACAGGAGCCGCCCCCGGGGGAAGGCGGCCGTGGTGCGGGGCGCTCGCCAGCCCAGGTGGCCCGGCCCGCACGCCGAGGCCGCGCTCCCGCAGCGCCGGGCTCCCCGCTTTGGGACCCACTTTGCCCAGAGCCGGTCCGAGCCTTCGGACCAAACTTGTCGCGCGTCGTCGCCGCCAGCGCCGAGCGCGCACTTCGCGGCGAGATGTCCGAGCGCAAAGAACGCAGAGGCAAGGGCAGGAAGAAGGAGCGGGACTCGGACGCGAAGCCCGCGCGGACGGCGGGCGGCCCCGGGCCAGGTGAGTGCGCAGCCCCGCGCCCCGCTCCTCCCGCGCCCCGGGCGCCTGGCCCCGCTCCCGCGTGTCCCCGGAGCCCGGCCCGCGCTCGGCGGCGCCGCCTCTCACCTGCGCGCGGGGCTCCACCGGGGCGGTGGCCGCAGCGCGCGCCCGCCGAGCCCGGGACACGCGGCACCCTCGACCCGGCCCCGCGGCGCGGGAGCTCCGTGCGCGAGCGGGACGGCGAGTGCGGGAGCCGCGGCTGGGTGCGTGCGCCTCCCGCCGCCGGAGCGCTTTGCGCGGGCCCCGCCTGCCCTCTAGCGAGGAAAGCGGGAACGGGCGGTGCGGGGAGAGCCCCGGGGCTCCCGGTGTGCGGGGCGGCGCAGCTGCGCGTCCGCGTTCTGGGCGGAGGGAAGGCGGGGTAGGGCGCCCGCGTGTCCGCGTCTTCACCCGGACTCACCTCCGCGTTATTGGAACTCGCATCAGCTGAGAGGGATGCCTAGAGGTCAGCGAAGCAGATAAAATCGACTCCAGTGCCCGGACTCGGGTCTGCTCCAAATCAGTTCTACAAACTTGAAATTTGGAAGTTCTGGGTTGCAGATTCTCTTCGATAAATATGCTTAGTTTATGCTCCCGACAGATGTCAGAAAACAAAAACGTATCTGAGTGGCTTAACTCGGTTGCTTATTGATTCTGTATGGGATAAAATGGCAATGTAGGCTCTCCAGAGTTAAAATCTTGTATTTCATCATTCGAACAGGGATATAAATGACAGTTTACCCTGGATTTCCCTAGGAATGGCTGGTACTTTGTCTTGGATAGAGAAGCTATCCCAAGTAAATATTTATTTATGAGTGACTGAGTAAAGTGGATGCTAAAGAAAGGGGGAGGGGGGAAGAGGGATCAGAGAGCTGTTTTCTACCTCTGAAATTTCTAGTTAATTGATCAGATGCTTTACAGCAGTTAGACAGTAATCCCGACACACTCTTGATAAAATACTTCTGAAGAATGACTCCAATAATACGTAGTAATACTGTGGTTGAAGAAGATAAGCAGAAAGAAGTACTTGCCTGTTCCTTGCAGGAAGAAAGCCAGGTTTGCCTGGTCCTCTTGGCATCACTGGCAGTATTTCAGAACCTGAGTTATTGGCAGAGACCTACAGCAGGTTTTGAGCAAAACAGAAGTTGAACAGAGAGTAATTGTTTGGCCACTGACCATTCATGTGCTGCTTCTCTAAGATACCACTGGGCAGATTCACTTTAATTGCCTTTCATTAGCCCTTATGACAGTTGTATTGAAATTTCCCTAATTTTTACCCTATGTTTTAGAAATACAATATAGCATTTTATTCAACTAGATGTGAAACAGGGAGCTGGATTAGCATCCTCTTTCAGTGACCTTCCTGTCTTTTCCAAGGTCATCATATTAAATTACAGGCTTTAGACTTAATCCAAACTATAAAGTCGTAAAGTGTTATTTGTGGAGCCTCATCACCGTTTGTGGTGGTATTTTCCTGTGCTGACCACCAGTGCCCTGCCTTCATAATTTTCTGTCTGTAGATGTTTCTCATGGATGAAAGCGAGGCAGTGGTTTGAGGTAGGATCCCTTTCAGGTAACAGGTTTGTGTTTTACCAAGGGTTTGTAGGAGCAGTGCCTTTACACAGATGTTTCAGACAAGCTGGTAGTTCAGTGAAGGAGAGAATTGGGAGTAAGCAAGTATTTCTGTGCCCTGGAAGTCTCACCTGCAGTCTTGCCAGCTGTCTTGGAACTACCTGTTGTTCTCTTGGTTTGAGGCCTTCATTTCATGGGGGCCCTCATTCTGCTTTCAAGTCCCACAGCTATGATCCCCTCCAAACCAGATAGACTGCCTGTTAAAGAAAAATTCCCTCTACCATCTTTCCAGAGAAGTTGGGGTGAACTGGGCTCTAAGTTTGTTTTTAGTATATTTGTCTCTCTTGTCTCATCAAATGGTAAACTTATTTGGGGAGAGACTTTTTACTCCAAGTTACCTTGCACTTGTTAAACCCTATAAGAATCTTTATTCTTGATCTGATTTGAAAAGAACAATCAACTTGAAACCAGCTCTATGTACCTAGACATGGCATTAAACGGGATTGCTTTGAAATCAGTGTTCCTTCTCTTCCTTGTCGTTTCCCTTCTGCTGGTGAGTGCCAGTGTGCTTTTCCTTATGTCAGAAGCTTCAGAAAATAAGTACATGGGACCCATAATCGTTTGCGGGAGAAACTCAACCTTTTTGAATTCACAGACATCCTCAAAGGAAAACTCTCTAGATGCCATAACTATAGTGTTGCACACTTGCCATGCCGGCCCAAATATGGACAGCCATTTCTTGAATTGCTTCTGCATTAGTGCCCTTCAATCCCAGGTTTCACCATTTTCTTAAAACAACCACTGAAATGGTATGTCCTTGATGCAGCGTGCAACAGCGAGCCTCTCTGGATGGTAGGACGTTGCTTCGTTGCCTCATGACAGCTGGGGGAAGTATAATGCTGAAGTAGCTCAGCCCTGCTCTGTACTATATTCTGAGCACCAGCATAAACACATCTGTTGGAAGGAAATTTTCAGGGGAAAAAGGTTTCTTTAGCTTTCATATGGCATGTGTGGCTGATACATGATACCTGCATGGCTAAGTTTCAGAGCATCCACATTTCTATACCATCAACTGAATATTGACTTGCTCACTGCTGGAGATGCAGATGTTCAAGAGGATTCTCTTTTCCATAGCAATGGCTCTAATAGGTCCCAAGCCCTTGGGGTCGTTGATTTCTCTGCTCAAAATAAGCCACCTTAGCGAATTCCTGGGCATTGTAGGCTGGTCCCTGTACCGAGGGCGCTGTGACATCGGGGCCCTCCACACTCTGGCCTGCCCCTGCCCAGCCACTTCGCACTGACTCAGTTCTTCCAACAAACTTTCTTTTGAAACTTGAATTACAAAACCAGCACTTTTTTTTTTTTTGGTGGCCAATTGGTACTTGACTCTCAGCTCCCTTTATGATTCTCTGTGACAGTTATTTGCTGTCATTAAAACTCTGCAAAGGATTCCTGATGTTGGCATCTTTTTTTTTTTTCCTCTCTTAAATTCATTATCAAGCCTCACCCTGCTGGAGAAGGGGCATTTCTAAGTACAGGTGGTGGGAAACTCCAGAAACTTAGTACCCCAAACAGGTAGAAGCAGGCGTGTGCCTCCCAGGTGACATCACCACCTGTTTCTTACCTCGGTGTCTCCACAGGCTGAAGTGTTTGTAAACATTCTTGGCTAAGAAGTCCCGGCCGCTAGCAGAGCAGTGTGTATTTACACAACTGGAGGAATGTGCAGTGATCTGTCTCAGCCTGGTTACTTGTAGCCACTCGTCTTATGTAATTATTAGAGGAATTAAAAATTATTTACACAATGAAATATTACCTATTTGGAAGAATTAAAATAGCAGGAAGAGTGGGAGAAACCTGGCATATTGTTTTTATATTTGCAAAATGATAGCCATGGAAGATTGGGGGAGGCAATTATATGTATATATAATATCAAAGATATATGTATTTATATATATAGTGCATCAGATATATATCAGGAAATATTGAACCAATATGTGAATAGCCTATTATATGCCAGGCACTATTCATTAATAAAGGTAGCTACTCACTATTGAATTACCATCTTCCTGGAAGTGTAACAAATGCTTTGTCTCTCCTGTCTCCTGTCTGTTAGAAAGCATGCGGGTTCCTCACTATTAGGCAGCAAAAGGCAGGGTGGCCTTATTATTAGCTCTAAAGCCAGATTGCCTGAGTTTAAATCCTACTTTACCTCTCCTTAACTGTATTGTCTTGGGAAAGTTACTTAATTTTTCTGTCCTTAAGTTTCCTTATTTGTAAAATTGGGATATTATTATTATTTATTATGAGGTGGTTGTGAGATAATCCATGGAAAACACTCTGAACATTGCCCAGCATGTGCTAAATGCCCAATAAATGTTAGCTCTCTTTAAAAAACTGCTTAAGCAACAAACTGTATCTTTGCAAAGACATTTAATACAATTGGCAAAATTTGCCTTTTATGGTAATAAATGACTCGCAGCTGGCCTTAGATTAGGGTGGCTATAAATATTAATATGTAGTACCTGTAAATATAAAGAAAAGTATATATGTGCTTCATGCTCCATAACTGCATATATGTTATGAAAACAGGGCTGAATTCAGTCTAAATATTGAAAGTAGAGTGAGGTGCAACATAATTTTATGTCTGGCGGAAAAATGTTGAGGATTGCAGGTTATGAGAAGATTTTGAAACATGACTCCTTCTCTGGCAACACTTAAGAGTTGATGCTTAAACCTCACTTTTTTATATTGAACATGTAACCTTTTCTTTTGGGACCAGTATACATTCCAGCAATTGAAAAAGAAATTGTATATTATGCTTGTTATCTTCTTATCAAGCATAACAGCATAACTGGTGATGTTTTTAGAATTGGGTGCAGGTGTTTCTGAATATAATTACAATAATGAATATAATAAGTCCATAGTTCTCACTATTTTCTTTCTCCCTCACCTCCCTAGAATGGCCACATGTAGTGTCTAAAGTTCTGAAAGCCCGTTAGATTCTTACCGAATTAGTATTGTTATGTTTGTTTATTTTTTAACATTCCAAAGGTTACAAGTTAAGTTTGACTTTAACAGTACTGATAGTTTATCATGTTCTTTTATTGTAGAAGAAAACAAACCATGTTAATATTTCTGGTGAGTCATTCAATTTGCTCAAAGAAGCAAATAAATGGACCTCTAATATTTAGTTAACCCTGAGGCTCTCTACTTGACAAATAGAGAAAAAAAATCAGCTTCTAATCAGAAGCAAATATATCTATTAAATATGCATAGATACCTAAAATGAAATTTTCCTGGAGAAATACGTGATGTTTTGGATTCATCTTAACCCTGTGCGTGCTTGCACACGTGTGTGTCTGTGCATATATTTTAATAGATAAAAAAGGGTACTGCTAAAAGATGTCAGTATTTGTTGCTTTTGAAAGAGTGAGGCGATAGGTAAACGAAAGAAAACAGACAATCGCATTTATTCTCAGTTTTAGTAAGCATAAAGCTGACTACTTTAAAAAGTTTGACAATTCATAGTATACAGTATAAACTTGCTTATTTACATTTTGTTAATGAAAATATCACATTTTCGCATTCCTCTCTTCTAAACGTTAAAAGATGCCTCTGTAGTACATTCCCAAAAGAATTCAGAATGTGAACAGAAAATATGCTAATCAGGGTTGTTAGTTTTCATTATTAAGAAACAAAAGTATTTGAGAACGTTGTGCCTTGGCTTTCTTTTGCATTTAAAACTATGTTAATTTTTTTTTTTTTTTTTTTTTTGAGGTACCAGGGCCAGGGATTAAGCTGGGACCCTGTATGTGGGAAGCTGGTACTCAACCGCTGAGCCACATCAGCTCCCCTGAGCTGGTTTTTTGTTTGTTTTTCGGAGGCCCTGGGGACTGAACCTGGGACCTCCTGTGTGGGAAGCAGGCGCTCAAACGCTGGAGCCACAGTCACTCCCCAGTTGTGTGTCTCTTATGTCACTTTGATTATGGTTGATAAGCGTCATTTTTCAGTGAGATCCTCCTAGGTCTCCCAATAGGACTCAGAGAAGCGTTCTCTTGCCAGCGTCACCCTTTCTGGCCTCCAGAGGGTGCTCCAGGAGCATCACACTGCTATTCCCCAAAGATCGATTTGCGGTTCCTTTTTTTTTTTTTTTTTTTTTAAGCTCCGGCAATATTCTGGGCAAATTCTGGGGGAGGAATCAGGTCCTGATACATCAAAGGTAGTTGCCTGTACTGGAGTTTGTGTTCCAGCTCAACCACATAGAATTCGTTAAGAATTCGGAATCACAATAATCGGAGCATCATTCTGATGATGAGGATAATGCAGTTGTCAGCTTGCCAGGGGTCAGCTGTTGGATTAACGTTAATCAGCACCCTTTCCCCAGAGATCCCAGCACCTCATAAGCGCCTTCTAATCACTTTGCACAGCAAGTGCTTTCCTTAAGTGCCGGGCTGTTGTCGTGATCACTTTACCTGCAAAGAGATGAACCCTATTTAAGAGTTCCACTTTGATTCTGAAAAATTATGTGCGACAGCATCACAGTTGAACCAGTGATCTTGATTTACAAGTTTGCGTTTATTTCTTTGCACCACACTCTTTCCTCTGCCCCTGGCTACAATGTTGAAATAACTTGACAGTGATTGAGTTACACATTTTTGAAAACAGGCTCGAATGGATAGTTTTCTTGGCACATGGGCTACTGTAATACAGCCACAAGCCCGTGCTCTTTTTGGTTAACCTGCTCAATATTTATTGCCCTCTACAATTATCGTCTGTTACGAGTGATTCCATTGTATCTCCTCCCTCCCCTTTTGGAAGTGTAATTTTGTTCCCATTGTTTCTTGCTCCAAGGAAAGCATTATTGATGGGAATAGGCTTTGACTGCTCGGCCACAACATCCCAAACCTTTCATTGCACGGCTTTAATAGACAGGCCTCCTCTGGACAGCTGCGGGAGTTTTTAGTTTCAATGATGTGAGAGTCCGGTAATATTTTATTAGGTTGGACTGTAGGAAATCGTTAGTTTTGTAGGTTATCCATGGTTGCATATGGGCAATTTTGTGTAGTTTAATCTAATACTTGGATTTTCTTTTGTATTTTGACTGTATTTAAAATAATAGAGTAATGGCAACTTTGAAAAAAAATTATTATATGTTTTGGTAATTAAGTGTGTTAAAATATATAAAGGAATCGATGGCAGGAAATAATTGAAACAGTAACATTTTTTCTAATAAATAGATTTGCTCATATGATAGCCATATAAAAGGAACTCAGCATAAAGTTACAGTGCCAGAGCAAAACTACTATTTTCCCATAGAGAGAAAAGTAATACATTTCTACTGCAAAAGATAACTTCGTTTTTATTTGAACTGTTAGCAAATTGTTATCATGCTTTATCTTAACTACTGTATTTCTACAGAGAGATTACAGATATGTAAGTAGGAAATATTATTGATTGGTGAATAATCTTTTTGTGATTTGATATGAAAAAAATTTACTCTGTTCACCACATAACTACAAACCATTTTTTCTGATAGTTTTAGTAACTCTTAATTTGGTTATCAAGTGAAAACTCATCCCATTATAAGGTAGTCTGTATTAAATCTTAAGTAAGATTAAAATTTTAGATGAAACCAATAAATCCCTGGATTCTTACTTGAGTTTGCAAAATTTGACTTATCATAATCAAGATGACATCATTAGTAATTTATATTCTGAGGATATGTGTATATTTGTGATTTGTAACATATCACACAACTTTTAGAGACTTAAAGTGCATTTTTAAAGGATATGTCAATCTGTTTTAGCTATTCCATAGTGAATATAAAATCAATTTTTTAGAAGAAGAGTCTAAATTTTTTTCAGAATAATTTGCAATTTATACATATGGCAAAATAATGTTTTGAATATGAAATGCCAATACAGATTTAAGAATTTAAGGCCAAAATTGAAAGTTGAAATATATCCTATATGCTTTATGATTTCTTCAAAAAATGTATTTGGTTAAGGCAAAGTCTGAATATGGATTATGCTAAGAAAAATTTCTCTTGATACCCTGAAATTTTATAATTTACAGAGCTTTTTTCCTTAGCTGTTCAGTATATCGTTTATTAGGTATTTCCATTTGTATGTAATAGTAGAAAATAAGACTCAACATATGATCTGATGGGAAATGCATACTTTGAAAACATTCAAAAATTCAAGTAGAAAAAAAGTAAAAAAAAAAGTATTTACGAGAAAGATAATGCTCCTGACGAGAGCTTTCTTTTAAAGAGATAAATACATATATTGCTATTTAATGTTTAATGTTACTTTGTGAATTGAATGTTCTTTCTATTTGAGTTTGTCAGGACTTAGACAAGCATTTTGGAAACAGAACACTGCAATTTAATATCTTCAGTGTGAAGATTTGTATTATGTTCAACATGATTTCATATATGAAGATTTTTTTTTTTTTTGCATGTGTCTTCCTTCCTCCCCTCACCCTCATCTTGGAAAATTTACTTTCCAATTTCAAGCTTTTGCTGTAGTAAGAATTATGGATATTTAAATGAACATTTCCCCCTTTAGTTTGTTTTCTTTATTCATGTCATATACGAGTATACAGTAAGAAGACTTTTCTCCTCTCACCCTCATCTTGGGAAACTTACTTTCCAGTTACAAGTTTTTACTATAGTAAAAGTTATGGATACTTAAGTGAACATTTTTTCCCTTTACTTTTTCTTTATTCATGTCATATAAGAGCATATCCAATGCTTTATCTATTTGTAGCCTCCATTAGGATTGGTCTTAAGCTAACACATGCATCTGTGTAGCTTGAAATAGCTATCAAATCCAAAAAGAATGTTTTGAAACATTCTGGCAATGCCGTTATAAGTTTGAACAGTATTATGCTAATCAGCATATTTCGACTTCTCTCCAAAACCACTGAAGTGAAGGGATTACAAAATGTGGATGACATTGTGAATCAGCATCTGCGTATTCCACTGGGGATGGATGAAACAAAGTACCTACCTCTAAAGAGAACATGGTGGGAGCAGATATGGCTCGAGCAGTTGATCACCTGCTTCCTACACAGGAGGTCCTGGGTTCAGTCCCCGGTACCTCCTAAAAGGAACGAAAACAAACAACAAGCAAACAAAGGGAAAAATCAACTCAGGGGAGCCGATATGGCTCAGTGGTTGAGCGCCAGCTTCCCACATATGAGGACTTGGATTTAATCCCGGCTCTAGTACATTAAAAAAAAAACTGAAGACTGTGCTCAAGCCCCAAGCCCTTCCGGAAGTGACTCCATTGAGCCTATCTTCTCCCTATCAGCAATAACCTGACTTTTGCAGCATACTAGAACTGGGCAGTTCTTTGCTTTCTTCTGAAAGTATATGGCCTTTCTATCTTAAAAGTAAGAGTCCTGTATCTGAATGTGGCCACTAAAATAGGAAGGAAAAGAAGAATTACCTCTGTTCTTTTTTTACGTAGCAGGAATAGGAATTCTTATATTTGAATACAGTTCAATTCAAATTATATGGCCTCATGGAAATTTGACTTTCAGCAGCACCAAGTAGACCTCTGTGACCCTTGACAGTGGCCTGTCGTGGTGACTGCTGCATTAATCCCAGGGCAGGGAGGCACTGGTTTTAGGCCATGGACGCTGTTAGAAGTTAGACCAGAGCAGTGGTTAATAGGCAGTGCTCTAGCTCTGTCCTCAGGTTGCGTGGGGGTGAACCCTGGCCTTGGCATCTCCCCCTCGTGTAACTCTCAATGGGTGATGGAGACTCTTAAAGCCCCAGTTTCCACATTTATAAATATCATGTAATTCAGGTGGTAGTTCTGCAGTGTTGAGTATGTGCCTAGTACAGAATAAGGATGGAAATACTGATTTTATTTGGTTTAAATATTAATAAAATAGGAGCATTCTCTTTCATGTCTGCTCATCTGATGGTATGTCCTTCCTATGTATGTCTGCATCAGTGTCTGGATTTTAAGCCCTGAAAAGATAACTTTATAAATACCATACATCTTTGCACAGTGTCTTATACACAGAAGTTCTTTGTAAATGCTGATAATGTTGATATTATTTGGCATAGATTCTATGTCTTTGGGTCATTGGTGATAGTTGGATACCAAATACATAATAGTTCATAAAAAGATCAGCCAAATATTCTTATCCTGAGGTTTAACTTGAACTTTGGCCTGTAGGTAAACTCATCTTTAGAGGATGGAATAACACTAGCAGTGATAGTTTTAACTGATTGGTACAATAATACCTTTTGTGCACTTGTATTTTAAGCAATACATATATATGTATATACATGCACACACACATTTATATACTATATAGATAGTATATTTATCTGCCCATTATCTCTTTACATATAACTTTCTCATTCCATATCTCCCATACCTGGAGGGAAGGATGGGTTATTGGGTAAGTGCGTATTGCACGTAGTGCGTGGTAGAATACTCCACACAGAGATGTTTATAAAATGAATGAATGAATGAAAATCCTTTTTCTACATACATCTGTTGACTGTTTTATTTCCTGAGCAACAAGGATAGATATCTGAAGTTTATGAATTGATTTTATTGGGCCATATTGTGTGGTAAGGTATAGTAAGCTAATTGACAAAATGTTTTATTTGTGTATTAGATAGATGTTAGTTCTTATATATATATATATCAAACCTTTTATTCATTTACTATTTTCATTTTTCTCTATCAACAGAATTTAATACAAATATCAGTGATAAACACAATATTTCATTATTTAAAGTTATAGTATTCCCTTTGCATGTTCTATTTTAAATTATTTTGAAATGAATAAAAAATAGATTCTATCTTGAAACCCATGAGATAGCAGATTTTTATAATCATTTGTAAATTAGTAGTAATATTCAGCATTATTATCGTCAATTTCTGGGGGAAATATTTGAAGGCTGGTACATTGTCCCCAGAAGGGCTATGTGAAATGCAGAAAATAGGTTGTGATTATAATATGTATTTGTGAGGTGACCTTGCAGTATACTTGGAATCTTCCCTAGGGTGACTACTCATGCATTATCCATTTTGGGAAAGAGTTATACTTACAGGAATTATGGAAATAAGCTGGTGGGTTTGTCAAGAGAAAGCCAATTATTTGAATACTGACTTGAGTGGAAAATTAAATACTTGATTGTCCATTTATTAAATTGCGTATAAATGGGAGGCTGGTGTCTTGAGGGCATTCTTTTTGTTTTGATTTTTTTTTTTGGTCAGGTTGGCTATATTGTATATTCTTTTTTTTTTTTTTAAGATTTATTTATTTATTTCTCTCCCGTTCCCCCTCCACCCCACTTGTCTGTTCTCCGTGTCTATTTGCTGCGTCTTCTTTGTCCACTTCTGTTGCTGTCAGCGGCACGGGAATCTGTTTCTTTTTGTTGCATCATCTTGTTTATCAGCTCTCCGTGTGTGTGGCACCATTCCTGGGCAGGCTGCACTTTCTTTCGCGCTGGGTGGCTCTCCTTACAGGGTGCACTCCTTGCACGTGGGACTCCCCTACACGGGGGACACCCCTGCGTGGCACGGCACTCCTTGCGCGCATCAGCACTACACGTGGGCCAGCTCCACACGGGTCAAGGAGGTCTGGGGTTTGAACGGAGGACCTCCCATGTGGTAGAGGGACACTCTAACCACTGGGCCAAGTCCGCTGCCTATATTGTGTATTCTTAATTTCCCTTAACATGACAGGAAGGAGAACTGGCAATAGATATAATGATTATGTTTTGATATTTGGAAAGCGACAGTAAAGGTTTAAATGTTGTATACAATATTTACATCCCTTCACAAAGAACTGTGATCCACTTCAGGAAAACTGGCAAGACAAGGGTCATTCTTTTTCTCTAGAAATTAACAAAGGTTAAGGTAGGGAGTGGATACGGCTCAAGCAGTTGAGCACCTGCCTCTCACAGGGGTGGTCTTGGGTTCCATTCCCAGGGCCTCCTAAAGAAAAAAAAACAGACGAGTAATGAGCAAAAACGACAAGCACAAACAATGAGCAAAACCAAGGAGCAAACAGACAGGAGCCATCCTTGGGGGGAGGGGGGAAAGTTAAGATAGAATACAATCCCCGAGCCGTCTCCAGATTCGTTGTACTCCCAGATTGTATCTATGTAAGTCCCCCTTTTTGAAGAGGACCTCTAAATTGGACTAGGCATGGGGAAAAAATGTCACCACTTATAATATGTTACCGATTACCAAAAAAATGTTAAGTAACAGATCTTCACAGATCTTCAAAACTCACCGAGTTGGGTGAGTATGGTCACACTCTGTTTTTCAGGACTTCCCTCCACCCTGCACTTAAGGTCGTCTTGTTTTATCTCACCCTTGTAATAGTGAAGAGAAGGCAGGACATAACCCTCTGTGGCCATGCCCTCAGCACACTGGGATGGGATACAACTCGCCGTGGCCAGGTGGGAAGGAGCAGCTGTCTTCCAGGGGCATGATCTGGAAATACCTGTTCAGGGACAGTTCAAAGCGCTGTACCTTGTGTCCTCAGAAGGTTCTGTGATGAAGTAGTAAAATGCCGAATGCTCTATTTGTCCTTTTAAAGATTTTTAAAAAAAATTTCTCTCCCCTTTCCCCTCTCCTCTCCCCCACCCCGTTGTCTGCTCTCTGTGTTCCATTCACTGTGTGTTCTTCTGTGTCCACTTGCATTCTTGTCAGCAGCACCAGGAATCCGTGTCTCTTTTTGCTGCGTCATCTTGTTGTGTCAGCTCTCCGTGTGTGCAGCACCATTCTTGGGCAGGCTGCACTTTTCTCGCATGGGGCAGCTCTCCTTGTGGGGCACACTCCTTGCGCATGGGGCTCTCCTACGCGGGGGACAGCCCTACGTGGCACGGCACTCTGCCCGCATCAGCACTGCGTGTGGGCCAGCTCCACACGGGTCAGGAGGCCCTGGGTTTGAACCCTGGACCTCCCTTTTAATATGTGATTTCATGAAGTTATTGCTGGCCTAAACACAGATGCCCCTTAGGCATTTATTTCTGTGAAACTCAACAGTTGAATGGGACAGCTCTTGGATTATGTTCTTGAGCAAGATAAGTGACAGATGCATCCAGAGCACATTTTAGTCACTAGTGAACACTCTTCTAATTGTCACACTTTAGTGCATAGAAAGGAATAACCCTTTGGAGGAGTCACAGTATTTTGCTAGTGTTAGGACATCAACCACTATAAAACATTAAAAAAATATATTCCCTACTCAGAACTTGTCAGACTCTGTTTTTTTATTATATATACAGCAGTTCCTTGTTGAAAACTCCCAGGACAAAGTAGGTGAATAATGGACATCCTTAGAACTGTCATGTTTTATGGTACACTTGTAACTAAAAGCTTCCGTAAGCAATGACTAACAGTTTTGTGGAAAAAGTCATCTTATTTCTGATCACTCGAGGAAATAAGAAATGAGAAATGATGACACATTGATATACGTACCCAAGATTCTGCATACTTAATTTGTGTATTACCTGAATATGTGATTATCTGCTCATGAGTATAGGTTTCTTTTTCGATTAGTTTAAAAAATGTATTAACAAATAATACTTAAAATTGAGTAGCACTGTCTTGAAGTAACCAGATAGGTTTATCTTTTTTTTTTTTTTGAGGTACCAGGGCTGAGGATAGAACCCTGGATCTTGTCATGTGGGAAGCCAGTGCTCAACCCCTGAGCCACGTCGGCTCCTCTGAGTTAGTTTTTTTCATTTGTTTGCTTGTCTTTTGTTTTTGTTTTGTTTTGTTTTTAAAGAGGCACCAGGAACACAACCGGTGCTCAACCACTTGAGCCACATCTGCTCCGCAGATAGGTTTACTTTTACTGGTTTACTTTTATGATTACTTCCATTAAAATAATACTTCAAGAGCTGATATAAATGATGAGTAGTTAAACCATAAAGATATTGACAAAGGTGTGCAAATAAATAGGTAACTTTCTGTCATTCTATGACTTTATTTTCTATACCACAGAATATTATACTTTGAATATTTTATTTGTTTTTTTTGTTTACAGGAAAGAGATCAAATCCATCTCAGTTCTGTTTTGGGCATTTTGTTTTGTCAATAAAATGTTTGATTTTTAGTGTTCTCACCTAGGAAATTTTTTTCATTGAGAGGTCAGATATGCACATTTTCAGCATTTCACTGCTCTAAACTGTAAAGTCCAGAAAGTCATTTTTATCTTGAGTATTATTTTATCACCAGGTATCAGCACTGTGCTGGGAACATAGTCAGTGTTCTTAATAATTTATTCAAGGATTGAATGAATGATGGTTGCTACTTAACTCAGAATAATGAGTTGTGGGTTTTTAAGGGAAACAGTTTAGTTACTGTGGTACTATCTGTTAATAAGAAAGCGTGAATGCAAATCACCAGTACCAGTGATGCATGGATTTGTTCCTAAAGTGATCATTGATTTTCTGGTTTAAATTTGTGCAATTTACCCTAAAGATCTACATAACTAATAATCAGTCTAATGAATAGGAATTAGAGTTTTATTCAATCCACAATTCTTGCTAATCCTAAACTATTTTTGTTACATTTTCTCTTAAATCATAGAGGCAGTTAAGATATGAATTAGAAGTATGCAGTTTGAGTTGATGTTTATAAAGTGCTTTGACCATTGCCTGGCACCTAATACTTGGTAGGTTAAGAGTTGGTTATATGAATAAATAAGAACTGTTGGTGTGGTATGTATGAAAATAATCTTAAAACAACACTAGCATTGCCTAAAGAGTCAGGTCTTAAATATGACAGTGTTAGTCCTGGAAGAATCATGGAATTTTCGAGCTGAGAAGTTTATCTTAGAGGATGTCTGATTGAATCACATGTTTTTTTAAATGAGGAAACTACAATGTCCACTTGGAATACTAGGACCCAGGCTTCCAGATTTCAGGAAGGGCTTCTAATTATGATGATGCTACCCTTTCAAGTCTAAGACTGGCACTGAATCCAGTTAACGTTCATAGTGCTTTGGGATTATTATTGTTATAGATAAGAGAGATGTATTTCTCTGCCATCTAATAGAGCAGCTTGAGTTATAGCAATGGTATGATTTTAATTAATTGGAGGGTTGCAGTAAATTTAAATCAGCCATGCCATTATACCTAGTCGTTCCTTTTTACAGGGCCATTGTACGCAAGCAGGGTCAATAAGTGTTGACTGACAATAGATGACCCGTAAAGTAAGGTAGTCTCAATGATAAAATGGTGGAGAGGAAGGCAATGAGGGTGTGTGTGTGTTTATGTATTTGTGTGTGGGAGAGAGTGGCTTCATTTATAGTACAGGGGTGAGCAATGTTAATGTCCTGAAACTTCATTGGCAAAACCTTAATGCAAATTGCTTGGAGAATATGAACCTGATCTTTGTGGGCTTTCTGGCTACTCATTGTAGACATGATACACGTGCAAAATAGTCATTCACACTTGTGTCTTGACAACGGCCTTGAGACCACCAAGTGGCTAACTTGTATCTCTGAACCACTGACCAGTCACTGATTACAAGGACATTTTATCACCAATGGCCTGAATTGGCTTTGATCCAGACACCCAGAGGTCAGCGCCTCCTGGCCCATTGTTACATTTCCAGGGCAGTAGCTCATTGTGCGTTCTGGGGGGTATTTCTATTTATTTATTTATGATTCTTGGTGGAGGCGAACCTTAGTAGGAATGAAAGAGGCAGTTCTTGTTTTTCCCTTTTAGGGTTAGTATTAGCTCAAACTTTTATGTGTAGGAATTGCCTGGCCTATTAGAAGAAAGGATGGTCCCAAGATTCAGCGCATTTCGGGTTTGTCTGGGCCTCCCGGGATGTCCTAAAGTTTCCTGGGATTAGTCATAAAACTGCAACTTTACTGTAGGGAGGAGTTGCCTTGAGAAAACTGCAGCTCCTTCGAGGGGTGGTAGACGCTCATAAAGTTGGCTGAGTCATATTCAACTGGCCCCTTCATGAGGGACGGAGCTGATGCCTAGAAAGGGACTGGAAAGTTCACGTGGAGCTCATCCAGGTGTCTGGGAGGACAGAGGACTCCTGATTCCCAGGCAGCCACAGGGGCAAAGGCTCTTCCGTGTCCTCACCAGGAAGCCGTCTGGGCCAGAGCTGAGAGGGCTGGAGGGCAAGAGCCTGGCTTCAGCATCCGAGCAGGTGCACGTGCATGTGTGTGTGTCTGAGCCCATAAAAGTGTGTAACATCTTTTATGAGGAAGACGAGGTGGAACTTCGGTGGAAGGAATGCAGTGTACTGGTGAGGAGAGAGCCCTGTTCTGAGCAACCCTCAAGAGATGGGAGCCCCAAGTTGACATGATTTGGGCCATCATTTAAGTGACTGGGCTTTATTCCCTTGTCTGTTAGTTGAGAAGATTGGACTAGATGAAGTGTAAAGATTTAGACATAGAAGAAAACTATAACTCAAAGGCTACAAGGTTGTCCTGCAAAACTTTGTGTACTGCTGTTCTGGTCTGTTTCCACCACCAGAAATCTTGAGGCCTTTGAAAAATAATCGTCAGAGATAGTCTTGGCAAATAACAAATGGGTTTTATATAGGAAATGGTTTATCTTCTATTGAGTAATTTTTGATGGGTGAAATAGTTAATTTATCCTAGCAAACAACTTAGAACATTTGTTTGGGTCTGTGACATATTTAGTGAAAATGTAGAGCATGATAATAAATATATTTATAAATTACTAGTACTGAAGACTTTCATATGAAATTCTCAAAAGAAAACTGAATGCTGGTTGCGAATGGTGATCTCTCAGCTATGCTTAATTTAGTAGTTCCTTGAAAAGCATAGGATACAGTTAGAGTTATAGGATTTAACCTCTGCTGAGGACAGAAGTGTGTGAAGTGGTAAAGATTACAGATTAGACAGAAGTCATTGTGATACTCTGAACAAAGTTGCTTTTTAAAAATGGTATAATTTTTTCTCCATCGTTTATGCTTTTCAGGTTCACTTTTGATTCTTCTCCATCCTTTATTCTATATAAGATACTTCCTTTTTTTTTTTTTTGTTTCTGTTTATTTTCCAAAGATTGTCTCCTTTCACTAAAATTCCCCAGTAGTTTTTCAACCCTGTTGATAATTGTTTTAGTTTCCCAGACTGTTCAAGCAAATACCATGCAGTGGACTGGCTTAAACAATGGGAATTTCATGATTCATGGTTTTGAGGCCGGGAAAATGTCCAAATCATGGCATCACCAAGGTGATGCTTTCTCCCCAAAGACTAGGGTTCTGGCGCTGGCCACTGGTGATCCTTGGTCTTCAGCTTGTCACATGGCAAGGCACATGGCAAGGCACATGGCCGCCCCTTCTGGTCTCTCATGGCAAAGCACATGGCGGCCACTTCTGGTCTCTCCCTTTCTTCCAGGTTCCATTGATTTCAGCTTCTTGGTTCCTGTGACTTTCTCTCCTTGAGTTTCATTCTGCTTTGTAAAGGACTCCAGCTATAGGATTAAGGCCCGTCCTGATTGGGCTGGACCATACCTTAACCAAAGTCACCTCATCCAAACGTCCTGCTTACAGTGAGTTCACACCCACAGGAATGGATTAAATTTAAGAACATGTTTTTGTGGTGTACATCCTGCTCTAAATCACCATAGTCATCTTAATAAAAAGAGTCCAATATCAAGTTGATTTATGATAATATATTCGTTATCTTTAGAAAGTTTGGATTTTCGTTAAGCTAGTCCTAGAAACTATACCCCTTAAATTTTCTATTACCGAGTGTCCCAAAATTTATCTCTTCTTCTCTTGATAAAGCAGGGATTTTTATTAGAAAAGCAGCAGACTATTCTTAAAATGGATTAAGCTGTGTTGGTTGTTTTTTTGTGAAAGTGTCCAGTAAATCATTTTTTTATTGTTTTCTTATCAAAATACTGAATCGCAAACATAAAAACATAAAATGCTTTCTATTATCACAATCATAATTAAAGATTTATTGATAGAGTATAAAGTACAAGTCAAAGATCTGAGCAGAAGTATATGAAAGAAAAACTTTATTTCTCAAAAACTTAAAAGGAAAAACTTGAGCAAACATGAGGTGTTCCATCAGTGTCCTAGAGATATATTTAATTATATCATCTAGAGGTCCGTTTATTACTAGGAAAGAATCAGTCTCACTTATTTTTCTCTTTCTTTATGGCATAGCTCCAGGAAGGTATTTTAGTTGATTGGTGGAAAGATTTTTAACAAAGACAAAACTTATAAGCCTAGCACCATTCCTTCTAGTACAGTGGCTTAACCACATCATTGGGTAATAAAGCTAAGAGCTGTAAAATGTTTCAGAATTATTTTCAGAAATTTACATCCTCTTTATTCCCATTACTTTCAAAATGTTCAGAGAAAGGACTTAGTCAGCATGCAATTATGGTATTAGATAAGATATACAGTCAGTTTAAAACCATGATGCCTCTAGTCATCAGTGTCCATCAATCCATCAGGAACTGCTGAAAAGTTAGCTGTCAGTCTAACTGCTGCTTCTTTGAAGGTAATCTGCCTTTTTTCTCTGGATATTTTCAAGATCTCTCTCTCTCTCTGCTTTGGTTTCGCTGTTGTACATTTAGGCATAGATTCGCTTTTATTTATCCTATTCCTGTTGGGCTTCTTGACTGATAAATTTGTTTCATTATGGAAAAGTCTTACCCATATCTGTTTAAAGATTTCCTCTACACCATTCTATTCTCTCCTTTTGGATCTTTATTTAAAAGTATGTTAGACCTCTCACTCTAATCACCAGTTCTCTTGATTTCTCTTTCAAATTTTCTATCATTCGGTCTCACTCTGCTGCTGTATTTCGTCTGATGCATCTTCCACTTCATTAATTGCCTCTTCCACTGTATGCACTCTGCTTCCAAATTTTTTAATTTTAATTATTGGGTTTTATTTTCCTTTTCATTTCTAGCACTTTCATTGGGCTCCTTTTCAAATCTTCTGTGTTGCATTTTATAGTTTCCTGGTCCCTAAAAATATTTTCAACTTTGTTACTTATTTCTTTAAATGTAGTAAGCATAACTGTTTCATAATTTCCATGTGATAATTTCAGTATCTGCTGGTTCTCAACCAATGCTTTGTTTCCTTCTGTGCTTGGCTGTCTCTGACTCTGGGGCTGGTCAATGCTTTTTGCTCTGGAATAATTACCTGTGGCATTCCTCAAGGCATAGAATGAAAGTTCACTCCTTCAGAGATGGCTTATGTTTATTTCTGCTGAGAACCTGAGACCCTACCGAGTTTGTGGCTTGAGGTTTCCTGGCCCAGCAGCACATGTGTTCCTGTGCTTGCAGGATCCTGTCTGTAGCCTCAGCTTCAGGGATATTATTTTTTTTAATTCTTTTTTTTTTCCTACTGCTTCACTCAGAGCCAAGGGAATCTGTCTTTAGTCCTCAGGAGGCTGGAGGAACGTGTAGGTTAGTTTTGGCTACTTGTGGGTGCTGCTTTTTGGGGGTTCTCTACAGGCCCTTTGGAGCCTCTACTTAATGTGGAGAGGGTATCCTGTAAAATTCCCCAGTTAAGGCAGGCCCTCAGCCTTGATATCTGTCCACTTCCCCAGGATGGACAATTGTCCTTGAAGAAAATGTGATTGCAGTTTTCAAGTATTTTGCCCATATCTCTGGGTTTAAGGCTTTTCTGAGAATTTGGCATGAGTTCCCTGCTGTTTTGTTAAATCATGAATCCTCTTAATAGGAAGTTTACATATTTCACTCAATACTTTCAATTTCCATCAGGAGGGTTATTGTGAATAACTTAACTTCCATTATCAGAAGAGGAAGTCATTAATCAATAGGAAACTCAAGACTGTAGGGCAGTGCCAATGCTTCAGAAGAGATTTGTTGAGCTGAAGAGTTACTTCTGTTAGGGATTTTCAGAAGGGAGCATTTTGAGGCTAAATTGACTCTTAAGTTTTCTTGTCCTTTAGAATCTGAGCCAGCTTCTATCTGGTCAACTTTGAGACAAGAAGATCTCGAAGAAATGCCGTGAGATGGGGTAGAGAAGGACTTTGTAATCAGAAGGTCCTGAAGAAATTTCTGTTCCTTTTGAACTGGCAGTGTGTGTCCTCACTCATGGTTAGGGCTCCAGGCAATGTAGATGTGACCTTTATGGAAAGGGATGGGGGAGGAGAACAGCTGAGGGACATGGGGAAGTGACTGGACTCTAGTAATCATATGTGGCAAGTCAAGGATGAGATTTAACTTGATGGGATTTGGACTGTGCCCTGAGTTAGTAAAGTAGTATTAAAATCAACTCCAGGTGTTTCCACTTAATGTCTAAGTATTATTAAAGCCAAAAAAAAAATTATGTGTTTTAGGATATGAATGGGAGGGGATTGGTCACTAACTGCTTGGAAATCATGTATTTGTAATAGAACCCATTCTCTCTTGACAATTGCTCCTGCATGTTCAAAATACACCAGAACTCTCTAAGGACTTGCTTCGGTAGTAAAATTTCCTCTGTGTGAGCCGTTACCACTTTTGTCTTCAAGAAGACACTAACACAATGATCTTCTTTGAGTTTTCTGTGATATACACTGTGTCATTTGGACTTTGCGTTGGTGTATCCACAAGTTCCTAAGTTAAATTAGATATAGAGAAATTTTAAATCATATTTATTTTTAAAAACTTAACTGTTACCAAATGAAGCACAATAGAAACATGCTTTGGAAATATGTGAAAGTCCTAAATGATAATAGAAGTTAGAGCACCATGAGGCATTTCATAAGAGATGCTGTGCTGATGATTGGAATGTTGGGTTGGAACTAAGTTAGGTCAAAAAAGATGAAAGATAATTGGTAGTGCCATTTTAGACAGGTCTTTCCTTATACCTGTAGCTTGTTTTTGTCTTAATCTAGTGTTGTAGAAATGTCTAGGGTTATTTGCCTTGTTTTTGTTTTAGCCCCTAGTGCCTGGCCGAGTTAGTTGAAGCTCAATCTAGATACGATCATGGTATGTTTATAGGAGGAAGCCTTTCTTAATCTACATGGTAGTTAAAAAAAATTAGCTTATTATTGGAAGACAGGTTGTGTCTCTACTTTAACATGCCATTGTTGCATTTTGGGGGCCTGCATATACCCCATGACTCGTTTTTTTTCTCCTTCAGTTTCTCCTTTCCCTGGCCCAAATTCAAAATCAGAGTGAGCAGTCCATACTTTGTTGAACCTCGTAGTTACCATCTTCATAGAACGACCTATTGTCAAGTTGAGATGACTAAACAGATGAAGTTAGAGTTGGTGACAGAAACAAGCTCCCCCATTTCTTGCTGCTGCATTCCTCATACCTGATTGGTGACGGGGTTCTACGGATTTCACCTCTCAAGGAAGACCTCCGCTCCCCACTCTCACTGCCTCTGCCTTAGCTCTTGCTTGGTTTGAGTCGAATCAGCTTTCCATCTGCCCCAGCCCCACTTCCTGTCAGCTCCTGAGAGAATTACTTTCTAAATTTGGAATGAACCGTGACTTGCTTTAAAATCATTTTTCAAAAACTCCCTTTAATCTACAGGTTGAATTCTAAGACCCTAAGATTGGCATTGCAAGGAAGGCCGCCCCTCATAGCCTAGTTCTGGGCATTTTCCTACTTCTCTTTCTCCGTAACTGCACATTGGTGCTCCAGCCACTTGGAACTGGCTGCTCCCCTAAGAGAGCACGAGGTCATAGCTTGGCACCTGTGACCATGCTCTAGCTCTGCCTGGTGTGCCCGTCTCCCTTTCTCTACCGAGCTGGTTCTTACTTTTCCTAAATCTCAGCTAAAGTACCTTCTTGAAGAAGCCTTTCCAGACTTGTCTTCACAGTTAGTTACATCTTACCCTGTGCTTCCACAGTGCCCTCTACTCTATACCTCTGATACGGTACGTACTGCTTCTTATGAGTTTTAAAATAATCTCTTGCCCATTCCTCATGTGATAAGGTGGTCCTTCTATCCTAACACAGTGCAACATGCTGAAGGCTCTCCATAAATATTGTTGAAAAAATGACAGTATCTAAGTAACAGTAACTTCATGGGACCCATAGACTTTTCCCTAGAAGTTAACTTTGACGATTATTTCTTTAGTCCACTCCTTTGTCGTTCATAACCTCTGTTCCATAATCTATGTTCAAGGTAACGCCTGCAAAAAGGTCATCTGGAAATTTATTCTCTCATTCTGCAAAATCCAAGTGTTCTTCAGGTAAATAATGTACTTCAAATTGAATTTTTCATTTGGCTGTATCCAAGTTTCAGTCAAGGAAATAGTATTTGTGTCTTTAGACATCATCCTCAATGCTTCATTTTGTAGTTAGGAAGTTAAGAAGAGCTGCTCTTATACTGTTAGTGTATTTATATATCATATATATATTTACTATCAGTTGCTTTTCCCAGGTTGCCAAGGTTTATATGTTATCTGTTTTATTCTTATTACCTAGAAAGCCTAGAACCCAGTGGTTCTTAAAGTGTGGTCCCTGGACCAGTGACATCAGTGTCCCTGGCAGCTGGTTGGCAGTGCAGATCCTCTGGCCTTACACCAGATCTACTGAATCGGAAACTGGTGGCAGCCCAGCAAAATGTGTTTTAATAAGCCTTTCAGGTGATTCGGATGGTGCCCGAGTTTGAGAACCATGCTTGTGAGGAACCCTGTTCAATATAAAATTTGCGTGCTTGGATGAGTCAAAAGAGTTCCTTGAAAATACTTTCCGTGTCTGGGAGAACTCCTGGGATTGCGTAATTCCAGCAAATGAGTGTAAGCAAATTGGCACACACAGGCAATGTCTTGTTGGTACCCCCGGCAATTTTTTAAAAAATTATAATCGAGCACATGAATAATCCATCCAATTGCCTTGTGACATAGAAGCAGCGATAAAAATTCTTTACAAAGGAAAAAAAAAGCCTAATAAAATTATCTTTAAAGACCAAGATTGGAAAAGATGGTTCTTTAAATTGTGTTTTTGTTTTTTTGTGGTTCACTTACTTTAGAGATACTGTAGTTAAAGGAGTGATGAGTATACATAGACAATTGCTTCCTTCAAAAGCTATACTCTTATTATTTCATTTTCTGCTGTTTTTTTTCCCTTAGAAAAGAGAAGAGTGTAGGACACTTGTCATGTTTGATGGAAATTGTCATTATTTCAGGCGAATTTCTTGTCTTTTTCTCATTACTGTTTACCCCTCTTTCTATAATACTATATTTTTCAGATTTATTTTCTTATGATTTTTACATATTTCATAATTCATCCTTGTATAGAAATCTCTAATTTCTTATGGAAGTTTGTACATTCCCTTACTCAACAAACAATTATTGAGAACCTAAAATGAGCTTTCATTGTACTAGGTACTGGATTTATAAAATATAGAGCAGATACGATTCTTACCTATGAAAAGTTTATATTCGAGTGGTGCTATGGAAACTTATAACAAAACTTTTTAGTTTTATATGTAAACTCTAAGAAGAGCAGGCCTTCCTTTTGATTTTTTTTTTTTTTGTATAACCTACTACTTAAGCTTTTGTCAGCCCATCAGAAAAAAACTTAAGTGATGATTTCTATAAGTATTTTTCCCAACTCTATCATTGAGCTTTTTAGGATGAATGAGTCTCAACATCATTGCTAGTTAAAATTCCCTATTATCTCAAGAGTTATAAAGATCTGGGCATCAACGCTTGTTTTTGTAAAAAGTCTTTCTTTAATATAAAGTACCAAATACATAACTGAATCATTGATGACTGTGGATCTTCTTGGTAATCAATGATAAAGTGATTATGCTAGTATGAGTTATGATGCTAGAGTATTGGTAAGCACAGGAATGTAAACAGATTCATATGGATGTTCACTGGCTTTGTCATAACAAGAAAGGTGCTCCTTTAGCTAGTTCCCTGAGAGGAACTTTCCTTATTGCTTATTGAACATGAGAGAAAAGTGTATTTGATATGTGGACTTATGGACAGTGTGGATGTAGGTGAATGTACTGGAAAAGCCTACAGTAGAAAAGGTGGGGTAGGAGGATTGAAGTTAGGGGTGAACTTGTCAATGTCTTTATAAATATTTTCATAGACAATAAGATAAAATAGTAAAGATGATGCTCATAAAAGTAACGTCCACATTTTAAGCTAGTCGTAATGGCTGGCGTGCTCTATTACTACTGTCTGTTAAACGTTCTTATGAGAAACATTTTAGGATCTTACTTCCTTTGCATTTGAAGCGCTTGTGTGTTCTTTTTGCTCTGCTGTGAATAACGTGCCTGTGAGGAGATTTTCAACACTCCCCCTCACCGCAGGTCTGCCCTCGTCTCCAAATAGTCAATAGCACCATGATTTTACAGCACCAGAGAGAAGGTGCTGACCTGCAGGCCCTGTCTACAAGACTTGCATCTTCTTCCTGTTTAGGTCCCACCTCAGTGCTTCCAGCTCCTCACCTCTGCCTTCCTAGACAAACCTTAGGTTCCTTTGCTTTCTCACAAGCCAACAGATTCTAGTTGTTTTTTATTTGTCTGTCTGTTTTTAAAGATTTATTTATTTTCCCCACTTCCGCTGTCTGTGTTGTCTTCTCTTCTCATTTTCTGTCTTCGAGGATTCACTGGGATTCGATCCTGGAGACCTTGCTACCTGGTCTCTGCTGCGCTTTACCTCGACTCTCCCCTTTTCTCTCTTTTGATGCGTCATCGTCATGTTGCGTGACTCACTTGCTTGGGACACTGGCTCACCACGTGGGCACGCTTTCTCTTCTTTTTCACCAGGAGGCCCCAGGGATTGAACCCGGGTCCTCCCATATGGTAGGTGGAAGCCTTATCACTTGAGCCACATCCGCTTCCCTAGTTGTTGTTTTAAGGCCTAGGTTTACTTTCACTCGTATCTTTCCATTCTTCTTGCCATTATTTTTACTTCTCTAGTTCAAAACTCTGGGCTTCAGCATTTCCTAATGACTACTGTGGAGAGTGAATTGAATCACTTGCAGTTTCAAGTATAACAGAACCAAGATTCTTAGAGTTGCATTTTAAGAAGTAGTAGATTCATCCATTGTAATAAATATGCCACACTAATGTGTGGTGTTAGTAATTGGTGGTGGCATGGATAATACGGTAATTGTGTGTTTTATATGTGATTTTTATGTAAACCTATAACTTATCTAATAATTTTTTAAAATTAGAAATAAATCCTGTTGTAAGGCAACTCATAGTAAATAACTACATATGTGTAATAGCCATACATGTCCATTATTATAATTAAATATATGCACATGGTTATTAAATAGTAAGATACTGAGCTGGAGTTTAGTCCCTGCACTGATTCTACAGTCCATTTTATTATATATTTCTAATAAAATATAATAAATACATATAAATATAATACATATATAATTTATTACATACTTTATAAGTAATTCATTACTAGTCTTTTTTTCTCTTATATACATTTTTGTCTTCTATCTTTTCTGTATTCTTATTTTGCCTGCATTAAAAATTCTGTCTCTTCTCTGACTTCTTACTGCAACTATTTCATCTAAATTCACCTTCATTATTCTCATTTCTCCTTTTCAAAGAGGCAGTTGCAACACATTCTAGAAATACTTGCAACATAAGCGACTCTTCCCATGTCTTCTTAAAACCTATTTTCCTCAACTTCTCAATTTTTTGTTTTAAAATCACTTAGCTCTTTCTTGCTAATCCCCATAGAAGAAAAACTCAGCATGATTTTGTAATCAGTGAAGATGACCTCAGAGTCCTTACAGGAACGAATGGCACCAAATGCCTTCCTTATACATAAAGCAATAAGCAATGTACAGAATTAAGTCTCCAAGATGTAGTTCAGAGTCTCCTAATATTGTTATTGTCCATTTTCCAAAACTTCATTCCTTCTAGAATATGCATCCACTGTCACAGGGCCAATCCCAGTGAAGTTCCTGTTTAACAACAGTGTACTATTCCAATGAACATGTACCTATGACTCCAGTCAGTTCTACTGAAGCTGGAAATCATTGACAGTCAATAGGTTCTGGAAGTTTCAGGTCTATGATCTGCAGGGAAGAATCCTTCCTTGCTTCTTCCTAGTTTGGAGGTTTGCCTGCACGCCTTGGGCTGCCTCAGTTATCACTTGGTGTACTCCCTGTTTCTCTCTTTATGTACAAATTTGTTCTTATTAGAAGGATACCAGTTACACAGGAGTAGGGGCCCCGCTAATCTAGTTTTGCTTTATCTTCACTATTAACATCTTCAGAGACCCTTTTTCCAATTAAGGTCACATTCAGAGTACCAAAAGTTAGGACTTACACATGTAATTTTTTTTTTTGGGGGGGGGGACACAATATAACTCATAACAATAATGTTGTAACCTCTCAAATTTAAACAGGATAGAAACATTTTTAAAGTACTAATGCAATAGCATTTGAATTTCCCTCTGTTCAGTTGATGGAGTTCAGAATCCACATGAATTCAATACCATGATTGTGACATCCCACAGGCATCCTTTCCTCTGTGATTACTTATCGCACAGGGGGTTTTGACCATCAGGGTTTGGGCAAATCAGTCTTCCTTATTTTTCCAGGTAGGAAACCCTCATCAAATAAAATTATACATGCCAAATAAAAGATATTACATAAAATAATATTCATAAAATGCATGACATACATTTCTTTGCATACGAAATATATTTGATACTGATTTCCCCACTGTACTTTTCTAATCTATATAGCCCACCTCCACTTTCAAACAATTATTTGCCAAAATTAGGTAAATGCCAATATTATCAGCAGATCTGCTTGTCTAGTTCCTTTAGAATTCACAGATAAGATATTGGACATTCCAGTCTGTATATCCAATTCATTCTTGGGCCTCAAATGTTATTCTCACATGAACTATTCCCATTTTGCTGTCTGTCTTTATGAAACTAGTCAACTCTCATTGCCAGATGAAAGTCTAGAGATGCTCTGTGATGACTCATTGGTGCTCTAGCAACACACACTTTTCTGTAATGGGCCAAGTGGTAAATATTTTATAGTTGCCAAGTTGTTGTGAGAGAACTAATTATACTCCAAGCTTAAAGGCAGAGTTCTATGATGTTAGTGAAAACCAACTAGCTCAGGAAACATAAGCACATCCTGTGCAATTCTGAAGCCAAACATAGCCTGTTCCTTGCTCTTTAGGAATATTCCTTTTTCTAACACTAGCTTCTGAGCCTTCCCAGCTTTCACAATTCACCTTTGTCTTAGTGCCATACCACTTGCTGAGGCCAACACATCTTTGGCACGGACACCTCCATGATGTGCAATTCTTCTCTGGCAGCCCCTCCCCCTGAGACCTTCCTGGGATTCATGTTTTAGCTTAGGTCATGTTAAATTGCCCTTGTGGTTGGCCTACTTCTTCTTTCCCCTCTTTCCTAATTTTGTGGTTGCTTTATGGTTGACTAATTATTAGTTCGTTGGTTCTGCTTATTGCCTAATACTACAAAATTTCCCTTCCTGGAAGGTTTGGGGATGGGGATGGGGGGGTAGGGTAGTAAAACTGAGTAAGCTTTGTAGTTGACTGGATATGGGTTATGGGAAGATGAGAGTAAAATTTACAATCTGTTCAACTGGGTGGATGATTATATCATTTTTGAGCTGAGCAACACTGGACAGGGTCCGAATCCCTAAGGAGACATCTGTTCAGAGGACCAATATCTCCGTGGGTATTAATGCATGAAATATAAAGTGAGAAGACCTAAGCCATAGTGCTTTTGTAAAGATTGAATGGTGACTCTAGGAAGGGTTGAATGTCCCAGTGAAGATACGTGAGCTCTGGGAATGAGTAGTTCTTATACCTTTCATAGTTCTTTCCTTTCTTTCTCTCTCTCTCTCTCTCTCTCTCTCCCTCCTTTCCCCCCTCCCAACCCCAAATGTCTGTTCTCTGTATCTATTTGCTGCATCTTCTTCTTTGTCCACTTGTTTTGTTGTCAGCGGCACAGGAATCTGTGTTTCCTTTTGTTGCGTCAATCAGCTCTCCGTGTGTGCGACACCATTCCTGGGCAGGCTGCACTTTCTTTAGCGCTGGGCGGCTCTCCTTACGGGGCGCACTCCTTGCGCGTGGGGCTCCCCTACGCGGGGGACACCGCTGCGTGGCAGGGCACTCCTTGCACGCATCAGCACTGCGCATGGGCCAGCTGCACACGGGTCAAGGAGGCCCGGGGTTTGAACCACGGACCTTCCGTGTGGTAGGCAGATGCCCTAACCACTGGGCCAAGTCCACTGCCCTTTCATAGTTCTTAACTGCCATTTATAGACCAAGTCATTCAAATCGGAAAACTGGAATATATGAATCTTATAGAAAGCATAAATTTAAAGCTGCCTGGTCCTTTCTTCTTTCTTCCCTTATGTAGAAATTAGTCTGCTTTTCATAATGTCCAAAGATGGGTGCAGATGCCTCACTAAGGGGAAACTTTGGAGTGCTTGATTCTCTGTCCCTCATTTGCTCTCCTTGTGTATGTGTTTTAAATTTATTTGTAAACCGAGCAGTGACTTCTAGTTAGCTATTTTCTTGGGTGTGAGGGACATAATTTGGTCCTTGTAGGTAACTAAGCAGACAAGTAATGGTGTCTGATATGTAATATAGCCCATTAGGAAACTCATTGATTCTCTTCTATAATCTAATAAAGAGTGCAACACTTTAGCTCTCGTTAACACCTTTTGTCATTGTTTGTCAGTAGAACCATCTAGTGTTTTTCTTAAGACTGTCAGAATGGCAAATGATTTAGACTCTTGGAAGATTCTAGGTCTTTACAGATTCTAGGCAGTGGGCTGCAGGCTGGCTTATAAGTGGTAGTTGTTCACTGTTGTTCCCATTTTTTAAAAATGGTCTTTTAGCTGCCATAGTTTTGTCCATGTTCATAACTTTAGCCCTGAGGATTGACCGAGGTGTCTTTGTGTATGTGCTACTACTTTCAGATACTTTATTAATTAATAGAGTGTCCTATAAAAATACAAGTAAAGTTGGAATAACTTCTTGCAGTCTTCATTTACTAAATGCATAATGAAAATCTGTTTAAATCAGGATCTTTCTACATACAAATTAAAGCAATTCAAAATACAGGGTTTCACAATATTTGGTACATGCCAGCTATTATGTTACTTATAAGAATCATAATTTATTTTTGTCCTTTTCTACAAGATTCTTTGCTTCTCCAGAAATGAAATTGAATCCTACCTTGTACATTAAACTTCAGGCACTCGAAAAACATCTTTACTGGAAAGACTCTGTAAATGCTGTGTAATCTGGGGAGAGAACTGCCCATTAGGACAGTGTAATATTTCAGAAAATGTTGTGTGAGACCATCTCTATCAGAATAATCTGGGAAGTTTTTTTTTTTTTGAAAGTAGGCCTTTCTTCAAAATTACTGCATCAGAGTCTGATGATGGGTCCCCATGAATATTTGAATTTTGAGAAATTTGCCCTAGTGACTTTAATGTAGAGCAAGGTTTGAGAATCTCTGGCCTGGGAGAGGGGAATCTGCAGGGCCATCGATAGATCACTGTCCTATATAGCGACATTTCTTCTCCATCTCCATGTTTGCATTTCTGGAAGAAAACCACACACAACTAATTTTGCAAAATTGCATACTAGAAGTAACTAGGACTTAAGGAAAAAGTCAGGTTAGGTGAAGAGAACTCAAAACTTAGGCAGTTCTAACTGGAGGACCAACAAAAAAAATAATAATCCTAATAAAAACTCTAGCACGATTACAGGTCAACTAGTATTTGTTCCCTCCAACTTGGCTAAATCTTTGTACCCTTAAGCCTTGGGTGCTTTTTCTATGTAGACTTTGGTCCTTGAGGACATATTCTCTTCTAGCAGAGGTCATATTAGCTGTTCATAAATTTTTTAAAAAGCTACTACATGCCGTCTTTCTAGCACTTCTTATAAGAATGGGGAAATATCTTTGTACCTTCTCCATCTGTACTGCCAGCTTCTCTAGAGAGGTTAACGTAGTGGAGGGCGAAGCAGTTCTTGAAAGCAATAAACCAGCCACTACTTTCAGTAAGGAAGGCGGTGATAGGATTATTAGTTTTTCCCTATATGATCTTCATTTATTACCAAGGCTTTCTCTTTAATTAGGAGAAAGCATGTCCCTTTCTACTTAAAATAATTAATGTGCTGGGAAAAAAATTCATGAAACCATAGAACTTCTACATGATACTGATATCATGGCTCTACCTAAGATACACTTAATTCAGAAGCACATGCTGTAGTTGAACCATGGTATAAATTTTGCATCCTCTTTTATTTTTGTCACTGTCATGGTAAAGTTTGAGTTTTCACAAGTAGTTTTTAAGTAGTAAATCAAAGTGGTCTACTTCATTGTTGATGGATTTTTTCCCAAAGGTGATGGCACTACAGTTGATTTAGAGTGGCCTTCATGACCTGTATAAGCTTGATCTAGTTAGGATTTTTATTCTGTCAATTTGTATAGCTTTTAACTTTTATCAGGATGATTTGTCCCCTTAATATCGTTCAACAGGTTTGCTGCACACATTTGGTCCCATTCCACAGTTTTCCCTTGTGTTATGTAAGGTATTTGAGGTATACCAAAGTTATGCAAGAAATAGCCTTCTTTAGAAATATAGTTTAAGCAGAGGTATATCATAGAACTAAGGAAGACGTATGACTCCCAAGTGACGGATTTCACCTGATACGAACTCAGGAGTGAATGTAATGCTAATCTGGAAAGCCTTTTTTTTTTTTTGAGGATTTTGTTTAAATTTTTCTGTTTATTAAAATTCACGAACAGTTATGTTCTAGAAAAATCAAGGAGCAATGTACTGCAACTTAGAAAGCCATGTCCCTAGAAAAATAATTTATTTCATTCTGTTACCTTAACTGTCAAATTTAAACATGTTCCTAGAAATATTTAGGTTTGAATTCTTGAGGTATCTTGAAAGCGATGGAAAATTTTAGAGTCCAGCAAACACTGTGCTGACCTGATCTTTATTTTATGAGCAGGAAACTGGGGGCATTGAGAGAGAATTATTGTTCAGGTCATGACTGGGTAGGGTCTCTCCCCAGGGCTAACGTCAGTTTCTGAGCCCCTTCTGATGTCAACTTCTCTGCCTCAGGGTCTCTGGTGCCTTCTGTGAGTGGCTCTCCCTGGACCTGAGTAGGAGGGTATGAAAAGTGAGGTGATAAGTGGCTAGTGGTTTATCTCTTTTTGTACGCTACAGTCCTAGAAACTATTTCATGAGATAGGAAACCCACAGTTAGTAAAATTCTAAAAATCAATACAATTGACTTCTCCTCAGGAATTGTATTAGTTTTCGATTGCTGCTGTAACAAATTGCCACAGATTTAGAGACTAAGAGCAACATAACTTTATCATCTTACATATTTGTAGGTTAGAATCCCCACACAGGCTCACTGGGCTAAATTCAAGGTAGTGGTCAGGGCTGCCTTCCTTCTAGAATCTCTAGGGGAGAATCCATTTTCTTGCCCTTTCCACCTTCTAGAACAGGGGCTCATAACAAGGGGTCCATGAGCTTACATTGAATTTAAAAAAAAAAAAAAAATTCTTTGGGGGCATGTTGGTGCGGGTGTGATCTATTTATTAAATAATGCATAGTATAGTGTGGACTTAGTAAGGGGTCAGTGGTTTTCACTTGACTGGCAAAGGGGTCCATGGCAAAAAAAAAGGTTAAGAAGCCCTGGTCTAGGCGGTGGACTTGGCTCAGTGGTTAGGGTGTCCGTCTACCACATGGGAAGTCCACAGTTCAAACCCCAGGCCTCCTTGACCTGTGTGGAGCTGGCCCATGCGCACGCAATGCTCATGCGTGCAAGGAGTGCTGTGCCAACCTGGGGTATCCCGGTATAGGGGAGCCCCACGCGCAAGGAGTGCGCCCTGTCAGGAGAGCTGCCCAGCGCGAAAGAAAGTACAGCCTGCCCAGGAATGGTGCCGTACACATGGAGAGCTGACCCAACAAGATGACACAACAAAAAGAAACACAGATTCCCGTGCCGCTGACAACAACAGAAGCGGACAAAGAAGACACAGCAAATAGACACAGACAACCGGGGGAGGGGGAGAGGGGAGAGAAATAAATAAATAAATCTTTAAAACAAAACAAAACAAAAAAGAAGCTCTGGTCTAGAGGATGCGCATATTTCTTGGATCAGGGCTACCTTACTCCATCCTCAAAGTCAGCAGTTTTATACCTTTGACCATTCTTCTCTGAGTGAATGGAGCAGGGAAAGATCATCTGCTGTTAAGGATTCATGAGATTAGATTGGCCCCTTCTGTTCATCCAGCATCAACTCTCCATCTCAAGGTCCATAACCTTAGTTGCATCTGCCAAGTGCCTTTTGCCACGGAAGTAACATCGTCACAGATTCCAGAATGGGGACTTGACCGTTTTGGGGAGCCATTATTCTGTAGGAGTCCCATGTAGGTCCCAGCTCTCAAAGGGAAGTTACTTTAGAAACTTTTTTAGTATTTTAGGAAACGTCATAATCTAGTAAATTTAGCAAGCACTTAAGTGGCAATATAATAACAATAGCAGACAACATTTATTGAGTGCTTGTGATGAGACACACTGACTGCTAAGTGCTTCACTACCATCATCTTGTTGAATCATCTTAGCAGCCTATGAGGCAGGTTCTATTATAATCTAAATGATACATTTGAGGAATTTGAGGCCTACAGAATTTAAGTAATTTGTCTAAAGTTACACAACTAGTTTATGGCAGAGTAGGACTTGAACTTATGTCTGTCTGGCCCAGGTTTTTTAAGATATATATGTATTATACTTAATACACCATTATGTATATTTAACCCTGAAGTGTCAAATGTAACATGACTACCATGACATATTGAGGATATAATTTACGTAGGTAAAGACCAACTAGATAAATAATTGTTTTTAATAAGGAAAAAAATTTATTACCATGGATGAAAGTTTTCAAAATGACATAATATGGGAAGTGGATTTGGCTCAAGGGATAGAGCGTCCGCCTACCACATGGGAGGTCCAAGGTTGAAACCCAGGGCCTCCTGACCTGTGTGATGAGCTGGCCCACGCACTGTGCTGATGTATGCAAGGAGTGCCATGTCACACAGGGGTGTCCCCCGCATAGGGGAGCCCCACACACAGGGAGTGTGCTCCATAAGGAGAGCTGCCCTGCGCGAAAAAAATGCAGCCTACCCAGGGTGGAACTGCACACACGGAGAGCTGACACAGCAAGATGACACAACAAAGAGAGACGTAGATTGCCAGTGCTACTGACAAGAATACAAGCAGACACAGAAGAACACACAACAAATGGACACAGAGAGCAGACAACTGGGGGTGGGGGTGGGGGGTGGAGAAGGGGAGAGAAATAAATAAAAAATCTTTAAAGAAAAAAACAATATGAATTGTTCAGTATTCAACTTATTAATGCTAGTTGGTTGTATGTAGATACAGTGGTAAGCTTTCCAAGTCTCCATTTAAATAGAAAAGCAGGCTTTATTGTATGACTATGTGGCAAGGATGTAACTACCTTCACAATTTTTAGTCCTCAGATTGCAATGTTAAGAGTTTATTTCATAAATCATATTACAGTCAGTTGCTTAATAAACCATTCATCTCCCCAGTGCTCTCCCAAGAATATAATCTCCAGGAGAGCAGGAATTTTGTTTGTCTTATTCATATCTGTATCTCCAGCATTTGAAACAGTGGTAGTCAGGTATGCAATGGGCATGTAATAATATTTGTTGGGTGAATGGAAATTGAGGGATATCTAAGAGAATGAAGCCAGTTATCTGTGTAAAAGAACTAGGATCTGGGTACAAGCTGGACACCAGAAGATGGTCTTTTTTTGTGTAGAATAACCTAATGTGCTTGACTAAGAACTTAGAATATATTAATGTTATTATGAGTGTGAGGGGAAGTGATAACCTGGTAAGTTCAATGTGTTTTCACATAGATGTGCATTAAAGAGCATGTGGCTCATTTCATCTGGAGTATTTGAGCCATAGGTTAAGTGACTCAGTTTGTTTCTTCTTTCATTCAGAGGAGGAATTATTGAGCATTTTGCTGGTTACTAGGATAAAACATGAATGAAAAGAAAGGAGCCCCTAACTTCAAGGAACCTTCTCTCTTGGGTGAAACAAATGCCTATAAAGATCAGTAAAATGCATTGTGTAAAATAGAATAAGAATGGTTTTATGGGAGCCCAGAAGAGGGACATAGTATTATTCAAAGTAAGTTGGCCTTGTCATCCTGAGTATATATTGTTTAACTTTTTGAGTGGAGGAAATAGTTTTAGATTTAGAGAAGAGTTGTGAAGCTACTTATCCATATTCAGGTCCTCTAATGTTATATAACCTTAATTTATTGATCCAAACTAGTAAGTCAGCATTAGGCCAATACTACTAACTAAACTACAGACTTCCTTAGGATTTCATTACCCTGAGTACACCTGTTAGTGCTGAGATGAGACAATGTATGTAAATGCTGCATACACAGTCCACTAAATACAAGTCTTGTAAAAAATGCCTTTATGGATCAGCCTAGAGTAGCTACATCACTGGTGGTGGAAGGTGCACTTTCTGAAGGTGGTTTGAAATAATCTCTACATTTCAACTTCCTTTAATTACATTTCAGTTCTATTCATGATTAAGTACTTTCTTATGATTACTTTCTTACAAATCTCCTATTTAAAATAACTCTTATTGATTTAATGTTTATTGTGCTTGCCAGTATCCTACTCAAAGTATATGTCCTGTGTGAAGCAAATCCACCTTGCAGATGAGACTGAGGCTCTCAAAGGATCCAGGTTTAGTCCAGCACAGAACTTTAGGTGGGAAGGTTGGAATTGGAACCTGGTTCTGCCAGACTCCAAAGTCTGCTTTCCTCCTCATTGCTGTTTCCTGCGTCATTTTCTTATACCTTCTTCCAGAATAAGCCTTTTCCAAATTATTCTTGTTCTGTAAAGTGTCATTTCTCTTTTTCATTCTAAAATTACTTCCTTTGTGTTTTCCAGGGTTTTCCAGGAAGCGTAGTGTTGTGTGATGAAAGCATGCTTTTGCTTTATACAACATTTCGTTATTTTTAGCAGCCATTCCATTTCTCTCTTGACCTTCCCTTTATCAGTCTTTAGGATTCTGTCATAGTCTATTTCTTTATACTTTCTGCTCTTCCCTTTGAACATTTTAGTGACCTTCCTTGATAGTTTCCACCCCCCTTTTTTTGATCTTGAGGAAGAACCCAAGTGCATTTAGATTTTCAGGTGTTATGTGATTTTGTGCCATCTGGATTTATATAATCTATATCTTGGTTATAATATATATTATAATTATAATATTTAATACTTTCTGACTTTTTTAGGTGATATGCAGATAATGACCAATCATCATTAAATAGGGAGTCAGATAACAATAATTAATGACCTTCAGATGTCGAGGACATTCATTACCAATATTTTTGGTTAGATTTTCACAACCATGTGAACTAGGTTAGGTAGTTGCTACTTCCCTCCTTTTTATGCACAAGCCTTTTTTTTTTAAGGTTTATTTATTTATTTCTCTCCCCTTCCCCCTCACCCCATTTGTTGTTCTCTGTGTCTATTTGCTACATCTTCTTTGTCCGCTTCTGTTGTTGTCAGCGACACTGGAATCTGTGTTTCTTTTTGTTGCGTCATCTTGTTGTGTCAGCTCTCCGTGTGTGCGGTGCCATTCCTGGGCAGGCTGCACTTTCTTTCGCGCTGGGTGGCTCTCCTTATGGGGTGCACTCCTTGCACGTGGGGCTCCCCTATGCGGGATACCCCTGCGTGGCAGGGCACTCATTGCGTGCATCAGCACTGCGCATGGGCCAGCTCCACACAGGTCAAGGAGGCCCGGGGTTTGAACCGCGGACCTCCCATGTGGTAGACGGACACCCTAACCACTGGGCCAAGTCTGCCACCTATGTACAAGGTTATTGAGGTTAATCCCAGTAACTGCTTAGTCCCACCAAACAAGAGGGAGAACCGACGGAACCAGACTTGCTAGTCTTCTGCTTAATGTATGGACAGGCTAGACCATCTGAGACAGAAGTACAGGATGTGATGTGTAGAGCTTAGTGACTTAAATTCATGGACTGTAAACTGGTAGCAAAGAATCTAATTAATTAACTTCTTTCTGAATTAAACAAAACAAAAGATATTTCTAGTGAAATGCTAGTGTCCCTATGGAAGGAAAAGAAAGCTACATGTTGACATGCTAAGTAAACTTCACTTAGGCTTCTTTTGTGTAATGTTTGTGAGTCTTTTTGTTAAGAAAATTGTATTAACCTTTAGGAACCCACCAGATTATCTCAGAATGTGTGGAAGCAGTCCACTTTTACTTTCAAAAGATCCTTTAATTATTTTTTATGTAAATAAGGAAAACTGCGAATTCCAGGACTTGTGATTTTTTTTCATCTCTTGTCTGAAACCAGACCCCATTGACTTTAATCATACATTTAACTTTTCTAAGGACTGTACATGGAAGTATAACAGCCTTGTAGTTCTGTTATAAAAGCTGCAACATTAGATTGCTTTAGATGATCAATGATGTAACAAATTTTCTTCCTGTGAGCAGTCACTTTAATTTGACTCTTGATATTTTCTACTGCTTCAATAAATTGATGACAGTGTGAACCTTAGGATAAGAGACTTGCCTTCCTGGTCTTTGCTGTGGGATAGAAGCAAAGCTATAAACAATCAGAGTTAGGCTGTCTGTGAACCTGAAGTAATGCAAAGAGTTGCAAAGCTTTAAAGATCCTTTAAAGATTTTTCAAAATCAAAATCGGGCCCTACTTAAGGGATACAAGGTTGGTTATTTAAAACTGCAATTAGCAGAGTAGAACAAAATTTAAATTTGATCTGGTAGGCCTCAGTGTACATTTTTTATGTCAGGTCAGTTTAATGTTTTCTTTTTTGTCTATTTTGTAGAGAAAAAATAAAAATCAGAAAGCTATAGTTACTAGGAAAGTAGACCTGCCTAAATAAAGATAGAAGTTTTAGAGATCTTGGAAAGACACATTTATTTCATGATTAGTGCCACTAAAATTTATTCTTCTTCACAGAAGTGATAATTTTTAAATAGTTATGTGATTTTTAAAAAATCTTATATTTTAGATCATGGGGAGCCAATATCCATAGATTATTTAGGAGCTCCATAGTCTGTTTATGTGCAATGCTTTCGTTATTTAAAACTAAATATATTCAAGTGTTAACTCATCTTAATTGGGAATGTTATCCAGTTTAGGACATCTAAATAAATTTCTTCCTTCAAATGAAAAGGGAGAATTTTAGCTATGTCAGTTAGATAAGCGATTGTAAAACAAAGTCAATAAAGAACTAATGATCATAAATTAGCATATTAAAGTCATCCTGATATGCTAAATTTACTTAAGCAATAAACAAATAAGGACAGAAAAAAAGCCCATTAGAATAAAAATATCTATCAGTTTTTAGTAACTACAAGATTTCTCAGTTTCTTCAGTTAACATATTGGAGGTGACTATATATGGCAGCCTTTTTGACAACAGAAAAGATCAAATTTATAAACTAATGGGAGATGAAGTTCCTGCACATCAGTTGGGTAAAAGCATGCTGGATCCTTTTAAACTCTGCATTGATGGACTTAAATGAGGCTTGCTGGATGTCTTCTTTGACTCCGTGAGTGAGATGTTCCCATAATTAGGGGCAACGGTGGTGACAGTGTAAATTAGGCAGGCATGTTGAACCCTACCTTAAAGCTGGCAACTGCCATCATTTACTCCAGCATTCATTGTCATGGCATATTACCTTTACACCTTGAAAGAACAACATTAACTTGGTAAGACACTTCTGTTGCTGTGTCCTCCCAGGGGAGTGAGATATGGCATTACTTACCCTTATGGCATTTTGGCATATGATAGACAATCCCACAGCTCAAAAAAAAAACCCCAACACCCTTTTATAGTACTAATTTTAGTATTGTGCCCCAAAATCATCAGTGTAGCTCAGAAAATTCTGCAAATTTGCATATCAAATTTCTTGCCCAGACTGTTTTTTTTTTGACATGTGCAGAAATTATTGATCACGTGTAAGAAATATGGTTGCTGTAGATATATCAATATATGAAATCTATAACACATTTGAACTAAAAATTTACCCAACATAGCCAAGAATTCCGTTTATGGCCTAGTTGTTAAGAGCACAGCTCTGGAATCAGATTTCTTCGGTCCAGATTCTTACCCCAAAGCATGTCAGTTTTGTGACCTGGTGTAGGTTTTCTTTACCTATATATTTCTCTTTCTTCATCTGTAACATGGAAATAATGATAGTAAGACTGCAATTCCTGGGTTGTTATAAAACTTTAAAAAGTGTTCATACAACTGAAAGTGGGAGGATTGCATCCAGCATCCATGTGGAATCTGAGCCTCCTCTTGACATAGAGGTGCAATGGACACAACCAATCCAATGTCCACATAGAAAAGGTGGCATTGGATTGGGAAAAGTGGACATGGTGGCTGGTGGGTATGGGGAAAGGCAGGAAGAGATGAGAGGTGGAGGGGTCTTTGGGACATGGAGCTGCCCTGGATGGTGCTTCAGGGGCAATCACCGGACATTGTAAATCCTCACAGGGCCCACTGGATGGAATGGGGGAGAGTATGGGCCATGATGTGGACCATTGACCATGAGGTGCAGAGGTGCCCAAAGATGTACTTACCAAATGCAATGGATGTGTCATGATGATGGGAATGAGTGTTGCTGGGGGGGGGAGAGGTGGGGTGGGGGTGGTGGGGTTGAATGGGACCTCATATATATATATTTTTTTAATGTAATATTATTACAAAGTCAATAAAAAAATAAATAAAAATAAAAATAAAAAAATAAAAAGTGTTCATGCACATTAAGTTTTTAGACCAGTGCCTAGCATATAGTATGTGCTCAATAAATATTACTATTACTTGAAAGAAGTTTGCTGTTGAAAGTATTAAGACCTTATTGTAGCTTCATCTCAGAGGCTGTGGCAACAGTATTAAAGTAGTTTTGTGATTTAATGTTTTGCCCCCAGCCTGTGACATCTAGGCAAAGACGTACAAAATTAAATAGAAAAGCAGGGGTTGCTAACTTCAACAAACATATTATCAGTTTTTCAGTGAGAAAAATTCTCTTAACAAATAAATCTGCGTTTCTTTTTCTCTCATAGATTTTACACTGTTTACTGCTCTTGCATGTAATGGAGAGGTGATGTGGTGTATATAGCTCATTGCAAGAAGAGAAATAGTACCATGTTGGTGGTGAATGGAGTGATGCTCTCTCTGCTAGTTTTCTAGCCTTCAGTCCTCCTCTGTCTCAAATTGTATAGAGCGCGGCAGTGCGCCACGACCTGGGTTTAAATTCTGGTTCTGCAGCTTAGGACCTCGTGACGTTGATCGAGTTCCTTACCCTGTATAACCCTCCATTTCCTCACCTGTAAAATGGAAGTCCTAGTTTTACCCACTTCACGTGAAATGCATGTAAAACAACTGATGCACGGGAAAGGGGATTTAACACAAATGGTAAATTTGTGGGTGTGCAGTGATTAAAAATAGACGTTCAAAGGGGATGTTTAACAGTTAAGGGAATAAACTAAAACCCCACAGTCTGGGGCCAATCAGTGGAGAAGAGCAACTGTGATTTGAAGGCAGAGGAGTTAAAGTTAAAACGTGAGTGAAATGAAGGAGGACTGGACCATGGAGGGTGGAATAAATGAGATGGGGCACGACGTGCCTGAGATGCCAGGGGTCTTAGCTGGGGCAGGGTGCAGAGAGAGAGCACTCCAGCAGGATCCCTGAGGAACCGATGATCGGAGAAGAGAAATAGAGGAGAAAATACAAAGTTCAAAGTAAAGAGAGTCCTATGTATTTGACAATTTTCCAGTTAGATTTTCATTTCACTTTCCATTGTGCTGTAGGGAAGAGCAATGTAAAGTCCTAGCCCAATGGAACGCATGAAAACAGAACTTCAGGTCGCAGGGCTGTACGATCCCAAATAATTAAAGAGTTGAGAAGGTCGTTTTCGCCTCCGGCATCATTTTTGTACTTTAGGTTTCTTCTTGGTCAGTGCCTTCCAGACCCTTCCTCGTGTTTATTCTTCTAGCATACATTCGAGGTCCTGCTTTGGGCTAGACCCTTGAGATCTTCTGTATTTTCTGTCCATCAAATTTAGAAACGTGGGTGTTTGGATGTGGCGCCAGTCCAAACCTAACCCTCAAAATGAGACCAGTGTACACCTTTTGTGACCTCACCTTTCCCCTCCTTTGATTTGGTACTGCAGGACAGATTCCTTACCAGACCATCTTTTGCACATGCACACTTGAAATGCAGCCTGTCGGGTGTGTTATTCAGTTGTAAAATGTAATTTGTCTTTTTCCTTGCCTTAGACTAAGCACAGTCCCTGACTGGGCTGATTGTGGCTCAGACTCTTAACTAGAGCGTCTAAAAGAATCCTACTGTTTCAGCCGAATTGTAGCAGTGAACTGTGAGAGGTGACGTTTGCAGGACACCCGTGTGTAAGAATCCTACCCACAGAAACTGCTATGTCAGGGAATCCAGGTTGAAGCTATGACTATATAGTCACTTCCATTGTGAATATTAGAAGTAAAATGCTGAGATATTGCCCCAAATGTAATTTTTAAATATTATATAATGATAGATTGTTTCATAACACATTATAATGCTGTATAATGTTCATAAAGGGATTATTTTGAAATACACCATACATGTCCTTGCACTTGTGTAATAAGTTGGACATGGAACTGCTAAAATGTTTTTTTTTCCCCAGATCTAGCTATCTTAACCCCATTATGAAGCATGTTTTCAGTGTGTTCACTGGTTAGGTTTAGTTTACTGCCAGAGATGTATAGTCAGTTTGAGAGTATTTTATAATAAATATGTTGACTTTTCTAGTGACTTTCTTCCAAGTGAAGCAGCCCGCAGGTTTTATGTCATTCTCAAAATATCCATACTGAATACGGAGACAAACTGTAGTCTCATTTTAGCTTTCCAGTTAACTTGAGTCAGGGGCAGTCTTGCTGATGGGTTATTCAGCTGGAGAATGGGACAGTGACAGCACAAAGTCAACACATGTGGGACAAATGGCGACCGTGCCAGATGATTCTTCATGTAACTCAAGACCTCCCACTGCATCCGTAGCAGGAGATTCAAACCCAGAATACCACTGCCACTAGAATGTGCCACCTTTTACATAGCTGTATTTATACATTTTAAGCTGATGGAGTTTTCCTTTTTATAGTCAGCTTGTGTGAGTGCAGCTCAGAAGACCATATGGCAAAGCATAAACTTTATCCATTCTGTGCCAGTGACCATAATCTCCTCTGTGAGATGGTGCAATGAGGGAAAATGTGATAGGTAATGGAGTTTTGGAGGCTTTTCCTCCAGAATTTGTTTACCTCTAATGTGACTGTGAAAAAGGGCATCCTTCTGCAAAGAAGACTGATTAATGATATTCATGTGACTTTCAATAATTAATATGATTGTCAGCCACCAATTTTCCCTGTGTGTTCTGCACGTGTGTGATAGCAGGCTTCTTAAAGGTTCTGGAAAGGGAAGACTTCACTGGGATCCCAGCTGAAAGCTCACTGTAATTTGATAATAGTTTGCAGGTTTCCTATTTAATTTGTTCAATGTGTTGAGGCTCTTTGGTTTCAACTGCACAGTCAAACACGGGGAGTAATGATGTGAGCTAACTTTGCATTGTCAATTTTTTCAAAGAACAGAAATAACATGTTATCTACTGTCACATATTATCAGCCTATCTGTGCAGCATACCCATGTAAAATTTGTTTCCTGATCTTATTAGACATGGCAGTACTGAATATATTTGAAAAATAAGTGCACAGTAGAAGATTAAAACAAGAGGTTTGTTGTTCAGTAACTTAGATTAATACTTCTATTTCACAAATTTCTTTCACTTTTTATAAATCTTTATTCACACATTAAATTATTGGAATGAATGAACATATTCTCTTTATTGAGTGGATCAGACTGTAAAAGAAATAGTTTTGGGTTATACCAGTTTTTTTCTACATTGTGTGGCATATCAAATATTAAAAATAGAAGTATAAAAATAAGCTTTTCTTGAGCATGCCAACTTGTTTTGAGTTGGAGTAGAAAGAATTTGTGATCTTTTAAAGCCTTTTAAAACACTTGAAATCTGTAAAAAGAGGTATTAAAAAGAAGCACCTTTATGGGACATTGTTTTGAAGGGTTTCAAGTTTCTATTTAAAAGGCTGTTCTCTGCACTTTATTGTCTGCCATTGTTGCTGCCTTTCTAAGGGCGAATATATATTCATATTAATGTCTAAAGATGATTATTCAAGCAAATTTGAAATAAATTTAGGCAGAGACTACTTAAAAACCTCCTCTATCATTAAATTGTTTCTGGGTGTAGAACCACCACCTCTTTAGAAACACATTGAAAACCAAATTGTGAACTGTGGTAGACCAAATAAAATTAAAGCAAGCCCAAAGTTCTTAGAGCACCTCCTACATTTGAGGTGTTAACTTAGAATTAGGCTTTGCCTTCAAACAATTTTTAATTAACAGACTGAAATTCAAAGGCAAGTAAAAATTTTTTTTGCAGGGTCTTCAAATCCAAGTATTCAGTTTAAAAAAAGATTGACCCCACAAGTTCAAGAACCAGTCCTGGTCTTATAAAGTTATATCTGAGTATTGGAAAGTATTTTATAAGGCTAGAAAGGTTGTTTATTTTTTTTTTCAGTGAAATAAATGAGGTTATTTAATGTCAGTAGATCACGTAAATACTTGAGAAACAAGCATACTTTAAAACATTTCTTTAACCTATAGATATTAGCTTATAAGTGCTAATAAATTTATTCTACAGATAATTGTCATTATGGGTAGATGAGCAAAATAAAAAACGCATAGACTCAAATATTAGTTGCTTGACAAAATTAGTTGCATTTTTGTCAAGTGTCTGTGGAATATCTAGAGCTATACTAGTTGTGTGGTTATATGGGAAGACAAAGAAGAATTTATGTTGTTGCCAAGTCTACTGGAAATGTGACTTTGGGCACTGCCAGGAGTGAGTGAGGAACTTTGTAGGGTACTGTTAGAGGAGGTAGCAGTGACAGCAAAGCATCATGGGCTAAGGACACAGTTGTGTGGCTCTGGTAGTGCTGCAAGGTTTTGTTTCTCCAGTTACGCTGTGGAGGATTTGGAGTTACCTCCTTAAAAGAGCTGTTCTCTGAAAAGCTGGATAGCCTCACGTCAAAGACGGTTACCTGAAGGATGTAGCAGGGACGTTATTGCAAGTGGACTTCTAGGAGTGCAAATGGAGAGTAGCTGGGAACTTTGCTCCTTCTTGTGGACTTGGAACTATGTGCAAAGAGAAAAATTCAGATTAATAGATACCCAAATCCCAAACATCGAGGAATTCTTAGGCATCAGTGTCTGCTTAAGGTGTAGGTATTTGTGCTAAAAAGGACCTTAAATCTGAAGCTCTATGCCTCAGCATACCACAGACCGTCTAAGGGAAAGGGATGTGCTCATCGTTGCATGTGAACTCCAGAGGAAAGGATAGACTTTGCCCTGCCTGGGGAGCTGTGGGTATCCTCCCACCCAAGGACCTATTGGGGTTGGAGTCCCCAAATGATGGTTATGAGGGCGAACCTGATGAGGATTTCAGTGCAGTACCAAGAAAGGCTTAAGGATTGCCACAGTGTTTTGCTGCATGGAAGAAGGTCAAAAAAGAAAGGCAGGAAGACAAAGAGAAACCAAAACTCCTTTTGTTTTTCTTTCTCTGTGTTTGTGTACATATGCTTTCTCTGTGTGTATGTTAGTGTGTTTTTGTATGTGTGTTTTTCCTTATTTGCTGAATCTTCTGAAATTTCATCGAATTTAGACATTTCACCTTTAAATACTTTAGCGGTTATGTCCTAAAAACAAGGGCGGTCTCCAGCCCAATCACAATGCATTTTTCACTCTTGAGAAATTTAAATTGATACAATCCCTTTATCCAGATTTCTCTAGTAGTCCCAATAATGTCCTCTATCACTGCCTCCTCCTCCCCAGCAGGATCTAATCAGTAGCCTTTCTTTTTCAGGTCTCTTTAATCTCCTTTGATCTAGAACCGTTTTCAAAGTCTTCTTTTGTCACTCATAATATGGGCATTTTTAAACCCCAGACCAGTTGTTTTGTACATAGTCCCTCAGTTTGACTGACTCCTTATGTTTAGAATTCAGACTTTTAATAAAGAAATAAATAAATGAAGAGGGGGGAGAGTATACGGGGAAGAAGAGGTGAAAGAGAGAGAATGAGAGGGGATGGAATGAGAGAAAAGAGGAAGAAAAAGAAGCAAACTGATTTCATGATAAATAGTTCATGCAAACTAAAGAAAATGGAGTCTAGTAGCTTGATGTTGAGAATATTCTGATAAGTTAATGTATGGAAGAGAAAACATGCTTACTGTGAGTTAAGGATATCTGGTTACTTATTTTAGGACAGGGGAATGAACCTTGATAGTTTTGGTTGTCACGACACGTCAAATGTAAAATTTGGTGAAAATTTAAAAAAAAAAAACCTTTTAAACTAGTTATTTCAGTCTTTACCTAAAATAACAGTTTATTTTTCTTATTATGGGCAAACCAATTTCTTTGGTACCTGTTAGCTCCAGCAAATTTGGTTCTTTCGAAACCCTTCATCAGACTTGAAAAATCAAAAATAACCTTAAAGCAGAGAAATATATAGACTATTCCAGAAAGCTGAGAATTGAGTCTGTTTTTAAAAACCTTCCTCAAGGAGATTCATGAACCACTTATTAAGAAGAAGACTCCTTTGAAAGCTGTTCAGGAAGTAAATCTTATTTTCAAGTTGTCAAAAAAAACACAACAACAACCCAGAAACGAACAAGTCAAAAAACCATCAGGTATCAAAGGCTAAGAACAGCTGCAATAAGTTTTCTAACTTGCCAGAGGGTCTGCCATACTAAGTGCCTACTTCCCCATCTCATCTCCCAGCCCCCAAATAAATAAAAAGGGGGACGTGTAATTGTAGGAGCCTGCTAAGAAATCACAATGTTCAAATAGTTTTTGCGATAATTTATTGGACCCTTCGTACCCTCACTCTTGACAGCTTTTTGATTTACTTGGTAAGGACTGAGCGGTAGAAAAACAAACACAGTGTAGTCGGGAAGGTACCCCATTTCCTGTTCATGTCTTACAGGGCTCTGTCTGCTCGCTGTGGCGTCTTGGTTGTCTTCACCAGTGAGGAATTATGCTCTGGATGAGGGAGGTGCAGCCTCATTTGCTTGGGTTTCTTTTCTGGGGCCTCCTATTAGTTCTTGGAGGGAGCCAGATATAGACTTCATGGTTGGCTTTTCTAAGACAGTGGAAACTAAGAGTTATAGAGAGATCAGGTTCTGTGATGTGTAGATGAAGTGAAATTTTGCGTGCACAGGAAAATCCAGTTATGTAGGCTTTTACTTTTTAGAAGCTTTTTGTTATGAAAAACTCAACATGCTGTCGTAGAATCGTACAACAAACCACTGCATGTACTTACTGCAAACTTCCACCATGACCAATTTCTTGGTAAATCTGTTTCATTTTTACACTTACCCAGTCGCTACCACCATATTATTTAAAGGGAAATCTTAGATATTGTCACATTTATCTATAAATATTTCTGTAGATAATAGATACTTTTAAAAGCAGTCTTGCTTAAAATAATAGCATACGGGTCAAAAGTCTTCTACAAATTTAGTACACAATTTAGATGCCCCCAGTTTCCATTGAGAAGATTTAGAAGAGCAAAAGTAAATCACACCCGTAATTTGACGTGAACATGGTCATCACCTGGAATGGCCATTCATTGTGCATGTGACAACAACTGTAGGGCCAAAGATGAGCAATGTCCCCAGAGGATTTCTGTCTTGAAGAAAGGGGCCATAGTGAAGATTTATGGGTTCTCTTTGCTTCTTGGGCTACCTCCGATGATAGAATAGTGGAATGAGCCCCGTTAACCTCCAACTCTACGCAAATTTGTAACCACAGACACATTGGTGGTTACCTATCTCTGAAATTAAATGTCCCCATTTTAAAAGTGGGAATGAAGTCTACTGTTCCTGCTTACAAAACTGCTCTGATGATAAATGGTGATCTGAGATATGAAAGTGCTTTAGAAAGAACAGTCCTGTTACATTGTCTCCTTTAGCACAGGCTCTTGGTTCTCTGAAGTGACCAATATTCAGGAATTTTAATGGTATCAGAGGGTGAAAACTTTGAGGAAGTAATCATGATTTTATAATCAAGGTTCTCATTTTTTTCTTCTAAGTTGTACTCTACTTTGGCTGACCCATCTTTTTTTCCTTTTCTTTTTTCCTTTTCCTTTCAGTTACTGAAACCTTTGGGAATGGTGTATCTGGATCAGGCTTATGCCAAAATAATAAGTTTATTTTTGAAAGACTGTCTGATGACCAGAATTTTTTCCCTTCTCTCTTCTTTTTCAGGCTTGCCTCCCCGGTTGAAAGAGATGAGAAGCCAGGAGTCAGCTACAGGTTCCAAGCTAGTACTTCGGTGTGAAACCAGTTCTGAATACTCCTCTCTCAGATTCAAATGGTTCAAGAATGGGAATGAGTTAAACCGAAAAAACAAACCACAAAACATCAAGATACAAAAAAAGCCAGGGTAAGTGTAATGCGTAAAATATGAAAGGCTGTATCTAGCAATAAAACAAGATATAAAATAATAAAAACTATTTAAATCCTAATAAAAATTATTTTCAAAAAGCATAATATACAAAAATTGAAAAGATTTTTCATTATATAATGATGGAAATGATATCACAATATATTATAGTAAAAAAATTGGAGTTTCTGATTCTTCCAACTTTTGCATGAAGAAGGAAAGGAATGAAAGGAGGAAAAACTGTAGGAAGTGGGAGTTGGAAGGGAAAAAGGAAGATAACACTAGTGGTAGCTGCTATAAAAGCCCAAGGTTAGATCCTAAAATTCAGTTTCTTTAAAATAAAACCATTGCTATTTTGAGTTCCAGTGCTTTTTTACAATCAAAATCCTGAGTACATTATGAGAGCTCAGTAATACATAGATTGATGGAAGAAGATGGAATATAATCAGTTGAATTTGGACTATTTTCAAGTAAGGGGTTCATACATATTACGTTGAATAAGGAATTTTAGTAGTGAATTCTCTTAAACTACATCAGCGCTATAGCAGATTTAAAAATCAGGTAATCCTGGGTAGTTCGAATCATAAATTTCCCTGCCTTCCTCGGGGAAGTCCATATTTGGAAGGCCTCAATAATTACTATATATATCATCTTGGTAGATGTCTTCTGTATCCTGCTCTAAAATGATGTTTCTTTATCATACCTGTACTGTTTATTTGTTATTTATTTCCGTATTTAAGAAGTTTTCTTCTAGCATCAAACTACATTTTAAAATTAGAGAAAAGTATGTTGAATTTTTGTTTCTAAACAGTCCCTTAATCAATGTGACATATATAATTATGGTTCCAAGCTCCAAGTTTACATTTTCCTCACATACAACTCATAAGATTCCAGCAAAACCCCACATATGGTTACAGAAGCAACAACAAAAGGGTATTCCCTTATACTCTGATTTTATGGGACATCTCCCAAAAAATTGCATACCACTCATGAGCAAGTAAAAACAAGGTGATGGTGGTGAAAATTGAATGTAATCTTTTTGAAGCTTTTTAATTGCTGTAATAACTATAATTGGGGATTTTTTCCTAGTTTCAGTAGCATTGCTTACTTATGTCAGATTTGGAAATACAGTAAAGTGTGAGACAGAGTGGGTATCCCTTCTTAAAGCAGGTTGTACTTCAAAGATACAAAAATTAGTGCAGAGTGACTTGGTGCTTCTATATGTAATCATATCGTTACTATTGTTTGCACCTTTCCCACAGGTAATAATTACAGTTGAACAATTAGCACATTTTCACTCCCTTGTTTTGTAGATTTGGAAATTGAGGCTCAAGAAAGTGTGACTTGCCGAGAGTCAGATAATAAGAAACTGACCTGGAACACAGATCTGATTCTTGGGTTCCTTAATGCCTCATTCATTTATTAAATTGGAGAGCATGTTTAATGACCTGTATGCATGTTTGTGGGAGTAGGAGAACTAGTGAGTGAATTGAGAAGATGGGCGTGATTCTTATAGAGACGTTTAACAAGAAAAGAAATTATTTTAGATCTTGGATGAAATGTATTTTGGTGTTTGTTTTGGTTTTCATCAATTAGACAAGTTAGTGAGAAACTGAATTATCAGGACATGCAAGTTAACCACTTTATTTCTATGTGGCTCTTGGAATAAATTAGTTATATTTAAGTGCCTATAAAAGGCTTCTGGCCCGGAGCGTGGAGAAATCAAAGTGGCGTTAGGGCGTTATCTCTACAACCAAGGGTTCATGGGATTGTATGGAGGTTTTTTCTTCTCACCTAAAACATAGGAATTCTGGAGCAAGTGTGTGGGACACTGTTAGAGCAGGGCAGCTTTTGGATTTTTAAGCAGCCCATTCATTCTCGAATAGTGATCTTAGAAAATTACTATTTATATCGAGGGAAATTCTTTTTCTTTGGAACTCAGGATTTAATTAGGGAGACGAAGTATCTAGCCCATCACATCAGACAGTACAACGAAGTGCTAAATTATAGATTGCTGATGCTAAGTGCCATGGGATTTGAGAAAAGAGGGGATCTGGGGGAGCAAAACAGCTGTGAAAAGATGGCTATGACTCTGCTGAAGGGAGAGAATTCCCTGTGGCTGGTGAGTGACATGGGGTGCAGTTACAGAGGAGTGGAGAGAGCAGTCAGCAGCCACTTCTCTTGGCAGAGCAGTAAAGCAGCCAGGCAGGCTGGAGCAGGCTGTAAATGCCGGAGGGTGAATGGACATTTCACCCACTATTGGGCAAACTCCTTGCTGTGTGCCATGCACTGTGCCAGATGGGGACGGAGAGATGACTTAGACTTGGTCTCTGACGTCAGGAGACTTGGTCTGAAGGGGAGGCAAACAGTTCCAACACTGAGTTTTAAATTCTGTGATAGCGATAATCACAGAGGCTGTAGAAAGAAGCTAACAAAGATGGGGGAAGGTGAGCCACTGAGGGACTGGAGATGTTCTTGGAAAGATGGGGAGGAGGTATAGACAGTGAGGCTGAAGGAGTAGCATTTTCATATTGACTTCTTCGGTCCAGCCAGCTAAAAGCACTGTCTGCGTGCTAATAAAATCCCATTTTGCCAGAAAGGCCAGTATGCAGAAATTTTTTCTTTTATACAATACCAGGAAAAAACTAAATGGGGAAGAAAAAAAAAGACATTTTATTCAAGTTATGTGACAGTAAATTATTCTTGATAAAATATTTAGTGTATTTGATCTTTTAAAAATAAGACTGTGTAGAGTGGACAGCTTCTTGATAAGTGGTCACCTTAGTAGTTTTCAGATGGAATATTCTGTCATTTTTAAAGTTGTCTTTTTAAAAATATATGTAGCAGCTTTTTTAGTTTTAAAGGACCCAACAATTTAAATTTAATTAACATTTGCAAAGTGGTATATTATTTTAATTTATCTGGTAAATAGATGGAGAATGAATACTATTATTATACTATTTTAAAATAAATTTATATCCTGAGACCCAAGGAGATTAAATTTCTTCCTGTAGATCATAATGTTAGTGAATGGTAAAACTTGGATTTGAACTAGGTCTGACTCTAAGTCCCATGCCTTTTCACAACTTGTGATTTTGTGTATACTATGTATTGTGTATTCAAGTGAGAACACAGGGCTTACAGTATCTTCAGGCTTAGGGCAATGTCTTTAATGAAAACCATCTGATTTTTCAACTTCACCTGTATATTCATAGATTTTCTTCTTAAATGGTCAGACTGTTCATGGGTTTGCAGTGGTTATTTGATTACTTGATCTTAGGCAGTGATCAGCTAAGCAGATGCAGATTTTATTTTGAGGTTTAGGATTTTCCTGGGATCCTCTTTATATAAAGTAAAATGACAATTTTCCAATCCTTAGTCTAGTTTTGTTTTTTCACATTTTATAATATAGATTGTACATAGCAGCCAGAATTTCCTTAGTATTATGAAAATATTTCAAACCAAAATGCAGTTTCTATTATTCTGAAAAACCTCATCCCCCTTTATCCCTGCTTCTTTGGATAAACTGCATTCCTATATATTCTTCCTATGATCTCAAATTCACATTTGAACCTTTGTTTATTTTGCTTGGCTAAGCTATGTGTGGGACCAATTAAAAGAAGTAGAAACTTCCCTGGTGTTATGTGTCTCCTTATCCTTTTGCTCTCATTTCCTTGGCCTGGTGAATGATTCTGATGAAGAAAACTGGTTAAGGAGCCTGCTGTGTAATAGATTCATATTTGGGCCTGTCAGATTGACCTCGCTTAAATTTATCTGTCCTATGTTAGCCTTGTTCAAGGCTGACTTCCTATTATTTGTATATGTCACACACTTCGAATGCCTTTAATTTTATCTCAGCCCTTCATTTTAGCCCGAATATTTATTTTAATTTTGTTTGACATTGACCTCTAATTAATTTGTTGAACTTTTCAAAAGAATTGTTTCTCCTGTTAGCAATTGTTGCAGCTTTTTGAATCCATAATGCAAAATGTGTATGCACGTTTCCATCACTTATTAGCTAAACGGCTCCAGCAGGGTACTTCAATTTCATATGTAAAGAAATTGAGATTTCTTTATGTACAAAGTGGGAATGCCCAGCCCTATTTCACATGGCTGTTGTGAGGCGTTTGGTACAATGCTTGCTTCCATACTGTATGTCATTGCCTAAGAAATCCTGTTCTCTGCCCTTCTTACTGCTCGCAATATGACACTATCTGAAGCAGTGTTGTATGTGTGCTCACACACACATAAACACACACAGAGCTCATATGATCCCTTAGGCATCAGAGAAATAGAATTGTATAAACTGAGGAGATCCTCTTTATATGCATTTAAGCTGCCCTGGTCTGGTAATCTGTGGTGGAAGAATGCACTTAAATTAGAAAACCCAGATACTAACTACTATAACTTGAATCAGTCTTGTAAGTGAGCACATATTTACAAAATACCTTTTATTTTTGTTAAAGATTTATTTATTTTACTTTTTAATTTATTTATTCCCCCACCACCCCCCCGCCCCACCTTTATTTGCACTCGCTGTCTGCTCTTACTTCTCTATGGCAGCACGGGCCGTCAGTTCTCTGCGGTGGCACGGGCCAACTCGCCTTCACCAGGAGGCCCTGGGAATCGAACCCAGGACCTCCCATATGGTAGAAGGGAGCCCAGTTGCTTGAGCCCCATCTGCTTCCCTACCTTTTTACATTTTAATATATAGAATGAAAAAGAAATTAATATCTAGAACTTTCATTTAAAAATAAGTTAGTATATTAATTTATTTTTTCTTATTCCAAAAGTAGTACATGCTTATTATAAAAATCTAGACATTTCAGAAATGTATAATTATCACAACAGCTAACACTGTTAGAGAGCCTGCTGTATTTCAAATATTGTTTTAAACACTTTGCATGAATTAACTCCTTGAATTCTTTTAGAAAATGCAAGTTGACTGAAGAACCAAACTTTCCTAATTCCCCTGATACTCATCAGTTAAAGAGCAAAATTTTATTTTATGATTAGAAGGGAATTAAAAAATTCCTCCAAGTTAACTTCCTTCCTGTAGACAGTGTATGGTAGTCTTTTAGGGAGAGGAAAATAAAAACAAAATACTTACATGCATACTTATCTAAGCCCCAAATCTTTTTCCAGAATTTTTAAGAAAGCTTTGACTACTTTTACTCTCCTACTTCCTGCTCCTCCTCTAGGATATAAGGTTTGAAGAATATTTTTCATTGGACCTCAAAGGGGCCCTAATGATATCATCTAGATCCGTTGTTTTCAAATAGTGTCCCTGGAGAATCTTAAGCTTCTCTGAAATTGACAAAAGATTTACCAATCACTTTGACCTGAGCACTTTCTTTATGATATTTTAAAACCTAAGGCTCTGATTTAAGCTTTCATTTTAAAATAGGATTTTGCTGCAAGATATAGTTGAAGCTGTCAATCAAATATAATCTTTCTCAGCATAGATATTCTCTTGTAAGAATGTTTTTGAAAGTGGTTATTCAGACCTGAATCTTTCCAAAGAGAGAGCCTAACTCTTTTACAAGATGCCTAATTTTGAAAGCTCAAAAAATTCGTCTTTATAAATCTAAGATATGCCTTCTTTTTTCTGTAACACTTAACTTCTACTTTTAAGAGCAACCTCAAGTAATTTAATTTTCTAAGTGACAACCATGAAATATATTAAAACAGCTGCCCATATTTTGTAAAGAATTGCCTGGCCACTGCGACCTCTTTTTCTTTAACAGTTTCCTGCCAGCGATAAGATTTCTAGGGCCTGTTTAGTTCTGAACATTTTCTTCTGAAGTCCCCCAGGTATTGGTATTTCCCTTCAAATATCACTCCAAAACGTAATCCGGCATTCTAGTGGCGCATGTATTGGGACTTGTACCCTGCTTTTGATTGATTCTCTGCTTTAATATTAATTTGACCGAAGAGTGTATTAGTTTCTTTTTTTCCTTTTTCTTTTTTCCTGTAACAGTTAAGATGGGCTAATGTTAAACTTATACGGTGGACTGAAACACTTTTTTTTTTTTTCTGTTTGATTGTCAAGGCCTGCCTGTCCCATCCTGTATTTCTGTCGCTCATTTTTGAACCTGAATAGATTTGTTATGTTTATCTTGGTTAGCTTGACTCTTGGTGCTGGCCCGTGGATGTTTGGCCCTTGGATTCCCAAGGGTATTGTCTACAGAAAGGACTCTGTCACCACTTGGCTGTCCTGCCTTAGGAATTCACAGTACATAGCTGCAAATTCCTAAAAAAGAATCGGAGATGTTCTGTTTCCATTCATCTTACTGAATTAGGTTTAATGCAACATTTAGTTAGGCACAGAAAAAACCTCCCCCATCTCCTTTTTATTTTTTCTCATTTTTTTTCAATGTACCATCTATTTATATTCCAGGAAACACTGCCTTGTCTGTTGGGAGAATTTTGATTTTAAGAACTATCCCTTTAAGGTTTTGTTAATTGTCAGATTGGTTACCGTATGTCAGTACAGTTCAATAGTTAAAATATTAATTGCATGGAATCAAGACAGAACTTATATTATCATGAAGGGCCATTCCTAGATTATATAAACATGAAAGAAGGGAACATCTATATTCTTAGGGGATTGTGTATCATCTTATTTCAGAATTTTGTGGTAAACAGGAAAAATGGCCATTCTGTTTCAGGAATCTGGTTTTTCTCCTGTGTTAAAAAGGGGTAGAAGGAGAGGGATAGTCCGGGTATTATTCCCCCAACCCAATATTCCTCGTGGACTTTCTTTATTATTGTTAGTGATTCCTTGTTAGACATAACAGTTCTTACAGAAAACTATGCTGAGATCTGGGTTGAAAATCCTATTATGGTATCTACCCATTGTTTCTCACTATTTTCAATGAGTATCTGTCATGAAGGAAACTTGTCATATTTGGACAGTGACCAGATAGCTGACAATCCATTTAAAAGACACTGTTTTTGAATACTCCAAAACCAGGTTTAACAGCCTGACAGGGGACAGTCTCCTAATATTGGTATATTTTGATAATTTTAAAAAGTTGGTATATTTCTTATTAAAGCATAATGTCTAGATGCTTCTCTTCAAAATGCTTAGTTTAGTTTATAGGGCTATAGTTCAGGGAATTTTTTTTTTTTAAATGCATAACCTCTCTGATGAATGTGCAAATGTCCCTGTGTCAATGCCCTTTCTTGGGCCCCATACTACATAGATAAACAAGGCAGCTCTTATATTAGGCTCACTTGTCATATTCTTGTTCTGTGGACCATCATTATTTTCAGAAAATGTTGACAGGTATGCCACACGAATGACAAGGATCCATGGTCAAGTAAGTTGGGGAGAAACTAATATACCCCCTTCCTGGAGAGTCAGAGTGTAAATTAGCATATTAAAGACTCTGAGAAGTCCTGGGGGATAAAAAAAAATCATGTCTTTTTAACCTAATGTTTCTATAGTTATCTGAACATAGGATGTTTTATTTTGTTTGTTTTTCTTTCTTCAGAGATTGCCTGTGGACATCGTTTTCGGTCATGACTAATGAAGTTATTTTTTCAGCCCACATGTTGATTTGGCCATTACTGACAGACTTTGGTCTGAACTGCCTGAGACTCTCTGTCCCAAACATTCATCCTCCTTTTCTGCAGCCAACATTAGGAACATTAGGTCCTGCTGAGAGTTTAAGTGGGAATCTCCAAAAGTTCCTTTCATTAGAACAACATTCATCCAAAAACGTTTGAGGACATGCCAAGGACAAAGTAGTGATGATGTATGCTCTTTGAGGACACAAAGATGTTTTTATGGACTCCCTCTCTGAAGCATATGTCCTAGCTCAAGAGATTCACTTCCTAAAAGAACTTGTGTTCAGGGCTGTCAGAATTTAGGCAAGGGAAAGAGCATCTCCAGCTACAAGGCCACGAAAGATTTGAGAAGGAACTGAGATTTGAAATGTTGCTTGAAGGTTGGCTAAGACTTTGGCCGGTAGAAATGTGTGGACCCATTCTTGGAGGCAGAAAGGACTTAAGCAGAAGAACGAGATAGAAAGCTGTAATGCTTATGTGTGAGGACGGGTGGGTGGTTCATTTCAGTAAACTGGAGAAGAGACTCTAGTGTGACTAGTTATATCTTATGACCAGAAGACCAGGCAATTCACTGAAAAATTAGCAAGGTATAATTTATGGGAGGTTTGCCTATCATGCTGGATCGCACACCTTCCTTCCTGCCTTCTTTTCTCCTTGTTGCACCTTCTTAGGAGTGCAGGCTGTCTGCATTACCAACCTATATTCTAGAAGGATGCTTTAAAAAGGCTTCAGTAAACTCTGAGCCAATCCTAGTAGCTCTAGGTTTTTAAATCTTGCTTAAATTACAGGCTGATTAGTGATTGACTACTCAGAGTTTTATACATGTGTGTGCTATTGCAGAAATACTTTTTTTCAGTATTGAGAACCACTTGCGGTGCTGTGCTGCTAGCAATGAGAATCTTAAGGAAAGCTCAATTCCCCCTCCTTTTAACATGATAAATCCTCTTCGTTCAGAATTGACATGATTCCTGACGTTACTTGACTGAAAAGAGAAATACAGAGCATTTTTTACCTATTCTAATCTTTATTCAGTGTCTGTCCTTACCATATTTGTAAAAAGTGATTTTACACTTTTTCACTTCCCAAATTCTAGTGCAGGTGACATTTAGATTATAAAGGGCAAAGAAAATTTACCAATTGGTTTGAAAAATCTTAAGAACTGTGCCAGTGATGGTGAAACAAAAGAACAATTAGGCAAGAGATCCTTTCAATTACTGATATGATAATGAAATTAAGACTATGTCCATGTTGTAACTGATCTGTGATGTCTCCCACTCTTAGACTAGATAAAATCATATAATCTAAGGAGTAGCAACCTGGACTTTAACATGCTTTATGTGGAATGGGTGGGGAGGGAAGTTTGAAAAGTCTGAAACTACAGAAAAATATGTTTTGATTTATATCTATGTCTGTGAAGTTTACTTACGCCACTTTGGTCCTGATCTTGCAGGAAGTCGGAGCTTCGCATTAACAAAGCGTCACTGGCTGACTCTGGAGAATATATGTGCAAAGTCATCAGCAAATTAGGAAATGACAGTGCCTCTGCCAATATCACCATCGTGGATTCAAATGGTAAGAGATGCCTTCTACATTCTCTTAATCTGTGAGAGGCACAGTCAAGCTATGTGGTAAGTTCGTCATGAGTTGGTGTCTTATAGCTCATTGTCAACAAATAAAAAAGATGGCAGAAGAGCTATTATTTCAGATATCTATGGTTCTCTTTAAAACCCTTCGTTCCTTGAGGTGATGTAGACCTGAAATATATATATAAGCTCAAAAGAAAGATTTGGATAAGATTGCAAATGGTAGAGGCAGGAGTGGTTGCTAAGAGAAATCTTTAAGTTGGTCAAGTCTTTGGCTCATTGTGCAACAGAATACAGTCTGACTCAGTCCTGGTCATTTTTATGCATCTATCTCTCACTCTCTGTCTATGTGTACACACATATATATACACACATATATATAATTTTTTTAGGAGATACTGGGAATTGAACCGCCTATGGAACTTGTCCCTGGGAAAGCAGATGCTCAGCTACTGAGCTGCATCTGCTACCCTATATATGTTTTTAAGTTATTATGTCTGGCTCTGGGTTGTATAATAGAAAACTATGCCTGTTCATTTTGAAATTAGGAGTTGTAGGAGCAAAGAATTTCCTACTCTGTACAGGCTTCTACTTTCTCAGAACAGTGCCGGGTAGTATCTGTTAAGCAAATGAATGACTTGGAGAAGGTGCCTCCTACCCTCTGAATGTATCTCTGAGGATCAGTAGGAAAACAAAAGACCAAGACTGGTGGCTCTCTGCTTCATAATACTCAAATCTTAGTATTTGAGGAGCCATCTATAGGGTTTGAGGCTGGCTTAGCCATTCTTGTCTAAATCTCTGAAATATTCAAATGCTATTTCAACACCTTCAGTGCTTCTTTTCATTGTGAGTGATGGCATTTACCATTGTTTACACAAGATCTCTTACCTGTTATAAAACCAAGCCTACTCGCGGTGCTTCTTGCTAGAAAGAAGCGTCCACGGCAAGGACGTGCTGTCTTGAACTGATAAGGGGAAAAGGCCAGATAAGTAAGAGAAGAGTAAAAATGACTCTAAGGTTTAATTCCATAGGATGCTGATGAAGTTTGTGCCAGTTGATCCATATATGAGTAAATAAGATAAGGAGAGGGGAGGGAGGTAAATATATGCAATACTGTTGAGAAAATCTAGGTTAATGCCTGCTCCCCTCAGGACTTCCCAGGGAACTTCTCTGTATCGATGTAATCACGGATCATTACTTTCGTTTAAAATTTCTCCATCCACAGAGGTGAAAAGAGAGCAGCAAAAGCAGTTCTCATGACTATTTTTAGGAGCTGTGTTTATAGTTCAAAATATAAAAGCCATTTAAAATTTATATGAGTAAATACAATATCACTTTATTTTTTACTTGGTTCAGGTTAAGCAATAGCATTTTGCTAATGTTGTCTTACCCTGAATGGAATTTTATTGGATGCCATGTAAAACAGAAATTAAACATTTAGTTTCAATGGCTTTTTCTTTCTGATTGTTCTGATTTTGCCACTGGCTTGTTTCAATGTGTCTCCCCTAGTAAATGCTATTGAATTATGATTTTGACACTTCGATTAGATTTGTGTAGTTATGAATGCTATAAAGTCCCAAGAAAATAAAATTAGAGTTAGTGCCAGTGGTTCACTGAGTGCTTACAGTGGTATTATATTGATTATAGGATGGTTTCTGATTATATGATTTCAGGTGCTAAAAGTTTGATAATTTTGCCTTGCAGATTTCTCACCTATGAGACATGTCCAATTCAATTTTTCAAATTAATTCATCCAAGTCTTGTTTTGGGGCTCATATATGAATATGTAATGTATAGTGTTGATCAGCTGTAGTGTAGATAAATGAAAGTAGAGGTGTTTTTGATAATGAAGCTCACCTGACTAGAGTAAAAAGAAGCTCATGGGATATTGTATATAAATCATTCTTAGAGAGGGATGAAGAATTTCAATTACAATATAAGGTGGTCTTGTTTTTTACTTTGAATGTTAGGGATTATATTAGTTGGCCAAAGGGGTGCTGATACAAAGTACTAGAAATCTGTTGGTTTTTATAAAAGGTATTTATTTGAGGTGGAAGCTTACAATTACAAGGCCCTAAAGAGTCCAACTCAAAGTTACTACCTCACCAAACTCTGTTCCCACGTGTTGAAGCAAGATACTGGGGATGTCTGTGAGGGTTCAGCCTTCCTCTTCCTCTTCAGGCTCCATGGGTCCAGCTTCTTCCAGTCTCAGCTGTAGGCTGGCATAGGACTCTCTCTCTTCCCGGGGCTTGTTTCTCTCCGGGCTCAGCTGCTCTGGTCTCTTCATGAGGTCAGCTGTAAACTATCAGGTAAATGGCTCGTCTCTTTTCCCTGGGCCTCTGCCATGGCTATGGAGCTGTCTCTGTGTTCTCCACCTATCTACTTCCGTTTTCTTGATTGAGTGTCCATTTATAGAGCCACTAAGGAGGTGGGGACTCAGCTCTGCATGCCCTAATGATGTGGTTGAATCAAAGTCCTAATCTTGATTTAATAAAGTCAAAGTGAAACCTCTGAATTAAATACAACCAAAGGGGTATCACCCCCAGAGGAACAGGCCAGTTTACAAACATAGTCAATATCCCTTTTTGGAGTTCATAAATAATATCAAATTGCCACAGGGATAGATTATCCTTAGAAAGCCTTCTCATGATATTTAAAAAGAAATGGGAGCCTTAGATTAGAAAAGAGACTTATTCAGGGTCACAGAGCTATTTCGCAGCCAAAGGGAACCTGACCTAGGTATTTAATTCTTAATATGGTTACCTAGTACTAGTAAAGTACACACCTCACTCTGTGTTTGAGAAGGAAAATTCTTTTGCTGTTAAAGAACAGAAGCTGAAGGAATGGGTGAAGTGAAAGGACCTATAAAGAGAGGATTTCCAGGGGGAAGAGCTAGGGCTTCATTATAACAGGCTCAAGGAGATGGAATTGTATCCAGGGCCTCTTTTAGAATTCAAGCAAAGGATGTTTGTGGCTTTTCTCTGTAGTGTCACTACTTGATTGGGCCTCAGTTGCTTTGACTCTCCTTTGCCTATCTCATTTCACCTCTCCTGCTTTCCACTATTCTTCAAGACTTTGATCTGACTATGATTGAACTTGGCCATATGCTTCGTCATGGCTGTTTTTTAGGGTTCAGCTTTAACTCTTGCCGTATGATTATTTCCTGGGTTGCTAAATCCAATTCCCTATAGGAAGAACCTGATTGGCCTGGCCTGCCACTTCTTTGGAAAAACATGTTGTTCCAGACCACACCAGAGGACTTAGAGGGCTTCCTGCTCACCTGCCCTTGAGTTGCTTGCCTACTGGCTCAACTAGGGAAGCCAAAGCCCCAAACACTGCTGTGTAGAATGGCGCCTCTCAGGGTAGGTTGGGGTTGGGGTCTGCTGTTGGTGAGGGCTTGTGGGCTTAGCAGACCCCATGATCACACAGCCCATGTGTTGTACATATTAGGAGACACACTTTTCTCCCTTCACCCCAGGTGGCACCAAAAGGAAAGAATGGAATTCTTTTCCTTCATCCTCTTCCACTACTATCCATGATTTTGCTATAATTGTATCAAGACCAGTTACCAAAGTCTCACAAAAGTTGCACAAAAACATTCTTTCGGAGAGGAAAAGGACACTTCTGTCATGTACCGCATGACAATCCATCTCTTCCTAAATGTGTATTTGCTGCTGACTTTGGGTTGGTAGCGACTAGGATTCTCAAGATGTCTTAAGAATTTCTTATTTCCTTTGGGGTCCTATAAAACAAATCCTTAAAAATAAGAACAAGTCAAAATATCATGCAGAACTCCCCCTTGAGATTTTAATCTATATTTTCTGTGAAATATCAGTCATTTTCTTTATTTACTTTGTATCCTCTGTCACCCACCTATGAAATATTTCCCCAAGAGGTATATGGAAATGGCCATGGTTTGACAATTTCTAAATAGATCTCCTTGATAAATAGAGAAATCCTGGCATGTTGCTTCAAGCTAATTACCCTAATTCCTTCCCATGCAAATTATTCCTTATGATTTACTTAAATTCTCACACAGTTGCCCCTTTACACTGAGATATTTAGAGTATAGTTTGATACAAGATTCTCAGAGAAATGACAGGAAGGAGGAGGGCTGATATTTGGCAGTATGTTTAATTCTGATTAGATGGCTACAATAATTACTGTAATCAGATTAGCTTAGAGTTTTCTATCTAACACTGAACTTTCTGCAGTGAAATTCATAGTTTAGATCTATTTAGATTGACAACTGGAAATAATTAAAATGATTTTAAAAATTTAAGAAATTCCACTTAAAATGAGATGCTGGAGTAAAATAATCTTCAAGCATTTAAAAAAGAATATATACATAGTCTATCATCTTGTTAATCTAGATTCTAGAAGTTTGCATATTGTCTGCCTTTTCAAATGCCTTTCAACCCCTAACATAATTGGAATTGGGAAAAAGCATTTGTTATACAATAGAAATATATAACGTTATCTAATCTGCAGAGTACTTCTGGGACTAAGTAAGTCTAATAAAGTCCAGTTTAGTTTTCATATAAAGAAGTATCTCAAGGACAGTCATCAGTAAATGATGGATTACAAGTGGATTCCTTTCATGATTTCATATACAGTGACTTAAAAGGCCACATGCACTATCCTTACACAGCTCACATAATATGTGTTCATTTTTATTTATAATTTATTTGGCTTGGTCTTTAAATAGGAAACCTTAATTTTGCAATCAATTCTTAGCTAAGAAACTTTATGAAAACTCCTGGGTATTAGAGTAGGGAAGAGAATAATAGTCCTAACTGGTTTTCAAATTAATGAAGTAGTGTTTCTTTTTTTTAAAGACTAATACAGGAGATTATGTAATTCATCAATCTTATCTTCTACTAAGATTTCTTCTTTTAATCAGGAGAAAACTTATTTGAGTGAGATTCAATCACATAGGAGCAGTTGGGCTTCTATAGGAATAAAGTAGCTGTTTTACTTGAGATGAGGCAGAAAAAATTTTTTTCCCATAAAATTTGATCAATGCATCAACTGGTGCTTTTAAAAAATCGGCTTCTGTGAATGACAGGCTGATCCTCACTCTCTCCCAAATTGATATTGCCATGATATTGGCGAACAGATTGCAGTTATACTGTAAAGCATGTAAAATAGCATGTTTTATAATTTGCAAAGCTGTCTCTGTGTATTTTGTATTACGGAGTATGAGACTCCTGAAGGCTGATAAGAAGAACAACGTAGGTAGAAAAAGTAGAGGAGTGTTTTCAGTGCCTAGGACCCACTCGGCCTCAAAACTCAATTACTTTAGAGCAAGCACACCTAACGAGCAAGAATTTAGATATTCAACAGCTTCCTGAGGTCAGCTTTACCAGTGCTAATAAATAAGTGCATCAGTTTTAAATCTTTGAAAAATCACTTGCTCAATTTTTGTATGCATGATGATGATGTGTAATTTTAGAATACCAAAAGTCACATAAGTGAATGTTTAAATATTTAAGACATCAAATGCATGCTTGTATGTATGTATGTGTTCATTTTTCTATATAGTTATAGAGAGTATATTATGCTCCTGGTGAAATCTCAAACAAACCATGGATATATAATAATTAGAAAATTCCTTTCCAGAAGGTATTGTTTTTCAGATTCTGCAACTCTTTCTTAAGATCAGATTAAATTTACAAAGGAAGGCACTCAAACATTACAAATACAGTAATGCTTCTTATGTTTACTGACCTATGCAGCTTAAGTTGCTCAGCTGTGTTCAAGACCTGATGATTTTAAATCCTCATTTATTAGTGCTAATGAAGGGGATGTCCTTTATAAATCAAATTTAATATACCAAATTGTTGAGGGGCCAAGAGAGTGCTTAAATAAGCATCAAGGAGATTGCAGGTCTTCATACTTTAAAAAAAAGTCTGTATAACACAAAATTATTTTCAGTCGTACTTATGGTAAAAGGTTGTTTTCTAAAATCTATGAACTTATACCCATATCACATATAAAATGCAGGGTGGTTTTAATTAAAACCTTTTTCTTATTAGCAAGATTTTTGTCTTAAATGAAAACTTCTTTAGGATAGCAGTATCTGTTAAATTCCAAGTTTGTGTTTTATCCTAGAAATTTCAGAAGGTTTTTGTTTTGAGCCAAACTCAGTGAAGATGGGAACTCAATGTAAGGACTCTAGAATAAATATCTGATTTTAGAAAGGGAGTTTATTTTAAGTCATCTCTTGGTAGATACATCTTTGTCGTAACCTCTGACATGATATTTTTAGGTAACATTCAGTTAGAAAAGGAAACTTTATGGTTAACCTTTTCTCTAATCTGAGATCTTTTATAGGAGATAGAAAAGCTCTGATTTTTTTTCTTGGAAGGTCACAGTAGACAACTACTTAGTTTGTTAAAAATAAATTTGAAAAGAGTCTTGATATCCGCCTTGGGATTGGGACTTTTGCCCAACTCTTGTTGTACACCTTGAATTTACTAGTCAGTCTGTCGGTATTGTCATTCAAGGACAGAAGGAGGAAGCATCTCTTCTTAGGTGAACGTTTTTTTGGAGCAGTATAAGTGGAACAGGGGAGAGGAGTATTTTCACTGCATAGTGTCCATCCTGTCGCTACACCTTTTATTAATTTCAAAGCTCCTCTGTTGCTTTAGAGCAAGTACTCATTGTGAGCAAGAAGAACTTAGATACTCAAAGATGTCTTCTATATATTCTTCACAGAGAAGGACAGACTCTGTGAATTCCTGATTAAAAGATTTCTCCTAGGTTAAATTCCCCCCACCACCAAAATAATTTTACTTTCTACATCCCAGATAAAGAAAGCTATTTGCAGAAACATTGTCTTCTTATTAGCAACTCAGAATACCCCCTCTTTAGTGCCAGCTGCTTGAGAAAGTGTCAAGGCTATCATAAAGCTTCCCATAGTAATTAGCTTCCTTTCACATTGCCCCATTTTTTGTGGGTATAAGAACTGAATAGTGGCTTGATATCAGTCTCATCTTTGAAAGGTTAGTCCTTTCAATCAATCTTTCAATCAAGGTAGCTTGATTAGGGAGGACTATCCATATTTAATATAGACACATTTGGTCCTACTAAAAGTATAGTTCTGGTCTCCATATATTCACTTTTAACCTGATGTTTATTTTTAAAGATCCCTGCTGACTCTCACATCTGTTTTTCCTTCTAACTCCAGAAAACTTTGATTCCTAGAGGAATCTCAGAGGTTGAAGAGATATTGCCCCTTAAATTGATTCTTCTTCTTACCTACCAGACTAGTCCTGTAATCAAAACCCTAAATGTTCATATCTATATTTAAAGATGATTAGATTGATAATCAGCATTTATGACTATATGCTAATGGTATGAATTTAACATACAATGATAACATATATGATCTGCTGAAGATTTTCAGTAGGCTAGAGTAACTTTTGTAGAGTAGATAATATCAGAATAGATTCAACTTTTGTCCTGGTCAGGACAACTTAAGTCATAGGACATCTGATACTAAGTTGTATGACATATACTTAACTTACACCATGAAGGCTGGATGATATCCAGTGCATTTCTACATCTTGCTAGGCTTCATGAAGCTATACAGTACTGAAAAAATTAGACCCTAACAAAGTGAAGCCCTTGTCAGAAGAGCAGAATACAGAACTAGGTAGATAGTCATAAAGGTAGTATGAAAGTAAGTTAAAGGTTTGAGCAAGATCGTCACAATTCCCATGATAACAGTTTATCTAGAAGTGTGCAGGTTCATTCACTTCTTTGCATTGGGGGTTGGCTACTTACTAAATGCCATGCCCTGAGTAGCTGGAATATATATATCCTATGGGCAAGCACCCATCTTGAGGACACTAGACATTTTATGTTAGAGTTTGATGCCAGAACTTGATTTTTACCCCCAATCCCAGCTGGAAACTTTGCTTGCTTATGTTTTTGAACAAAAATGCAAATTCTCCAAAGGCTTACAAATTAAAAATCCTGCCTACAGCCTTGATCCTGAATGTCTTGACTTTCTTAGTTCTGCCTTCGTTTCTGGGGGGCCCAGTGCCTCTTTGCCTCGTAAAGTTGTCCTTGTTATTCCAGGAGAGCCCATCTCGTGCTCTTTACCCAAAAAAGAAGAACTGTTTATTTGGACTTCTTTTTTGCATTTCCCCCCCTCTTTATGACTAACTTTTGGGCTTTCATCACTCTTCTGCGCTACTTCCTTCCTTGACGCTTGTTTGTAGTTTGAAGGCAGGCTGTGGAACTGGCTCCCAGCCTCCGGGTTCTACATGATAATATCCTATAACCTCTTCTTTTTTTCAGACATCATCACTGGCATGCCAGCCTCAACTGACAGAGCATATGTGTCTTCAGGTAAGGAAAATGAGCTCCCCACGGTTTACTAACCAGACTGGCAGGTGGACGTGCTGGCTGCTCTACTAATCAGGGTGCCTCTGCATCCACAATGTAGCTCTTCTTGATTTGCTTTCAATATTTTTCTCCACCTTGGTCTGCTTTTTTTTGGTTAAGGGAGTGTGGTTCTTCCTGTATGTCTGAACTCGGGCTTGAGAAACATGCATGAGAGAGAGAGAAAGGTCTAAATCTAGATGCACCTTGTGACACTGGACAAGTACAGGAAATATTTGTGCTCCAAAGTCCTTCTTTCTATCCTTATAGGTATTTATCTTAGCTACCTGTGCTATCTTTTCATCCATCAGAGTTTTTTCCTGGTACTAGTTCAGCATCTGACCTCTGTTTTGGTCTTATAAATGACCAGGTCTGTGTTTCTAAGCTTGAAAAAGAAATGACAGCCTGACTTTTAAAATGTGGCATTTTTTGTTCATTTGTTGTTGTCCCACTGGACTGCAGTATGTACTGATAGCAGTTGTAGTCTGGGTAGATAGTAACTATTTAGTACCCAACTCTACTAATGCATCTATCACTATAATTCATTTATTTCTCCATTAACTTTGAATTTAATTTTTTCCCATTACCTTATCCTCTTTAATTTTATAGTTAAAAGGAATCTTAGAATTAATTTTTATTTAGAAGCAAATTTCGGAGACACTAGCTTCAAAATTCACCCCAGAGATATGAGAAAACTTACTTTTGTATCACAGTAAAACCTTACAGTTTACAAATATTTTTATAATCCATTTGACGATCATAACAAACTTGTGAAACAAGACATTATTTTCCCATGTTTTATAAATGGGAAAATTGAAGCAGTTTTAGACACATGGTCATATATCTCAGCAAATAGAAAAACCGGTACTTCAAACTCAGTATTCTTTCCATTACCCTATATTTAATTTTTGGTCTCATTAGGTACTTTATTGAAGCTGCAGGAGGCCATGTAATCCAATAGTCTTTATCTAACTTCCAACAGTGTTTGTTCTTCATTTCAAAGCCATTGTCCAAAATTATAAATTTCTCTATATGCTAGACTGCTTTAGCCATACTTAGGGCACATTCATTGGTTATCACTAAGATGTTTGGAATTATCCTGTCATCTAAGAAGATCTTATTCTGGGTCCTGGAAAAATAGGAAGGAAGGAAGGGAGGGAGAAGGAAGAGATTTTTTAAAAAAAGAGAGAAAACAAAAAGAAAAAAAAGTTAAGTTTCTTGAATTTCTTCACCTTTTACTGAGACTGTCTCTTGAATGTAGGGACTTGGTTAGATTCTGCTTGCCACCTGAGCTTTTAAATACAGTGTTTGTGTCGGGAATTCGGATTGACTATAACTGTTATTTCTTAATATATGACTTGAATCTTTATAATTTTCTAACTGCTGAATTTCAGCCTTCCTTTGATATTAAAGCGTTATCTTTTAAAAAATGAATAAAAGCCCTCTAGGTTCCAGGTTTTTTTTTTCTGCCTGAGTTATGTTTTACACTTCATCCGTGTTTAAATACTGGCATTCCTTCCTCTGTTCCTTGCTACCTAAGAGAATTTTGCTACTCTAGGTCCCCTGCAATTGTATTATTTATTTTTTAGCATGTTTTGTTATATGCTAAAGCAATTGTGCGAATGGGCACCTTGCATGGAATTTATTCTGCACTGCACTTAGGATGCTCATGTGGATTCAAGTTGCCTGAAAGTGTTCTTTCATTCTCTTTTTTAAAAATGCATGCAGATAAGTTGCTTTCATTCTTTCTGCATGGGGAATTGTTCTCTTTGGTTTCATGTCTCTTAAAATCAAGACCACACCTATGAGGAGGGGTTTCCTGACTCCTTGTAGTATACATCTGGGCAGGGTAATATTGCTAAGAAGGTGATAGAGCAGTTGGCGTATAAGGGTTTCTTTGCCCATGAACTCTCTCCATTTTCATCGCTTTCAAAAGTCTTGGTCTAGTCCTTTGTGGCCTTGGAATATTGCATATATCTTCCTTGGACTTTGAAATGCCTCTGCTTCTTTATTGCACTGTTTCCTAGTGCTCTTTTTCTGGGTGATACCCAAGCCTGGCAAGTTTCTCATTGATGAGTCCAAGCAGCATGACTCAATAAAGCCTCATTCCACTTTTATGTTTTATAGAGTCCCCCATTAGAATATCAGTATCCACAGAAGGAACAAACACTTCTTCATGTAAGTATATTTCAATATTCTGTTTACAAGTTTTTAATCCAAGACACTATCTGCTTCCTGAGATCTTGTCCATACCACCCCTCGGTCCTTTGGAGAGACAGAGTGATCAAGCTTGGGAACTGGATGGTACATGTTGTTTGGAATAAGAAGTAGCTTTCTGCAGTGCCTGGTCACTCGATAGCCCCCTCCTCTGCAGAGGTACATGTGAATACTAAAAGGTGCCACATACGAGTTAGTTTTTGGATAATCTAGTTGTTTTTGCATGTTGGAAAATAGCTACCTCTGCAGCCTAGCTCAGGATGTGCAGTAGAGTAGATTGTGTGTGTGTGTGTTACAGCTTATCTTGATGCCTTCAGCAACTGCCTGAGGCATGGTGCCCAGCTGTTTGGGGTCGCTGTTCCATAACTCCTCAATTCTCATATAAGCTCTGCTGTGATGGCGTAAGGAAGCTATATATAGATGCCCTTAATTCAAATTTGATAGCAAGTGACTAATTATGAAAATGCTTGAAAGCAAGTCCCTAGACAAGATCCCAGATTAGTTTTCATCTGTTTAATGTGAAATGTGCTTTGTGCTTATGGACGTCTACAACTGTTAGAGTGATTGGTGCTTTGTGCTGTGTCTGGGGAACTTCAGAAATTAGTGAGGACTAGAAAAAATAATTTCTGATACTTATAAAATGAGACTAACATACCGTTAAATTTTGATATTCCACAGGGGAGTCAGACCTTGAAAGTAAAACGAGTTACTAACTACAGCCTCTCTCTTATTTTAGTTCCTTATTTAAAGCTTGTTTTTCATTTTGACAAGCTCTTCCATAAAGAGATGTTCTCAGTTATTCAATCCCAACCTGGAGAGGGTGCTTAAGGAACAATTTCCTTCTGCTATCAGCGTGGTAGGAAACTCCCAAAAGGTGCATACTTTCGGTAATCTAAGTTGATTTGCCAATCTGTTTAACTAGGTGAAGTTTGATCAGAAGGCTTTCTCTCCAGGTCGGTGGTATCAGGATTGAACTATATGGTGTAAACCTGTTTTTTATTGTGGAAAGTGTTTGATATTTTAGCTACACATCAACTAGATAAAGCATCATTTAACTGGAGTTTTGGAAACAATCTTGTAAGATCAAACAGGAAATTAAATGCTGGGAAGAAATAAATTGGCTTCCTGTGTGGCTAAGGGCCCTCATTACATACTCCAAGATGATAATCCTTGCTGGGAAATTGGGATAGTTGTTATTTAATTGTACATATCAAAAGATTGGCATAGTTATATTGGATTTTAGATAACTAACATTAAGGAATCAAGTTGAGCTTCGCTTTATTTTTGAAGTGTTTGTTATATGAAAGCAAATACTAGGTTTTTCTCTTTGGCATTTTGTCTGAGAATAATTCCCCCTCTCCCCCCACCCCACCACCATGTGGTCCATTGAATAAAGTTCCTGAAGCTTTTGTAATCAGAACCCCTCATGCTCTCATTTATGGGGCAGTGGGTACTGTCCTTTGCCATACGTGAGAAGTTTTTGAATGGAAGAAATACTACTTGTGGTTTCACAGAGCTTTAGGGAACTGAAATGGATCTCTCAGTTTACTATTCTATTCACTACCATACTATTGAGAGAGAAATGATTTTGAAATTCAACTCTGTTCCGGAACTCTCAGCAGAATTAGTTCCTGATATTTGGTAATGTTTTAAGACTAAGAAAGAAGGCTTTGTGGGCCATTATGTTAAAATATTTCAGTGGACCATTTTCACACATCACTCCCTGTTTGCGAAAGGCTTTCAGTAAATATTGTTCAATTGATCGCTAAATATATTTTGTTCATCTCATGAAAATGTGTTCTATATTTCAATAATATAAACCCAGAGTGACAGAATCCCAGGTCCAGACTTGTTTAAACGGTGAAATCAGCGTGAAGCACACATTTCATGAGACGGCATCATCATGCAGAACTCGGCTTAGTAGCAGAACTGTAAATTTGAAATATCTCCACTTGGTACAGGCTGAAGAATCTGCAATAGCAAAAAGCAGGGCTTAACATTTTAAAATATATAGAAAAGTTAAAAGCACTGGAAAACGTTGGCAGAGGTCAGAAACAATCATCTCTAAAGAGGTTTCTTTTTGCTTTATTTCAACCAGAAGGGAGATAGAAGTAAATCCCTGTGTTTGAAAATTGAGCTGCACGGTTGCAACACAAGCACACCCATGTGGGCTGCCTTCTGTGAGCCAGTGACAGGTTCTAAAGTACATTTTGAAAAGCCTTTCTGAAGCCTCCGCTCTGAACAGCTCGGTGGCCCTTTGGGGTCAGTGTGCACACGAGAGCCAGCTTTGCCACTTTCGGCTCTGTTAGTACCGAAGTCTGCTTGTGGAGGGGAATACTTCCTGACTGCCAGTCCTGCCTGGGGGAGGACTCCACTGCTGGGTGAACTTGGAGAAGGTTCAGCCGTGTTAGTTTGTGCTCTTGCTCTACGGCTGTGTGGCACGCTGAGCTTGTCTTCTCTGTGCTTACTCCATCACGAAGCCGTCCCAGCCACTCCAGGGCCAAAAGCTTTTCTTACCTCCTTTGTAATTCAAGTTGGAATAGAAAAGTCAAAAGAAGAGGATAAAAATCGCCTACCTACCAGTCATAAATGATCCTGCTAATGCTTTGGTAGATTTTTATCTAATCAGTTTTTCTGTTTGGCTTTCCATTTATTTATCCATCATCCCTCTTTGTAATGTTTCTTATGCATTTTCCCCATATAATTAAATATTAGTCAGAAACTCACTTAAATCACTGTAATAATAAATAAGTCATGCTTAATGGAAAGTTTTAAGGGGTTTATTTTTTATAAACACCTTATCAGTTTTGTCTCTTGTTTCTTCTGGTACCTTCTAAATCTTGGTGAAATATCAAATTGACATTTACTTTTGTAAGACAATTTTTACTAGTCCTTTTTTGAACATGGGAAATGTATGCATTCACTACTTTAGAATTGTTCATTATGATTTTTTAAAAACTTACAATAATCTTCTGATAAAGATCAACATTATTTGCCTGTCTTTGTTTTGCAAATATATTACCTGAGACCCAAAAGATGTAAGTAATTTGCAAAATGACTGTCCTGTTATACATAAGTGACAGGTTTTGTAAGAACTTAACTTTATAAACCAGTAAGGCTGTTTTGTTCTTCCTTTGCATAATCAGCAAAAAATAAATAAATGGATTGTTTAGGACAAATTTTATGACGTCTCTCTGAAGTGCCAGCTGCCAGTTCCTCCATTTCTGCAGACAATTCAGTTGAATGCCATCAAAAATACCAACCACTTGACTGAATTAAGCATCATCCATTCCAATTTAATATATAAATGAGAAAACAAAAGTGAAGAGTCTAATGAACAGTGATAGGAAAGGAAATGATAAGTGTCTAGAAAATAGTCTAAGTACTCACATCTTAGGTTTCAAATAATAGTAATGGCAACAAACATCTATTGGAGATTTCCTGTGTGCCAGGTACTATGCTTTGTGCATTACTTGGATTCTAACTTGTGGTCCCCACAAAGCCTTATTCCACTTTACAGATGAGGAAATAGTTGTATCTTGTCCAAAGCTGCACAAGCAGGATTCAAACCAAGACAATACACTAGGTTGCTATGATGCAGGAGATTTTGTGGCCTTGAAGAAAAAGCCTTCACTATTAAAAGGCATGAGAGTCCGGGAATGGACTAAAAAGTAGTCTCCCGCACAAAATGGATTGGGCGAATGTGTGTTAGATTGAGGTAAATGCGTGTCCCTGGCCAGCTGAGCCTAAATGACTGTTAAGTTCCACTGCAAAGCATGGCGGGTGGTGAAGTGACATGGAAAGAACATGCACTTTGCATGAAGTTTTATGTTGAAATACCTGTGCTGCTAATTACTATGCAAGCTTAGGCAAATCACTTAGCATCCCTAAGACTCCGTTTCTCTGTAAAATCTTGTTTATCTTAAATATATATTGGGAGACTAAATATGAGACACTGAATGCAAGTCATTTAGTACAGCACTGTTGTAAGTTGGTCTCCCAGTATACAGAAGAATGCTAGCACATGAAAAGGTGACATGGCCCCAAAGAGAAGAGGAAAATCAGGGGAGTTCTTGCATCTTAGTGGAACTACCCTGGAAACATTCCTTAGTGATGGAGGAGGAGAGGAAGAAGTGTATTATTTTCAGCCTAAATGACGGTGCTGAAAGCTCTACTCCAAGAAATTACTACATCTCTTCCAAGTATTATGTCTTCTCAGCTAAGGCTACATTTTAAAGGAACTTATCCAGGAAGTCCTCTCTGAATGAAATGAACAATTTCATCTTTGATTTGGCATCTTCGTGAGCTAGCTGAAGGGGGAAAAATGGCTTTTGTCTGTAGACATAATGAGAGACAGCTTTTTCACTTGGGAATAGCAGAGCGATATGTATTGATTAGTTTTGGCCAGAGAGATCAGGTCTGGCTGGTCCATTGGTGAAATTTAGAGCTGTGGGCTTACATTTCCAGCCTCAGCTGTAATTGACTTACCTGCTTTAATGGTAGAGAAAAAGGCCAGGACCTTGCTAAATGAGTCTTGGCTGGAAAAAAAAAATGGCATTTCAATTGCAGTTTTTCACTGGTAGTAAAATGTGAACCTTGTCTGTCACCTTTTGGGGGCTACTTCTACTTGAATGCAAACTTGGTTTCCAGATTTCCATAAACATGGCCTTTCCAAGGGTGTGGCCGTTCTGTCTACTGTAGAAAATGACAAACAAATTACCATGCTTTATATATACAGCAATAAAAGAACAATGTAAAAAGAAAATTTCCCAGCTGGTATTACCTCATCTTTCTGATTACCTGGAGAGTTAGTTACAATGTTTTCGAACAATGCCGTGACTTGGAGCATAAGTTGGAGCTTGTATATCATGGCCATTCACATAAGCGGGCAAGTTATTGCCTTCATGTTCAGTTCATTCATTTTGTTCAGTAAATGCCTTATTTTTTTCCCCACAGGACTTTCTGCAACTGTAATATAATTCCTCAGTTCTGCCTTTGCCTTTAATTATGTCCTTCAGTCTCTCATTGCCATTCCACTACTGGACAAGATAATTCTAAAATGTTTGGTCAAGCTTACAACTAAATCATGGTTAACCTTTTGCATTCAGTTGAAGTTGAGCTTATACAAAATTATTCTTTTGAACCATAAAAGTGTGTGCATGTGTGTGATACAAATATGCAAAAGATAACTGATACATGTATTGTACTTTATGAGGTATGTTTTCTTATTTCATTTATTCACACACCAACAATCTGACCAAGAGTTTCTCTCATTTATCAGATGAGGAATTTGAAGTTCAGAAAATTGTGACTTGTTTAAGACGGGCAGATTATTTAAATCTGAGTCTTCTGATTTCAAATTTCATGGTCTTTTTTAAAAAAGTCTTAAGGGACCCATACAGCTGGCTGGAGGGAATGCCTTCTTTTTTAAAAAATAGAGTTATAACGACTCCAGGAATATAATCACATTTCTCCCTGAATTAGCCCAAATCCAACTTTCACTGAAATAATACACACTCCTCAAACTACAAAGTAATCGAATGGATGGAGTACTCCCCAGTTTGTAGTGATACAATTCAGAGTTAGTACTACAAAAGGAGGCAGAACATTGATGTAGAATCACTTGGTCTTTGACTTTGTTACTTTGTTTCTGAATTTGATATAGTTTATTTCATATGTTATTTACAGAGATGGGAAAAATCTTAGAGCCATTGTGCTAATAGGAATCTAATCTTCATCACACACACACATTTTACCCAGTAGTAGTTTGGTATTGGGATAGATCGATTGCCTTATTCCAGCTAACTACTATTTAATTTATTTTATAGTATCATAAATGCTGGAAATTATTTATATAATAGCTTAATTCACTAATAAATTGTCAAACATAGTACAATTATTTTATTTTTTGGGGGCTGTAGAGATCTTTTTTGCTGGAATATTCTCTTTAACATCGTGTCTTTAAAATTTTTCTTCTGTGCTTTTGGATATTGGGGAGGGTAGGACATTTTTATTTTGCCGGTTTTAAGAGCGCTATTAAGACTCTTGCAAATATTTTTAATCACTAAGAATCCAACAATGACAGCTGTTTCAAAGGAAAGATTTTTAATTTTTTTTTTAATGAGGGAGTGGGGAGATGCAGAGGGAAAAGGTGAGCAAGTGGAGACAGAAAGATACACCAAGGAAGTATCAAGAACAAAAGTAGCAAGATTGTGATAACTTTCTAGATGAAGAAATTTGTAGCTTTCTTCATCCTTCTTTTTTTTTTTTTTCAAGTTTCCAAGGAATGGAGGAATAAGAAGAAAGGAGAAAGAGATCTTTAAGTTAAGTGTCTTAGATTTTACAAGAAACCAACCCTCAGAAAAAGAGCTAGAGAGAGGGTGGAGGAACAACATGACAGAGCAGTGATATGAATGTCAGGAGTTATAAGTGATAGAGATTCAACTCCAAAGACCTTAAACATAAAGGGAGTATAATGTCTTACAAAATTGTCCCAAATTCAACTAGCGAGACTGGTGATACAGTTAGATACTTGTCAGCCTTTATGCTTTGCTTTCTTCCAAATGTCAACCTCATTCCCAGTGGGTTTTCTTTGCTCCAATGGCTCATAATCCAAAAGGACTCTCTCTCTTTAACCAAACTATAAATTTTAGGAAAGAATCTGATTGGCCCTGCTGGTATCACGTGCCTGCCCCTCAATAATTACTATATCCATGGAGATTAGTGACTCCAACTGGGCAGGGGCTGGATCATACAGCCATTCTGTGTGTCTTAGGGTGAGTGAGGCAGATGGAGTGAACCTCTCAGGAACTGCATACTGTGTGTGGGTCCAGGACACAGAGAAAGCCCCGTATTACCTGAAAAGTGTGCTAACTAGGCAAAAACAACACGACTGTCTACAACCCATAAGCAAAGCACTTCAGAATAATCAGGGCATAGATACTGATGACAGTGAATTTTAAAGGAAGATTAAAAATAGATGTTTAATTGGGCAGGCATAACTAAAGCAAGTCCACCAATCTAAAGGAAATGTGTTAGAAAATGGAAGACACTTGACATACCCTTTTGTAAACGACTATTTCATATCCACTAAATGGTTATTCTTAGAAATGCCCTTCATTTTAATCCAGAATATTAGGCTTTTATGTAGAAAGTATATCCAACTTTTGGTCAAAAGTTGTTAAAAATAGAAAAATAAGTTACAGTTTCCAAGTTAGAATGCACGGAAAGCATTTTGAAGTCTGTAAAATGTTTTAATTTTGGAGTTAGACATTGAGTATTTGATTGAAATTATTTAAATCCACGATTGAGTAGGTATTGAAAAATTACTAGTTTCTTTCACCACACATGATTGATTGTTTTTCACCAGGAAAAGAAAAAGAAGCAGCATTAATCTATTCCATTTATTATTGTATAGAAAATTCAGCAGGCCTTGCTGAAGTGTGATGTAACAAGGGTTTATCTAATTCATAGACATCACCATTTAAACCTAGAGGAAATTATGCCTCCAGTGGTTCATTGTTGAGACATCTCCCTCTTTTCTCTGTCCCACTCTTACCGTAATGCATCTAACATACTAGATGCTTGAATACTTAATTCAGTTCTTCAATACACAGTTCAACCTAATCATCAGTGAACTACTGGACTGGCACTTCTCATTTTGTCTTTCAGTCTACCAGAGTCAGCCAATTCCATGGGCCAGTATGGATTACAGCCTAAAACTGTGCTCGTCTTTATTCAATCTATAACTGTCTCCTCTATAGGAAATTTGGTGTTTAGGTGGAATTTTCTTGCTCAGATATTCCAGACTTGACTCTTCAGTCAATACCATGGCGTTTAAGGAAAGAGGAAGAGAGGGAGGGAGAAAAGGAGCGTTGGGGGAGGGAGAAAAGAAGAAGAAAGCCACAGACAGACGGACTTGGTCAAATATTACAAGAACATTTATTCATAATGATCACAATTTTAGTCTTTGAGTTTTCTAAAAATGAATGTTGGACTCTTAATGTCTTCATTTGAATAGTAAGGAAAGGAGAATATAGTTAGACTTAAGTGACAGCCACGGTCATATAGCAAGTGGGTGGTGAATTTAGGATTAAAATATGGCACCCTTGTTTCTGCTCTTTGATTCACAGATCACTAAGAACTGCTCTCCTCTTTAATTAAAATGTGCAAATATTTAGCCCAGTTCCTGTGGTGTATCCAGCATTGTGCTGGGATTGTGTATGGCTGCTTCTGGACAGGCAGTAGGGAAGAGGGATAGATGGAATAGTCATTGGGCTGAAGGAGTTGGCAATAAGGTAGCAAGATGAAGAGTGGTTAATTATGCATGATGATACATCATCATAACACAAAGTACAATTTGATACTGAGGCAGATTTTAAGTCAAGAATTTTTTTTTTTTTTTGGTAATATTGCTTAAGCTAGATTACATTTGTTCATTTTATGCCATGTGATTTAAAATGAAATAGTATTTGGATAATGCTTTTTTTTACTTTGGTTATCCAATATTTTTTAAAGATTTATTATTTTTTAAAATTTATTTCTCTCCTCTACTCCCCGTTCCCCTTGTTGTCTGCTCTCTGTGTCCATTTGCTGTGTGCTCTTCTGTGTCTGCTTGTCTTCTCATTAGGTGGCTCCTGGAACAGATCCTGGGATCTTCCAGAGTGGGAGAGAGGCGATTACTCTCTTGTGCCACCTCAGTTTCCCTGTTCTGTTACGTCTTCTTATTTTCTCTCCTCTATGTCTCTTGTTGCATCATCTTGCTGCGCCAGCTCTCCACATTGGCTGGCACTCCTGCGCAAGGTGGTATTTCCATGCAGGGTGGCTCTCCTGCGTGGGGCCGCATTCCCACATGGGCCAGCATGCCCTCACCAGGAGGTCCTGGGCATCGAGCCCTAGACCTCCTATATGGTAGACAGGAGCCCAATTAGTTGAGCCATATTCATTTCCTATCCAATTGTTTTTAATTCACATTTAAAATTCAGCAATTTTACAAAGAAATAAAAATCCTGAAATTTATCCCATTTAAATAGTTTTCACCATTAGAAATGAAAAGATTTCTACAAGATTAAGAAGTGCCGAATCAATTCACAGTGGGTAGTGTTTTGAGAGCAGTTTGGGGAATTTTTAAAAGGATTTAGAAATTTAACCGGAAACTTTTAGAGAAGCATAATCACATTATGGTAAATTGAAATCCTATTGATTATCACAAACTTGCCCTTGACACATAGATAACCTTACAAAGACTGTGCTGCATATCTGAGGATATAGTTTTATCTGTTCACCTGGAAATGAATGTGGAGAAGTTGCAATTTCTTGAACAGTTTGATTTTTGTTAGTTAAGACTTACTTTCATTTTTATTTTTTAAGGTTTTTGAATTGATTCAACCATAGGAGAACCGATAAACTTAAGTATATGCCTGATTATATAATAATTGAGTGATCTAACATAGTAAATTAAAAATGATTAATTATTGCCTTCATAATTCTATTCTTAAAATTCATTGATTGAGAACAGTGCCTAATTGACAGCAATTTTCAACTACAAATTCCCCATGTTGGAATTAGAATATGTTAGGAAAAATTGTTCAGGAGAAAACCATTTAAAATGTTATTTTATAATGGCTATCCAAATTTTGTCCTTCATTCCAGTTCAGAGAGCTAGTTATCTAATCAACCTATAAAATCCCTGTCATTCACAAATAATAAGATTTTGAGATCAGCTCATGGCTGTTTACAATTCTCATCCTACAAATCTGGAAGATGGAAGTTAGTGCAGTCCCTCCTACCCCTCCCCCCCCCCAAAAAAAATCAAAGTTAGTCATAAAATCTAACATGTTCCCTACACCTCTGAGGAAATGTATAAAGGGAAACCCACAATGTCAGTTTTATGATAAAATGTGATATGAGGGGAATATGAGGAGAGAAACTTATCTAAGTGGCCTTAGTAACTTTGTTTTTGTTGCTGTTGTTGCAAATCTTGTACATTTCCCTTAGTTGATCAGGATGGATTGTTTTTCCCCTGCTGATTTTACCTCCCTAATGCCCCAAAGCAGAAACGATTCTTTAAGATTTTCCTTAAGTTATCTGTGAAAAATAAGCCATACAGAGAGTTGCTGGGTATATTTTAGGATGAACAGATTATAGGGACAGAAGAATGCGTTTGCATGTGTGAATGAGAGTCCAGGTGGCAAGCAAGGTAAGCTTTAGGAGGAAAGCAGGTGTCTCAAGGTCACATCAGAGGTTTATTGGAACCTTTAAAGATGTTTTTAGGGTGAAGGTAAAAGGGGCCAGCTTAGTGAAAAATAAATAAATAAAAATGAGTATTATTGCATGTGTATTTACAGCAATAAAGAATTATAGTATAACTTCTTGTTTATATTTTAAGGTTTCTAGAATACTGACTCTATGGGTAAAAAGGCAATGAGGGATGGGTCTAATTCTGGTGGAGAGAGGGTCTTCATGGAAAATAGGGTTGGTTATATTCTCAATAATTTTCAGAATGCCGTAACTCTCCTTTTCTTAAGGAAAGTGCAGAACTGGGTATATTTTCTTAAAATGATGCTCTAAGATTGTTTAAAAAAATACTCTTTATCCAATTAAGGAGTAAAAGCAAACTCTGTATTCATTTTTTGTTATACTGAGATGTTTAGACTATCTTCCAACCCCCAGCAGAACTTTTAGTCATCCCATATCCCTTACTACAAACTACAGACTTGTCATTTTTCCTTATAATGCTATACATATATCAGTGCAGAGACCATAAAGTAAGAATTTGAAGGGAGGAATTTTAGCTTATTTGTGTATTCTGTTCCCATACTACATCACCATGTCATTTCTCAGGAAGTATTTATTAAATGGGTATAATGTTGTTGTTAGATTATCATCGTTTTCCAAAGTCATACATATATATATAATTAAAGGAAAGTCACCTTCATCTTAAATCTTGAAAACAGATATGTAAATATTTTTAAAATCAAAGTTTAAAAAGCTAATATTGGCTTAAGAAATACTTTTAGAGCCCTTGGACCATTTTGAGAAATATTTCTTACTAAATATGCTTGTATTTTAAATTTATTTCTGATTTTTACACTTGGAAGGTCTCCACATTCTAGACAAATACTTATTTTCATGGTAATTTATGAGAATCTGTTTCCCCTTACCCATAGCTTTTTTTGTTTACATTTCAAACTGATATGGAAGGTGGTCATCTTTTAAAATGGAATAAATTTCAGGATTTTAATTTCTTGGTAAAATTGCAGAGTTTTAAAAATGACTTAAAAACAACTAGATAAGCAACAGTAAAAAAAAAAAAAAGCATTACCCAAGGTAATGATAGAATTAGTGCAAATTATCCCAGTATCTACTGCTTAACTGGTCGCTGTTCCTCTTTGTGGTGCTGAAGAGTCACTTACTTGGGATAAAGGGAATTGTCACAGTAGTGTTAATAAGGTTGATTTTTCTCTTTCATTATCATTAACTAGAATAATAAACAATACAAAACAATAATATATTTCAACGAGCACCTACTATGTGTCAGATGGTTTTATCTTCTGAGAATTTATATTATTAGTCCCATTTTATAGATGAACAAACTGACAGAGACTCAGGTGATTCAGTATTTTCAAGGCTAAACAGTAAGTGGTTGCAGAAGCAGAACCCATCTTCAGCTTGTCTGACTCCATACCCTGTGTTCTTTTCATCCTATGATGGTAAAGGTAGAAGGGAAGAACGCTCATCTTATGAACTATGTCATACTAGTGTAAAAGAATATAACCATTGCAGCTACTTTCAAAAATGGTGGAATTACTTGGACCTAATTAGCTCTATGCATCAAAGTTCATGAGCAAGATATAGACATATATGTGCTTGTTTACTGTGGTAAAAGACATGAAAAGTAGAAAGTTTGAGGTGCCAAAATTATATTTGTTTGGTACTCGGATATTCTAGTAGAAATACCATGAATATCCACCCTTCCAAACCCCACCCCCCAAACACACACACTATTGAAATGAGGGTGAGTGTTATGGTAGATTAAAGGTGTGTGCATTAAATATCTGAAATTCTCAGGTTATTCAGAGAAATGAATAAACATCATATGTAATACATAGCACCAAATACTTCACACTTGGTAACTTTCAGAACAATTTTGAGATGCAGAAAAATGCCCGTAGCTTTTTGTTTACATTTCAAACTGATATGGAAGGTGATTTGATTTTAACAAATCTTACAGAAAGGTTTCTTTTTTGTGTTTTTAGATGGACTTATTTTATGTCAGTTTTTAGTTTCATTTTGTTTTTCTCCCAGGAATGATGGCATTTTTACTTCTTTCTGTTGTTAACATTTAATATATGCAGCCCTTTGTTGTGCTGTGTAGTAAATTCTGAGTGACTGGTGATGATTGAACAGAAAAACAACAAACAAAAAGGAATTTGAATGGCACTATCTCAAAATCTACTTAAAGCCATGACAGGTATTTGTGTGTAGCAATATATCAGTTTTGAAAACATGAAGAATAAGCAACTCTGGATTTTTGTGGCTGAGTTTCTTGTTTTTTTTTTTTAAATCGAGGTGGGGTGGAATACCAATTCTCTCAAAATCTCTAAAATGCTGATGTGGATTTCAAAACGGGATGGAGCATACAAATGCAATTAATTATACCTGAACTTGAAATTTGATACTGCCCACCATACCTATCTTATTTGTAGGCAGATACTCTGGTAACACCAAAAAAAATGTACAACTCTAATTAAAAAGCAAGCACTCAAGGAAGACAAGACGCAAAGAATTAATTGAGATTGCAGTTTTTTTCCTGCATTGACTGGAAAAGCTCTGCGACCTCCTGCATTGTGCTTTAGCAGTGATCTCCGGACTCCCTGCAACCCCCAAGGCTCTTCTTTTTTAACATTTGTTATTACTTAGCTTTTTTATTTGGCAGCGATCCCTTCTATCTCATCTTCTAATGCACTGGAAAGGTTCCTATTGCCAATAGCTTAAAGCCTACTACAGCTGGGGTAAGCGGCATTGCCGAACTTTCTAGCCTCTGCGTCCTTATAAATAATGCATCTGGTTTCCTGTAACTACATGAACCCTTAGATTTTAGTAGTCATTTCTTTGTTAGTGGGGGTAAAAGAGTTGGGAGATGAACAGTTGTGGAAATAGTTGCAGGCAGTTATCACTGATTAGAACCTGACTCTATGATATATGCATTAATCACTGGGTTAATGCTAATGGAATGCTTATGATATTATAGTAGACATAAACAAGATGTATAAAAAGAATACCTTCGCAGACTGAAATGCATGTTTAATTCATCATGGAAAATGCTGGACCCTTCTGAACTTTATTGCCCATAAATGGACTTATTTTTCTACTCATTTTTAAACCCTCTTTCAGTATGTGTAGACTACATTGCCTTTTTTGGGTCTGTGCATACTTGCTCTTAAGAACAATAGCAATGAGACAGTGATTAAAGATAATGCCTTGAATGCTCTAAGGAACTTGATGGTATAATGATTCATGGTATTGTAATAAAGAAGGGAAAATGCTATGTGAATAACTTAGCAAAATACGTAGTGTGTATCATATGCTAATTTCAAATGTGTTTATAAACTCGGTCTTTAAAGAAAGTTTAATTTTTGAGCACCAGAAAAATTAGAATTTAAACAAGAGAAAACATTAAAGAAAATAAAAACCAATTTAACAATGTCCTTTAAAATGTCCTTTAACAAGCAATGTTAATATAAAACAAGAAACTTTTCCAGTAGTATGTGTTCCTTTTGTCACTGACATACCATCGTTGGACATTCACAAAATAATGAAGTTTTAGTATTAAAATTTTGCTGTAAGGACAAAAAAATTCACTTAGATGTTCAATAAGAAACAGGTTGCCGTAGCACCTAGTTTTTTTTAAATCACAATTAATTGATAGGAAGCAAAATCATGTTTCTAACTAGAAAAATGATATTAATCCTGATCATTTTGTTATTGATTTCTTTAATTACTGTCAGTTCATCTTCTGCCTCGTTCATATGTTTATGAAGATGATAGCTTATAATTTTAATAGTAAAATTTATGCTGGTCATCTTTAGTGTTTCTGTGTCAGTGATTTTGCAGAGCCAGATGGGGGCCAGCATTAAGGTTTGTTAAAATATTCAATACTTTTTCTTTGACTAGTCCCAAATTTCCTTATGAATAAAGTAGTTACTATAAGCAGTCAATGTTTAAATCATCAGATCTATATGTGTATAATATAATATTTCTGTTTGATTTTGTCAGCAAATATTTCTAGTTTGAAAGTTTAGAAATTCTTTGAAATTAAAACATTCTTTAATACTTCAGGAAAGTTGGCATCACCAAAAAGATAATAATATTATAATAATAAAATGCCTTCATGCTTTATTTGATTTATTTTAATCAAACCTCCAAAAACAGTCAAGCCAACAATTTTAAAAACCTATCAACCCACCCTCCCATTACTACTGCAGAAGAGACTGTTTTTGGTGGTGGTTTTGTTTTGATGGTTACCATGATGGGAAACAGATGGATTATGTTTTTCTGGTATTGTGCAATGCCATCAAAGGCCCCTTGCCTGGGCATGGCCTCTTCTGGAATTGAAGCTCTACATTCCTCTTCTATCACTAGTCAAAACAAAACACTATCAGAAGAAAACATTTTCATAACTGGATCCTGAGTGAAGGAAAGTCTCAGATACTTAGACATACGTATACAATAAAGTGTTTTCTGACATGCTAATTTTTTTTCCTTTCCTTTTTTTTAACTCACTCTACAATGTGTCAGCCACACAAATAAAATCTATTATAAGACTATGGGCTCTCCTGTCTGAAGTATTTGCCTTTGCACCAGACTAAGATTAGGGAAACTAAGTCTTCCATCAGAATTTAAATACAAGGAAGCAGGAACAGTTACAGTCCCTTTCCCCTATACCTGCAGACCCCTTAGTCTTGGTAGAACCTGACACATAGTAGGCACTTACTAAATAATTGTTGAATGAAAGAATAAATGAAGTTGCCAAAGACAGTGGGCATAACACCAACATAGAATTTATATGGAAAAGCTTAAAAAAGGAATAAAATAAAGAAGAAAAGGGGTGGTGTGGTGTTGAACTGTGGCAGAAGGACATTAAGTAAAGACCAAATCTTCCCTTTTCATTTCTTTTTCTTTTTAAGAGGTTCTGGGGATTGTACCCAAGACCTTGAGCATGTGAAGCAGGTGCTCAACCACTGAGTCACACCCACTCCACCCTTCTCACTTTTGAGTAATTTTTAATGTACTGTAATTGTCCAATATTTTCAAATACTGATTTGAGTTCTTTAAAAAAATAATTCAAGGAAACATTAAAATTTCCTGCAAAGGCTTGGTTTAAGGCATGCCTTCGTCCCTCTTCTGGTTGGTGTTAGAAGGAATATGCAGAAGAGGAGTATGATACTGTTTAGTATGTTGAAAATTTCTTACTCATTTGCTTATTGGCAATATCATATAAATAACTTCATCATGGCCTAGCAGAAAAATATATTTTCTGCACTTGACAACTTTTTTGATTTTTGGAAGTGTTCTTCCATTACCAATGGAGGAGAAATAAAAACGTGCATACATAGGAGAACAGTTGTTAACATAGAGACGTAAAACAGAGGTCAACCACACCTTGTAGGAGAAAAGGGCTTTGAAGTCAGGTACATCTGTGTTTGGATCTCGCCTTCACCACTTACTGGCTGTGTGATTGTGGATTCTCTTTTTGTCTTCTCTAATCCTTACTTCGTCCGTCTGTAAAATGAGAATAATATCACTTACCTTGCAGCCTTGTTATTAGGATTATAAATAAGGAGCAATATATATTACTTGGCAAAGTATCTGACCTGCTTCTGTTTTTCACAGTCTTCTCTTCTATTTCCCAAGGTGACTCAGACTTTTCCACTCTCTGATAACCTGAATCTTGCATTCCCTCTCAGCAGAAATCCTCACTTGCTACTTTGGAGAAAATAGAGATTCTGAAATGGAAGTTCTTTTAACTCTTGTTACCAGATCAGTAAGGCCAAGCACAATGCTTGGCACACAAATACCCACTTGGTAAATATTTTCTTAATGGATGGGTGGTACCTATTTATTATTATTATTATTTTTATATCTAATATAGTGGAAAAATGCTGCTTTTGAAAATGAGTCATGCTGAGGTTTTCCTGCCAGACTCAGTGAAGTTAGGTTAAATGGCAAATAGAGAATTGCCTAATCAGTTGCTTTATATTGGCTGAACTACAGTAATGCCATTTCATCTCAAGCTGGACAACTCAAGCATGTAGCCTTAATTTTTTGGCAGTGCACATATCAGTTAGGTAATTATTTTTGCACCCATTACGTTTTTCCAGGCACAGATTATGGTAGAACTGCCTCCCTACAGGAGTACAGCTAGCTATGTACCTGAGATGCCTAAAATGCTTTACTTTCTCAGAGCACATTAAAAAAAAAAATAGAACTCTCTTTCTAAAGTCATTCCTTTGCATCACCAAATACTTAGGTACTTTGGAAAGCTGCTTAATTTGTAGTACTTATCTTAGTAGATCCTATTGTTTTAAAGGCGTGAATGGGTAACAGGAATTTAGCTTTTTATACATACTGAAGGTCCCACCCAGAACTTTGTCCTTTGCCTCTGTTCAGGGGAGAAACTGAAGAACACAGGGGTCCAGTTCTACACAGATACCTTTTGGATGACATTGATATCAGTCGGAAAAAAGTAATAGACATTGGAGAGACTTGATAGAAGAGATTGGGTGAAATCCAGGTATTTAACCTGGGGTTAAGGAGACCATAACCTGATGATGGGTTATTTGACCCCCAGGGACGGACGCGTGGCAAAGGCTCAAGGAAGAATTTTTGAGAAACACTTGAAAAGATTTATGTTTCAGCTTAGAAGGCTGTCTAAATGCATTTCTAGCCATTTAAGTTAAGCCTCTCCTTTCTTATGGGAAGTATGTGGGGGCAGAAAAAGCGTATGGTCGAAACTCTCTGCACTGCAGTGATATGTAAAAGAAGTACTTTTCCTGCTAGGTTAAATTGCTCTGCAGGCCTTTTGCTGTCAGTGACATGATTTAGTTAAATACAGATGCTTTTAGAGGGTCTTTGTACTGCATCATACATATTTAATAGTTTTATAAAATATCTGCATGCATAACTGGGTGGGAAATACTGCATGGATAAACTGAACCTCCACATCAGAGCCTTTGGCTTAATAGTGCTTAGTGACTAGTTGACCATTAAAAATATATATATCCAGGATGGAAGTGTCTGAACAATCCAAGGGTCCTATTTATTTCAACAAAACGAAGCTTGCTGTCTGACCCTTCTGATTTTGTGTATAGTTTAAATTTTGCATTTCCCCCATTCCCATTATTCCTAGGTGTTCCAGTTCTCTAAGTGATCAAAGTATAGCCTTTGAAAAAAATCCATTCTCAATAAATAAATGGTATTGTGTGGAGGTCAGAAAGCGCTCTTAGATTTCCTACAGCAAATAATGAAATGGTTCATCGTATAAAGATTCCCCATTGCCGTTTTAGATAGTGGTTCAAATTATATGAATCTTTTGTTCGTGATGTAATTCTGAAATTCATCTTCAAGTCAATTCCTTAAAGTAAAAGTGATAGGAAGGTGGTGGGGGGATGCTGCAGAGGAAAGGAAATAGCCAAGTACAAGGTACTGAATGTAGACTCGGTATATTGTTTTGTTTGTGTGTCATAGGCCAAATGCGTTTTTGTAATAAAATTTATAAGAGCATATCAGGAGAGGTGCTCATGCTCTGTCATATATTATAATCCAAAACAGCCATGATAAAAAGAATTAATGTGTTTTTCTCCAGCATGTTGTTATAAAAATTTTCAAACATATAAAGAAGTTGAAAGAATTACGCAGTAAACCTATGCCTATTACCTACATTTTATTATTAACATTTTGCTGTATTTGCTTTCTCATTTATCGATCAGTCCATTTATTTTTTGTGCAGTTTCAAGTAAGTTGCAGACATGAGTACATATGTATATGATATATATGTTCTATTAAAATCTTTAAAATAATATGTAGGTGATGAATCATGCCAATGAAGAAAATGCATGTTTTTCTTGACTGAGCCACCATATTGGGACTTGGAATTTTCTAGTCACCATATTCCAGAGTATAACTTAGTCATCATCAGCCTTTTATTCCTGTCCCTGACAATTACTCCTTACCTGGCCTAATCTTATTCTTAAATCATGAAAGTAATGTTAGAAAGTAATGTTAGATTCTTATTTTGAAATGGCAATCTTCTTTCCTGAAGATTCACTCCCTTTGTTCTATATTTTCCCATGGAAGTAGCTAATTGTAATGTTTCAATCATTCAGGTAATTTCTAATCTCCAACGTTTTCTCAGAGATGGTTCTTAGTAAAAACTCTGCAGCCCACATTCAGTGTGTCCTCTTAGTTTGATGAAATTCTGTTGAGTAATTCTTAATCCAAATATGAATATTGGAGCTCTGCATTACCTTCAGAAAGAAGGCCATTAAAAAAAGTTGTGACCAACAGTGGTCATGGGAACAGAATATAAGTAAACTTTCAAATAGAAACAGCCCTAGACAAAGAGTCAAAGTGAGATTTTCTATTGAGATAACCCACGACAGTAGAGACAAAAAATCAATAATAGTTACTTTGCAGAAGTAGAAATGAATTGAAAGGGGAGGAGCAATAGATCTGAATTCTAGTTCTGACTCTGAAATTAATCTCTGTGAGAAGCTAGGCAGGCATTTAAGTATGTATGTATGTATATATGTATGTACGTATGTATGCTTCCTGAGACCTTTTCTTTCTTGTACAGAATGTAACTCCTGTGAGGCCTGTTTCAGCTCTAACATTTTTTCAAAGACAATTTTAAATCTAATTATTATTGAGATGACAGTTGATCTTTGCATTACAGCAACATCATTTTACTCCAAATAATTTCTTCGAGATGAAGAAAGGAAATGAGTCATTCTTAAAACTAATTCTAGCAGCATATTATGTGAAAGTTTTAAGTTGGAGCTTAAATCATTAGGTATTTTTATCTTATAACTTTCAAATTCATACTTTTAAAGTAATAAAAACGGTAACAATGTAGAAGAAACTTCCACCCCTTTCTCTGAGAAGCTGCAGAAAAACACGAGGTTGGCATTGCATTTTACATGGGATGCTTCCGCTGCTGTGAGCATCATAAGGTTTGTGACCTTACTGCCAGCTAGGTGGCTCACTCAGAATGCCAGATACGCTCTGGAAACTGCGCATATTTTTATTCCTTTTTTTTCCCCCCTTTCTTGCAAAATCCAACTTTACGTTTTCAAAAAATTTGGTCAGCGACAAGGAGAAAGGGCACTGTGAAAACTCTAAGGAAAATGACATATTGTAAGATGTTCCCTCTTGCTCTAGTCTCCTCAGATTTATCAGTTTGAGCCATGTTTAAATGCGTAACATTTCAGGAAATTCCCTTCTCCTAACTTCTTGTATTCCAGTAAATTGTGAAGGCTTATCTTATACATGGGTTTATGTGAATTTTCAGGGTCTTTTGAGTAGCTGATACTCTCTTATGAGTAATTCGTAGCTGCTTTCTCATGTTGCCCATCTCATGCTGTACACGTACTCTATTTGAAGTCAAAGATTTAAAAATATCAAATAATTCCAGAGATTTTGCTATGAGCAGAATGCTGTGCTATTCAGCACATTTCTGGGCTGATTTGGGGACCAGTTTATAGAGTCAGTTGACAAGCAAGTAGCTAGTGTCCAAGTCTAGACAAGTTTAATTACTTATATTTTTGAAACCCTGCTGAATTTGTATGAAATTGGCAGTGATGATCAGAGATATTTCTTTCCTACATCTAAGCAGAATGCACTTAAGTGCATATTTTGAAATTTCTTTAAGAATAAGGTTGTACATTCATAAATGATAAATGATAGCATAAAATGAAGATTGTACTTCTGTTACCTTTGCCATAAGGTTTGAGAGACAAACAAAAGAAACGATCTTAGTTGTGCTGCTTTTAACTGTAGTGGTGAATATTTGTGAAACAAAACAAAAGTATTTATTCAAGGTAGCTAATACACCATGCAGTGCTCTTCTAAACCTTATGGATGATCATTCATAGTACAATAAAGTTATCATAGAGATAATTTTCATTTTGGTTTTCCTTCTCTCCCTCTCTCACATACACACACAAATTTAACATTATTTGAATTTACTCGCACAGGTAAAACTATTTGGTGTGCCGCTGTCTTTAAGATGTTTGCCCACGGTTTATTCAGCCTCTTTGATGCAGTTCCTTTACTGATGCATTCATTCAACAAATACTTAGTGAATGCATTTTGGACATGAGACGTGTTCTAGGTGCTAGGGATAAAGGAATGGACACAAATGCTTGCCCTATTAAAACTTGTATCTCTGGTCATAAGTTTATCACACATTTGCTAGCAAAGCACTCTGTGTGGAAAATATAGATAATACAGGACAACTGTTTCTCCCATTCTTTGCTTATATCTCTAATATATTTTAAATGGGGAAGTGGAAGGGAGTTGGACAATGGTAAATAATATTTTAAGTATAAAAATGAGAATTTTATAAAACTTTGCTTATTTTCTCATAGAACTCCTTTTAAATTGAAACTTTCAATGGTATATCAATTTATTATATCTTTGTGCTTTTGGGGTCCTTAGGATGAAGTTTACATCATCGACATCAATTTGGAGTTTTGTACTAAATTAGTAATTGTCAGACATTCAGTGCCCCTTTACCTAATGAGACTTGGTAGAAGAAAGAATAACCTACACATGAGAGTCCCTTTATTTTAGTGCAGGCCACTAGTAAAGCTGGTCAGAAAATAACATGCTTTTCTTCAAATATTGAATGTTGGAGAAGTGGGAACCATGATGAATGTCTAGTGTTGTTTTTTTTTAATTGAGGTGAAATGTACACAACACAGTCATTTTAAAGTGATCATTCATTGGCTTTTAGTACCTTCACAATGTTGTATGTCCCCCAACTCCATCCAGTTTCAAAATGTGTCCAGTGTAATTTTAAAAGAATGGTGACTTGTAAAATAAAATATATTACGTTTATATATAACTAATGAGGAATAAGAAGTTAATAGGTTTTGTCAAAGTAAACTCACTGTAACTATCATATGCCATAGAAGTCTTCCTATATAGAATCCTTTGAGTTAGAAAAGATCTAAAATCATAAAGAATGTTGTGTGCCAGAGTAAATTGTTCATATTTTTATAAAATGAGAACACAGAAGCACAGTCAGTAGCAAGCATGGGATACAGTAGCTCAAAAGATAATTCTTACCATTAAGTCAAATTGCCTTCCCAGAGAGCATTTTCACTGTGAAAGAATAAATTATAATCAAGGTCCTGACTCACTCTCAAAATAGGGAGAAAACACCTGCCCAGGAGGTTGAAATGTTTCACCTTACCCATTTAGCATCATAAATAATTTAGAAGAACATCAAACAGCACATAGATTTGGTCTGTCCTCCAAGAACTTTTTTTTATGGGAATAAATAGTTAAATGTTGGTTTATTCCAAACCTTTCACCCACTGAAAGAATTTGTAGTGTCAAGAGTTAAGCATAGTTAGGCTAACCGAGCTTCAGTAGACCAAAATAAACTCATATAAGGGATGCCTTGGAATAATCAGGAAGTTTTAATTAGGAACTGTATGAACAGGGCCTTAAAGTGTTTGAAAAATGGTGGGTAGTGTAGATGGCATTTTAGGTAGACAATATATTAGAGGTACCATAATCTATGTAATTCTGCCCCAATTAAAAAAAAAAAGTATGCATTGAATGGACAACATGGGTTTGCATGACAAGAGGCTGATGATCTTGTCTTCAAAGAAATTGCATTTTTAAGCTCTGTAGGCATGGCATAAATAAATACTGTACAACTGTGATGGTGCGCCCAGATGAATGGTGTAGTTGACAAAGACTGGGTCTGTGACTTGGAAGCACAGAAAATAGTTCCAAGACTTGAGCTGGGGAAATGATTTTTAGATGAGGGGAAAAGAAGCTAACAGATCCATTTATGTACCTTGTCCTATCAAAGAAGCAGCATCTTGAAGGTTACTTTTAAGCCCTGGAGCTTTCCTGATTTCATAATTCATTCCCAAACAAATAATTGTAGCTCATTAAATAATTGTCCCTAGAAATTGCAATCCAAAAAAGAAATTTCTGCTATTCTCATCTATTTGAGTCTATTCTAATCAGTGTATTTGATATTAGGTACAATGAGGTGAATTCTAGTTTTTCAGCCATAAAATTTAGGAGCTAGGATAAACCTTCAGAGATAACATTTTGAGAGTTGAAATAGCCAAAATAGAGAGAAATAGGTAACAGAGAAAATTATTTTGCGTAATACAGTCAAAAGTAAAATGATGTCCACCATCCCCTGTAATCTGCTGGAGCTATGCTACATACTTCTGAAAATAAAATTTAAAAATTAATGCAAGTGGAGAACTGAATAGTCTTACTTGAAATGAAGTATTAGAGAAATCTGAGTATTTTTTTATTTGATGCTAGAATAGGATTTTTCTCTTCTAAGCTGGCTTAGAAGGATATAATGGAAGTGGATCAGAAGTACCAGTGCATGTACTTAGACTTTGTTCTTAAAAATGTCATTTTATGATCCATCCCCTCTTGACCTAACATTTACTTCCCTTCCCTGCCCCTGTCTCAATTGAGATTTATTTCCTATACCCCCGAATCTGGGCTGGCACTGGGACTGCTTAACCATTAAGATGCAGTATGTCTTAGTTTGCCAATCTGCTATGACAGATACTGAAGAATGGGTTGGCTTAACAACAGGAATTTATTGGCTCACAGTTTTGGAGGCTAGAAGCCCAAAATCAAGGTGTCGGCAAGGACTTTGACTTCTGTGATGTTATGGTGCTGACTTGCCACAATCCTTGATGTTCCTTGGCTTGCTGTTCTGTCCCCATCACAGGCAATGTCCTTGGTCTTCTGCTGTGTCTTTCTCTGACCTCTGGCCTTTTATAAGAGCTCCAGTAATATGGATTAGGGCTAACCTGATTCAGTTTGGTCATACCTAATTAGATCTCAGATGATCCTATTGACAGATGAGTCTACCCCTTAACTGATGGTACAGCTTCCAAGGGTCCTGTTTACAAATGAGTTCACCCCCATAGGAACACAGTTTAAGATGGTATTTTTCTTTGGGGTACATGATTCAGTCTACCACACAGTGGAAGTAACCTCTGCCACTCCTAGGCCCAGTCTTTAAGAGGACCAGCAGCTCTTGCTTCCTCTTGGGATGCTGCATCCTCTCAGAATGCAGCCATCAGGATGTGAGACGCCAAGGCCACTTGGAGAGGTCCTGTGCTGGTGCACCACTTGACAGCCCCAGCTGTGCTGCCGGCTGTCACCTGTCATCAGTTGCCAGTGTTGTGTGTGCGCCATCTTGAATGTTTTAGCCCACTTGCACCTCCGGCTGCCATCAGATACAGCAGGAGAACCACCCGGCTTTACCCAGCAAACCCATAATAGACCCGTGAGAGATAATAAAATGTTTTCATAAAATGTTTGATTTTGTTTTCAGCTATTTCAGAGTAAAGCATAACTGAAACACCTTCCCAAAGAAAGACCTGAAACAGACCATGGAAGAACTCATTTGATTTAAACTATAAATAGAGAATATATTAATGGCCAATCCTTTTAACTTCTGAAAACTACTAGGAAATGTTTTAAACAAGCTCTTGTTTTGGCAACTAGGCACCTTTAAAATTGCTTACAAACTACCTTAAGGTAATAATGCCTATTTTCATTTTATGGTTTATACTTTTTGACTCTAATTCTCTCATAATTGATATGTAATTAATACCTAATGAGATACAATTTTGATGAAAGCAGCAAAGCACATTCATCCAGCAGAAATTGCTTCAACTTTGGAGTCAGACTCTTCAATTCTTGAAGCTATCATTTAAGAGCTGTGTTTCCATGACTGAGTTACCTAAACTTACCTGAGCCACGTTTCTCTATTTTGAAGGTGATATATACAGCATTGGCTCAATGAAGAGCACAAATAACGTATGTGAAGGACCTAGCAGAATGCCTGGCAGGAAGAAAGAGCTTTAATAAATGCATTTTTAAATATTTTGGATGAGGTGAATGGTAATGTAGTTTTAAGCAGATAGTAAAAATTTGTCTCTGTCCATTTTTAAGAGGATATGGAGAGCTGGGCATTTCTGAGCTTTAATAGAACGGTACCTGAAGGGATGAAGGGCATAGTCTTGAAGTTTTTCCTATGAACATGTATAGTTTCACCAAAGAAAATTCAGATCTTTAACCTCATTCACATTATTACCCTTTCTACCTTCCTTCCTTATTGCTTCAAAGGAATTGGTTATGGGATAAAGACAACTTCTGGCTCCTAGTCCCAAGGACAGAATTGATGGAGAATTCCTTTTATTCTTCACACCAAGATGCCACAAGGCTCATTTTCAGGGAGGAAAATGTATTATAGTTGAGTATATGTTTGTATTATAGTTGAGTGTATATTTGGGGTGGGCTTGAAAAGTTAGGTGCCACATGTTTAAACTGAGTATTCTTTAACACTTCCCAAAATTGTTGATTTGAGTAATCCAGGAGAAAGGATAGTTACGCCAGCTGATGGGATTCTGTCTGCTGTTTTGTTTGTAATCTTTGTATAATATGTTGTTTCCCTTTGTGAGTGTTGGGAATTGTCAATATGACAACTAGAGTTGCCCAATGATTTCTTTGTCTGCTAAATATGTTTGCACTTGATGATTAAAGTGAGGAAAGTAGTTGTCATTGGTACAAGTGAAAGATCAGTCTTCTCAAGAATGGGTCGTTCTCCTTGGTTCTTGGCGACCTGAACCTCATCTTCACCTTTGACATTTAGATGCCTTGATCGTAGGTGAAATGCCAATGCATTTTTGTTGAGTCTAATTTTGGTTTGGGGCAGGATTGAGGAGTTAAGTGCTGTATATTTAAACTGGGTATTCTTTCAATAAATTATATGCTACCTTTATTAAGCACTAAACTTCCTGTTTCTGTTGTTTTTGAAGATTTACATGAATACCAGGATTATGATCTTAATATCTCTCAGTTTGGATCCTGTCAGTGTTTCAGTATTTCAATTCAGGTTATCTACTGTATGAAATTTCATGTCCATTGCCAGAATTCTTTGTAAGAAAGCTCTCCCTGCTTTAAAATCAAATAGTTAAAGCTAGAAAGTGAACATTGGAATTACTGTAAAATATCAGGTGCTGTTGTATAAATGCAGGTTATGTAGAGGTGAACTTCAGGAAAACCCAGTTATGGCCATAATTATGCAAATGTGGCCAGACTCTTTTGTTCTTGTTATTAGTTGTAAGATTGCACACACATTTTAAAATATTAATACCCTTTAGTTCATTTGTAACTATGGTAAATTTCATTTTGAGGGAAATGATTATACTCTTATTCGTACCCATTTAAAAAGCTACAAAAATATCTCAAAGCAGTGAAGATTGTGTTGTACAAGACAAAATGTGTTTAAAACAGCTTTTCTGAGGACCTGAAGTCAAAATTTTACTGCTTCTGGGACTCACATGACGGTTATGTGGTATAGGTTTAGAGAGACTTTCTAAGGCTCCTGTTGATACATAGGTGAGCAGAGGGTTCCTTGACACCGTTTGTGTGTCCAGTCCCAGTAGAGTGTGGATTAAAGGTTCAGATGTGTATTCTGTGCATTGATTGACATGCAGCAGAAGGGTAAGGGGGCCCTGTACTCACTAGCCAAGGCTGTGTATTTTTTCCGGTATTTTAATTACTGCTGTATAAAAAATAAAAAGCAGCCCTGAAACTCTCTGGAAGGTAAAGCACTGAAGCCTAACCCCAAAGGCGTGCTCTTATGGGGAACTCTTCTTAATACTTGCAGTGCTGGGCGAGCCGAGGACATGTGGTATGCCTTACAGCGCCCAGGGAATTCTGACCTCCGCAGTGTGCAGTCGCCCTGCAAGGCTCATTTAAAAGGAAGTGCTTGCCTCTGCTCCCTTCGGAGCTGCCACACTGACCAAGGGTCCTCATTAGCTCGATGGCCGTCTGTGGCCGCTTCGCGGTGGGGCGAGGGAAGTGGGAGTTTAACGGGGACCAGGAAGGGGACATAGGGACCTTGACCCCCTGCCCTGGTGCCCCCTATCTCCCTCCCCCACACACTCAGCGTCTCACACTGGACGTTACAGAGCCTGACACCAGCATTGCAAGGAGAGCTTGCAGAAAGGGGCTGTAGCCACTTTCTCCCTCGTGGGGGAAAGGCAGAGCTGTCCATGGTTAGGAAAAGATTTTCTAACTGTGGGTGGAAACCCAGGTCATAGCAGTCCTCTGGACGAACCAAACTTCCCCAGGGCTGGGGAAGGAATGCTCCCTCCAGCAGCAGGCTGTTGCAAAGCTTACCTCTCCAGGGAGGAATCAGATATCAGACTTTGCCAAGCCTCAGGTCCAGCCCAGAAGGGCCCACCTCCGTCCCCTCCCCACCCCAGCTTTGTTTGATTGCTTGCATCGATCGCCTGGCTCTTTCTGACCCAACGGTGGGGTGAAGGAAAGAGAAGCCAGCAAGACAGAAAGGCAGCAAGGGGGCGGAGGGTGCGTCTGGGACTGCTTTTGTCAAGGAGGGAGGGAAGAAGAGGGGTGGGGGCCCCGGGGTTGGGGGCAGCAGCCCCAGCGGTGCCTGCCGGCTGCCCTTTGATTTGATGGCCTCCATCCCTTCTAATTGGATAAAATAGGAAGTCCCTGGCAGTCCTGCAGTGGCTGGGGCCACTGATTGCAGCCAGACCAGCCGCAGCTCCAGAGAGTGGGTGGGGGCTGGGAGAGGAGCGAGGAAAGAGAAAGAGAGCGAGAGAGAGAGAGACCGTCTTGGGAGGAGAAGGGAAAAGAAAGAGACTGCGAAGACTGGCGGAGAAAGAAAGTGAATGAGCGCCCCAGAAGGACAAAGAGGAGTGGCCGGGGGGCGGCCCCGCCTGTCCCCGCGCCTCCCTCCCCAGCCCGCCGCCGGGGTCCTGCTCGCGGGGATGCTCGCAGGGCAGGCACCTGCTGCTCTGTCATGATTCAGCCTCTTTCAGCCGCCGTGGGCACACAACAGGATGCTGGGGCTACTGTCGCCGCCGCTGCCGCCGCCGCCACCACCCCTGGTCCTGCTCCTGCTCGCACCTCTCCCGCATGACAGTTGTTTTCGCCATCTGAGCGGGCAGCAGCTTCAGGGGCTGGAGGGGAGCCCCCTGCCTTTCAGCCTGGGCTCCTGGTTTACTTAATCAGACTCCCTTGGGCTGCTTTTGCGCTCCTCGGCCCCTGTTCTCTGCAGCGGCTGGGATGGCGTGGAGAAGCTTTTGAAAGACCTGGAAAAGTGGCCCCGGCCGCAGCAGCTGAAGAATTAGGCTATCCTTGGATCGGGTAGTGGTTGGACGCTTTTTTTAAAAATTTCCCCCTTCTTTCTCCCTGAACTCCTCTTGCTTTGGATAATGGCCTTGGACTTGGATGCCTTATCGATCTCGCCCTCTGTGATGCTGTCTCATTCGGTTGGGGGGAGCGCCGCGTGGTAATGGACCGAGAGCCAGGCCAGGCCTTCTGGAGGTGAGCCGATGGAGGCTTATTCCCCAGACATGTCCGAGGGGGCCGCCGACGGGTCCTCCAGCGCCTGCACTCAGCTCAGCCCAGACCCGTCCTTTGACGAGCTTCCGGCAGCAGAAGACATGCCCGAGACCCAGCCTGGCGATGGGCGAGCCCCGGGACTCGTGGGCCTGGCCCTGCCCTGCTGCGTGTGCCTGGAGGCAGAGCGCCTGCGGGGTTGCCTCAACTCCGAGAAAATCTGCATCGTCCCCATCCTGGCTTGCCTGATCAGCCTCTGCCTCTGCATCGCCGGCCTCAAGTGGGTCTTCGTGGACAAGATATTTGAGTATGACTCTCCCACTCACCTTGACCCTGGGGGCTTAGGCCAGGACCCCGTGATTGCTCTGGATCCAAGTGCAGCCTCAGCTGTGTGGGTATCGTCTGAGGCATTCACTGCACCTGCCCCTGGGGCTCCATCTGAAACTGAGGTTCAAGTTACAGTGCAAGGTGACAGTGCCATTGTATCCTCCGAGCCTTCAGTGGCACCAACCCCCAAGAATCGTGTTTTTGCTTTTTCTTTCCTGCCGTCCTCTGCACCGTCCTTCCCTCCACCCACCCGGAACCCAGAGGTGAGAACACCCAAGTCAGCAACTCGGCTACCAACCACAGAAACTAGCCTCCAAACTGCTCCTAAACTTTGTAAGTAGAGACCGAGCGAGAAGGATAAAGGAGAGGGGGCGGGCTTGAGGTCCCACAAGGGATTCTCTAGGGCACTGAGCTGTTTCCCTTTCTTCTTGCCTTTTAATTGCACGGATTTGTTAAAGCAAACCCTGTGACCGAGATGCTTGGGGTGGCATGGAAAAAATGAGTAAAAATGAACCCGTGTTCTCACAGCAGTCCCTCTAGCCCAATGGTTCAACTTGGGGTGGGGAACCCAAAACTTCATTGCCTGCAAGTCATGCTTGAATTTCTGTTCAATTCAATGGAACGCTTTTTAAAAATTAAAATAACACGTCGTCCTTTTTATGCATGCGTAGATTTGGCTTGCAGATGTCAGCAGCTGTTATTTCGTTGTCTTTCTTTTTCCAGTTTCGACTTCCCGTCACCTTCCCCTCACCTTTCTGTTAGCCACTACCTCCCAGCAACCCCTCACTGCTTGTTATTTTCCTCCATCCCTTTTTCCTGTTCCCCGACCCTTTCTCCCACATTTTGCATTTCAGTTGGTTTTTCCTGACGTTCCATCTAGTCATGAAACATTTACAGTGCTCACCTCTCTCTAGCTGAAACTATTGCTCTCCTGCCCAGATTGTAGTTTCGGTTACCGGGCACTTCTTAGGAGTGGCTTGATTTTGTGCAGGGCACAGGACCAGTCTGCCTGAAAGGGTTTTCTCAAATTAGTTTTGTCTTCTGTGATCACATATTTAAAGAACTTCCTTGGCAGTCATTTTTAAAAGCCCAGGAGCCTTTAGTAAGGCACATCGTTTTTTAGACATGTGTCATTTTAGCCTGTCAGATTGCAGCAGCCTGGTGTAGTAATCTGTGAGGGCACAGAGCCCATGCTCTTAAAACGATACAGAACAATATACTACTGTTAGTACTGAGTCATTGCAATAGCTGTAATGGAAAGTTGACAAGGGTGAAACCATGACTAGTTAGGTTGTTTTAAATGGCCAGGGAAGAGGAAGGAGTTTGTTCCTTTAAAAAAAAAATCTACGTTCTTTATTTTTGTTTCTCTATCTCCTATTACTTTTATCACGGGCGAATATTTTCTTAGTGGAGAAAAAGGGAGAGAGTAGAGTATCTGATTCTTAGCCAAGGGTGTAAAATCTCTCGGAGTTAAAAGAGAGTTAAGTGTAAGGATGCTGTGATGACAAACGCGTCTCTTTTTTCTCTTGGCGGTAATGAAGACTACCTTTTCCAGGCATTATGCTCCGTATGAAGTAGGACAGCATGCTAAGGGGAGCACAGTAACACTTGAGTTGTGGTTTCAGTGGCAAAGATCAAAGAAAGGCTTGTTTTTTTTTTCCCCAGGTATAATTAGGGAAGAAACTCCTTTATGCACACACAGCTTTGTATCTTTGTCAAATCCCTGAAGCATCGTTAAAGGTCTGACAAGTCATCACTGCATTCGCAGCCTCTTCCCACCTGGCAAAGTGGCTGGGAAATAATACCCAGATGAAATGACAGGCTATAAAAAGCAAGTGCAGATCCTGCAAAGAGAAGCCAACCTCACCATCAAGACAGGATTGCTGTTTTGTCGTTCTCATTTAACACAAGTCTTCTTTGGCTAACGTGTGCCCAGATAGGTTTAGTGGTCCCCACAAAGAAAGCTCAACCCTTGAAAAACTCTTCAACTCAATTAGGCTACAATTTTCCTAATCTGAGGAAAACAGAGAAAATCTTCAGCACATTTTCCTGATCTTGGAGCATGTCAAAAAGTATGTCGTGAAGTTTTGAGAAATTGTTTTTTTAAGGTAAATTCTTCTCCTAAGTGTTCTAATAGATTGCACATTCCATATAGTTTTTTTTTCTTCCTTTCTCCAAGCCAGGGCATTGATTTTGTGGCATTGGAATTGAGTGGATAAGATTTACTGCTGCCTAAAAGCATCGCAGTGGCCAGTTCTGGCCAGAGCCACAGCTGCAGTGTTCCGCACTACATTGGGGAGAAGCTGGGAGAAGCAGTCCGGGAAGGAGTTTTCAACATGAAAGTTAGGCTTAGACAGTTGTTTAACATTTTAAAGCCTGTAGGTTTCTCTGTCTGGGAAACTCTGTGTTACTATTTTTGGACTTGTTTCTTTAAAAGAAGAAGCAAGCAAGCAAGAAAACTACTAGTATCCTAAAAATTGTCTCTTTTGAAAGGGATTGGTCCCAGAAGCTTTGTAAGGATTTGTAAGTGATTATTTGTTTTGGTTGTTTAAAAGGTTGTAACCATTCAATAAAGGGAGGCAAAAAAAAAAACAAAAAACAAAAAACGGGAGTGTCACTTTGTAATCTCCTTCACTGTTTTCTCTGCAACTGAGAAAGTATCATTTAGTTGCAGAAATAACTCAGGCTTTGCTTTCATATTGTGTTTTCACATGAACTAAGCTTTCGTAGTGCATATTTTAAAATGGCATGATCCGATCTGAAACATGCTCTTCAGTGGCTTCAGGACTTTATTCTCCCTTTTGCCAATTTCTATTTGCCTCAGCATATTCAGCATATTATGCACAGAGCTTTCACCTTCAAGGTCATAGTCTGTTGAGGGCTAATTGATTCTTCTTTATCCTGGAGCCTGAGAGAGTGGAAGAGAGACAATCCCAGTAATTGTGTCTGCTGCGCTATTCCCTAAACCAATCTACCTGCCAAGTATTAGGATTTTATCTAATAAATGCTAGAATTACTCCTTTCCTCCCTGACTCTTTTAAAATTATATTGTTCTTTGTCTTTATTCTAATGAAAGGCAAAATACAGCATTTTAGGTTGCCTATAGATCTCGTAGCTAGATCAGTTTTTCTAAAACAGTTATTTAAATAAGGTAATATAATTTGATGGTTTCACCAGATTAGTCTATGCAGGCGTGTGGACCTTGAAATCCAATACAGGGCTATCATGAAAAAATATATGTACTTTTCATTCTGAAGTTTTCTTATGTATGGTTAGTGGTTTCCCAACACCACAATAGTTATATTGCCATGAAAATAGTTAAATTTTTGTTTGCCATTAAATCACGTAGTACTTGAACTTTTAATCTCTTTTCTTTGCCAGGGCTTTCGGATTTTTTTATTCTCTGTTTTGATGGAAAGGACTGACTTCAGGGTGATGGAGAACTTAGATTATGATAGAGATCTGATTAATTAAATTGTAGCCAGGAAACTGAGGTGCCAGTTTGTATTTCTGTGTGGGAGAGCCTCCTTGACAACAGACTTTGGATGTTGGTAATTTCATCTTTGGCTAAATTTGTTTTCCTTTGTTTTAAATTTTTTAGTTGATTGCTTGGCAAACAGTTGTTACCACAGTGACAATATGAATCACAACCATTTGCAAAAGCTCACCATGATGAATTGAATGTACGTACCAAAGGATCTCTTCCCTTCAATTAAAAGTGGCGTTCATTTTAAGTCTATGGATCCTTCTAGATCCTTACAGCTATATTTGTAAGTATCAGAAGAGTGGTTTCAAATAGCTGCTCTCCACTTTGGCCCTACTTGTATAAATTCTAAGACATTAAAAACTGGAAGGAACTGAAAGATCCTGTTTAAACCAAGTAATTTTATTGATGAGGCAACATGGATCCTGAAAGGTTAAATAAAGTTAAATGAAATGCCCAAAGTAAGGAAAAACAGCCGTTACTGGTCTGTCTCACAGAATTTAAATACACACACACAAATGTTCATTTCTCATCTTACTCCTGTCCTGCAGAGTTAGGACTTAAGACTAACTATGATCATTTAAGTGGCATCTGACTGACAGTTTGGGAAGTACTTCAGGTGAAATCACTGGCCAAGCGTATATGGTTCATACCATTGAAATTAAATCTTCTTCTTTCCTTCCTGTTTTGCTTTTATTAAATTTTCAGTCATGGTGGACTTTTCCTTTTTAATTTTATCATCCATACAATGTTCAGCTTGCTTGTGAAAGCTTGGGTTTTCTAGGGTGAGCTCTTCCCTAATATGGAGCAGATGGCTATATGGCTTGCCTCTTTCCTGCACATCTCACTCTGTTTTTTCCTTATTCCTTTGTGATACTCAAATTTGTCTTCTTTCCTCTCCCCTCCCATCTTACCAGTTATATCTCGACTGTTTCTTTTATTTCAAATGATGCTATTTTGACTTTATATGATAATATTTCCTTAAATTCCAAGACATCAAAGCAAAGCATCTTCACATTTCTTGCCTTTCACATATATTAATACTGAATGGTATTTACACATGTTATAAGCACACACATACAACTTCTCCAGCTAATGAACAATATGCCAGTTTCTTATTAGCATGATTGATTCAAGCTTTCCTCCCTCTTCTTTAGCTCTCCTTCTTTTCCTTAGTGTGCTTCATGCCAGTTTCTCTGCTGACTCTTTTATATGTTGGCATATATCAGCATTTCTGCATTCCTTGAAAATCAGTGCCCCAAACTGTATCTTTCTTCTTCCTCCTTCCCTTTTACTTTTACTAGTAGTATAAAGCATGAAGGTATTTTGTAGATTGAGAAACTAAGGTGTAAAGAAGTTGTGACTTGTCCAAAGTTAAGCTAGAAGCCTCTGTGTACAACTCTTGTCCACTGAGCCTATGGAACTTTCTACTAAACCATCAGCTATACCTTTTATGCTTATGTCACCATTTATATTGTTTTTGCTTTGTCAGTATTTCCTTTTTCACTGATTATTTCCTCTTTTTCTTCATTTCTTCATCATTCATTCAACAATATATATTAAGCACCCATTCTGGGCCAGGCTGGGGAAATGGCAGTGAAAAACAGTAAAAGTTCTTACCCTCAGGGAACTTACGGTCCAATGGGCTTTAAGAAGGTTTGCATAGCTCCATTTTGGTATGACTTTGATTTCCTTTACAAATACCCTTTGAATTCAGGCTCATTTATTCACATTTTGATTCACATTTATTCACATACTCTTATTCTTCCCCTAGAGTGTTCCTTTTCTCCATCTGCTGAATAGTGAACCCTTGCCCAGCAGTGTCATTTTTCTGAAAGCCATAGCAGTTCCATCCATGCTACCAACAAGTAGGGTAAGCTTGGTGATTAGTATTTGGTCCAGATGGCACTGTTTAAACAAACCGTTGGAGTGGTCGGGAAAGTAATATTTTGTCTAGTTCTTTAGGAGTACTCTCTTAAGTTGGAATACATGTACACATAATTCTTTTAGCATATGAAGAATGTAAGATTATTTTCAGAGTCTAGAAAGCTGGCAACTACAAATATCTTTGTTTTTATTTTTTGGCCATATTTTTTATTTGTTGTTTTGGCTTTAAGAATATCAAGAGTATAAAAATAAAAAAAGATTTTTAATTTCACTATCCAAAGGAAGTCTAGAATTTGCCGTTAAGTTGGTTGGTTCTCAAACATCATGAAGATTTGGGTTCATATATCATGACTTGAAGAGCCATTGACCAAAGGGAATAAACTTAATCCTCATCATCTCAGACCTTGTTGAAATCTTTTCTTCAGTTTATATAATCTACTGCTGTATGTCCAGCAGTGTGTATGTTTATATGTACGAGCATTCAAAGGTTGTTTCCGAATAACATAATTGATGTCTTGTATTCATAGAATTTTGTACTTGGACATGCCTTGAGTCTCTTCTCAAGTGAGGAAATGAAAATCTGGAAAAGGGTAGCAACTTGCCCAGGGTTACTACAGCTAGTTATTTATAGCACTGGGACTAGAACCAACTTGATCCTTTCCTTTGCTATACCAGCTTTTCTTCTCCAAACTGCTTTTAACATATATGTGTGTGTGTATGTATAAATATATATAAAATATTTAAAGATGTATATATATAACAGTGTATATTACCATTATTTAGAAGAATTTGGTTTTCATGTTTATTATTTAAATCCTAGTTAATAAAGCCTTTACCACTCCATCCTAGATGTCTTCTTTAGAGAAGGGAATCTTACCTTAATGATTTTGATCAATAGAGATCACCCCACTGGAGCCCTGCCCTCTATCTCTCATCGCTGTAGTATATGTGAGGATTTTTTTCCCCACAGACTTATCCCAACTAAAATGTGCTACTTATTTGGAAAGAAGTTGGTTCCTTATTACTGGAAATACTCAAGCAGTGACACTGTTGAGGGAAATTGATGTTTCAAGCAGATTATTAAATATATTTACCTCTGAGATCTCTTCAGCTCTGATTCTTGCAATTTTTCCTCTTAGAGCATTAGATTTCCAGTTAGACGGACTTGAGTTTTAATCCCAGTTCCACCACCCCCCCGCCCCCATCGCATTGCTTTGAACAAGTTCTATGATCCTCTGAATCTATTTCCAAATATTTACATGAGAATAGTAATACTCATCTCTTGGGGCTGGTGACAGGATTAAATGAGATATTGGGATATGCCAAGTCCTAGGCCTAAAACAGAATAGACATGAATGAATCTTCTCCCATCTACTTTGCATCCCTTCCTCATATTATTCCTTTCCTCTGATATTGATGGGCTGGTTCAATTTGAAGAGTAAATTTGAGAGTTTGGGGAAGCTAATGAAAACCGTAAGTAAGCTAAGAGATGAAGAAGCATCATGAAAAAGTGGAACTTAGACCAGAAACTAGGGGTCAAATCCCAGCTCTACCATTTATAAACTACAAGGCCTTGAGCAAACCACTTCATAGCTTGAGATTTCGTTTTCACATCTAAGCCAATGGGCATATTAGTACCTAAAAAAATCTCACAAGGGTGTGCTGAGGACTCAGTAAGTTAGGCTACATGAAATAATATCTGATATTAGGGCAGAGCTTAAGAAACATTAGCTTCCTTCTGTCCCTCACCATCAAGGTTCACGTATAGTCACAAATGTTGACATTCATAGGAATAAATTGTAGGGGTTCTTGACAGGTGAATTAATTAGTTAGGTGTTAGATGATAGAGAACTTTACTGATTTGTTGAGTCTGCTAATACTATGAAAGGAGTGATTTTTTTTTCCCCCTCAAATACTTGGCCAAAATACATAGATAATTTGAATTGGATAATGTGCACAAATCATGATGTAAGGGTCTTCATTATAGGGAGAATGATTAAAAATTACCTGTAAGAGAAAAAACAGAGTGATGATTACAGTTGTGTTTGTCAAGGAAGAACCCTCTGTGGAAAGGCTGAGAAAATGAAAAGGAATCCATACTGTTTAGATTTAGTGCCACGGGATTGCTTGGCTGGAAATACCACAAGTCCTTGATCTGATTATGATTTTGTTCATCTGCCCCTTTCCATTGTTCTAAACTGGTGTCTCCAGACCACCAAAAGACAGAAGTCAATGTCTGTGAGCTGTTTTCAGCATTTCAGAAAACTCATGGACATAATATATTTATGATAATTTTTTTATGAGCCAAGTCAAACCTAGGATTTCTTTTCATTTGGTTGAAAACATAATATTTATAGATGTGTATAATGCATATCTACCTAATCTCACAAATAAAAGGGGAAATTATAATTATTTACTCAAAACATTGGTAGATGAAATCATTAAGCTATGGAGGAAAAGTTGTTTATCAGTAGGCTTTGAAAAAAGTACTTCTAGCCTCCTACCTAATTGCCAGAGGTTTGAAGAAAGTAAGAGAGAAAAAAAATTGGCAAAAATAGAGAAATTGTATTTGAAATATATATTGGAGATTCTTTTGCAGGGCACTTAAAATGAAATCTTATTAACTTACCATCCTACAAAAAGGAAAATAAAAATACTGTTCTGGATTCATGAGCTTAAAGAGCTTTGATATTTTTGTTATGCACCTAATACTTTTTCTTACATAATTTTTAAGAGTTTGACATTTATATAAATGCATAGTAATCAGCATATGTGAGTAACTTTATCTTTCTTTCAAGTAGAACTAGAAATATGTGAAAATTTTTATGCTTTGATCATCTTGATTCTTATTAATTCAGGTACAATAGATTTAAGGCAGTCAGTTCTAAGGGAAAAATACTTGATAACAATCTAGGGCAGATTTTACCTGGGTTTAGGTTTTTCTGATTGTACAGTGGAAATGATCCAATAGAAACAATAAAATTTGATGAAATATAATGGAAGGCTTTAAGGTAAAGAATTTTTAAATTTTTCACCAAGAATGTGGTGGGATGAGAGAAGACTTGATTTACTATAATTTTTTGGTGATATGTACTTGAATGAATTGCCTTTCCTGAGGTATGGTACGCCCAGCCATAGGGGAAATTTATGCACTCTCTTTTAAGCAAAAACCACTACAGAATTTAATGTGTAGGTAACTCTCTAATTAAATAGTTTTGGCCATAATTAATTTTATTTCAAAAGCTGATCATGTAAAATTAAACCAAAAGCACATGTGTGTACATGAATTTGGAAAGAAGATGAGAACAATACTGAAGACAGTGGTTTCCCTCGCCACTAGAGAGAAAACTATTAATTAGTAGGCAAACAAAGGACACTAGCTGTCTCACCTTAGCCCAGCTATCTATGTTGGTGTTAGATATTGCTATAATTTTACTTATCCAACTTTTCTTGCATCTCCCTCCCTTTATTGCTTTCAAGCTTGCCATTCCCACAGATGTTCTTCTCTTTCCTCCGCTATTCCATAGCCCACCATCGCTTATCCATTGCTCTCATTGCAGGGTCCTCCTCGTTTATCTTATGCCCAATTTGACAAAACCTGTTCTGAGGTCAGGGTCCCCAAGCAGCAGAGCTTATGGAGTGGATCGTCCAGACCTGCGGTTTCTCATGGGTGGGTTGAGGGAGGGGGGACCTTAACCACAGGTTTGACCACAATTAGCCTGATGACTTTCATTGTTGCCCCTTCCTCTGCTAAGTAACAGGAAGTATTTGTTTTATGAAATATGTTGGTGTTGTAGCAGTGAAAACCTCCATAAATAAATGGAATGATCTAAGGACAGTGGAATTGAATTCTTGCTAGCATTTGTTTGTGATCCCCTGGTAGAGCTTCCTGGGTCGTAATTGTTTGCTCTTCTGGGAGCAAAAGGAATCAGTAACTATTGATTGTCACATGATGCTAAATACTGCCTACAAAGCAAATCTTAAGAATGATTACAGGCAGAGTTCAGGGTCAAAACTCTGATCTCGCCTTACTAAATCCTTAAAGAGAGCGGGATTTTACAGTTTTCCCCGTGAAATAAATCTTATGCTTATATTCATCACATGTTTTCCAAAGAGAAAAAAACATTGTCATGCAATCTGTGAAGACTTTGCTTTACATAGAAAACTGGAACATTATATAAATAATTGCTTCAGTCTTTTTTGTTTTTCCACTTCAATGACAACAGGGAACCAGCTAAACATCTTTTGCCCAGGAAGTTCAGTTTTGCATGGATATGACTTTGTGCATTTAGTTAATCAGCATATGGAAGCTGAAGCTTACATAATCAATGACCTGCACATCCTTTACCGTTCAATAAAGGATATCTGAAAACATTGCAGTCAATTCAGTGAGATGTTGGCTTCTCAAAATCTTTGGGAAATTACTTGTTCTACATTGCTGAGTTTTCTAAATAGCTGATTATTTGTCACCTTTAATAAACTTGAATTTTATCTGTTTTGGATCACAATCTTTCTATTTTCTATGATACATTTTACCATTTTAAGTGGAATTTATTGAATATAGGGCCTTTGTAACATTGAAACTATGTAGATGTCTTTAGGACATAGTGGGCTATCATATAACTTTTTTGAATACCATGATCTCAATAGTATATGTTGAGTTATGTTAGGGATAATTGCCCTTTTCTGAATGGCCCCAGACTAGTGCATATTTTGGGTTATTGTACATTCACAATTAGAATTTGAGCTTTAAGGCATCATAGAGATAATTTAAACCAAATTCTTGATATTAGCATGGAGAGCAGGCTCAAAAATGTCAAACAACTTGCCTGAGATCATATAGACCAGAACATTTCGATGATATTTTCATGCATTCCATGTTTTCAGCTCCCAACTCACTTTTTTATCAGTATGCATTATTGGAAATAATTTAATGCAATATTGGAAATAATTTAATTCTTGGTTCTACTTTCCCTTGGGTTTGTGAATCAAGGATTTAAGTGGGTCAAGCATCTATGTAAAGATTAAAATACCTGAGCGAGGGACTCTCCTTGACCAAATGCATGAGCTTATGAAATATTTTTTGCTTCTCAAGCGCAACTCTGTCTTCTGGATCTGCAGCATTCAGGGAGAGAGGTGAATGCCAGATGAAGAGAGCAGTAGCTACTTGGTTCTTATGGTCCTGCCTGAGTTAAATTCCCAGATGTTTTACTTGTTTGCTTGTCACCCCTTTCATAATAGGTAGAGTGGGGATAATCAATCTTCAGGCATCCATCAGAATACCTAGTGCGATTATTTTTTTTTAAACACATGAACACTAAAAAATTAAGTCAGTGAGCTTTATTGGATTTGTTGCAAAATTGGTTTGATAAAGCTTGTGACTTATAAAGTGGAAATTCCTTTTCATTTGCATTTTTCTGAAGACCCTACAGCTGGTATTTAGAATACATTTGTGTTATATCATAAACATTGGCTGGTGTTCCAGGCCCTGTCATGGCAGGAGCCCATACTTCCTTATCCAGCTTAACTCCAGCCATCTCCTGCCCCCCCTCGGGACCATGTGCCAACCACCAAGCCATGTTCTGCTCAGGCCTCAAGACTCACTTCTACGTAGATACTTACCTCAACCTCTAATCTAGTGTGGTCCTTCTAGGTCCCCACAGCTTGTTTCATGTCTCCGTCATGCTGCTTACTGGTTCTGACTTATCTTCTTATTTTGATATTCACTTATCACTCATTTGTGTATGTATGGTAGAAAATTACCTGAGGCCTAGAGTTACAGCACATTCATTTATATGCTCTTTTTAGTGCCTTCCAAAATACTTCATATGAGTTGGGCAGCCCATTTGTATATCTTTGGGTTAAAAATTAGAGTGATTTGCCAATGGCAGCACGAGAAGGAAGGAAACCGTCTGAAACTGTATCTTAGATACCTGTTATTTTAATTTTGAGTAATTCAGTAGAGTTCAGTAACTGCAAATTCTATTTCGACATGATTCTGGGCACTTTATTCTGTGGTTTTCAAAGCCTGTATGTACATCCTTATCAACACATACTTACCTCCTAAAAATTTCACATAATGGAATATAAGAGTCTTTAGGCTACAAGGAGTTTTATTTCATGATAGTGTAGTGATTAAGAGCAAACACATTAGATCCACATTGCTTGTATTCAAACTTCAGCTCTGTCTCTAGTTGTGTTACTCTAGGCAAATTATACAAACTATCTGTGACATAAGATTTTCCTGTCTGTAAAATGGGGGTAAAAATAGGTGTTCCCTCATGGGGTTGTTGTGAGGATCCAAATGATTTAATGTATGTAAAGCTTTTGGAATAGCCTCTGGTACATAAATTCTATTATATAAGCACTAGTATCATTACTACCAAAATTTCAAAAATTAAATTATATCTCCTGAATTCTGATTTCAAAAATTAAACTGTGTCTCCTGAATTCTGAATTTGATACTTTGCTATTACTGTAGCAAGAATAGCTACAGTTAGAAAGGGACAGGAATTCCAAGAGAAATACTGGTAAAGAAATTGGGATAGCCTACCATTCTGGTTGGATTTATTCATGTGGTTTTTCCTGTGTAAGATTTGTGTTGCTGTCCTGCCTGCATTGTTCTCAGGAATTAGAAGGAGAGCAGAGAAGAATTCATCAGTCTACCTGCTGGCTGGAAATAGAGCCACATGGTTTAAGTCATTTGAGAGAGAAAGCCTTCTTTACCTGCCAAATGGCGTTTATTGACATTGCTCTGGCCAATAATTTACATGCATATCCAAATCAGTTGCTGTTCTTATTCTGTTATAAAGTGATGTACAAGTCCACAATTAGACACATAGCTCCCCTTAGTTGTTGAAAAGCAAGTGCAGAGGTTTTGACTTCCATGATGCTATCATTTTAACAGGGCAGTCATCTACTCATTATTTAGACATACTCAGTGCATTCATGTGAAGAGTGGTGCTGCCAGTGATGAGATAACAGTGATTTGGGAGCATTTGAATCTTACTAAACAGAATCATAGAACCATTGACATTTTAAAGATGGCAGAGACCTTTCAGTGCTTAAAGATAAAGGCATGTGAGGTGAGCCTTGAGAGATGTGTGTGATTGTCATAAGTGAAGGTACTTTAGGTGGAAGGAAAAACATGATTTGAGCCAAAAGGAAAAAAAGGGAGGGACTCTTAGGTACACAGCAAGTAGACCAGTTTGACTGGCAAGAAGGGAATTGCTGATAGCTAACATTATTTGAGCATATATTGTGTGCTTCGTGCTTCAATCTGTTAGCCAGTCTTCACAAAGAATCATGAGCGAAGTACCACCATCACCCAGCTTTAGAAGAAACTGATGGAGCAGGGTAATAGTTTTGTCTAGACATTACATATTAAATATGATGGTAATAATAATTATCTGAGTGGTACAAGGGGAAGTGGAAGGAAAATCATGGGTATTAGAGTGCCTATGAAGAAAGAATTCCATAGAACTAATTGAATGTGGGGAAAATGGGAAGTGATTCTGCATACATTAGTGATTTAGTGGTTGTTAAATTAATGAATCTCTAAATGACAAGATCACTCATTTATTCAGCATGTATTTATTGTCTACTAAGTATTTATGTATTTATTAATTTACAGAAACAGTAGATTTATGATAGGAAGTAAATTATGTTCCAATTTCCAGGAAACATTCATTGCTTCTTTCTGATGAAGCCGCTCAATTAATATTAATTGTTCTTCCTCTGTTTATACATAAAAATTTCAGTTTATAGATGCAGAATTTAAAGGCATTTTCATTTTGTTTTTATTGGTACTATTCATTGTTGCTTATGAAGCAGAATCCTTTTGGGATCTAGATCCCTTTTAATGGGTACCAGTAATTTATGTACTGAGGTTTATTTTGATATGGAAATTTTTTTTTTAAGATTTACTTATTTCTCTCCCCTTCTCCCCCTGGTTGTCTGTTCTCTGTGTCCATTTGCTGCGTGTTCTTTGTCTGCTTCTATTGTTGTCAGCGACACGGGAATCTGTGTTTCTTTTTGTTGCGTCATCTTATGTCAGCTCTCTATGTGGGCAGTGCCATTCCTGGGCAGGCTGCATTTTCTTTGGCGCTGGGCGGCTCTCCTTACGGGGCGCACTCCTTGCGCGTGGGGCTCCCCTATGCGGGGGACACCCCTGCGTGGCACGGCACTCCTTGCGCACATCAGCACTGCACATGGGCCAGCTCCACATAGGTCAAGGAGGCCCGGGATTTGAACCGCGGACCTCCCATGTGGTAGACGGACGCCCTAACCACTGGGGCCAAGTCCGCTTCCTGGAAATTTTATATTTAATTTATTTTTCGCTAACTTACCCATTCTAGTTGATAGTCTCCTCACAATATATATGCTTATCAAACTACTTACTACTATAAATCCTTTTATACTAATAATGCTGTATGAATTCTTAGCTTATATTTGTAAAATTATTAAAAAAAGAAGGTAGAAAATATTCCTACAAAATAACAAAATCATTAACTTGTTTTTTTTCTGTTTTGTGAAATATTCAAACAAAGCTGTATATTCATCAAATTTCACAAGTTCATTCAATTTGCTTAAAATATATATTCAGAAGCACAGAAGTTAATATAAGATTTTGGCAGACTATAAATAATAGTATTCTCAATTTGTAGCTCTTTCATCCATGTAATTTTGGTGATATATGTACTAGTGTTCAAGGGAAAGGAGTATTTCAAAATTAAAGAGCAATCAATATGTTGGTACATATATTCAGTTTTTCAAAAGCTGGTAAATGAAAAAGATACAATATAAGTTCCACTCACACTGCTCAAAACAAGCCAGTGGTTCTAGAGGTGTACCAGGCATAACATAGCTGCAGATATAAATATGTGATGTTAGAAATATTTATTTAGTTGTTTATTTAAAGCAACTATTCTTAAGGTAATAACATTAAGCATGTTATTATTTTTTGAATTAGAGTAAAAAATTACAAATAAGATACTTTTGTGATTAAAAATATAAGAAGAAAAAGCTTAAGCAAAAAATTGAGTATGCTATTTTCAATATAATTAGAATAGTTAATATTTTCTATTCAAAGATGCATTCCCCTTTGAATTAAAGTTCATTTTAGTGATGCAAAAATTCAAACTTCTCTTCCTCCTTAGGCCAGAAGGCTGGCTGATGGTGTGTTTCTTCAAAAGCAAGGGAATTCCATTTGTAGACAGTTGTTTTTTACTTTTACAGCAAAATTCCTTAGTGACCAAAGCAGTAGTTAAAAGAGAGGATGGAATTTCTCTATTTTAGCTTAGAAATAAAGATTTAGTTCTACTTACTTCCTTTTTTTTTTTTTTTTTTTTTACCTTTTATTTATTTTTTTTTTTTTAATTTTTTTATTTTTTATTGACTTTGTAATAATATTACATTAAAAATATATATGTGAGGTCCCATTCAACCCCACCCCCCCACCCCCCCTCTCCCCCCCCCCAACAACACTCGTTCCCATCATCATGACACATCCATTGGATTTGGTAAGTACATCTTTGGGCACCTCTGCACCTCATATACATTGGTTCACATCATGGCCCATACTCTCCTCTATTCCATCATGTAGGCCCTGTGAGGATTTACAATGTCCGGTGATTACCTCTGAAGCACCATCCAGGGCAGCTCCATGTCCCGAAGATGCCTCCACCTCTCATCTCTTCCTGCCTTTCCCCATACCCTTTGTCCATTATGTCCACTTTTCCCAATCCAATGCCACCTCTTCTATGTGGACACTGGATTGGTTGTGTCCATTGCACCTTTATGTCAAGAGGAGGCTCAGATTCCACCTGGATGCTGGATGCAATCCTCCCATTTTCAGTTGTAATCACTCTAGGCTCCATGGTGTGGTGGTTGTCCTTCTTCACCTCCATCTTAGCTGAGTGTGGTAAGTCCAATAAATCAGATTGTAGGTGCTGGAGTCTGTTGAGGCTCAGGATCTGGCTATCACATTGTCAGTCCAGAGATTCAAATCCCCTAAATATATCTTAAACCCCAACATTAACTGCACCTCCAGCACATTAGCATGAAAGTCTTATGAAGGGAGATCCCATCTGAGTCCAGATTCATCACACATAAACACCATTTCCAAAGAGGGGCCATCTGCCCTGGTAGTTAACCCCATCAGCCATGACCATAACTCCCATGGGTCTCTTTAGCCCTCAAAGGAACCAATATCTGGGGGTTGTATCTGCTTTATCTGTCTCTCTGACTCTGCTCAGTTGTGCATGAGGGCAAACCTTCTGCCAGCCTCCAGACTCTTTTTTAGAAACTCGTAGCCATATAAACTCATTTCTCCTTTCCATTTCCCCCTTACTTTAGGTCAAACAGCATTTTAAAGTCATGGTATTTTATGTAGACATGGATATTCTGCTGATCCGCATTGAACCTTCCGTATAAGGTCATTTTCCAGTTGCATCATCAGTTGGTAGTTGATAGTGGTCCCTCGTTGCCAGGGAGGCTCATCCCCGGGTGTCATGTCCCACGCTGGGGGGAAGGCATTGCATTTACATGCTGAGTTTGGCTTCGAGACTGGCCACATTTGAGTAACATGAAGGCTGACAGAAGGAAATTCCGAGGCACAAAGTTGCTCTAGGCCTTGTTATTATTTTGGGTTTATCAGCTCACAAGCATAGTCATTAGTATCAGGGGCTCACTACTTACTTCCTTTTTATGTATATTGCATAGGTGAACTTACAGGCATTCTTTTGAAGAGAGACTTTGAAATCACATATTCTAATGAATATGGTGCAGAAATAAAAAACCTGACTATTTTTTAACATTTCAAGGTCTGCTCTCTTGTGCTCTGCTTCCAAGAGAAGAAATGGAAATCACCAGTAGCTCCCAGTGAAAAATTCTTCTAGGAATAACACATGAAGGGAGCCAATTTACATCCACTGATGTGCACCTTTTGTTTTCAAACTTGAAAATAGAAGCAACAGTTTCATATTTTTCCAAGGGAAAAAATGAGTCTCATTTTCTGGCCCTGTTGTATCACATCCAGTTTTTCTTGAATGAACTTTTCAATGTAAGAGAAGCATTAGAAACACTACCCAAATTCAGTCTAGTTTTGTTCATTTAGGATGCAAAATAGATTATTTTGCAGTAAACTTAGTCAGATTTATAAAAAATAATTTTCCCTAAGGAAACTTACTTTTCTGATCATGTATAAAAAATGATGCTGGGGAAAACCCTAATTCTGTAATAGTCCTGTGGACTTGTGAAGATGCAGTAAGTGCTTGCTAGGACAATGCTATTAATTAGAGCAAAGATGTCAAATTCACTGATTTCTTCTTTGCTTACCTTGCTCCATCATTGATAAAGTCTTCTCTCATCTTGAATCATCAGAACTGGCTGATTGAGTTTGATGGCTGATACACCCAGACTATTTCATACAGGTTGTCCATTCCCAAATGTGTTGCCTCTTCGAATGATTTAGAAAAGAGTCTCAGGACATTTTCTCCACTGGTGATGATGATGGTGGGAAAGAAGCAGTGACTGGTGTGGGACCTTGGTTAAATGCCCTTACCCACAGCCCCTGTACTAAACTGTTCAATCCCCAGGAAGAGTACCCATCGGAATTTTGTGGGAAGATTTATGATTATGCTCTGTGTTGTTAACAGAGTGTTTTCTCCAGCTGAGTCACCTAGTGTAGATCACCAAGGGGTGTCAATCAGAAAAATATTAGTGTAGGTGACCAAAGTGCCAGAGCGGTGCTAGCCTTTTTGGCTGTGAACTGAGATTCATACAGTGCGGTGAGGGTTCTTGTTAAAATAAGTTACCAGCTCCAGCACTCAGCTGTGTTACTCAGTATGGTGGGATTGTTTCTTGCTTTATGCAGGCTAGGGATGCAGTAATATCCTAGATCTTATTTTGGTATAATTATTCCAAGGATTATACCAATTATTCTAATACTTTTTCCCCTAGCTTTCAGGGTATGGTTAGATCAATTTTTCCTTTGAATTTCTGGACTGCAAGATTCCTCTTGTTTTGATGAAATAGGAGATGGCATCTTGGTATCAATAGCTCTTAGTATAATCAGTATGGACCCAACTTCTGTTAGCAACAAAGAAGTCCTATTTTTTTCCCCACCCAATTAGCTAATTTACTTTTGGTTATACAAAATAGAACTCCTTCCTTGATCTTCTTTAATAAAGAATATTTCCTTTAATGTAAGGAAAGAAAACACTATGCTTTGCCAGGCACGGTGTACCAGTCCAGTCCACAGAAACCAAATCAATGTTTTGACAACTAAATCCTTTCTGGGAATTACTCATGCAATTCTTAAAATATCCCTGCTGTCATACTTCCTGTTGTACATTGTTATAGATGTTAATTATCTATTTCTCATTTCATGATAAGGATGGGATTGATAAAGGGCCAACATGAAAATTATAGGAAAAAATGCAAAATGAAAAGGTAGAATAAGGCATGTAGACAACATAATAATATTGTTGATTGTATTGATGTAGACTCTTTCATAATGTGTCAGCTATGATAAATCTTCTGCCAGCATCTTTTGGTATTTTCTTCTTGATGCAGTCTATGTTTCCCCCACCCCACTCCCACCCCTAGCCCAAAAGGAAACAACAAAAGAATTTTATAGCTTAGTAAATCCTACCTCCTTTAAATATGGAACACTTTTCCCATGGCTACCAGAAAAATAAGAGTGCTAAAAGCGAGGCTTATTTTGAATTGTTCAGGATGCTTAAAAGCCAGTGCTAACCATGTCCTTAAAGAAGTAGATCAGATAAGTCAAGTCTGATTGGACTCTGGCATTTGGAGTTAAGCAGCTTTGCTCTGCTGTGTACTGACATTTGAGTTAATAGAGTGATTTCTAATGTTCACCTGACATTTGCTTAAAAACAATTCTTTTCCTACTTTAGAGAAATGCTTAGAGTTTGGACTTATTGGATCAGAGCTTTTAAAATCGATATTCTTGCCTCATAGCATGTGCTAAAACAGTAAACTGGTTTTCCTAGCCAGGTGGAAACTAAGTCTGCCACTTAAAAAGTGTTTATTTTTTCTTATATTTTTTAAGGATGGTTGGAAAAGTGAAAACTATAAAATATAGGAAAAATGATAGCATTAACTCATTGTGATATATATCATTCCTATCTCATGGAGTTATTTGTGAGTATTTACCAAATTCATAGCTAAACTGTATATTCCATTGTGTATCTTGCTTTTTAAATTGAACATTATACTATGAACATTTTATGTCATTAAATATCCAAACACCTGAAGTTTTACTATTTGGCTTGTTATTGCTAAACCAAGTAATCCTCTTGGTTAAATTTTCAAGAGCTTTCTTTTTTAATTGAAAGTATTTTTGACACTCATTCTCTTCTGCCTTTCTCTGCTTAACCATGCCAACAGGACAGCTCTGGTGCTTTGATCAAGGCAAAGTATGCTTGGGATTTGAGGGACAGAGAGACGGAATGGTATGGAAAGTGCAAATTCATTCAACTTTGAGCCAATGAGAAGTGCCTCCCCTCACAGCCCTTCTGCCCTTCTCCCTGGCTCCTTCTCCTTTCTCAGCCAGCTCCTCAGGTTTCTCCTCCCCTCTCCATGCTCCTAGGAGCCTGGCTCTGAGGGCGTTAGTGACATTTTGGGGGACATTCTGTTCTTATCCCCCACCCAATCCTCCAGCACCATCGAAACCTGGGATCTGTAGAAATGGGAAAAACATATCAAGATATTAGAAGTTGTAAATGTTGTGCATGCAGAAATAGTGACCATTCAAGGACTTGAGCTAAGGTAAAATTGTTTGGCTAGTTAGCCTAAAAATATTTAAGTACTAGGGTGGAAGTTATCCCGTAGCACACAGGGGGTGCTTAGAGGGCATTTCCTGAGCAGTGAACCATAACCAAAGCCATTCTACCTACGAGAGAGTAAAGACTGGTTGCACGGTTTGCTTAGAATCACACATTGCACCATAAAAGGAGGGCGACCTGAAAATTCCTGTTAGCCGCAGGAATTGAGACAGGTACGGGAAGCTGGCAATTATATTTAGAAAAAGTTCTTTTATTCATTTAGTGCTGCTTCTCCCATGGCCTCTATATTAATTTGGGCTTATTCTTACGCTGCTATATTCGTTAGCACATTAAAAAAAAACCCATCCTTGAATTGTTCTAGTTTAACTTTTTAAATTAGTGGCTGGTCAAAAGGAGCTCAGCGACAAGAGTCAGGAATTATTTCGATTATCCTTACCTCTTCCTTTGCTCATCCTCATCATATTACAACATCTATTTCAGAACAATTTCTGCTCTTAGCAGGATTGACATGTGGAGCCTCATCAGGGAATGCAAAGGCTGATTTGATTAGGGACATCTTTGTTCCAGGTATCTTTCTCAGAGAGTCTTTGTAACAAATGAGAGAGCTGAATCAGGGCTTTCCTCAGGATAATTTCTAGTCCACACTATGCAGAAAATGCTAACTTAATTATTAAAGCTCAAATGGAATATATGGAATATAGTTGTTTTCATAGTCAACAAGATGACGCCAGATCATAAAGAAAGATAAGCAGCATAAAACATATATATGTGTGTGTATGTGTGTATACACATGATCAACAACTCAATAGCTTTTTGTTTTTTCTTATAACGTGAATTAAGCAGAAACCAATAGTGCCATCATCTCATGAATCTCTAAAGAATAAATAAGCCTGAAGTACTTTTACTTAAACAACAATATGGTGAAGAAATTGAATAAAAAGCAAACCAGTATAACATAAACATATTCAGGTGATCAGAAACTCATTACACAATAAGTGTAAAAAATAGGTGTTGCTTCCATAGTTATTTTCCAGACTCCATTTCACTATGAAATTGTCAAAGTGTCTTGTCACTGTCTTTATGAAGTAGTTCCTTCTCCATTTTCTTTGAAAGTAGAGACCTCCTATCTGACCCTTATTCCATACGTGATTTTCATCGTCTGCTTTTTTTTAGCCAAGCATTTTTTCACACTGCTTCAGGCATCTTTTCTTTCTTCATATATCGATCTTATCACTCTGCTATCTTCTATTTCTTCATTGTAAGAATATGTCACACGAAAAATATTGACAACCCTAGAACCCCCCAAATTCTAATTTAGACAAATTAATCCTCGTTTTTGTTACTGTTTATACAAGTGAACCTTTGTCAATAAATCCTTATGTCCACCATTTACTGGTAAAATAAGTTATGGTATATTGTAGAATGGATATTTATGCAGCCAAAAAGATAATTTACCTAAGTACACAATGGATGACCTAGTATATTTTTAAAAAATTAAAAATAAAGTTCCTTTTGCTTTACGTAGTGAATCATAAGATTAAAAGATAAGTTGTAATACAGACCTTCACGTGCCAGTCTTTTGTTATTCTCATTAATATAATTAAAATTAATAATAATAATAGTAATAGCTTATTATACTTTCTGAGCTAGCCCAGAAAAACTCATGGAAAGAACTGGCAGAGTACCCAAGTATTCCTGTACCCATCTCTCCCACTCTTTCTGGGATGTGATACCAAAAAAAAAAAAAAAAATTAACTAGCAACAATGAAATAATTCATTGTTTTATAAAATAAGAATGTGCCTATTATTTTCACTGACCCTAAAATTGAATTGTGTTTGAAAATAAACACCCAAGATTGCCATAGTATTTATACATAACAATTAAAACAAACAAAAACCAAAATATATCTTTTAAAAGCTTTGGTGTCAGATCCCAAGGCAAATTATTTTTATGCAACCAGATGATCTAAGCAAATATTGTCAACCTAGTAAATGTGATTTGATAATGTAAATACTATGTAAAACAAATTTCTTTCAACACTTCATAAAGATTTCAATTAAATATATTTAAAATTTCCAATTAAATTTTAAATAATAGATGTGGATATATTGCACTACAGGGTTGATGATAGAGTTTATCAGTTTATCAGGTAAGACATCTCCAAGTATAGCAATAAGAGAATCTGATATTCTGAAAACTTTTAGTTTCTCTGTCATTGAATAGATTAAACAATATTCGTGCAATGAATAATAGCACATTCATTACACAAGAAGTAATTTTAAAAATGCTTTACAAATCGTTGTCTTCTACTGTTTTCATTTCCGGTCTTTCCTTTTGGCAATTAGAAGAATAAATAGCAAGTTGTAATCTTAAATTATGGCAGCAGTAAAAAAACAACAACTAAGCTTTGTATTATATTTTCTCCCAGGTGGTCAATTCCTATGTGGAGACAATAAGTTAGCTATCTATGGGAAAAAGAATCTACTCTAGGTTTACTGCTGCAGTGCATTTATCACTGTTAAATATGAAAATCCTTTGTATTGCTCCACATCATTTCTAAGGACCCATGAATTGTGCAGTGAACTGGCAGTGTCCTGTTTCAAAATTGAGGTTGTTTGACGTGGCACTAGAGTGATACTCAAGCTAAATGTTGTAGTCTGCTTCTCTGTGTGCATAAAACCTTTCACTTATAAATTGAAGGTTACTATGTGGATGGAAAAAATGCTGTAACATGGCTTTTGTGAAACTAAACTTGACTTTTTCAGGATGAAAATTGAGTAAAGCAATCTTGACTCCTTTTAATGTATTTTATCCCTGTTGGACTCCAGCTTTGTTTTATAAAACAAATTCAAAGCCCATGTCATGTGCAGAAGTAAAATGTGACATGTAATAAATCTACTAAGAAAGTTAAATTGAAGCTCGTTATCAAGCTAAAAAGCTCAGGAAATTTTTCACCTGAATTTCTCCTCAGTATAAGCCTAGACTTCCTTTTCATTTGTGCCCAATTTCAGAGAATTTTAAAGGAAATTTATAGGCAGTGAGTGACAACAGTGATTGGAAATGTGTTGTCTTAAATATGTCTCCCCTAAATCAGACCATGGCAACACAAAAAAGCTTGGAATAATTTAAAAGTAAACTACTTGAGTAAGTTCTTGATGCTTGATATTACTATTATTATTTATTTTAGGAGGTACTCGGGATTGAACCCAGGATCTCATACATGGAAAGCAGGTGCCCAACCACTGAGCTGCACCCGCTCTCCCGTTCTTTTAAGGGAGGCTGATACCAAAGCAAAGTACCAGAAAGATCTAGGCAAGGCAAGATACCTGACTATAATACTGCATACTGGTCTTTTTTATTCACAACAAGTATAATTTAAAAGTAGTAACTCTCTTTCTTAGGATTACAGAAATTATAGATGGAAGGAACTTTTTAAATATATTTTTTATTAGAAAGGTTGTGCACTTACAAAACAATCATGCATAACATGCAGAATTCCCATACTTCACCCCTTCACTAACACCTTGCTTTGTTGTGGAACATTTGTTCCAGATTATGAAATAAAGTCATCAAAATCACTACCAACCATGGTCCATAGCTGACATTTGTTGTATTTTTCCATACATCCCCCTATTACTAACACCGTGTTCATGAAAGAACATTCATATAGTTGTACCATTAGCCACAATCCTTCATTTACCATAGAGTTCACTGTTTTATACAGTCCCATGCCTTGTACAATCAAAAATAGGAAACACGTCAAGAATTTGTGTCGTCCTTATCCATGGGCCACACTAATCTCCTCTGTAGCATTCCAGTTTCAGTGGATGTGCTGCCAAAGGGAACACAGTGGAAGGAACTTTTGGTATCATTTAGTATAAATTACTATCTGCACTCTCCCTCCCCCTGGTATTTTAAAAGGGATAAAGGCAAGACGTAGAGGTGTTAGTGGCTCACTAAGACATAGTGGCATCATTTGATTAAGCCCACGTCTCCTCCCCAATCTAGTGCTGTATGCTCCACTGAGGTTGCTTCTCAGTTGTATCTGGACCACATATACCGGAGCAGTTGGTTTTTTGTTATTTTTTTTTTTAATTATTGAAGTATATCACTCATACATAAACAGACATGAACAGTAAGTGTATAGTAATAGTTGTGAACTTAGAAAACAAGCATAAATAATATCATACAGGACTCTCATAACTCACCCTACCACCAATAACTTGCTTTGTTGTTAAACCTTTTTAACTAATGATTAAAGAGCATTGACAGAATATTACTACTAACCAAAGTATTTTCCACAACCAACCCTATTATTGTGTCATTTATATATGAACATATATAAACAATTAGGTATATAGTAAAAGTTGTGAACTTACAAAGCAAACTTGCATAACGTCATACGGGGGTCCCATGTATCAATTCTCCACCAACGCCTTGCATTGTCATGAGATATTTGTTACAAATTATGAAAGAATATTGTCAAAATCTTACTACTAATTGTAGTCCTTATCTTACATTTGGTGTGTCTTTCCCCCAACCCACCCTATTATTATTTTTTAAATATATTTTTAATGACAGAAGTTGGGAACTTATAAAACAATCATGCAAATACGGAAAATTCCCAAGCAACACCCCTCCATCAACACACTACACCGTGGTGGAACATTTGCTACAGGTAAGATAATACCATCTGATTGTTACCATGTCCATAGTGTACATTTGACTCACATTTTCCATACTGCCTCATTATCAACACAATGCATCTTTCGCATAGATGCAAGAATATTATATTATTACTGCTAACCACAGTCCATAGGTCACTCTGGCTGTATAAACCATGCTTAGCCAATTCCCAACATCTTGTGGTAGTGAGGTACATTTGCTCTTGTTCATAAAGGACACTCTTGTATCCGTACCATCAACTACAATTCTCATCCACCTCTTGGTTTACTGTGCTATTCAGTTCCTAGATTAATCTCTAGCATTCTGTCAATTGGCATTTATATACCAAGACAACCATTTTTAACCACATCCCCATTTATAAACTAGCCATTACTCACTATGTGTTACCATCTACTCTATACATCTCCACACTTTTACAGTAAAGCTAATTAAAACTTCTACATACATTTAATATCAGTAGTCCATCTCAGTCCTCCTCTTATCTCTTTTAAGAATCCACCACTTACCACCAGGTCTTAAAGATATTTTCCTACAATTTCTTCTAGAAGTTTTATGGTTCTTTCTTTTATTTTCATGGTTTTGATCCATTTTGAGTTAATTTTTGGATAAGGTATGAAATAGGGTCCTCTTTCCTTCTTTTGGCTATGGATGTCCATTTCTTTCAGCACCATTTGTTGAATGGACTGTTCTGCCTGAGCTGTGTGGGTTTGACAGGCTAGTCAAAAATCAGATGACCATACACATGAGGGTCTGTTTCTGAACCATAAATTTGGTTCCATTGGTCTGTGTATCTGTCTTTATGCCAGTACCATGCTGTTTTTACCACTATAGCTAGGTAATATGATTTAAAGTCTGGAGTTGAGGTTTCTCTTTTCTTTTTTTATGATTTTTCTGGCTATTCAAGACCCCTTACCCTTCCAAATAAATTTGATGATCGTGTTTTCAATTTTTTTTTTAAAGGTGGTGGAATTTTTTGTGGGAATGCATTGAATCTGTTTATCAACTTGAGTAGAAGTAACATCTTAATGATATTTAGTTTTCTAATCCATGAGCATGGAATGTTTTTCCAGTTATTTAGGCCTTTTAAAATTTCTTTTAACATTGAGTTGCAGTTTTCTGAATACAAGTGCTTTACCTCATTAGTTAAGTTTGTTCCTGACTATTTGAGTTTTATCTGTCATTTTATTTTCATCACTCTTTTGACACTTTTAGTTACTTTTATTGATATAATTTCATTTCTGGGCTCTCTTCCAGGTCTCTTTCTCTCCTGTCTTTTCTTTTCAGACTCTAGCACACCCTTGAGTATTTCCTGAAAATCAGATCTCTTGTTTAGAAATTCTCTCAGTTTCTGTTTATCAGTGAATATTCTAATCTCGCCCTCATTTTTGAAAGACAGTCTTGCTGGATATAAGATTCTTGGCTGTAAGGTTTTCTTTTGTATTATCTTAAATATATCGGACCACTGTCTTCTTGCCTCCATTGTTTCTGGTGAGAAATCAGCACTTAACCTTTTTAGGTATCCCTTATCTGTTATGCATTGCTTTTCTCTTGCTGTTCTCAGAATTCTCTTTGTTTTTGGCATTTGACATTCTAATGAGTATGTCTCTTGGAATTGATCTATTTGGATTTTTTTGGATGGGAATATGTTGTGCTTCTTGGACATGGATAGCTATGTCCTTCGATAGGGCTGGGAAATTTTCTACCATTATTTCTTCATATATTTCTTCTGCCCATTTTCCCTTCTCTTCTCCTTCTGGGACACCCATGGCACATATGTTTGCATGCCTTTTGCTGTCATTTAGTTCCCTGAGACCTTGTTCAATTTTTTTCCATTCTTTATCTGTTCTTTTGTATGTTCACTTTCAGAGGCTATGTCTTCAAGCTCACCAGTCCTTTCTTCTGCCTCCTCAAATTGGCTTTTATAAGATTCCAATGTTTTTTAAATGTCATTTATTGCACATTTCATTCCCATAAGATCTGCTATTTTTCTGTGTGTGCTTTCAAATTCTACTTTGTGCTCATCTAGTGTCTTCTTAATATCCTTAATCTCTTTTGCCACCCCATTGAATTTATTAAGGAGATTTTTTTGAACATCTATGATTAGTTGTCTCATTCCTTATGCCATCTGGAAGCTTATCTTGTAATTTTTTTTGGTGCTTTGGCATCTGGATTACTAGAGTATTTATTCTGGGTGCAGGTTTTCTCTTTAGTTTAGGGCTTCCTGACCTTTATCCCTTGCTGGTTGTGCAGTAGGAGCTAAGGTTGCAATTGGTGTAATAAACTGTGGAGACTCAAGCTGCCCTCATTGTGCCAGGGACCAATGAAGCCTATCCCAACTTTCTCCTTTGCCAGGGGTAGGGACAGAGTCACAGCTGTGTGGAATAATCCAAGTCATGCAGGCCTAGACTGTAGTTGTCCAGAGAGACTGATGAAGCTTCTTGCCCCTTTCGTCCCTCCCTGGGATGGGGATGGAGCTGCAGGTATGGGCAGCAGTTTGTGCAGTACTGGTCCACGGTGACTACAGTTGCCCTGGTAGACTTCCAGTTATTCAGTCTGTGCCAGCCAAAGGTACCTGCAATTACTGGATAGACTGGTGCAGGGCTTGCCAACCTGCTCCCTGCCTTAGGCAAAGCTGACGCCTAGTCTAATGCTCTAATGATGCAAACTGATCTGGGTGAAAGAAACTGGTTCCTACCATCACTGAGATTTTCAGTCAGCCTGGATTCCTGTCAGGCTGGGGAAAGAGTCAAAATGGTGGCCACCAGCCTCTGTCAAACTTGGGCAGATTCACACTCCATCTATTCCCAGGATTATACCTCAGCCAGCCAAGTCCACTAATTAGTAGCCAAAATCAGTGGCTATCTGTTATCTCCTCTCCTGTTTTGGGGAAATAGAGCTTCCAGGTGCAGCCACAGAATGGCTCTTGGAGTGGCTCATGCTGCCAGAATAAGATGATCACTGGCCTCCTTGGCTTGGCTGGTAATTTCCCAGAGAGACTGGCGCAGGTCCCCGCAGCTTCCTACCTGCTGGAAGTGGGGCTGGGGCCTAGCTAGAGCTGCAATCTGACCTGGATGGAAAGAAGCCAATCCCTACCAGCACTGGGATTTTCAGTCTGCCATGCTTCCCCTTGTGCCAGGCATGGAGTTAAGATGGCAGCTCCAGCCTCTTTCTGAATTAGACAGGCTCAGACTTTAGCTCTTCTCAGGATTGTACTTTAGCCTGCTGAATTTATTCATCAGTAGCTGAGGGTGGTGCCCAACTGTCTTTTCCTCTCCTGTTTTTGGGAAGTGGAGCTTTCAATTCCAGCCACGGAACAGCTCCCAAGGTAGCTTGTGCCTCCAGTGGAGGATGGGCACTGGCCTCTGGGGCATGGAGCCTCTACTTACAAGTCTTCTATGCAGATGGACAGTCTCCTTCTTCCATTACTTCAAGGATGTGGCAGGATGCTCTTCTGTCCTCCTGGAGCCTCCAAACAGGTGCTTCAGCTAGCTCCACAGAGCTCTGGGTGTTTACTAACTGCCTGGGTATTTACTAATTGTAGCACAAGCTGACTCTAGGAGCTCCTTACTCTGCCACCATCTTGCTGGTTTGAGCAGTTGGTTTTTGTCTTACAGGAAATACCACTCCAAAGCAAGAACGGTGGTCTCTCCTTAGGGGGATGCATTCTTTGTATTGCACTAGTTCACTACAAATGCATTGAACGAGAGAATGATTTTCATGATTCTGAATTGGATACTCTACAAAAGCATGGAGTTATTCCTAGCACTCACATAAAAGGACAAGACCATCTTACTGTATGTTCTGATTGAAAATTACTCTCTAGTATTCCTGTCTCCAGCTCCAACGAATCTATATTATTTTTCTTGAAAATTTTGAGTTAATACAGTTTCTTGTTTTACTTGTACCAACAAAAACACATTCCCATAGCACATATCTAGTTATTTGCACCAGAATTATTTTGAAAATTTGCAAGTGAATATTAATTAAGAGACCTCGCACTTTAAGAGGTCAGCTTTTGCGACTGTTCTCAAGTCTTGTTCAATTGAATCTATCTTAAGACTCCTTTTTCTCGAGGAAGTCCTTATTGCCCAGAACTGAATGGAAATTAGTTTACATATCTACAGATAAAAAAGTGTTGGTTATATTCAGAGAGATCCAAAGTAAAACAATTAAGATTTGGACTGTCTGAATTTCATCATTTCTGCTTAGCCATAACAGCTCAGGTCAAAGTATTTATTTGGCTTTTTAAAAAAATTTTTCATTCACTTATACATTTATTCCATCTTTAATTGAACAACAACTATATTGCAGAACTATTTGAAGTGCTTGAGAGGAAGAGAGAGAGGGTGACTGTCTGCTTGAGGGGTTGGGGTTAGGGGGAGAAAAAAAATTGAAGTTTTTAATGAAGACAAATATATGATGAAGGAAGTAGGATATTTTAGTAATTCTTTGATTAAATTATATATTTATATGTAAAATATCTGAGTTACTATTATTATGTTAACTTGAACTTTCTTGAACTTACTAAGTAAAAAGGAATTTGTAGCTATTTTCCGTTCAATTGATCACAAATTAAGAGAATCAGGAATACTTCAGTTGCATACATTGCCAGCTTTTTTCACTAGCTTGTTTTGGCTATACACCTCAGAGTAAATGGTAGTAATAGTAATTGATACAACTAATACTATTTACTATTAATTATTACCATAATGATAATCATAGTAGAGTCATGGTGCTGTGTAAATCAGTATTGCAACAAAATCAAGTTCATCTACCCCATTCAGGTGTTCTTTCACTGGCATTAGCAGGTAGCACTAAAGCCAGTGGCTCTAGCCCTTTCTGTGGAATGGCCTCAGTGGTTTGGGGAAGGACCAAGGAATGATGCCTGGAACTTGACTTTAGTCAGTCAGTCATCATGGACCACAGCAGGTGGCCATGTATGGACCCTATTGAGACTATGTTCACCTCCCTAGGTTGGGTAGTGCAACATCTTGCTCTCCAGCTGCTCCCTTCAGTGACAGACTTAATGCCACTTGGGTCCTCTCTCTCACAAGTCCGCTCCTCTATGTTTCTCAATTAGACAGAAGTGAGCAACTCTCAGGGTTAGATGGTAGTTCCAACTCTCCCTTTTACTGGCTCTGTGACCTTGGGTAATTTACTTCAACTTTACCAACCTCATCTTGTTGCATCTAAATAACTGATTTCCTTCTCTCTGAAGGTAGTCGTGAGGGTTAAATGAGAGGATGTATGTGAAAAGGATTTTGTAAACTCTGGGACTGACGCGTAGTCAGTAGTAGGGATGGTTTTTATCAAGTATGACTTGTTGAGTTCTGCAGCCTTCCTATTCTCTACTTATCCTGTGTGTCTGAAGAATGTCTAGATTCAGTCATTGGTACAATAATCCCAGTTACTGTGTTGGGGTCTAGCAGAAGGAGGAGAAGTGATGAACATCGGCGTTTGCTCCAACTAGTTTGCCCCAAATTTCTTCTACCTGCAACAACTGATGAGAAATGGGACATGATAGGAGATTTGTGCCCGTGATGATGTCACCTTATCCAAGCGGGGATAGTCAAGTAAATGTATATTAATTAATATTAATTGCCTCCTTATCTCTAGTGTAAACTCTGCAAAAAAAATATTAGAGGCTAGATCTTACTTATCTTTTCATTACACACAGTACTTTACAGGTGCTAGGTTCTCAGGAAATAATAAATGAATGGCTTACTTGTTTACCTGAAAAATATGGAGGGAAGTGGAATAATATCTCAAATATGTGATAACCTTAAGTGTGGAGTTCACTGATCATATTCTCTAACCGTTGGAATGATTTTGAAATCTGCCAGCATATACTTGAGTTTTCCCCTAATATTGCCTGACTTCTCTTTTATTATATAATTAAGTAAACCAGCTTTGAGGACTATGTAAAGTTTAGTCATCTCTCCGTAGCATGAATTTTACAGATGACTATTAAAATAAGTTATGATTTCCCCAGAATCTCTATAAATTGTAAGAATTTCATTTCAGTCTTTTTATATTTCCTGGAATTTCTCCCAGACACTTTAAAAGTATTCCCTCAAGCAATTTCCACTTGCCTTTCAGGCCATTGAAACCAGATAACGGAAAGAAAATGTAGCGGCCTTTCCTTACCACCCGCTGCTGCCTAACCCTGTCTTTAGCCTTACGAAGTTAAAACTAAGCACATTCTAAAACTGACTAAAACTGTTTACACCAATAATAATATATTTTACTAGGCATGCCTGCCGTTGCTGTCTTCTGCTGTCCCTTCATCCTTTCTTTTTTATAAGGAAAAAAATCTTTTTATTTTGAAATAATTTCCAACTTAAAAGAAAATTGCAAAAGTGATACAAAAACAATACATAGAATTCTACTACACCTCCATGCAGATACCCAGATTTACCAACTATTAGCATTTTGCTACATTTGGCATGTCACTTTTTCAATGTAGAGTCTATTTACAAAAACCCTCTAAAGTCAGATGGCCTCTTCAATATTACATGGAAATATAGACAAATACTACCCAATGTCTTATATATATAAATCAGGAATACTAATTGTTTATAGGAATGACGGGCATAAAAGCTCCATTTTATGAATTTGGCTATAGTTAAATTCTTCACCAGCTAAGGGGAACATAAATTTACATTTTCTCACTGTCTAGCATGGAAGTCTGGCTCACTTGATTTGTTGTTTTCAGCTAGTGTCCTGTCTGTCTGTCTGTCTGTCTGAAGGCATTACTTACAAAGGGCTGGGCTGGGGTAAGATTAGCAGGGAAGGGGCTGCGAATTTGGGAAGTGAAAACATATAATAAAGTGGATGTCCCTTCTGGTCTAAGGTTGCTGTCAGTTTCAAGTATTTTGGCTATTGGACCTGCTGTCTAAATAATATAGCTATTTAGGGTTTGGGTTTTTTTTTTCCCTGTTGGTCTTGTTTAAATGACTACTGTAGACTTTCTTACTCTGTTTGGGTCCAATTAAGGGTTCTCTAAAGTGCTCATCCCTAACATTATATGGTGGTCAACTTTTAATGAGTGCTCAGAAGTGCTCTCATTATGTACAAGGCTTTGGAAATAAGCTCCTGACTCAATCACTTGCTTTACCTTCTTCAAAGCAATTAATATAAGAGTGAAGAAGGTTAAATTGGACTTCTGGGCTTTGGTGAAATTAATTAATACCACTTCACCGGTGGGGACAAGAAATAGATAACCATTTGTATTACTTTATTTGAAAGACAGAGATGATCACATGTGCAGCAACCAGTCTAGCGAAAAGTTAACCCATTCTGAATGTGGTATCTTTAAATCCATGTATTACAAGATATTTTCTGTAATTTTAATAGTTCAAGATAGAAAATTTCAGTTAGTCAGTCAATGGAACTGGGTAATGGTTGGCTCTTAAACACTAGCAACTGCTTGGGTGGAGTGCAAGTGTGAAAAATATAAGAAAAATGAAACAGAAAAGGAAAAAGTAAACATCTACACACTATTAGGTAATTAGCTATCTGTTCTGGGCAAATGAAGACTGATTTACCTTTCCTTTCTGAATCTTGTTCATAGAAGTTAAAATGTCCTGAAGCCAACATATTTTTCAGAATTCCTGAGTATACTGCCAACCATTTAAGTGTATAGTAAGTTAGTAAACTGTTAACAATTTGTAGCACATGTTCCTTTTCTAGATAGTTTTAATGTTGTATTAATAAATGAAGTGTAACTTTTAAAGTTTGAAAATAATGACAGGAAGTCCATACCCTCCATTTGTAACCTAAGAATGATCTTAGTGTAAGAACTTTAGCTAGTTGTTTTCAAAAGAATTAAGCACATAGTGCTCTCAAAAAGAGTCACTTAATTTCTTACCTTTAATACACCTTCAAAATTGAATGGATTTTCCCTCACTGTAGTATATAAATTTGCTCTACATTACAGAGTATGACACTACTATTTGGGATTGACTGGGCACTTTTTATCAAGTGATCGGATATTTGTATTGTAAAGAAGTTAACCGATAATGTAAATCGAAATGGTTTTAATCTGACATGTAATGAGTAATACTACATTATAAACCCAATCTATTCCTCTGGTCTTATATCCTCATTTCCCTGGAAGCAAAATAATAAATTCATATATTTTTGAGTGGAAACACACTCATTTTGATCAGAATGAAAGAAGTTTTTGTTAAAGCATTTGTATGTATGTGTACTCCTGTGCGCTAATATAAGTATCTCAACTCCAGTTATTTGCATTGCTACAGTTTAATTACCTGTAGATAAAGAAAATGTGATTGTTCAAAATAACAAAATGTCGTTATTATAGACTTGGAGGAGGTTATTTTGTAAATTAACCTATGACCGTTTACTTTTTGGTTAATCCTTCTAATTTACCTTTTATTGACATTAACTGTGAATTAAGGTAATGTATTGAATTGGGTATAGTGTCAAACATAATTACCATATCCTTAGTAAAAGGTTGTTATTAATGTGTCTAATGGTTGGTTGACAAGAAATTTTATCACCAGGTACACAGCTTCAAAATGAATGGACTGTGGATAGAATGGGAATTCATTCATTTAAAAAGTATTAACCATTGACATAGATCTGGGGTGACCAGTTGTCCCTATCTGCTCAACCCTGCTGGAGTTTCTGGCCACGGGGAATTTCAGTTTTAAAACCGAGACACTGAGGGTTTCCTGGGATGCTGAAGATTCAGTGTTAAAACCAGGAAAGTCCCAGGCAAGCAGTGATGAGGTGATGAACCTACATAGATCACTGAACAATTAATCACACTATATGGATTTGTTGTTTTTTTTATTTTGTTTTATTAAAGTTAATAGATCACAAGGAGCGTTAAATTGAAAAGCATAAAAAAGCAAAAAATGTAAGAGGTTCCCATATAACCCACTCACTCCTCACCCCCACCTTATCATTGTTGTAAATTGTATTTTTTTAATATATATACATCACAAAAAAAATTACATTAAAAAATATGAGTTTCCTGTATACCCTTCATCCCCCCCTCACCCCAATCCTCCCACACCAGCAACCTCCCCCATCCTTGTGGCACACTCATTGCACTCGGTAAACACATTTTGGGGCACTGCTGCACTACATAGATAATAATTTACCCTGTAGTTCGCACTCTCCCCCAGTACATTCAGTGTGTTATAGCAGGATATATCAAGTCCAGCATTTGACCCTGCAAAATCATTTAGAATAACTCAGAATCCCAAAATGCCCCCACATCACATCTCTTCTTCCCTCTCCCTATCCTCAGCAACTACTGCGACCACTTTCTCCACCTTGATGCTAAAATTTCTTCTATTACCAGTCACAACAGTTTTATAGTAGGATATCAGTAAGTTCACTCTAGTCCATATTTTATTCCTCCATTCTGAGGATCCTGGGATGGTGATGTCCTCTCCACCTCTAGATCAACAGGGGGCTTAGATTCCACATGGATGATGGATGCAATTCCTCTGCTTGCAGTTGTAGGCACTCTTGATTCCCTGGTGTGGTGGTTGACCATCTTCACCTTCCTGTTAGCTGGCCTGGGTAAGACCAACAAACCAGAGAGTAGGAGTCGCCACTCTACTGAGGCTCAGGGCCCAGCTGGCATTTGGGCAATCCAGAGATCCAAGTCTCCTGAGTATGGACCATCGCTAGCACCAACCACAGTTTCAGTAAAAGTGACAGAAGAGGCATGTGTAGAAAAGTCACATCTGAGTCCAGCTCTGTCACACTCAGGAGCACAAATTCCAAAGTAGGGCCCTCTGACATGGCCACTAAATCGATTTGGTATGTGATTCAGGTGAATCAGTGAGTCATGATCTGTTTTGTCACTATGGAAACTTGTGACCTTCTATTTCTATGAACATGCAGATTTAGCTGTTGATGAAGAAGAAGGCTAGTATAGATGCCATGATGACAACGACTACCTTTATTGATCACAGGACTGGATCTTTTTAAAGACATGGTCAAAGATAACTTTCTCTGAAACTTAATCTCCTTTATCCAAGCAGAATTTACCTTTCCTTCTTTTTATTCCCAGTGTGCCTCATACTAAGGTTTATTATAGTGCTCATTATTTGTTTGTCTCCTTCTGCTAGACTGCAAGCTACTTTAAGAGGATAGAAGCTATCTTTTCTTTTTCCTTGTAGCTTAAGCTGTGTCAGTATTTTTAATGAATGAATGACCTAGGTATTTTCCTACTCTTTAAAATAATGCAATAAAAATACATAGTATTTATTGTCCTATTTTATTGATGAGGAACTCAAGGATCCAAGATGCTATGTAACAATCATAGAACACAATGTTAATAAGTGATGAAACTAGAGATGAAAAATCAGATCCATCTGACTGCAAAGCCCATTCTCTTCCCATTAAATAATACTGGTACAACAGAGCTACTTGGAAGACTCCCTCCTTTCTGGGAAGAGAACAGGAATCAACAGAACAAAGGAATACTATGCCATGTCAGGGATACTGGCAATCTGCATAATAGATTTTATAAATAATCACCGTGGAAAAGAAGTGACTACATGTGAAATATAATCAGTGCTGGTATGTTTAGACAGGGAAACTAGAATGCATGCTAAGTCAGGCAAATAAAGCAAAAGGTTCCTCTTGCATCATCAATACACCTATTATTAACAAAATGACCCTGCCTAAGAAATTCTTTATTAACTCTAACTGTATCTTCCTCCACTTTTAAGATCTTTGCATGTGCGTTGCCTCACATGCCTTGTTTATGAACTGGCTGCTGAGGATAGTGAAATGTAGTCAGTGTAGACCTACATGAAGAGTATATTGATTCCAGCACCTTTCCTTTTCCACAAGGAGGAACCGATAATGAAACCAAATAAGACAGTTTCACAGCTGCTTGGAAAACATTGGTTATAAAAATTTCATTGAGTGTAATACTCTGTGATTTTTTTTAAAAATGGGTCTAAAAGTTGAACATATAGAAGTCCAACAAGAGACTTATGGCTGTACCCCCAAGAAGTAACCATCTAAAAGCCAAAGCTGTTCCTCATTGTTTAAAGCTATATTCTTCCATAATGTTATAGGCACTATTTTTGTTTCATTCTTCATTAATGAATATATTGTCAGCTTGCGTAAGTCTAGCCTAGAGTCATAATTGAATGGATATGTATTAAAGTTGCATTTACATATGAACATGCATAAGGTGACTCTTTTGGGATAGTCTTTTTAGTATAATTGAATAAGCCCTGAATACATATTTATCTGTGTCAAATACATTCAAAGTGTTTGATAGCTATCATCTAGTCCTCATAACTACTCTAGCATGAGGTTTAATTGCTATTTCTCTTTCAGATGAGGAAATAGAGTTACCTAAGCTAGTAAGCAGTCCATCACGGGCAGTCTGCTTCCACAGCCCCTACACTTAACTACATTAAAATGTAACAGAAAAATCCAAAGATAGGTAATAAAGAGACTGTAAATGACATAAGATAGATATTGCAAAGAGTTTTCAAAGGGGAGAATTTGGAAAGAGAACGAGAATGAGAGGAAACGAATGCTACACACACCCTAACACATGAGAGAGGTGTGGAATATTGAAAAGTAAACATTGGTGGAGTGTAAAAAACACCCTAAAAGTTCAAGTCTGCAGTTTTTCATATAGTAGGCAACAGAGCTAGAACACAGGTAAGGATGCAGTGGAAGATAAAATTGGAATCATACTATAGTTAGGGCCTTCCTTTACAGGACTTGAAATGCAAGATGGAAGAATGGGAACTTAAGTGGATAACAACTGTTGCTCTGGTTAGGAGGGAAGAATGGAGCATTCCAGTAAAATCAACTGAACAAGGCTGCAAAATATGTATATCCTTAAAGAATATAAACTGTAAATATATTTCCCAAAAGTGGATGATGTGTTTAACTTAAAACTTGACTACTTGACTAGCATTCTTTTTTTTTTTTTAAAGATTTATTTATTTATTTAATCATTCCCCCCCGCCCCCCGCCCCGGTTGTCTGTTCTCTGTGTCTATTTGCTGTGTCTTGTTTCTTTGTCCGCTTCTGTTGTCGTCAGCGGCACGGGAAGTGTGGGTGGTGCCATTCCTGGGCAGGTTGCGCTTTCTTTTGCGCTGGGCGGCTCTCCTTACAGGGCGCACTCCTTGCACATGGGGCTCCCCTAACGGGGGACACCCCCGTGTGGCAGGGCACTCCTTGCGCACATCAGCACTGTGCACGAGCCAGCTCCACACGGGTCAAGGAGGCCCGGGGTTTGAACTGCGGACCTCCCATGTGGTAGATGGAGCCCTAACCACTGGGCCAAGTCCATTTCCCTTGACTAGCATTCTTCATTCCACCAGGTAGAAGAATTTTATATTTCCGTTATCTTCTATTCAGATGGGCAGTTTGCTGCCCTTTTCTTTTTCTAATAATTCTTTTTATGCCTGCAAAGGCTTATTCATTCTCCCTTTACTGTTTTCATTGGAGGGAAAGTCCAGTGTATTAACATCTCAAGAACTGATTTTCCATTGTTTCAATAACTGTCATTTCTAGGCTTTTCTAGTTTCTCTCCAGTTATCCCAAATAAAGGACTAAGATGGGATATAATACATGGATGAGGACTGAATTCATTAAATCCCATTGGTGACTGGAAGTCCTGAATATTGTGCCAGGATGTCCCGAGTCCTTCTGTCTTCCATTTGCTGATGCTCCGTCCACACCAATGAAATGATAGGATCAAGTTCAGGCTAGGAAGCAGCGTGGTCTCATAGGTCTCCTAAAATAGGAGTTTTGCAGGCACATGACCATGTTTTTGAATATCCTGCTGTTCTTCACCAATTCAAAAATGTGTTAAAAGGCTTATCAAAACATATGAAACATACTTACCTGCCATTGCCAACCTACCAGAAATATGGGTTTCTTCCATAGTTGGACAGGTCATGCCTCAGATACCATGTCTGGAGAATAATGACAGACTGACTGCTATTATTTGCAGAAATAGCCATAACACCAAAATGTAGCCCATTCTAACAGCAAGTAAGTTTTTCTCTCATAAATATCCAGATCATCTTTTTCATTTGACTCTGTTCTTTTTTTCTTTTCTTTCAGTCATTCTGAGAGTAACCTCTTTTTAGTTTTCAGGTGAATTTGAACTCATTTTAACAGATCATGTCTACTCTTTTGTTGAACAGTTTGACTCCTTTGAGTTCATAACAGCCTTTTCCTGTTTGTGTCTGGAATCCTACACAGATATCCCGACTCCCACTGAGTCAAATGAGTCAAATTCAGAGATACTTGTAATAATCAGTTTTTTAAAAATTTTTACCTGTATAACTGACTAGTAGTACCACACTCTGTGTGCTTATTCTTCCTTATTACCTGAACTAGAACACTTAAGAAAAGAATTAATTTGCAATGTACACAAATACCACTTTCTTTTCTAATATCTAGTTAATATTTGCTGAGACTAATTTATTCATCCAAACCTTTCTTGGGAAAAAAAAATGCTATTTTTTCTTCATGTACTTTCTGACACTCTTAAGCAGTATGCTTCTTGGAAAAAATTATAATCATGTGTGCTTTCATTATGATTATACTTGTAATCTTGGTCCGGGAATAGAGAAGAAATTTTGCTTAAATATCAGTGAAATATGTTTTCTTCTTAAAAATACTACCTGTAAAATTTTTACTCTGGAACCAAATCATCATTTATTGCTTGTTAATATCCAGCTTGTGGCAAAGAAATCTGACTGGACTTGAGCTTTGGATACAATGGAAATGCTGTCAGTCTATACCCACTGATTAATTAACTGCTAGGCATTGACGGGTAAATAAATACCTCCTTGGGAACATCCACATGCTCTTTGCTATTACGTGAATCACATGGGAAGAGCCACAGAGATTTCTAGACAAGCTTCCTTGTATTTTAGATGAGAAAACTGATGTCTACAGGAGTTAAATGACTTCCCCAAAGCCGCATAGCTTGTTAGTGGCAGAATTAGCATCAGACTCAGCTGTTTTATCTCCCAAGTCCATTGTTTGCTTCCAATTCAGAGGTTCTTAACCAGGGGCTCATGGAAGATTTCAGAGGGTCCGTGAGCTTGAATTTGAAAAAAAAAAAAACACAACTTATTATCTTTATTTTCTCTGACCTCTAACTGAAATCTAGCATTTCCTTCACTTATGAATGTACAGACAATAGCTAAAGCTAAGTAAATTACAGTAGTATTCATTTCACCTGACTGGCAAAGAGGTCCATGGAACAAAAACAAGTTAAGAACCCTGTAATTCTTCTCAAGTTGGCTAGCAATCTTGGAGGCCTAAAGTTATCCAAATAATAAATATTTCATGCAGAATACTAATTTGAAGACTCAAAAATTACAAATACATGCAGAATTTCTTCATTAGATAGGTAGCAATTTGAGATCTAAAGAAAATTTCCCAGAATGAATTCAGTGAACACATGTTAATAACTATACTAAAGAAAAAATAAAGGAAGGGTGATTTCTTGGGCCAAACTGGGTAATTACTTTCTCTTCCTGATAAATGTGATAAAGCATATTAGCATATAGAAGAATGAGAAGTCCTGAATTAAATAACCCGCTTACTTCTCTTTAAATACAGCATTGCTCAAGTGATTGGCCAAAGATAGACATTTCCCCCCAAACTTCTAACTTCTAGAGACAGAGTTCTATGAAAATATTAAACTGAAAACTAAGAATTCTTATAATTTTTGCTGCTGTATTTATGGGATTAAAAATGAAAGGAAATCATGCCTGTTCCTTTTTAGTGCTAAAAAACATAGTAGTTGGGTAACATTTCCCCAAAAAAATCTTTGTTGCTTGCAGATTAAGGTATTTTTCTTAGGTTCATGCAAAATAAAAGTTGTAGTCACTATATTAGAATTGTTTTTTTAGTATATAGTTTCGTGAGTAATCCTCGTGCTTTTCATTTTGGCATGACTAAAAAGATGTTTATTTAAAAAGAAACCTAGTCATGAGTAAAATGATCTTTTAATATTCTATTAGTTGTGTAATATTTGCTACTTATGCCCACCTTTATTCCTTCTGAATATATTAGTTCCTTTCTAGAAGTCAAGTCCATTATAGTATAGAGCTATATGAAAGATTGTTTTGCCATTTAGAATATCTCTAACAGGTGCCATGGGGAAGGCACCAGGTGGTATTTCCCAAGAGTATAGTGTTTTTATTTTTACATGTATAAAATATTGAAATAATTAATAGTTATGACAGGACTTATAGAGGAAGAAGTGAACACTGTTATAAAATTAGTCACACATAAAAGTTTTATGTAGGAAGATTTGTTGCTCTCCTTTTAACCCTTTGTAATAACTTAGTTTAGAATAAGAATATGCACCTTAAATGATTTATAGTACAAATAATATTTTGAACAAATATATAACGAAACTGACAGGTAAACTCTGAAACAATGGCATAAGCCTAGTAGCAATGTCAATCATATTTATAGTATAATTTATACTTAGCCTCTTATCTTTTTAATAGTAAATATTATCACAGCCGTTTAGAGAAGGCAACTTTAATTTGCACCTATTGGTAAAAGGCTTTAGCTATTGTCTGTGCCTTTAAAAAATAGCCTAAAATTTTTGCATCAGTCCCTAAAGAAATAGAGACAAACCTGAGACCTTCACCATTTCTGCATTATGACCAGAAGCCCAGAGCGTCTATTTCCACTTTTATTTACTCTGTATTTTAGTGTATGTCAGTTGACAGTACCCAGGGTGTGTGTTGATCTAACTTGCCATAAAGCAAGGAAACACAGGCTCGAGAACTGCCAGGGAGACTCAGCACTACAGAACGGCACAATTCAAGAAAAACATTTGTGCAAAGAGTCAATGTCAGTCTTAGAAAATTGACTCTAAATGCAAATCAGCCTCAACTTTGCAGTGTTTCGAACAAAAGAGACGAAGTGAGGAAGCACCAAACAAGCAGAATACGCTTTTAGGCACAGCGCCTTTCATGAACGCAAAAATAGAATCCCATTTATTCATTCATCGTAGATCTTCAGACACGACATTCTGCCATCCATGTTTTATTGGAGCCGGCAATTCTCCCAGGAGAAGTATTGCCTCATTTTAATTCATCTTAATGTTTCCCCTCCTTCCTACACAGGGAAGCCTTCCAACCCTCCCTGTTAAGGATTAGAAGGAAAGACTTCCTCTTCAACCAGATCCAGTGCCTTTTGTTGCTCTCATACGTTTATGCTGATGAAACACCGTTAGGTTTTACTAAGTTTGGATATTGCCAGGGTCTCCTGCTGAGCCTGGTGTAAACTCCTGTTACAAAACCTTGGGCTCTTTTTGGCTCGCTTCGTAAATAAAAATATATTCTAGCATCGCTAAGTCAGGAGGGCGAGATGGTCAAACTCATACCATTTTTATCATGACATGGCTACACTCAGACCTTCTTAAACATTACCCAGACTACTTAAAGAATTATTTTATTTGAAGTAAACACATAGGAAGACTATTTGCTACCATTTTTGCTTTTGACCTGTTTGTCATCAAAGTAGAATGCTTTTCTATCACTTTTCTCTTTCCCAAGAACCATGCCACTTTTAGATAGGAATGAAAGTGATTTTAACAGTAGTTTACTTTTGCAGATGTACAGATAATTTATTTCTATATTGATAAAGATTTTCATTTGAATGGATCTGAGGCATGCTCATCTTTCCAGTACATTCTTTTACCTTCTTTCTTCATATATTTTTCCTGTTATTAAGAAAGCTTTCAGAGAGATTATCTGAGGAAATAATCCTAAAGGACCACTTTCTAATACATAACATTTTTTTCAAATATGCAAAGGGAGAACTTTCCTGACTACTTCTCACATCTGAACAGAAAACTTTAGTCAATGCCTAATATTGATTTTTCTCTTGACAACTTATATTAACTAGAACATATTGTGAGAAGTCTTGAAAATTAGTTGTGAGGCTAGAGGAGTAATTAGATAGCTGGTATAAATTTCTGACAGTTTGACACCACTAACTTTTTCAGATAGGAATATGTACATACCCTAGTTCAAAGTGAATCCAGCTGATAATTAGGTAATTTTTAAGAATTAAATTGGAATTTTAAATTTGAGGTAATTATAAATATGCATACTGTTTTAAGTGTAAAAAATAATACAGGGTCCTATGTACCATTTGCCCTGTTCAATATCAGGACGGGATTTTGACATCGATACAGTCAAGATACAGAACATTTCCACTACCACAAACAGTGGTGGGCAATCGACTTGATTTTGAGGATTGTTCGATGTCTAAATCTTTAATATTATGTCTGGACAACAACAGGGTTTATAGGGAAAAGTAATTTGACTAGAGTCAATAAACCTGAAGTCAATTCTAAGCTCCTCCACTATAACTGGTTTAATCATATGGTGGTAGTCACAGATTCATTGCACTTTAATTTATTCTTCTGTAAGGACTTGATGTAAATGAGTGGTTCTCAACTAGAATGACAGTGAAGGATATTTCTTTCCCTTGTGGAGACTAGACAGAATCTCGGTATGAAGGGATTTTTCAGATGCAGTGACACATTTCTGTCTGTACCCTAACTTCCACCCCAACCCCCAGGCCCTAACCCATGTACAGATTCTGAGTTTTGCCCCTAGACTTCTAGGGTTTTGGCTCCCTCATCCTGCATTGAGAATCGCTTATGAAAGTGATAAAAAATGTTACTAATGAGATATAGATACTAGAATGTGCCAGCATCTAGTCTCGAGCATCTGTAAGGTTCTTTTCACCTGGGAAATAATGCAAAAATAAGGGGAAAAAAGTATCTACAAAATTACATTGAAAATCTTCCACTTCATAGCATCTACCTGATGACTCATCATGAGCCAAGGTCAGAGAGGTGCCTGAGGAAGGGCTTCCTCCAAGAGGGAATTAGAGGAAGCAGATCTGAGCAACTCTAGTTCTTAATAGAGAATGATCCTGCAGATATTGAATCTCCCAGCTGGAGAACCTAAAGAAACTGAAAGCTGCCCCAAGTGAGAATGTGACCCTGCCCAGTATGTATTATAATATATATTATAATATAAATTAAGAAATAAGGTGCTTCCTCTATAACTTTGATGTTTTAGGTCCAAAACAAATTTATTGTAAAATTAGAAGGCACAGTGTGTTTTCATCATCACAGCTGCTCTCCAGAGTCTAGTTTAGGTCACTAAACCTCCTTGATCTCGTACTTCTGCGTAGTGCTTATCTATCTGGTTATTTCTTCTAGCAGACCTGAGTTACCAATAATTCTTTTCCATTTCTTTTCTGAAGGAGCCAAAACATCTAGCAAAAAGAAAAAACAAAACAAAACTAGGCATACCTAACTTGTGTTGGAATATTAAAAGAAATGAGTCTGACCTGAAAACCAAAAAATTTAAGAGGTGAGGAAAGGAAAAGGAACTACAGTTTTTATATCCTGTTAGTGATGAAACATTTAAAATGATGGTGTGCAGCCAGGAATAATAATCGATTCTTTTCAAACTCACAAGTAAGTAAGTTTTTGGATCCACCCTAGAAGGAGCCAAGTCAGGGAGGTGGGAATACGGGAACCATGGGAAGGGAAGATCCCGTTGGACATGCCAGCCTCCGGCTTTCGAATAACTCTGAAGCTAGAATAAGAATCCCTTTTGTAGATGCAGCATTATTTGTGGTTTGCTTGAATCCAATTCAAGAGATCCAGAGCTAAACGAGGGCGATCTAAATCTGGACACCTGCCTTCAAGAAAGACTCTCTAAGGCGGGGACAGAGCTGTCCTGAGAGATGAATTGCCAGCTCTACTGCAGTGCGTTGAGGAAGGTCTAAGTGAGAGAGCCCCAGAGACTGTGAATGTGATCTGCTCTGTGCTTGCGAGCATCCAGTGATGACTCATAGGAGATGGAGGAAAATGTGCTCAATTTATGGGCCGCATTCATAGTGGTGCATGAAGACAAATCGTTTGGTATTAATGACCCAGTGATACCACAAAGCACAGGAAGTGTAGTCAGTTACCGCTGAACTAAGGAACTGATCTGTAATAACCCAGCGTCTGAATCAGGATGCAGGAGCCTGGATGGTGCCAGCTGCTAAATTCTTTATAATCTTGTTCCTGAATGAGTGCCAGGTTCAGGAGTCTTCGGGATTATTAACATTTGTTTAGTAAATCATGATCCATATAGAAATATATAAACCATATGTGATCCCTCAGCATACCACCCTGTACTGATAGCAAATGACAAGGAGGTCCCTGACATCCAGGGACCATTGGCAGACAATAGGAGGCCAGAGGAGCTACAAAAAAATAAAATCTAAAATGTGTTGTTATCACTAATACCTCAATAAAGGGTGTTTGGATGCCAAGACATGATGCCATTTCATCTGTGAGAATTTTAGACTGGATATATTTGGAGAAAAGCGGGCAGGTAGATGATGGATGGATGGATGGATGGATGGAGAAGACATGTGTGATCCCTGAGCGGGTGCGTGCTCTGAAAGAAGATGTAACAGTGCAGTGCCCTCTAAACTCCCTTGAAGTTGTCCCAAAAGGAAAAAAGAACAAAGGAAAAACCAGAAACCACATATGGGCTTAGCAAAGCTGGTCACGAGCCTGAACACATTGCGAGCTATTAAGGAGGTTGTCAGAGTAGACAGATGATCCATTAACAGTGGAAACCAAGAAGCTCAAAACCATTAGCCGAGGCCGTAATCCTCTCCGGCAGGCACCCAGCTCCGATTGCCTGGAGAGAGCAGTAGAATCCACCAGGAACGGCTATTGCTTCTTGCATTATGACCATCACTATGTCCCACTCCCAGGCTTTTCTTGTGAAAGATGGAAGAAACAGTTAAATTTCAAACAATCACCAGCTGTAGTCAGCCTGTAGCTCAGAGGTGCTTAAGACTCCAAATAAGCCCTTTTTACAACAGTGGTCATTGTAGTGGGATTGTCTTATCAGAAGAGTGAAACCAAAATGTGAGGATGAGGAAAGAATCCAGTCCCGAAGGGAGCTGGTGTGATTGCTTCTAAAAATGGGTTGTTCACAAGTTTAATGCCACTACTCTCCCCCATCGTTTTTATCGGAGACAACATTGTGAGGTTTTTAAGCGCACAGACCGTAAACTACCTGGATTTGAGTCTTGCCTCTATTTTCTTATTTGCTTAGATGGTTTGGGGTCTCGGTTTCCTCATCCATAAAATGGGGATAATGACAACACTTATCACAGAGAGTTGTGAAGTTGAAATGAGTTATTTTGCGTAAAGCGCTTTGACAGTGCCTGGCACATAGCAAGCACCACCACCCAAGCCATGTACCTTCCTCTCTTTCTCACTTCCTTCGAGAACTCTTGGAGCTGTGTGTGAGGATGCGTGCACAAGAGCACACAAGTGGGCTTATGGGAAAGGCTGCTGGAGGCGTGGTTACATGGCTGCAGGTGCCAAGAAGAGAAATGGGTACCCTAACATCTTGGCTAGATTTTAAAAGAAAATAGGAATTTGCTTTGAAGGTATATAAGAAAGAATATCATGAAAGGGCAACACAAGGCATAAAGCAACCAGTGTTATCTATGGGGGAAAACAAAGTAAGGAAGAAAAACTAAGTGGCCCCAAAACATAGAAAATATACAGTCCCCGGATACATGGCACTTCAGTGCTTGTGGTAATTTTTCAGATACCCTGTCACTTTTCCCACTGCTGCTGCTCTCCCCACCTGGAGCAGCCAGTTTCCATTTGTCAGCATCATACCCAGCTTTCAAAATATGGATCAAATATTGACTTTATTCCCAGTCATCCCAACAAATTGTACTAATTGTTGTACAGTTCTCTAATTCTGTGCCTGGTTTCACCACACTTGTCAAAACCGCTTTTTATGAAGGTCATTTTGTATTTGTCTTATTTTTCTTACTATGCAGTCAACTCTTAAAAACAAAAATCATGTTGTTGTCATTTAATATTTTTAATACCCACCTGTCTGCCTCCCCTCTGCTTAACTCCAACTCTTTGTGTTGTCTATATACAAGAAGTATTTGTTGAGTTATGAATGAATACGAAATCTCTGTTTGCAAGCAGTTTCACTCCCCGTTAAATTCAGAAAATCTTTTTCTGAACCCCAGGAAGCCAGATTTGCACCGTCATAATGGTGCCGGCTTTTCTACAATTACGTAAATAACATATTAAGTTATTAGGATAATTACTGTTTAGGTTTTAATTAGCACAGGTACACTTTTGCCTCTCCTGTCCCATCGGTTTGGTTTTCTGTGCATTCTTGTCTCTGTTTTTATTGCACTCCTGAAACCACAGCTTGCTGCTGGCCCATCGATGAGGCATTGGAAAGGCTGAATTACTTTGCCTTGCATTTGTTCTTGTATTGTCTAGGCACTAGTTGGCCTCCTCCGGTCGTCACACCATAATCTTAAACACAACATGTGCCTTGTGGCCCAGATGTTTTCCAAGAGGGAGTTCTGTAGCCAAGAAAAGCAAGATAGTATCTTGAATACCCAAAGGGGTTGATATAACTAAAAAGCAGCTCTACAGCCAAGCGAACAGGCATCCAAGAAAAAGTGAGCCTAGTATTTATATAGTTGGGGTTTTGTGATCAAATAGGAGAATTCGAGAAAACTTTATGATAAGATCTTTAGCTTCACAGATTCTCATAACATCTGCTTTTCTCCTGTGGACTTGGGCTTTTGGCAGTTTGTGGATAAATTTAGGAATATAGCAACAGTAAGAGAAGGGGGAAAAAAAGAAGGCTGTTTGTTGTTTTCTTAAAAATGTGATAACAATAAAATTATCTTTCTTCCCTAATATTTGCAACGAAGAGTGAACAGAAGTTGCCTTCTAAAACTAAACTTAGACTGAAGGATCTATTAATAAACTGCTCTTTCTGTTGCGATTTCTGTTTTTTCCCCTGACAGTGTTTGTGTCTTCTATTTTTGCAGTGAGTTGGGGTACCTGCAATTGTGTGTTTTTTTTTTTTTAATGCAATAAAATTAGCTAAGTTGTATCTTTTTGTGGCAAGGGCCTTTTTTTAGTTTACTTGTTAACATAACTGATCCATCTCTCTGTGACTGTGATGAAGCGTACCCTGATGAAGTGTAGAATGTCCTGTATACATCATGGGCATATGCCCTACTCAGACTGTTTTCTCTCGTGTCTCTGAAAACTTTTTGGCTTCTCTTCTAATTCTTAGTAGCTTGAACTGGCCAAGTGTGGGATCGAGGTACCAGTAGGAAGCTATTTGGTTCTGGGGTCTATCGGGGACTTCAGGTCTATCTTACGAAAAGTGTAATTGGATGCACATGCCCAAACTTTGCTACAGCCTCAATTTAGAGATGGTGGACTTGCACAAGACAGACTCCAGAAGAGCTGCTGGTTTGGATCGCAGTGGCTTTCAAAAAATTTTAAAGTAGCTAAGTCCCTGTTTTCTCCAAATGACATCCTATTGTTGTTGTTGTTGTTTTGTAAAGCAGTATAATCACAATTTTAGAGCATTTTTCCTGGCTCCTAAAAGAAAAACCCCTACTCCTTCTACCCCCTTATTACTGATGCTTAGCATTGATGTGGTACCTTTATTACAATTGATGGAAGACTATTAAAATATTAGCTAACTTTTTAGTTCATAGTTTGCATTAGGTATATTTTCCCCATTTACCACCCTGTTATTAATACAATATGAACATGATATAGATTTGTTCTAAAGAACATTCTTATATTTGTACTATTAACCACATTTATTGTCCACAGCAATGTTCTCTGTGTTATGTGGTCTCCTGCTTCAGCCTCTAGCTTTCCTTCTAGTAACATCATATTGTATATTTAAAACAATAAAATCAGACTTCCTCTTGTTGAAGCAATTATGGGACCTCAGGAACCCGTAATTCCACTGGCCCCTCAGACAACTTTAATAATGTCTCAACCCTCCCAGCACTGTGTGACAACACCTGCTCCCCTCCTGGCAGACTGGACCTACTATGCATACAAGCGCTTAATGTGACTGACCCCTCCTCGGGCCGTGCCTGCCAGGAGGACAACAGGGACCACTGTTTGCTAAGCGCCTCCTGCTGCCCTCCCAGGAGGATATGCAGTGGTACTGCAGGCCGTTTAACCCAGCACTGCTGGACCTGATTAGTGTGTTTCAGCTTCAGAGCTTGGAGCCAATAGAAGTTTAGAAACATCTGAGGCTCCAAAGGCTTGAAATCACCAGCTACGGACCTCCTGGTGAAGGTAAATTCCCTGGCCGGGTGAAGAAGACAGGAACACAATGGATTTTTTTTTTCCTTTTGCATATCAGTATGCCTGTACAGGCTCATTTAGGAGCTCTTGATAATTTAGGCTGGGGTGATGTGATGATCACAAAAGAAGGAATTAGGAATTTAAGGTGATTTCATTTTACAGTCAATTTAGGAACTTCTAACTACTGTTTGTGGGGTATCCTTCTAAAAGTTACTCATAGAAATCTAGGAGTTTTGTTGTTTTCATGTGTGTGTATGTGCGCACACACATGTGTTAGCTAAGTCCCTCTGTCCCCCCAAAATGCAATCGATAAGCTGTTTTCACGCATGTTATTAATAAAAGATGAGATGCAGGTTATCATCATGGCTCTGGACTCAGCCTTGTGCTCCTTCCCTCCCATTTATAATAGCCTTAAAACCTATAGATTTGCCCAGGACATCATGTCTCCAAATTGTACTAGGAACACTGTTTAGAGACACAGAATCTGAAAATTAGAAAGAAAAAGAATTCCAATCACTACTGCCAAATTTTTTAGTATGCTAATGAACAGAGAAAGACTCATTGTGACATGCTGAGCAAGTTTTAAACAGTGTTTATGTACTCTTTCTTGTTCAGCTGATTTAAACTTTGGGAAAAGGTGGTTTTCTAAGTAGTAAGATTTGCCAAAGCTAAATAAGGAATGATTTATTGAGCATCTACTGTATACATAATATTGGTTTTAAGCTAAGACAGATAAATAAATGTTAGAGGTCTAGTTCCTATCCCTCCTGCTTTATTTTCATAACTTATTTAACCTTCATATTCTAACATGCATTATGACTTTATCTATATGTTCCATATTCAATCAAGTGATTTTCCTTTTCTTTTTTTAATTGTTTTCAGGACAGGGTCAGAACTACCGATTACTACTTACTGATATACTAAGAGAATTTAGTACAGTTGACCTCTGGCAACAGATGCAAAGGTTTGTTCTGTGTAGCTATTTTCTAGCTTGCTGGATGCCAGCCAGTTGCCTAATGGCTCATGAGTGAGTCAGTTTCATTCAGCCTCTTAGGAAAGTCAATTTGTCCAGCAGCACACGATTTTCTGTCATGTCGAGTCCTTGCCTGGCACTGCTATGACAAGCACGGTCTTAACTGTTTCTGCTTCTCTAGATTCCAGCTGGGCCTTGGTCCCATGAGTCTGACCTGGGGATCAAAGTCCCCTCTAAAGAGGAAAAAATGGTTTAATGAATGCTTCCTGGAAAAATGAGACTCTAAAATTTACCTCTATTCAAAACCTGGTCATAGATCAAAAATAGCCATTATTAGGTTGGATTAATATTTGCATGTTCATTGAACAATATTTGCCTTTTGATTACTTTAGGCTCGGTTGCTCTTTCTAAGTTGCAGAGAAATAATGAAAGCAGGGTACATCTAGAAGGGCCTGAATAGCATTTGCTAATAAATCTGAGTGATGGCCCAGCGCTGAGGATTCACTGTAGCACCCAGTGCACAGGAGAAGGGGCAGAAGCTGGGGCAGGATGTGAGATAACCCCTCCTTTTCCACTCCCCCTCCCCCACGATCACCATGTATGACAGAATCACTCTGGCAAGGGCCATTCCACTTGACATGCCCAAGTCCAGGCAGATATCTGGAAAGGAGACCCTGCCACACATCAGGGTTTTAAAATACAAGCAAATTATCATGACCCTTGGGAAGGAGAGCCCAATAGACACATGTTTTTTGCTGATAGCTGCCTTGATTGGAAGGAGGAAGTCATTTATTTCTTCAGGGTGGTATCAGGTTAAGAATTGTTCTTTGCAGGTCCACATAATCTTAGAAGAGATAAAAAGGTACATTATGCCAAAAAAGTTATTGTTTTGCTAATGGGCCTGAGGGTAGCCTAGTTTGTTTTCTCTGTGAGCTATTTGTTTTTTAAGTTGAAAAAAAAATCCACATTTCTACAATGACATAGGAGGCCCGGGCGCTGGGAGTAGAAGGCGGTGTGGCCATACTCTTGCTTTCTATCCTGCAGTGTCTTTTTCAAAAGTCATTACGAGAAAGGTGCTGCTGCAACTAAGAAATGGCCAAATTTTGATTCCCCTTGGAAAAACTACGGTTTAATGTATATATTACTTTGCTTAGTTTTTCTCCTGATGCAGTAAGATAAAAATCTAGTGAACCCCTTGGAACAGGGAAGATGTTCCCCTGGATTAAAAAAAAAATTGTTCCATTATGAATACATCATTTTTGTTACAAATACATAAGACACAGCTTAGCTGCATAGACTTTACTTTTGAGAACAAGAAGCAGACCACTCTTCTCTTGGATTCGTTTTTGAAAGGTTGTACATAATGATGCATACCTCATGCTTGCCTGTTTTCCCCTTGCCTTGTGCTTCTTCCTGTCTAGCCAAATGAGCAGGTTTTTTTTTGGCTGGGTGTCAGCTCTGGTTTCTGAGCTGCTACACATCAAGTATATTCTACCTGGTAGAGGCCAGTGTAGTCTTTGCATTAAGGTTAGATGATGTTCATGTACACTTCTAGTGTGCTTTTTACCCTTAGAATCTATCTGGGTAATATATTTTAAAAATACATGTCCTAAATTGTATCCAACACTCGTTACTATCAATTATTTTCATAATTTAAATTCTAGATTGCAGATGTTCATTGGAAGACTTTGCCAATATTCTTCTGGCCGCCTGTTTCTTTTTTGCATAAATGTACGTTCCAATTTAAGTGTGTTTTCTTTTCAAGAGTGATCTCTCTGCAGCTATTCTTACATCTCAGTGATTGTCATGTTCTTAATACTTATTCACATGAGGTACTTCATTTTTTAAGTACTCTCTTTATTATGTTCTTCCTTGTCGACTCATCATCGCCCTACATTAGTTCCTTATTTTTCTTTTGAGCATGACTAATAATAATAAAATCAGAGCTCCGGTCTCATATTCCATATTGTAATTATATAAAGCAACTATGAAGACCCACACTGACAAGATCCTGAGCCTAAATAAGATTAGGTCATGTCTAAAAGAAATCATACTGTAAGCCAAACAAAATGTGTGCATGTCTGTGTGTGTGAAAGAGAGAATGCACACACGCACAGCCGGTGGCGTTAATGCTATTTCCTCCATTGTCTGCTACTCAGTATCCTTGTAGTAAACTGAAAGGAGTTTGGGAGTGTATCTAGAACACATTTTCCACATTAGGACCCTAGAACCCAGAAAAAGAATAAATTATTCTTCTGAAATCTCACACTAAGTTCAAATGGAGCTAGAGTCTAGGCCTACTAGTATCTTCTAGTCCCACCCATCTTCCTCTCTGTCAACTCTGATTAGGACCTGGCATCATGCCAGCATGATGACACACAAGGAGGAGACACGTGCAATTTTAGCCTATCCATCGGTTTTGAGATACTAAAATGGGCAAACATGATTGCGAACTCAGGGTGGCTAAAGAAAATGGGGACTATCAAGGTACCTTTATCACAGTTGTGAGAAAGTACGGAAATGGCGAAAAAGCAAAATGATAGCACCTTCTGTACCTGGTAAGTGGAGACATCCCAGAGCAGTCAGGGATGAATTAGTTATTGAGAAAGGTTTTAATCTCTTTGGGTTTAAAAAGTAGAATTGTGAAAATCAACAACTGTTTGAGACCCAGTGTTAAGTGATCGACCAGGCATCTATTGTTCTGTTGGGTAGCAGTGCTCTGCAGGCATGGGTGGGTCTCAGTTTCAAAAATGGCTACATGGTAAGGGACACCTTTTTTTTTGGCTAATGTCCTTCAGTGCCACCTATTAAAAATCAGGTGCCTACTGATCAGAGTATTTAAAGTATCAGAGGAAGGTATTACATGCCCCTTTATTATCAAGGTTTAATATCCAAATAAAGATACATTCAAATAAACTCAAAACAGTCCAAAACATAAGAAAGGAATGTCCACAATATGTTAAGCCAGTGTCTGGATGCTAAAAGTCAGACTGACTCGTCAATGGAAGTGACCACAAAATTAGATGATTTTGACCCAAAAGAATGCATTAACCTCCCTTCCCAGAGCGTCTGCCAGTTTTCCATCTCTGTACTTCTCTTCACTCCCAGCCCCCAGTGGAAATGACAATGATTTTCTGTTTTATTTTGTTTTTGAGAGCGTCTTATGTCACTAAATTATAATGTGAAGGAAAACGTTCCCATCAAAACCAACATTCTTAGGAAGATGGGGAAAATGAAAAGACTACTTACGTCTTTCAAAAAGCCCTCCCTAGAGTGGGATCCTCTTCACTTTCAAAGTTCCTTAATCACCTCGGAGAGGGAAAAGAATCGTTTAGTTTTCTTAAAGAGAAAAGAATAGAATGCTTCTCAATTGAAAACTGTATTTCGACCTCCACAGTTTGTCAAGTTGCTTTTCATTACGTCCTCATCTCTGATCCACTCCATGTTATAGAGGGCACTGAAGGCTTTAAAATTATCATCATTTCAGAAATATGAACATATTAAGCTGCCTCACAATTTTTTGTTACTTTTACCCACACCAGTCTTTTTTGTTTTTCTCATAAGCTCTTTGAAGATGGAAGGCAGCAGTGCCTCCTGATTCTATTCCAAAAACCCTAAAACGCAATGCAGTCCATCTTTAAAGCTCACTTCATGTATCTGAGTTGTGTATATATGTATCTGATCTAGGTTTGTGTGGCCTGCAATCCAGTTCCCTTTGAGAATTGACTATGTTACATAAGACATTAGAGCTGAAAGAGCAAGTTCTCCAAAAAGAGGTGGATTGAGAAAAAGTGGTACCACGTGGGCTAAGCTTTTTTATCCTGTTCCATTAAAGAATTACTATGCCACACTAGAGAAGCCAGTTGTGGGCTTGTCATCACTCTTGAGTTTTGCCATGCCTGTAATTTTCATCAGCAACTGGCTCTTCAAATGGATGCTTCTTAGAGATGCGTGGTATAGTTCAGAGCAAATCTTCTGTCAAGTGTTGACTATTAACTGCCTCATCTCCAAAGTTAACGGTTTATTTTCGGCTTGAGCAAATCAGAGGATTGCCTTGTGCCAAGTACTTACCCCTTTGCTCTATAGGTAAGAACTTGAAAAAGCTTTCTTTTTGGCCTATATGATGATGTCAAACCACCCTCAGTTGTCACCACTCTTTCCTGGGGCTGACCCTAGTATTGTAGAATAAATGCATAATCAAATAGAAGAACAACTCAGTTATATGACTCTCCAAAAGTGAGAGGTAATCAATTTTAGAACAGAAAGAGATCTATATCCAGCCAGTGTATGTGTGTTGGAACTGCTTAGTATATACCAATAGGAGACCAGTGAAGAGATATGACAATCCCTCAGAGTGAAACAGCAGTATAAAAATAAATTGCAAACGCAGATATAATTTTCATGAATCAGTGGAGTATGGCCCTATTACTTTTTATAGCATCTGAATTATAACTTATTCCCATTCAGGATTGGAAAGCCAAATTTCAGTGCTGTCAATGATTTCACGATGTAATATGGAACAATCTGTCCAACAGCGATGTGCTGAAAAGATAACAGTAATTTTCTATGAGTAAACGCTGTGAGTAAAGCACACAGAATACAATGGGTTTTTTATTTGGCATTCAAGAAACAGCTGGGAAATGGAAGGAGTGTGGAAGGAGTGAAACATCAAAACTGCATGATTTAACTGCAGGAAAAGTTCATTACAGAAGAGTTATGAGGGCAGGCCAGACCTCCTGGCTATCCATCCGGGAGTTGAGTTACGGAAACGTGCCCACGTTTCAGGAAGGGCAGGGTAAGACATGAGCACAACTTTAAGCCATTGCAGTAACAGCCATCCCTGTCTCTGATTACCCAAGAGAGAGAACCCATTACGATAGAAAGTCTTGGGCCATAAGGGTCCCCTAAAGGCACCCTGTTCAAATACAGGAGGAAGAATGACAAAGTGAAGGCCAAGGAGGAGGTCAGCTGGAGACCTGGGTAAGGAATGAAACCCTCATTTCAGGGTCGTTCAGGATGCCTGTGGCACCACTGCTTGGAGAGAGCCTTGATTCCCATCCTCTATGGCTTACTATCTTCCACCCAGGCTCATTTTGGGGGAATTCTACTCTGTCCTTTTTAGACCAGACCAAATATGTACTATAGGAGAGATGATAAGAAAACTACTCCCCATGTAGCTATGGCTTGTGTTTAACCTGTCATATGATAGTAAAGTCTTAAGAGTAGGGAATGTTCCTAGAGGGCTCATGGCTAGTCTGCTACCTTCAGGTAGGACCTCACCTGGATAGACCATGGAAGTGTACTACCTACCTCATGCATTCACAAGTATGGCATAAACCTTTCTGGAAGAAATTGCACAACTGCCATTATAAATGTTTCCAGTAATTAAGACCCTAAAATTATCCTGTAGTTATTTTGCTGAGTATATTTAAATGTTTTAAATAAATGATATACACCCTTTCTGTTTTATCTCCATGAATTTGTATTTGGGTTCTCCCTTCACGCGAGTGCATTCGGTCTGTGGAAATTGGTTAGAAACTCTGAGTAAAATTGCATGAGGAGAGCCACCATGCAACTATAACTCTGCCTTTAATTATGTAAGTATTAATAATGAAACTCATCTACTTCCTTCTAATCTGTAGGTGACAGTGATTGAGGGGCTTGGGATGCCCAAGGTGGCACAAAAATGGAATCAGTACATTAGAGCAGTTGTCAGACCCAGATTCTGATTAAACAGCCTTCCTGGCTCAGTGATTAATGCAGTTGTAAGGAGCAAAGCCTGCTTTCCTGGAGAAGTCAGAAGAGAACCTTTAATGGAATAGTTATGTGACAGTTGTCCAACTGTGTGAACCGTCTTTGAATTTAGTCAAAATATAGAAGTAATTTAATATTGCAGTCTTGAAAAAAAAGTAGAAATATGGCTTCAAATGTGAGTGAAAATTTTCTTTATTTCCTTTTGATGTCGTCACTTGACTGTGATAAGTGCAACATTTAGATTATTCTTTAAGAATTTCTTGCCTTTTGATCTCTTTTTTCTTTCTTTTTTTCTTTCTTAGAGAAGTTGTAAGTTTACAGAAGAGTCAGGCATAAAATACGAGATTCCCGTAAAACACCCTATTATTAACACCTGGTGTTGGTGTGGAGCATTTGTAAAAATTGAGAGCACCATTTTATAATTTGTATTATAAAAGCCATGGACTGTAGTCCATGGTTTAACATAGCCTTTTGATGTCTTGAGCTATCTTTTTCCTAGAAACATGCCAATATTATTACTGGTTCAAATTTGGCTGTAATGTCAATATACAAATCCTTAATCTGTAATATTAGAGTTCGGTCATCAGCAGGACAAAGAAGGATTAATAATTAAGAAAATATTCTAGTGCACATGTCACCCTTCCTAACATTTAATAATTCAAGTTAATTTAAACATTTCATTAACTTTATTGAGATATGTCACATACCATAGAAGTTCACCTTTTTAAGTCTGCAATTTAGGCTTTTTAGTTTATTTGCAAAGTTGTACAGCCATCACCTTTATCTAGTTCCACAACATTTCATCACCCCAAAATGAAGCTTTATATTCATTAGGGGTCACTCTCCTTTCAACCTTCCCCCTAGCTAGTCAAGTTATTTTTGGAGCTGGTGTTCTGATTAGAACTCTAGATCTGACTTTCGTACTTGTAACTAGCAGAAATTGTTTAAACTCAAAGCAGTTGATTCTAGAAATATATTTGCATGTAGAATTTATACTAATGTCTTTCATTTCATTTTTAATGATTTGGGAAAGGAGGAGTGGGGACTGACTGTATGAGGCTTCTTTTTGGCAAGATGGAATGTTCTGAAAGTAAATGATGGAGATGGTTATATAACTGTAAGTAAATTTAAAAGACTGAATTGTGTACTTTCAAAGGATGAGCTTTATGGTATGTGGCATCTCAATAAAGCTGTTATTAAAAATGCCATTTTTAATGAAATGAAATAACTATGAAAATATTTTTAATGTGTTCATCAATTGTAACAAATGTACTACACTAACGAAGAAGGTTGTTAATGTAGGAAAGTGTGGGAGGGGAGGGAGTGGGGCATTTGGGAATCTCCTTTATTTTCATATGACATTTATGTAATCTAAAGCTGAAGAAAAATGTGAATAGTGCACCTCGATAAAGGTAGCCCCTTAACTGAAACTTTCCCAAGTAAAATTGAGAGGCTATCATCTGGTATGTGGTACCAAGGTCAGAGAGCACAGCAGGGACATTTCCTTGAGATGTCATCACAAAATCAATCAGAGTACTAGAAAATGTATTTTCCCATTTCCCAGTAAGGATAATTCTTCTAGATTATCTTTTTTTGTTAAGATTAAAATGTTTCTCATCTTTGAGACTTGGCTTGCCCACGTAGTATCAAAAATGGAAAATCTTTTCATTCCTTTTCTGATTGTAGAAATAAATCATAACAAAAATCAATAAGGAATGAATATTTAAGGAAAACACGTCCTGAGTGCTGGCTTTAAAGCTTTGATCAGAAACTGTCCACGTCTGAAAGATGACTCCCTATGTCACTCGTAATTATCTCCCTGAGGAGGTGAGTGGGAAACTCATGTGCTTCTGGAAAGCCTCCCTCTGGAAGGCATGTCAGGAAAAGCTTGAGTGGGCACGGGAGAGGCAGACGACCCTGCTGAGACAAACAGCAAACTGTGCTTGGCCATTTATGTTGGTAGAGATTAGCTCTCAAAGGGGAGTGGGTGACCCTGTTTTCAATGTTATTGTCAATTTTCACTTGCAAATATACTGGTCAGCTCCTTGAACTTGAGGAAGAGAGGAATAAAAAAAAAAGAAGTGGATTACAAGGTAGCTCAGATTATTTTCATTTGTTTTGTGGTCCTAAGGTTGTCTTTTTATTCTTTCCTCTAGGATGGCTAGGATTTTCAAGTAATGCAGGGCAAGCATAAAAGTTAACAAATGAGGGCTACCCTAAAAGTACAGATTTGTTTGGGTTTGATGTTGGTTTACCTTAAATGAATCAATAGTTTAACCAGCGTACCATTTAACTATGTTTCTATTTAAAAAAATATTTTATGTTTGGATTTTTGAAGATAAAAGATGAACGGGAGTACAGTGGTACTGTATGATGCCTGCAGAGAGTATGAGCACTTTTCTATTTCCACCGGCAATTATTTGGTGCCTTCTGGGTTGCAGACATAGTGCTGGGCAGCAGGTAAACCAAGATAAATAGTACAGAGGCTCTTCTCCCAGCTTAGATTTTACCAGAGGTAAATAAGATCTAGACTTATAATGGCGTATGGCAGCCCCTTCCAGAAAGAAGCATAGGTTGCTGTGTGGGCCCATAGGAATGGAAACCAAGCCAACGTGGAAGGCTGAGAGGTTTCCTGAAGAGAGCACCTCAGGTGCATCTCAAAGCACGGTGAGCCTGGCAGGGAAGGGGCTGGCGATTCTGCATACAGTGTATACAAAGACAGAGAGGGAAGGAACCTGGCATTTTTCCCTGTTAAGTTGATCTTGGAGCCTATTTGCATTGCATAAATTCCACCCAGATGCCATTTTAGGATCTGTGTCATCCACATTCAGCTATTGATCACCCAGTGTATAGAAAGCAGGGTTTTAAGAAGAAACAGAGTAGGATGACTTGTGCCCCTAGTGCTCCTCACTCCAGAGGTTTGCCACCTGCCTGGAGAGAGAACAAAGTAGCTCTAGTTTAATATAAAAGTGACACAAGCAAAGAAATAAGGGATTATGGTAAGCAGATTAATTCTGATTGTAAGTGTGGAAGAGTAAACTGCAGAGGCTTCTTGGAACAAGTGGAATTTGAGGCTGAACCTTGAAAAAAGAGTACAAAGGAATAGGCAAATTGGAGGGAAAGAAATTTCTGGACAGAATTCACAACTTGGAGTCAAGGCACTGAAGTAGAAGAATTAAGGGAGCAGTTTCACAATGGCAAAAGTTAATATTGATTATTTACGTGGGTGAAGTAATTTTAAGAACAGTGAAGATGCGTTTAACACATACTTACTCTGGCTGGTTTAAACGTTTACATGTGCTAATTGATTTCTCAAGCAAATGTATGAAATAGGGAAAATATGATGGCCCCATTTTACAGAAGAAGGAAACAATAAATACGATGTATATATCACATGCCCAAGGATACAAAAACAGGGAGTGGCAGAACTGGGATTTGAACTCAGGCTCCAGAGTCTGTACTCTTAACCACTATACTTGTTTTACTGCACTTCTCTTTTGGATGTTATGTGAACTCTGTCATTTCCATGTTGTTGACAGGACTTTCTGTATCCAAGTATTTTGTTTGAGATTGGTGCTACCACTGATTTCCAAAATTTCAGAAAAATTTGGAAATCCAATAATTAGATGTACTTTCTCCTTCCGACTGTGGTGTATAAACTTACGTCAAATAGGTGACATCCAGAGGCAGTCCTTGTCTCTTCATTTTCTGCATCTCCCTACATTGAAATATTCTTCCAGCAACAACTCAATAAGGAGTGTAGTACATTACATTCCAAGCTTTAATTGCTTTTTTTAAAAAAGAGAAGTTGTGAGTTTACAAAACAGTCCATGCATAACAGCATAACATTCAGGATTCCCATACGTCACCCTACTACCTCTTGTCTTGCGGAACATTTGTTACAAATGATAAAAAATTGTTGTCAGCATATTACTGCTAACTATAGACCATAGCTTAATTTGGTGTCATTTTCCTGTAAAGCATCCTGTTATTAGCACCATGCATTAGTAGTGTACATTTGTTACAGTTCATGAGAGAATATCCTCATATTTGTGTAGTCAGCCAGAGTTGCTTTTTAAAAGTTGATTGGGAAAAGGTGTGTCATAAGCTGACGGAGCCCATGTCCCTTGCTGATCCCCACTTGATACATGATAAGTATCCCCTACTTCTCTGCCCTGAAGTCCTGCAGGACTTCTTTAAGGGAGTAGGGATAGCAACCTGAAGACAAGCGATACAGCTCGGGGAGTGGACTGTTCTGACCCTCTGGAGTTTTCAAATGTTCTCTTCTCCTGAGTTGTCTAATAAATATTCTCTAATAAATATTACTAGTTCTGAAATGTCACCTTGAGTGGTCTCCCAAATGATTTAGGAAAGGCTTTGCTCACTGATACTGTAGAGCTTTCTTGTTAATGATTTTTTAAATTTTTAGTATTTTTCAAAAATACTTAACCTGGGCTATAATACCTTCTTTATAACCTACATGCAAAGCAATACAATTATCCAGATTCTATACTTTTTCAGGGATCTGAGGCATCAAATTCAATGTAAGAAAGAAAATCAATACAGGATCAAATAAAATCAGTCTTCTTTCCCCTAATAACAACGGTTGTAAAAGAAAACTGTTCTGTTCATAAAGGTATATGCAAAGCCAACTTCCTGGTTCAGGATTCTTAATTGCATATCTGATACCAGTCTCCAAAAAGACATGCAGTCAAAGAAAATAATGATTTTTTAAAAATCAACTGAATATCAGTTGTATACCTCTGAAGTAGCAATATTACTTGGAATAAGAAAAACAATTTTCTTCCCTGCAAATCTTATGTCTACATAGAACATACAATGACTGTATTGCATTGCTTTCTCTTAACTGCTACCTATTTTTCTTCTTCTGAAATTCCCTTTCAAGACTTCGAGGATTGATAGGAACTCTTTTAAGTAAAAGGCAGTTCTGTATGCATTTTTCTATGTCATTTTTTGATAAATCGATGGGTAAAGAAAATATAATTCACTTTATAATTCATCATACTCACTGGAAAGAAAATATAGAAATGGAAAGCCATTGCATTCTTCCTTATATACAGGGCATGCATGACTTCTTAAAACAAAACAAAACAATAAAGCAAAACATTTCAAGATTTGGAACCAACACAACAACATTTTGCCAAGTATTTGGATTAAAAGTGTTCATACAATTTAAAGTTTATGCTCTATTCTTTCAGTTGGGACGGCTTTAAGAGAAAAAACAGCGATGTATCCATTGTTTTCAATGAAGTAGTGTCACCACAACATTCAACCTTTGAAACGTGATGATTTCTCCAGGGACATGCTAGGCCTGGCAAGGATGGTCTTTACAATTACTGTCCCTTCTGACTCCGTTCACATGCCCAGATTGCAGTGCACTGATTAATTTCAGATCCCATCAGCAAAAATGGAATATGCTGAACAAGCACTTATAAACTAATGGTTCTTCATAGAACAGAACTGTGGCCTTTCAGTAACAAAGAATGATTCAAGGGAAATGAGTTAATTTAACAAATTGCCAGTTGCCCACCAGTCATCGAAAGCAGGGGAATGATATATGCAAGGTGTGCTAAAAAGAATGCTTTCCTTATTTTTTCTCCCTAACTCCCATCTCCCATTACTCTCCAGGGAAGTGGTAAAAGAGGAAGGGACATATTAAATAAAAAGCTTGACAGATTGGTGAATGTTTTATGGTGATATGTTGAGCTGGATTAAATTAATTTAGAGTTAAATCTGCAAAATGATCATTTCTTTTTTTTTTCTTTTGAGAGCCTATTTATAATGTAGATATTTTCATTTCAGAAGAAATGATTCTATCCAGGTAATGCTTTCTAAGGGTTACTACATTATATCAGTAGCTACTGATAAAACTAAAGAACGTTTGTATACTGGATTGAGAGGTCAATCTGTGTCACACAGACCAAGTTAGAAATAAGTGGTCTCCTCTTTTGTGAATGTGCCACTGTACAATAAGCAAACAAAAAAGGGAAGTTTAAAATCTGGATTAAAAGACAAGTTCTGATTTCCCAAGGCTCAAACCAATATATGATTTTCTTTAAAAACTGCCTAAGTGTTGCCTGTATTTGTGTGCGACGAGCCTGATTATTCTATGCTTTATTTTGCCACGATGGTCATTAAATTAATGGAATGTGTTCAGATAGTTGTGTGTGAAAAAAAATCACTAGAATACAGTGATCTTAAAGTCATGGCACAAATAAGCTCATATTTATCATTTACAAGCAGGATTTATAGGTCCTGGCGCATTTGGTCCCCTCCCACCTCCTTCATCTGCTGATGGCCAGTAAAGCTATAGGAAGTCTCATCAATGAAATGAGTAATCTGTGAGGACCAAGAGGAAGTTAATGCCTGTCATTCTGGATTTATGATCATTGGGATGTGCTTTTTACGGCCACTAAAAATATTGGTTTGACTTAAGAAAATGTAAAGTTGTTTCTGTTGTTAGATGTATTTTTAAAATTTGGAATACAAAAATGTGTTTTGGCAACTATCTGAATTTTTTTTGTTTTAATTTAACAAATTATGGGAAACGGACTTGGCCCAATGGATAGGGCGTCCGCCTACCACATGGGAGGTCCAGGGTTCAAACTGCCCCCGCGCCCCCCCCTCGGCCTCCTTGACCCATGTGGAGCTGGCCCATGTGCAGTGCTGATGCACACAAGGAGTGTCGTGCCATGCAGGGGTGTCCACTGCGTAGGGGAGCCCCACGCGCAAGGAGTACACCCCGTAAGGAGAGCCGCCCCGGGCAAAAGAAAGTGCAGCCTGCCCAGGATGGTGCCGCACACACGGAGAGCTGACACAACAAGATGACACAACCAAAAGAAATGCAGATTCCCGGTGCCGCTGATAAGGATAGAAGTGGTCACAGAAGGACACACGGCGAGTGGACACAGAGAACAGACTACTGGGGGGGGGGAGGGGAGAAAAATAAATAAATCTAAGAAAAAAATGTAACAAATTATAGAGCTAAAGGATAGCAATCAGCTTGACAAGTGACCACATATTGTAAACAACTTCTGCTATACTTAAACATTGCTAAAGTGGCAAAATTTTTGTGTTAGAGATTTATAGAAGTAGAAAATTTGCTGAGGGCTTTAGGTGTTTTTCTCCCTTGAGAAGGGATCTCCTCTTGATCTACTTTCTAGGTGATGAATTAGAATCAGGAAGCTTGGGAATTATGATTTAGATGTTTCAGCATCTAAATTCAAATATTGCACCTGTACTAGATATTCATTCTTTATAATTCAAATTTTGTTGAGCGTTCTGTACTTCTGTTTGCTAAATCTTGCTTTAAAGTGCGGCAAATTATCTGGCAATTGATCCAGTAAGGCAACTGAACTCCTCTAGAGAAGATAACTGAGTCCTGCCTTTGATAGGTTGTCTTTTATCTTTTTAAGAATTGAGAACCACTGATTATTAAATGGCAGAAGTTCTTTCTGGTGTAACCCACACTGCCAGGAGACGGAGGCTAACCTCAAGGGCCGGTACTTACAGGGTCCTTTCCTTAGAGCTGTAGCTTGGCCAGGAAGATGGCTTTATACAGTGGTCAGGCGTGGAAGGAGCCAGAGGGCCAGGGGAATCTAATCGAGAGTGTGGTCCAAACAGGATGATCAAGTCTGTATTAGAGACAAAAGGTTTAGTCCCAGGCTACGTATTGGAGAAAAAGAAAAGCAAGCATAGGATTCCTTCAGGAACCATGTTTGGGGCGTGGGGCAGACAGGATGGGGGGGTTGGCCTGGTTTTAAGTCACAGGCACAAGGTGACACCCATGGAGTGATGCGGTAGCATCTCAGTTTAGTTAAGAGGGGTTTGCTTATAGAGAGATGATCTAGTAAAAAAGAGATGAGCTTTGAACTGCAAGAATGATCCAAACCAAAGCTGAGACACCTACACAAGGCTCATAAATATTAAACTAGATCTCTAATGGCTCTGAGCTGATAGCACAAAGGTTTGTGACTGGAGAGGAGAAAACGTAGCCATGGGTTTTCAGTGTTAATTATATTTATATATATAAATATATATATATATTTTTTGTGTTAATTATATTTACAAATAGATCATATGTAGGTACAAAGGTATTTGAATAGTTTATATCTTCTCTCATTTATCATTCCGCTACAAGATAAATAGGACCTGTAAGTGTCTGAGTAGGCAAACAGGAAAATATATAGCTTCTTATTTTATCTGAGACACTCTATGTGATATGTTACAGATAAAGTAAAATGGAATCATTTTGGCACAGTGACGGGAAAAGTTTCTATGTATAAGATGGTCAGTTAGCTTTTTTCTAAGTTAAACTTAAAAATTATGAATTTTGAAAGTATGTGTAAGTATAGGTGTGACGTGGCACAAAAGTCACTATAGCAAAATGCTTTTTTTCGAAACACTTCAGAGAAGGAAAAATGTAGTCAAAGATTGTTTCAATCAAATTTAATGTGAAATAAGCTGTTACCTTGGACTTTTCAGGCATGTCATAGTTATATTTCATGGCCAAATATGTTTAGAATCATATGAAAGCATATGAACGTATTTCTATGTTAAATGTTAAAGTTATTTAACTTTAAATCTTCCATAAGAAAATGACCTTATAAAAAAGATTTCAGGTACAGTCCTCTAGTCTTTTGAAGCCATTTGCTATACAAATAAACACATAAATAAAAAATATCTCTAATTGGTCTAGGGCATTTGCGTTATTGGGTTTTTTTAATAGAAGGAATGTAATGTTGTTTAAAGAAGTCCTCCCATAGCTGTCTTTCAGAAAATCAGGCTTCTGTATTCAGTAATGCTAGTCTAAGCTTAAAAGTGTGAATATCTAAGACTGGTAAGCATTTTCCTTCTTTCAATATAAAGAGAAAAGCTAGAGAATCTTATTCCTTACCCTCCTCTCCCTCACCAGCTTCTGATATTACAGGTATGGTGTGCTTGCTTTTTTATTTTTTCAGATATGGGGATATCATTTAAATAAAAATATGGTTTCATAATCATAGGTAATAGATAAAACCTAGTGACGTTTCTTGTAATGAAGTCCTAAAGGTTAAAACACCATTATTACTTAATGTAATATAAAAAGAATTACTAATTAGGATTTCATTTCCTAATTAACACTATTTGTTTTTAACAGTCTGTCCCTAATTTATATGCTGTCTTCTACTGATATGCAGTACTTTTGGTGCTATTCCTAAATGTACTTTTATCTGTTCCTAATATGTTTGACACAATTTACTTAGAAGGGCTTCTGAAACAAAACAAGTACAAATAATGAACAGAAGAGAATAGCTTTTTCTCTTCTCTATAATGGAAGCATGTCACTGAGTATTCTGAATTGCAGAGGACACCAGAGGTCTTTTAGGGTCAGACTTCACCTAAAGAACTTTTAACATGAGATCCATGAAATAAGTTGGAATAGGTTTCAAAAGAGGGCATCCATGAAACAATTTCATTGTAGGCTAGTTTTTAAGTTTCACGTTATAAAGAAAAAAAAAAATCCATTGCTTTCCCCAAATTCTGACAGGAGCCTGTGGCTCTCCAAATAACCAGAACCATCACTTAAAATACTCAGACTTGGGAGGTGTCTCAGAGAGAGGGTGGACTTTGTAAACTACGGCCGGAGTTTGAATCTTGATGCGGCCATTTTCCATCTCTGGGATCTTGGCACACCCCATCATTGCTTCCTTTCTGATAAGTGAGGAAATAATACAGATCTTACAGGGTACTGTGGGAGCTTTAAGGGACCCTGTGCATTATTTTCCTGGCACCTTGAAGTCACTCAGCAATTATTTCCTTTCCCTCCATCTGTATCCTCAATGATGACATTGATGAAAATGAGAAGTGAAACGCACCTAATCTCCTTGTGGCTTGTTATCATGGATGAGTAGATGCAAAGCTGCATCTGGAAGTCAGTTTGCCTCAGTTTTCAGAGGCAGCTTTCAGCTGTGGATTTTTATAGTTGGAGACCACAAAGTTACCTGCAGATGGCCCAGGGTGACAACTGACATTTACACAGGATTTTTCTTAAATATAGTCATTTAAATTATTGCCATCTCTTTTTGGAAAAAAAAACCATAAGAATGTGGACAGATGACCATGCTGAAGCTTCTCTTTTTGCCTTCAAAGCTTTACTCAAGGACACTAAACACTCTTCCTAATTACTTTTTTATTGATTTCTTGACTTTTCTGCTCAACACTGCTTATTTTTAGGAAACACAGGATGCTAAGCTAAAAATGCTAATGGTGCATTTGAAGGTATGAAGTTCCATATTTTAGTTATGTGTGTCTCTTATACACAGAGATTGAGAAGTGATGTAACAGTTTTTCTGTGTGCCTCAGTTGTCTTATCATACTGCAGAAATCAGTAAAAAATTCTGTGATTCTCAGAGTTCTTCCTTAGCTTTAACTTGCCTTGAATAAATCTGTGACTTACTCTGCAGTATTTCAACTTTTAAATAAATAAAATAAGACTCGGCACAGCCAATAGAATAAAAAATTGATAAAAGCTCCTGAACAGAGAGGATGCTGATGAACAGTAAGCAAATCAGCTCTATATTATACCTTCTTGTTCCAGTTTTGCAGTCTTTTGCTATTAGTAAACACTTTAACTGTGTCTGTCACTCTCTGATTTATAGCACTGTTTTTTGCTAGGGATGAATATGTCAAGCATATCTGATTAGACGATCCTTACGTGTAACCTAGCGCAAAGAAAGCCTTTTTATGTTAGCCATTTAGAATTGTCCATTTTGTGTAAGAATTGGTCTTTTAAATTGCCTAGCTGTCCAAATCTGACTTTCCCTTCAAGAGTACTAAAACTTACCTGTTTTCAAAGCCTTCTTGTGGGTGATTTATATGCTATATTAAAATAAAGATAAAGTAAAATACCAGTCAACAAAATAAGCCTAACATCACGTGTCACTGGAGATAATTTTTCGTTTCATAAAATTTATCTGTATTGCTAATAGATATACCTTTTTTTCCCCTTTCTCCATATTTCTTTGCTGAATAAAATGAGCTTCCTAGGGATGTAGTGGTATTGATTGTGCATCAAGGTCAATCAGAGATCTTAAGCAAATGCAAAATATTGTGGAGACATGATAACTAAATTTAGCATTCCATTTGAAATAGTTCCCACTGCCATAACTCCTCAACAATATTTATAGCTCTGCATATTTATATTTGTATGTGCATTTGTAATATGTATATACATAATTTCCCTTACTTTGACTTCATAGAAAAATAAAAGAGGTAGTCACATTTTTTCTATCTTGCTATCTTTAATAAATGTAAATTAACTTTTTTCTGGAAGATCATTTGAATGGAGGCTAAAGCCACCATGACACCATAGTGGGGAGTGGCTGTATCATTGACTTTGGGATAACTTTCCTAATTTGGACTAAACCATTCAAGATTGATTTTGTTTTCTAATCCTTAGGAAAGCTTAACAGAAACAGTAATCATTTTATTCCATAACAGCAGAATACTAGCTAATTTGGACTGAGCATTTCCCCTGAGTTAAGACTAAAATAACATTAATTTGACTAACGTTGTCCTCCTATCCCCTGCTAAAAATGTAGAACCTAAAAGTAATAAAAAGTCTCAAACATAGGGAAATATTAGCAGATAATAATAGGGTAGAAGAATATGGTTTCTCCAATAGCCTGTGAAAAGGATTAGTACTTTAGTTTTTAACTATGTGAAAAGGATTTAGTTTTTGTCAGTTTCTTTTTGTTTTTAACTAGGTGGTCACATCTATAGAAAGAAACAGGAGGCAGAATGTGTTCATGGATATGTTAAGGTCCTTGCAATCACCCTGCCTTGGAATTTCTCTCTACACTATTCATAATCCTGAGAACCCAGCATACTGTCTAACCTCTTTGAGCCTTAATTTCCTAATCTATGAAGAGGAGAGGATATTCTCTTTTTCTGGTACTGTGAAGATTAAAGGGATTATCATGCTAGAAGGTCTGGGACATAGTAGATATTTTATGAATATCTGTCTATTTTCTTCTTAGCTAAGAATTTTATTGCCTTTAGGATACAGATGACTCCTGACTTTCACCTGAATTTATTTCTTCTCCAATAAAGGGCCCTTAAAGAATAGACATGAAAGACATAACTTTTCAATTTACAGTTACCATTGTTGATGCCAGGAACCAACTGCTAGGTGAATATGATTTCTACTACAAAAGATGAGATTACTGTAAAAAAAAAACCTGAGATTTTATGATGTAAGGGTGATGCTTAAGAACAAAATATAATTTCCAGAGAACACTTCCATTTTTGTAATCACACAATATCTTCTCTCTCTGCTCCTCATTTCTTCTGTGCTCTCCTTGCCTCCATGACTATTACCTCTAAAGCCAGAACATGGTAAATAGCATGACCAGTAGAAGTGGTCATTGTGAGCATCGGAGTTTAACTCTTAACTTCATTAAGATATATTGTATGGTGGCTCCTATTCTAGAAATATGAATCCTGAGAATAGGCAGATTTATTTTTTTCTATAATGAGAAAGGCAACAGAAGAGTTCTTGTACTTCCAGAAAGGTTGCTACTTTTTAGATTTCAGACTAAGTTGAATATCAGGCAAGAGAATTCACCTGAGTAAGTAGGAAGTCTGGGCTGGCCCTCTTCCTTGCAGTTTTCCCTTTGAACTAATATTGACTTTCTTGAAACTGTATCTACAAACAATACTTTGCAGACCTCGGTTCTAGTACGTGAAAGAACCGGGATATTGTCTCTGATATTCGTGTTCCCACGATAGAAAAGGGCAGTGTCTGTCACAGGTAGTGATACGTATCCTATTTCCATTTATTATGATCTTTCTTCCTTTTTAAATGTAATCTCCACTTGGATAAGGTATAGTGGAAATTGCCTGTAAAGAGTACACTAGCTTTTTCCAGAATGATAACCAGTCTTGTTTGTTATTTTTTTTATCAAAATGAGTTGGAGGTAGAAAGTATGAGAAGGGGAAAGGGGAATTCAGTACTTCTCTTCCTATTTGGCAGCAACAGTTCATATCTTCAACTTTTGAATCATTTTTAAGGGCTTGTCTCTTATTTTAAATCATGCCTCACGAACTGGAAACGTTATACATTAGCAAATTCCGTATATGGAATCAGCACAGATCCATGTCACCATCGTTAAAATAATTCATTCTCATCTAACTATGAAGATACATTTACTTATTTAGTTACCAAATTTAGCTGAGCATAGAGGGTATGTTCAGTTATTTTGATGATAAAATGTTGCTGATCATTTTGAGGTGATTAAGGTTAAGACTTCTGTGCTTCCCCTAATATTTACCGTAATTACTTAATTTGTGATAGTGATGGATTCCTTCTGTCTGGACCTCTGTCCTGTGGTTCATTGATCTAAGAAACGACTGGGACTTTGTTTTGACCCTTATCATAGGCCTCATCACAGAGTTTCCTGTAAAATAGAATAAGACTTTGAATGTTTCAGCTGCATATTGTCGTCTCTGGGATGGGAACGTGTATGACTTCTGTCACAGAGTTGCTAAAATGGCCAGAGCCACGAACATTTATCCCACCAGTCCCAAGACCTCATCTTGATTCCTGGCTGTTACTTTCTCTCATTTATGCACTTACCCATTTCTAGAATGTGATTCCAGCAGTACAGACCACATTGCCCCATTTAACAGAATAAATTTCACTAGTCTTCTTCAACTTTGGTAAATTTCCCTTTTGCCATGTTGCTATCATGACAATTCTATGTAGAAAACTGCCAGCTTCACATTGTGTTTGAAGTTACACCTGACAATAAGTTGTACCATTTCCCAGCGTGTCAGTTGCCCCAGGAAACATAGTGTGTTCATTCAGGAAGTAATAAACTGAGAAAAGGAACCAGCTTTAGGCTTACCCCAAATTTGCCCAGTTGCTATAAATTCCTCTGGGTCTATGTAACTTGAGACCCCAAAGGAGACCACAACCTTATTTACGTCACAAAAGTGTCATCCTGGGCCTTCCTAATTGAATTGAATTTCATATTCATTGTCTAAGTCCCAGAACTGCTAAGTTTCATAAAACCAGCCTTTTCCCCACTCCCTCCTCTCTCTTATATCTTCCATCAGACTACTTTTTTGTTTACTTTCTCTTGAAAATATCTGGGTAAAATTTGCTTAAATATGTGTGGCTAACATGTGCTGCGGTTATTTCTGTGGGTTTGCCAATGCCTCGTTTGACTTCAGAAGAAATAATTTGGTTACATTTATTATTGCCATTCTTTTCATATGTTCTTCTTATTCAACATTGTATTGATTATTTACAGTGAAAATAATTCACTGATGCAAAGATCTGATTTCTCTTAGGAATCCTGAAAACAAACAAAACAAAAAAACAAACAAAAAAATGGCCAAGCGGGTGTTTTGTACCCTGAACTTGGTGAAGGATGAAATTGTGATGTAAGCAGTTTTAAAGGATGATCATATATTTTAGTAATATTGTTAACTAATGGATCAGTTCATATTCAATCTGTTTGAAATTATGTTCACATTTATGCTGAAATAATATCAGTCAATTAGGCTAAAAACAAACCAAAGTTTAAAGAACAAAAATGGGGGGGGAAAGTCAGACATTTTGAGCATTTTCCTAGTTCTAGGAATAGAGCTTTAATTATCCTCATTTACCAATGACTTCTTCAGTTCTGTCATTTCAAATACTAAGAAAAAATCAAAGAATGAAAATCAGGTTTTCAGTCAATGACAGAGTGCAGCTTGATTTTTCAAATAAAGGAAAGCCACAGGTAGAAGGCAAGCATATATAAAGGCAAGTGAATATATATATACATACACACTGAAGGTGTACTGGCAGGTGGGGCAATAGCTCTCAAGCTGGAGCCAGAGGCCAGATCCAAATTCATCCAGTTATTCGTCAGATTCTGATAACCTTTTTCTGTGGAGCACAGCATGCAGGAGTGAGGAAGGATTGCTGAAGGAGAGTATAGCATCTTTCTGGTAATTAAGATCCTTTATTATGGTCCCCATTTAATTGTAGAGATTTGTCTGGCTTCTGTAAAACAGTGACCCCTTTCCCTGATTGCTTCAGACTTTCAGAAAAATTCAAGCATTAGAGTCACTGGCATATAATGTTAAGCATCACAGTGCAAGGAAAAGGGAAGCTGTCTATGGAAAAGTTGTCTCTATTAAGAGGCAGCTATAGCACATGTACAAAGCATGAAATTCTTTTAACAGAATGTTTCATATCCCTGAGTTCTTTAGAAGAATTTCTTAAGGGAACATCACTGACACAGAATGCTTTTTTAAAAGTAGAGAGTGAGATGCCCAGGTTCTCTCTGCTGATTTAGCGGCAACTCTTTTTCCTATTAAGGACTTGTTTTCTGCTTAGAAATACAACCAGAATCTGCCACTGTGGACTTGCCCTCAGTGGGGTTTAGGGGCATAACTAACCCTGCCTTATAGTAGTCACTGGATTCTTTATTAAACTAGAAAGTTTCTCACCCGGTTTTGGCAGTGCCTCTTTGAGCAGAACAAGGAAGGCACATGCCTACTTAGACGTTGTGTTTTACTTCTTGACAGTTTTTGAATAAAGGACGAATCTCCATTGGAGACGTTGGCATCCTCTCCAGGAACCATGTGGGAATAGAAAGAATTAAGCTGGAAGTAGATTGGTTTTGAGTGTTTAGGCAGCTTTACAGAGCCCTGTTGGCTTACAGCTGGGGTGCTGGATGGACATGAGACCCTACTTGAAGCTGTTTTCTGGTCAGTGTTCAGGTACACAGCACTTTAGTGTGGCTGTACTAAACCATGCCTGCGGTGTCTACCCAAGTGGTTTATGTTTTAAAAGAAGTGGGGAGGACGTCAGCCTTTCTGAATTATTCCAGCTTCAGAGATGGAAGTATTTTATTAGTCCATATACACAGATAGATATATCGCTACCAGGAAAACCTAATAAATTATAACGAAGGTCCTGTGTGTGGAACTTCTTAACATTCCCTGCTCCACAGAGTGCAGGGGAATGGCCAGGCAGGCTCAGGTGAGGCCATAGCCTCCACTCTGCATTTTTATGATGTGTTTCAACATGCCCTTTTTTGGTTTAACTATAACCAGGATATGATTTCCATTAGATTTTCCCCACAATGGAATGATGTGTGTATATAAAACAGCCAGCCCAGATGATGATAGTAAGACACTGACCACATGGCTCTAGTTTTTAAAAAATTGTGCACTTTGGAAGAGGAGTCCAATATGTGCACCTGTCTGTTTTCTTTCTGTTGAATCGCAAGGTTTAATGCAATCAGTAAGAAAGCAGGTGCCAGTTATGTCTGAGTGTAAAGGCCCAGAAACTAAAAACAAAAGCACCACTAGGGTTTTAGGGAAGATTTTTTTAGGTGTAACATAATCCAGATTAATTTATCATTTTGGTTGTGTTCCTGTGAAGGTCCAGGATTTGCCTATAATGTACCTCCCACCGCTCCCATCTCTGACCTAGAAATTATGTGCTTTTTAGAGAAACAGAATCAATTATGAATGAAACATCATGGAGGCCAATTAGTCCATTGGGGAACAGGGCAAAAAGGAAATAGTTTTCCGAGGCAAAGCATTGAAATTATATGTTTTATTGAAACCTTGTTTTATTTCTGTTCAGGTTGGTCATGTGTAAACGGCAGTAATGGTATTGAAAAAAGTGATTTCCATGTGTTATTTGGTTACATAGCAATTTGTACTGGGAACCTAAAAACTGCAGATACATATTCACTAACACGTCATATTACAGGGAGGGATGTTTTGCTACTCTGATCACGAACCTGGGAACAAGGACCTCCTGGGAGTTGAGGGAAAATATATGGACTGAAATTAGCCAAGTGTTAACAGCGCAAGTTTCATATGCTTGAACATGCTTTTACTACTTCATTCCTTTATACTCAGTACCCTTTGGCCTCAGTGAGGAAAATGTGGTGCTTATGGAAACAGAATCTGGCTAGTTATCTCCAGAATCTTTCTGCACACAAACACAGAATTGCAGTAATTTGGCTAAATGGTATGTAGCAATGTGCAATCCAGGGTTTTACAGGGGCATCTTCAGAGCAGGCTCTCTGCCGAAAAAATGTGAGAGGGACATTCTAAGGAATATTATTCAGGTTTCTTGCCCTACGAAGCCATTGTTCAAACAGGTCTGGGTCAAACCTGAAACTTGGAGGATTGAGTTTCTATTTCCTGGAATCCATTTTTGCTACACTTCTATGGAGGCTCCTCAATGCAAAGCACTACAAGTTTAGATTACTGAAAACATTTGTCAGAAATTATTTGTGGTCTTGCTAATAAGTCCATACCTTGTAGGAACATGACTTCCTGGGTCACCTGTATGATAAACTCATAATTTCACTCCAGTCATGGTACTGTCTGTTTTCAATGGGATCCTCGGTATCAGTGGACACATGATTTAGTCAAATTAGGAAGGAACCGGTAATGTAGTCTCAGCTGTAACTTCGACGTTTTTAGCTCTGCCTATAAGTATTGAATGTTGAAAGCAGGTCTCAGCCCCTCTATCTGTTAACATGATGGCCCTTTCCTAGATTGTGTAAAGAGTAATGAGAAATGTGTTAAGCAGTCCGAATGCCTTAGAAAGAGGTGCAGTACAAGGTGTGAAATACAAATGAACGCCAGCACTTAGCTCCTGCCTGATTTTTAAAGTATATACATGCCATGTGCTGTTTTTGACTATGGCCCTGCTCCTTTCTCATCACATACCTGTTAGTACACCTTCCCTCTCACCTAGACCCCTGTAGGAACTTCTCCACTCATCTCTCCACCTCTGCCTGTCCAAAGGCTACAGAATGAACCATCAATTTCATTAGTCATGGCCCTACTCAAAAAACCAACTTTCTCCATGACGTAAATGTTAAATTTTAAGTCCAGCCAAGGTTTCAATGGCTTCGCTGATAGGATTCATCATTATTTTATAGCTTTGTTAACTTGGCCTCATTTGTAATCTATGTCCCAGTCAAATTGAACTGTGTCCTTTCATTGAACATGACGTTTTATTTTCCTACCTCCACCAAATCGTTTGCTTTTCCCTTTAATGGAAAACCTTCTCCACCTACAACCATCTACCTAATTCTCCTTAATAAGTCAGTCACTCTTTAAACATATCTCCTGTCTTCACACTTACTGCTACATTCATACCCGGCCAATCTAATTGATTTGTATTTCCTGTTGCTCTTGTAAATATGATGCCTGTGTTTTATTGGGTTTCCTTGCTGGTTAATGACGATACCCAATCATACCGTCTTTAAATAATGATTGTTTAACCTTTCACTTCTTAATGTTATGGTACTACTTTTTATTTATTGACTTTAATAGCAATATTAAAAAAGTCAGTATCTTTTGCATATTTCTGGCATTAATAGGAATCCCTAGAGTTTCAATGTTAAATATGATTTGGGTTATTAGCCAAAAGTTGAAATTTTTATGATATATAGAGTATCATTCTAATTCTACTTTTAAAGCCCTATTATGAAAAAAATTATAAGTGAATATTTTTGCATTTTTATTTTAAACAAATATAAGCATGTATTTAAAATGTATATAAATAATATATATTTAAATATGTATATTAAGCATTTATGAAAGTACAAGGTATAATGTAATGAATTTCCGATAGCTATCACTCACTTCAGCAACTACCAGTTTTGTTTCGTCTTTACTTACTTCCTTCATCTCAGTAGTTTGAAACAAATTCCAGCCATCTCATTTAAGGCATAAATATTTCAGTATGTAGCTCTAAAGGATAAGGGCCCTTCTATTTTTAAACAGTCAGAATATGTTTAACAAACACAAATTAAGGATAACTTCTTAGTATTATTAATTACCAATCAGCGATCAGATGTCCTCCCATAAATATCAGGATCCAAATAAGGTTCACACATTGCAATTGCCTGATAATTGTCTTAATTCTCTTGATTATCCATATTTTGAGTTTCTCCCTTCGTTAACTCTTGTCTAGCTTTAGCTGTAGTTCCTATCTCTCCTTTTGTCTTTGTGATTTGTTTATTTTTTAAGAAACCAGTCTGTTTGCCCTGTCGAGTTCTGCATAGTCTGGATTTTTGTGGGCTGTATTCCATGGTATCTTTTATTATGTTCCTCTGACCTCTGAACTTCCTAATAATTGGTAGTTGCATGTGGGCACTTGATTAAATTCAGGTTTGATTTTGGCATTAAGACTATGGTATTACAGAAATTGATTCTTAGTTCCATCAAATGTCAATTCCGTATCTTTCACAATAACCATATGGCTCTTATCTTTGGATATGGTATGCCTTCTTAAATGTGTTGGATAAGATAACGAATGTGCCTCATGCCTTTTCTCCTTTGGCCTTCCATTTCGAAATGTTTCACTTTCTTTTCTCTCTTTCATTTCGAAATGTTTCACTTTCATTTCTAAATATATCTTAGTTGAGGAAGAAAATAATCTGTGTCAGTAAATGTCACATGATAATTTCAGTGGCCCACTGAATAACTGAACCCTTGATCGTTCTTGGCAGTTTTGTCCTCTTTGTTTTGTTTAGTGCACAGAATTTTTGACTGGTTCTAAAGGTAACAGGCCAACATCTTTTAGATTGAGAGTGACTTCCCAACCAAATCAATGCTGGTAGAAAATGCAGGGTACCGTAAAAAATGTGTTCCTTCTCCATTTAGCCTGATGAGATCTATAAATATATCAAATGAAGCCAATCAAATGACTGCTAATATTTACTTTGTAGGCTAAATGGATTTTACTCTTGTAGAATAGGTATTGATAGAAAGAGATTCAAGGGACAGCTTGAAAGCTTGTGAATTCCTGGTTATGGAAATTTTATGTTCATATAAAACTGTCGGTGATTAGATTGGTAGACAATATATGGCAGAACTTGATTTCTGGGATTGGTTTCTTAGCTAAGAAAAGATAATTGGCTTTGTGAAGAAGAAAAAGCAGCCTCCTTTTAACTCCATTCCATCAGTTCTCTACTATGGGAAGATATTTTCCCTATTCTTGAGAAAAATTAGGACACCTTACTAGTCATTTATGTCATTTAGCTGTTGCCCTCTAGGAAACAGTAAACTAGGATGATTAAACTGTGTCATGAGCGAAACGCACTTTCGGAAGAAAAGGGGAGGAAAAAGCAACTTGTATGTTTGAAAATAACCTTCCCTGACAATTTTATTTTTCTAAGGATAACACTATCTAATGATACCAGATCATTTGCTCAGCAACTGCTGGGAACTTAGATTCTCCTTTCTGTTTCGCTATAAATGAGATCAGTCTTAGAACAAAAAGTATAATTTTATTTTATGAAGAGAAGCACCAAAGGTCACTTTTCATTCTGCTGAGGAAGGAAGAAATATAATAGGAGGGTCCACTCAGAGGGCTTTTAAGGGAAAGAAGACTCTAAAGGCAATCTTAGTAACCTGTTTCAGCCTAATAAACATTTAACAAAACAGAAAACAAGCATTTCCCAATCCACTTGTGTGACCTTGGACAGCCCTCTCCTCGCACTTCCGTGGATTCTTAGCTAGAGGTATTTTATTGAGGACTACGGAACTGTTCTTTTGAGGTGATTTGTACAATTCTTCTTAAAAATGAGGATCACCTCTGCAGTGGGGAAAGGTTCTTTCCAGTCCCCTAGCTCTGTGTGCACACAGACAACGCCACAGCCCCGGGTTAGGTTAATCCCTGTTGATCTTTGGTGTCAGCCTGTTCTTTAGACAAACTGCCACCTTGTAGGTCCTCTAAGAAGCTCTCAGTGAGTCCAGCTTCTAATTTCAGTCCTGAGGCCCATTCATGCAAAATAAGAAGTCAGATGCCCCAGTTCTACCTTAGAAAGTGCAGGTGCCATTTACGGTCTCTTAATCTTTCTCTAGCTTCCTTTTTTGTTTCTTGAGCAGAGTTCAGTGGAGGAGAGAGGTCAAGAGAAGTGGCAGGGTGGGCTCTGCGAAACTCCAAGTCAGTTCCACAGGTTTCTTTCCTTCCCCTTTACAAATGCGTATCTGCTCTGTAGCCAAGGACTACATTACTACTCCAAAGGCTGACCCAGAATGGCAATGTTTCTGTGATTCCGAGCCCAGGTCTGGACTGCTCCTTTGGAAAACTAATGCCCACCTATCATTCCCTTTGCATCCATAGAAGCTACAGTAAGTTGCACAGCTTTTCTTGCTGAGCCTGTGCTCCAGACCTTCATTTTCAAGAGCCACATAAAGCATTTTTTCCTAGTAGCCATTCCTAGTACCTAATTCCAGAGGAGATAAGCGTTTTTAACTGGGAGATTAAAGAGCAAGAAAGCATGCAGATTTCTTAGGTCATAGACATTGAAGCTATCACAGCTAAGGTTTAGGAAAAAAAGTAGTTTTGTAGTAATTGGCAGCTTTTAAATTAGAATATCAAAATATTTTTATTGCAAAAACTGCATACTCTTGTTTAGTTTATTTTTCTGCAAAGTAATCATTAAGAAGGTCCAGGAAAGGGCTGGTGTGAACTCACTCAGTGAGGACAGGATCTCAAGATTGTTCCTTGGGGCATACTCTGTAGCCAGGGCTAATCCCTGCTAATTGTCAAAGAAGAACAGTGAGCCTCGTTATCAGAGATTTGCATTGGTGTAATGGCCCTGGTCTGATGGTGCTGTCTGCTTCGCTGATAAGGAAAACTGCTCCTTAAAACGAGCAAGAAAGTAAGCCATGGCAAACAAGCAAGAAAGTAAGCCATGGCATTCAGCAGTATTTTCTTTTTGGCCTGTCTGGCAGAATTCTCTGGGAAATATTGAGTAGATTCCATGGGAAAATATTCATTAATGAGCAGAGGACATTTAATTTTTCATCAATTTTTTAGCCCTTCTGTGTGATATACCAAGATGTGTAGTAGTGTGTGATTTTCAAAATAAGTTATAATTTAATTCTGTTTTTAACTTAACGTTTGGGAAATCAGACACTTTTGTATTCTATAGTTGTTGAAGTGTTGTAGCAACACACTATTGTAAATCTATTTAACTTGTGTACCTTGGACGTTTAGCCAGTAATATTAAAGATGTGTGTGTAGGCTGAAAGCTGAACTACTCACATATTTAAGATAATAATAGTATTCTTTGCTTTTAACTTGAATGTCCAATTTAATTTTGTAAGCAGATTCAGTAGTTATTTATTTTAAAAATCCATTGAACTTCCCAGTACCAACAGTGAATCCTGCCTTAAACCATGGCCTACAGTTGATAGCACAACTATAAAAATGTGCTTTCATTAACTGTCACAAATGGACCACACCAGTCATCAATGCAAGGTGTTAATAAAAGGGGTGGTATATAAGACTATCCTGTATTTTATGTCTGGTAAAAAATAATTAGTGGTTATAAATTATTGGCATTCATGATGGCGTTAAATTAGACTATTGATGTTTGCTAAATGTTTTAAAAGTCATTCATTGGTTCGCCCTCCAGATTAAACCAACTCTCTTAACATTTTGTAAAAGAATATTTTGCTAAAAAATAACGGTGAAACTTGCTTATGTATAGTTCCAGAGTCTGAGCAGATGTGTTTTTGCCCCTCTTTGTCCACTATTTATATCATAAGTAATAGTAACAGTATCATCTGTTTGTGTGCAGTGTTGGAACTGACAAAGTACTTTGACAAAATTCAGCGTCCTTGTGATAGCTCATCTTTGCAGCTGAATTTACCGAGGCAGGTGGCTGGGCACAAGTCACACAGCTAGTCGACAGGCAAAATGGAGCCTTGGGTGGGTTAGAGTCTTCTCAGCTAAATCTAGTGTTCACCTCACTACATTTTTTTTTATTTAATTCATTTTTTAAAAAAATATTACATTCAAAAAATATGAGGTCCCATTCAACCCCACCACCCCCACCCCCTACTCCCTCCACAGCAACCCTCTCTCCCGTCATCATGACACATCCATTGCACCTGGTAAGTACATCTCTGGGCATCGCTGTACCCCATAGTCAATGGTCCACATCATAGCCCAGACTCTCTCACGTTCCATCCAGTGGGCCCTGGGAGAATCCACAATGTCCTGTAGTTGTCCGTGAAGCACCACCCAGGACAACTCCAAGTCCCAAAAACGCCTCCCCATCTCATCTCTTCCTCCCATTCCCCGCACCCAGCAGCCACCATGGCCACCCTTCCCACACCAATGCCATATTTTCTCCGTGGACCTTGGCTTGGTTGTGTCCATTGCACATCTATTTCAAGTGGGGGCTTAGATTCCACATGGATACTGGATGCAGTCCTTCTGCTTTCAGTCGCTACATTTTATCAACATAAGTCACTGCTTAGGGACAACTGTTCAAGATGTTACAGTGTTAAGCCCCCTTAACTCTAGTTGTTATTGTCGTGTCTTGCACACCATAGCTAGTAGGTAAAGAAATGCAGAAGGGAGGGAGGGGAAGAGAGAAGCAGGGAGGGGAAGGATGGAAGGAAGGAGTATTGCTGTGTAGTAAAGGATTTTTTGAGGAATTCCTAAGTGATGGTCTTGGTCTCCAGTCTTTGACTGAGTAAAAGAACTGCCCATTTTCCCTGGGCTGCCCCAGTCTAACCTGTATTGCCGAGACAGACCAACCCTAGAGTGAAGCGCTCTAAAGTGCATTTTTGGGTAACAAGTCACTGCCTTGTTTATTATAATGTTGTAGTTGCGAGCACACCAAGGAAAGTGTCTTTGGGATAAAGTGTCCATATAAATGGCAAATATTAAAATAAAGGAGTCATATTTAACAGACTTCCTAGTTGCTGTTCATTTAGTTGGCCCTTACCGGAAAGATAAGTTCCAGATGGTGATAAACTAGTCACCAAGGAGAGGGAGGCAGAGTTTAAGTAACTGAGTGTGTGAAATCTACTTAACCTGCTCCACAGAACAACTATTGAGGCTCATCTCTTACACACGGGAACAATCCTATCTGCTCACCCTTTAGCTTTATCTCTAATAAACTCCCCCAACAAGAGTACTGTTCCTGTAATTTTGTTTAAGGACCTGCCTTGTCTGTTTCTTTATTTTCCAGCCACATTACCATATGGAAACAGATTGAGCAATATGGCATGTGCAAGCCAAAGAGAAAGGGTATTGCTGCAGAATTTCTAGGCTTGCTTAGAATTGTTCGCTGTGTTCGACTAAGGAGTGTAAAAGAAACCTGGCAGGGTCAAGGCCGGTATAACACACCATCTCCAGCCCAGGTTCCTGTCAGCATTGCTCCGTATTCCTGTGCTGAGTTGATGGTTCCCAGCAGCTGTCCTCAGTCAGTTCACACTTTGATCAACGGGGAGTTAAGTGCTGCTTTACAATGCCTGGATCATTTTTTTGATCTCATCGCTACTAAGAGATAAAAGTGCTACTTCATTTCCTCCAACAGTATTTATTCACTACCAGACATCCCATGCCTAGTTTCCAGGAATGAGACAAGAATTTTTCAGATGAACATGTTATAACCGGGCACTGCAGGGTAGGATAATCATCAGGGAGAAATATTTGTAAAGGACTAGAAATAGGTATTATTTCTTGTTTTAGTATTTATTCATCTATTGATTTATTATGGTAATCTCCCCAGATCAGAAAGTCTAAGGAATAGGTATGATGTAACTAACTGTTGCTTACATCACTGCTACTCTTCATTGCTAGTTGACGATTTATACGGAGCATCTGATTCGGGAAGGGGATGCTGGTTTTATTCTTAGTAAAAGTCTCAAGATATGTTCTGAAAGAGTCTCTTGCAGTGTTTGTTTCTCAGCTTGGGTGAGCCGAGGTCTTAGCGACCTGTCAGGGAGGCAGTAGGGTTAGCTTTCCCAGGCAGCAGAAGAGGTGACAGCACACGGCAGGGGGTCCATTCAGCACTGTCACTGGGACAGCAAGGACACCCTGTCCCATTTTTCATCTCATTGGCTCCTGTCTGCAGTTCAAAGTCAGCATAAAACCTGTAACATTTCAGGCAAATTTGCTTCTGATATTTTAAAAAGCAGTCACCATGGATAAAAATATTAAAACAGCACCTAGGTAAACAGTTTTTTTACATGAGGACATAATATTATGTTAAAATGATATGCCACATGAAGTAGAGAAATGTTTCCTACTCTATGACTTTGCAGATCAAACAAGGCAAGTTATGTTCCCCTGTTTCTGATGGAGATATTGAAGTGTAGCTGGAAATCGAGGGTGAAATCCCCTCTCCCCCTTCCCTTGTCCCAGTGGTTTGGTTTGTTTGGTTTGGAGACCTGTGAAGGCTGCCCTGAAATGCATTTTGAAGAGGCATTTTTGTTGGAGTAATAAAAAAATCATGACCCACTTCTTAAGTATCCCATAGTACTGATTCAAGTATAGTAAGCATCTTATAAATTCCCATATTTCCACCATTGTGGTTTTAATCTGTTTGGTAAGTACCAAAATCAAGACTTTCCCCCTCCCTGCCCAGGAATACTTGCTCTTCACTAAGTGCTAGTTTTGTGCTAAATCCTTTACCTAGATTAATTATAACCCCTACAAAAAGCCCATGAAATTGCTCTTACCCTGTGCCTCTAAATGGGAAATTGGAGCATCTCGGTGGCATCTCGGTGGACATTCTTAGGGACACAGAACTAGTAGGAGATGGGTTTAAATCAAGATCTGTCTCCTGGGTCCAATTGTTTTGGCTGTCCTTCGCTGTGACAACTAAGAAGCCTGCTAAGATCTGTGCCTGAGGCAGGAGAAGAGGCAAGAAAGACCTGGAGTAACTCCAGAGGCTGAATTATTCTGGAGTTGATTACTCTGATCAGTGGTGGTAAAAATCAAGTAAAGTAAAAGAAGAAATTGGGTTAAAAGCCACAAAAAATAGTGACTCTTGAAGAAAATGAAAAAGAAAGAAAGAAGAAGATGGAAAAATAAGGTCAAGGAAAAGCAAGCCAGAGTATCTGAAGCACATACTCATACACTCAGAATAGAAACTGGGAAGGAAGATGAAGGATGAGAGAGTCAATAGATAAAAAAGGAATTTTTATTTGTGTAAAGATTGATTTTTTTTTGTTCTCAGAGAGTACATGGAATCTTCGCTGGCTTGATATATTTGTTTTGCCTTTCTTCCTGATATCAGTGATAAACAATGTTTAAATTAGACACTTTTTAGTGGCTACTGAGCACTGCCTGTGGTGCTTCCAGTGATGATGGTGGGTGGTTTGTATACTAAAGGCCCAGGAGAATTTACCTTCATGTGGTCCACGCACCCAGTGCTGGAAGCGCCGCTTTCAACTTCACATCCTTATAACTGTAACATTACAAGTGACCATCAAGCTTACTGCATGAAAGATGTTGTAAATCCAAATTAAGCCTTGTTTCTACTCCTCATTCAAAATAGTTGAATTTTATAGTGCTTTTTTCCACATTTGCAAGGATATGAAACTTTGTTTCCTCAAAATTATGTCAGGCATTCAGCAATGTTCTTCTATAGTTAGAGTAGAAGTTTTGAATAGAGCGGCTTCTGGTCTGTATGTTAATATAAATTCAATTAATGATATACATTTTTTTCATTAGGAACTGATAAGCCACTTTATTTTTTCCTTGCTATAGGTTATGTCTAAAAATATAAAGTCAATATACCTACAAAACACAATTTCCAAATACTTTATTAGTTGCTGTTAATTAATTGATGTCTAAATTGATGTCTAAATAAATCTGCATTGATGTGATTTTAAATCATTAGTTTTGCAAACTACATAGAAAGTATATATTTACTTAATGATAAGAGATATTCTCTTTTCCAACTACATTAGAAGATAAAATATTGGTCATTAAAACGTAGAGTCCTTTTTCCTCTTTAATTATAATTAGTTTAATTAATTCACTCTATAATTAATTATTTTTGTAATCTAACTCTATTTAATTATACCAGAAAGTAGTTAACTTCTTCGCAGTTGTTTATTAACCTTAAAAGTTTAGTGACATCCACTGCACCATGTATGAACTCTTCTTTCAAAAGAATGTAAGATTAAAGACTGCTTAGAAGGTAGTAAAATAGGTGTAAACCTTTCGTCTTCTTAATTTCCTTTGCAGCTACATCTACATCTACCACTGGGACAAGCCATCTTGTAAAATGTGCCGAGAAAGAGAAAACTTTCTGTGTGAACGGAGGCGAGTGCTTCATGGTGAAAGACCTTTCAAATCCCTCAAGATACTTGTGCAAGTAAGGAAAGAAATCTTCTCTGTGTGGCTTATGTCCATGACCGCTTATTTCAGATGATTCCATGTTGCATAATGTATTGTTGTTGTTGCTGCTGTTTCCAGTTTTTTTACATTACATGCTGTGTAATTTGTAGAGTGGTTTGAAAAGTTCACACCATTTTTAGTCTCCTTTGTTTATATGCAGTTTTGTTCTTTTGCCTTATTTTTAATGTTGTTGGGTTTGTTGTCTTTTGGTTTTTTTTGATTTTTGGTTTTGCCTTCATGTTTACAGTGTTGCTTTTCCTGTGGTTTTCTATAATTGTTACCCAGAAGAAATATGCAAATATCATAGAAGCCTATACCATTCGATACATACTCCCATCAGTGTGTGCATTAAGATGTGAGATAATGTTCCTTTCTTACCCCAGGGATCTCCTGCACATGACTAGGGCAACCAAAGGAAGCAGAGAGGCAGGCTGTACTGACCCATCTTTTACATTTGAGATTGTCTTATGGTTTCATAACTATTTTTTTAAACAATGTAATTTAGGTAGCTCTCACTAGTGAAATAAACAGTGAATGCTCGTGTTTGGAAATGCACTTAGCATGGGTAGCAAGCTTCACCATGTGTAAAAGGCAGTGTTCTTTCATGCTCTGCAGTTACTTACAGATAAATCTGGAATGACACTATCCAATGTCTTGGAATTTGATGCACCACTAAGAAGCATCAAATTTAATCTCATTCAACAAATAGAATAAGACAGTGATAATAACTGTGTTAAAATTTTAAACTTACAGTAAAAATCAGTAGAGCTCATTGAAAAACATTATACCATGCATTTAAATATCTATTGATATTTAGTCTCTATGAGTTATATGGACTCCTATAATTTGATGTGGGTAAAAGATGTTTGATATCTCATTAAAATAATGAAAAATACACACTTATTTTGCGGTTGACCAATCGCTGTGTCCCGAAACCTGGGTACTTTAATGGTATTCCTTTAAAGATGTAGCTTTAAAACATTGAACAAATTGTAAAGGCAATTTGGAAATGTGCAAAGGATACGTTGTGCTAAAGTAGCCATGCTTGACTTAAATGAGAAAACACTACCCATCATTGAAATTGTCATTTGTTCTAGAACAACATCGTGTGACTTTAAATATTGACAATGAAAAGCAAGTATGGGAGGGAAGCAGTTGAGTTACTAAAAATAATACCTAGCAGAATTTAAAAAGTGCAAAGACAAGGCCATTTCCCTTGTTCCCATCATTTAAATAGTATATGGATATTTATGTGCCAGTCCTAAGAAAGTATCAATTATGTTCGTAACTAATAAAGTGCTTCTTAAATTAATGGCATATGTTTTAAAACCATAACACCAACCACAAATGCCATTTTGTAGGATGTGTTTTGCTGCTTCCTTACTGTAATAGACATGGGCTTCTCCGTGGTATATCTCATGGCACCTCATGGCTACAGGCAAGATCCCCCCAGAATTGTTCTTTCTTGTCCTCAAAATCTCTAGGCTTAAAGCAATAAAAATGAGTGCTAGAAGAAGACAAGTTTGGGAGGTTATCTGGCTGAATTTATGGATGAAGATGGAGTAATTTATAAAAAGAAATATGATCTGGTATAGTGACTAAAATCCAGGAATCAGAGTAGAATTCTAATCCCAATTACTAGTTCAACGTGTCTTTCATGGAGATGGGTAATAGAAGCCAAAATAAAATGATAGGTAAAAGTGCCTCGAAAATTTTATAGCAAGATATAGATGAAAGCATATTTAGAAAAGAAGTTCTTTCAAGGTCTGAATTATCTCATATGACTATCTCTGTTTTATTTCAAAAATTATGTTAGTGACTCACTTTCAGATAATACAAATACCAAATCTATAAACCTATACAAAAATTAAAAATCTGCTAGATTCAGTCTTGGTCCTGCCAGTTAACAGTGGATATGGCACCCTCACATTTATAATACATAGTTAATTGGGATGAACTAATTTTATAGTTTCCTATAAGATTTTCTCTAATCACATTTGAAAATACCAGAAGCTGAGAATTATAATCTGTAAAATATGAGGCTCATTTATTATATGGGGAAACCTTGTTATTCTTTCCTAATCTTAGGCATACAGTGTAATTGTGTTTTAATAAATTTCCTTGAAAAAACAAGTAAGTTAGAGTTCCTTAAATTCTTCTCCTTTTTAAACAATTATTCCCATATTATCTATGTCTCATATTTTTACTTCTTTAGAAAAGCATCTGAGATCACTATATTTTCATTATAATGAAACACGATCATTTTTCATCATAGCCTTTTCAGAGATTTACAAGCTGAGTGAGTATATGTGATAGTTTCTTAATACCTCTAAGGAACCAGTGCAGTTATTTCCACATATTAATTTCAACTATTCCATAGCCCTCCCACGTCCTGTACAAAACATGCAATTACTTAAGTGCTGTTCATTTGTTCCGTTTTGGTGTTGTGCCAACAACTATAATTTTTCTTAACCTACACAGTTTTTCATTAAATGTTAAGCCCAATCCAGGGAAAAAAGCATAATACCGCTATATTTGTTGAATCTTTAAGTGAAATATCTGTTGCTTCTCTAGTAACTCTTAAAGCAGCATACCTTGAATGAATGCTCTGCATTTCCCAAGCTCATATTCTAGTGGGTCATCCTTGCCTTCTGGTCTCAGCAAATTGGCATCACCCTTTTGTTTTTTTTGCGATTGGAATATTTCAGGAAAGTGTTAGAGATTATTACTCAATCTTGTAGGAAAGAAGATCTTTGACATTTATGATTCTGATAACATGTTTTTTCTCCTTTTGGACCATGACTGTTGCTGATGCAACAAAGCCACCCGGTACCTTGGAGGAAGAAATAGAGTATATTTAAATATCCAGAATATTTCAGTGCTGTTTTTTTTCTTTTATTAGAGAAGTTGTGGGTCTTCAGAACAATCATGAGTAAAATACACCACCCCACCACCAGCGCCTTGCACTGCTGTGGAACATTTGTCACCATTGATGCTAGCACATTTTTATTATTGTACTTTTCATTGAAGTTCATGGTTTAACTTAGCCTTCACTGTTTGTGTAGTGTAGTCCATTGGATTTTATTAAAATTTTTATAGTTCTGTTGCCATATATACAATTTCTAATATTTCCTCTTTTAATCGTATTCAGATACATATTTCAGTGCTGTTAATTGTGTTCACAATATTGTGTTACTATCACCACTCTCCATTACCAAAACATTTCCATATTCCAAATAGGAATCCTGTACATATTAAGCCTTAACTTCCCATTCCCTGTCCCCAGGAGACCAGGCCTGATTTTTTTGTTTTTGTTTTTTGTTTTAATGAAAGAGATAAGCGTATGTGTGTTTTTAAATGCCTGTAGTAAAAACATATAACATTAAAAAATAATCACTGCTGAGATTTAAAACAAAGGCATACAGTATATCATGTCCTTATGATAATATATTATTCTCCAGACCACTTGAATAGAAACAGAAAACATAAAAATGGTGCATTGGCTCATCATGGTCTGGTCTGTAAGGCCAGTTCATAGTTTCCATATGGCCCCTCTGTCTCAAGCAAAACATAGCTGAAGCCTGAGCCACATCATTCAAAGAAAGCTTCATCCCTGACTAAAGACATGACTCAGAAACACCACAAGCACGGAAGTTTCCAAGTAGTCTCTCCGGTCACCTAATCCATGGCTATCTTCTTGGGAGTCGAGGCAGAAGATTTTACAGCAAATCACTTTTGTCTCTCAGTTGAGAACAAGGTGTTCCAAATGGATTAACCATGTAGTAGTTAAACACTTCTCAGAGGAGATATTTGCTGGTTACTTGGACATCCCTCTGGGGACCATACGGCAATTTCAGGGGTGATGCTTATCTTTTATTCTCTTCTCTGTAGAGTAGTTCAAATTTTTTTCCTGAAGAAAAAAGGGTTACTACTCTAAATTACATAAAGATGAGAAAACACTCATTCTTTTTTTTTTTTAACTAGATGGTGCCTTATGTAATCCTGTGTTTCAAAGAAAAGAAACAAGATAACCCGAATATGAAAGTTTTCAGTTTCCTCTCTGCTTTTTTTCCCCTTGTTCTCATCAGTCTATGTTCTTCTGAGGAGTTGCAGTGAGAGCTATTTTTAGGAACTATTGCTGTGATCTTATTTAATCTAAAAATTATTTTATACTAGGCTGTGTTTATTAATACAATATTTGTTCAGTGGACAGATGTAACTTCACCATGAGGGGATTAGCTATGTAACCACCAATTTTGGTGAACAATTTTGATTTGTTTCTCTTTAACCCTCTGAATAATCTTTTTACTTATAGCATAGAGTTAATATGTTCTCCAAATTTCTTCCCAGGGACTAAGTGAAATTAAATGAGTTCATTTCTGCTAAAGTACTTTTAACTCTGGGGAAGCAAGGTTTTTATTTTTTCTTATAGTAAAAGTAAGTGGTGGTATTACATACTGTCTGTAGACACTGGGAAAATACACCTGCATTAACTGATTGTGTGATCCCAGTTAAACTCCATGATTTAATTTTATTTAACAAATGTAGTTTCTGTTTGGTTTGGTGGGGCCACCAGCTAGCTTTATTATGATTTGATAAATCATTTAATATCCCTAAACATTAGCTTTCTTCTATGCAAAAACAAAACAAAAGCAAAACACAAAACCTGGGAAGATGGGAGGTGCTTTCAAACATTAACTTTTAAGATTTTGCATAATTAATTTTTATGAAACTTATACAATATGTAAGGTCCCATATTATGCATTATTTTAGGAGACAGTTATGAGAAACAGGTAACTAGGAGATAAAGCCCAAACAAATGTGCAATAATAAACTAAACTCAATATTAATTAACATTTGTTTGTAGAGTAGCTATATCAATGCCAGGTGGTTTTTAACACAGAGAGAAATATAAGCCATGGTCTTTGGCTTCCGTAAACTTAGCCTGTTTGGGAAAATCAAAGAGCTAAAATAATAAATCAGAGTATTCCTGATTGTACATTGCTTATTATTAAAATCATCAAGATTCAACTGGAATAAGTTGGGAATGACTTTATAAAAATAGCCATAAATTATGGAGTCTTCCCTGTGGAACAGGCAGGTGTTGAGATTGCAGCGATCCTTTTTTGCACTTAAGAGTCACCTGCAAACCTGGATTGGCAGCTTTCCCCTGGGAAGGGAAAACAAAACAAAACAAAACAAAACAACCAAATTAGACAATGAACCGGCGTATGAGCATTGAACCAAGCAGAAGACTTAAAAACATTGTGATTGCTAATAGGGACTCATAGTAGTTTCTTGAGCTGGAGAGTGACACCATGAACATTGCTGATTTTGGGGGAAGAGAGACTTCCATAAGGCCTAGAGAAAATTGGGGACTAGGTTCAATGGAGGAGAGAAAGGCAAAGATACTTCCTAAGATTAAAGCTTTATAAAATCCTGAACTAATAATAATCATGATAGTGATGATAACGTTTATGCTATTTATATAAAGCTAGATTAACAATTAAATGAAGGACTTATGGTTCAAAATCATGGTTATGTCCTACGGTCTCATCATCGTGATTATAGAAAGATAAATTTGGAATAGATAAAAGGGATATATGTTGGGCTGCAACTCCCAGTCCATAAGAACAAACTGCTTCCTGCAACTTAATTCCAGCCCAGAGAGAGTTCCTTCTTCAGAACCAGTGTTACACGTTTGTAGCACTTTTCTGTTCTTGAACCCTAAAACATTTAACAGATGGAGGCAGCATTCGTGAGAGAGTGGGTAGGATTCTAGTGGCGTAGATCTAGATAAAAGTTCTTCTGGGGACCATGTCTTCAATTCTTTTTGGGCCCTCAGATGTCTGCAATCCTACTCTGTGTTTACTAGCAGAGTAGTACCTAACCTTGACTTTGACTACCAAGGTAGATTGAGGGAAATACTTTTTTTCTTTAAAGAACCAATTTAGGTGCAGTCTTGCCTAAAGTCAGCTTGCCTTTCCCTCTTCATGTGTCTCATAAAATCAACCAGCCAGCCACATGGATTTGTTTAGCAATTTCTGTGAGCCATTCTCTGTGCTAGGATTGGGGATGAAGTGATGAGTAAAAAAAGACTGATGACTGCCCTCATGGAGCCTATAAGCTATTAAGAATGCTAGGGCTATTTCAAGTAATTGAATTATTTTAAATCGTAGGTGTGCTGATTGCTGTGAAGGAGATAATTTAAGGGGCAACCTCAACGAGTCAGAGTCATAACATCTGTGGAAGAAAACTTCTATGCAGTAGTCTTTCCTAGCATGCTGTTTATTTAGAATAAATTCCCAATTTTCAAATATTCATATTAAATGTTGACGTACAAAATGACTATTTAGGTTCTTCGTCATAAAAAGAGGTAGGGAGAGTAGAAAGAACTCTAAAGCGCCTCTGAATTGCTCAGCTGTTCGATCAGACAGGAAAGAGCATCCTCCAGAGAGGAAGACCAAAGCACAAATTAGCAGTCAATATGTCATTGTGTCAGAATGACGTGGAGATGTATGGGATGTAGATTGATCCCATATCCGATGGAATAGTTTGACCCCAAACTTAAAAGATGCATCATGTAGAATAAACACTGGGGAGGGCTTTAGCCTGCAGATGAGCGTTTCAGAACAAGCTGTACAAACAACGGCGGAAGGGCAGCAGGGTTCAAGCAAGCACTTAATTCATAGGCACTGCCGCCCTCATTGGGATCGCGTGTCCTAGACACTGAAAACTCACATTCGAGAGCCAGGACAACTTAGATACGTTTTTTCCCCACGTTTACCCATGAGTCCAGTATGGCCACTCTATGTATCCCGTTATCTCCTGGATTGGAAACTGGTCCCCTGATCCTAATAAAAAAGAAAAGAGATGATACATTAGAGCTGAATAGTGACGGGGAGGGTATGGGGTTGGATCTGAAGGAAACATTATTGGAACGTTTTATATTTAATATTTTTTTAATGATTTAGAAGAGGACAGCCCCTTGGGAAATAAATGTCTTCTGCAGATGATACCAAAAGGAACACTAAAACGCAAATTAGAAAAGCATATACAAACCTCAAGAAATTTCTCTTGTAGGTAGATAACAGAATGAGGTTCATCTTGGAAAAATGCAGACTAATAGGAATAATACATTTGGGAAATAATAATCTACAACACAGATATTCATCCAGTGAGTGGGCGACTTCTGGCCAGAATGCTGAGCAGACTACAGGGTAAGAAAAGTCAGCATTTGCAATATGATACTGCAGAAAAACAGTCCAGCACAAATATGCAAGCCAGTACGTACACTGCCAACTCTGGTTTACACAGAGAGAAGGTGAAAGGCCTGACGTTTATCACTTCAAGCCACAAATATTCCTCAATGTATATTTTTTGACATTTCCATTATTTAGTATTTGTAAAATAGTCACCAAACAGATGCTGTGTGATATAAGAGGAAACACTCCAACTAGAGCTGAAGAAGAGCGAAAAAAAAAAAGCATACTTTTCTTTTTTAGTCATAGTCTTTTAAGATTGTCCAAATATTTCATTGTGGAGTGGTGACTAAAGAGAGGTAGAATATCAGATGGACCTTTTCTGTCTTCCGCTGTTGAATCAAGAGAGGGCTGATGGAAATTAATGAAACCAAGAAATAAGGAATGGAAGAGAAAATGGGCCTAAGGAGGGTTTATAAATTGAGCATAAATTATAAATGGTTTTTAAAATCCTCTAACCATAAATAACCAGAAGCTTCTCGGGCCATCTGTGGATATCTTTGAATATGTCTAGAGACTCCACAAATAAAAAAGAAATAATTTATTCGATTAGAATATAAGAATGTACACAGCACTAAATTTATTCTCAAAGGCCATGAATTCATGGTTGATCACAAGTAGACATAACAGTGTGTCGAGGTTATTATTGAAATTAGCTTTTATTTTGCCAGCGCCATGCTGAAGTCTTGGCTGGTAGATTGTGCCAGTTTATTGACTCTTAGGTCAGCTGGTATTTCAGGACAACAGGATTTAAATCTAAGATAGTAAACTTATTGTTGAAGAGTAATAGACTCTTTTCAGGATTACAAAAGCAATGTTCAAGGTTTTTATTTAGGGGAGGGAGAGTCTATGAAGAGGGCCCCCAGACTTCCTGTTTTTAAAAACAATACTTGGAAGTCCACAGAGGAGAATGAATTTCTAGTTAAATCTATACATGGCAAATCAATTTTCTGTGTGAAAGTCTCCTTTGATACATGTTTTGATTGGACTTGGCAGTCTGATCCTACCTCAAGTTCAGTTTAACAAACATTCTTTAAATGTCCTTTGTGAGCCAGGCACCCACTGTGCTGGGAATTAGAGATATGAAAGAGTCAAAGTGTGGTTGCTATCCTCAACCTGCTCCTGACCCAGTAGAGGAGAAAAATACAGAAGCAGATTATCACAACACGGGTAAGTGCAGTGAAGGGTATCAGGACAGCATACCAGGTGAGAAGCAAAGTGGGCACCCGAAGCCAGGTGTGCAAGTGGGAGATGGCGAAGAGGAGGTCAGGGAAGGGTTAGTTCATTGGAAGAGATGATGCCTAAGCTCAGAAGAACTGTCATGAAGTTTAAGAATTATCATCCCACTAAGAACAAATAGAGAACAAAGATAGTTTAGCGTGTTAAGAGCAAATACTAGAATAGAATCAAGAAAACAATTTCCAGCCTCTAATCTGATAAGGAAACATGGTGTCTGTTTTTTGAAGCAGCAACAGGTATATGATCATTATTAAAACACTTGGGTTGTTCTTAGAAGTCAAATTCTTAGAATTTGCTCAGATACATGCCAAAATACAACGTTCAAATGTCGGAGTGTTTGCTGTACTCCCATCTCCCAAAAAGTAATAGATTGGAGAGCAGCATTTAATGTGAAATATTCATGTTGAAATATGCCAAACCAGCCATTCTGCCTATTCTTTTGGAAGTTATTCCGTAGATTTAATCAGAGATTATAGTCCTATAATTGTTCCTCTGCATATTCCTTCTCTACACAATCAATGCAGCCTGCAATGTGCTTATGCAGAAACTTTCCCAAGCACTTTCCATAACTTTCCATCTGATTTGGTGACAACTCTAAATGTTCACAAAAGTTACAACGTTGTTGCTGAACACTTACATTGCACAGGAATGGGCATTTGCTATTTGTTTTGCCTTCAAGAATGTCTTAAAAATCCATTCTCTCAAAGATGGCTTTTGAAAGTCCTTGCCGTTCTGTCATCCATGATTGACTGGTAAGGCTATTCAAGGAAACAATGTGTGGGTTTACTCCAATGATTCCTTTTATTAGGATGAGTGTAGATTAAGAGAATCTTTGAAAATCATTTAATTCATTCTCCTTATCACTAAGGAAACTGAGGCCCAGTAAAGCCAAACAGAAGACACTGTGGTTCCATGATAGACGACCCGAGACCCCCTGCTCCGAGTTCATAATCCCTTATCTTCAGCTTTAATACACACGCAGGTTTCCTGGGGGTCTTGTTAAATCGCAGATTCTTACTCAGTCCTTCTGTGTTAGGGCCGGATAGTCTGCATTTCTACCATTTCTACCAGGCTCCCAGAAGATGCTGATGCTGGTGGTTCATGGACTTCTTCAAGTACTCAGGCTGTACACTAAGGAAATTCACCTCCCAAGTGAAGATAAACCTTAATGAAAGGATAGTTTCCATTGAGAAATGTAGGTGAGAATTCCAACAAGGATTTGCCTATCTTGAGTAGCTCTGTGTTACTGCTCCAAACATTCTGTATGGTCTTAGGATAGAGATAAACCACCATTAATGATAGTGTTCTAGCAAGTATCATGCTAAAAGTTTGTAATAATTAGAAATTTGAGTGGGTGCAATTTTTAACCCCCTTACCTACTTGTCCTGTGCTTTCTGATCATAGAACTTCTTGGGTCTAAGATGCCTCTGTGGCATTTTCCTAATAAATCCATTCCTTCCCATAGGAGACTCATGAGTCCTCAACTATTTGTGAATTTCATGATCCCTAAAGAAGGACATTTCTTTTCTTCAAATGGTTTGTCCTGTCCTCTCTCCCCCACCCCCCCCCATACAGATTATCCACACATCTTACACAAATGCTCTGTGTTTTTTGTATGAAAAAGTGAATTGTGTAATCAATATGAGAATTTTCATTTTTATGAAAAAACACAGATCGGTAAGATGAAATGGTCATTATATGATATCATTGTTAATAATCATAATTCGGCTGTAAGTTTACACAAGTACTCATGGGGAAAAAATGCTCTGAAACTGCTAGTAATTTATCTTGTAGACCATGCTCCATGACATAGAAAAATCAGATGTACCAAATTAACTTGAAAACATTCTTCTAGCATTGAGTTTGGCTTGAAGGAAATGGAAGTAAATCACCCTTATATTAGTAAAAATTAATAGTTTTATTCAATCTGATGCTGAAACCGATAATGTTTGTTCTTATGGATATTTGCTCTGGAGAAGAAAGGGTGCTATCAGAATTAAGTTATATTAGATAGGTGCTTAACATGATGATTGTTTTGTAGGTAGACCATTTATAATGATTATGGCTATATGTGTTGATTTTTCAATTAACATTTTGCCATCTGTACGTATATTTGCTTACTAGAACCTTTTGATGGCTCTATTTAGTAGAACCTTAAGTTGGATAGAATGAATCCAATCCTAAGGGCTTTAGTTACTAAAGTAACAGGAGAAAAAAGATCAGTTATAAAGGACTTCCGTATTTAAGCACAGCCCCACTGCATAACCTTAAGGACAGTATGATACCAAGATTATAGAATTTTGGGTGAGTAAATAAAACTTGTTTTTCCAAATGGTTTTATCTTAAATGCAGACATCTTCAATGGAATACTACTGTAGAGGAAGACTCGTTCTCAAGTTAAAAATGCATTTGCCTTCGATTTGGGATGATTGGATTAAGTGAAATCTATGCTAGTAAGAAGCTGTTTCTACTCGCTGCTCTTAATATAAAACATGAGACAGAATTTGTGATAGCTTAGAAAATAAAACAGGGAGTGTAGTTTTCTTGTCAGTGGTCACTGGAGAATGAATAAGTGTTTGACTTCTAGTGCAGTTTAGGTTCTAACATAATCCATTACCAGGGATGACGATTTAGCAAATATAAAAGTATCTGTGAAACAAGTACAAAATTGGTTGTGTGTGTATGTGTGTGTGTGTGTATATATATATATATTTAATAATAAAATATTATGGATGGAACCATATAAGCTCTTACCAATACCAGTGTTTTCATGTAGTAAGAGTCAATGCTCAGTGGCAAAAGAGGTCCTGCCAGAAAGAAAATGACTCAGCTACTCATGTTTTGCCACCCATATTCAACTTTCCAATTTCACTCTAGTTAAATTTCAGTAACTGATCTTTTGAAGACTGAAGCACAAGACAACAAAAACAATCCACAACAGTTTTCATGGGACATGGTTTTCTCGATGTTTGTTCTTTTTTTTTTTTTTTTTATGTTGCTCAGTAACCAGGTCATTTGTAGGAATCTCCATATTCCATAGGAGGAAAATTGCCAGTCTGATAGTTCAGTGTCTTTAGCATTCTATTGCTTATCACATTTTTGCCCTCTAGGTGCCAACCTGGATTCACTGGAGCAAGATGTACTGAGAATGTGCCCATGAAAGTCCAAAACCAAGAAAGTATGTTAAAATAATCTGAAATTTACTTTCTCCTCCAAACTACAGCAACAATCACTACCACTTGGTGCTTTTGCAGCTCAGTTGCACCTGATTCCTTTTGTTCTAATTATGGCTCAAACACTCAGGGTACAAACCCATTTCAGCATTACCTTGGTTGACTATCTCCCAGCATGGACCATACATTAGAAAGAATGACCAGTCACAATGGCCAGTGATGCTGGCAACCATGGCAGGCAGTCTAGCCAAGAAAGATTGCCTTCCAACATTTTGGACCAGAGCTATCAAATGGACAACTGAAATGAATAAAACATTAGATTTCATGTTAAGTGGCTCCCTTTGAAAGAAAGCGGTCGCTTGAAATGCTGGGCTTTTTCTGCATTTTGTCCAAAGCACTGCACAGCTTCCAAAATTTTAATCATTTGGGGAATGGCCAGAGTCTAAAAGCCATGATTAGTACAAAGAGTCAGTTGCTGAGGGTGAACTCACCAAGTTCAGTCAGTTGACACTGAAGGAGCTTCTTTCTAGCATATATTCATCTCTTCTCTTTTTCTCTGTTTTTTCTACCATTGTTTTTTTGTTTCTTCTCTCAGGTGCCCAAATGAGTTTACTGGTGATCGCTGCCAAAACTACGTAATGGCCAGCTTCTACAGTACGTCCACCCCCTTTCTGTCTCTGCCTGATTAGGAGCATGCTCAGTCGGTGCTGCTTTCTTGTTGCTGCATCCCCTCAGATTTCACCTAGAGCTAGATGTGTCTCACCAGGTCCAATGTTGACTGCCTCTACCTGTCGCATGAGAACATTAACCAAAGCAATTGTATTACTCCCTCTGTTAGTGATTAGTTGGCCCTGAGCTACTAATAGGCATGTGAGACTCTGGAAATTTATGCAATCGATACTGAATTCTGTGATGCAAAATGATATAGTCACTCTCAAGCAGTGAAATTATAATAAAGGCATTTAAAAGTCTCACTTTTATTGAGAAAATAAAATCATTCTTCTAAACAGTCCATCTTCTTTATAAAAGGGCCACATCCTGGGAAGGATGTTGCTAAGTTGTAAACCAATATGCACTTGAAGTGATGGTAAGTTAATTTTGATTCTGAATGTGTTATTTATAACAAATAAACATAATAAAAAGAGTTCAGATGTTTCTCTTCATTAATGAAACAGTTTGCATTTAGGTATAAAAATTTTTAAAAAGCACTGAGTAGGAAAACTAAAAACAAACATTTCACAGCAAGTGAGGTAGCCTGACCTACATTCATGTTGCTTAGAGATCGAGTAATCCAGAAATAGTATAATCAATCCAATCATTTCTTTATTTTGGTTTCAAAGTTAACTTCAGGGAAAAATAGTTTAAAAAGCATTTGCGACTTACTTTGAAATAGCATAATCCAACTCTAGAATATATATTTTTAAATGCAGAACTAGAAAATTCCAGCATTTCTATGATTTCATTAGTTTTGAACATCATCTGTGTAGAACCCAATTCACATTTTATATAATCGCAGGAATAACTAGAGTATGTTTTTGGCCATGTGAACTGGGATTTACTAGCTTTTGATTTCTGACCCTTTCAAGGCATTGTATTCAAAACGAGTTCCATATAGGTATCCATTTAAATCAAAGGACTGCAAAATTTTTCTATGAAGGGTCAGAAAATAAATATTTTAGGATTTGGGGGCGATTTAGAGTATGTTTACAACAGACTGCTGTTGTAGCCCAAAGCATCCATTGACAGTACATAAATGGATGACCATGGCTTAGTACCAGTAAAACTTTATTTACAAAAGCAGCCTTCATTTGGTCCATGGGCCAGAGTTTGCCAGCCCTTAATTTAGAGCATCAGTTGCTGATCCTGAAAGAATATTTCACCTGGCGTATTGCAGTTTAAACCCATGTAACATAAGACACAGTGATGTGGTCATTTAATTGTCCTTAAAAAAATAAATGGAGATTTATTCTTGCTCAGACACATACAAAGAATAAGGTCTGTAACTCCTTTTAACAATCATCAGAATTATCAGAATAAATTCCGTAATGCATTTATAAGGTTATTAAACCCATGATATTCAGTCATTTATTATTGAAGTAGTACTTATTATGTTTTTACTTGGGCTACATATCAAAGATTATGTCATAGGCCATTTTTTCTGTTGTGAAAAAATGGGTAAATTGGCAGTGCTAAATTTTCAGTCTTTATCTTATTCACAAATCTTTAGATAATATGCATTTAGTTGGCAGAACATTTCTCTCCATGGCTATAGATTTTTTTTAAAGTAAGTAAGATGGAAACTAAACAGAGAAGAGGAAAAAAGGAATTTTCTTTACTGCATTCAGCCATTCCTTTTAGAAATGTGTTTATAATTCAGATAACTTCAGTTTAGCAAAATCTTTGTGACTGTGTAAATACAATAAATTTGTATTTGCAATTTAATGAAATTTCTGAATATTTTTGGCACTATGAGAGAGAGTTTCATTATGCATTGAAGGCATATAGAGAAAAACATTAAAATGAAGGTATTTCCCAGAATAATAATGGAGTTAAATATGACAATAGTAACCAGAGAAAATGTTCTCAACTCCTTTAGACCATTTTCTCTTTCAAAAGACATCACTTAAAATAACCATTATACATTTAAGAAACTCAGGGTGTGATTCCTTAAATAAATTCTTTACTAAGCTTTAAATGACACTTTTGGAAGACATCCAAGAAAGCAGCATTTTTTTTTTACCTGATTTGATAAAGATTGAGAGGAAGCACATTTATGAACCAAATATGCAATGACGGTGCACAGTGATGCTGCAGGTCTGGAAAAGGAAGAACTTCCACTCAGAAATTGCTTCCCAGTGTTGTCTTGCACAGAGCTAATTCTCTAATCTCTGTGTCTTAAATTCTGTTTTTATCTCTTCATACTCCCATATATAGAAGGCTGGAAAATAAAGGAACGTTTGCTGTTCTTAGGAACTTTATGTTCTTCAAGTAGCAATGAAGGATGCAAAAACAAAACAAAGCAAAAAACAGTGGGCGTTTTTAAATGTAGTGGTGCTCATAAAGTCTAGAAAATCACATTTTACATTTCAATAGAAAAGATATTCCCCAGCTTCAAGTAGAAACATTAAAAAACCTACTGAACCCAGTTTTCAGTTGAATAACATTCTGAAAAAAAAAGTACATTTTTGTAAAATTAAGGTTGTTAGTACGTAACTTACGTTATTAGGATTCCATACACTGATTCTGGTTAGAATGTCCCATGAGTCATTTATTGAAAGATAAAAACTGATTTAAAATCTGAAAGTAAGGAACAAATGAGTATTTTATATGGCTTTCTCGGAGGCAGTAAATTTGCCCTGAAATAAAATACATTTATAGTGCTCTCTAGGAAAATATCACCAAGGTTAGTCAGCTTCAACTTTGACCTATCTTAACACAGAATTCCTAACTGAAAGGATCGTGTTCATCAGTGTGATATCTGTGTGTGTGTGTGTACAGCCAATCTAAAATCAATCTGTAGACTTATATGCTTATAGAATATAAAAGCATTCACAGCTGCAACAGATAGGGGCAGTATGGAGCAAGTATATCATACATAAATTAACATATAATAGAAACTAATTACGGGATAGCCCAAGTTAGAGGATATTTTTAGAGTTCAGTTTTAGCACTTTTAAGCACATTCTCAAAATGAGTTAACATAGCAGATACCCTTAAAAGTAGTTTTCAATCATAGGATACTAGTGCATAAATTATTTGCATCAGTTGCTGACTGCTTTAAAAGCCTGTTTATTTATTGAACATCTGTATCTTGCTGACAGTAAAAGTAAAGGCACCTTTCACCTATGACAGAATAATCATAAATTTCAAATAAGCATTAGTGAGATTCTACTGTGTGTGTGTGTGTGTGTGTGTGTGCTTGTGTGTTCAGGTGCACACGAAAACTTGGGAGTAAGGAGAAAGTCTCCCATTACCTTTCAAACAGCTCAGTGGCAGTACGGATTGATTTATGTGAAAAATAAAGTTTCTACATTTACACAGGTAAGTCTAAAATTAAAAGTCAGATGCTAATTGGTCCCACTTAGAACTGTCACGCCTTTAAAAGTCTCAGAGGTCCAGAAAGTTAAGACTCCACATCTGTCTTTGAGATGATTTGGGTAAGCAGGCCCAAGATACTAGAGAGTAAAATCCCAAAGGTCTTCAAATTTTAACAGAAACTGTAGCTACACATATGTATATATCATTCAGGTAGAAGAAAATCATTTTATTCTTCTAATACAACTGGAATTTTAATTCAACGTTCAGGTTAATCAGTTTCCTTCAAGCACACATAAAAATATGAAGGCCAAGGATTAGTGAGTCAATATTTGTTTCTGAAAACTCTTAGATTTAAATTAATTTTCATATGGCTTGGTGCAGAGCAGGAAGTCACATGTAGAAAAGGAAACTAAACTGTTTACAGTAACCTTTGTAGTTTTGAATTATTAATCTAATTTGAAAAATGTAGTGGCTTGGTAGAAGTTCAATAGGAAGTGTGTGATACATAATGAGCCTAAACCAACATTAGCTTAAATAGAAAGAAATCACCTTTTCATAAGATGAGAACTGTTGTGTATTCTGCTTTTCTTCACTCACAATGAAAGAAACATAGCTACCAATAGTAAAAACAAATTAGAGCAGTATTTGCTCCAGGTCTAGATGATTGATGCATGCATGTTTCCTCTGCTTGTTTCCTTGTTAGGGCTTATGGCCAGAAGAGATTCCAATTTTAAGTACCAATTTCCCATTGAATTATTTGAAATTGGAACTGCCTGATATGAATGACTTCCCATGAAATGAAATTAGAGTTAGGCCCACAGTCTTACCTATATAACTGAAAATGCAGCAATATGTATGCATGAGCATGCCACTAATTATATTGAAGACTTAACCAAGCTTCTATGCAACTAATATAGATCATTAGCAGTGTTCACGTAGGCATGGGATAAATGATTCTCTGAAAGGAGTTTATGTAGATATCTCTTGATTTTAACCCTTAAAATATTACTGACTGGTAGGAAAAGGTGAGAGTGGGGGGTTTCTAGGAAGGAAAATTGTGTCACATCCTTATGGAAATGCTTCGAAAATATATTATCAACTTCCTTGGAAAATGAGTTTTTTCACCTTGCGGTAGCAGAGTTTATATGAAGGAAGCAAAGGGCAAACAAAATGTCAATCTGACAAATTGAGTGTTGCCCAGAGGCAAGAGAAATTCATTTGGATTTGAATAAAGTATTCTGCTGTGAACATTGTGCAACTAAATTAGCTCTAAATCCCCTGCCTTTCAATTTATGAAAAATTTACGTTCTTTGCCTACATACCCTGGACCCAAGGGAGAGCAGTCTCGCAATTATGAATAGTGCTCCCATTTATTGTTATTGTATTTACTCTTTGATTTCATTTTTACTCTGGGAAGCTTCATTTCCTTAAGGGGTAGCCAATTTTTAAGTCCTTATATTTGAAAATATCCCAGCACCTTTTCAGATTTTTCCTGGCCATCCAATCTAAATGCAGTAAGTGCCCAAGATAAATCTCAAGGCACACCTGTTACCTAAGCTGTTAAATGCTCTGCTGTTGGCCAGCATACTTCTGGTGATCTTCCATGGGTCACCTGTGAGACGTGTTCATTTCGGAAGCATTTCATCAATGAAAGATTAACTTGTCCAAAGTCACCGAACAGGTAAATGGCAGAGACAGGACTTGAAACCAGGATGGGGCTCCAGCCCGCTGGCCTCTTCTTTGCCCCTCTCTATGAGATGCTTTACTGCTCCCAAATGGATGTTTTTGTGAGAGACACACTCCCAACACCTGCATGTTTTTCAAAACTGAGGACTCCTCGTTATTGAACTGCCCTGCTATTTCTCAGATTAGTGACCAAGGAGAGAAAATGCCCACCTCTGGAGTTCTGTTTTCACCCGGTGCCTCCTCCCACCTGCCTCGCTGCCAGCACCCACAAGAAAACAAGGGAGGTACTCGGGCATCTCGCCCAATGAAACTTGATTAACGATTTGTGTTTCAAGAATGGGCGGTGTTGTTACTGGAGAACTTTTTTTCTATCCTCTGCCCCAATTTCTCCATTGGAACTCGTGCGGGTTTTGCTGGCCCTACCATCCTGGGGTCTCCAGAGTCAAAGGAGTCCAGAATGCGGTCAGAACTGCTCCTCGGGGCAGCCCAGCAAGGCCACCTTTGTGCCTTCATGGAGATATTGTTTAATTTTCACTCTTAGCTCAGGGAGAAATAAATTAAAATTCACTAAAGAGCCCGGCAACGTCCTGTGCCCTACAGAAATTATATATATATGTATGTAACTGGAGGCACAGTCCATTGTCCCAAGTCCCTTTACGGCTTATTGGTCAGAAGGGTGTGTTGCTTTCTGTGAATGAAATGTGTAAGTGGTTGAGAAAATAGAAGGTTAGGAGAAGGAAATATAGTTTAAAAAAATAACCAAAGCAACAAAAATATAACTACCCCAAAATGCAACAACAACAACAAAAAATGTTAACGCAATAATTTTTCAGACAAAATTACTATCCTCTTGGTTTCTACTCCTGACTCTGCCACTGGGTGTCTTCGGGTAAAAAATTTACCTCCGTGGAATTTTACTTGTGCCTCTTCTTAAAATGAGAGGATTGAAATAATCGCTAATGTCTTTTCTGACAGTAAACTTCAGTATTTCTGTTCCCAAACAAGTAGTGTGTAGGGTCATTTAGATATGCAGCTTTTCCCTCAGTAAAGTCATTTAAGGGTTAAAAAGGATTCGGTGTGCTGGTATTTTGCCACCTCTATAGAGCAGTTCCCAACGTGGACTCAAGCAAGCTTACCTGAGCACTGCTTCATTAACCACCCACCATCCAGTCTTATTCAATGTGCACGCACAAAAAGCCGTAATAGTCATGTGTAATGTGTTTTGGAGTGCAGTGTATTGCTCTTTTCTGAAACTTTTTCCCTTCTTTTTTTTTTGTCAACTTTCTGCATTGGCAGAGCATCTTGGGATTGAATTTATGGGTATGGATCAATCATCATTCCTTTTAGCCTGCAGAATTTAGAGCCTATGAGTTTAAATCTTTTTCCCATCCTACTCTTACCTTTCAGTTCCTAACTAATTTCCTTTTTCTTTAGAAGGGATCATACAGCTATAACAATGATTTCTCTGCTTTCAAGTCATGAGTAGTTTACTGAACAGTTACTGAGTACAGCAGGTTTTATATTCCCAACTTCAGAGTTTAAAATCACCTCACCTGCTGCAAATTCACATATCCCCCACATCCCTTGACCTACTCTCTGGCTACAATGTATAAAATCTGGGGTAAGTCTGAGTGGAGACATAAGGCTCCAGGAGAAATCAAACAAGGTGTCTGAGAACAAAAGAAGCTTTTACACTTAAGAAGCATACCACATCTTAGACTGAGGGAAGCTTGACATACAGTATAAAAATCGTGTATGTAATAATACAGTGGACTAGAAAGCACTGACATTTCAACACAATATTACATGCATGGACTTGACTTAACTCATTTTCTAGAGATGTTCAAGTACTACTCTGGTCATCTTCATTAGCTTATGAGCAAGGAAATAGAAATATGCCTTGCGCTACTTTGGGTGAAAATTAATTCCAATGCTAATGGATTCGCTAAGATTATTCAGACAAGCAATCAAATAGAAATTTTCACACTGTGGACATAAAGAAAATATCTCATACGAGCACATCCAATTTGGGGATGACTCTCTTTTTGAAGGCCTCCATCCAAAATAGTTGAGAGAAAAGGCCAAAGTCCGTCTGGAAGAGCAGGGCAGCTGAGCTACCACCCCAGAGGTTCCCCAGGCAGGGCCAGCAGGTGTTTCTGGACATCCAGCCCTAGAGCAGGGGCTGGGGGGACAAAGCAATATTCTCATGAGCCGAGTCTCTCACCATCCTATCCTGCTGGTTCCAGTGGCATCATACAGCTGTTCCAAGCTTTTGGGTGATAACATCAATGAACACCCAATCTACTTTCCCTCATTTGTTGCAAGCTCTGGCAATTACTGAGATAGAAACACAACCTGATTGCCCATCCCCTCCAAAAAGAATTCCAGGAGAAAATCATTGACTTGATGGCGAAAGTCCCCAAATTTAGGTGAGCAGACTTTTGTCCACCAGAGAACATCTTCCAAGAATGAGAAGCAAGACAGAAGGCACCCAATCACGCAGATGGCACGTGGTCTACATGAGGAAGAAAGTTGTCCACGTCTGAAAAGGCGTCTTGGCCTCTCCTGCAGGGAGAAAAAAATTCCCTCCCTTTTTCCCAACAGCATCTTTCTCGCTTTATTGCTTTGGGTCTGCTAAGCCAGTACACTGCATCCCTAAGGAAAATCAGAACTTAAAGGTCCATCAGAAATGAAAAAGACAAGGACTCTGTCTCTTGGCATGGCCAGATCAGACTTAAAAATGTGCTTGGTCTGATTCACTACAATACCGGCAGCCAAACCAGAAAGATTCAGATGTGCTTCCACTCATTAAAGCAGACCCGCCCACTGTGTTGGGATTTTTTTCTTTTATTTTAGTGCTGCCTCTAATTTTCTCTTGCCCTGTGGACCCTATCAGAGGAGGGCAAAAAAGGAATTAAAAGAACTCATTGTTGATATTATTCTTCAGGTATTTTTCCCCTAATGCATTAATATTGTAGGAGTCCATCTGATCTTATAATATCATGGAAAAATCAAATAGAAATGTGGGTGAAAATTCGGTAGTGCCTTCTGCAAATGCTAATGTGAAGGCCAAATCTGAGTCCCACATCCCTTTTCTATGGGACTTGGCTGCAATCAGTTCTTCTTGGTACTTTGGCATTACCCATTGTCCTTTATTGAACTACCTTTTTATTTCCTTGAAATAATCCATTCCGTGATTGACTTCACTGGAAAGCATGTGTGTTCCTACGTAACGAAGGAAGAGTGAGCAGGTCATACACCCTTTGTCCACAAACCCAACTCAGTCTCTTCTTTTATGATCACCTACTCCCTCCCCCACAAAAATATTTGTCAGAAGAAAACCTGGGCACGCAAGTTACCTTTCTACCCTTTTATCCCTTATAAATGTCTCTATTTTTGTAGTTTGCAGGAGCAATTCCCCAGCCTTTGCTAAAGATAGACTGTTAAGACATCAGTGAAAAAGTGCTACTGTGCCCTTACAGTTTTAAAAGAAGAGAAAATAAAGCAAGGGCAAGCGGACACCCTTAAATTGAGGTCAGGGCCTTCATTTTCTTGGCAGCAATGCTTGCACTCGTCATAGACTGCTCTGGGGTCTGGAGTTCCCCAGAGAAGGACTAGTGGGGTAGAGATGGTGCCTCTGCTTCTTCGAGATGCTAAAATCTGATCAGATGCCAAGGTCAAGACAGAGGCTTCGGCAGCATCAGCTCAGAATAACACCTCATAAAAATGAATTCCCTGCCCTGTGGCTATGGGGGAAGAGGGCTTGGGGTGGTAGACACAAGCAATTAGCATAGAAGCATTCACATTTCACTTCCTCATTTGACTTCTGCGGCACAATGTGCGACACCAGCCCTGTGTTTCCAGGTGCACTGTTTGCCCAGCAATTCACCAGTTGCTTTGCTTTCTAATTGCGGCTTTCACACCACCCGCTAGCCTAGGGTAGGAGTTATGCTGTATGGAGTAACCCTTCCATCTTTGCATCTACCTTCCCCCCCCACACCCTCTGGTTTTCTATGATTTATTTATTTTTCCTCCCTTAGTATCAGGCATGCTGTCCCAGGGACTTCAGATGGCTTCTTAACTTTTAACTTTGTTTTCCCTTGTCCTTTAATTTCCTCGCTCTCTCTGTCATTCTGTCAGTTCGTTGCTCCTCTTGGTTTGTTTTTGTTTTTTTTTTTCTTTCCACTTCCCAGCCTTTTGGCTTGTTTCTGTATAATCTGTACAGTGTTCTTGTCTTTTACCCACTGACTTCTCTTCTCCTTCCCCTCCTGTTAATAATCAGTGCTATATTAATTTGATTTGACATTGTTCCTGACCTGTTAACTGGAATTTGATTACCATGGGCTCGGCTTGTAGGAAATGTTTTGTTTCATGATAAGGCCCACTATATCATAGAAATTAAAACTCACTTTTCCATGTCAAGAAAACATCCTGTGAGATGCCCTCTCTCCATAGAGAAAAGGATGGGGTTGCCAAGACTGAGAAGGCAGATTGGAAATATTCATTGCGCGCCCCATATTGATGGCCAGATAAGGCAGTTCCATTGGTGCAGTACCCCTGGGTTTTGACCAGCTTACAAATTATTATGGAAGTAAACAGTTTACACTGCTTACTATACACAACTTAAGTCCTGCAATTATCTTCCACTCAGTGTGATTAGATCAGTTGGGAGCTCAGGGCATAAATAATCAGGGTCACCATTAAATCAGCAAATTTTATTGAGAAGAATTGATGTACCCTTAGTATAATCAAGTTCTCCCCAAAAGAAACTCATTTGCAGATGGAAAAGCTTCCATAAATTGGAGACTCTGATTGCATTTGGGGTACAGTAGTACCTCCAGTTCAAAGTTGTAAGCATTACACTTCCTTAGTATAACCGACATTAGCTAATTTGCCAAGTTGGCAATGGCAAGAATGTGTAAACTATTCCAAATCACACGTCAACTGTGCTAGTAGTTCCTTTCTGTTATCCAGTGAGTACAGTTGGTGGAGTTTAAGTATTGTCCTCGAAGGACAAGTCTTCATTTTGACCCAGGACTCTCTGATCCAGTGCCCTAGTACTCAGTCTTACTTCGTAGGGTCACATTATACCGTTAAATTACAGAGATCCTGCCTCATTTTGGTTGCTAACTACAAGCCAAGCTCATGTTTGGAAATGTTTTGTTGCTTTTTAAATAGTTAAAAGTGATTCTTTGTAAAGACCATTGGAATATAAAGGGATGATATTAAATAGCTGGGAAATGAAAAAGAAGTGGGGAGGCGGGTGGGAGACCCTGTGACGCCATTCCCAGCTCCCTTTGCTGCGTTGATTCCCATTGTCTTTGCAAGAGATTTTTTTTGTTTAAAACAAAATCAACCAAGTTTTAACCAAATGGTTATTTTATAAGTACTGCTTATGATTTGCCAGTTTAATCTCAAAAATTGCATATCTCCGTAGCTGTGATTAAAGTACTTTTATAGTTTAATACGCTTTACGGTAAATGGCTATTTGTGCTCAAAGCGTAGTGCAGAGTATGTCGGACTGTACCCTAGATTCATTTGTGGATGTAATGCAGTGTCCTGTCTCTGTTGTGAACATGGACAGTGCCATGCAGCATGCCACCTGTTCAGTGTAAGCGCCAGCCTGTGTCCGCGGCCTGTGGTGACATCTGCTCTCCTCCCTTTCCAGAAGCCGAGGAGCTCTACCAGAAGAGGGTGCTGACGATCACCGGCATCTGCATCGCCCTGCTGGTAGTCGGCATCATGTGTGTGGTGGCGTACTGCAAAACCAAGTAAACCTTCCTCCCCTGCGCCCTTCTCTCTCCTTAGCACAGAGAGGGCTTTCGCCGCATGGTCTTTGAGAAACCAGGCTCCACGACGTAGACTTGAAGAAAATAGAGCAGGGTCTGGGAAGGGCGGTCCCCTTCTTTCCCGCCGAATAATCCTTTGCAAGGGTCTTTGCTGAGGGCGCACATAAGCAAGGCTTGCCCATTTGTGTGTCGTGGTCAGTGGATTTCTGATAAGGGACCACAGCGCCTTTGATGAAGAGGCTTGCGTGGAGCAGAGGTTCACATGTGCAGTGGGTGCACACACCACACACTCAGAGCAGGGCTGGAGGCGCAGATGGTGCATCTGTCCCATCCCTGCTGTGGAAATAGGCAATTTGCACTGAAACTCGGGAGGTCAAGAGAACACTTGTTGGCTACTGAATTGCAGTTTTCTGAAAATTACAGTGATTATTTGTCAATCCCCTCTAATTTGGTCACCGGTTCAAATGCCCTCATAATGTGAGATCTGCAACAGGGATCTCATAGGAGGAAGATCAAGCAACACTTTGAAAGGATAAAGAGAAGACCTTAAGACAGATTTGTGTGCACTCTTTGGTCCTTTCAATCTGTTCCTTATTAACAAATGCAGTTACTGAATGAGATGAATTCCCTTTGTGTTTCCCTCTTACCTGCAGCTTCAAGTCTCAAATGATGTTAAGTCACAAGACTTTTATTATCTATTTCTTTATTTTTGCCATAATGTAATACTCTCTTGCTAAAAGTGCCCACAGACTATTTTATGATCGCAATGTTGTGCTGAGGAAGAAAAACAACATGATTTATATCACAAAGTCAAGGGCATGGATTGTGTTTTCTCCATACCCCACGATTTAGTATGTTGCCAGAATTGAGTAAGGGATAGAGATAAGCCTTCACAGAATCATCCTTATGAATCTCATTGATTCAATCTCAGTATTTCAATATTCATGATCCAGGTATACAAAGAATGTTACTAGAGTGAAGTCATGTTATACTTGTGCCAAAATTGACTGACTAAATATATACATGTCTTCACTCCAATACGTGCTATACATCCGTTCCTTCAATAGGTGTAGTGGACAGATTCAAAACCAACTTCATTTCCTCAAGAGATACATGTGCAAACCCATAAATGAAATCAGCTTTGTCAATTTTACAGTGCAATCAACTGTAAGACTTAAGCAAATGTAAATTGCTTAGTAAAGTTGGTATTTTAGCCAAACATCAACTTGACTTCTCTCATTTTCTCCTTTTTTATCCACCAGCAGTTCAACTAAATTTCAGTGAGAATTCCATACAGCTTTTTTAAACTGATTTACTGAGGCTGTGTAAACCCACTTCTTCCCATAGGCAGATTCTGAAGTGACGGGCCACACGTTTTCCTCTCCCTCACCACCCATCCACTGCCTTGAGTTACTTGTAGGTGTTGTTAGAAGAACGCTTTGGATGTTCTAAGAAATGTACATAATAGAAAAAATAAATAAACGGCTCCTTTTTCATATCCAGGAAACAGCGGAAAAAGCTTCACGACCGGCTCCGGCAGAGTCTTCGGTCTGAGCGCAACAACGTGGTGAACATGGCCAACGGGCCCCACCACCCCAACCCACCTCCAGAGAACGTTCAGCTGGTGAATGTATGTTGACTTTGGCCAGTGATAAAACTGAGCTTCTCTCCTCTGTTCAGTCGCCTTGAAGTTTATTTTCGAAAGCTCTTAGGCTCTTAGCTGCTGCCATTAATCACCCTGGCTTCCAGGAATCCAAGGTTTTTCCAGAAGAATAAAAATGAGAACATTTTTAAAAGTGGATTTTGTCACTGTAACACCAGCCCATTTCCTCTTTTAAGCATTCATTAAGGGGTTGCAATAATAATGTTGGGTTTGTTTTTGCCGGGGAAGACACAACTGGAAAGGAAAATATTTTTTTTTAATTAATAATGTAAGAATCACAAGGAAATGTTTTACTTTTTTTATAATTTGGAAACAAAGTCTACCCCAAGCTATAACTGATCAGTGCAGATAACTGAGCAAAGAGCTTTAGCATTATTTTTATGGGGGACAATTCACAGTGCCTCATGAGTTACTGACTGTGATTTACAAAGTAAAATGAAGTAAATAGAGACGTAAAAAGGTCAAGTGACTTGACCTTCTCAGTAGCAAAACCAGGAGAATATAATTTCTTATTTCCTAGTTCTTTCTAAATGATGCCAAATCCTCCAGATGAAAAATGCCCATAATCATTCAAATACTGTGTTTATGCTTTACCGAGCACTAGGCTTTTCTATACCTAGATCATAGACTATCAGATTCTGGAATGTGTTTAGAGATCACCTTCCAAATCTCTCTTTTTTCAGATAAGCACCAGAAATCACACATCTCAATGGTGAGCAGGAGCTGGTCTCTGTTCTCCTGACTTTTGGAATGTTATATTTTGTATTCCACTGTAAAGCTGCTACTTTTAAAAAAAAAATCTGGTGTTTGGTTTTTTATAGACAAAATGGGGAGATTCTATTTCAGGTATCATCTTCCACCCTGTAGGAAAAGGTCTATTTTGTGTTGAGCAGATATACCATAGACCTGAGTCCAGAGTTGGTGGTTACTGAACCACTAGCAAGTCTTGGAGTATAGACCTCCAGGCTATGGTTGTAAGGTGCTAGTGGGTTAACATGCTTTGTTGCCTTCCTCCCCTGAACAGTATTCCTTAGAATGTTCTACACAGCTGATAAATGCATTCATTATAGACACAACTATAATCTGTCACTAAGTGTGTTATAATTTATAGGAGGCAGAATCACTGCCTGGGTTCCAATCATAACCCAAGCTGGGTGCCTTGAGGCTTTAAACTTTCCAAACCTCATAATGAAACCAGGCAAGTAATACCTACTTTGAAGAGTTGTGAGCAGAGGCCGCGGTAAATAAGATCATCTACATTAAACTCTTAGCCCAGTGGCATTTCCTAAGTGTTCAGTAATTGCTCAGTATTTTCCTTAGACTCACTGAGTTTATACTGCCTTCCAAGGGGTAAGAATGAAACAGTACCTGACTCTAAATAGGTCACGATGGATGGCAAATTTAATGGTGCCATTGCCATCTTTTCTTTCAAGCTAGCTAGATATATTCCCCAGAGGATCTGCCTTCCCACCAAGAGCACCAGCTAGAGGTTCAAGCTTAATGTAATTTGTACCTTTTTGTTTTATTTATTTTTTTAATGTTACATTCAAAAAATATGAGGTCCCCATATAACCCCAACCCACTCACCCCACTCCTCCCCCCATAACATCAACCTCCTCCATCATCATGAGACATTCATTGCATTTGGTGAATACATCTCTGAGCACCACTGCACCTCATGGTCAATGGTCCACATCATAGCCCACACTCTCCCATAGTCCACCCAGTGGGCATGGGAGGACATACAATGTCCTGTAACTGATGAGCCTCCGGGGCGCTGAGGGTTTACTACCAAGGACCAGCTGATGATGTAACTGGAAAATGACCTTGAATAAAAGGGTCAACTCGGACCAGCAGAATATCTCAATCTACATATAATACCAGGAGTTAAAAATGCTTTTTGGACTGAATAAATGGGGGAAATGGAAAGGAAAAATGAGTTTATATGGCTATGAGTCTCCAAAAAGAGCCGGGAGGTTATCAGAGGGGTTGTCCTTATGCACACCTGAGCAGAGTCCCAGAGACAGATAAAGTAGATACAACCCCAGGTATTGGTTCTTCTGAGGGCTACAGAGACCCACAGGTTCCATGGTCATGGCAGATGGAGTTCAGTGCCATGTAAGTCGGCCCTACTTTGGAGTTTGTGTTTCTGTGTGATGGAGCTGAACTCAGATGTGATCTTTGTCCTTTTTTTTGACTTTTCACAATATATCAAGTTCTTTAAAGCTCACAGTCCATGACACTTTAGAGTGCCCTATTTCGCTGAGGGGTTTTTCCTCTTCCTTTCTTCCCTTCCCCACTTAACTCAATCTGGTTTAAATATTAACAGAATTTAAAACACAACTTCCAAATGGGCCTCTCTCACTGAGAGATGGCAGTAATATTTACTGAGGCCTGGTGATGAAAATAAAGTAGATCTGCTTGCCCTAATCAAAAAGCCCTCTGTCAGTCATGTACTGGTGAAATTTGCATCTGCTTTAACTCCTGCAGGCCTCTCAGTTGTGTCAAAATCCCCACTGGTAACAAGTTAAAACTTTCAGTTTTATCAGTAGGGCAGCATGGACTGGAAAAATTGAAAGGTAGATTCAAAAACAGGAGTCTGTTTAAATGCTTCTACTGACTTGAAATTTGAATGAAGACAAGTCATCTCTATACTTTGGTTTCACTCAAGTATCTGTTAGTCTTCTTTAGCTTGCAACACCACCACAAATGAAAATTGGGCAGATATCTGGATTGACTTCTACTCATATTTTCCATTGGATACAAAGTAGAATAAAAAGGTCTTTTTTCTGAGAAAATGTTTGTAGGACCCACACCACATGCACATTCAATCCGTAATTCATTAGCTGCTTTCATAATATAATGGAAAGACCACAGGAACCAGGATGATATTTGCCATCTGGCTCTTGGAGAAAATGGGATTTATTTTGAAGCATGTCTCCCAAAATAGATGTTTGCGTGTATTGTATGTACAATGTTGATATTGTGATTTGCATGAATCTTCACATTGTGTGTCTTTGTTTATCCAGCAGTATGTATCTAAAAATGTCATCTCCAGTGAGCATGTTGTTGAGAGAGAAGCAGAGACATCTTTTTCTACCAGTCATTATACCTCGACAGCTCATCATTCCACCACTGTCACCCAGACTCCTAGTCACAGGTATGAGAAGAAAAAATGGCATGTCATTTCTCCAAGAATGACTTTTTGCACATTGCTTTTAGCTTTCATTGCCTGAGAGGATAACAGAAGACACTTTTGAGGCAGTGAGGCATAGTAAAATGTGTGGTTTGGGCTATAGACAGAATTTGAACATCAGCTGACTCTGCCACTTACTTTATTAATTTGAGCCTCAATTTTTCCATCCCTACAAAGAGATGTTAACACCTCCCTCATAGGATTGTTGTTCCTCCTTCATTCTGGAGATTTTCTTTACTCCTGCTATACCACTCACTGAATTGCTTCACTATGCTGGGAAAAGCCTGTCTTAGAGTCTGGGTAAAACTTACAAGTTGACGTCTTCCAATGATTGTAGAGGCTTGGGAAATGTGCATGGGAGTGGATTGGACAGCAACACCCCAAATTCTCAAATGCAGCAGACTTCCAAAGTGTTACCCATGCAATGAATTGTTTCCCACTTAGCATATAGTTGCATTTAATAAATATTTGTTGAATGAGCAAACAAATGAATGAACTATATCCCTACAAAGCCCATCTGTTTCAAGATCATTTCTATAACAAATATCTTTTATAACAATCCTATTCTGAAACAAGTAATGTCATAGTGAGCCTCCAGTGCACTTGTAATTTGAAACTTGGGTCAGGTCATTTCCTTCCATTTCCCTTTTTGCATGTCATCAAAAAATTATCTCTCTGCCTCTCACATTTCCCCCACAGCTGGAGCAATGGTCACACTGAAAGCATCATTTCGGAGAGTCACTCTGTACTGATGATGTCATCGGTAGAGAACAGTAGGCATAGCAGCCCAACCGGGGGACCAAGAGGACGTCTTAATGGCACGGGAGGCCCCCGAGAGTGTAACAGCTTCCTCAGGCATGCCAGAGACACCCCTGACTCCTACCGAGACTCTCCTCACAGCGAAAGGTAAAACAGAAGGGCAAAGCTACTGCAGATGAGAACCCCAGTAAGAAACCCCCGTGAGCACCTGTGGTCTCCCCTCAGGAAGCCTACTCTTATCAGAATGAGGGCAGCAGCTGCCCGTTCTAGAAGTATTCCTAGTTGATGAAGTCATCTTTTGTGTGACTGAACTCCTGTCTTCAAAGTTGCTCGCAACGTCCCAGTGGTGGACAGGCAACAGACCCTTAAAGAGCTGGCACAGTTTGATGTGGAAGGTGCGGCACACTTGGAATTCCCAGCTCTGCACTTAGGCTCCTCCCCTCTCCAGGTCTCAGTTTCCTTGGTCATAATGATAGAGAGATGGAATCAAAGGTTTATATGGACCCTTCTCTAATTCCCCGTCATCCACACTGACACAGCGGTGGAGCTAGCCTCACGTTCTCGTTCTTTCTGACCAGTTAAATAAGATCAAGGGCTATGTCACCGCTGACTGTCACGGGGGAACACCTGCTTGCGTGCCAGCATCTAGGATCCCTTTTATGAAATTCCAACAAGGGATGAGTAAATGGATCTGTTGTGTGCTGCATCTGGCAGTCTTCACAGGTGATTTCTGAAGCAGATGCTGCCTTCCATATGGCCCATTATTCCAGAATGTTTTGGCTTTCATCCGGGGGGGGGCGGTTGGGTTGGGGAAGATAACAGCAAAGGTAAACTAAAGAATGGAGGAAAGTAAACTAAAAGAGATCCTTAATAGAAATATTGAGTTCATAGATTGTTTTGCTTCATTTTCACCTAAGCTGGGAAAGACTTCCACGCCACCAGCCCTTCTGGCCCTCTTGGTAAACTGTTGACTGTTCGTTTTCAAATTCAATGTGAGCAGTGTGTGTGTGTTATTGTCAACTCTGTCTAATCTTTGCCCACTTGCTAAAAGGTTTATGTAGTTCCATACTTACTTGGCAGTTCTGTGGGTGGAGATGATTAGGATAGACTCTTTCCATTTAGAACAGGAAGTCTTACATCAAAAGATGATCAGTGTTCAACTTGCAGGCCATTTTGAGCCCACTGGCCTCTTCTTCAAGGGCCTTCTCCCAAAACACAATAGTTCAGAGCTTTAACGAATTGAGGTTGCCGTGCAGTTCATCTGTGAAAAAATAGGCAGGGTCCAAAAGTGGCTTAAAACATTAGGCTCAAACTCATATAATTCTATTTTTCTCTATTCAGGAAGTCTCGGTGTCCTTATTCAGTCTTTTTTAAAACCTGAAAAGGAGGTTAGGGAAAAAATTCTTCCTCATCACTAGATGTGCTATTGCTCTTTAAAGGTTGGTATTTCTCTGCTGTGGTAGGCTTCCTTCTATATCCCAGGTGGAACTTTAGAGATCTTACAGATAAAAAGATGAATCACAGTTTCGTGTCAGATGACTTTGAATTAGCATCTCTCAGAGAGCTTAATTTAAGTATCCCAAAGGAAAATGCCTGAAGATTCAAGCCCCAAATGTTTCAATCTCCTAGACAGGTTCCCATTTTAGACTGGGCTAGATCTCACATCCATATCACTCTGAATCAAGGCCAAGAAACAGGAAAGTTGATAGGTTTCCTGCTTCTGTGAGCGGAGGTTCAGATGATAGTTTCCTGTGTCATCACAGGTCATGTCAAATTAGACTTTGTGAGTGCCAGTGCGAAGAAAAGAGCCATTTCGTGCTAGGCATTTGGTTACATTTTTATCAAAAGCTGAGAAATGTGACTCTGAATAAGCCACATCCTCCTCAGTGCCCAAAGTCAGGTCCTCTTATTCTGGGCATAGAAAGCATGATATGGTGAAAATAATGCACCTTGTGTCTTGAGGATGAGATTTCCTGAGCACTGTCGGGCATAATGGGACATAAGGTCACATGGTACAGCCAACCCTTGAGTAGTTCCAAAAGTTGAACCAAAGACTGATGCAGCCACGTGTTTTAGAAGAGAGCTAGACTCCATTGAGGTGACAAGAAATCCACCATAAGGTTTTTTCAGGCTTACCTTTGAATGCCTTGAACACAGGAATGGATAGTTGCAAATTGAACGTTATGAAGTAGCATTTCTTAGAAAAATAAAAAGCACACAAATGTATTACATTACTACCAGGAAAAAAGAAATCTAAGTTACTATGCTCTTTTTGTTTTGTTCTGTTTTTTCATAAGACATAACCTTATAGCTGAGCTAAGGAGAAACAAGGCACACAGAATCAAATGCATGCAGCTCCCGCTCTCAGCAACTCATCTTAGATCTTCTTCCATTCCCCATTTGGGCTTCATTCTCTAAGACCCCTTGGCCTTTAGGAAGGTATAGTATTTAAGTAATCCTTCTCTCCCTTCCAAATCCCTGAGCCTTGGCCCTTATGAACTAAGAGGGTTCCAAAACCTGGCGCCCTCACGTCTTTGCTCACATACCTTTATTTTAAATTGCGTTGAGATGGACAGTCCCCAAAGGCTTGAGGAGCCAGGCATTTTTGCTGATCTTTGCACGTGCTCCTGTAAAGAAACTCTTGGCTCCATAACCTTCCCTCCTCCCAAGGGTTCCTAGTTTAACACGTGAGAAGCATACGATGACCAGAAGTCTTTGCTCCCTGATTCTGTGCTCCCCTCCCTGTAATCTGCCTCTTCCTCCACCACACTTATGTGGGGTCTTCTGTGCTCACACAGGTATGTGTCAGCTATGACCACCCCGGCTCGTATGTCACCTGTAGATTTCCACACGCCAAGCTCCCCCAAGTCGCCCCCCTCGGAAGTGTCTCCACCTGTGTCCAGCACGACGGTGTCCCTGCCTTCCATGGCAGTCAGCCCCTTCGTGGAAGAAGAGAGGCCGCTGCTGCTCGTGACCCCGCCCCGGCTGCGGGAGAAGCAGCAGCACGACCACCGCGCGCCGCAGTTCAACTCCTTCCACCACAACCCGGCGCACGAGAGCAGCAGCCTGCCCGCCAGCCCCCTAAGGATAGTGGAGGACGAGGAGTACGAAACCACCCAGGAGTACGAGCCAGCCCAGGAGCCCGTTAAGAAACTCGCCAACAGCCGGCGAGCCAAAAGAACCAAGCCCAATGGCCACATTGCCACCAGGCCGGAAATGGACAGCAACACCAGTGCTGGGAGCAGCCACTCAGAGAGTGAAACAGAAGACGAAAGAGTCGGCGAAGATACACCTTTCCTGGGCATACAGAACCCCCTGGCAGCCAGCCTGGAGGCAGCGCCCGCCTTCCGCCTGGCTGACAGCAGGACTAACCCAGGGGGCCGCTTCTCGCCGCAGGAGGAATTGCAGGCCAGGCTGTCTAGTGTCATTGCTAACCAAGACCCTATTGCTGTATAAACCGTGAATAAACACATAGAGTCACCTGTAAAACTTTATTTTATATAATAAAGTATTCCACCTTAAATTAAACAATTTATTTTATTTTAGCAGTTCTGCACATAGAAAACAGGAAAAAAAAACTTTTATAAATTAAATATATGTATGTAAAATGTGTTATGTGCCATATGTAGCAATTTTTTACAGTATTTCAAAACGAGAAAGATATCAATGGTGCCTTTCTGTTACGTTGAGAGCAAGTTTTGTACAGTTACAGTGATTGCTTTTCCACAGTGTTGCCGCAAAACCCCCCACGTTCAGTTTTTGCTGGCTTGTTGTGCATCGCGTTATGATGTCGACTGGATGTATGATTTGCAAGACGTGCACCTGTCTCTCTGCTCATAGCAGCACCCGATCAATACGCCTTGTAATGGCACATCCATCCAAATACTCTTCTCTTTTGTAAGAAGTTTTCTTTGCATTCAGTATATGAAATGAGTTGTGTCTACTCTGCCAGCCAAAGGTTTGCTTCATTGGGCTCTGAGGTGATAGTAGATCCAACAGCATGCTACTATTAATTACAGCAGGAAACTGCATTAAGTAATGTTAAATATTAGGAAGAAAGTAATACTGTGATTAAAAATAAACTATATTACTAATCAGATGACAGCTTGCTTTTACTAAAAGGAGCTACCATTTACTTTGATTTCTTTTACCGCACAGAAAAGCAACAGTTTTAGAGCTAGCTTTGAAAATATGTTCTGGTTTGCTATCAGGGTAAATCCGGCACCTTATAAGAGGACTCAATTTCACTTTCTGGAGGAATGATACAGCAGCTCATCCAGTTGAAGATCAAACCACGGCTGATAAAGGTGCAATCCTTTCTGACTTGTGTTTTTCACTGATTTCCGAGCTCATGGTTTGTTGGGTCTTCTCGGCTCAGGAAGGCACATGTCGTGGCACAGAAAGCCCAACCCAAACAGCAGGCTCAGCAGATGGTCTGAAGTACGTCTAGAGGGAAACGTGTCTGCTGTGCACAGTGGTGACGTGTCATCGTAGAGAAGGATCTCTGCTGTAGAGTGTTGAGAAGGAGAGACTCTGGAGACACAGGTGGAGAGCAGCTGTGTGACTTGGCTGACATTTTAAACCATTTTATCAGCCACTCCTTTCTCCCCATTATTTTTCTCTCATTTTTCAATGTTGCCCTGATTAGGTCATAACCATGCATGAACGTTTTTGTCAGGAATAGCCCATGTGCAAGTGGTTTGTGATCAGTGAGAATTTTCCTGAGTGATGATTCATCAGGAAATGCCATAGTGGTGGAAAGATTGCACCTTTACTTGCAGAAGTGACCCTCACCTGGGTACTGATCTCTCAGTTTACAGCCCGTATCACCCATTTCATTTCAGCTTTTACTGTCACAAAGTGGGTCTGAGATTGGTCTAAATTTGCATGCTTCTCTTGTGATTTTAAGGAAGGTCTCTAGATATTAACATGTTAAATGAGTGCTAATATCAGGAACATAATAGGGATTTAAAAAAAAAATGTGGGCCCCATTTCATTCCTTGCCTTTCCGTTAAGTCAACCTGGATCTTTCTAGAAGACTCCTGGGAGCCAAGGGAGAAAAATAGGAAACAGGTTAGCAGGGGGTTCAAAATGCCAGGCAAGAAGTGAGTGAGAGCCCCTGCTTCTTGTTTGCAGGGGAACCGAGTCTCTTTCTTCACCAGATCCCTAAGTTAACATTGAAAGGAAAGAAATGATATGCGGGTAGGCCTTAGGAGGAAAATGTAGGCTGGGAAAGAATTACTACAATGCACGTCTTTAAGCTCCCACTGCTTATTGCAAGGCACAGAGCTGCCCGTCTGCGAGTCCTTGCAGGTGCTCCTAAGAACTGGGACCCCAAGCTTTCCTCCTCTGTTCACAGGCCACTTCCTCTGTGCTCAGCAGCATCCTCATTTGTTTTTTAACCTACATTCAGGAGCCCTTGGGCTGCACAGGTCGTGCTGATTTCCCAGTTTTGTGGAAACAAGTAAGCTCATGGCAGGGAGACGAGGACAGTCAGCGCAAAGCATTCTCTAAATTCCTTGACTGTTGCCTTCTTGAAAGCCTTGCCACATCCTCTGCCCATTTCAGGAAATTCCTACCATGGTTTAAAACCCTAAAAGTTCTGTTTCAAATGATTTGGGCCTTGGGGTGTGCAGGTGTCTCATTCTGGAGAATTTCAGGAATAAACAGAATCATCTGCTGAGCGCAATGAACATTTATTTGCCCATGATGAGGATGGCTGTACGTGTCCACCTTGCAAGTGTCCATGAAAATTGAGGACAAGAGGACAGTTTCCTTTCCGGCTTGATTCTGATCACTCACAGAAGTGTTATGTTCGTTGAGGCAGTCTTTCCCTCTGTAGAATAAGAGCTTCCCTTGACAAGGAAGTCCAGCCGACTCCCAAGGCTGCCGACATCCAGATTTGGGCCCACAGGGACATCTTGGTGATGTTCCATTGCCACATCGTTCTCCCCCATCCCTGTTTACAAACTCAGGCAGTGCAGTGGCAACCCAAAGCAGGAGCGTGAGCCCATGACCCCCGCATTTGAAAAGCTGCCTTAGGTTTTAAAGTAGTGGAAATTGCCCAGACGTTTGACTTTATTTCCTGTGCCCGAAACCACATCCCATTGAGGGGTGTGCAGTAGAGCTTAGTGTTTAGGCATCGCATATGCAACATTCCTTTTTCTCACTCAAGATTCCTTTACTAGCTCCCTGTCCCTTCTTGCCTGGTATGATTTTTTTTTTAAGTGCCTGGTTAGCCTCCTGCTTTCCAGAAAATGGCACTTTGGCGTATGTGAATGTGTTCCCCGCAGGACAGATCTCTTCCTTGCTTCAGTGTCCCTGTCTTGAAACAGGCGGAGCGTATCCAGGGTAACTTGCTCAGTAGCTGTCCCTTTCCTTTATTTTTAAATTTTTTGGCCTGGGGCTAAAAGGTGCATGGTTCATTTTGGTGGAAATAAGGAAGGCCTGGTCTTATCTTTCAGTACTGGCTCCATTCTACCAGCCACAGCGATTTCTATCCCACAAAGACCCATGAAGCACTGCAGAGGAACGCGGACAAAGGGAATGGCCACATATCACAAGTTCTAGTATATATTCTTTTGTAAATACATATTGTACATTACTTGGTTTCTTAACTCGTTTCCTGTCTTTATGAGTTGAATATCAGTTTTCACTCTCAACTTACTGTGTAACATTGTAAATAACATAATGTCCTTTATTATTTATATGTAAGCATCTAACAATATAGAGAGAGTTGTTTTCATATACGTTGAAGATAAATGTCAAAATATATGTTTTGTTTGGGTTTTTTTTTTTTTTTGGTTTTCTTTTGCTTTAAGATTATGTATCCTTTCCTGTTTCTTTTTTAAAGAATAATTTATTGTTCAGGAGAAAGAATGTATATGTAATTGAAATTGTTTGAAGAATGCACATTTGAAGGCCGTGAGGTACTGATAAACTAAAGAATTTATTATCCAAAATACTAAGCAATAAGTAATTGTGATTTATTTAAAGTTTTGTTCGTTTTCCATGAGTGACATACTGCAATAAAAAAGCTACTCTATGGAGACCTGGCAGAGTTGCTCAGCAGACTAGCGTTTCGGTCTGTTAGCCCAGCACCTTCCATCGTCACACGGCAGTTGTCCTAATTTCAAAATGTGTCCCACGGGTTCTGTCATCATCTCGTCTGTCTGTTGCTTTTGCCACACTGCCTGCTCTTGTGTCATCTCCTGCCTCCTGATTCTTTTGGCCATTTTGTTCCTCGCTGAAGGGGCCATGACTAAGCAATGTGACATCTCCTTCTCCCAGACACAGTAGCACATCCAAGAGAACATTTGAAGGCGTGATTGCCTGGACCCTGGTTGTTAGAAGGTTCTGTGATGACAGCAAGAAACGTCTTCAAACTCAGGGACGGGTCAGTGTGGTGGTCCCTCCCAGTCATGAAGGAAAACAAAGGCTGTGGTGGCTCAAAGGGATGACCTGGAAGAGAGCAGTCAGAACCTGGCCATGCCAAGCTTCCCGCTGGCGTCAGGCCGTTAATTTTCCATCAGACCCAGAATTTAGTGATTCACAGTTTTAAGAGAGGAAAAGGCTAAATTGGGTTCATTCTGCCTCATTCTACACACACACACACACACATACACACAATCAAACCAAATGCCCATCTTACAATTCAGGGAGGGGCCTGTCTGGGAGAAGTTTCCCACCTTCACAGAAATGGGGGTGCTGCTTTTCTTTTTGAAATTAGCCAGAACAAAAGCCATACTTTCACGGATAGATATTTGCATGGACTTTTTCTATATCTTCAAGTATTTTTCTTCATTATTCCGTACAGGGTAAAGGCTCCTGGTGTGTGGAGTCGAGCTCAGAGCCCTTTGGGGTACATGGTGGCCCACTGTGGAGTTGGGGTGGACCCTGGACTTCCCATCAAAGGCCACCAGCTGTGTGTACACTGCTCCTACTACCTAATGAGAGCTCTAGGAGTGTCCTTCCCAAAACAGTCTGGATGTCCAGGAATCTTAATTTGTGCCCTTTGATCATGTTCTGATTTTACTCTTTATATTACTGAATTTTCAAAGCCATCCAACACCTTCCCATTTCTGTCAACTTTGAGTCATGCACACACACCGACAAAAAAGTCCAAACCTAGTCCTCAAGTCACCCCATGCTTTCCCTTCTCCAATAGCCATTCAACCAATCAGCCATTCAGCCAATCAGGGAGTGCACAGGATATTTTTAAGTATTGAAGACTGAGACCTTTTCCTCTGCCTTCAAGTTCATGCTGAGGCTTTGTCCACTCCCCAAAACACAAACTACAAGCAGCTCTCTTAGTCGTTCAGATTAAAATAGTGTATCTAAGACATCTCAATATTTGAGGCAGAAGTGTATGTGTGTGAAAGGGATGCTATGCAGAGAATGGTGGTTCACCCATGATAAGCCAAATGACATATCTGGATACTTATTTCAAGTCTCCATTCATTTCAACTGTGTAGGCTCCTGAATGTCAAACCAAGACAGCACAGCAAACTAGCAAATGAGCTTGTCTTTCCAATCTAGTGTTCCCTCTTGAAGGTCTTCCCAATCGTGAGGTTCCTTTGCTCTCTGCCCTGGTGGGAATGGCAAAGGACCCAGAGGTCAGGGAGGTGGGGTGAAATGAGATAGTTCCAAAATCCAGAGACATGGAAGGCTGTAAGCCATGAAGAGTTTTGATGATCCTCCATGAATCTCTTTGCACTCTATTTCTCTCTTATCCCCTCTGAAACTGATGAAATAAAATACATTTATGGAAACGATTACTCCAAGGATTATTTTGGCAGGAAATAGAAAGACTGCCATGTTCCTAACGTTCAAAGTTGTCCTTGGGCAGTGTTGCCACGCCCACCCCTCAGGTACCCTGGGCATGTGTTCACATCCTGGTACTGGAATTGTACGTCTTTGGCCAGCTGTTGATTTTGAACCCTTTTCGTATTCCGTGGAGCAAACCTATCCTGATCCATCTGATCCTTTTTTAAAAAATAGACCAGAACAGGAATACCAATAATTTCTAGAGAGAAGGCAGAAAATGGGGTAAGAGTTTCACCCATGATTTTTTTCTTCTCTTACCCTTTGTATGGACTTAGAGAATTCGATGGAAGAAAAGGCATCTCTTCCCACCCCAGAGAGCACTAAAAGGGTTAGAGAATGACCTTTTTATGACCTCTATAGGCTTAAATGTCTTTAAGTCTTGTGTGTACAGTTTTTGGATAGGTTTGCTTGTATGCAAAGAAATGAACTATTAAATATAAATAACATTTAATGATATTTCTGGCTTAAAATATCCTTTATATCTTTTCATTCTCTTAACACTGTGGCATATAGATATTAAAAATGATTAGAGTAGCTTAGGCTCAGTGAGGTTGTAAGACTTTCCTGGCTCTATGCACCTAATGAGTTGTAGAGAGAATACTTGTACCCAGGTTTTCTCACTGCAATCCTATTTCTTTCCATTGTGCTCTCCTGCACCCACCCACTCCCACCCAAACACAAATAGCTTTTATTTTCAGCCTTCTCTTTCCAGGTAGAAATTACATCCAAAGCCAAGTCGGTGTTTGGAAGAATGTAGGCCCTTCCGGCTTTGTTTAGAGTTATTCTAGAACCCAATAGCTCGGCTTAGTCACTCTAAGCACCTTTCCCTAAACTTAGCTTCTTAAGGAAAAGAAGGAAAAGAAGTGCAACCACAGAAGTGAATTCACAACCTCAACATAGAGTATAAATGTGTCCTTAGTGAAAAGAGGAGGGGCTTTATGGGCAAAGCACTGGCCCCACCACTGAGTAACTTCATGAATTTGGACAATTAATTTCCTCTTCCGAGCTTATTCATTGATTTCTAACCTGGAAACATAACTGACTTTACAAGGATGTGATGTGGTGAGAATTAAGTTTGAATACGTGCAAGGAAACCAGAAAACGCTGAGCGCATAGTGAATATTCAAACAGTACCTGCCATTTTTCTGACCCTTCAGATTCTTAAGTTGTTTTTTTTTCTTCTTTATTTTTTTTAAATGTTATGTTAAAAAAATATGAGGTCCCCAGATTCTTAAGTTTTGGAATATGAGTTTCTCAGTTCCAAATGGCACATTCTACATTGCACAAAATGGGCAAATGAACATATTTTATCCTTTCTCCAACCTAGTGCCAGTAAGCAAATTTCTTTTTAAAAACAACTCTATTGAACAGCATAATCACCAAACAGTATTTTAAAGTCAGTTATTTTATAGTACCTAATACGTATAGCTAGCATCTTTTGTAGCCACACCATTTTACAGCAACTCTAATTTCTAATGTTTCATTACAATTTCACAGAAATTGACCCTGCACATGACCCTGTAGAGTTTTCCTATTACCACCTAGAAACTTAACTGAAACATCTAGTAAAACAAATTTAAAAAGCGATCCTAAGCTAAAAGGATATCTGGGCACATTTGTTTGCCTTAGTTTATAGCCCAGATGCTCAGAAATACTCCATTTTCTTAGAAAACTATAATCCAAGCAAAGGTCCACATTGCCAAAAATTGCAAGACTCATTTATCAGCTTAATGCCCAATGGTAAGAAAGCACATTGCTTATGGATATTTATCACCCACCCCTATCAACTATGCAGTAATTCTTGCAGTTCTACTCACTTTTCACCCCAAACATAAAAAGCTTCCTATTTTGCATCCTGGCCACGAAGCAATTAATAATTTATGCAATTAAATAATCACTTATGCAGTTTGGATTCAATTTTTAAAACCTTTTTCCCACATCAAGGGTAGTGGTGGGTGACTTTTTCTTGTGGAGACAGTTAAGAGACCTGTGGTGGGGCACAAGTGCTCGCCATGTTGGGGACATCAGGCTAGGGTCATTCTATAGAGCCCTCCAGTTTCTCACAGTTGAGCTTAAAGTGAACTTTTCCTCTTCCTCAGAGAGCCAAAAATGTGTTTCTCATTTTTCTTAGGCAAGTCTTTGGACAAAAATAGGGACTCCATTGGTGAGTACTTTCACAGCTAGTAGAGTGCCCTTGGACCCTAGGTTCTCTCCACCATGAGAAACAAGGAAGAGAGTGGCAATGGCACTTGTCAGAGCCCCCAATTCCCTGTGACCAGGTTCCTTTCAGTTGGAAGCTGATTCCACACTCACTCAAGGGTCTCCTTGCAAAGAGTCCATCCTCCTTTCAGAGTAAACTTTTTGCAAATCCAAGATGTCCCTTAGTAATTCCTTAGTTTAGAGCACTTCTCTTCCCATCACTGATACCTCTGATTTCAAAGATCTGGTGGCAGAGAGCCATGTAACTTTATACTTTGAACAGATATTTAACCAAAAATTATGGGGTAATTTTTTTTTTTTTTTTTTAAGCCAGGAGGTCCTCCTTGGTTGGTTGGAAAGTTTTAGGGCAGAGTCATGCAGCATTATGTCTTTTCCATTCTTTGTTTGACAGAAACATCTCTTCCACAATGTGAGATGATACTAGCACCATCACACATTGTGGATTCTGCTCTATGTGCCTAGAAATGAATGCGAGGAGAATGACCTATAAAGATAAGAGTAAGATTGAGGACTCTTAAGGAGAAATATCCCCTCGCCTGGTTAATAAGCCACATGTCACCCACTAACCAAACCAGAACCTTCGCAATATCCTCTATTTCTCTCTCCACATCTAAAGAGGGACAGTAGCGATTGTCAAACACATCTGCTCCCCCCCAGAGGCCTGTTGCTTCTACCTGTGCTCCTGTCCTTGTCATCTTCCATTTCTCATTTCAAAGATGGCCTAGGACCATATGCCGGCAAAGTGATCTGCAGGTCTTCTGGGCCAGCCTTCACATCCTTCTAGAAGGTTCTCTCCAGTGTGCAAACTCATCCTGTTGATCTCCTGGCTTTAACCCTTCCATGGTTCCTCATTAAGGATAACTCCTTGGCCTGACATTGGACATCCTCGATAGTTTTGATCCTGCCCAGCTGTCGGTGTGCCTCCCACCCTCGTGCTTCACTCTCATCTTAAGGTTTTCTGTTTCCCAACTACACCACACTGTGTTTGTCCCTGGCATATCGACTTCACAATTTTTGCCATACTCATGTACCACCCGTATTAATTTTTGCGTAGTGTTTTTTTTTAATTGACAACATTTTTAACTAAAAAAGTCATTTCAAATGAAACTTTGTATTAATGCTGTGAATGGAAAACTGCAATCAGTTGCCATGATTAAAATAAAACTGTAATAATAAAGATAATAAAAGTGAAACTATGTTATTAAGTTCTAACAAGATGCTGTTGCCTGCTAACGTCTCTGAGCCCAAGACCTATTTGCCCTTTGACAAAAAGGGAGATAAGCAACTGTTGTACAGGCAGAAAATAGGTGTGGGAACCACAGAAAGATTTTTACTACTTGCGTTAATCGGGGTTGAGATGGCGTGGACAGGGGCTTACAGTCACGATTTGATTCAATAGCATTGCACGCTAGGTCCTGAAATCATTTTGGATACACCTTATGGTCACCCACGTTTCTTAGGAAACACAACACTGGGCTGGACGTGCACCCCTCCCCTTGTGCAAGACCATTCCTTCTCCTGGCCCTCCCTTCTCCGCTCACCCTTCTGACAAATGCCTTTTGCCCATGAAGAGTCTCCCTCTCAGAGAATTCTTCCCTGATGAATTTTGGCCTTTCCCAGGTGGTAGGAGCCACTCCTTGGCTCCTAGCACACTCTGCCTTCTCGTGCCCAGAATTTTCCTCCTACCTCTGACCTTTGAGTTAACTGGACGCCTCCCTCGTAGACCACGTTCTCCTTGAGGGCTTAGGCACTGGGTCTAACAGGGCCTCCCACAGCGCCTGGGATGTGGTCGGTGCCGGGAAATGTGCAGAGCATAAATCATGGGTGATTAGACTCTCAGGAGACTCACATAGGGTGGCAAGCACAGGAGGAGTCCAGGAAATCAGAGGCATTTTTGAAGTCAAGATCAAGAAAGCCAGAACCAGCAAGTTATCAAGACAAAATCAGAAGCACGGGAGATGGGACACAGGCCTGCCAACCACATCAAAATCACCAGGCTTCAGAATCCACGGGACAGAAGCCCCATAGCTTAGATTTGATGTTATAGAGACTTCACGGACCCCCAGCTACCAAAGTACCCTTTGCCCTTGGTCTGGGTTTCCATTCCACCCAAGAATTTGGACTTAAAATTAGCCCTGCATCTCTATCCTACCTCTGCCTTTCCCCTTCTTTGCAAGATCCTGAGAATAAAGCCTGTTAATTGGGCTTTGTTCCCCAGGTCTGTCTTAAAAAGATTTCCACATTGACCATGGCATTAAAACCAACCCCAAGCCTTTGGAAAAGTACAAAGAGAGCCTTGCCCGTAGCAGTCCCTTGACAAGGTTTTAGCATGTACTGGTTGAGTAAAACATGAAATCAGTATGCTATATAAGACAGGGGATATATAAGTTGTTATTGTAGGTGGAGGTGATTGCTGAGATCAAGCAGTCACTGATGTTTTCTAGATGATTGCATTTAACAGTTAGGGACTGTATACATAGTTGCAAGGGAGAGGAAGGCAAGACTTCTTTTACTTTCTCAATAGTTTTCCTGGTCTAGAAGTTCAGTCTTTTTAACTGATTTGTTTTTTAAAAAATCGAACTTTTTTTTCAGCCTGATCCTTCTAAGGCTGGCCCAAAATTGAATTACTTGAAGATTAAAAGAATATAACCTCTTAGTTATTTAAGCTTTATTGACTAATATAGGAGCCCAATAATATGTTTCCTGTTGGTCAGTAGAATTTCATGCAACTTTGAACTTCAGAGGAAAGACAGTTCGATTAGAAATGCTCAGAGAACTTCTTGAAAGTCCAGCACAACGTGATAGCCCTGGCATTGAGCTGAGCGTACCCCCTGCAGCCCTGCCACATGCACTGCTTGTCTGACTCAGTCTTAATTTCGTAAGCTGCCAAGTCAGTGATGTGGGCTGGTGACAGCCTTGTGCATAGTGCCTGGTAGAGCAGATACCACACTGCTCCTGGCTTCAAACACTCGGCTCCTAAAAGGCACCAGGTCGACACGTCAGATGCTGAGTCATGAAAAACCCAGAACCTTGTTCTTGGGGCAGCTCTGAGGTCAGGACATCTGTGTCCCCAGCTGAGGCTGAGGGTTTCTTTTTCTTACAAAATCAAAGTCCACAAGATCAGAACAAACCACTAAAATAGCTGTGCCTCCTCCCTTGACTTCACAACTTGAGTATGAGAAATGATTGCGTTTGTCTGCATTCACCAGGCTAACACAATGAAGAGCTTAAAAGGGGAGCTGGCAACTCTTCGGCCGTTATTAGCTCGGGTTGGTAGATATACTTGAAAGATGCTAGAAAAGATTTAAAAGCAGAACCTGGAAAGTGGCTGTCGCTCAATTAATTGGGCTCCCCTCTACCATATGGGAGGCCCTGGGTTCGCATCCCAGGGCCTCCCTGTGAAGGCAGGTTCACTCGCATCCCAGGGCCTCCCTGTGAAGAGCTGCTGGCTTGCAAGTGCTGCAGAAAACTGACTCAGCAAGGTGACACAAAAAAAAGGGAGACAAGCAAAAACGCAGAAGAGCGTGCAGCGAATGGACACAGAGAGCAGACAACAAGCAAGCAGCAAGGGGGGGGGTGGGGAATAAACAAATTAATAAAAAACAAATAAATAGAGACACAGAAGAATGCACAGTGAATGGACACAGAAAGCAGACTGCAAGCAAAAGGCTGCAAAGATGAAGGGGGGATAAAAATAAAAAATAAAAAAATCTTAAAAAGCAGAAACTGCCTCTGATTTCTTGCCTAATACTCATATGTCTGCATTCCATTCTGGAAGCTGATGAACACTGTATGGCTTTCCCCAGGGTTTGCCTACATTATGGTAAAAAGAAAAATATAGTGAAAAGAGCACGAGCTCTGAAATCAGCAAGACCTAGGTTTGAAGCCTTCTTTTCACTTGGGCAACTTGGGCAAGTGAACATCTCTGAGCCTTGACTTCATTGTGTGGGTTAAACAAGATAGTATGTGCATGTCCAAGCTTTAGCACAGTTCTTTGGCAGGTAGTGGGTGCTCAATAAATATGACTTCTTTGCTGGGCGGTCAAGTTCTTGTGCAGGAAACCTAACTTGTCCGGCAGTGAGAAGTGTTCCTGAGTTTAGCAACCTCACTAGCCTTGGTTAGACCCACCCTTTTGTGGAGAACGCTCCTGTGGAAGCTGGTTGAGAACAAGTGTCATCGGAAACCTGCACCGCAGGCCCTCCCTGCTGCCAGGAGGATGCCTCCGTTTGTTCACCCAGCTCCATCACAGTGCAAGAGAACAAACTCACTCAGAACTGAGTTAGGCCAGTCGAACAGATGTTTCTATTTCCCGGAGAAGAAAACAATTTTACAAATGCAGAAAGGAAAGTGATAGCTCCGTCCAGTTAGCGGGAGCTAATTTAGATTTCAAGCTCGCTGCCTATGGTCCACTGCTCCTTCACAGGTCCAGCTCTTTGGCTCTGCTCCCTTTGGTTTTTTGGCTCTGCATCCCTGCACGCACTGTCAACAATCTCAATTTCCATTTTAGGATTTGGTCCCCTGGTGATGTGCCGCAGTTCCCATTTTTAGGAAATTGACGTTTGGCACACAATGAAAGGTTTCACAGACTATGGAGGTTATGGCACAGTTTTCTCCTGCCTTATGGCTCAATTTAATTAGCTGTCCCGTAATAACTCAGCAGCAGGATTGTGCGGCAGAAGGGGCTCCAAGTTGCCTGGAGGCACCTGCAGGAGCAGAGAAAATATGAGCTATGCTGGATGACTCAGCAGCTGATGAAACCTTTTCTTTTTCAGTGGGATCAGGTAAGGTAGCTGAGAAATCTTCCCTGGGAATAGACACCTGGGAACTCTGCTTTCTACAAGATCTTTTTAAAAAGTACAGGGAAGTAATCAGCAAAACCACCGTCTGACCTTGAAATGATCTGCAGCCGCTGGACCTGGAAGACTGATGAAAACCGCTGAATCCAGCCATCTGGGGCCTGGATCAACTAGGCTTGCCCCCCACAGTGCAGCCAGGGTCCATTAACAGGCAGCAGCTCTAGGGCCCAAGGCCAGGAGATCAAGCTGCTCCTTTTTCGGACAGATGCTGGGTTACCGCATGCTTTTGCAGGGTGGACACGCAGACAAACCCCGATGTTGGGGACACTAAGCTTACGGGTTTTTGGTCTTCCAATAGAAGAAGGCAGAGGCACCGAAGTCACAGGGTGTTTTGGCAGCTATGTTCCGGCTGGGATAGAAAGACTCCCTGTGGGAGCCTAGTTTTTCTCTGGTTTCCTTCCACTTGGCTATCTTCAGAAAGAGAAGTTGGAGAGAGCCCCAGTTGGGTGGAGTCTATGGGCTGGGGATTTTCTGTTCAGATGGAAGTGAAGGAAAGCTTTAGGCAGGTGATAGGTGACTTCCTGAGAGACCACGTGCAATAGGCATCCCACTTCTGAAGAGGGCTGCGATCTAAGACACAGATGCCAGAAATGGCCCAGGACTCAGGGCTCACCATGGATTAGTATTAGTATTTCTCTCTTATCCCCTCTGAAACTGATGAAATAAAATACATTTATGGAAATGATTACGCCAAGGATTATTTCAGCAGGAAATAGAAAGACTGCCATGTTCCTAACCTTTGAGATTGTCCTGGGGCAGCGTTGCCACGCCCACCCCATGGATTAGTATCCTGTATTTGTTGTAGTCCATGAGAAAGCGTCCTTGTATCTGTACTGTTCTCCATAGCCCATCATTCACCTGGGGGTCTGCTGTGTTGTATGGTCCCCTGCTTGTTCAGTCCATCCAAAGTGTGCACTCCAGGTTCTCATTTTCATCACAGAGTTGTGCTGTCGTCTGCTCAGTCCATTTCAGAATGTTTTCATTACTCCAAAAGGAAAAATCCCCTACCCCCTTTTACCCCTCCACCTTTCCTGATACTTAGCATTGACATAGTACCTTCTTCGCCATTGTCGTAAAATTATCACAGTATTACTGTTAACTATAGCCTTTATGCTTCATTAGTTGCATTTCCCCCTTTGGTCTTTAAAGGGACCAACGTCCCTTCTCCAACTAGCCAGGACCATACTTCCTGCCCACACCATTTTTGAGAGTCAGTCTTCAGCACTGTCTCTATAACTCCTTCCAGATCCGACCCTGGAAGAGTCATTCAAATATCACTTAGGGAAGCCGATTTGGCTCAATGGATAAGACGTCCGCCTACCACATGGGAGGTCCACGGTTCAAACTCTGGGCCTCCTTGACCCGTGTGGAGCTGGCCCATGCACAGTGCTGATGCGCGCAAGGAGTGCCCTGCCACGCAGGGGTGTCCCCCGCATAGGGGAGCCCCACACGCAAGGAGCGCGCCCCGTAAGGAGAGCTGCCCAGTGTGAAAGAAAGTGCAGCCTGCCCAAGAATTGTGCCGCCCACACAGAGAACTGACACAGCAAGATGACAATAAAAAGAGACACAGATTCCTGGTGCCACTGACAAGAACACAAGTGGATACAGAAGAACACACAGAGAATGGACACAGAGAGCAGACAACTGGTGGGGGGGGGGGGGGGAAGGGAAGGGAAATAAATAGAAAATAAATCTTTAAAAAAATATATCACTCATGTACAGAAAGCTTACTTTCATTCGACATTAGAGTATGTATAATATGCATGACGCTGGGCTCATCACTGGTGATGCGAAGAAGAAGAGAATGTATCTCATTTGAACATAGCTCATTCTTCTGAGAGAACACATTCTAGTTCTGGAGACTCATACATAAATGACTGCAAGGTCAGTGGTCGAGGAGGCTGTGCATTAGTGAAAAGAGCACAGGACCTAGAACCTTGCATCATGCGTGTACTGCCAACTCTGCCACGGAGGTGCGATGTGAACTTTGGCATATTACTAAACCTTTAGGAGCCTACTTTATTTATCTAGGAGAGTTGGATAATCCTAAAAGGATATTGTTTTGGGTTACTTAATATAATAAACTCAATAATAGTTTTAGTGGGAATTTAAAGGGACTGTGATAATATTACAAAGCGCTAGGAGAAAACAGAAAAGAGAACTCCTCTCTGAAGATTATACTTAAGCTAGGTGATATTTTCACGAGAAACTGCCCAGAGATGTGACAGAGCAGGGCCTTTTCAAGTTGCTGTGGAGGAGGCAAATGGCAGTTGAACTGGAGATAAATTCAAACATAAGGGCTGGTGTGGAAACCTGAGATGAAATTTTGATATGAGGTCATCACGCCGGCACTGGAGCTCATTAAGTAGGAGGGTGAAAAGTTCAGAAATGGGTTTTTATTAATTCTGGGGACTGGGGCACTATGGCAATGTGGTGTGTATGTGTGTGTATGGGAGGGAGAGAGGGTGGAAGGCAGGGAAAGAGAAGCGGGGAGAATTTAGGAAGCAAAAATACTGTAAATGAGTGATGATAATTGGGACCTAATCTGGACAAGTGGCAAGGAAGGTGGAGGCTAGGAGATGGAGTGGAGGGAAATTTATGATGTGGAAGGAAATAGACTTGCTGACCAGCTGAACATGGAGCTTGAGGTGTGAGGCTGCTAGGGTGTCTCTGAGCTTTTCCTTTGGAAAGGTTGCCAACACCCGATGAAGTGCTCCTCGTGTATGTGTGGACGTCCAAAAGGGAGGGGTTGAGACAAGCCCACCTCTCTTCATCAGTGCAGGCAGATCACAACTGCAGCTCCGTGCTGAGTGCTGTGCCAACAAGGGCACGGGTATCGCCGCTTAATGCCCACGAGAGTCCTGTGTGGCAGGTTCTCTCAGCCCGGCCCTACCATGGCAAAAGCTGAGCTCAGCTCTGTTAAGCGGACTTGACCCAGTGGTTAGGGCGTCCGTCTACCACATGGGAGGCCCCCGGTTCAAACCCCGGGCCTCCTTGACCTGTGTGGAGCTGGCCCATGCGCAGTGCTGATGCACACAAGGAGTGCCCTGCCACGCAGGGGTGTCCCCCGCGTAGGGGAGCCCCACACGCAAGGAGTGCACCCCATAAGGAGAGCCGCCCAGCATGAAAGAAAGTGCAGCCTGCCCAGGAATGGCGCCACCCACATGGAGAGCTGACACAACAAGATGACGCAACAAAAAGAGACACAGATTCCCGTGCCGCTGACAACAACAGAAGCGGACAAAGAAGAACACGCAGCAAATAGACACAGAGAACAGACAACCAGGGTGGGGTGGGGGCAGGGGAGGGGAGATAAATGAATAAATAAATAAATCTTAAAAAAAAAATCTTGCCTAATGTTGTGCAACCAGCAAACTCTGAGCTGGACATCAAGTCTTTGGAAAGCCCCTGTTCTAACCATTTCCCTGTATCTGCTCCTCCTATAGAGGCGGCTACTTGGGAGGTCTCCTCCTAGAAAGCCATTTAAGCAGGCTGCCCTCTTTAAATGAAGACCATTTCCCTCCATGGTAATAGATGGTTTTCCTTGGCTGAACATGGGAAGGCAAATTCTGACTGAAGCCAGGTTGACTCTCTCTTTCAAGTTGTTCCTTACGGCGGCGGCGTTTGACTAAGCCAGGGTAAATCGCGTGCCCTCCCCAGTGCCTGGGACAGTCCACTCCCTCGTCACCACTCCCCCACTTCCTGTGATGCTCTCTGGTCTCCTGTGCTGGGCCAGGCCCTGTGTCATTTGTCTGAAGATGCCTGCGCTGCTGTTAGAAACTTTCCCTGCTGCGGCTCTTCATCCCACCACCCTTCAAGGGAAAGTGTTACCTGGCTGGCATCCTGAGAGTTCACACAGTGAACTCAGTGCGTCTCTCCCGTTTCTAGAATGGCCAGAATTACCTGACATTTGAGGAACCAGGTTGGTACCTGCCCGCTCAGTCTTCAGGAAATTAAGGGCTTTCATCTCAATTCAGTCTCGGCAGAGTGGCCAGCCTTCCCTAACGTAGCGGGGAGAACGAGGCAGCCCTAGCAGTGGGTTAAGTTGCCGCAGGTGTGACTGCTTCATTCTATGGGGCATGGTGGTTTGCAGAATTAGCACTGCTCGATCGTTCTGGACACCCCGATAATATCCATGGCTGCTCACAAAACCAGGAGATTTAATCCCAAAGCGAGTGAGGTGTGTGTGGCTATCACAAAATGCTCTGGCTAACAGGGTAGTCCTGACCTCTGCGAGTGAAAATCCCAGACTGCAAGGCGAAGATTCAGACCTGGTACCTTGATACCCCTTCTCTCCAAACCCATGCCACTTCTGGGAAGGATCGCTCCTTTTTCTTTGGTTTTTCCAATCATCTACTGCAGCATGGCCACATTATGTTAAGCTTACATTTACAGCTGCTGTCCAATTAGTTTTGAGCTCCTAGATGGTAGGAATTTTGCTGGCGTCCCCTTTGGCCTGAATGCTTAGCACTATGCCTGGAGCTTCTAAAGTCCTTAACAAACATTGTTCTGATCTGCTGCATTGGGTATAACTGTCTACAAGGACGAGTATAAGGTTCTACAGCAGAAAACAATTTAATTCCTTCAAGATCCTTCTCTGCACTAGATAAATGGAAGACGAATATATCTGCAATGGAGGGATGGAGATGGGAGCATTACATGGATGGTTTTATAAGTGAAGATGGATTATAATATTGTTCATTTATTACATATCTTATATGTATACAAAAAGAAAAAAAAATTCACTAAAGTCCAAGAAAGAATCATCTGTGGTCCCTTCAATTAATGTAATGGGGATTTCAATTTAGCTAAGAGAGAGATTCAGACATGCCAGGGCATGTCTATTGACAGGTGGGAGCAGTTGCCAGGAGGCTGTTTGCTTGAGGATTGAGGGCCCTCTTGGGAGCATTCTCATTCTGAAAGAAGAAGTTGCCTGGCAACAAGAGTTTGACCCGTGGAGAGAGGCTTACCCAACAGGGGCGCAAGGATGGCTGAGTGAAGGGTGGTGTCTGCCATCTAGACCCGTCTCCCAGCTGACTGACGTGGATATATGTCTCAGTGCTATAGAGAATGGAGGTTCTGAATATAAAAAGTCAGAAAAAAATAAACGTGCCTTACTAATACATTTTCAAGACATTGGAGCACAAAGCCGTCCTTCAAGATCCATCTGAGAAACCTAATGGAATAGAGACATATTTCTCCCTTTACACTAAAAACTGTTTTGTTATGGTGACATCACCAAAGCATACATGACAATGCATGGCAGAACAGTACTTGGGAGAAAACTTTGATGCCCAGCGAAGCATTAAGAATCAATGCTTTTGCAATGTCATTGTCCTGAAAGACATTGCAAAGACAGATACAGGACATTATATCTCCTGCCATAACCAACAGAATTGTGTGGGAGAGAGTGTAAACAACAATGTAAACTGTAACCCATGCCATGGGGCACTGCTCCAAAATGTGTTCATCAATTGCAATAACTGCACCCGACTAATGAAAGAAGTTGTTAATGTGGGCGAGGGTGGGAGGTATGGGGAGGGGGGCATATGGGAATCCCCTATGTTTTTATACAACGTTTTATATAATCTACATATCTTTAAAAATAAATTTAAAAATATATTTTTAAAAAATCAGTGCCTGTGGAATGTGGTAGTGTCTAGATAATATGTCCATACCTGGCAAGGGATGGTGGTAGCAGATACAGTGGCAAAGTGGTATGCAACAGAGGCCTGATGGGCAACTGTTGTATGCAGTGGGAATAATGGTACCAGGGGTAGATGGCAGTGCCACTGAGGAAGCTGGAGTGGAGTTGTCAAAGGATCATAGGGAGTTGTGCGTGCATAATTGAGATAACAACTGCTACTGACCTTATGGAGAACACAGATCTCTAAACCAGGAGGTTAGCAAGCCAACATCCCACAGCTGTGCTTGAAAAGTCAGTGCTATTTGCCTTTTTTCTAAACTGAATTATTTTTTATTCAGTGTGGTGCTCTCTTTAAGGAAATCCTTTAGCAAACTGAGGAATCCTACTATAATTCAAATATTTAATTTCTTTTTGTTTCTTTCTTTCTGATTTAGTCCCATGAGGATTAAGTTCACTTAGAAGAATGCAAACACTGCAGCAAGGAAAAACAAACTAGGAACAAGTGAATCAAAGTATATATAGTCCCCCTCTCCTTGATCTAAACTTTAAATTGGAATTTTGACTATATTCATAGTATAGAAAGTTATAGCACTTTTGTTTCCATTGCTTCCAAACTCTCTTGATGATTCCGTATAACGTTTATCATCATTTCCATTATAGGGAAGGAAAAGCATCATGACCTTAATTTAGGAATCTGAAATGCCAATGATGTCTCCAAGATGTGCCAAGATTTGCTGCCATTTACTAACTTGTGTTTTTTTCTTTTCTTTTTCTCCTTTTCCCTCATTAAAGGCAACGGAGAAGGTGGGTCTGTTTAGCAAACTGCGATGCTTCTCTTTCACCCAGTGCAGCCCTTAAGCGGGCAATGTATCATATGGAATTGATACATCTCTGCCAGGCCAGGAGAGTCAGTGACTGCACTGCCCAAATAGCAATCAACGGCCACAAGATTCTAGAGCTAGATGTATTTTTCAGGATTCTCAAGGGAAACAGAAGTGACAGGAGACATATGAGATATGTGTGTCTGTGTGTGTGTATAGTAAATATTATGAGTGTGTATAATAAATATTATGAATTGGTTCACACAACTGGGGGATTGGCAAGTTCGAATTCCTTAGGCCATGCTGTAAACTGGGAACTCTGACGATGTTTCAATGAATTCCCTAAGAGAAGCTGGTTTCTAAAGTAGAGATGGCAATTCTTCCTTCTCACTGCAGGAATCATCAGTTCTACCTTTAAGGCCTTCGACGTATTGGATGAGTCTTCTCTCCTTGCTGAAGGCAATCTCCTCAGTTGATTATAGATGTAGTCAGCCACAGATGCCATCAACAACTGATGTTCTAAATCCATGAAATACCTTCACAGTAACAAGCCAGTGCTTGCTTGATCAAATAACTGGAGACCATAACCTCCCAAGTTGACACATGAAATTAACCATCATGCTAATCAAGCCAGGAGGAATTATTATTATTATAGTTTAAATTTCAGCCCTCCTTGCTTGAGTACCAACCCTTGATTCAAAAGATTTTCCCTTGACACTTGGACTTCTCATCTAAGTTGAGTTATGTCCCTTCTAAGGGGAAACCTTATGCATATGTGCAGCAGAAGTCAGATCAATGCACTGTAGAATCTGTTCTTTTTTTCAGTTTTGAGCACTTTATTGTTGATCATGGAATGCTAGATGTAAAAAGAAAATGGGAATAGATTTCGAAGGAAATTAATATGTATCAAATTCCTTCTGTGTGCTAGGTGATGGCATACATGATCTCATTTTGCATACGTAAATGTAATGCTTACTATTTTATCTACACATGTCACCCAGAAAGTTGGTAACATGTATTACTTCATAATGTTTGAGGTATACATTTCAATCTGGAGCACTGTAAGGATGGTTGTAGGAGCCCCTCAGTTGGTGGGTGAGATTTGTCAGGGTCCATCACCTGCAGCTCAGTGGCTTTGTTTTAGTCATGCTTGTATATGCATTTTATGGCAAATTATATGATCTAATGATATTTTAAAAATTGACTATTCCTGAAGATCTCTGAATATACTTTTCAAGAATGTCAACACTATATGGAACTACCAAAATAGCATCTGAGGGCCACGCCATCCAGTTAGCACATGTTGGAGTCTAGGTTTGAATCCATGTCTGTTGAATTCCTAAGACCACACTCTTTATACCACGACAGGCTACCTGCTTGGAAGTGTTCTTTGTATCGTGGACAACAAAATTTTGAAATATGCTTACAGTGTTGTAGTTAGCAAAGCCACTATCTGACCTTGAAATTATCCTGGAGGATGTTGAAGTCGATGGGCCTTGAAATCATTGGGAGAGGTGGCTGCATCGGCCATCTGGAGATAGGAAAACCATTGCCTGCCTTATAAGGTGAGGTCAGGAGCTAAGCCAGGAGGCAACGTGTCCAGGGCATGAGGCCCAAGAAGCGTGTTCAGGAACCCAGGATGGTCTCCCTGATTCCGATGGAGCCCGAGGTACCCCATGCCTTGACTTAGCGAGCATTTCAGATGCACCTGGATTCTGGCTTCAACCACCCTGCCAGGGAGGGAGAGAGATACTCTAAGACTTACATTTTTAAAATTTGTACTTCTAAAAGGAAAAGAGAGGTAGCCTTAAAGAATTTCAGTTAGCTCTTCAATCATTAGCTATATTCGAAGGTTACTGCCATTGCCATTTTTTCCCTCATCTCCCCCTTATCTCACTCACCGTAGAGAAGTGGTGTGGAAGGAAGCTTATCCAAAGAGTTCAACGCCCTTTATGGAACACATGGACATCTTTAGCCCATGTAGGGTCCTGTAGGATGTGAAGTGTTATCCTAGAACAGCATTCTCCTTTTCTGATGTCATCCCTAGGGGATTTAAAATCAGCCAAATGCCAGATATAGAAACCATTATAAAAAAAGCTTCACTGTAACCCTAGTATCTGCAAGATGTTCACACACACTAGAGTTTCTAATTCATCTCCTAAATTAAATCATTTTATTCTTAAAAATAAAATATATGGGAAATGGATGTGGCTCAAGTGATAGGGCTTCTGCCTACCATATGGGAGGACCTGGGTTTGATCCCTGGGGCCTCCTGGTAAAAAAGAAAAAGAGGAAGTGTGCCTGCGTGGCGAGCCAGTGCCCACGCGGCGGACTGAGTGCCTGCACGGTGAACCAAGCGCCCACGTGAGTGCCCATGTGGTGAGCCGAGTGCCCATGTAAGTGCCCATGCAGCAAGCCAAGTGCCCGTGCAAGTAGGTTAAGCAGCAAGATGATGACGCAACAAAAGAGAGACAAAGGGGAGAGTCAAGGTGAAGCACAGCAGAGACCAGGAACTGAGGTGGTACAGGTGACAGGGAACCTCTCTCCACATCAGAGGTCCCCAGGATCAAATCCTGGAGAATCCTAGAGGAGAAAGAATAAGAGGAGAAGACCAAAAAAAGAGAAATAGACACAGAAGATCACACAGCGATTGGACACAGACAGCAAAAACAGTAGGGTGGGGGGAAGGGGATGGAGAAGAAAAGGAACCTGTAAAAGACCAAAAGTAGATGAAAAGCACAGACAAGAACCACTGGGCTGAAGCGTGCCTTGTGTCCCCAACTGGTGGGCTAGTTGCTCTGGATATTTCAGGGTCTGGAAACACTGCTGCAGCAGGATTGACCTGAGCTCTGGCTCTTCCCAGGACTGCCCATGAATGTGAAATGCAACCAGAAGCCCCCAGGGCTCCGGCAGAGGGACCCAGGATGCCAGCAACGCGGAGCTACTGCTGCCATTGGACTAGGACTTGAGAGGCCCCACAGTACCAGGGGATGTCTGTCCAGCTGAAAGGGCCGCTCCCGAGGCCTAATTTCAGCCCGACTGGTCCCCCTGGCAGCATGTTCTGGTAAACTGAGGAGAGGACACCCCTCCTCTGTTACACCCATACAGCAAAACTGCCTGGACCTGAAGTGTGATTTGTTAGTGGCACAATTCTTTCCTTTCATGAACACCTGTGCACGCACACATATGCATTTTCTCAATCCCACTCAGCTCCAGAAGAGATGGACTGAGGTAGATTTGGGTTGACCTTGTCCCTCATTCCAGCTTACTGAGGGCACAGAATCAGCATTGCTCTCAGGCCCTTGTGCTCCATCCCTTTCACCATCCCTGGGACCCAGTTTGTCTCAAGAGCCACACTGCCTTTCTCAGGGGTTTGCCCTCAGCTAGGCCTACTTATCTTTTTAATTTTTGAACACATCTGGGACCAGGATCCCCTTCCATGTTTTTCCAGTATACTGCTCTGTCTCCTTTACACATTTTAGGATGTAAATAGATGCTTGTAGAATGTGGGAAGGGTGCTGGCCAGTTGAAGTCACCAGCAGCACCTGTGTCCTGAAGGCAAATGAACGTTTTAAGGAAAACAGTCACAACGGCTTACTCAAGACGAAAGTGAAATATTTATTACTAGATAATTTATATTCAATATATATATTATATTTTCCAAAATCCATATAATGGAAGACATTTACTTTTTTCATAAGGATTGATTTCATTTATCCCCCCCCCTCCCATTTTTTGTGCTTGCTTTCTGCTTTCTGTTGGCCTTCTTTTTTTTTTTTTTTTGAGGCACTGGGAACCGAACCCGGGATCTCCAATGTGGAAGGGAGACACCTAATCGTTTGAGCCACCTCTGTTCCCTGCTTGTTGTGTCTCCATGTTTCTTCACTGTGTCTCTTCGTTGTGTCATTTCACTCCATCATCTTGTTGTGTCAGCTCACTTTGCCAGCCCATCCTGTCAGCTCGCTGTCTTGCTTGTCTTCTTTAGGAGGCACCAGGAACCAAACCCAGGACTTCCCATGTGGTAGGCAGGTGTCCTGCTGCTTGAGCCACATCTGCTTCCCAACTTTATTTTTAAGAAGAAATACCAACTGTCAGGCCATGGTTTCCAACTTGTGCTCAGAAAATATGCTCACATTACCTATGTGGCTTGCCTAGAATTTTCCTTGTAATACCAATCCAGAAGTAGAGGTAGGCAAAAAGAAAGAAAAAGCACCCCCTAGGCAAAACTTGGGCACATGAAGAATTTAACTTGACTTCAACATCCTTTGTCTCCTTCCTTTTCCCTGGCTTCCCAAAGAAATTGCTGCTCCTTGGGGCTCCCTCATCGCCCCTGTGCTCTTTGACACCACAGCTCTTAAGCTTTGCTCAGGAAAGAGTTGAAGCAGGCTTCCTTCCAGAGTTGTTTTTGCATTTTGGGGGTTGTTTTTGCATTTTGGCAGCAGGGGAGGACTTAACTGAGAACCCCTCAGATCACCCCACATTGTCCTTGTCCATTTTATTTACCTTTAAACAAGATCTTGAGAAAAGAGTACCAAGGCTAATCATCAATATTTCAGAACCCAAATCTGACCCAAGTGACTTAATGTTAGGGCAGAACTGAACATCACTGTCACATAGACCCACTTCAGGGGCTTCTTAAGGCTCATTGAACCCTGAATGGCCATGCAACCCAGGGGGGGTCCTGGGACTTTGCTTCCATTACCTCAGGCCCCAGAGGCTCATGGGAGGGCATGGAGGCACGCCCTGGACAGCTGAGATGACAGGAGCAGGAGTGCCCGTGGTACCTCCTACCCCACAGTTTAGGAGAAGCCTACCACAAGCCTCCTTCTCACCTACAGCATACGGAGAGTTCTCCTTCCTGGTCATCTCCTCTAACTTTAGATGTATCAGGACACTAGGAGAGGGGAGACCTTAAGAAGCTAGAGGAGCTAGCTGAAGGCAAATGGCTGCTGCACATGGAACTAGAGCAGACATGCAAAAAGGAAAAGGGTGAGAGATAAAAGAAAGAATGCCAGCTCCGTGTTTGTGAGAAAAGATTGGAGGGGGGTAGTTTGGAATGAAAGAGAGAAAATTTGGGGACCCCTACCATAGATAGTCAAGAAGGAAAGAGAAGAGAGCAAAATGGAGGAAAGGGAATTACAAGAATATTTTTGTGCATTATTTAAATTACCTTTTAGCACCACTGACGGTTTAATTTACTTTTGTACTACTGTGTGTGTGTGTGTGTGTGTGTGTCTGAGAGGTGTTTCTTTGAATACAACTCTGTATTGATACTGGGTGATGGCTCAAATTTATAATTTCTATACCTTATAGTGTGTGATTCTGTAGGAAAGTACATCCTACCTCCATCTAATTAATTTTAAAAAGACACCAATATGGAGTTAAAGAAAAGGTAACTCCACTTTGCAATGATCTGTGGTAGCAATGCCCTGACCCTAGCTTGTTAGGATGAAATCAACCCCTAGAAGATGGTTGTGCTGCTCATTAATGAAATGCTAGCCCCTCTTCTGAGGGCCTCTGTGCCCCAACTTTGGAACAGTCTTCTGCAGAGATGATTTAAAGCTGTTACTGGGAAAGTTTTCAGGAAGACTTGCTGCAATCCAGCACATGTGTAATAAGAGATATATTGAGTCTGAGTCACCAAGTAATGAAAAAAATCTCAGAGTTCCCATCGATTAGGGAGGTATCTGATCATACAGAAGGAGCTGACTCAAGGGGAAAGCATGGAATCAACTGTGAGTAAACTTCCTCTACGGGCAGAGAACAGGACAGCCAGCAGTAGCAGCCTCTGGTTTGGAATGTGTATCAGGCATTATTGCTGTTTGTCCAAACCCCACCCCCCATCCCCTTTTCTTTTCTTTTTTTTTAAATTTATTTAATTCCCCTCCCCTCCCCCCGGTTGTCTGTTTTCTGTGTCTTTTTGCTGTGTCTTGTTTCTTTGTCCGCTTCTGTTGTCGTCAGCGGCACGGGAAGTGTGGGCGGCACCATTCCTCGGCAGGCTGCTCCCTCCTTCGCGCTGGGCGGCTCTCCTTATGGGTGCACTCCTTGCGCGTGGGGCTCCCCTACGCGGGGGACACCCTGTGTGGCACGGCACTCCTTGCGCGCATCAGCACTGCGCATGGGCCAGCTCCACATGGGTCAAGGAGGCCCGGGGTTTGAACCGTGGACCTCCCATATGGTAGACGGACGCCCTAACCACTGGGCCAAAGTCCGTTTCCCCCCATCCCCTTTTCAAGCTCTGTGTGCCCATCCCCCAGCCTCCACTGCTAATCACTAATGCTTTGTACTTCTAACCTGCTGAGGATTGCTCTGTGCCTGGAGGTTTGTATCGGCTCCCCACCCTCCTATTGGCCCATGGCCAATGACTGCATGGCGCCAGTGCCCAGCTCTTTTACCTCAAGGTGCCACAACCTCTGCAGTAGAATTTATACTCCAAAATTCTCCATGAAATCAGGCTGAGGCTGGAACTTCCTTGCTTGGCTTCTTTCCTTTCCATATTCTGCTTTTCTCATTCCCTTTCTGATTTTTTTCTGGGAGCTCCTTCAAAAAAAATCACTACACCTGCATCTTGGGCTCCAAGTCTGCTTCTGGGATCACACAACTAAGACAGAATGTAAACGACCTGGAGATATTGAAAGGAGGCAACAAAAAGTAGTACCAGTTCATTGTTGCTATTCCTTTACTGTTATCTCATGGCTAGTGTGTGCACAAGTGAGACAGAGCTGGACGCTCCAGCGGGTGGCTTTTCAAGGTTTCTCACTGGGATACTGTCCAGAAGAAATGAAAATGACCCACAGTTAATCTGGTTCTGCCATTGCAAGCAGGATCACACGCTCATATGAAGGTGTCCACTTTTTAAATTTTGAAAAAGGAGATCATATGATTTGGGACAGACTGGCTTTATTTGAGACTGAGCCAAAATGACACAATTTATTATATTTAAGGATTATAGAGGAAGAAAATATAAGAAAACATAAAGGACGCCTAAGATTGAGAAGACTTCAGTCCTTATGCCACTATTTTGGGAAAGCACCTCATCTCTCTTTATTTCCCTTGTCTAGAAAATAATTATGTGGTTTCCATTTTCTCTTTCAGTTATCACAAGAATAAGATGTGTGGGAAACGCCCTTGTAAATACAGTGATACTACACAACTTTAAAGAGTATCTATTTATGATTACCTCTCTTCTTACCAGGAATTAAATCATATTGAGATTCACAAGCATGTTAATTTTTGTGGGGGGTTTTTCCCTGGTGGCTTCAGTGATAATGATTTGAAGTATATGATTGTTGTGAGATGTCTGGGAGGGTAGTCCAAAACTAAAATATTTTGTTGAAATATAAGTTCACTAACAACACTTTTACTCTTAGATAAGATAAAATAAGTATTGAAAGAATCTCTAGACCCTCAAAATTATTTATATCCAAAAACTCTAAATTGTCTTTGTTGTTTACTCAAAAGCAAATATAGGTTTTCTTATTATTCAATCTGGTGAATCCTTGGTTTCTATGTGTGGGATCAGCTTCATCTTTATCTACAAATCAACTAAAAGGCAAATCCCTCTGGGGATAATTACTGGTTCATATAAATGTGAAAATAAAGTCAGGGAATTTGAGGATGCTACCTCATTTTGAGAACGCAACTGCAGGTAAGGAGAAAGACTCAGAGTCTTTTAAAAGTTTCTCCTACATGTTGAACATCTGGAGAATGATACTATGAAATATTATGAAGTTATTAACCTACACATTTTCAAATAATTTAAATAATGGGGAAAAACCTAAAATATATAGAGACTTGATTGTAAACTATTTTAATATGTAATTTTTAATATTGAAATTGGATGTGTTGCACACTCCCAGTGTGATACTATGAGTAATATGTGCATAAAAAAAAGTAATGTAATACTCTGGAATGAATTTAATGGGTTTTCCTGGATGGCATAATTAGAGGTATTTATTTTCTTCTTTATATTTTTCTGCACTTTTCAAATTTTCTACAGTGAATAGGCACTTATTTACAATTATGAAAACACACATTTGTATGAGAAAAACTAGCCCTGTTAAAACATTCCTAGTTTGATTTCTAGGCCATTTTGACTTCATATCTGTATTTGGTTTCAATAGCTAGATATTGCTTTAAATGTTAAGATACAGGCTTGGCTGTTGTAAAAAACACCCACCCCTCCAAATAACAGTGGCTTAAATAAAAGAGAAGTTTATTTCTTACATGTCAGTTTGAGCATAAGCAGTCCAGGAAAAAGAAAGAGAAGAAATGCTGGGGTGTCAGAAAAGGAAAAGCAGTGGATTGGTGAAGGATCTAGAAGACAAAGAAAATTGCTGGGTAAGCACTAGGGACCTCCTAAATATTTTGTTATTTTCAGGAAAGGAAAAGGGCCTTATTTCCGTGGGGTAATCAGGTTGGTGTGACATAATTTATGCAACCTTCCCCTTGGAAGTGATCCAAAAGGATTGAAAATGATAAGGACACTGGATCTTTTTTCCTGTCGACTCTCACTTAATGTTTCTTGACTGGTTTTGGGTGAAGAAATTCCAGTCCACATTTATAAAAGAAATCATTCATTCATTCAGTCATTCAGCCAATTAACACCATGTTCTAAGCACAGGTTCTTTTTTTCTTTTTGCTCACCCAGCCCCTCCCAGATCCATTCTCCACCTTCTCAGCCCTCCTCTGTGCCCTGGGGCTGACCCCTGTAGACTGCACATCACAGGCTCCCATTCCTGCTGGCTCTTGCACGGATTCAGCCAATGGCAGGCACTGGTAGATCAAAGGTAGTGGAAGAAAGAAATTGGCTATTTCTTCTCTCCTTTTCTTGGTGATTTGCTGGAGTGGTTCTAAGCCACGGCTGCATTCATGCATGACCACAGCTCCTGTAGGGCAGCCTCCCCTTCAGGGCTCTTGCTCTAACAGGCTCAGATGACGTTGTTTCTGTCCTAGAGCCCTTGCTAGCCCATGGATGGCTCAACACCCCTTGCTGATTCCCATAACCCTGCCCACATCTCTGCAAATACTCCCATCAGTAAATTATTATTGGGATCCACTCCAAGTGTGGCTATGGTTTCGTGTCAGAACTCTGACTGATTTGCTTGATTTCTGGTAGGAATACAAAAAGGAAGACACAGTCCTGCTTCCAAAGCCCTCATAGTCTTCGGGAGACCTTAGTGAGCAAGAGAGATGGGTACGTATTAAAAGTCAAGTCATGTGTTTACTGTAGGAATGATACTGTGGTACATGGCGGAAATTCAGAGAAGGGGTAGATATCTTTAGGATTGCCTTCAACATTCTTGAGGCTTGCCTGAAATTTGAGCAAGACAGTATATTTCTTATCACTTGGTAAATTTTTATCCTCTCTTGGGATTTAAGCCTTTCCATGAGGGCAGGGACTTATCTTTATTTTCTCATCATTGTATTGGTGATGTATAGCATAGAAATGGCACATGGTAGGCTGTCAATAATGTGTGTTAAATGAATGAATAAATAAAGGCAATGAGGAGGAGTATGCGCAGACATTTCAAGTTAAAGAAGAAAGATAAGCCAAAAAAATGAGATTGGTAAAAAGCAGAGTGTAAATGAAGAAAAGAAGGGAATTCAGCATGCCTGAAGTAAAGGGAAATAAAGGGTCTCTAACTTGTGCTGAACTTCCGCCGTGTGCCAAGCGCTGTCTGAGCCTCTGGGTGTGCAGTTTCTCATTATCCTTATAACATCCTGGAAGGTCGTAATTTTTCCTTTTCCACTTTGTAGAAGAGAACTCTGAGGGTCTCTAATCCCAAGTGTATTGTTCCAAGTTACAGTATAAGAAGGGGAGTTGAGATTTGAACCCAGTGCTGTTTTACCTCCAAGGAGCCTTCACTTTCTGCTCCACACAGAACCTGAGTTCTAAGCACAGAGATAAAACCATGTGGGTAATAGAACGCCATTGACTTAGAAGGACTGATGTGCCCTACGGGGCCAGCAAACCACACTTTGCACTAGTCCTCACCAATACTGCCTCACGGTACTTTTATAATGTTTGAAACTTCCTGTTAGATGTTCCCCCTCACTAGATTTGCAATAATTAACAAGCTTTGACTCAGTTCCCGCAGACATGCATTGAAGGAAGACAAGCCCTGCCCTCCCCCAGCTCCATAAGCCTATGTGTCTGAAAGCACGGCACTTCCCCAAAGGTTGAACAAAGAAACCACATGGAAACGGGAATAAAGGGAGATAGAGACCTTCACTCCCCTCCAGATCAAAGCACCACCTGCTCCTCCAGCATTCCAAGAAAACATCAATCCCTGACCCACTACCCTCTAGCCATACAAGGGAAAATTTTAGCCTCTAGGGTTTCCTATTGGCCCCTGCAACTCACTCGGACCTTCGGCTCCCTCCCACTGGCTATTATTTCCCTGCCAAGGAAGATACCGTATAAATTCATATTGCCCCTTCCAGGGGTGGGCTGAAGTCTCTTCTTCAGACCCCCCTCTTTTGGGAGAGCTTCTCAATAAACTTTCTGCCTGCACGCAGTAGTCTCTCTGTCCCAGTGAGTGCTGCTTTTCTCCAACATTTGGTGCTGGAACCTGGGACTAGGGTCACACTTAGATGGATTGATTGGTGAGGAATCGCCCTAATGCCATGGCTGAGCACCCATTCAACACCAGGCATTGAATCTTGGCTAGGTGAGTTAAGAATTTTTCCGCTGGAGGACCCTGCTCTCTCTCTGTCTCCTTTTCCCGTTATCCAGGACAACCCACCAAAAATCCTAGTGCTGGAACAATGACCCTCTCTGTCTCTTAGGGCCACGGCAGGCAGAAGGCCTGCATCCTCATGGGAAGAAACCCCTTGGCTCCCAAGACATCTGGAGCCAAGCGTGGTTTCCTGTTTCCTCGGAGATTTCTGACTGATTCAGGGACACCTGTCTCACTCAGAATCTCTGCTGTCCTAGAGATCCGTAGCCTCATCCAAGCCACCTAAAATGGGCAATTCAATTTTGGTTCCCCCAAAACCACACTGCTGGGCTGTCTCCTTCATAACCTTAAAACTTGTACCTGGAAGGAGACATCAGATCTAAAAAGCTCATTTTCTATTTGACCTTTTTGTGGCTGCAATACAAATTGGACAATGAAAGTCAATGGCTGGAAATGGCACTTTTGATTTCCAGGTTCTCTGAGACTTAGAGAACTTTATCCAGCACAATGGCAGGTGGTCAGAGATCCCTTACATTTGGCCAGTTTTATCTTCCCAATTGCCCCTCCCTCTGCCAATCCTTTTCTTCCTACCAAATTCTTCTTTTACACCAGAAACCTCCTCAGAAATCTGCTTCCTCATCACTTTTACCCCCTAACACTTCTGAACACTCTTTGATCCTTCAGATCATGCCCCCATACCTCCTCCATATAATCCTCCAGTGTTATCACCAAACTCACCCTCCAACCCTTCTTCCTCCCCCAACTCATCACCTCTGCCTTCTACTCATCCCTTCTCCCCTCCTCATACTTGCTCACAGGGACTACCTCCCCCTCCTCCTGTGCCACAGCCATCCACCTCTGCCAGCATGCAGGCTCCTAACTCCACACAGATGTCAGCTCCTCTGTTATCCCTCCAGGAAGTAGCAGAAGCTAAAGGAAGTCAGAGTACATGTTCTTTCCTCACTATCAGATTTAAGCCGGATAGAGGACTGGTTAGGATCTTTCTCTGAAAACCCTGCTACATACATTAAAGAATTTCAATGCCTCACTCACTCATATGACCTCACCTCTCAGGACATATACATTATCATTACCTCCTCCACAACTCCAAAGGAAAAAAATGCATTTGGGCTGCCACTACCACTTTCGCAGATTCCATGCATACCCAAGATCTCAATAGGCACCCAGCAGGCCCACTGCAGTTTCGACCACTAACCCCGCCCACTGGGATGACCAACCAGGCTCCACTGACCTTGCTTGTATGGCCCATTTCTTAACCTGCATAACAGAAGGCATGAAGACTGCTGCCAGTAATTATGATAAAATTAAAGAGATCTCACAGAAACCTGATGAAAACCCAGCTGCCTTCATGAACACATTAACCAAGTCTCTCCTTTAATATACTAATTTAGATCCTGACTTGGATTCTGGTCAACTGCACTTACATACCCACTTCATCACTCAATCTTATCCCAATATTAGAAAGAAACTACAGAAGTTAAAGGATGGCCTTCAAACCTCTCAGAAAGACCTAATTAAAGCAGCCTTCAAGGTCTTTAACAATAGAGAAGAGGAAGCCAAATTGGAAAAGCATAAGTGAGATCAGTATAAAACCTTCTTCCTTGCTGCTGCCCTCAGGTCGATTCTCAAAAATCCCATCCCTCTTCTTCCTTTTGGCCACACCCTGGACCCTGTTTCAAATGAGGAAAGGGATGGCATTGGGCACATTCCTGCTCTGATCCAAGGACCCCACCAGGACCTTGCCCGGTATGTCAGCGCAAAGGTCACTGGAAGTCAGACTGTCTTGAAAACCCTGTTTCCAGGAAAGTTCCTCCAGGGCACCCTACATATCCAGAGCTGGGATCTTCCTTTCCAGACCTACTTGGACTGATGAAAGATGACTGATGGGTGCTGGTTCGGAAAGGCCCCACATCTCCATCAGTAAGTCTGAAACTAGGATTACCATTGAGATTGGAGGTAAGCTGATCTTTTTAATTGATGCAGGGGCCACATATTCAGTTGTCCTAAAACATTCAGGACTTTTATCTACTTCCTCCATCTCTATTGTTGGCTTTAGATTAACAGAACTGGACAGGTAGAAGAAAATCTTAAAGTCTTGAAAGAAAACAGAAATCATTCAAAGAATGCAAGATAATCTCTATGGGAATCAGTCATGGCTACCTGCTTTCCTCTCATTTTTTTTTCACCCATAAAATCAATCCTCTTACCTGTTATAACACCATTACTGTTATTATTACTGCTTCTTCTTTTTAGCCCCTGTCTTTTACAGCTCCTTTCCTGATTCATACATCAAATCATATAGTCAACAACTCAGGAATATGTAAATGCTGTCTTTCTGCTGTGTGAGCAACAATATCAACTACGGCGGGACCTAAACCATAGCCCACTGAACAGGATGGAAGAGAACTTTTCTCTGCCCTTTGACAGCAGGAAGTTGCCAGATGGAGCCAATGCCCGACTTCCCTCACCCTCCCATCCTGCCCACTACTGTATATCCTAATACCCAGGTCCCCCTATATATATATAAACAGAGTTAGGAATGTTAGAGGGCCCCCTTAACTAGATTTGCAATAAATAACAAACTGTGACTCAGTTCCCCCTGACATGCATGGAGGAAAGACAAACCACCACCACCCATAGCCTACAGCACTTTCCCAAAGGTTGAACAAAGAAACCACATGGAGATGGGAGTAAAGGGAGACAGAGACTTTCACCTCCTCCAGATCAAAGGAGGTGACCTTCACCTCCCCCAGATCAAAGCACCACCTGCTCCTCCTGCATTCCGAGAAAACATACCTCCCTAACCCATTACCCTCTAGCCAAACCAGGGAAAATTTTTGCCTCTGCACCTCACTCAAGCCCTCAACCCTTCTACCAGCTATCATTTCCCTGCCTAGGAAGGTACTGTTTAAATTCATATTCACCCTTCCAGGGGCAGGTTGAAGTCTACTCTTCAGACCCCCTTCATTGAGAGAGCTGCCCAATAAACTTTCTGCCTGCAATCATCAGTCTCCACATCCCAGTGAGTGCTGCTTTTCTATGACACTCCCACATTTCTCACACCTTGGACTGATGTAAAAAATAGCTTCAGTAAAGTACTACTTTTACCTGAGAAGGGTAGCCTAAAGCATGGACAAATTTTCAGTATGAGTTATAAGAGGGTAAACCCCTAAAGGAATTGAACATATATTTTTTTAATGCAATAATCCTTTAGGGAGCACCTACTGTGTGCTGTCTAAGTACTTGGTATGTATCATGAACAAGACAGATACTACTTCTGCCTTCTTAGAATTACAGCCTAAGAAACATCAGTGGTCATTTTTGTGGCAGAAGGGAGAAGGACAAGAGGTTGAAAAGGTAATGTCATAAAGTAGCATCCAGCTAGAAAGGAAAAGCCAGGATGGGGGCTAAGACCTTTAGGAGGTTTTGTGGAGTGGCATGTGAGGGTGGGAGGAACAGACAGTGAGGATGAAGGGTCCGGTGTTTGCAGTAGAGAGGGCCTCCCATCCCCAATACTGCATGACAGCATCATATTTGTTTTCCAGATATCTGCAGTCTGGGGAAAGGATGAACAGAGTAAAACTTCAGCATGAAACTGGCTTGCATGAAAAAAATGAGCTTTGAGTCATTAACAAGGCCGCTGTTCCTCCATACTAATGATATCATTTCCCATCCCTGGGCTTTCTAACATTAATGTACCCCATGGCGTGGACTGAATGATATAAAAATGATTACACGCCTTGGAGGCATTCTGGGTTTGAACGTTTTATGCCATGCATCACTTGTTTAGATTATGAATTAATTAATACATCTGTGTTATTCTCTAAGTTTTATCACAGAGAGGTCTTACTCCTTTCTGTAATGCCAAGGCAATGATACTATCTCTGATGACAGCACATGAAGACTAAACCATAGCCATTAGTATGATTTACTTCAATACACCTGGTCTACAAAATTCATCTTTGCTAATGATTGAGAGATTACATCGCTGGTACTATGAATAATTTATCCTAAACATAATGTCATTTATCTCAAGTTATAACACCTTGCCTTGTGCATATTAGATTCAATAGTTATTTAAACTTAACAATTATTCATATATTTTGGCCCATACTTGGTAATCTATTTTAATGAAATATTTCTAAATATGAAAAAAAAACAAATTTATGCCAAAGGATGTTCACCATCATCCTTCCTATGGTATAAAAATTAGAAATAATCTAAAAATGCAAACATTGGAAATTATTAAAAAAATATAGGTCCTTTCAGATTATGAAGTAATATACAGACACATAATTGTTTGCAATATCAGGGAAAGATGCTGATGCCAAAGCATTATGGAAAAAAACCTGGAAGCCAATTGTATAAGCATTATTATTTCAATTATGTAAAATGTATGTAGAAAAAGTCTATAAATTTTAAAGTGAAAATAATAGTTTTTTTTGGGTGATAGTATGAGTGGCATTTTCTTCTTCCTTTATTTGAAATTTGTGCTGCTTTTAAATTGGGGAAATTACTTTTGAAAAAGATATTTTCTTGGGAAGATATTTCTTGGCTCAAGCAGTTGGAAGCCTGCCTACCACATGGAAGGTCCTGGGTTCATTTCCTGGTGCCTCCTAAAGAAGACAAGAAAGACAATGAGCTGGCACAATGGGCTGGTGCAACAAGCTGATGCAGCAAGCTGATGCAATGAAGAGATATGACAAGGAAATACAATGAGAGACATGACACAACAAGTGGGAGTGGAGGTGGCTCAAGCCACTGGGCACTCCCCTCCCACATGGAAGGACCCAGGTTTGGTTCTCAGTGCCTCCTAAAAAAAGAAGATGAGCAGACAACAACAAACACAGAGAGCAGACAGCAAGTGAAAATGATGAAGGGGAGGGGAAGAGAAATAAATACATAAATAATAAATCTTTTTTTAAAAGATATTTTCTTGATTTATCCACTAATTAATCATATACTTGTCTGAGAGAAAAGGGGAAAGTGCTTTTGTAGAAAATCAATAAGAATCACCTTTCTTATTCATGCATTCAGAATGTTGGTCCAAATTTTGAGAGCAGGGAAAGATATCTTGCCAAAACTTGGCAAAGAAGTCATAGTATAAGATCTCTCTGGCTTTCATAACTCTTGCTTCCTATTTTTGCCTCTCCCCATACCCCCTGAATTTCATTTTTTCAAAAGTACAAAAGATGACAAGAAGGGAGATCCATTTAGAACATGAGGCAATGAGGAGGTCAATAAATCCTTTACACAGCAATCAGTATAAAGTTAGGTAAAACTGCCAAAAACGGCCATCGAGTGCTCCAGAAATTGGCCAAGGATTTCAAAAAACAGCAACAACACACACATATACAAAACACTTCTTCATGAAAACCATTGAACAGGTAAAAGAAGCATGAGCAGTTCTTATCCTGGCATTCTTCTCACCTCCCCCACCCAGCTCCTGTTCACTGGCTCCCTAGGCAGGTAGGTGAGCCAGAGCATGGAGGGCCATGAAAAACACCAGCATTGCTGTCAGTGTCCGAGAAGGCCCACTTTATTTGGAATGGTGTTAAAAGAGTGCTTTGGGTGGCAAGTGAACAGGGAGAGCAAGCGATTCCACCAACTTACGTTGTATGTCTGCTTGAGCCAGCAGTAGTCTGGTGGACTAACTAATCATTTCACAGGGAGTTCCAGGAGGTAAGAGATAGGTGGCTTCCAGGAGGTAAGCCATAGGTGGCTTGATAAGTTCTCCACATATATTAATGAATGTCTATGTACATGCACAACAGAGACCAGGGCAACCCAAGTTTTCCATGCATCCCTGGCAGACAAAGGCTAGACACACATGCTGAAGAGATGTGAGAGGGCCTGAGAGGGCCTGGTGGAAAAGTAAAACCTGGAAAATGCCTTTTAATGCACTGTCCAACACATAGACAGATATACTACAGGGGAGTGGAAGACTTAGTGACTCAAGATTGAACACAACCTCTGACCAATGTTTTGCTGAATTACAATCTATGAAGAACACCAAGCTAGATAACCAGGCTGAAAATAAAAATGAAGATGGCAGGGTAAAAGGCTCCATGATGCCATTCCCCCCCAATAATCTTTGAACAGTTAGCAAAAATTAGCCATCATCTTCCTCAAAACTTGGGAAAATAGTTGAAGGTTTCTAAGAACTGGGCTAGTGCCGAATCAAGAAAATGCGGCTTTAAAAACATTAAGAGAAGCTTGTGGTGCCCTTGATTACCTCTCCCCAGTCTTTGCCAGTGCTTCTATTGTGGGTCCCTGGCCCTGTTCTAGAGGGAACAGAGCAATCCCTGTATAAATACTGGAATGCCTGTATGTTCCTGCTTATTTATCGGGTGGTGACCTGAAAGACCGGAGCAGGAAACTCCTCTCTGGCTCACCCTCTCAGAACTTGCCTGAAAACAGAAGCAGCTTGCAGACAACTAAAGAAGGGTAAGAAACAATGATATCAAAACAGCCTGAAGCAAATGATTAATGGTTTTAAGACATGAAATTGAGCACCCCAGAAAGGGGTGGAGTCTATTTCGTGGGGTATAGAGGCAACATTCAGATTCTTGTAAATGAGGGTAATACTAAGGACACCAGTAAGCACAACCCCAGGACAAAACTCCAGCTCTGAAAAGGGTGAGAAGACTCTCCATCTCACTTTCAGGCTCAGGCTGCCCTTCTTGATAGGAAGGTGAACTTTCAAGGAGACCACCAGCCAACACAGAATCAGTTTGCAAAGACTGTGAAAGGTGTTCTTTGGTGTTGGTTTCCTTGTTTATGTGAGCTCCTGGCATTCAATGAATTATCTGTGATACCACTAGCTGCTACAAATATAAGGAAGAGACACTTGAGAGACAAAATCATAGAGTTTACACATTAGTATATTAAAATGTACAGTATGAAGCATAAGATTACAATACAAAGAATAGGAAATGATGGCCCACTCAAAGGAAAAAAAAATTATATTCAGAAACCCATCAATGAAGAGACCAGACTCTGAAAATACAAAGACTTGAAGGAAAAAAAAGATCTTCAATAAGCCCAAGAAGATAAAACAGAGAAAAAGAAATAAAGGATATCTGAAAAAAGAAGAATGAATAATTTGAGAATTTTAAAAAATCAAAAATTTAAAAAGAAAATAAACAGAAAACCTGGAGGCGAAGGCAGCAATAATGTAAATGAAAAGTTCCTTGAGGTATTGCCATATAGAAGTTGGCAGAAGGAAGAATCAGAGAATTCAAAGATAAGGCAAATGAAATCATTCAGGCTGAGGAGTAGAAAGAAAAAAATGTAAACAAAGCCAGCTATAACAGTTTGATAAGATAAACTTGAAGAGAACCATGCCCAGATACATAGTAGTCAAACCATCAAATGCCAAGGATATGGAGAGTGTTAAAAAAAACTGGAAGAAAAAAGCAATCTATTATGAATATGGGAGCACCAATGAAATCAAGTGCCAAACTCTCATAAGAAACCATGGAGGCAAAAAGGCAGTGAGACTAAATCTCTAAAGAGCAGAACGAAAACAATTGCCAATCCAAAGTGTCATATCCAGCAAGACAGTATTTCAAAAATGAAAGAATGATTAAAATATTCCCAGATAAAGAAAAGCTGGGGAGAGTTCATTACCACTAGACCTGCCCTACATGCAATGCTGAAGGGAGTTCTTCAGACTTAAAGGAAAAGACACTAGAGAGTGGATCAAAGTGGCATAAAGACATAAAAACCTTTGATAAAGTTAGCCACATGGGTCATGATAAATGTCAGTTCTATCATATTGTATTTTTTGGTACTTAACCTCATTTAATACTTCTCACAGGTTTTAAAATGCAAATGCATAAAAAGTAATGATAAAACCTATGGTTTTGGATGCCTAATGTATAAAGATATAATTTATAACAAGTACAACAAATAAGGTGGAGGAATAGAAGGTATGGTATAGAAACACTATTTATGTATGTTATTGAAGCTAAGAGTATCAAGAAACAGGGTTTTTATAGATATAGGATATTAAATTTAAACCCTATGGTAAAATCAAAGAAAGTATGTGAAAAAATGTGTTCAGAGGGTAATGAGAAGTTAGAGTACGAAAAAATCAAGTAAATATGATAGTAGGCATTAACTGAACAATTGAGGTACAAAAAGGTATAAGACTTACAAACAGTAAATAGCAGAATGGTGGAAGAAGCTCCTGCGTTATCAGTGGTTACTTAAAATGAAAATGCAATAATTCTGCAGTCCAAAGGCAGAGGTTGGCAAGACAGGTAACAAAAACATATTCCAACAATGTGCTGTTCACAAGAGACTCACCCTAAATTTGAAGACACAAGTAAGTTAAAAGCGAATGGCTGAAAAAATATATGCCATGCAAATAGTACATAAAAAAAGAGAGCTGGGGGTAGCTATACCAATATCAGATAAAATAGACTTTAAGTCAAAAATTATTATGAGGTACAAAGAAGGTCATGATATACTGGTAAATGGGTCAATTTAACAAGAAGACATAATGATTATAAATATATATGCATCAAATGGCAAGTCACAAAATATATGAAACAAATATTGACAGATTGAAGGTAGAAATAAATAGTTCTGCATTAAAAGTAGGAGACGTTAACAAACCACTTTCAATAATGGATAGAACATCTAGACAGAAAATCAATAAGAAAATAGAAGACTTTTACAATACTATAAACCTAAAAGATCTAACAGGCATATATAGAACACTTCACAACAGCAATAGAATACTCATTCTTCTCTAGTGCACATTGGTCATCCTTTAGGATAGACTATATCTTCTGTCAAACAAAAAGTTCTCAATAAATTAAAAAATAGTGAAAATATAGCATATATCTCCTTTGACCACAATGGAATGAAGTTAGGAATCAATAATAGAGGGAAAATTGGAAAATTAACTAATATGGGGAAATTAAATAACACACTTTTAAACAATCAATGGGTCAGAGAAGGTAAACTAGGAAATTTCTTGAAAACACAAGATAGCAAATGTTACGGGATGTAGCAAAGCAGTTCTGGGAAGGAATGTTATAGCTCTAAACACTTACAATAAAAAGAATAAAGATCTCAGATCAAAGAAATAACCTCACAACTAGAAGATGTAGAAAAAGAAATTAAGAGCAAACTAAACCCAAAGTGAACAGGAAGAAGGTAAAACCAATGATTAGAGCATAGATAAATGAAATAGAGAATAAAAAATAACCAATAGAGAGAATCAACAAAACCAAAGTTAGTCCTTGGTAAAGATTAATAAACTGGACAAAGTTTTAGCTAAACAGACAAAGTGAAAAAGAGAGTACACAAATAACTAAAATCAGAAGAAATGAAAAGAGGGGCATTAATACCAACCCTACAGAAATATAATGAATTTTAAGGATACTATAAACAACTGTATATCAGCAAATAAGATAACCTTGATGAAATGGAAAACTTCCTAGAAACACACAAACAGCCTATACTGACTCAAGAAGAAATAGAAGATTTCAACAGAAAAATAACAAATAAAGAGAATGAATTAGTAACCAAAACATCCCAACAAAGATGTCTTCACTGGTGAATTTTACCAAACATCTCAAGAATTATCACTGATTCTACTCACACTCTCCAATATATTGAAGAAGAGGGAAGACTACATTACTCATTATATGATGGTAACTCACCCTCATGCAAAAGCCAGAAAGAGAGTCCACAGGAAAAGAAAATTACTGACTGATATCCCTTATGAATTTAGATGCAAAAATTCTCAACAAAATACTAGCAAATGAAATCCAACAGCATATTAAAGGAGTTACACATCATCAGGTGGGATTTGTATGCAATGGAGGTTTGACATAAGAAAGTCAATTAAATGAACAAAGGGGAAAAAATCCACATGATCATCTTAATTGATGCAGAAAAACATTTGACAAAAGCCAGCTCCTTCTTGAAAAACACTTAGAAAATTAGGAATAGAAAGAAACTTCCTTAATCTGATAAAGGGCATACATGAAATATAGGAAATATTTGAAAAAACCCACAGCTAACATCATATTCAAATATGAAACTGAAAGCTCTCATTCCACGATCAAGGACAAGTCAAGGATGCTCACTGTTATTCAGCATTGCCCCTGACTTTTGAGCCAGAGCAATCAGGCAAAAAAAAAAAAAGAAAAGAAAAGAAAAGAAAAGAAACAAAGAAAAACTATTCAAATTGGAAAGGAAGAAGTAAAAATTTCCCTATTTTCAGATGACATGATCCTATATAGAAAATTCCAAGCAAAACTACTTGAGCTAATAAACAAATTCAGCAAATCACAAGATTACAGATCAACTACAACCAAAAAATAACTAGTGTTTCTATGAACTGCTAATGAACAATCTGAAGAAGGAATCAAGGAAAACATTCCATCTACAATAGAACTAAAATAATCAAATATTTAGGAACAAATTTAACCATGGATGTAAAGGACTTGTACACACACAAAAAAAACTATAAAATATTGCTAAAAGAGATCAAAGAAAACCTATATAAAAGGAAGGATACTCCATGCTAATGCATGGGAAAACTAATTATTATTAAGATGGCAATTCTACCCAAAGCTATTTATAGATTCAATGCAATCCCCATAAAAGTTCCATCAACTTTTTTTGCAGAAAAGGAAATGCAAACCATCAAATGTATATGGAAGGTTAAAGGGCCTCCAATAGCCAAAACCATCTGGAGAAAGAAGAACGAAGTTGGAGAACTTACACATCCTGATTTTAAAACTTATTAGTTAGATACAGGAAACAACACAGCATGGTATTGGCACAAAGGCAGCCATGTAGACCAATGGATTAGAATTGAGAGTTCAGAAATAGACCCTCACATCTATGGCCAATTGATTTTTGACAAGGTTACCAAGTTCACTCAATGGGGAAAAAAAAACGCCTTCAACAAATGGTATTGGAAAACCTGAACATCCATGTGCAAAATAATGGAGGTAGATATAAATACAAAAATTAACTCAAAATGGCCTGAGACTTAAATATAAGAAGCAAAAGTATAAAATTCCTAGAAGACAGCAGAAGAAACCATCTTCAAAACCATATGGTAAGTAATGGTTTCTTAGTCTTTACACTGAAAAGAAGCAAAAGAAAAAATAGACAAATGGAGATTCATCAAAACAAAACAAAAGAAAGTTAAAAAACCTGTATACCAAAGGACTTCATCATAAAGCAAAAAGACAACCTACAAAATGTGAGAAAGTATTTGGAGACCACATATCCAAATTTCTAAAATATATACAGAACTCCTACAACTCAGCAATAAAAAGACACTCTATTTAAAAATGTGCAAAAGACTTTATTTCCCCAAAGAAGATATACAAATTGCAATCAGCATATGAAAAGATGCTCAATATCATTAGCATACTGGGAAATACAAAACAACCACAAAGAGATACCATTTCACATGCACTAGAGTGGCTACTGTTAAAAAATGGAATGTAACAAGTAGTGAGAGGATATGGAGAAATAGGAAGTCTCCTTCATTGTTTATGGGAATGTAAAAAGTAAAATTACTGTGTAATAAAGTCTGGCGGTTCCTGGGAAAGTTAAGTATAGAAACTCCATATGACCCGGAAATCCTATGTCTACATGTATATACCCCAAAGAATTGAAAGCAGGGACTCAAACAGATATTTTCACACTAATGTTCACAATCGCATCATTCACATTTGCCAAAAAATGGAATCAACCCAAGTGTCCATCAACAGATGAATGGATAAACAAAATGTGGTATATACACATAATGAATATTAATCAGTCATAAATAATGAAGTTCTGATATATGTGACAACATGAATGAACCTTGAAGACATCATGTTGAGTGAAATAAACCAGATGCAAAAGGACAAAGTTTTTATGTTCTCATTAATATAAAATAATTAAAATAAGCATATTATAAATTCTAGGGTAACCCATAAGAAATAACTAAAATATGCAGTTAAAAAAAAAAAACATGGAAGGGTACACTAAAGATACTTATTTAACACAAAGTGGGCTGTAAAGGTAGAACAGAGAAACAAAAAGATGTGACATAAATTTTTTAAAAGTAGCAAAATGACATTTATAAATCCAACCATATCAATAATCACATTAAAGTGAATGGATTAAAGCCCCAACCAAAAAGCACAGATTGTGAGAATTAAAGGAAGACTCAACATTATGCTATATGTAAAGAACTCAAACTTTTTTAGAAAAGAAAACAAATAATTTGAAAGTAAATGGATGGAAAAAGATATACAATGCAAACAGTAATCACAAAAAAACCTGAAGAAGCTATATTAATTTCAGGCAAATTAGAGTTTAAGGCAAGAAACACTACTAGAAACAAAAAGGTACATTGCATAATAATAAATCAATATATCAGTATATGTAACAATTATAAATGTGTACACTCCTAAAACAAGATATACAAAATAAAATAACTGGATTGAATGGAGAAATATTCAATGATTGGTAGAACAACTCAACAGAAAATCAGCAAGAGTGTAGAGGACATAACACAATTAACCAAGTTGATTCAACTGACTTTTATATAACATTAGTCTCAATGCTTTCACATGCACATTATTTTCATGCTCATATAGAACACTATCCTGAAAAGACCATATGCTGGAATACAAAATAAAACAAGTCTTAATCAATGTAGAGATTGGATTCATAGAAAGTATGTTTCCTAACCACAATGGAACTAAATTAGAGATACACACCTGAAAGGAATTTGAGAAAACTCGAAATAATTTGGAAATTAAATAACACATTCTGAATCATTTGTGGGTCAAAGAAAAACATTAAATGGGAAAGTTAAACTTATTTTTTTCTGAATGAAAAATGAAAACACAACATATCAAAATGTATGGGCTGCAACTTAAGTAGTACCCAGGAGAAAGAAGGAACATTTCAAAACAATAACCTTAGATTTCACCATCAGAAACTAGAAAAGAAACAACAGGTAACCTAATGCAAAACAAGCAGAAGGAAGCAAGTAATAAAGATTAAAGAGGGAAGCACTGAAACTGAAACCAGAAAAAAGCAATAGAGAAAAATCAATTAGCTCAAATGTTGATTCTTTGAAAAGAATAGAATTGACAAACCCTTAGCAAGTTTCACAAAGAAAATAAGAAAGAAGACACATGATCAAAAGCAGGAATAAATGAGAAGAATAATATTGACATGCAGAAATTAAAAAAATTATGAGGTCCTGTTATGAATACCTTTGTGCCAACAATTATGCAATTAGATGAAATGGACAGGTTTCTACCAAGACGTATTTATCAAACTGACTTGGGATGATATGTAAAATCTTCTCAAGAAGTAGTAAATTGAATATATAGAAAATGAAGTAGTAAGTTGAAAATCTGGTCACACAAAACAGTGTAGGACCAAAGGACTTCTCTAGTAAGTTCTATCAAAAATTTCAAGAAGAAATAAAACAAATCCTTCCTAAGTTCTTCCAGACACTAAAGGAGGATGGTACACTTTCCAATTTATTGTTAGAAACCAGTACACCTGGTTACTGAAGCCAAACAAAGAAATCACAGGACAAGAAAACTCTGCATACCTCTAGCATCCCTAAACATAGATGCAGAACTATTTTATATGACATTTGCAAACCAAATTCAGCAATACATTGAAAGGAATATGTTCATACCCATATGGGATTTATCCTAGGAATACAAGATTGGTTTAACATCTCAAACCAGTTATTGTAATACACCATATTAATAGAATTAAGGACAAAAATGATATGCTTATCTTAATAGACACACACAAAACATTGACAAAACCCATCACATATTTGTGATTTAAAAAATTCTCCTCAAGTAGGAATAGAAGGGAATTTCCTCAACTAAAAAAAGTTTTCTATACAAAACCTTCAGTGAACATCAGACTGAGTGGTAAAAGACTGAATGCTTTCCCCGTAAGACTCATAACCAAGGCAAGGATGGCTGCACTCACCATTTCTATTCAACATTGAGTAGAGGTTCTAGTCAGTACAACAAGTCAAAAAGAAGAATTAAAGGCATCTAGATTGGAAAGGACGAAGTGAAACTATTTTTGTTTGCATATACCATATTTGTATAAAATCTTAAGAAAACTAGCAATGAAAAAAAACACTACTAGAGATAATAAACGAGTTTAATAAAGTCACAGGATGCAGGATCAATAACAAAGATCAATTATATTTTCATATATATACAAAGAACAATCCAAAAGTGAAATTCAGAAAACAATTCCATTCATAATAGCATAAAAACAACAGAATACTTAGGAGTAAATTAGCAAGGGGGAGGTCCAAGACACGTATCCTATAAATTGCAAAATGTTGAGAGAAATTCAGAAAGATCTACATTTAGGGAAAGGCATTACATATTCATGTTTTAGACCATGAAATATTTTTAAGATGGCAATTATCTCCAAAGGGATCCAAGGAACCAATGTTATTTCTATAAAAATCTCATTTTTTTTACTTTTTAGAAATTGACAACTTGATCTTGAAAATTTATATGAAATTGCAGACAATCTAGAATAGCCAAAACAATTTTGAAAAAGAAGAATAAAGATAGAGAACTTACACTACACAATTTCAAAAACTACTGTAAAACTACAATAATCAATAAAATGTGGTATTACATAAAAATACACGTATATGTCAATGGGACAGGACTGAGAGTCCAGAAATAAACTTTGCATATTGATTATGCAATATATTGATTTTGTAGTTTACAGTGATTATTTCCAAGGTGCCAAGTCAATAGGGAAATAAGATTCTTTTCAATAAATGGTGCTGTGACAATGATATATCCACAGGCAAAAAACATGAATTTAGACCCTTAGCTTACATATGCATTAAAAAATTACCTCAAAATAGATTATAGACTTAAATGGAAGTGCAAAAATTATAAAACTTGTAGAAGAAAACATTTGAGAAAAATCTTCATGAACTTTGGTTCAGCAAATATTTCTTAGATATAACACTAAAACCATTAACCATAAAAGAAAAAACATAAATTGGATTACAATAAAATGAAAAACTTCTGCACTTCAAAAGATGCCATTAGAAAATGAAAAGGCAAGGCATTCTTGGGAGAAAATATTTACAAATCTTATGTTTGTTCCAGGAAACAAACAATTCTTACAAGTTAATAATAAGACAAACCAAAAAAAAAAAAAAAAAAAAAGACAAAAGACTTAAACAGTTATTTCATTAAAGAAGACAAATAAATTGCTAATAAACACATGAAAAGGTGCTATTAGTTTTTAGTAAAATGTATATTAAAACTACAATAAGGTATTTCCTCATACCCACTAGAATGACCATAATCCAAAAGACAGTCAAGTATTGGCAAAGACATGGAGAAACTGTCGGGAATATAAAATGGAACAAACATTTTGGAAAACATTGGTAATTTCTTATAAAGTTAAATAAAAATTAACCATTTGACCCCAAAATTCCACAACTGAGAATCTACACAAGAAAATGAACACTTATTTCAATACACATACTTGTACATAAATGTTTATAACAGAATTGTTCTTAACAGCCAAAAACTGAAAACAATGCAAATGTACATCAACTAGTGAATGGAAAAACAAGTGTGGTATATCCATGCAATGAAATACTATTTATTAATTAAAAGGAAGAAAATACTGATATATTCTACAACATGGATCAAATTCAAATTCATTATGCTAGGTGCAAATTACTACCTACACATCGTATGATTGCATTTAAAGAAATATTCAGAAAAGGCAAATCTACAGACACAGAAAGCAGATCAGTGATTGCCTGGAACTGAGTGTAGGAGCAGGGATAGATGGCAGACACGCACAAAGGAATATTTTGGGGTGATGGAAATGTTCTAATCCTGAATTGTGGTGATGGTTGCACCATTATATAAATTTACTAAAAATCATTCAGTCATACAGTAATGGGCTAATGTTATGGTCTATAAATTATACCTCCAAACCAAAGTAAAAGAGCAATGTGAACTTAGAAAATAAAAATGAACAAGATGAGAAAGGGGAAAGTGGCTGAGTTCCTGATGCATTCTTCCAGGATGGGAATGGAAAAAGTCCATTCTTATACTGTTTGTGGTGGGAGGTTTGATACCCTCTCAACTTAGACTAGCACAAGGAGATAGCCCTACCTTGAAGAATCTCTTATTTTAGTTTTCAAGTTCCTCTAGTCGTCATGGCTTGTCTTTACTTCTGAGCCCATAACTTTATGCATCAATGCTAATTCCTGTCAGTAATTTTAGGGGTCAATTCAAAGGTCTAGAACTCAAGCTATGGTTAAACTGGATGGACGTCCCTGCTTCAGGATGTATAACACAACATGAAACTGATAATGCAAGAAGGTCCCCTGGAGAAATTTAGTATTTGGCCCTACTTTGGGACCAACAATAGAAGAAATCTACTCAGTAGCTACCTATGACTCGATAGGAGGGTAACAGGATATTTGTTCCAGAAAACCTCCAGAAAGTTGGAAAAACAACAGATTATCATGATACCCAATGGATTTGTAGGAACCTTCTTTCTAGACCTTGGCTCTTCAGTATATGAATATACAATTGGCTGTAATGTCAAGTTGCCAAGTTTCTAAATTCTCTAGAATTTGAATACCAACAAAATAAACCAAAATTTACAATTTAGACTTTTGCTTTCCAAAGTTTTTAGCAAATGCAGATGTCCTGAAAGAAAGTTATAACATTATTCCTGAAAAATTTCTGGCTGACTTTCATCATTTTCAAGTTTGCATACATTAAGAAATTAACCTTTTAAATATAATCATTGGCTAGAGGTAAGGAATTGTTTTGGAGAGAAAAGAAAAACTACTTATTTGATCTCTTCCCTGATTAAAAACTGTATTTACAGGAAAAATTATTCTTCCTGTACTATCAAATAGATAATGTCAATAGCTAAATAATATGTATATTAATTTCTTTAGGAAATTGATTTGCAATAAACTAGAGAGCTGAAATTCTATTATAAAATGCAAATATTAAAAAAAGAAAGACAACCCAGTGACTTTTGTGCCAATAGGAATAAGAAAGATTTCTTCTTCCATGAAAGAGTACTGCATAACATTTGATGTTTTGACATCTGATTTCTGGCAAGGCTGAGGCCACTGCAGGCATGGAAGCAGCACGGGAACATTATCTTCAAGGGCGGGATCAGAAAGGAGAAAGATGAAAGGTGACAAAGAAGATAGCAGGGGAGGGAAAGAGAGGCCTGACAGGTGGCGTGCGTCATCACCTTTAGAAAGTTTCAAAGAATCAGAGAGTGTTTTCCTTCCACAAGACTGCTCAATCCTTTGAAATAGCCCTGCTGGCTTGATGAACTATTTGGGATATGTTCCAGGTCATAACTGTCCTTGTCACCTGCCATGGGAATGGCTGAGGCTTGTGCGTGCCTGTGCACTGTTGTCATTTTTTGCTTTTACCGCAGAGAATGAGCATTCAAAGGGAAATCCATCTAAAAGGCTATAGATGGGAGGAAAGCCAAATTACTTCCAGCACACATCTCTACCGAGACATTCCCTGAACCAGCTGGGTCAGGTATTTTTCAACCTCTGCTTGCATAAAGCACATTCTTCTACTATAGAATTAATAATTGCTCATTTTTGAGAATTTGGGAAATAGGACAAAATGGAAAGGAAAAAATTGCATGCAGTCCTACTATTCAAAGATTGCCACTGTTATATTTATGCAAAGTCATATCTTTTTGTTTATGCAGAGTCTCTGAGTTGTGATTATACTGTACACAGTTTTTATATCCTCCCTTTTTATTTATTCTTATGCATTGTCTATGTTATTGTAAAACCTCTGTAAACATCATTTTTAATAGTTGCCTGATTAAAATCTTTTTGTTCCCCATTTTCTTCCTATCATAAATAATATTGCTCTGAATATTTTTGTGTATACTTAGCTTTTTCTTCTTATTTAAGAATGTTTACTTAGGATAGATGCCCAGAAGTAGAATTAGAAGCTTAAAATAGATAAATGTTAATTTTTAAGGCTCTTGGTTTGCACTTGCACTTTTTCTCCTAAATATTTGTATGTCCACACAACACCAATCACTGTACAGTTCACTCTACCCTCAATGGCACTCCATATCAATCTTTAAAAAATTATTCACTAATTTTGTCCTTTCTAAACTCATTTAAATTAATTAAAGATAAAATAACAAAACAACAATATTACCTGAGTGCTTGCTATGAACTAAATGCTTTATGTGAATTAACTGTCTTCCTGTCACTCCTTTCAAGCAGGTCTTGTATTATGTTCACAAGTGAGTAAGTAGAGGTTAAGTTCAAAATCTAAATGGCTGGTACTCATGCTTCGATTTACTTTTTACTAACTTATTGACCTTGACTCATCTATATTTAAGACATTTTTATTCCCCTTGCTGACTTAAGTCCATTCCATTTTTTTGGGTCCCTTTTCTCCATGCTCCTGTGCTTTTTGCTGTCATGGAGCCCATTCCTTTAGAGCGGAAACACTGCTTCTCCATGAAACCCCCTCAAATCACCCTCCTCCTTGAGTAAATCTCTCACCTTGGAGGTTCTACAGCCCAGTCACACAGGGAGCATAACTACTTTTGGGTGTGTCTGTCTTTCTCACTAAAATAGGGGCTTTGCGAACAGAAAATGTGCCGTCCACTGTGAGGTCTCGTGCCCACTTCCATTAGCTCGATGGGTACGCACGACCCCAGGACTGTTTGTCACTGGCTGAGACCAGGTTCAGGGCACTTCTAAGCCTCGCCCAGACTTGCCTCACCATCACAGACCTTTCCCATTATTATTTCTGTTACTTATAATGTCTGTCTCCAGCACTCTTGCCACCAAATCAGAAATACTAGAGCAGGAATGACTTTTTACAAGCTTTCTAGGTGGTTTTTTAAAATTTTTTAATTTTTTTTACTTTTTATTTATTTCTCCCTCCCCCCCAGTTGTCTGCTCTCTGTGTCCATTCACTTTTGTGTTCTTCTGTGTCCGCTTATATTCTTGTCAGCAGCACAGGGAATGTGTCTCTTTTTGTTGCGTCATCTTGCTGCGTCAGCTCTCCTTGTGTGTGGCACCACTCCTGGGCAGGCCGCACTTTTCTCACCCTGGGCGGCTCTCCTTATGGGGGGCTCTCCTTGCACGTGGGGCTCCCCTATGCAGGGGACACCCCTGTGTGGCACAGCACTCCTTGCACGCATCTTCACTGCACATGGGTCAGCGCATCACACGGGTCAGGAGGCCCTGGGTTTGAACCCTGGACCTCCCAGGTGGTAGGCAGATGCTGTATCCTTTGAGTCAAATCTGCTTCCCTCTCTAAGTAGTTTTAATGCAGGAGGAGAAAGGACCACTCTTAGGGTTGGTCTGGTTGCTTGGACTGAAAAACCAATGCATTGATACACTGACAGTTACGTCATCATGTTTTATAGAGAAATGTGCTGACCAGTTTGATCAATTATTCCATCTCTCTGCAAGTACATATCAGTAAAAGGGAAAAGTAAAATTAGCAAATTAATAAAATACATATTTATTTGCTTTTCTGTTATCACAGATAATTGCTTTCAAGAAGAGGTTCATTAGGGTTTATTAATCATCATTTTTGTATCAATTTTTATAAGCCTACCTCATTTGCACAAATATATATTCCACTCTTTGCTTTCCACAAGACTGGAAATACTAGGGTTACAATAGGAAGAGAGAAAAAAACTACTGAATAGTTGATATTAGGACTTAATTTAGTAACACTTAATGTAGGATGCTCCTTGGTTTACTGGCTAGCCATTGTACAGTTAAACAACACAAGTGGCATTTACCATATACTGCTGCTCCCCAGTATGTGGAGCTGAGAAACCATCTCTCATTAGACATATCCTGGTTTCATAGTTTCTAAAGTCAATAGATGGCTGATGACTGAACGTAGGCAAGAAGCTATGGGCTGTAAGATGTATACTGATTACAGGGATGTTAAAATGCCATCTTAGCAGAGTGTGTTGAGTGGGGGCAGGTAGTCACTTTAAAGTGGAGAAATCTGGCAAACCTAACCTTAGCCAGATGATCAAGGTTTATCATCCTGATAAATCATATTTATCACCCTAGGGATGATGCGACGGAGCCTTGACACACACACGATATAATGTGCTATGATGTGATGGGAAGTACATTTTACCTCAGTGGTTTTCCTCCTCCAAATTTATAACCCCAGCTCAAACAAGAGGAAAACATCAGATAAACCCAAATTGAGGGATGTTCTAAAAAGTTCCTGACCAGTAGTCCTCAGAACTGTCAAAGTCATCAAAAACAAGGAAAGCCTGAAAAACTTTTACAGAGGAGCCCAAGGAGACACACAATTAAATGAAATGTGGTAGCCTGGGTGGGACTCTGTAACAGAAAGAGGCCATTTGGGAAAAACTGTTGATACCCAAATAAAGTGTGGAGTTTTAATAGTAACATAACAAGTTTGGGTTCTTAGTTGTGACAGATGTACTACAGTGAGGCCAACTATTAACAACTGGGGAAACTGGCTGAGGGGTATGTGGGAACTTTCTGCTTTTGCTACTTTTCCACTGCAATCAAAAACTAGAACTCTAAGACCACTCTAAACTAAAAAATTGTATTGAAAAATACACACCTTAGAATTGACTTTTTTTCCCCCTCAGATGATAAAGTTTTATTTTGAAATAGTTCAAGACTCACAAGAAGTTGCAAACTATCACAGACATTTCCCAGGTACCCAGTTTCTCCCAATGACAATATCTTAAATAACCTGGTTGTCTGAAACAGGAAATTGATGCTAGTACAGTATTATTATTAACTTTGGTACAGATCTTATTTGAGTTTCATTGTGTTTTACACAAGCTCTCTCGATCTTGTTTCTTTTTTGGTGTATAGTTCTGTTTTAGTTTCCTGACTGCTAAAACAAATATCATGCAATGGGTTGGCTTAAACAATGAGAATTCATAGACTCATGGTTTTGAGTCTAGGAGAAGCCCCAAATCCAGGTGTCAGCAAGGTGATGCTTTCTCCAAGAAGACCATACCATTCTGGGGCTGGCTGCTGGCAATATGTGGTCCTTGATTTTCCATCACATGGTGAAGCACATAGTGGAAAAGATTTCTGAAGATTCATGGTTTGCCATACTTTTGCTCCCAAGTAGACCGCTGAGTTTTAGAGCATAGAATCCATGATTTAATCACAGCTTGGACATCTAAAATAATGCCTGACACTCAGGGGGCCCCAAAATGACCACTTGGTATATTAGGCGGTCAGTGTGCCCATAGTTCATCCCCTCCTAATATAATGCAAACATTGTGTGAGTCAATAGCTAACACCTGACTGTGATACTATAAAATTACTTTTGCTTCTAGTTTATCTATACAAAGTTCTCTTAAATGGGTGTGACATTTAAAAAACAGTATTATTTGCTGCGTTGTATTCTGTGATCTTTGAAGTGATTTTAAATTGGTAGAAAATTATACTTGCAAATTCAAGTTTCCAAAAGTAAATCAACTCATCTATAATTATTGAGAATCCACCCCACACACACACACACACACTTGGGGAATGGATATAACTCAAGTGGTTGAGCACCTTCTTCCATATATGAAGTCCCGGGTTCAATCCCCAGTACCTCACTAAAAAAAAAGTACCCCAGCAATTTTATCTCTAAAAATACCCTAAATGAGTATTTATATACATTTATATTTATTTGTGTTCAGTTTATTTGAAAGTATGTATACATAGAAGATGCTATATCACCTATATTTCATCCATTCTTAGTCTAATTTACTTCTCTCTTCCATGAAATTCTGTTAAATAGTAGTATCTCTAATAACATTTGCAATTTTCTTAAGGACCCTAAAAAAAGAGTGTTGGGCACTGATAATTTCATTACTTCAGTCAATGCACCAAAAGCATTACTTTAACATTCATGTACTTGAAGAATTAGAATATATCCCTTTTTCAACTTTCCAATATTTTTTTCCTTATCTAATTTTAAAAATCTTATCATTGCTGATAAAACTGATTTCCTTTTCTCATCTCTGATGACATGTTATTAGAAGTTAATCTTTTTTTCTTCATTTTCAGGATATTATAACACATCTATCTTTCAGAACAACAGCATTCTCTTGCTTCATGTCTTATACCTTAGATTATAGAATAATTTTTTCCCTGAATGTTCATGCTTTCTACCTTGTATTAGAGTCATTTAAGTGTGTGCATTGACTGAAGTAGAGTGCTCCATGTCCTGGACCAGTGCCCATCCTCAAGGCACAATCTGCCTTGGGAGCTGTTCCGTGGCTGGAATTGAAAGCTCCACTTCCCAAAAAATGGCAAGGAGGAGATGGTTGGGCACAACGTCAGCTACTGATTAGTAAATTCAGTGGGCTAAAGTATAATCCTGAGAACAGCTCAAGTTTGAGCTTGTCCAAGCCAGAAAGATACTGGGAGCCACCATCTCAACTCCGCTCCTGGCATGAGGGTAAGAGGGGTGGACTGAAAGTTACAGTGCAATGGAACCATGGCACTTCTGGAAGAAAACATAGGAAAATAGCTTCAAGACCTGGTGGTAGTTGGTGGATTCTTAAATGAGATAAGAGGAGGACTGGGATGGACTACTGATATTTAATGTATGTAGCAGTTTTAATTAGCTTTACTGTAAAAGTGTGGAAATGTATAGAATGGATGGTAACACCTAGTAACAGCTAGTTTATAAATGGGGGTGTGGCTGAAAATGGTAGTCTAGGTGTGTAAATGTCAAATAACAGAATGCTAGAGAGTATTCTAGGAAAAGAATAGCACAGTAAACAAAGAGGTGGATGAGAATTGTGGTTGATGGTACAGATGCAAGAGTGTCCTTTGTGAACTAGAGCAAATGTACATCACTACAGCCGGGTTTTGGGAATGTGGAGAAGCATGGGACTAATACAGCTTGAGTGACCTATGGACTGTGGTTAGCAAGAATAATGTAATATTCTTGCATCTATGTCAAAGATGTACCATGTTGATAATGGGGCAGCATGGAAAATGTGTGCCAAATGTACACTGCAGTCATGGTAACAATCAGATGATATTGTATTATTTGTAACAAATGTTCCACCACAGCGTGGTGTGTTGATAGAGGGATGTTGTTTGGGAATTTTGCATATGTGCATGATTGTTTTAAAAGTTTATAACTTGTCATAAAAAATATATTTAAAAAATAATAGGGTGGGTTAAGGAAAAATACATCAAATGTAAGATAAGAACTATACTTAGTAGTAAGATTTTGACAATATTCTTTCATAATCGTCTCGTGGCAATGCAAGGTGTTGGTGGAGGGTTGGTGTATGGGACCCTGTATGATGTTATGCATGTTTGCTTTGTAAGTGTATAACTTTTACTATACACTTATTGTTTATGTATGCTCATATATAAGTGATATAAATATAATAATAATGGGGGTTGGGGGAAAATACTTTGGTTAGTAGTAATATTTTGACAATGCTCTTTAATCATTAGTTTAAAAAGTTAAGCAACAGTGCAAGTTATTGGTGGTGGGAAGAGGTGCGGGAGTCCTGCATGATGTTATGTATGATGTTTCGTAGGTTCACAACTATTACTGCACACTTATTGTTTATGTATGTTTACGTATGAGTAATATACTTCAATAAATTATTTTTAAAGTAATGAATCAACCCAGAAAGGATGCAAACTCTGATTATGTAGTATGATAGTAGCATCCATCCATCCAAAGGGTCTGGGTATTGTTTTGTAGTTGCACTGGTGCTATATTATAGTATCAAAATTATCACTCCCTCAAACACATAGTCATTCTTAGGCAAGCCCTGTCCAAGCTTTCCTCCTTTGCAAAGGTGGCAGAATGAACTTATTGTTACTCTCTATTCTCTGCTCTGTTCTACGGCTCTTGAGGATTTATCACAAGCCCCAAATAATGTATAGCTTTACCCAGACTGAGATTCAGATGTAAACCCCTGTACCTGGTTATTCAGAAATATTAGTGACAGCCTTATTCAGAAAGACAAGCTATTCTAAGACAGGTATGCCACTTCCCTAACTGTGGGATCACCTTTTTGCACCTTCATTAATTCTTCCTGCAGAAATTTTCTGCTCAAATTCTTCTCTGCACGACCAACATTGGCTACTCAAATGAACCTAGTATATTTCCCTGGGAATTATCTTCTTTTACTTTAAGATAGCACAAGTAGAGAAGGAATTAAGGAGTACCTTCTTGGGTTTACCCACTTTTATATGAAGATTCCCTATATAATTCTGTCTCTTTGTGTTTTTAAATTGGTAATTCAAACTGATTCCCAAGTGTTTTTTTTTAAACTATATGGTATTTGATTTTCTGTACAAAGTAGAATTTATATTCCTCTCTATACTGTTCCTTTATGCTTATCCAATGAATAAGCATAATTTATTCTTGTGATTACAGAATGATTCAAATGAAGAACATCTGTCTACTTACTGGGATCTTCCAATATTAGGAAAGATGGCTTTCACTGGGTTTCCATGGAAGAGGAAAATCATCTAAAATATGTCTCATCCTCTATGACAGATTCTATTATTGTTTAATAAATATTTTCTATCTCCTCTCCTGCCATGGGGGGAATTTAATATTAATTTTGGACTTGGACATGTGACTTACCTTGGTCAATGCAATATGGGTAGCTGTGACAGTACACATTTCCACCAAGCCTGTAACACTTTTGCTCTCCCAAAAATAGCATGCTCTAGAGAGTAGTTGTTCTTTCATCCTGAGATTTTAAATCAGAAGGACTTGGTGCAGTTTTAAAAATGACATCTTACCGGGAAAGAGATGACCTAACTGACCTGCAGACCACTGGTTTCGAAACAACAATGATTATAAGCCTTTGATAGTTGGGATTGTTTCTTATGAAACATTTTTGCAAGGGATATTTTCCCAGTGGAATTTAAGAATTGTTATGGACCAGGGATTGCCATGTACTTTTCACCTTTCCAAATGGGCTTGTTTATCCCTGCCATCCTGTTCTTGTTTTACTCTTCAATGTGTGTGCATGCGTGTGTATGCACATATGTATGGGGGTGAGGGGGTGTAAATAACATTCTTTATGAGTTCATGGGGGTCTGGACCAAGTGGAACCGTATCTGGACTTGCTGTAGAGGCTAATACAATATCCTGGACTAGGAACAAAGGAGTATTTTCTTAATACAATAAAGCAATCTTTTAAAAATCACCAGTCAACATCCTAATAATGAAAGGTAGAAGTCTTCCACTTAAAATCAGTTATAAGGCAAGAATGCTCATTACTTCTAGTATTATTCAAACTTGATGGAGAAGTTCTAGTCAACCAAATAAAACATGAAGCAGAAATAAGAAATTATGGCTATTCACCAATATGATTTTGTGCAAAATAAGAAATTATAATATCCAAGTTCTTAATTCACCCTAGATTAAAATTAAATTAAAAATCAGAGGCCACATCATTTTAAAAGTTGAACTTTGAGGGATTATTACTTTCACCTACTGACCCCGGTGTTTTGACTACAAAGCACTGAGTTGGCTATTACATTTGTAATATAGATAAGAATGAGGCCTGGAAAAGATTTAGACATAGTCACCTTGAAGACTCTAAAACATAAACATGACTCAGGTTGGGGTGAAGGTAGTTTCTCTCAGATTTTTATTTATTCTGTAACTTATCAGAAAATTAGGACATGAGTTTGTTTGCAAGAAGTTCTTTTGTGAGATTCTACTTGAACTTCAAGGAATAATTATTGTAGAACTCTTAACCTTGAAACTATAAAACTTGTTAACTTGATGTAGGAAAATGTTTTCTTTTTGTAATATATATAGGATATGAAATTTAAGATATAATATTAAACATGCATTTTGAATTCAAGATCTTGTTATAATTCAACCAGTATAAATTTAGATACTATCTTTTCCCTATCAAGTAATTTTAGAGTTGGTGATGTTCTATATAGCCATGGGGCCTTGTAAAAGGCACTTACACACAGCGGTTGGCAGAGAAATTTGTACAGACCTTCAGGAAAAGTTGTTAAATCTATCAAGAGATGAAAATAAATTTAAATTCTTTGAGTCAATGATTCCAGTTTGAAGAATTAAAGCTACTGTATATAATCAAATGTATCGAAAAAGATATATGTATCAAGTTCATTACAGCATTGTTTCTAATAGTGGGCTGTAAAATCATTAACACTTATCAAAGATTATTTGACATGGTTCCATGATCATAATATAATATGTGAAGGTACAAAATACAGGCCTGTGTACAAAACTTAACTGCATATATAATTTTAATGTATATCAATATATATAAACAAAATGTTTGTAATGTTTTCCATTGAGAGGCAGAATTGGTATACTTTTATTATACTTTCTATAATTTCCAAATCCTCTAATAAAGCGTCTGAATTACTTTGCTGTGTCTTGGAAAATATTCTCACCTCTACTTGGATGAATGTATATATCTATTTACTTATTTACTTATCTTTCTGTTTTTTAAAAGATGCTTAGATTGCATAAAGTTTACTTATTTATTAAACGTCAGCTTCCTCACAAACCCCCCTTCCTACAGGGTAGTGAAGGAACTTACCTTTGTCAACTGACAACTATATAATATCATTGTCTTCTCTTCTAAAATAAAAAATCCCTTTCCGTTCACCGTGGTTGCCTTCAGGATAATGTTTACACTTCTGGAACTGGGCCTTCTCATCCTGCTGCTTCCCAGGATGGAGTCTTGGTGTGTGAGGAAGAGATTGGCTCCCTGAGAAGATGGAGAAGGGGTCTCATGTTTGTGCCTATTGTGGTGCTTCAAGGTCCTCCTGGGCCTCTGAAGTGATGATGGGGATCTCTCAGCTGATGAGAGCCTGGAGGATGGTGTCTCCTCCTTCTGGATCCCAGCCCACACCCCTGACAACTGTTGTGATTGTCCACAGCTGGTAGATACGTGGCCTGTTTTCTCTCAACTGGTAAGAGCCCACTTCCTGGCTCCTGCTCTTAGAGCTGCTATATAACCTTGAAGTCTATTTAACTTTGCTATTTGATGTCTATTCCTTAGCTACAGTGTCCTTCTGGCCTTATTACTAAGTTGTTTCCCCTACTCTTAAGACAAGCCATAGTACTAGGTATCTCCTACCTATCTTCACAGGGCACATGGGACTTTTTAGATGACTTCAGTGCTATATGGGAGACAAGCAGGACTCTAAGGAGATCAATTCAGGTCTTCTCTTTGCCAGACTTTGTCATATCACTTGGTTTACTATTTGCCATGCTAGTATGGAGTTCTCCCTGAGAGGTGATCTAATCCCAGAGTCCTAAATGGGCAGGTGGAATACAAAAAAGAGAGCAGTTTAGAATAAAGGAATATAAACTAGGTGACATGTCATAAATAAAATAATACCTACTACACTTTAATGGTAGGATACTATTTTTCTGTTCATGTTTCAACAGCTCTATAAATTAATCTCCTTATATATCTTTATCTGAATAGTATGCTTATTGACATTGCTAAACTAAAATATCCTGTCCAGGTACAAAATTCTATGAAAAGCTTGCACAGATTCGGTTAGGGTAATCAACTTGTCCTGGTTTGCCTAGAATTTTGCCACTTTTAGCAGGAAAGTTCTGCATCCCAGGAACCCCATTAGTCCTAAGTGGACTGGAACAGTTGCTCTCCTTCTTTTCAGTTAGCCTGAAATTGAACACACACTTGGCAAATTAATAAAGGTAATGTCCTAAGGTCCAAACTAGGAATCTGGAATATTGGTAATACATTCCCATCCTCTTCTGTCTCTCCATTAGCAGTAAGAAGGACAAAAGTCTGTTGCTCCCCAAGAAAGAAGCCCTTGTTATTAAAGGTATACTTGTAAGGTGAATTTTTGAATCTTGGGGGTTTTTGTTTTAGGTTGCATAGCTAAAAATCATTTTATAATAGGATGACTCAGAGTCTTCCGTTCTTAAGGTCATCATCTGAAACTCAGGGCATTGCAGGTTCACAAATATGTAATAAATTTGACTGAACATGTATCAGATTTCATTTAGTCTGCTAAAGGCCACTGGCAGCAATATACAGAAATGGGTTGACTTTTTTTTTAAAGATTTATTTCTTTATTCCCAACCCCACCCTGCCCCATTGTCTGCGCTCTGTGTCCATTTGCTCTGTGTTCTGCTGTGTCTGCTCATAGTCTCATTAGGCAGCTCCGGAAACCAATCCTGGGAACTTCTGGAGTGGGAAAGAGGCGATATTCTCTTGTGCCACCTCAGCTCCATTCTGCTATGTCTTCTTCTTGTCTCTCCTCTGTGTCTCTTGTTGTATCATCTTGCTGTGCCAGCTCTCTGAGTCAGCTGGCACTCTTACATGGGGTGGCACTCCTGTGCGGAGCTGCATTCTCGCATGGGGTGGCACACCCGCATCGGCCAACTTGGTGCACAGACCAGCTTGCCCTCACCAGGAGGCCCTGGACTTCGAACCCTGGACCTCCTATATGGTACACAGGAGTCCAACAGCTTAAGCCACATCCGTTTCCCTTGCTTGACTTTTATAATGGAAATTTTTTAGGTTAAAAGCTTACATTTCTGAGGCCATGAAAGTGTCCGAATCAAGGCATTATCAGAGATGCTGTTTATCGAAGGTCAGCTACTGCTAATCCTGGACTCCTGCCACATGGCAAGGCTCATGGATGCAGTGGCTTGTCTGCTCTCTCTGGGCTTACTTCCTCCCCAAGCTCAGTTGGTGATCAGGTATATGACTCATCTCTCCCATCTCTTCTACACCTTCTCTCTTTGAGCCTCTCAGGGGCATCTTTCCCAGCTTCTGTGCTCTGCTGGTTCTAGCCTCTGGCCTTTGGGACCTCTCTCTCAGCCTCTCAGGGTTTCTTTGTCTCTGCCAGTTTTTTTCTGTATGTCTCTGCCTTCAGTCCTCCATTTATTAAAACTTCCTGCAAGAGGACCAAGATCCACCCTGGGTCACACCTCACTGAAATAATCCAATGAAGAAGCCCCCAATTGATTCCAAACCAATCAAAGGACCCCACACCCACAGGAATGGATTCGCTTCAAGAAGATGATCTTTTCTGGGATTGACAAAAAGCTTCAAATTGTCATGAAATTTATTTTCAACTTTTAACCAGATCATTTTTATAAACAATTTTAAATATAGATTTATTATTTGACTCTTTCTTTCAAAAGAACAAGTAGAAACAGAGAACAATTTAATTCTGCTTAATTCCTGGGAGGCGATGTAATATAGTAGAATAAATATCAGCTTTGGAATAAAATATTCCTTGTTCTAATCCTGTGACAGATTCTTTGTGATGTGAAAGAAGTCTTAACTCTTGGAATATAAACTGTCTTCTCTATGACTTGCAGGGAAGACTTTCCAGGAAAATTAGAAATAGCATATGAAAAGTGCCTTGCTAAGTGCTGGACACATATTATGTCCTCCATGAGAGTAGGGACAGTTAAATTTGTAATGTTGACATGTTGGGTTCTCATAAAAGTTTTGGCAAGTTCTTTCTTAGCCATGAACGTCTTTCAAAACTCTATTCAAAGTTAGACCCATACCTTCAATATACTTTAGAAAGACCCTCAACATTTAGTCAGTCAAGTGCTGGATATTCATAAATATTAGGTTTAATATGTAGACTATAATATTGACTTCCTTTCAGAACTGTTAGCTCTTCCTAATATGCATGTGGTTATTTGAAAATTAATATGGACTTTTTTTTCCAAAAGGAAGACTCTTCAAGGATCATTATCATTTTACCACAGTGGTAGTTGAAAACCGAATCTACTGCACAGAAACCTACTTTAGACCCAATGAAATGAGAAAAAATAGAACAGGGTAAGAATGTAATAGTGGAAAACAGACTTGGCCCAATGGATAGGGCATCTGCCTAACACATGGGAGGTCTGCGGTTCAAACCCCGGGCCTCCTTAACCCATGTGGGGAGCTGGCACATGCGCAGTGCTGATGTGTGCAAGGAGTGCCATGCCATGCAGGGGTGTCCCCCTTGTAGGAGAGCCCCACGCGCAAGAAGTGCACCCTGTAAGGAGAGCTGCCCAGCATGAAAGTTCAGCCTGCCCAAGAATGGCACCGCACACACGGAGAGCTGACATAACAAGACGTTGCAACAACAAAAAAAGAAACACAGACTCCCAGTGCCGCCAATAAGGATAGAAGCAGTGACAGAAGAACACACAGTGAATGGACACAGAGAGCAGTCAACTGGGAGGGGAAGGGGAGTGAAATTTAAAAAAAAAAAAAAAAGAATGTAATAAAGGAACATCAAGAATGTCCTCATTTGTTGAGGGTGTAATCCTAAATGCTGATGGTAGAGAGGAGTTGGGGAGCTGGTGGGCAGATTAAATGGCACAAATGGCAGCAAGCACATAGATCCAGGCTCCTTACCTAGTCCAGCACCAGGTAGGTTACGTGTGTCTTGGGAAGGAGCAAAAGGAGGAGGCTTTGGAAACTTGTGTTCACTCATCTTTGATCTTGTATATATTTTTTGCCTAATTGTAGGTTGGTTTTGTATTAAACCAAAATCATAACAACTTAGGCCTTGTCAGAATTTTTCACTCTTCAATCTGGTCCAGGCTTTGGGATCTGGAAATGCACACACCTGCTAAAAAAACAAAACAAAACAAAAAAAGCTATCGAAGTGTCAATAACTTCTACCAAAAAAATACTAAGCAGAAAATAAAGAGCATGTTAGTATCATTAGCTCTCAGGATAATAAATTATTTTAAAGATATATCCTCTGTGAAAGCTGTGCTGCTTTTAAAATATTTTAATTGCAAAGTCATCATAGTATTTCAGGGATGTATAAAGAACTCTGAGGAGATCATTTTTTCCAAACTCTTTCTTACCACTCAGAATTTAAAATATTCAAAACTAAAAAAAGAATGATTCTTGAAATCTGAGTTTGAGACTTTACTTTACTACACAATTTAGAAGAGTGACAAGGTTGACTCAATCTCGGAAAGCTTTCAGAATTCTAGTACGAGGATCCTCTTGACTCCCACAAGACCAAGCGTCTGTGTTTTCCTGTCAAGGTCCTTGGCAGCAGAGGATGATCTAGAAGGCAATCAAGTAAAGTGGCTAATAAAAGCTCACAGGCTTACTGGGGGGAGGAAGGAAGGGAATGACTTTTGCTAAAAGCTAAATCTCTAAATGGCCCTGAAGGTATTTTCCTTCTTGACTTAATATGTGTGGCCCTGTATATGTATATTCACACTTTCTCCCTGCTGTTTTTTTTTAAATAATAATCTTTACATGCATTTAAATTTAATAGTTGGTGAACACTTAAATGGCTGAGTTAAACAAGAAATCATTTGGGTAATATTGGCTTCCTGCCATTCCTTGGGATTTCATCAGGGCAGATACGACTTGCAGTACAGAAGCCAACTGCTAATTGTTTTATTTAATTCCACCATTTAGGGGCTAAGCCAGCCTAAAGAACCTGTTCCTATGCTTCGCTCACCTTGATACGATAGCTTTGTTGAAGCCTTATTGCTCAAGAATCTTTGTAATTTTGGACCATAGAAATGATGTGGGAATTATTTAGCTAGGGTTTTCATGTCTTTTAGCAAGAGTGTTTTTTTTTTTTTCTTTTCACGTAGTTCTACCTTTTCCCTATTCTCTGTTCTATGGCACATGAAAATGGATCATTTTTTCCTTTCAGCAGCCAAGTTGAAGGTTGTAAGTGACTATGAATCTATAAAAAGCTTGTCACCTTTCATTTTTGGAGATGTTTTCTGAGAATTGAGGGAATGGGTGTTCTTAATGAAAACCCCTCTAGTTCCTCTTCTTGCCACCTAAAAGGCAAGCAATGGATGTGTTCAACTATCAATTTATTATAAACTTGAAATGACCACAGAAAACAGCATTTTTTTTTTTGGTGGCACATTAAACTTACACATAGAATTGTTTTGGTAGACTGAATCCTCTAGAAGAAATTGGGTAATAACTGCATTGCATGTTTGGGGACAGCACGTTTTCCTTCCTTTCATGTCAAGGAGTGAGTTCCAGAGGTGATGTGAGCCCGTGACTTCACTAAGCACCAATATGAGACATAAACGAATGCTTACAACTTTGCTTAGACAAATTTGATGAGTTCTTTTTACAATCATTTGAAAATGGCTCCTCAATTGTCAACCAAAAGTAACCTAATTGCATCTTTTCTTTGCTGTCGGTGCCCATTCGCTGTGTGATCTTCTGTGTCTGTTTCTTTTTGTCTTGTCGTTTTCTCCTCCAGGCTTCACTGGGATTTGATCCTGGGGACCTCTGATATAGGAGAGAGGTGCCCTGTCATTTGTGCCACCTCAGTTCCTGATTTCTTTTGCATCTCACCTAGACTCTCCCCTGAGTCTTTTGTTGAGACATCATCTTGCTGCTTCACTTTCCTGGCTGGTTGGCTGATTGTATTTAAATATTGGAAAAGGAGCAAAGAGTGAATGAGACCAACTCTTTTGGCAGGCTGCAAGTGAGATTAGGGAATCCAAGATCTCTGATGAACTCTGCTGGCTTCTTTGTAATGGGTGCAGAGATTTGGGGCACAAGTCAGGAAAGGGTGTGTGGTGGTCAAGGAAGCTTTTCTCTACTGGTGTGCTCCACCGATTCCACAAAAACCAGGGCTCTACCTTCTCATCAGTGGTGAACCCCAAGTGTATTTGGGCAGAGACCCTGGACACTGAATCTTACCTGCTTAAAGTGTCAGAATTTGAAGATACTGCCTGGTCCAACTCCTGTGTCTTGGAAAAAGTTTCATGATTTTCCTAAAGGCATAAAATCAAGAAAGGTGGCAGCAGGGTTGAGATTTTGGCTCAGGGCTTTCTCCTATTAATCCAGGGTCAGGTTAGGTTTTTGTTTCTGTTTGTGTCACCTTTTCCAATCCCCACTGCTATCCTAACTCCAATCATCAGTTACGAGTTCTATCCCGCCCACGTTAGGAATGACCCTGTGGGCAAATGGGATCCTCACCATGGATCCACTTGCATTAGGTCCTGCAAACAGTTCCCCTACCCCCTACTATCTGTGGCACCCTCCAACGTTGCCAACTTTAGCTAATATTTTACTACCCAACCTTATTACTTATTTACTAGAGGAGCTGACATTCCTTGGCTCTTAAATTATGTTCCTCTCTTGTAAATCTGAATGGCTTGCTACTACGATGGCAGTGCACACTGATTTCCCAAGAGCACAGGCAGTAGACATAAAGTAACTCCTCCTTCATCTGGGAAATATATGAAGCTTTTAGCTATCTGTGAAGGGGGGGTAAGGGGAGGGGACCATTGTCAGGGCATCTAATCATTATTCCAGTTCCTCTCCTGCCAACAGAGGACAATAGTCAGGTCACTGTAGGCATCCATGCCCAGAGACATAAAGCAGAGTGATAATGATAAAAAGAGCCAATGTTTGCTGAAACGCAGAGAAGCCAGGTATTGTGAGAAGCATTTTAAATACGTTACTGCCGTTTAAATCTTCACTGTAGCCTTAGAGGTGGGTATTATTATAATCACCAATTTGCAGTTGAGAAAAATGAGGCTCAAAAAAGGTTGATCCTCTTCTTTAAGGTCTCTCAATTAGAAACCAGAAGAGCTGGCATTTAACACGGGCTACCGGACGGACTCCAAACCCTACCGTTTGTGACCTTAACCGTCTGATCTGAGAAATTGCTGATCCGGTGCAACAATTTCACCATTCAAGGACTGCAAACCCAGAAAGAAAGAGCAGTGAAAGGGAATTGGTACCGAGCTCAGGTAGGAAGCCTTGTCCTCCAGCCCTGGCTTGCCATACACCGCTGTGCCATCTTGGGCAAGTTATCTACTCCCTGGGGGCCTCTGCACGCGAATCTGTAAAACAAAGGTGTTGGATCATTTGATTTTTAAGATCTCTTCCAGGACTAACATTCTGGAGTTAGTTTGTAACTGGGCTAAGATCACCAGACCCTGAGTTCGATGTTGCTGCCACTACACGGGGTTGACTGCTTATGCAGAACTATTGGCCAAGCATGGATCTTACACTGTCCTGATGAAAGAGCTTTTGGAATCATTTAATTAACCCTTACATTAATTTTTAAAAATTATATAATGCTTATCAAGTAAAAAGATACCAAAAACAAGAATTAAAAGAAATTCACCTATAATTGGATCGCTTTTAGAATTTATCACTCTTGTTAGTTTGGTGAATATATTTTTATGCCACCTCCCTTTTTTGGTACTTATATATGCAGATTCTTTTAAAAATAAAAGGCGTAATCTTACATATCTTGCTTTTGACTCCTAACACGCAGCACTGTATGTCTTATTGTAAAATACTAAATACAGTCATAATGGCTACATAGTATTCCACAGAATGGATGCAAATTAATTGATGTCATATCTGCTGTAGTTACTGTTGTTTTCTTACCTTTTTAATTTTTACTTTTATGAGCAACTTAGATATTCTTAGAGCTAAATAGAGCTTAGATATTCTTAGAGACAGTACCTATACTGTCTTCTTTTGGATAAATGAATATGAGAGAAATGCTATATCAAAGACTGTGCAGTATTAAAAAGATTTTAGATACATACTGTTATAACCTCTACAGAAAGGTTTATTATTTTCTATTCCCAGCAGTGGTATAAAGAGAGTCCCCATTTTCCCCAGCCTTCACTGGTTTTTGTTTGTTTGTTTTTCAGTTTTTCCTTTATTATAGAAGAGCAATCTTGCATAAAATACAGGATTCCCATATAACAGCCCACTACCAACACCTTACTGGTATGGAACATTTGTAACAATTAATGATCATACATTTTTATAATTGTACTATTAATTATACTCCAGAGTTTAACTTAGGGTTCACTGTGTACTGTAGTTCCATGAATTTTTTAAAAACTTTCTGTTACCATATATGCAACTAATATTTCCACTAGTAATCATATTCAGATATATATTTCAGTGCTGTTAATTATGTTCTCAATGTTGCTACCATCACCACTATCCATTACCAAACCTTTCCATCATTCTGAATAGGAACCCTTAACCTGTTGAGCCTTAACTTCCCATTTTCTCTGCCTGTCCTGCCCCCTGGTAACCTATATTCTAGATGATGACTCTATGAATTTGCTTATGCTGATTATTTTAAGTCAGAGCGATCATACAGTATTAGTCCTTTTGTATCTAGCTTCTTTCACACAACATGATGTCTTCCAGGTTCACCCATGTTGCTGCATGTAATGGGACTTATTCCTTTTTAGGGGTAAATATTATTCCATCGTACGGATATGCTAATTTCAATTATCCATTCATCAGTTGATGAACACTTGGGTGGCTATCGTCTTGTGGCAATTGTGAATAATGTGGCTATGGTATGCAAGTATCTGTTCAAGTCCCTGGTTTCAATTCTTTTGGAACATCATTGTTTTTTTGCACTGCTATTATCGATGACTGATAAGTGATTGTTGACTTCTTAGTTTATCGTCAAGGCAGTATAATGTCATGTTTAGCCTCTGGAGACAGACTGCCTGGGCTGAAGTGAGGCTTTGCCAGTTGGCTCTTTGTTACCTTTGGTAAGTAACGTAACATCTCTGAGTCTATAAGCTGGAGCTTATAATAGGTGCTGCCCAATGAGGTTGTGTTGCATGCCATATAACATGATGTATGTAAAGGGGGAAGAACAATGCCTGACACGTATTTAAGTGGCATCTTGTTAACTATTATCATTATTCTTTCACTACTAATGAAATTGAATTTTTAAATATGCTTTTTAAGCATTTGTTTCTTCTTTTCTCAACAGTTTTTCCTATTTAAGACCACTTTTTACTCATGCATTCTTCTTTTTCTTGTTTTTAAAGCACTCTAAATTAGAAATTCTACTCCTGTACTTCTCACATGTTGCTAATAAGCACCATATATTCAAATGAGTACACAGAGGCCCAGAGGAATTAAGTGCCTCATCTAAGTTTCCATCTAGATCTCTTCATTTTTCATTCATTCATTCCATTCATTCATTTATTCTGACAAAGATTTTTTTTTGACAACCAATTTTACTCTCTGTGAGTTGCCCATTTCATTCCTTAATGTTCTGTGTTCAATCTAAATTTGACTTAAAGAAATCAAATTCTATCTTGTGAACAAAGACAGGAGAAAAATTAACTTCAAGAAAATTACAAAATTAACTTAGCACTTCAGAGGTTAATCTGTATGTGTGTTTTGTGATTAAGTTCACCTCTTAGGATTCTGTGCTAACTATACTTCTCTTTTCCCCACCTGTGGTAGGTAAAATTCCAAAACGGCCTCCAAGATTTCTACTGCCCTGGTGTACGTCTTTTTCAACTTCCTCCCCTTGAGTGTGGATGGGGCCTGTGAATCTGATGGAATTCCACTCCTGTGAATAGGTTATGTTATAAGGCAATGGTGAAAGGATTTTGCAGATGTAATTAAATTCCCAAAGCAGTTGATTTTGGGTTCGTCAAAAGGGAGATTATTGTGGATGGGCCTGACTTAAGCAAGTGAACGCTCTTAAAAGTGGGAGCAGGTCATTCCTGAAGAAAGAGATTTTCCTGCTGGCTTTGAAGAAGGAAGCTGCTACATTCTGAGAGGGCCTGAGAGAGGGCCATGTGGCAGGAAACTGAAGGGGCCCCTAGGAGCTCAGAACAGCCCTGCATGGCCTTTAGCAAGAAAGTCAAGATTTCCGTTTGACAGGAAACTAAACTCTGACAACAACCAGGTGAGCTTGGAGGAGGAACCCTAGCTCCAGATGAGGAAACAAAGGCACCCCATTCCCTTCCACCCCCATCCCCCCCCCCCACCAAGCATGGGGTACTTGTTTGTCCTCTGTGCTTTCTTACGCTCTGGGTAATTAAAATTGTCTGTGTATATGTTGATCTCCCTCAGCAAAATGTGGGCCCCATTTAAGTAGAGGCCCCATGAAAGAAGAGGCCACATTTCCTTCACTTTTCTGATCCCAGAGCCTAAGAGGCATTTCGTAAACGCCGAATGAGCTCCCTGGTGTCAGGATGGGGATTAGCAGAATCGCATGTCCATATCTGGCCAGGATCGTCTTGGATATGAAGTTATAAAAGCCCTAAGACTGTCACCTGACCGTAAACTTAACACTGTTGTAGTAGAGATAGTGCACTTTTGATTTTTTAAGTATATAGAAAGAGCATCTGACTTCTATTATCTTCTACTAACCATACCACTTGACTTCTCTGAGCCTCATTTTCCTTGTCTGTAAATGAAATATTTGGACTCAGCATGATCTGTCTCTTAAGTTCCAATATTTCATAATACCTTGAGGACTCAGATTAGAGGAGAGAAAAAGGACAAGAACGGGTGTTAATACCATCTTCACTAGCTTCAACAATCTGTGTCATATGCTTGGAAGAGTTTCCTACTCAGCAGAGGAGGGAATCAAGAACAACAATAATAAAAGAAACACAAAAATAATCATGAAACAGCATCAGAACTGCCTTAGGACTGCATCTGTGATCAGAATATCTTAAATCTTTATTAATAGGGTGAAGATATTATTCTGCTCGTCTATGTCATACTTTTTAAGTAGAAAACGCTGCAAAAGAATTCTGATTTTTGAAGGAAATGATAAGAAATCAATAGAGTGCAGGTTATTACTGCTACAGAATCAACAGCTCTGGTGTTTTTATTCAGAGCGAGAGTCATTCCCACTTAGCTCATTTCAGTATGAAAATGAAACTAATCAGCTTCAGTGCATGAAACCATTAGCTACTGCCTCAAACCTGCTACACTTCACAAAGGTCAAAGAAGGCCTGCCCAGCAGCAACAGGAGTTTTGCAAGTGATGTGTGCAACATTTGCATATAATAATTAGTTTCTCTATAAATACAATTTGTTCTGCAGATTAACATTTCGTGTCCTCATTAGATAGCAAACATTTCCAGATTAAACACACAAAGCTGCTGAGTTAACTCTGCTTGCATTGCAGGGTAGCATTCATACCACTGTTTATATTGATGCCAATTAGTAGGGCAGTCTTAGAAGAATAAAGACTTTGCTAATGCTATTAATATAAATAGTAATAATACTGAGAAGCTTTCACAAACCTTGTTAACTTCAAAGATCATTAGCAGTAAAGTACTTCTGGGTTGTAAATGGCTATGTTCTTCTGCGCATAAAGTATAGGAAGCATGTCTAGAAGGCTTTGCTCAGTATACTGGAGATTTCTACTGGCTTTCAGCGTGAATCCTAAATGATCCCCATTCTGTAAAGAGGTGTATGCAATGGAAACCTTGTTTTATTTTCTAAATGCATTTAATCCAATGAGAAACACAAAAATGCTTTAGCCAGAAGAAGTAACAACTTGCTCTAGTTGTATATCTTAGAGCAACATGGTTCATGCTCATTCCTAAGGCCAGCTCCTCTAAGACAGTGGGCTATTATATGGTTCCATAAAAGGTGGTGCCAGAATTTCTCATGAAAGGATTTAATTTTCATTGGGCTAGAGTGAAAATTTCTCTGATGAGGGGTTACAGAGGAGTGTAGAGGATGGTGACGGACACATGAGTCAGGGGCAGAATCGTCACCTTCTCATGATTGACTGGATACCTGCGTGGTGGAGGCTGTTTCAGAGAACCACGCCCTGGTGAGGGCTACTTCTGCAACAAAAAAGGTATACTGACATGAAGACCGATGATCATTTATGTCTAGTTCAGACAGGGCACCGTGGCTCCTGTAGTTTCCATTCATAAGAACAGTCACCGCAGGAATTACTTCCACTTCCATGTATAAGATTTTTGCTTGATATGCCATATATTCTTTGATTCAGCAATTTTAACAAAAGCATTGATTGAGATGAGGATTGTGGGAAGAATGTGAAGCAGGGAGCTCCAGGACTCAGTCCTTCCACCCAAACAATTATTAAATAGGGAGGACCTGTCTGAAACAACTATTTTGAAATGCCAGAGGCTGGAAGAACAAAGCATCCAGGAAAGAGGAAGAAGACACTGATAAATTATGGTAAAGAACAGTAAATTGCCCTCTTCACTTGGTGGCTACTGACACTTATCCCCCAATCTCTTGGCAGACTGCCGTGTGGTGAAGGCCCTGCCTTGCTTGCTAGGGACAGAAAAGGAATAAAAATCCCCTTCCCCAAGACCAAGGTAGACACAGCTGAACACTGATCATGGCTTTTGAGTAGAGACTATGGATAGCTGGGGCCCAGCTACTGTTTCAGCCCTCCCCAGGCAGGGACAGTGCAGTAGAGACTTAAAGATGATGTGTTTACTCAGGGATGTCAGGCACAATAAACTGAAAGTCTGCATTTGCTGGGTAGGCTAGGAAAGCTCAGCTCTGGGGAGCCATCAGAGAAGATCTTAATGCCCTTCCTAATCCCTCCCCAAGGTACTTTGCAGTTCATCTGTGCCCACTGTGTGGGTCCTGTTTTGGCTGGGAAAGACTGACTTAGGAAAGTCCTCTTCATTGTGCCCTTCTCTCCTAATGTGCCCTCCCAGCAAAAGCAGCTGAGACAACAAAAGGAGTATATAAAACTATAAAGGCAGACAGTCTAGGACAAAGGCCTGCCAGTTTCATACATCCAGGAGAGGGAGGTCTACCTCCTGGGAAACAAAAGAGACAACAAATCTCCTGTAAACAGAGGAACTCCAAAACAACTAAAAAGCAAATGTTCAGGACAAGACAGGTACAGAAAGACAGGGAAAACCATTCACACTGTATTTGCCTTGGGTAGACCTTCCTAATAGGAAGGCTGAAATTCAAGAAAATCTCTGATTTATCATCAGCTGGTTACAAAGTCAAGAAAGACATCCCAGAATAAACATGTACAGTGTGCAAAAAGCATACAAACAAAGAAGCAGGAAATGATGGCTTGTCCAAAAGAAGAGAATAAAAATCCAAAAAATCCAGTTAAGAAGATGAGGATGTGGATATATTGAAAAAAAGTCTTTCCAGTTTAGACGACTTTTATTACTCTTTTTCTTGTCTAATTGCTCTGGCAAGAACTTCCAGTACAAGGTTGAATAACAGTGGTGACAATGGGCATCATTGTGCCTGATTTTAGAGGGAAAGCTTTCAGACTTTCTCCACTAAGTAGGATGTTAACTGTAGGCTTTCATATATACTATGTCCTTTATCATGTTAGGGTATTTCCGTCTTTCCCTAGTGTTCTAAGTATTTTTATCATGAAAGGGTGCTGTATTTTGTCAAATGCCTTTTCTGCATCAAATGAGATGATCATGTGGGGTGTTTTCCCCTTCATTCCCTTAATGTGGTTCATTATATTTACTGATTTTCTTATGTTGAACCAACCTTGCATACCAGGGATAAATCCCACTTGATTGTGCTTTATAATCCTTTAATATGTTCTTGGATTCAGTTTGTTAGTATTTTGTTGAGTATTTTTTGCATCTATATTCATAAGAGATATTGGTATGTAGTTTTCTTTTCTTGTAGTATCTTTTTTCAAAATATAATTTTAATTTGTTTTTAAAAGATCCATAGATTATGTAAAATGTTACATTAAAATAATATAGGGGATTCCCATATGCCCCACTCCCCACACCTCCCACTTTTCCCACATTAACAACTTCTTTCATTAGTGTGGTACATTCATTGCAATTGATGAACACATTTTGGAGCATTACCACTAAGCATGGATTATAGTTTACATTGTAGTTTACATTCTCTCCCACTCCATTCTGTAGGTTATGGCAGGATATATAATGCCCTGTATCTGTCTTTGCAATGTCATTCAGGACAATTTCAAGTCCTGAAAATGCCCCCATATTATACCTCTTTTTCCCTCTCTTTGCCTTCAGCAACTCCAGTGGCCACTGTCTCCACATCAATGATATAATTTCTTCCATTGCTAGAATCACAATAATTCTGTAGTAGAATACCAGTAAGTCCACTCTAGTCCATATTTTATTCCCCAATCCTAAGGATTCTGGGATGGTGATGTGCATGCCACCTCTAATTGGCTGGCGATGCAACTGGAAAAGGATCTTGGATAAAAGGGGGAAATGGTAAAGACAAATGAGTTTATATGGCTAAGAGACTTCAAAATGAGTTGGAAGGTTATTAGAAATGTGATGCTTATGCATGTCTCAGCAGGATCTCATAGACAGCCAAAGTAGATACTACAACAAATGGTGGGGATCCTGAGGGCTATGGAGACACCCAGGTCATATGATAATGGCAGATAGCTCTGGAGTTTGATGCTTTGCCAATGGGTCCTACTTTGGAGTTTGTGATCCCAAGTGTGACAGAGTTGGACTCAGATGTGACTTCTCTAGACATGCCTCTTCTGTTCCTTTTATTGAACCTATAGTTGGCACAGAAGTTGGTAGGTAAGTGTCCAAGAGACTTGAATCTCTGGGCTGCTCATGTGCCAGCTTGGCTCTGAGCCTCAGTGGAGCTGCAACACCTACTCTCCAGTTCATTGGACTCACCCAGGACAGCTAACAAGGAGATGAGGATAGACAATCACCACACCAAGGAAGTGAGAAGGTCTACAACTGCAAGCAAGAGAGTCCCATCCATCAGCCATATGGGATCTTGTGGTATCTTTATCTGTCTTTGGTATGAGGGTGATTTTGGCCTTGAAGAATGAAATTAGTGAGTGTTTCCTCCTGTTCAACATTTTGGAAGTGTTTGAGCAGAATTGGAGTTAAGTCTTTTGGGAATGTTTGGCAGAATTCCCCTGTGAAGTCTTCTGGTCTAGGGCTTTTCTTTGTTGGGAGTTCTTTGTCTATGATTTAATCTCTTTAATAGTAATTGGTTTATTGAGACCTATTTCTTTTTGTGTCCATGTAGGTAGTTTGTGTGTTTCTAAGAATTTGTCCATTTCATTTAGGTTTTCAAATTTACTGGCATACAGTTGTTCTTAGCATCATCTTATACTCCTTTTTATTTCATTAGGGTCTGTGGTAATGTCCCCCCCTTTCCCTTCTGATTTCCATTATTTATATACTTTCTTTTTTTCTTTGTCCTTCTAGCTAAAATATTGTCAAATTTATTGATCTTCTCATAGAACCAACTTTTGATTTTGTTCATTCTCTCTATTGTATTTTTGTTTTCTATTTCATTTATACAAAAATTCTTGAACAATCCACAATTCTCCTAGAGATAATAAATGAATTCAGTAAAGTGACATGGTCCAAGATCAGCACCCCAAAATCAGTAATGTAATCAAACAATGAAAAATCTTTAGGAGAAATCAAGAAAAGAATTCCAGTCACAATAGCAATGAAAAGAATCAAATATCTAGGAATAAACATAATCAATGTCTTTGGACAGCCAATGTCTCCCAGACCTTGTCAAAACTTTCATTGGAGCCCCTAGTTGCAGCCTGCCTGAAGAACCAGGACTTGTGTATCCCCATGGCTTCATGAGAGTCTCTTAGAGAATCACATACTACTGACAGATATAGTTTGCTGATTGTTTCCCTAGAGAACCCTGACTAATCAATCATTAAGATGTCAATCCTACCCAAAGCAATCTATAGATTTAATGCAATCCCAATAAAAATTCCAAAAACCTTCATTGTAGAAATGGAAAAGCCAATCATAAAATTTATATGAAAGGGTGAGAGGCCCTGCATAGCTAAGGCTATCTTGAAAGAGAAGAATGAAGTTGGAGGACTCACACTTCCTGATCTGAAGACTTATTACAAAGCCACAGTAATTAAAACTGTTTCCCTGGCACAAAAGCAGACAGATAGAACAATGCAATTGAATTGAGAGCTCAGAAGTCAACCCTCACATTTATGGCAAACTAATTTTTGATAAGGGGGCAAAGACCACTCACTTAGGAAAAACAATCTCTTTAAGAAATGTTGCTGGGAAAACTGGACCTCCGTTTACAAAAAAAAGGAAAAACCTTACCTCACACCATATACAAAAATCAACTCAAAATGGATCGAAGACCTTAATATGAGTGCTAGAATTATCAAACTCCTAGAATAAAATATAGGCAAGGATCTTCAGGACCTTGTATTAGGTAATGGTTTCTTAAACTTTTCACCCAAAGCAAGAACCCCAAAAGAAAAAGTAGATAAATGGTACCTCTTCAAAATTAAAAACTTTTATGCCTCAAAGGACTATATCATGAAAGTAAAATAATAACCTATACAATGGGCGGGGGGGGGGGCAGGAAATTTGGAAACCACATATTCAATAAAGCTTTAATATCCAGTATATATAAAAAATTCTGCAACTTAACATCAAAAAGATAAATTGGGTTCAATTAACAAGTGGGCAAAAGACTTGAATAGACATCTCTCCAAAAAAGATATACAAATGTTAAGAAAGCACATGAAAAGATGCTCAACAACATTAGCCATTGGGGAAATATGAATCTGGACCACAATGAGATGCTATGTCACATGTATTAGAATGGCTGCTATTTAAAAAACAGAATACAACAGGTGTTGGAGAGGATGGGGAGAAATAGGAACACTCAGTCATTGCTGGTGGGGAAGTAAAATGTGCAACTGCTGTGGAAGACAATTTTGCAGTTCTTCAGAAAGCTAAGTATAGAACTACCATACGACCCGGCAATCCCACTACTAGTATATACCAAGAATTGAAAGCAGTGACTCAGACATATGTTTGCATACCAGTGTTCATGGTGGCATTATTCACATTTGCCAAAAGATGGAAGCCACCCAAGTGTACATCAACTGATGAAGGGATGCATAAAATATGGTGTATACATAGAATGGTATATTATTATTCAGCCTTTGAAGAGAATGAAGTCCTGATACAAGTGACAACATTGAATGAACCTGGAAGACATCATGTTGGGGTTTCAAAGCCAGAAACAAAAGGACAAATACTGCATGATCTCAATGACTTGATATAATTAGAATAAGAAAACTCATAGAGTCAGAATCTAGAAGAAAGATTACTAGGGCATGGAGTGGACATAGGGAAAGGGAAGTTTAGGCTTAACATGTACAGCATTCCTATTTGGAATGATGGAAATGTTTTGTTAATGGACGGTGGTGATGGTAGCACAACTTTTTGAATGTAAGCAACAGCATTGAAATATGTATCTGTGTATGATTTAAAGGGGAAAGGTTTGATTGCATATATGGTAACCAAATATGAATTTTTTAAAAATCCATGGGGTACATTACAGAAACAGTGAACATTAAGTTAAATCATGGACTACAGTTAATAGTACATTTATAAAAATATGCTATGATCTACTGTAAAAAATGTTCCACACTAATGCAAGATGTTAAAAGTAGGATGGTATATGGGAATCCTGCCTTTTACATGATTATTTTGTGAACTCACAACTTCTCTAAACCTTAATTTTCTAATCTGTAAAATGGGATAAGAATCTTGCACACCTCAGAGTTATTATGAGGATTAAATGAGTTAAACTCACATAACCCAGTGCCTTACACATAAAACAGATTTGACAGATGGAAGTTGTTATTATTATTGTTACTTATGAAGTACTTTTCCTGATGCTGAGGGAGTAACAGGAACAAAATAGTATTTCTCTTAGAAGATTTATAAGAACACTAGTCTTCCTCAAAGCCTTCCCAGGCTGTCTTACCAGTCTCAGATGTAGAACGCTGTCCTCTGTGCTGTCTCTCTGAGTGCCCCATTTCCTCCTTCCTATTCCATTTCTTTCTTAAATATCACCTGCCACTTTGAAAGTGTTATGTTTCCACCACTTCTCCCTCTCAGCTCTTGCCTTATTAGAGCTGATGTCATTTCTACTCTAACATGACATAAGATATTCTCCCCACTTCTCCATTCTATGTGCTGTACAACATTGTCCATGTTTCAAAACAGTGCAACCTAGTATTTTTAGGGGTTTCAAAAGATTTTGGGAGATCTCAGCCTTTTAGTCTCACCATGCCCTCTCCCCAAGCTTTAGCGCATGTCCCTGGGAGATAAAGCTGGGTCCACATGTCATTCCTCTCCTCTCATGATGACTCAGCACTCTTGAAGATGACTCATAGTTGGTTAACTAGTTGTTGGTTTCCCAATGAAGCTCCTTAGTCCTTCATACAAACAACACATGGCTGGTCCATTCCTGCCTGAGACATGCCTGAATCATCCAGGTGAACACATCAGGATTCCCAGGTGTGGATCTCCACTGTACACTTATGGTGCAGAACAGAGCCAGTGGCATTTATTATACAAAAGGGAGAGTTTCAGAGAGATATGCTAATTTCTGGAAATACCTGAAGGCTTGCCCAGTGGGAAAAATGATTATGTTTGCTCCCAGCAATCCAACTAATGGGGGAAGGCTATAGGAAAAAGAAAATTATGTTTTTAAATTTAAGCAAGAACATTCTAACACAAAAATGAGATTCTGAAACAAAATGAGTTCTGTGTTCCAAGAGGTGTTCAAGCAAAGGCTGAATGATAACTGACTGGATAGCCAATAAAGGGGATTCTTGCATCAGATAAGGATTGGACCAGGTGGACTTGAGCAATGGTGGCTCCAAATTTCTCTAACAAGGGTCTTTGGACAGCAAAATTCAGTTCAGAATGTGCATGTATGAGGTGGTGGTGGGGTTTAATTTTCTTGAAGCTATATTTTGCATAATGCTTCACATAAAATTAATATCAATTATCCTTATCAAAGCATAAAGTGATAGGCTGACAGTGATTATTCCTTCATTTTTCAAACATTTATCGAACATTTATGTGGCAGAGTGTTGGGGCAGAGTGATGAGCGAGACAAAGTAATTACTCTCTTGAGCTTGCATTCTAGTTGGGAGGAAGGATGGGCTGTAGAGCCAATAGAAGGTTAATATATTTAGACTTTCCATCAACCTATTTTTTTACACTCAAGGACATCCTGTCATCCACATAAGCCATCACTGTCTTTATGGACCCTTTTCTCAATGATTTGCTTTTAAACATTATTTTGTAGCACCACCAAAACCAGATTAATGGGAAAACATTTGATAGAGGTTGGGTAGATGATAAGTCTTGGAGCCTGAAAGATGTAACAGGTGGCTTTCTCCTACCATGTGTCATTTCATCATTTCACTCAACTTGAGAAGAGCAATAACTCTCTCATTAACATAGTAGGTGCTTAATAAATAAATATGCAATGAAAGAATGAATGTGTTGTCAAAGTTCTCAATATAAATCCTTCTCTGTGTTATGTTAGAGAAAAAAAGATATACAATCATCTTTCTGGGTCAGAAGTGGCAGACAAATGGGTCAGGTGTTCTTTGAGATCTCTGTATAAAGGACTGTGATTTTCTAAGGACCAAGTCTTGCATTTCCCTTGGAGTCTATCATGGCATTGGATCTTCTGAACCCTCACTGTTCCCATCACAAAATGGATTCTTGGAAGTGAAACAGCCTGTTAAAATCTCTTCTTTATTCAAGGATATAAGGAAACTGGATAAAGTTCAAAGAAGAATAACAAGAATGATTAAAAGGCTGAGAGCATGATTTATGTTGAATGATTAAAAGGATTAAACATGCAGAACTTGGCTAGTGCTATATTCATAGCTCTAAAAAAATCAAAATTAAATGCCAAAGCTCTTGGCTCCCATGAAAAATACAAATTTGCATATAATTTGGCACATGTTTCTACACGAAGTTCAACAGAACCTTACTGAGGCAGCATTCACGCAATGCCAAAACCACTAGTCTGTTTGGTTAGTTTAAATTATGGCCTGGTCATGTCAGTATTTGACCTATTGAAACATTGCTACATGACCTAACTGAATAGCCAATTGAATTGCAATGTGGCCATGCAGGCCCACAATTCACATGTGCTGCATCCATAAAATATATAAAATAATGTAACACATGACCATTTATCCAAAGGTCACAGATTAAAATCCCTACACAAAGAAGCAGGGAACCAAATGAGTGAAATGCGCTGAACTTGGCGGGTGCACAGCCCATGGGAAGGGGGTTGCCTTAAGGGAATTTCAGCCTAGGGTTGCCAGAGCTTCTCCTCTGTCAAATGAAACCAGTGATTCAGGGTGCTTTCAGCAGCTAATAATGGAAAACCAACTCAAGGAGGAGGAGGTTGTGGAGTCAACTACCCTGGAACCATACATCACCAGCATGGAAAATGGTGATGGTTGAGAAAGGAGGAGGGAGTGGGAATGGATGTAGGGAGGCAACCAATTCATTTTCAGTTATAGTGAGGGAAAAAAAGATTATTATATTAAAAATCTATTGACTTAAAAATATCATTGCCAGAAAAATCATTCTGTGGATACCAATTAGACACCTCTCCTCTTTGTTTTAGGGAAACTGGAGTCCAAAGAAGGGGAAAGACATTCTCAAAGGCATAATCAGTGGTTGTCATTACAAGAGCTAAGGATGAGCAGTGGCCTAGGAGAGGACACATGCTTTCTTTTCTGGTTTTGTTGTCTGTGTAAGTTACCTACAGGCTCATAACTCCTAACTTTCCTGCTCTGGATATTTGTCACATAAAAAGGTTGAACTACTTGAGTTTATGATTTTCTCATGACTCTTAGCCCTGTGCTCTATTAGGAACCTCATTAAGAAAATACACATAAGGGTTTTAGAATTATGATCTCAACATGTAGAGACTCATATATACATCAATGTACATTCACATGTAGCTAAACTTGAATGGGGCTTTAATGAATAGGACAAAGTATTTTTTATAGGACAGTATGAGTTTGTTGAGGTTGTGCACTGCACAATTCTAGGGGTTCCAAGGTTAAGTGCACACTCCATAGGTGTGTGCCATAAGGACACTTACATTGCAAGTTCTGAAGCGTGGGAAAAACTCTGTTCTTGGAATTCTGAGACACCGTGGCCCAACCAGGCCAAAAATTCACTTGCCAAATTTCTAAGTTCTCTTACATTTCCCCTGTGCCACTTGCTGCCAGGATGCTTCCGGCAGAAGAGAATCAGAGAAGAGTTCTGCTGAAAAAAATGGAAAGTGCTTCTACCTTTAAGATAGTGGAATGTACTTCTAACAGGTGGGACACAACTTTGAGAAAAGGAGAGCTCTTTTCATTTTCAGGAAATAAAGAACACTTGGCCTAAACACCCTGAAAAATTCTGACAGGAAGAATTATGAGATTAGGGAAATATGTAATAAAGGAAGTGGTAGAAACGCCTTCCCTGGATCCACTGGAAAACCAACAGGATAAGGAACTAGAAAATCTCTTCTAGGAAAGAATCCTCTGATTCCCCTAGGCCTGGGGATGACATAATGGGTTCTCTCCATCTCTAATCACTATACTTCCAGAGGTTATATATTTTCCAAGGTTCCATAATGTTGCTCTTAGACCGGCCCCCCCACCCACAAATAAAGACTCCAGATAATGAAATCCTAAACCAGTTGTTCTGAAGACCATAAACATTTGCCCCAAAAGCAACCCATGCATCTTAAAATCTTCCAATATGAATTTTATACCCCGGAGGTAGTCAACCATCATCATTTTACATCTTTAATCTGGCTTCTTTCTAGGTTATTTTAATTTCAGGGGAGAAAAAGCCATGGGGCCTCAAGTTCTCATAGCACTGACTGGAAAGGATCTGCATTTTTCTCCCCCATCCACCGATTTACCAACAATGGGCCAGGCTTCCTTAATGAGGACTTAGGAAGAGGAGGATTAGTGCTCAACAGTGAGTCATGGAGATGCTCTATTTGCCCTATGAAGGCAGGGAATGTGGATTTCTCAAAGGCTAAAGACCTGAAGAAATGGCTGGATCCTCTCAGTAAAGTGGGTTTAAGAAGGAGGTGTGAAAGAGTTTTGGTTGTGTGTGCAAATGGTGGTGATTTTGTTTTTCTCCTCCTGTCCCATAGATCTTTAAATCAACCATATGTGGTTAATGGCCCCAAAGATGGTAGAAATCTATCTGATTAGATGGATTATTACCTATAAAGCCTAAGAAATACCATAGTGGTCAGATGCATGGTCTCAGAAGCCCAGGACTCTCTTTCTGTGACAACAGCTCCAAGGGTAGCTGAATTAGCAAAATCCATAACCATGGCCAAATATAGTGAGCAAATAAGATATTTCCATGAGATCAGGAGGCAACACCAACTCTAATCTGCTTACTGATTAAAAAAAAAATGTGGGAAACCAGGTGTGACATTCATCTCAGTCTTGTCTGGATTGTGGACAAAGCCCCAGAGCTCTGATACCCTTGGTTCTTTTCTGCCATGCTTATTTTTGGCTACATATTAAAATCTGTAACTAGAAACATACACTTTATAAACTGTTTTTACAGCTGCTCTATGTACATGTTAATTTTTAAATCCTAATTTGTTTTCTAGTAAAAGCTCCTATAGAAATTTCCAGCACTGTGTAGTCTGAAATGAAGGGAAAACTTCATTTTGTGTTGAAGAGGCCACGGTGCAGACCAGAAGTTTCAGGGAATCTAGAAATGATGGGAGTGAGGGATGGGATGAGGAAGGTATGAGGATGGAGAATGGGAAGGGGAGAGATTGAGGAAGACCAAACACAATCCAGATTTGTATGCTGAAATTTTACTGTGGCTGCTTCTCCTTTATTGCTTCATTTAGAATCTGAGGTAGGGAAACCTCAGGGATTTTCATCTTTATCTCTTTATTTAAAATGGAAAAACCAAAGTCTCATAAAGCATTGGTATTGGATTGGGATTTTTTAAAGTGTATTATTCCAACTCAGTTTTTCCTAACCTTCAGCTCTCCTTGCATTTCCTCCTTCCATCTCCTTCAGAAACGTCTGAATCTAGTTTTCCTTCAGGATAATTTCTCCAGGCACTTTCAGAGTCCTTCCTTTGCAACATCCAGTCCTTTCTCCTCTGCCTCAATCAAAAAACATGAGCCTTAGCCTCTAGTCTAGGGCCAAAGCCTGTATGCTAAATTGATGGTGTCACAAAATGACTGGTGATGTCATAAGGCACTGGGAGATCTAGTCAGAGCTGTGATTCTGTTTTTATGAACCCAGGATATTATTGGTACCCCAAGGGCCACCACATCTTCTGTATATGCACCAGTTGTGGTAGAGAGTGAGAGCCTAGTTAACTTTGGGCATTTACATCTCTGGCAAATTCCTGTAAAATACCGTGTGGAGAATATAGATTTAAGGAGCCGAAGTTATTAAAATGGGGTGGGTTGAGAGGAAAAGACGCCAATAAAAACAGACAACGTGGTTTTTTAATCCTTTCCACAGGAATTCAAGCAAAAGAGGAATAAAATAATTCTACAGGGTCACTTGTAATTCAACTTAAACTAAGCTCAGGAAACTGAATAATATTTCTCAGAAGGCTGATTTATGCATTTAAAGTAACTAAGTCCCAGGTGCCATAGGAAGTGATACAACTTCTAGCGGTGTTCTAGCTTGCATGCTCAAACTAACTGACGAAACCAATTTCTAACTTCTCTTTAAAACATTTCAGAGTCAGTTCTACTGGGACTGTTAGAGCCCTAGATTTTCTGTTAGCAAGGGCTGCTGGAGTAAGGGAAGTCCAGGGACCTAAGTAGGCTTCACATTATAAACAAGTTGTGTTCCAAAATTTGTCTGTGAATTGTAACTTTGGAAGCCTAACCACATTTTCTTTATAGAAACAGAATCGACACAGTTAGGGTCCCTGGCATTCATAACCCTCCAAAGTCTATTTAAACTGCACTTGGGTCAAATCCCCTCAACTGCATACAAGAATCACCACACAAAACTAGGGGGAGTGGTCAAATTTCATTTTTCCCCCCATTTAGAAGAGGATAAAGATTGTGGTTTCTCAACATTTTCAAAGATTTCTGAGATCAGTGGCAAAACTACCTTGTAACTATTTTCACTTCACTATGCATATTTTATCTTTTCTGACAGAAAAGTTAGCAAGGTAAATGCCTGAACATAGAAAGAAAAAAGGGAATCTCTAGCAATTTCTATAGGCGGGGGGCCCTATTGGGGTAGCTGTTGTTGCTAAGTCAAGGACGTCTTGTAAGCTAAGTGTTTCAGAGCCAAAACAACTTGGACTTGCCAAGGTTCATTTTGTTTCTTGGTTCCAATAACCTTACTCACCCAACTCTTTATTAGGCATGCTAATAAAAAGTAAAATAAAAACATTTCTGGCAATCTGTGTGTCTTTCTCCCCATAAACACCCTGAAGTGGTGGTACAGAGTGGAACTAACATATCCCAAATGTAGGTAGTCAGAGGGCTAAGGGGGAAAGAAAACAGCCTGGGCACTTTACACACTGGATAAAACCTTGATAACGGAGTTGACTGTATTTGGAATTTTCCTGTTTCCTTCTGAAAAGGAGGCAGGGAGGTGAACGAAGCCCTTATCTAAGAAGTGTCAGAATTCCTTAACAATGTTATTACAAGGATGTTGGTAAAATAGGGTGAAGATTTGGGCAAGTACAAACGGGATTAAATTTGACAATGTATTTTCTTGCTGCATGTTAATCTGTACTCTTCTAGTATCAAGTTTTATGGAGTTAGATGAAGGCCCATCAGGAGCCCTTGTTCAATAGCTCCTTAGTGTTCATGGTAAGGAATCCAGCACCCCCACTGGGGCATGAATGGAACTAAATAATTTCAGTTGACTGTGGGAGAAAGAAACTCGAAAGCACTCAGCTCCTGCCTTGGACTCCTAGCAGAAGCCTGGCTAAGAACGAAGTCTCTGAAATATTCCGTGTGGGGCTGAGGGATGGGGTGATGAGTCATTTCTAGCAGGTTACACCCAACTTCAAGTGAGAAGTCATTTGAAAGAGTCTCAGTTGGACTTCACAGGCCCCTTAATGAGGGAGAATGGATGAAGCCAAAAGCATATCCACATGAAAAAGTTTAATTCAGAAGGAGAAGTCTCAATGAGAGCCTAGATCAGGCGGTTTGGTGTTACAGTAAGCCTTTCCTTTCCAATGTGCAGAGGAATAAATACTATTTCCACAAGTCTGAAATCTTGGCTCATTGGTAAATGTTAAAATCTCTTCACCATTTCAGCCAAAGCAGTTTGGGGGTGGAGGAGATATAAATAATTTAGGCTCAACAGATGAAAAGAAAACCTCACACAAGCATTGCTGGAATAGTAGTAAGAGAGAAGCCATTTTCCTCTCTATAAAAATCTTCTTGGGGTAGCAGATCACAGCACCTGACAAAGCTCAACAGTGTCGTTGGCACCAAGGTTGCCTCAGATGAAGTCAGACTTTTAAAGTGTACAGACGAAAGACAGAGGTAAAAGCTCATGGTCAGGAACAAATGTAAAGGAGGGACATGGAAATAGATATGAACAGAACCAGGAGGGTAAAACCAAGAGGGAGAGAAGAATCATTGAAAAATGCAACAGTTTGGACTTAGAGATGAGCAGAGAATACATGGCATATTGAAGCTCTATTCCCACTGGCTTTGACCTTCTCTGTTAAAGAAAATTGTCTTCATGCTTGAAAGAGTAAAACAAACCTAACATGGAAAGAAGAAACTGAAGTCTAAGATAGGTGGGTTATTTCAAAAAGCATCGAAGTTCTAAAATACAGCTACATCTTTAGGGTCAAATATAGCCTAAGAAACTGAGAGAACTTTGAGATGGTATTTTTTAAAAATATTTTCATCTTGAAATAATTATAGAATCACAGGAAAGCAAAAAGAAATGCAAAGGGAGGTTCCGCTTATGCTTTGCCCAGCCTCCCCGAATGCTTACAGGTGGGATTTTAAGACTGCTGATCATAAGTTTTGAGAATTCATGGGAAATGGGAGGAACGGTACCAAAAATCTGATAGATGAACGAATATTTTCAGGACTTTCCAAAGTGGTGGAAAGGTAAATCCTGAAATCTATGCTTTGATGAGATTGTAATAGATTTGCTACATTCTCACCCGGATTGATCAATTTTTTAAAAGTGTATGTGAAGCAGTGGTGCTAGGAACCAGAATGCTCTTTCTAAGAACAAGAGGAGCTATTTCCCTTTTTTTTTGATAGAGAATTTCTTGCCGACAGTATGTTTTCCCTCAGGCTGCTTGAAAAAATGCTTTTGTTATCTGTCAGTTGACAAACTGGTTTTAACTGTGGTATAGTTAGGTGAGATCATTCCTAGTATTTAAAGATTAATGAATCCGGGTCAGGATGGAAAGTGTTTCTAAAGGCATGTCACAGGGCTCTGGCACTAGAGAATATGCTGGAGAACTGAATAAAAATTCAAAAAAAGTCTGCCTGGTTGAAAGGCAGGATTGACATCACCAACATGAATTTTGACAAAGACTCATACTGCAGGAATACAGGATGTGAGAAATGTATTTTAATAACAATAAACGTACAAAGACTTTGGAGTTCTAATTGACATCTCAGTATGAATCATTGGTGGTATGAGGACAAAAAGGAAAAGCAGAGTTAAGTTTAGGTATTACGTGTTTAAAAAGAGAATAAAATTACACCATATTTCAGGCTGTCTAAACCTACCTGGAATATTGTGATCAGCTGTCAATTCATTACTCTTTCATAGAAAGGTGAGGGCCTGGGGACATTGTTCTAAGGAAAGAAATTGGAGTAGCTTTGTCATTCAGGTTCTGAGTAAGAGTTGTAAAATAATAAAAATAATAATTAAGAAAAAAACACAACGTTTAAAGAGGAGGAATTTGTGTCACAATGTTGTATATGGAACAGATTGAGACAAGACCAAGTATAGGGCTTTTATGACTGGACTCAGTCTGTGGCAATGGAATTGAGAAGAAAAGGGGTGGAGCTGAGGAACAATGGAGAGGAGGGATTGCAAAGTTTGGTAATGCATAGGATGCACGATGGATGAGAAATCAGCAGTTAAACTCTCCTTAATTTCATAAAGCATTCAGCAAACCTAGTTCTTAGATGGGTTAACTTGGAGAAAAGGTAGTATTCAATTGTCACATCTTTTTATTAAACAAGAAGTACAGATGTGTGAAAGATAGCCACGGGAGTGTGACAGATTGAATCATGCCCTCCCACAAAGACATCTTTGGGTCCTATAGATGTGAACTCATTCACAAATCGGATTTTCAAATCCTAACTCCCAGTCCTGTGGGTGTGGACTATTTAAAATAGGTTCTTCAAGGATCTTATGTTGATGAGGCCAAATTGAATCAGGGTGGGTCTAATCCAATATGACTACAGACCTTATACCCAGAGGAAATCTAGGCAGATACTTGGATGACTGGCCAAGAGAAGTAGAACCAGAAGAGGAAATAAATGGAGAGAGATGGCCATGTGATGGAAGCAGAGATTGAATTATGGATTGCTAGTAAGCCACCACCAGAACACTACAGGCTTTGGAGAAAGCATAGCCTACCAATACTTTGATTTTGGACTTTTAGACTCAAAACTGAAACAATATATTCCTGTTGTTTAATCCAACCAGTCTGTGATATTTGTTGTGGTAACCTTGGCAAACTAAGACAGAAGAGACAATGAAAACCAATGGTACAGTTCTGATGTTGTACAGGGTAAGGAAGATCTAAAGTGCATCTTGATGGGATTTCCTTTACTGGCTACTAAAATAAAAATATAAATGTTCAAAAGGAACTGGAGTGACAGTTACAGAGGTAGTTTATGGAAGTCCCCCAAGGATTGCCTTGTGCCCTGAGAAGAGAAAGCACAAAGGACTGTATGTGATTTTCTGCCCATGCTCTGTATGGAGATTGGAAAAAGGGAGAAAAGGGAATCTCCATCTCGGAAAGACACATTTTCTTGTTTAAATACTACAATAATCATCAGAGGAAGAATGAGACATAAGGAAAGGAAAATGAGGATCCAGTGAGCACCCTGTTGAGTGTCTTGGTTATGGTAGTCCATGGAAAGGCCTCTTTCCCACATGGAAATAAACAGCCTCCCAGTGTAAGAAGAGTGTGAGACAGAAAGAGTGCTCAAGAAAGGCCAGTCTCAATGCACAGGAATCTGTTCAAAAAGGGTACTAAGGTTAGACCTTAACTATTTGATCAAAGAACAGATAGGGGGAACAGGACTTGGCCCAGTGGTTAGGGCGTCCGTCTACCACATGGGAGGTCCGCAGTTCAAACCCCGGGCCTCCTTGACCCGTGTGGAGCTGGCCCATGCGCAGTGCTGATGCGCGCAAGGAGTGCCGTGCCACGCAGGGGTGTCCCCCGCGTAGGGGAGCCCCACGCACAAGGAGTGCACCCCATAAGGAGAGCCCCCAGCGCGAAAGAAAGTGCAGCCTGCAAGTGCAGCCTGCCCAGGAATGGCGCCGCCCACACTTCCCGTGCCGCTGAGGACAACAGAAGCGGACAAAGAAACAAGATGCAGCGAACAGATACAGAGAACAGACAACCGGGTGAGGGGGGGGAATTAAATAAATAAATATATCTTTAAAAAAAAAAGAACAGATAGGACCATAAGAAGTCCCATGGTCTCCTCCTTCTATGAAGTATTGTTATCATTATTGCCCCAATTTAAAACGAGGTGACCAGTCCCAGGTAGAAGGAGAGCTGGAAATGAGGTGACATGCTTCCCACTGTGTGGTGACTGCCCTAGGTCCCTTTGTCCTGTGAACCTTTGCCAGACTTGGTGAAATATGGGAACCAGTGGAACAGCTCTTACTCTGGCTTCTTCATGTGCAGGAACAATTATCGACTTGCTAGCATTGATTCTTTTTTGTCCTTTCTCATCCCAGATACAGAGACAGAGATAGGGCTTCTACATCCCACCCCTTAGGGCCCATGTGGGATATTCAGCTAATGGTAGGGCTTGGGAAAGCCACCATCACACAGGACTGTAGCACTTGAAAGTAGAGAGGTTGCTCACTTCCTGAGCTTGCTAGAATATACGTGTAGCTAAATCCTTTCATGCTGGGTAGATTTAGCTGCTTTTCCCAGGGGACTAATATTTCTTCTTAGGGTTCTTTTCTTGAAATCCTTGTGAGTATGTGTAAAGAGATCCCTATAGAGAAAGCTAGCATAGACATAGGCACAACAATTGCTGAATTATGTTGCCATTTCTAGTCTGAATGCTACGTTAATGCAGTATCATGGGTGACAATGAAAATGTACCCAAGTCAGAAAATCCAAATTTATGACTTCACCAATGGTCTTAACTTCTCCCACTCTGATGTGCTCAGTGTTTTATGTTATTGTACTTCCAGTTAAATTTATGTTTCAATGTGCGGTGTGAGTGAGTTATGGTTGCTCTGGGAATCTTAATTTTGTGTTTCCTGACTTCTGTGTGTTCAAAGAGACAAGTTTTCAAAAATGACCTACCAAGTAGCATATCAGACCAACTGGATGCTGTATAACTTATTGTGTCTATGGAATGGGAGAAAGAAGCTTCTGTAGTTGGGGCTTCCTTGAGTCAGTTGCCATGTCCACATGGGTGATGGTTGGGGTGGGGTGGGGAACATGCCGCCTCAGGTGGATTTTCGGTCTAGTTGACAAGTGTAACAGAGAAGAAAAAAAACATGGATTGACTGTTGTTATTAAAAATGCTATAATTTATTAAAAACCTACTATAAATCAGGAATTGTTCTAGGTATTTCACTAATGGTTTTCATGCTAGCTTTTTTTTTTTTTCCTAGCTCTCTGAAGTAGGTTGTATTATCCTAACCATGTACAGGAGGACATGGGGAATTAGAAAATCCATAAATTGCCCAAAGTCATCTAAGCAGTAAGTGGTGGAGCCAGAATTGAGATCTAGTTTTGTTGACCCAGAGTTCACACCGTATACTAGTCTGCCACTCCAGCCACCAAATTCCAGTGCAGTCTCCACTAACTGTGTAACATTCATAAGAACTTTAACCTCCATTTCCTCTTTGGTCAAGAGTGCGAATACAGAGCTGACAGACTATTGATGGCTTAATTGGTATGCTGCATATTTATGACTTTGCTATTATATCATTGGTACTCTGTCAAGGACTTCCAGCTCATAGTATTGGTCTAGCCTAAATGAAATGGCTAAATAAATAAGGTCTATATTTATCCTTGGTCATAAGCTACACCAGGGCCAGAATTTTTTCTTGTTTTTCATTCATTATGTATTGCCAGTGTGTGGGGGAGTGCTTGACACATAGGTACTTGGTAAATATTTGTTAATTGAATAAATCATTTGCATTATGCCACCTCCCAGTCTACCCTCACTCTCTAGCCTCCTGCCATCTTGGGCTTGGCTGCCTGCTATATACTTTGGACATATTCTTTCCTGTTTCAGAAATTCCCTCTCTTGCCCAAACACTGCAGAAAGTTACTATCTGCTTGAGATCTGACATGCTATGCTGGATGCCATTTAGTGTATTTCTACTCTTGAGAATTTGCACAGCAACAGGGGTTCTCTGCACTTTATGTCTAAACCCACAGTGACTCTAAAGTGGACTTCTTGATGCTGTGGAAGGCTTTGGGAGTAGATTTGGAGACAATCATTTGGCATCCCTCAAATGCACTAGGCCTCGAGTCATCCTTTTCTCTGTCCAACAGCAATAGGGCCAAACCCACCAAAGCACAAACTCCTGTCTTCGGGAGACCCAGATACCACTACACACCAGTTTTAGAGAAACCCTGAAGAGTGTCTCCTTGCACTTTCACAATTGCTTGGCTCCTTCCTGTGTCTCCTGGAGGATTTTTTTTTAATGTGCTTTGTCCTTCTGGAGGATCAGTTTTCTGCTCTCAGCACTTGTGTTTCTCAGCCCTGTAGCTAACAGGTCAATGCCCTCTTAATTGAGCTCATATTAACATTCACTAAGTTTGGGGCTCCCTGCTGCTGTGTCATCTTTCTCTTCTTCTGCTAGAGAAAATGATCTCAAGATAATTAGGCTTATGGCTAGGCTCTAAAATTCCCTCTTTCTAAATCATTGCATTGGCTTTTCCATAAATGATCCATTGCCTCTAGCTCTTAAGGCCTCATTGTACTCTGTGTTTCCTATTAAGGCCAACTTCCTCCCAAGACTGTGTTCTTGTTCCTAAACTACCTCTTGACTCCCTCACCCCTCCCCTGAGTTTCCTGGCTCAATTTTTCTCTGATATTAAAAAAGGCTAAGTTATGAAACTATTGAGGAAGTAACTTGCCATGGTGAAACAAAGACCTTGGGGTTTGAACCACAGTCTTCCCACTTAATATCTGTGTGCAAGAAGCAAGATGTTCTAACTCTCTTAGACCCAGTTTCTCCTCTGTTGAATTAGACAACAAAGCCTTCTTTATAGGCACTGACCTACCATTTGTAAGCACCCATTGAATGTGTCCTATCCCTAATATTAGCAGAAAATTGTCTTACTGTAACTTTTCAGGAAGAAGTATTTTATTGATAGTAACAGAGCAAAAAAAAGCTATTAGTCAAATTTTTCATTTTTGAAAGGGTTGAAGGAGAACAGTGAGATGACAGAAAGAAATATTGTCGTAACTGGGAGAATTACTATTTAGACATTGTTTTTTCTTTATAATCAATGAAGTAAAGGAATTTATTTTGATTTTCTATCCTGCTTTTGTGGATGTGTTGTGTTTCACTTGAGCTTGAAGTTTTTTGTTTTTGTTTTCTGTTAGAAGCAGCAAATTCGTGCAGCCGTTTCATCAAAAATTTTAGAGAGTACCGACTGTGTGCCTAAAACACTGTGAAGTGCTCCCTTGCAGGAGAAACAGAAAATCTCAGGTAAGGATGATAATATATTGTGACAAATGCAACCTTAGTGCCTGATACAAGCGTTCATTTCTGTGGCCTCCTGTTCCTCTTACAGGAAATGGAAGCATTTATGGGAGATGTTCTGGAGGGGATTTTCCCCTGGCTCTTCTCCATGGCAGAAAGGGACATTTCTTTTGAAGTGTCTCATTAGTGGATGACAGCTATCCGGAGAGCAGCTTGCTGAAGCCTCAGGCAGTTGTAGGGGAAGGAGGTCAGTTAGGGTTTTCCTGTTGTAATTAAAGAACCCTCAGAAGGTTCCACAAAGCCAGAGAGACAAGTACCAAAAACGAGAGGCTAAAAATTGTTTTGTTTTCTCTACACCAACATAGAAACACAGTCTGGATAACTGATGTCAAACAGTGTATGACATCAAATTAAAGAAGTCTATGGAACATGCATGTACTCAGCTACCCAGCAATTCTTAACAAGCGTTGTTTGTTTGTTTTGGTAGCTGAGGATTCCTTTGGCCCCAAAACCCCACATGCACACAGGCATGCACACACATTCACACGGTGTCCCTGTACCTCACCCAAAAGCAAAAGAAGAGGTATTTGAAAACAGTCACAGTATCAGGTATATCAGTGAACTAAACTGACCACACTTCCAGTCCCTATCCCTTGCCCCCAACATACATACCACACTAAGAGTGCAGATAAATTACAGCAACTATTCCTCCTTCAGTTTTTGGGATAGTCCCAACTCTAAATATTCTGTTCCATTTTCAGTCTTTGCTTCAAAACATGTGTCCTGATTTGGGGCTTAGGAATATATGATCGCTGCATGAATATTCAATTTCAGCATTCTCCTAGCACATTACATACTTCTTAAGTGGTATTTCTTTGCCATCCCAGGAGCCAGGATTTTCTGCTTGTCCTTGATGGCCCTCACCCCAACTTCAACTCTCTTGTTCTTTCCCTCTTGGTTGATCTGTTATGAACTCTTTCTCCTGGGCCTGATATTTCCCAGTGGGAATCATCATTTGACCTCAGAGTCTGAGAATTAGTTTTAGGATGAACAGGGGCAAGGGTGTGACAAGAGTCCACCCTGGAATCCATCTCAGTCACAAAGGTCGTCTTCTAGTCTTCCCCATGAGGGAAAATGAGTGAAGAGTCAGGGCGGTGGAGGTTAGATGTTCCTGTGATCCTCGGTTTTCTATGAATAAGTCTGCTCGTGTGACCTTGAGTATACTACTTCTCTGCAGCTCAGTTTTCTCATCTGAAAAATGGAGATAAAAATCGCGCCTCCCTGAATTTGTTATTGTAAGAATTAAATGAGTAATTATAATAGTGACTGGCCCATAGTGGGCACAAATAAGTGCCTGCTTCCAATAGTATTACTACTACAATTCATTAGTATTAGTGTAAGTGTTCATAAGTTTCGTAGGAATGCCCTAACAAAGTACCACACCCTGGGTGTCTTAAAAAATAGAAATTTATCATCTCACAGTTGAGACTAGAAGTCCAAAATCAAGGTGTTGGCAGGAGCACACTTCTTCTGAAGTCTATGGGGAAGAGTCTGTTCCACACCTCTCTCCTGGCTTCTGGCTGCTGCTTGCCCTCACCCATGCATGGCCTTCTGTGTCTCAGTCACCCCGTGGCATTCTCCCCTTCTCCTAAAGACACAGTCATATTGGATCAGGGCCCACACTAATCTAATAAGGCCTCATCTTAACTAATCAATTCTTCAAAGACCCTATTTCCAAATAAGGTTTCATTCATAGGACAGGGGCTTAGGACTGGAACATGTCTATTTGGGGTACACGACTCAGCCCACAACACAATGTAACACACTTATTGACACCAGGACTCTCTGGCATTCCTATGGGCACAGGAAGGAATGACAAGAGTAAGAAGCTAACTTGAACCAGATGAAAGTCCTTCTGTTTCCTACACCATGCTTTGTAGCTTCTCGTTTCAATGACCAGAGTTGTCTTGACCCAGTTGGAAATCATGGGGCTATTCCAGCAGCTCACCTCTGTTCTAGAGTCTGTTCTTTTCCTTGTTCTCTGCCTCTGCTTGCATTTCCACCAAGTTGCTAGCTGTCTGCCTTCCTATTCTCCCTTCTGTGACTCAGCCAGCAGGCATCTTTAAAATCAACACGGGCAAATTCACTGTCAAACATCACAACTTCCCCATACCCATCAGCCACCGTGGTGGCTGATGGGTATGGGGAAATACAGGAAGAGATGAGAGGTGGAGGTGTCTTTGGGACATGGAGCTGCCCTGGATGGTGCTTCAGGAGCAATCACCGGACATTGTAAATCCTCACAGGGCCCACTGGATGGAATGGGGGAGAGTATGGGCCATGATGTGGACCATTGACCATGAGGTGCAGAGGTACCCAAAGATGTACTTACCAAATGCAATGGATGTGTCATGTGTCATGATGATGAGAACAAGTGTTGCTGGGGGCGGGGGAGAGGTGGGGAGGGGGGGTGGGGTTGAATGGGACCTCATATATATATTTTTAATGTAATATTATTACAAAGTCAATTGAAAAAAAATAAATAGAGCAAAGAAAACAATCCTAACCCCCTGGAAAAAAACAAACAAACAAACAAAAAAAACATCACAACTTTATCCATTGTCTTTGCCTCTCACTCTCAGAGGCACAAGGTCCCTTCCTAGGAAGTTGTGGGTCTTTATTGGCACCCCCACCATACACCTATCAACTCCATAACAAATCATGACAAGTGCACTGACATATAGCTTAGAATTTTAACTACAACTTTTTCTCAAGAAATTACGCACTTCTAAATATTGGCCATTTTTTCTATAATTTGAGTCTAAATGCTATGTTCATATATATTTCCTCTCTATTCAGATTACTGGTAACTTGGATGATAAGTGTTTTTCAAGTTGTTTTATTTTACTTGAACTCTAACCTTCTCTAACCATTGCATTATTTTTTCAGGAGATTGGTCAATTTGTGTTTGGTTGCCTCAAAAAAAGAAACGTTGTCTTATGGCGATTAGATAGAGGCCAGCTTGCTTTCAGAACGTAATTTTCTTAAGATACTGGAGCATGCTGACTTCCTTTTCTTGACACAAATATTATGCTTTATCTGGACTTACAAATGAGGTTAAGCTAGAAAATGGAGTTGCAAAACAGAAAGTTTGTTTTAAACTTTGATGTTTATCTAGTTTAAAAAAATTCTATGAAATTTTTAATTAAAAAAAAATCCAGGGTTGACAGAGTGATTGAATAATATTCATTAAATTTAAATTTCAGGCCAAAAGTACAAGAAGGAAAAAGAAAAATTAGCCAAAGGGAAAATAAAAGCAGACTGCAGTCAGAAGTGGCTGCCAGTGCCAAGCGGAAACCTGTTGACCCTGGCCGGGGGTGTGCTTCTGGAAGTCACAGGGCTGGGGGACCACAGGAAACTCTCTGATCCTTGTGGCTTCCCACTTGCCATGGTCCCTGGCCAGAGGAGTAAACAGAAAACATGTATGCTGAAAGTGTGCCTAATATTAGGAAGGCGGAAGTTAGAAAAGAGGCTGGGAGTCAAACAAAAAGTGGACACACAAGGAAAGTCTGCTCTTTTTCTGTTCCAAGATGCATACATTTTGGTTAATCCTTTACTCACACAACCTACTTCATTTCTAGACATGTAGACATTCAGCACTGTGTATTGTGTCTTACTTATTTTATTTATCTCCTGTTCCCCTCCACTAGAATCTAAGCTCAATGCGGAGAGGCATGTTTTGTCTATTTTGTTCACTGCTCTATCTCCAGCATCTACAGCAGGGCAGAGCATCTAATAGGTTGTGCCAGGAATATTTGCTGAAAAAGCATGTAATTTCCACACAATTCCTCAAATGAAACACCATTCACTCAAGCCTCCAAAAGAATGAATAGATGACCAGTCAGCTACCTTTCCTGGAATCATAGGTGTGCTGCACCTTAAGAAACCAGGAGGTTAGCTAGTTCAATGTCTTGATTTTACTGTTAAAGAAGTTGAGGTCCAGGGCATCAACAAATTGCCCAACCATATGGCAGAAAAATAAAAGAACTGGGAGTAGAAATCAGGACCCCTGACCCCTCTGCTCTTTCTCCAAACCACCTGGTTTCCAATTAATTTCACTATGCACTCATTCCCATGGCTGGAATTGCATTTGCTCCATCATAACAGCATAAATCTGAGGATTTCTCTTAGGTTAAGGGCTCAGTGATGCCCAGCGCTTCCTGGGACCTCCTTTGTGGCCTTTAGTAACCATCTAAAAAGACGGATTCCACATCGTTGTGGTCCTCGATCCAGTCTTTAGGTCTTCAGACACACACTTTCTCCTCTGCCTTCCTCCATCAAGTCCTAGCTCAAGGCCTGGCCCTTGCTATGAAGTTTCCCCTCTTGAATCCAGCACATAGGGATGTCTCATTTCTCTCTTTTACGGTAGTTTATGCTAGGACGATGAATCCAAATGATGCCATAGAGGCCAACACAGAAATGCAAATGAGGGAGACTGCCCCAGGGGGCCTAAGAGTTCAGCATCGCTAGATTGCTCCATTTCAAAAGAAGAGGAAGATTCTTGGAGCTACGTTCTCCAATGTCACTGTTTTCATTAACTTTTCACTCCTGACTTTCAGGAATTAAAAGGAAGAGTGCTCTCCAGGGGGCAAACCTTGCCTTCCCAGTCTTAGTCACCATCTCCTCTGGATGCCATCCCACTGCAGTGCAGCCCAGAGACTTTGTCCACTCAACAAGCAGATGGGATGCGAATGTGGGGGTGCTGTGGGGTGGGGGTAAACGGGGAGCACAAGTGAAGTCTCAGTTTGAGGTGGACAAGCAGAGGCCTTCCTACTGCCTTCTCTTTCAGACCCGGGAGCTGTCTTTCGCCCCACTCTGAAGAATGCCCCTATATTGCATTTCTGTCTAGGCTAAGACTAAGCACTCTTCGTTAATCTCTTGGAGAAGGGTTCTTTCTAGGTTAAGGCCTACTTCTTTTTGCCTTTGGTTTAGAATTGCCGTTCCTTCAGCCACTCTTCCTTCCAACGCCAATCCCAAGAGAATACTTTGACAAAGCCCTGGAGGAGCACGTGCCGCTGCGTGAACCCGATGCCCTTCTGCCTTCTCAGCCTCCCCTTGGAACTTTAGGTTTTCTTATGTCATTCTGTTCTTGTTTTTGAGGCTTTGCCTAGAGGCCATTCCTTTAGCACCTTAACTCTGGATCAAGTTGCCCCCTATTTCCTCAAGATCCTCTTGATTTGGGGAAAAAGCCATTTGGCTTTGCGTGTGTGCATGGGTGTGTGCTCTTTATACCTTGAAGAGACGGGATCGCAGCCTTCCACCTCTTTGGGTAATGGAATCTCCTCCCAAAAGGGACTACAATGACCATTCACTCATTAGAAACTTGACTCTGCCTTTCCCTGTGAAATTTCTCTTTTTCCCTTATTAATAAGGAAACTACAGGGTACAAACGTTCATCTTTTGAAAAATCTCTGCCTCTTGGGTAGTCTCTTGACCTCGTGGGTCCTTTGTAGGGAAGGAAAGTTCTCTGCTGAAGCATCTCCTGTCACAGACCTGCTGTGACTGGTTCAGAATTTGGAGCATGGTCCTCTTTTTTCTCGACTCTGAGGAAATAAATTAAAGTTTTGATTTTTTTAATCCAAGACATTTTTCCTTTGGCCACAAATTATATAAAGCTATCCCCCTTTCTCTCATCCCTTGGCATAAATATTGGTTAATTCAATGAGCAGGGAAAACATTCTCTGGTGTTGCTGGGGCAAATTGCTACATTTTATCCAGTAAAGTTTATGGATTACTTGTACAGAGCTTTTCAGTGTTGATGTCTGGGGCCAGAGGTAGGTGGTAATTGCTGGACACAAGACTAGGAAATTGGATTGGGTTAGATTTGAAGACCCTTAAACAACTTGTAAAATGCCCTAGTCTTTTTCCCAGAGAAAATACACTTAGATAGGAGTACTAAATTTTAGACTAAATCACTTCGGTGGCAGGGGGTAGAAAGATAGATTTTTACAAGAGCAATCAGGATCAAGAAGACTAGACATGGCTATAGGAAAAGGAGAGAGTTGGCTTTGAAGCTGATGAGAACAAAGGAGGAATTCCATTTTATGGCAGGAATTTCAGAAATAGGACAGAAAGACAAGGGATGTGTGGGCAGGGGGCTACTCTATAGCTGAGCTGACAGATTTTTTTTTCCTTAAAGATTTGTTTTATTTATTTCTCTTTCTTTATCCCTCCTTTCCCCAGATGTTTCGTTCATTTGTCTTCTTGTTGTTTGCTCACTCACCTTCTCCAGGAGGCACCAGGAACCAAACCCGGGACCTCTCACAGGAGAGGCAAATGCCAAATGAACTGAGCTACATCTGCTCCCTGCAGGCTGCGGCATCTGCTGGCTTGTGGCCTCTGCTTATTGTGGTGTGATGACATCTGCTCATCTTCTTTTAGGAGACACTTAGCCTGAGCCCAGGACCTCCCATGTGGTACGTGGGTGCCTAAGTGGTTGAGCCACATCAGCTTCCCCAGGCAGATGGTTTTGAAGTCTATTTTGCTGCAGGCTATTTCTTCTGAGGTCTAGTAGAGCTCTCACAGACAATTGGGAGAATCAGTGAAAGTTCTTTGACATGGAGGCAACCCCATTTCTGGAGCTTTGCAAAATAAGAGGGATATGAGGGAGTCTTTATAGGACCATGGCTCATAAGGCTATCTCAACTTTGATTAGAAAAGGCTGCTTGAGAGCGTTCTGGAAATGTTGGGGCTGAAATTAAAGATCTCGGTCTTTGCCCCCTGAAATTTATGTTCTCGGATTATAATCTGGGAACTCAAGTGCTATTCAAGTAAGTATGAGGCATAAAAAAGGTGCAGTTGTCAACTGATAAAATTAAGGTGCATATGACTCCCCGTGACCCACGAGAAGTGGAGACAGACCCTAAGGAAAACACAAGAAACAAACTTTATAAAATTTTAACAGAATTTCCTAGATGTTTATAAATCTGATTTCCTATGATCTTTTTAGTCTCACCTGTTATTTAAAGTGACTGTATTAGGTAATCTTAAGGAAAAACATGAGCCTTCTATATCATACCCTAAAAGCTTGAGGATTTACTTTCCTTAGTAATTGACCTTCACTCTCATAATGGCATTATTCTTTCTCTGGAAACCACTTCTTTCTGATTGGGCTTCAAACCTGAGGTATTCTTAGTCACCATAGTTTCTCTACCTCCAGCATTCCCCCACAATTTCATTCATGGGTGTGTGTGTGGGGGGGGGGGGGTAGGGAATTAGTGTACACACCCTGTCTGCATACCAGTGAATTGAGATGCACAATGCTTTAGGTCACCTTCATTTTTGTAGGGCACAGAATTCTAAGTTGATAGTTTTTCTTTCAGCACTTCAAGGTGTTGTTTCATTTTCTTCTGGCTTGTATTATTTCTTCAATGTTGTTACCTTTGTTAGTGTTTGTTGGGCTTCTTGGATGGTTGGTTTTTGGTTTTCATTAAACTTAGAAAAAGTTAAGCTATTATTTCTTCAAATACTGTATTTTTTTCTTCTCCCACCTCTTTGAACTACGATAACATGTGTGGTGAACTGCTTGTTATTGTCCCATAGGCCACTGATTGTGTATTTATTTATTTTTTCAATCTTTTTCCTTTCTATGCTTCAGTTTGGATAATTTCTATTGTTATATTTTCAAGCGTATCGATTTTTTTTTCTTCTGTAGTGTCTAGCTTGCTGCTAACTCCATCCAGGGATTTTTTTTTTCAATTTTAGGTATGATAATTTTTAGCTCTAGAAATTCCACTTTATTCTTTTTACATCTTCCTTTTCTGTCCTCATTAGGTTCAGGGAGTTTTCCTGTAAATATTTTAGCATATTTATAACAACATTTTTAAATTCTACTAAGTTCATTAATTCTATTTTTTAAAAATCTATTTCTGTCCTTAATTTTTTCTCCTGGCTATGCTGACATTTTCCTGCTTCTTTGAATGTCTCAGAATCTTTGTTCTGATACTAGACTTCGCAATATCGTTAGGTGTCTGGATTTTGTAGTCTTTCTTTAAAGAGAATTAAACTATGTTTTGGCAGACAGTGAAGTAATTTTCACATCAACTTGATCCTTGAAAGGCTATTTTTAAAATCTTGTTAGGGAGGTCTAGAGTAGTCTTTAAAGCTAATTCAGCCATACCACTAAGTGTCTTTCGAATATCTCAGTGTCAAAGTATTTTTTCTACTATGGCTGGTTAGAGCTTGAATGTCTCTCTGTCTTGTGTCCAGTCTGGAAATTTTTCAGCTCACAACTCTTCAGTAGCTCTTTGCCCAATATGGTGAAATTCTACCTGCACATGTCCAACTTACTTTTCAGCATCAATTCAAATGAACCCCATATGCAGATTTCTGGAGTTCTTTCTCTACATACCTCTCTCCTCTCAGGCATACTGCCTTCCAAATCCCAGACTCCTTAACCGCTCCAGACTTCAATATCTGTCTTCTCAATTTTGGGAAACGACTATGCTCTACTTGGGTTTCCTTCCTTGAGCCATGGTCTCGAAAGTGCATCCAGGTAGAAAGTCAGGGCAATTGGACAGTTCTTAGAGAGATTTCATTTATTTACCTTCTCTTATGGACCACAGTTCTGAAGTGCTTACTAGTAAATGTCTAAAAACAGCTATTTCATAGAATTTTTCTAGTAATTTATGATGAGCAAGTCCAGTAACAGTTATTCTAACATGGCTGGAATTGGAGAGTTCATCTGCGTAAAAAAAGGTTTAACAACAAATACAAGGCATTAGTGATAGGGAGAGGTGTAAGAGTCCTGTATGATGTTAATATATGTTTGTTTTGTAAGTGCACAAATATTACTGTACACTTATTGTTTATGTATTTTTATGTATGAATGATATACATAAAAAATTGTAAAAAAAATTTTTTTTAGCTTTATAGAAAAAGCCAGGTTTAAATCTCCTTTTTCAAAATAGGAAGTTCTAGCAATTTCCACCTTGCATGGGGTCCATTGGTTGAAGTTGAGTGGCAAGTGCTAATTTTAGGTGAAGCATGCATTCTCAGGTTTTTTCAGCATGCTAGGTTCTCTCAACAATTTGACCTGTGGCACTCTTGTACATCTTTATGCATGCAATCTCAGATTTATACTAATATGTGTGAGTGCTATTAGATATTAATGGCAAAATGACTATAATCTTTGCAATATGGATTAAAAAATAAAAACTTTAAAATGAGAGTATTTTATATGATATTCCCCCAAACTCTAATGTCATTTTATAGAAAAATATAAGATGTTAACTGCACAAAGATAAGAATAAGGAGTATTTTAAATAGATAAAATTATTTAAGGATTAGGGTAGAAGCTATCTAGTTACTTATTTACCTATAAGTAAGAAAAGTGAAAAATTATTGAAATATGTACTATTTTTAGCCTATGGTTCTCAAAATGGCATTGATTATCACTACTTTGAGCATTTGGCTCTTATTGAAATCCTGTCCCATTCTTCTTACTGATCCCGGGTTTCCCACTTCTATATCCACATTCTCTTCCCAGATCCTCAGACTCAAATCTTCAGTCATCTTTTATCCCTCCCTCTTTGATCCTCCATATCCAGTTAGTTGACAAGGTTACTGATTTGACCTCCACAGTTTCTCTTCTATCTCTTTCCCCTCTTTGTAGTACTGATATCATTATCTTTGTTTAGTCCCTTGTCAACCCAGATAGTTTCCACATTACATATTGTCCAAAATTAATCTTCTTAATATAAACTCAGATCACATCACTTCCCAGCTTACAAACCATCTGTGTTTCCTCAGATCCTACAGAATGAAATAAAAACATCGTAAGTCTTTCATTCAAGGTCCTCCAAAATCTAGAAGAGACTTGATTTCTTAATTTACGCCCTACTCTTCCCCTGTATGTATGCTACCTTCAAGAGGTTAAGAAGTATTACTGAGAGATGAAGTAAATATATACCCTGAAATATATACTCAGGCCTTTCAATTTCTTCTCTGCTTTGTTCAGGTCATTGCCTCTGTTTGAATGCTTCTGTCCCAATAACATGTGTCCATACTCAATCTATGACTCAAAATTTATCCCAATGGCTTAATTTTCTATGAGATAGCCTTCCTCTCCCCCATTTTAAAGATTTCTCTCAGACCGCTGGAAAACTTTAACAGTTTATCTATAGAAATTCAGTTGAAACTTATTACTTATTGTCTTGAATCATTGTTATTTGCCTATGTATATCATATCCTTACCTGTCCTGAGAGCTGATTATTTCTTTGAAGGCAGGATTCATGTTTATCACTCTATCCTCTATATCCTCTGGCATAGTTATCCTCTGGTTAACTCTTGATAAATATTAACAGAATGAATATTGTTACCTCTCTGAGATCTATGATGAAATAGCCTAACACCACAAATTTTTATTGCAAGTACATATTTGTTACTAACAAAATCATATACATTTTGTCTTTTTTCTTCAGTTTACATTTTAATATTCACTGATATTCATATTTATTATGGTGAAAGTAGATTCAAACATTTTCTTCAGTATGATTTTGTATATTTCAAGAGGTCTGATATGGAAAAAAATTTATAAGATCATTAATCTTAGAGGCTCTTTTCATAATCATGTATCTTGGCAATGAGAATAGCAGTATGCTGCCACCCATTAATTAAATCTGTACTCTGGTGAATTGGCCAAGAGAAAGAACATTAAGAAAGAAAGAAAAAAAAGAACCAAGAAGGATGAGGAGGATAATAAGTCAATGGAATCATTTGGGTAACAAAACCTTTGGTGTTGTAACACCCTGGCCATACCATTTCCCAGAGGCTGTGAGAAAACTGCAGGAAGGCTTGGAGGCCAAGAAAGAAGCTACCAATTTTGGCAGGAAATCACCACTGAAATGTTACATTGCTTCATAAACTATATTAATGAATAATACGGAACCAAGAAGAAGAGCCAGTTGTGAGCTTAATCAGAATCAGAGTGTTAAAGATAGATGGATGGGATTTAGAGACCATCTAGATACTAGAAATATTCCCAATCATTTCTGCATCACAGATCTCTTTGAAAGTTTGTTGACAGCTATCGGCCCTATGCCTGGGGGAAAAAATGCACATACATACAAAATTAGCCTCAAGTTGAAACTTTTTTATTTAAAACACGTTTCCTCATTACAGGCAAGGAAAATGCCATCTGAGCAAGAGCTGGCAATTTGCTCAGGATCACACAGGAAATTATTTACAAAGGTAGTGCTGGAACTCAGAACTCAAACCCTAACCTTGGGTTGTATCCAATTCATTTTCTCTCATGTATACTATCCAACAGAAAAAAGTAATTAATTTTACTTGAAGAAAATCCACTTATCTTTTTGCTTTCTAGGAGGGAAACCAAAATAAAAATTTAATGTCTTTTGTGTCAGGCACTGCACTAGATCCTGTACATACACTATTTTACTACTACAACAATCACTTGCCATAGATAATACTATTCTTATCTTACAATGAGGAAATTAAGATCGAGAATGATTAAATAACTTTCCTAAATTCACATGGATAGTATAAAATAGGGTTCAAATATGAATTTATAGCTCTTACCTCATTTTAGTGTCCTTTCTCTAGGCGAAGTTGACTCTACTGAGAGAGCTGCTTTTAATCTGGCAAATGAAATAAGGCTTATTGATACTATCACACAACTTTGATTAAATACATTTAAAATTTTAAAAGACTTTATGTAGAAAACCTACCAACAGAATTATGTGGGAATGTCTAGATCTGTCCTTACGTCTTCTGGTACAATTTTTCCAGTTATTATTTGGGCCAAATTTACCTATGTCTCTTCAACCTGTTGAAAACATCAGTGAGTCCCAGAGCTGATACATGACTGACAGAAACATTTTGGAGAGACAACTGTTAATATGTAACAAGAGGTATAAAATTTTTGTCTATACTTTGTCTTAGTATGCTAGATCCATTTATCCTAAGGAAATGACTAAATAATAATCAGACAACTGTACTAAGATGTATGTCTAAAACAGTTCATTATGATATAGAATTTTAATATGAAACATATTCAGTGTTTTCGTTTCCTAGGCTGCTCAAGCAAGTACCACGAAATGGGTTGGGTTCAGCAATGGGAATTTATTTGTTCATGGTGTGAGACTGGAAAAAAGTCCAAATCAAGGTATCATCAAGGCGATGCTTTCTTCCAGAAGGTTGGCTGCCTTTGATTCTTGGTTCTTAGTTTGCCACATGGCAACACACATTGGCAGCATTCCTGGGTTTCTCCTTTCTCTTCTATGTTCGTGATGTTCAGCGTCTGGTTTCCTGTGGCTTTTTCTCTCTCTCTCTGTCTGAATTTCATTTCATTTATAAAGGGCTCCAGTAGTAGGATTAAGACCCATCCTAGTTGTGCTGGGCCACACCTTAATTGAAGAAACTTCATTGAGGTCTATTTACACGGAGGTCATCCCCACAGGAATGGATTAGATTTAAGAACATGTTTCTCTGGGGTACATACACCTTCAAACCACCCTAATAAGTATTTACCAATAGAGAATCATGACGTCCATACAATGGAAAATATGCAGCCATTAGAAATGATGTTGTAGATATATATTTATTTGCGTGCAAGCATACTTTTTTTGAGCTATGATTGTATTGCATTATACATACAGTTCTATGATTTACGTATCTCATTCTTTGTAAAGTCTACATATTATTATATTGTATAAATATACATTATTTACCAAGTCCCACATTGATAGATATTTCAGTTGTTTCTTCATTTTTAACGAAATATTTTGGATATTGTAATTGTCCTTCTGTCTCTTCTCAGGGATCCAGAGAGTGTCCCCACCTTAAATAGTTTCTTTCCAAATCTCTTCTCTTCTTGCAAAGGAGGGAGACTCTACTTTTTCTATCTTATGGGAATTTTACTATATTGAACTTTAGATTCTGCCCACACTATTGATAATAGTAAAATACTATGATTTAGGTCAGATACTGTCTTCCAAGACAATATTATGCTATGTAATGAAAAATTCTATTTTTGAAGCCAAAGTCTGAACATTGGCTCTTCTTTCTCTTTGTATTTCTGCTTTAATTTGTCCCAAATCAATGGAGGCCTCTGGATAAATAGTTCCTAGACAAGGAAGTGAGGAAAAAATAAAAGCACACACATATATTTAAAAAATCTTATCCCCAATAAACATTAACTTTATAGTTTAATTTGTAAATGAAAAGGATCTTAATAATGAGTTTTCCCATACAGAGCATATAATTTAAATAACAGGCCTTTATATATCAAAAAGAATACTACAATTTTCTTCATCAATATCTTTATGTATTTATTAATACATTTATTCCTAGGAAGTTTACAGTGGTGGCTGTTATTATAAATGTAATCTTTTTTTTTTCAATTTTCTTTTCAAAGTATTAACAGAGTTTAGGAAAGCAATTGGTTTTTGCAAATTGATATTGTATTGTGGTTTCCTTGTTGAAAATTTTCATCTTTTCTTACTTTTTTCTTAGTGATGGGGAGTGATTCTTTTCTTGTGTATCCTAGACAGAAAAATTTGCCAACAAATAGTGACAGCCTAATCTCTTCTCTTCTAATATTTATTCCTATTATTTTTTTGTTCTTGCATTTTGTATTAGCTAGAACCTTAAGAAAAAAATGTTGGCATGTAGCAGTAATGCAAGAGTCTCTTGTTTTGTTTATTTTTTGTTAAGTTTACTATGAATGTTTCTAATATTTTGCTACGATGTGTGATATTCCTGTTAGAAATAGACTCAGGCATTGGATTTTCTTTCTGTTCCTAGAGATTATGGATTTTCATTTAAATAAAAACATGAATTGTAATAATATTGTTTCATCAATTGTAACAAGGGTACTATGCTAAAGCAAATGTTAATAATAGAGAAAATTGGGGGGAGCTATGTGAGAACTCTGTACTTTCTGTATGATTTTTCTGTAAACCCACCATAGCTCTAATAAAAAATGAAAAAAAACATGAGGAATGGGTGACATCTGTCATTGAGATGAATGTAATTTTTTCCTCCTTTAATCGTTTGATTTAGGGAATTACAAAGATTGGAAATTTCTTTTATTCCTTAGTAAATCCTACTTGGTCATGGTATATTACTAGATTTAATTTGTGAATACTTTAGTGTTTTGTATCATAGCATTTGTTAGTGAGACTGGCTTTTAGTTGGGAAGCTCTCTATAAGTTTCTATGCTTTGGAACAGTTTGTACAAGAAATACATTTTCCTGGATGTTTTGGCACAAGATAATGCCAAAGGAGAAAAGCAATTTATAGACTGTGATGTATAATATAATCTGTTTTGTGAAACTATAAAATATACATATAAAAATGTGGAAGAATATATTAAATAATATTTCTGAGGAGCTGCAATTATGGTTGTGTTTTTTTCTTTTTGCTAAACTACAATTCTTAATTTGTCTATGGTAGATGTGGATTTGGGGGAAAAATAGGGGCTTTAAATGATATATAGGGGCAGAGGCATATAAAAAGAAGGTGATTAAAGTGACTTCGTCCAGTAATATGCTCTCAAGTCTTCTCAACAAGAACACCTTTGTTGCTGACAATTTGACTTCTGTTCCAATCACTTCTCTTCCTACATAGCCTTATTTCTAAAATCTGGTCCCTAAATCTCTGCCCACTTCCAATTTTGACCTGGTTTGTTCTAGACTTTTCAAAGATGTGACACTAGGCTCCTTCTGGATACTGCAGATTTCTTCCCCTGAATTTTGGGCACTCTTTTGGGGTCACAGTGTCTCCTGTAATCTTTATCTCCCACTCTCAGCTGTCACACTCCACCATACTTTCTCTAGGATGGGAGTTGACCCTCCCTTTGCTAGAGGGAAGAGCGTTAAGGAAGAGTTTTGGGGTCTCCTTCCTCGGGCTTCTTTCAGGTAATGTCCCAGATACCTACTCGACTTTAATTGCACATAAGACATGATGATTCCCCATTTCCACTGACTGGAATTTATTTTATTTTATCTTTTGACTTGAAAACAGGAGATTTTCCCAAGTGAGTCTATTAAATAGGGGTGAAGTAGTTCAAGTTCCTACTTAGGCTCTTTCCAAGGTTTCCTCTTAAACTTTAAAGATTGGGTTCTCAGCAGTTTTCCAGTCACCTCGAGCATCAAATATCTGCTTCAAAAGCCTGAGCCAGTTTAGGCTTAAGCACATGGCAGCTTGGGGAATCCTCCTGTATCTCTCCCTATTTATGGGCTGCGGATACTGCATGATGAGTACTCTTAGGATTGCCAAGCCAGCAAACTTACCACCACTTAGGCAAACTTCTTGGTCAAGATGGTATTCCCTCCCTTAGGTTCTATCATAGAGCTGATAGAGATGCCTGTCTCCGGGCATGGGAAATCGGTCTTGTCTTGCTCTAACTTTTTGACAAAACGCAGTTTTAGTCTCTGTTTGAATCCCATGTCTATGGGCCTGCGTCTGAAACCTAACCAACTGGTCTTTATCAAGGGGTTAAGCTCCTGTAGATTCCCACAAAGTTCATCCCACTTAGGGGCATCAGCCTCACCTCGGTGGGGTTCCAAATTCAGTGGCAATATGGTGTACGGTGAAGAACAATGACTCTAGAATACATTGTCCAGGTTCAAAACTGGCTCTACAACGCTCATCATGTTCACTTGAGCAAATTAATCTTTCTTCACCTCCTCTTTCCTAATCCATAAAGAAAGAAGTAAAACAATAGCACCTATTTTATTATGTTTTTGTGAATATTAGGTCAGAAAATAGCCATAAAGCTCTTAGCAGAGTGTCTGGCATGTGGCAATTTCTGGATAAATGTTACCTATTATTATGTGTGGAATTTGCCAGGGGTAACATTCAGAGACAATGACTCCTGGTGCTGGGGTTTCCCTCCCATCTTCCTGGCTTTTACTGCCCAACCCTTCACCCATTGAGTAATTCCATACCTGGTCCACAGGATCATCATTTTGCTCTGAATAACAACTTGCAAGGATCTCAGGTGGTTTTAGCAATGGTGTGGATGACCTAAGTAAGTATCCGGTCTTCGTGGTACTTTGACTCACCTTCAAGAGCTTCCCCTCTGCACACGCCTAGTTAGCCACACACACAGTCACATCCCAACCGTCATCACTACCAGGAGATGCCTCACCTCTTAAATTGCTAATTGAAATACATTCCCTTTTACAACTTCTGCCTTTCCTTCCAACTTTCTAACACGTCCTCACTTCAACTGTACTTGGACCTCCTCAAATTTCTAATCCCTTGTCCCTATCATTTCTATTCCTTTCTGTGTTCTCTTGTCTCTATATCCATGAGCTTTTATCATAGTCTTGTCCTTGTCCATTTCTTCTTACATTGTACCTATTGCTCAAAATGCGAGCTCTTGGGTAAATCCAACCTCCAGACCTCAGTGCTCAGAGAAGCTTTATGGAACTAAAGAGAGCTGTGATAACTAGGTTGAATAGGAGAAACAAAAATCACTGCCTGAGAAGATAGCTATTACAGATGGTCTTGCTACAGACTTTTCAGGGATACATGTATATCTGCCAAACAACCCAAGCCCTTATTTCTTTTGATAAAACCTGAGCAAAAGAGTTGCTTTAGGTCCAATTGTTTTTTTATGCTCTTATTTATTTAATTTTTTAAAAGATGTGGCTATGTGAAGTAAGCTACACAGAATTGATTACATTTAGGAAACTACATTTTTTTCCTTTGTTTAGTTCATTGTATTAGAGAACCAGGGCAGTATTTAATACCAATATACATCCTAGGATCTAACATGACAGCCTTAAGGCTGCTGACTCACAGCATTATTTGGAAATGAATTTGAATCTAGAAAAATTGAGGGAAGCAGACTTGGCCCAATGGATAAGGCATCCGTCTACCACATGGGAGGTCCGCGGTTCAAACCCCGGGACTCCTTGACCCGTGTGGAGCTGGCCCACACGCAGTGCTGATGTATGCAAGGAGTGCCGTGGCACGCAGGGGTGCCCCCCATGTAGGGGAGCCCCATGCTCAAGGAGTGCGCCCTGTAAGGAGAGTTACCCTGAGTGAAAGAAAATGCAGCCTGCCCAAGAATGGTGCCGCACACACGGAGAGCTGACACAACAAAACGCAACAAAAAGAAACACAGATTCCTGGCGTCACTGATAAGGATAGAAGGGATCATGGAGGAGCACGCAGCGAACGGTCACAGAGAGCAGACAACTGGGGGGGGGAGGGGGGTAATGGGGGAAGTGGAGAGAAATAAGTAAAAAATAAATAAATCTTTAGAAAAATTGAAAGTTCGGTTGCTAATTTTCCAAACCTCTTGGACTTGAAATTCAAAATGTAAATTTTATATTGTTAAACTTAAGAGATTTTTACTGCAATATAGTATTTACCAATTATGGGATGAGGGGTTTATATCATCTTTTCCATAATCACATGTTAGATGTTTCTCAAATATTCCAAAATCCCATTTGAAAATGTGTTTCTCTGTATATAAACAGTTTTAGGGAGGAAGTGAAGATATTCTTTATAGTGAAAAAGGAGACAAAAACATACTTTAATTCAAAGCAGCAAATAGGCCATTTTCTCACTAATTCTAAAAAAGAACTAGCTCTAGCTTTTTGTTTGTTTGATAAAGGGCTTAAAGCTCAAGCTCTTTTGCTCTTCATATAAATTTGTTTTCTAAACTAAGGCCTATGATTTTTTTTAAAAGTCACTTTCTAAACACTGGATAAATGGCTCACTCTGCAATGAGTTGTGAAATGAGGTCAGGTCAGTGGGAGGTCTATGTTTGACAGAACTGAAATCAATCAACTTCCCTTTCCTAAGAACTTTTATTATCCATGAAATTTATCTTTTGCACTTTCTTTTTTTATTTCCCCCCCACCCCCCACCCCACGGCTTTTCTGTGTTGTCTGCTCTCTCTGTCCATTCGCTGTACCTTCTTCTGTGTCTGTATTTATTGATTTGCCCTCCCCCCTTGCAGCTTGCTTGCTGTCTGCTCTCTGTGTCCATTTGCAGTGGGCTCCTCTGGGTGCTCTCTTGTCTCCCTTCTTTTTTTGTTGCATCACCTCGCTGAGTCAGCTCTCTGCAGTGCCTTCGGGATGGGCAGTAATCTACAGCATGCAGGCAAGCCTGCCTTCACGAGGAGGCCCTGGGACGCAAACCGAGGGCCTCCCGTATGGTAGACGAGCTCATCTGATTAAGCCACAGTTGCTTCCCTGCACTTTCTTTTCTGAGTAAATTCATCACCTCTGCTTACTTAAGAAATGAAAAGGCTGAAACAATATTCTTGGCCAGCCTTTTGCTTTTATGAGTATGGTTAAGCAGTCTTTACAAGAAAGAATTTAATTTTTGTATAGTGTTATCACAATAAGCAAAGAGAATGAGAGAGAATGATGGAAAAGGAGAGAGAGAATGGAGAAGAAATGAAGGTCCAAGAGGAAATGGCGGGATTGCATTTTCCATGTGCCTAACATCATGCTTGGAGTATGTGGAAGAAATAAATAAGATATGTCCTTTCCTGACAGAGGGTTTATCCACCTTTTGTGGATACCTTGCACAGGTAAGCAATGATGGCCAAGCCTCTAATGGTTCTTTATCAATGCCCCCCCAAACCCCAGTCTCCTGCAGTTTATCACATGTCTTTATATTGTCCTATTTTCCTCACCTGACTTATCTTTTGTCTCCTCTCCACTCACTGAAATCCCAACCATTCTTTAAAGACCCAGTGTGAGAAAGTCCCACCTCTTCCAAAGCCTGACCATTTTAGCAGAGTTAGGTCCTTTCTCTGAGATCCTGAAGTTCTGATTTCCTGTGCTATTCTTTCCCTAGCTATTGCTTTATATGCTAATTTTTAAGTGAATATGTGTCAGCTCCTCACATAACTATACATCTCTTGGAAGTATCAGATATCATGCTTATGATTCATTAAATCTGCCAAAACACCTCCTACCTTGAAAGGAGTGTATTATTCACAGACTTGATAGATGGATTCATTCTGTCAATAGATAATGAGCGGCTACTATGTGTGTGGAAGAGACTGGCTAGTTGTTAACCAAACCTGTTTCCTTTTCCTTCTGGTATAGTAGCTAGACCACATCTCCCATTCTCTCTTGTCAGTAGGTAAAATCATGTGACTGAATTCTGGCCAATGACCTGCAGATAGAGTGTTGTGAATGAGCTCTTTCTTGGCACATAAACATCTCCTGTTTTGACTAACACTTTCTTTCACTCCTTTTCTAGCAATGTCTGGGGTATGCTTAGAATCTGCATGTTGATGATGTCAAAGCCTCCATCAATCTGAGTTCCTGAATGACTGTGGAGGAAGAAAGCCTCCATCCCTTCCCATCAATCTACTATTTGGACTTTATTTCAGTGAGAGATGAAACTTCTATTGCATTAAGCCATTAAGAGTTATGGCTTTATCTGCTTGGCATTTTCTTAACTAATAAAGAGATTTGGGAGTGGGTGATTACAATTTTTAACACCATGGTGAGGGTGGTCTCATTGGTAAAGTGACATTAAACAAAAAGCAGAGAGAGTGAGCCATGTAGATAAAGAATGCTCTAGCATGTGCAAAGGCCATTAGGCAAAAACATGCCTGGCATGTTCAAGGAATAGCAATTAGGCAAGAGTGATTGCAATGAAGAATGATATATGAAGTAAATGAGAAGGGAAGGTACTGCCAGATTTTTCAGGGTTGATGACCTTATAACATTATCATAGGCCCTGGACCTAGGTTTGAACTTCATATGTCCATTATGGTCTTTTATTCAAGCCCGTGCTAAATAGTATAATTAATTTTAAATATCTTACACTAAAGTGACTATAATATAAATGAACTGCCCTGCTTATAATCCCCTGTACAACAATTTTAAACTTCAATCTCCCATCTTAACTCTCCATGTGTCCTTTGTAGTTTCAGAGGAGTTTGTGCAGCCTGCCAATCCCTATAAATCAGATAATATGTACAATTAAATCATGACTTTCTGTACAAGAGAGGAGAATTTAAACTCACCCCATACTTCATACAAATTCATAGGATGTTAGTGATTGCTGTCAACTACCAGTGCAATTGGAGGTCAACTTGAGTTTTCTCAAGTATTTCACTTTATTCCATAGTTAGTTGTAATGATTGTCTTTGCAGGTGAGTTGAGGGTCAAATAGATAATTGAATGGCTATGGTAGACCCTTTTCTTTCATTTTCTAAAGATAATTATGCTATGTGGATTATTAGACATGGCTATTAATATGTTTATTTTCTTTGAACTTAATATCAAAATAGTATAAAACTTTCCTTTCCTGTAGTTATAAAAATGAACTGAAGTAGAAAAATGAATGAGAAAATGCCACAAACAGAAAATTTGTGAAGGAAGAAATGAAAGTGTCCAGTAAGCATATGGAATATATTTAATTGTAACATTAATAAAAATTGCATGGGCATTTTTTTTTTACTTACCAATTTGGTTAAGGTTAAAATAAAACATACTGATCCCTACAAACAAAGATCTGGAAAAACTTACCCTTTCACACATGACTGATATAATATAAACTAGAAAAGATATGTTACAATAAGAAATACATATTGGAATCCTTAAAAGCATACCTATTTCCTAGCTCTGTCCACTGAGAGTGCCTAAAATTAGCATTTACTATAATAACAATGAGCACATCCAGTGCCCAGATCTTAACTACTAACTACAATACTCCAGTTTAAGGATCAATGCTCCTTGGAGAAATGATTGATTATATGGCTGGGCAGGCAAATACAAGATAAATACCTGGAATATCTTGTACTGCCAGAAAGTAGGGGCAGGTTGAAAAAACAAAAACATGCACTTTGAAGAACAAAGAAGTAGTTCCAGGCAAATAACATGATGGTGTAAGATATTAGAGGGTGCCACGCCCCCAAAGAATCTTTGGTAACATACTCTCTCAATTACTGTTTGTCTGTGAAGACTTTAAAGTCACCCTCATTTTTGAAGGACAGTTTTGCCAGATAAAGAATTCTTGACTGGAAGTTTTTCTCTTTCAGTACCTTAAATACATCCTATTACTTTCTTCTCACCTACATGGCTGCTGATGAGAGATCAGCACTTGGTCTCATTGAGCTTCTCTTGTATGCCATGCATTGTTTTTCTCTTGCTGTGTTTCAAATCTTCTATCTCTGATATTTGCCATTCTAAACAGCAGGAGTCTCACAGTAGTCTATTTGGATTTACTCTGTTTGGGTATGTTGTCCTTCTTGGATCTTGATATTTATGCCTTTCATAAGGGTTAAGAAATTTTCAGCAATTATTTCCTCAAATGTTTTTTCTGAACCTTTTCAATTCTCTTCTTCTGGGACACCTATAACACATATGTTTGTGCATTTCATGTTGTCAGTCAATTCCCTGAAACTCTGTTCCATTTTTCCATTATTTTTTCTGTATGCTGTCCTGTCTTTTCAAGTTCAGATGTTCTGTCCTCAATTTCAATTACTTGTTCTTCTGCCATTTCAAATCTGCTGTTATATGTTTTTAATATATTTTTAATCTCACCATTGTGTCCTTCATTCCCATAAGCTCTGTTACTTTTTTTTTGCAGGCTTTCAAGTTGTTCTTTATGATCACCCAGTGTCTCCTCACTATCCTTTATCTCTAGCCATATTTTCTTTTAATTCCTTGAGTTGCTTTAGGAGGTTTGTGTGATTAGCATTGATTAGTTGTCTTAAATCCTGTGTCTCATCAGGATCTTTCATTTCTTCCATTGGACCATCTCTTACTGTTTCTTGGTATGACTTATAACCTTCTGCTGATGTCTAGGCATCTGATTATATTGGTAAATTTACTCTGCTAGTCAATTTTTCTTGCTTGCTTAGTGGTTTTGTTTCAAGGCTGTTTGATTTTTGGTTCAATTTATTCTAGGTCTTTAAAATTGCCAAGGGAAGTGGATGTGGCTCAGGTGGTAGGGCCTCCTCCTACCATATGGGAGGACCCAGGTTTGATCCTTGGAGCCTTCTGGTGACAAAAAAGAGAGAGCATGCCTGCACAGTGAGCCAGTGCCCGTATTGCAAGCTGAGAACCTGTGCAGTGGGCTGAGTGTCCATGTGGTAAGTCAAGTGCCTGCATGGTGAGCTGAGTGCCCATGTGTGTGCCCATGTGGCAAGTCAAGTGCCCACATGGTGAGTCAAGTGCCCATGCAAGTTCCCACATGGTGAGCCAAGTGCTTGTGTGATGAGCTGAGGGCCCACATGGTAAGCCAAGTGACCATGCAAGTTCTCACGTGGTGAGCCAAGTGCTTGTGTGACGAGCTGAGTTCCCACATGGTGAGCCATGTGCCTATGCAATTGTCTACATGGCGAGCCAAGTGCCCATGTGGCAAGCCAGTGCCTGCGTGGTGAGCTGAGTGCCTGTGCAGCAAGATGATGACACAACGAAAGAACGAAGGAGGGAGTCAAAGTGAAGCACAGCAGAGACCAGGAACTGAGGTGGTGCAATTGACAGGGAACCTCTCTCCACACCAGAGTTCCCCAGGATTGAATCTTGGTGAATCCTAGAAGAGAAAGATGAGAAGAGAAGACAAAAAAGAAAAATAGATAAAGAAGATCACACAGCAAATGGACACAGACAGCATAAACAGCAGGGTGGGGGTGTAGTGGGGGAGGGGGGAGGGAGAGAGTAGAGGAGGAAAAAAACATACCTTTTAAAAAATATGCCCAGCTTAAGTTATCAAAATAGGGCCAGGGACTCATAAACAGGGTCAGATCAGATCCAAGGGATCTGGGATATGAGAGACTCCAAAATGCATTATGTCTTCCTACAGTTTCCCAGACTGCCGGAAGATGGCACTCATTGGTAAATCTTTCCACAGAGGTGTCTCTTTCAACCTCAACTTGCCTGCGATTTTTGTCTGGCCAGACCCAAGATTCAAAGTGGGCTTGGCTGGCCAAATTTACTGAAGAGAAACCACTCTGTGCCTTCTGTCACTTCATCCCTCTTCCCAGGGAGGGAGATATCTGTTCTCTCAGTTGGTTGCAGTGAGCCACAAATTTTAGCCAGGCTGTTTGCCTTGAGGGTGGAGGATGGGTGCCATTCCCAGCCACAAGGCTTAGTAACTCACTGTTTTTGTTTGGCTTCTTCTCTCCATCCCTCATCCTCCTGGGGGATGCGCAGCACTCTCCTGGTCTACAGATTACCAAAGCAGATCCCTTGGACAGTTTTCTTCCCTTTCTCCATTGTTTTTGTACCTACCCCCCAAAGAATCTTTGAACTAGTAAAATCTGGCAGAGCCCTCTTCCTCAAAATCCTAGAAAACTGTTAAAGGGAAGCAGTAATTGGGACAGTGCTTAATCAAGAAAATACAGTTATAAAAGTAGGAGAGGGAGAAGATGTGACTCAAGTGGTTGAGCACTTGCTTCATATATAGGAGGTCCCAGATTCAGTCCCTGGTGCCTCCTAAGAAAACAAAAATAAACAACAAGAAAACAAGTGAAGAAAAATAACTCAGGGGAACTGATGTGGCTCAGTGGTTGAGTGCTGACTTCCCATATATGAGTTCCCATGTTCAATCCCTGGCCCCAGCACCGCAAAGGAAAGAAAAAAAAAAAAAAGGTAGACATAATGCACTATGAAGACTCCTCATACTTGAGGTGGTAAAAATAACTCCTCATTGGGAGAAATAAACTGTGTTAATATGGAAATGACCTAGGAAGTTAATATATCCATCCATTCCCACCATTAAAAACACAGTCTTTGGGCATAAGTGACTATCTAGCAAATCCACTCTTAGCATATTCATAATCACTGAGTAAATGGGTAAATTGCTTTATTTCTCTGGTCTTTAGATTCTATATCTAAAAGAAACGAATATGATAATTATACCAAACACTGTTTTTGTACCCACTCATTCATCTATCTTTGGAATTCCCTGCTCAAAATTAAACACTTTTGTCTTTCAAAGGACTTTGTCAAAAGGATGAAAAGGCAACTGACTCAATGGGAGGAAATATTTGGCAATCATATATCCCATAAGGTTTTACTATTTGTCATATACAAAGAGATCATGCAACTCAACAATAAAAAGACAAACTATTTGATTAAAAAATGGGCAGAAGAATTTAAAAGACAATTATCCAAAGAAAAAATACAAATGGTGAAGAAACAAATAAAAAAAATGTTCAATATCACTAGTGATTAGGGAAATGCAAATCAAAACTATGATTTGATATCATTTCACAACTATTAGACTGGCCACTATTAAAAAGTGAAAAACTGCAGTTGTTGGGGAGGATGTGAAGAGACAGGATTGCTTATTCACTGTTGGTGGGAATGTAGAATGGTACAGCCACTGTAGAAGACTGGCAGTTCTTAAGGAAGTTGAATATAGACTTGCCATGGGACCTGACTATACCATTACTAGGTATATACCCAGAAGAACTGAGAGCAGTGACACGAACAGACATCTGTACACCAATGTTCATAGTGGTGTTATTCATGGTTGACAAAAGTTGGAAACAACCCAGGTGCCCATTAACCTATGAATGGGTAAACAAATCGTGTATATACACAATGGAATATTATGCAGTGGTAAGAAGAAATGACGTTGTGAAGCATATACAATGTGGATGAACCTGGAGGACATTATGCTGAGTGAAGCAAGCCAGACACAAAAGGACAAATAGTGTATGATTGTGCTATTATGAATTAAATATAATATGTAAACACTTAGAATTTATAATTAGAATAAAGGTCACTAAAAAATAGAATGAACATAGAAAATGGAAGGCTGAGGTTTAATCTGTGCAGAATTGGTTAAAAGGTTGTTTATAAATCTTTGGAAATGAATGGAAATGGGAGAGAACATTATGGTGTTTGTGACTAGCTGAGTTATTATATGGGTATGACATTGGTTGAAAGGGAATGTCTAATGACATGTATAATACTATAAAGAAAGCTAAAAAATATAACATGGGATGGCGTAACAGTGAAATCTCATGTAAAATATGAATATGGGTGATATTGCATATACTGTTTTTACAAAATATAAATACAAATATACAAAACAGAAGAAAACAGAATAGCAGCTATGTATGGCAGGGGAGGCATAGGGGGATTGAAAGGTGAAGAGTTTTTGTTTGTTTGATTGGTTTTGTTTTTTATTGTTTTTTATTATTACTGGAATGATGAAAATGCTCTAAAAATGATTGAAGTGATTAATTCACAACTATGTGATTATACTGTATACCATTGATTTTACACCTTGGATGGATTTATGCTTTATTCATATGTATCAATAAAATTAATTTGTTTTTTTAAAGTCAGAGGTTGTCCAATTGAATAAAAAAAACCATGACCCAAGTATATGCTGCTTTCAAAAGACACAATTTAAATATAAAGACATAAGTAGGCTGAAAATGAAAGGATGGGAAAAATATACCATGCAAGAGCAACTAAAAGAGAGTTGAGAAAGCTATACTAATATCAGATAAAATATACTTTGAGTCAAAAACCATTACAAGGGAAAAAGAAAGTCCATACTTTGTGGTAAAGGAGTCAGTTCAATGAGAAGACATAACAATTATAAATATATATGTACCTAACAGCATAACCTCAAAATATATGAAGCAAATGTTGATAGATTTGAAGGGACAAATAGATGGTTCTACATAATAGAAGATCTAACAGACTTATATAGAGCACTTCACCCAAGAGCAGTAGATTATACTTACTTTTCTAGCACATGTGGCTCATTCTCCAGGTTAGAACATATTTTAGGTTACAAGTCCCATTAAATTAAAAAACATTGAAGTCATTTACTGTATCTTCTCCAAACAGAATGGAATGAAGCTAGAAATCAATAATGGAAGAAGAAATGGAAAATTCACAAATAAGTGGAAATTAAACCAGGTAATCTTAAACAACCAATGGGTCAAAGAGGAAATCACAAGGGAAATTAGGAAATATCTTGAGGTGAATGAAAATGAAAACACAACATACCGAAATTTATGGGATGCAATAAAGGCAGTGCTCACATAGAAATTTATTGCTCTAAATGTTTACATTAAAAAAAAAAAAGATCTCAAACTAGAGAACTAACCTCAAAACTAGAGGATGTAGAAAAAGAAAAACAAATTAACCCCAGAGCAAGCAGAAGGAAGAAAGTAACAAGATTGGTGTGGAGATAAATGAGACAGAGAATTTTTAAAAAGTAAAATCAAAACCAAAAGTTGGTTCTTTGAAAAGACCAATAAAATCTGTTAGCTAGACTGACAAAGAAATAGAAAGAGAGGGTATACATAACAAAAATGAAAAATGAAAAGGGGGACATTACTACTGACCCTATAGAAGTAAAAAGGACTTTAAGAGGATACTATGAGCAACTGTACACCAACAAATTAGTTAAATAGATAAAATGGAACACTCCCTAGAAATACTCACTCTACCCCCACTAATTCCAGATGAAATAGAAGAGCTCAACAAACCAAAATCTAGCAAAAAGATTCAATCAGTACTTAAAAGCCTCCAAACAAAGAAAAGCTGACTTCACAGATGAATTTTACCAAGCATTCTAAGAAGAATTAACACTTATTCTGCTCAATGTCTTCCAAAAAACTGAAGAGGAGGGAACAGTCCCTAAGTTATTCAATGAAGTGAACATCACCCTCAAACCAAAACCAGACAAAAATACCACAAGAAAAGTACAAACCAATATCCCTTATGGGGAAGCAGGCTTGGCCCAATGGAAAGGGCATCTGCCTACCATATGGGAGGTGTGAAAGAAAGTGCAGACTGCCCAAGAATGGCAGTGCACACATGGAGAGCTGACGCAGCAAGATAACACAACAAAAAGAAACACAGATTCCCAGTGCTGCTGATAAGGATAGAAGCGGTCACAGAAGAACACACAGTGAATGGACACAGAGAGCAGACAATGGAGGGGGGGAGGGAGAGAAATAAATAAATAAATAAATAAATAAATAAATAAATAATCTTTTAAAAATATGTGTATATCCCTTATGAATATAGATGCAAAAACTCTCAACAAAATACTAGCAAACCAAAATCAACAGGACTTCAAAAGTATTATACATCATCAACAAGCGGGGTTCATCCCAGTTTATGCAAGGTTGGTTCAACATAAGAAAGTGAAAAATGCATACACACAATAACAGAATGCAGAAAAAAAACAGATGATCATCTCAATTGATGCAGAAAATACATTTAATAGTATTAAACACCACCTCCTAGAAAAACTTAGAAAACTAATAATACATGGAAATTTCTTCATTGTGAAAAACTCACATCCAACATTATACTCAATGGTGAAAGACTGAAAGCTTTCCCTCTATGATCAGGAAGAAGACTGGATGCTCACTATCACTACCATTATCAATATTTTACTGGAAGTTGTAATCAGAAATATTAGGCCAGAAAAAGAAATAAAAAGTATCCATACTGGAAAGGAAGAAGTAAAATTTTCCCTATTTGTAGATGACATACATGATTCTATATATAGAAAAATCCACAACAAACCTACTACAGCTAATAAATGAATTCAGCTAAGTGGCAGGGTAAATGATCAATATGAAAATTCAGTAGTGTTTTTATATACTTAGTAATTAACAATTTAAAGAAGATATCAAGAAAAATAATTCCACTTAAAATAACAATTAATGAAACAAAATATTTAGGAAGAGATTTACTAAGGACATATAAAGGACTTGTTTTAGGGAAACTATAAAACATTGATAAAAGAAATAAAGAAAGGTCTTTATACATGGAAGGGCATCTGAGTTCACAGATTGGAAGACTAAAAATTTCTGTGGTGATTTGAAAATGTATGTATCCCAGAAAAACATGTTATTAAATCTAATCCATTTTAGCGGGTGTGAACCCATTTTAAATAAGACCTTTTGATGAGGCTACTTCAGTCAATGTGTGACCCGCCTCATTCAGAATGAGTTTTAATACTATTTACTAGAGTCCTTAAATGACATCCAGATAGAGAATGTTATGGAAGCAAGAAGCTGACAGCAATGAAATCCATTAGAGAACAGAGAGGCTAAAGACACTATCACATGCCTTGGCACATGGTAGAGGAACCAAGCATCACCAGCAGCCAGTCTTTGGGAAGACAGCATCGCCTTGATGATGCTTTCATTTGGACACTTTCCTGGCTTTAACCATGAGTGAATAAATTCCCATTGATCAAGTTGAATCATTTCATGGTATTTTCTTGGAGCAGGCCTAGGAAACTAAAATAGCATCCAAAGTGATACACAAATTCAAAATCCCATTCAAAATTCCAACAGTCTTCTTTACAGAAATGGAAAAGCTATTCATCAAACTTATATAGGAATGTAAAGAGCCCTAAATAGTCAAAACTTCCTTGAAATAGAAAAAAGAAGTTAGAAGGCTCACATTTCCATATTTCAAATTGTACTACAAAGCTACAATAAGCAAAACAGCATGTACTGGCACAAGGAGAGACATATAGATCAAAAGAATCTAATTTAGGGTTCAGAAATAAGGCCTCACATCCATGGCCAGTTGGTTTTTGACTAGGTTTCTAAACCTTTTCAATGGGAAAGAATAGTGTTGGGAAAACTAGAGCTCCATATGCCAAAGGATAAAAGTGGCCCCCTACCTCACACATATACAAAAGTTGACACAAAATGGATGAAGAGCCTAAATATAAACACCAAAAATCACAAAGCTCCCAAAAGAAAAAAAAGGGAAGCACCTTCAGGACCTTGTGTTAGGTGATAGTTTCTTACACTTTTTACCAAAAGCATAAGCAAAAAAAGAAAAAAATAAATACATAGGACGTCATCAAAATTCAAAATTTTTGTTCCCAAAGACCTTCATCATGAATGTAAAAGCAAGCCTGATAAAGGTTTCATATCCTAAATTTATAAAGAATACTTACAACTCAACAACAAAAACACAAACAACCCAGATAAAAATGAGCAAAAGTAGGTGTCTAGAATAACTAGGATTAAAAATCAACAACAACAAAACAACGATAATGTGTATATATGCTGAATTTGGCTTAGAGAGAGGCCACAGAGGCTTTCAGGAGATAACTCTTGGGCAATACGTAATTCTAGGCTAAGTTTAAATTTCACGAGAAAAGGTTCATAAGTGTAATCATCCTATGAAGGCTGTCTTTCTTCACTAATAGAAGGATTCTTGTCGTTCTAGCAGATGTTCTAAGGAGAGCGAGGGAGAAGAGTAGGAGTAACATCAGAGCATTCGGGACGTTGGAATTGTCCTGCATGACATTGCAATGACAGATACAGGTCATTATACATTTTGTAAAAACTTATAAAATTGTGTGGGGCAGAGTGAAAACTGTAATGTGAACTATAGTCCATGATGAGTAGCAAGACTTCAATATGTGTTCATCAATTGTAACAAATGTACCACACTAACGAAAGATGCTGTTAACGTGGGAAGTGTGAGAGGGGTAAGGGGTGGAGCGTATGGGAATCCCCTATATTTTTAATGCAACATTTATGTAGTCTAAAGCCTCTTTAAAAAAAAACAAAACTACATATAAAAAAAACCCAGGAAATAACAAGTGTTGAAGAGGATATAGAGAAATAGGAACACTTGTTCATTGTTGGTAAAAATGTAAAATGGTGCAGCTGCTGTGGAAGTTTGGCAGTTCCTTAGAAAGTTAAGTATAGAATTACCATATGACTCAGCAATCTGACACCACCTTAACCAACTTATCAAGATTAATGTCATTACTAATAGATAAATCATGTTGCTATCATGTACCTTCTGATATAATGCATTGAGAAGGGCAATCTCACCTCTCTCATCTCATAAGAAAACATTAGACAAAGCCCAAATGAGGAACATCTTACAAAGCACCTGAAGTACAAAGCAATACTCTTCAAAGGGTCAAGGTGATGTACAACAAGGAAAGGCTAAGAAACTCTCACATAACTGAGGAACCTAAAGAGACGGAATGAAAACATGCAATGTGGTGTCCTGGGTGATTGGATTCTGTAACAGACAAGGACATAAAGGGAAACATTGGTGAAATCAAAATAAAGTCTATGGTTTAGTTAAAAAAAAAAAAAGGAAGAAGAGTGTATATATGCTTTGACCAAGCCCTTTTGCTCCTACGTACTTATACTGTGGAAATAATTATAGTGCATTTCTCGAACTTCAGCACGTAAGAGTCACCTGCAGGGCCTGTTATCACCAGTTTTTCAGGCCCACCTGTAGAATTTCTAATTCAGTATGTCAGACAGAGGGGAGGAAAGGGAATCTACATTTCTAACTAGCTACTGCTACTGCCCCTGCTCCTAGAACCACATATTGAGAAACAACGACATATGCATATATTTACTACAAGAATGTTTACTGTTAGAGTAATCTTTTGGAGTATATGATTTTTTTAAACTTCATTTTTAAAGAAGTTTTAGATTACAGAAAGTTATATAAAAAATATATGGGATTCCCATATACCCCACCACCTCCCCCTCTCACATCTTCCCCTATTAATAACATCTTACATGAGTGTGTTACATTTGGAACAATTGATGAACAAGTATTGAAACGTTGCTACTAACCATGGTCTATAGTTGACATTATGGTTTACACTTTGCAATTTTGTAGGTTTTGGCAAAATGTATAATGGGCTATGTCCATCATTGCAATATTATGCAGAACAATTCCACTGCTCTAAAGACGCCCTATCTTCCACCTTTTTTCCCTCCTCTTCCCTTCAGAACCTCTGTTAACCACTATCTTTATTTCAATACTACAAGTTCTTCCATTACTGCAATAACAAAAAGTTTTATTGTATTACCTTTTAAATGAACATTTTCAAAACATTAATATGTGTGCAATGCTTTTATAATAAAAGAAAAATAAAATTTTAAATTACAAAGGCAGCTCTTACTTATGTGAAGTTCCTAATACCAATATGAGATTTTCATGTTCTTGAGGGCAGATTGGTGCATAGGAAATGCTCTTGGTGACTACTTTAAAAAATTAATATTCAACTTACTTAAGTGACAAATTGAAAAATCTAGTTTTCCCTTAAGCTTTTTAAAGTTCAACCTAAAAATAACATTGTTATAGTTATAAGTCTTAGTCAAACAATCACTTCCAAAGGAACATTTGATTAATGTTTCTAAACTCTCTAAAATATTCTATTTACAAACTTAGCTAAACTCTCTTAAAACATTTCCAACTTCATTTATAAAATAATACAACAGATTTTATTTTTAGGTATTTTAAATATCTAAACTTTGCCAGATACTTTGACATACCAAAAAATCTATTAAATTACACTTTAAAAAATAAAGAATATGTAAATATCTGATATTGCTTACAAACTTAGCCAAAATCTCATACTTTTTGACTTAAAATTCCAAGTCTAAAATCACTATGTCAGCTACAAGTTTTACATTTTACTCACAAGTCTAATCTTTCAGGTTTTCAAAAATGCCAAACTCTTTTAAGTACATCATTTAAAATTTTAAAAACCCAGATTTTTCCTAAATCTAAATAACTGATCAGTTCCAAGGTCTGATTTACTTCTTCATATATGTACTTAATTTCAGACTTCCCAAGGTAAGAGAACAGGTTTTCCCCCTAAAGCAAATATTTCAGTTACCACTTCAGTGACCAAAATAATTTGTGGACTAGAGATTTCCAGCAGAGATATGAAACCTGGAATCTCAGATATTCAGAGTTATTCTTCTGGGACACAGATTGCCATGTCATCACTCTGAGGCTCTTTTGTGGTCCATTAGAGAGTTCCAAGTGCATATGACACAAAAGGTGGACCCACACCTAAGCCCCACGAATCCAAGTGAAGTCCTTACCTAGTGCTTTAATAATGCCTTCCAATCTGTCTCATAATTTGGGAGATGACATTGTGCATTCCCACCCTTATGGCTTGGATTCAACCAATCTAGTCACTGCTTGATTGTATTCTGAAATTTTTTCATACTCTCATTTGGCAGTACTACAAGTCTTATGGATATTTAAATAACATCCATCTGGTTTCTGCATTTCTTTGTGTCTATCTGTTTTCATGACCATACTGTTAAAATTATGCCCATGACAATGAAAAGGTGACTAGTTTTGCTTGCTAGTTTGATTGTTTGCCTTCAAAGTCATTCATGTTGTGTAGACTTCATGGACTTTAGGCAAAAGTGGGTTGAGAACCATCAGGATGAGTGACTTGCAAGGGAAGCAGGTTGGAGGCTCTCAGGCTGGTGTGAAAAGCAGAGGGGAGGATGCAGAGGTCTAGAATTTTATCATAAAAAGGCAGACAGAATGCACTGTGAAGCCTCCTCACACTTAAGGAAGTAAAAATAGCTCCTCACTGGGAGGAGTAAAATGTATTAATAGGGAAATGCCCCAGGAAGTTAATATATGTATCCTTTCCAACCATTAAAAACCATTGGTTTGGTGTAAGTGACTATCTAGCAGAATCCACTGTTAGTATATTCATAATCCCTCAGTAAATGGGTGAATCACTGTATTTCTCTGGTCTTTAGATTTTATACCTAAAAAAAAAAAAAATGAGGACAATAATTATAGCAAACACTGTGTTTTAGTGCCCAGTCATGCACATCTCTTTGGAACTCACTGCTCCCAAGGACTGAAGACCACAAGCACATTCAACTCTTTTCCTGAGGGCACTCTGTAACCACCCAACTAGAAGAACCAGGGAGTTAAGGCTCCCAGGAAGAGCTTCAACTGATGACTAATGGGAGTCGGTGGACAAACACCCCAGCTATGTCTCCCACCTCTGAGGTGGTGATCTTTGCAGTCTCCCGGAAACCCTCATGAACTGAGTCCCAGTTGGCCTCAGTAGTGACCTGTTCATTAACGTACCCTGTATTGGCTTCTTTTCCTTCTCTCTCTCACCTCCCCACTGCCCTCAGAATCTTCCCTAGAATTAGTTCCAAATAGGCTACACGCACTCAAATCTTTGATTCAAGGTCTGCATTTGGGAGGACCCAGTCTAAGACAGTGATGCACAATTTACAAGATTACATCTGAAGGGAGAAGATTAAACTTGGAATTTGGGGGGTGGGGCGGTTAGGGGAAGTGGTCTTCTATGGTGCCGTGGGAAGAATCGTGAATTGGAAGCAGAAAACATGGATTGTAATCCTGGCTCCCTCAGTTATATTAGCTGAGCAAATTTGGAAAATGGATTGCTTTTAATCCCACTAACCTAATTTATGAAATGGAAGCAGTAAATGATAATTAAACGAGATAGTCCACACTCGTGTCTAGCACATTGTAAGTACTCAAGAAATACTAATCCCCCTTCTCTTTGATCATATCTTCCTATTGCTGATATGTAGTTGGAAAGACAGTGTGATGTAGTAGAGAGATAAAAGGCTTTATATCAGATAGGTTTAAATTTGAATCCATTCCCAGCTTCAACACAAGATCTTGGACAAAGTACTAAATAAGAAATAACTTCTCACCTCTTTGAGAACTAGGGCAATAAAAGAGCTTCATATTAAAGACATGGTGGGATCTTATCCTCACAGAAGCCTCAGATAAAAATGATATTAATATAATCAGAATTATAAAAGATATTAAAATATTGTATAACATGGCTCTCACCCACCACTCCAAATTCCTTCTCCAATTTGATATTAGAAGTTGTTACTTTAAAAGCATGGGACATTCGTAGGTAAAATATTAGAATACAAATCCATTGCAATCCATTAGTGTGAATTTGATTCTTAGCCTCAATAAACCAGTCTTTTGAAAGTGATTTGTCAAGTGGCTCATATCTGAATGGTCAATCAACTGTACTTGATAATGTTGAGTCAGCCATAGCCACATTGTACATGCATGCCCACACACATATTTATTGATTTAACATATGTACTGAAATGTTGATTTAGCATGCATGCTATTGCTTCTTAGTCAGCTTACATTGGTCACTTTAGCTCCATAGAATCAAAGAACTTGGTCCAATTAACCAGAATTTAGTTGTATCTGTCACATACCTACATTGGACATGGAATTATTACTAATTCTTAATTTATCAGCAGTGTGTTAATAATAAAGAAACCTCATTTATTATATTCTATTTAAGCAAAGTTTAATCTGCATCTAGAATTTGCAACCTTAACTCTGTCATACTGATCATTAAAGGATGACCTTTGAGGACATCAAAACCTAAATAGGAAAATGCTCTTCATGAAGAGGTGTTGCATTCAATTTTGAGTTAACATCTGCTCATGGATTTTCCACCATTCCTTTAAAGATGGAGTTGGGAACACATCATTTCAAAGGAGCTCATGCTTCCTGTGTGTACTTTGTTTTTGAAGAGTCTATCAACTATTACTAAGATTTTAAAAATTATATCAAAGTGCAATCAAAGGAAGGGGTATCACTTCCTCTACTGTACAATCCCTTTGGATGTATTGTTGTAGTGATATGCAGGAAATCAAATGAATAAAGCCCTGTTATTTCTGCTTTTATTGTCATATTCATGAGAGTTTGATGTGATCACCAGTTTGCCATTTATTTTTCTTTCCTACATTCCTGGGTGCATACATATTTTTTGCAACTATGTTATATCTAAATTGTTTTAACAATCATAACAACTAATACTTAAAGAGCACACATTATCTGTCAGGGATTCCACTTAGTCCTTAAAATATATTATCTTATTTAATCCTACAACAAGATTATGAAGTAGAAATTGTTATTATCATCATCTATATTTAAAAATGAGGAAACTAAAGCACAAACAGTTTAAGTGATGTGTGTAAAGTTAACCACTTAAAATATGGTGGAGCTGGGAATTCAATGCAGGTAATCTAGCCTCTGAGTAACCACTACAATGTACAATAAATTCAGTTATAATAGCAGTCACAAAATCTGTCATGGATCTGCCTATTCTTGCTTTTATATTGCCTACTGTCCTGAAGATGTAAATCTCACAAATTTTGTAACACACCCTTTAAGATTTGAACAAAATGTGTAATCCAACTCCAAGGAAAACAAAAATAATGAAACAGCAAGAAAGCAAACATTCATATAAGAACACACATTCCATGTCATTATATTAAGTATTTTTTATACAATTTACCATTTCATTTTCTTAACATATAACATAAGATCATTCCAATTTTTTAATTGAAAAAACAAAAATTTACCTAACATTTTAAGGGTTTTACAACCTTCTAATCTTGTCTATAGACCCAGGGTCCATGAGCTCTCAACCCAGAACTTTTGCACTAGGTATTCTATTACATGAATATGCCACCATATTCACATCTTCCCCAGAATTTAATTCCTTGATTAGCAATCATTACATTCCTTGTGTTGACAAATTTGAAGTGAATTTGTTCAGTTTGACATGGAAGGGCCCATGATAAGGCCTAGTCTCCCTTCCAGTTTCATTCCATTATGGCCTCACCTCACCACCTCAAATCTACACAACTTACAAGTAAGCAGAGCTTCTTGCCATTCTCCTTGAGGTAGATTGAATCATGTACCCAGACAAAGACATGTTCTTAGTCTTAATCTGTATTCCTGTGGATGTGAAGACATTTACAAACAGGACTCTGGGAAGATGTATTATCAGTTAAAGTTGGACTCATTGACAAATAGGGTCTTCTAAGCTCCTACTTAGGTATGGTCAAACTGAACCAGGGTGAACCTTAATTTGTGTTTCTAGAGGTCATATAAAGAGAAGCCGGAAGTCAGAGAAAGCCACAAGAAGCCAGAAATCAGTGGAAAGAAGAAAAGAGACAAAAGGAAGGAAAGATTGCCATATGTTAGGAGGCAGAGCTGCAAGCCAGGGAACCCCGACTGTGGCAAGGCAGCACTAGAACAGTATGGGCTTTGAGAAGGAAGCCTGACACCTTGACTTTGGACTTTGAGCCTTGAAACCACGAACCAATAAATTCCATTTGTTAAGCCAACCAGTATGTGGCATTTGTCAGAGCAGCTCTGGCAAACTAAGATACCCTTCAATACACCAAGACCCAGAACTTGCTCTTCTAGAATGTTCTCCCCCTACTTTATAGTTGAATTTTTACCCAGCCTTTAAGGCCATCTCAAATGTAAATACTTTGTGAAGATTTCTCTAACTCCCTTAAGCAGTTGGCTACCATCCGCAGATGCAGTGGACATTCATACCTGGTGTTACTGTCTTCGCCTGGACTTGAAATTTGTCTGTCTCTTCTGAAACAGTAAGCCTTCCAAGGGCAGGGTCCATGTCTTATTCACTTTTGTCTCTCAAGTGTTACAGTGGTTTCTGGCCCAGTAAGTGATCAGGAAAAGCTGTTAATTGAATGAGTAAGGCTATCATTCTCCCATACTTTAATACCACCCTCACAATTTTCTGGCGAAAAGAAGCCTTACTGAGACTATTAATCTTACAGAAAACCTTTGCTTTTCTTGATAAAATCAAAGAAAGAGCTAACATATCTGCCAGTGAAACCAGATGATGGCACTTCTCAGGTGCAATGTCTACACCCAGCCCAGCCTTAGCTTTGGGCTGTCTTTTCTACTTACTGATGGTGTACAGACATTCCAGAGGCCCACACTCTAGTTTTATGTACACTTTTGCCAATTTCTAAAGTTAGGCTAGGAATTAGGCATCAGAAAAGGAATTTTTCATGTAATTTCCTTGAGGCCTGCCATGTCAATATATGTGCCCTGCTTACTGTGCTGCAACAGACTCATACTAGTTGGAATTCGAAAGCAAAACCTGCCTAAGTACCTCATCCGAGGAGAAAATTGTAATGTTAAATACGTAAGAGTCTGCCGAGAAGAATCTCTGTAGAGGAAATGGGTGGGGGAATATAATTCTGATACCTATCAGTCTAACCAGAATGCAAGTTATTTCTCGGTCACAGATGACTTAACGGTAGTGCGGTCAGCATTCTCCAAGTAAAGCACATCTGTTCTTGTTACTACGAACATTCAATTAGCCCTCACCAGGAAGAGAATAGAAATACCTCCTAAAACACTCCTTTAAAAAACCCTTACCATCACTGTCTCCCTTGCCAGCAGCTATAGATTTACTGATGTTTATATGGATGATTTGCATTTGCACAGTAAGAACTGAGAATTACTTTACAGATATTCTCATTAAAACTTTCCCAGCTGTTATGAAATTAATTGTACATTCTTCATTTTTCTAGGAAGGATTATGACCCATTGAGCTTGATTTACCTAGAAAATGCAGTGATTTAATAACATACAATACTGATAAAATGACTGCAAAAGCATACGGTTTATTTTCTTAACAAACATTTGTGAATTCTATATCACTTGAGAATTTTCTTCTACAATAGAAATTAAATATAAATTATTCAACTGCTGCTGCCATTTTCGGGACTTAGTTTTGAACAGCCTCAGTAATGGAGTGCCTTCCTCCTTTGGCTTATAAGAAATAGCAAAAAGATATCCAATGCCCAGTCCGATGAACTCAGTAGATGTCCCCAAGCCAAGTCTGGGGTCAGAAATAAGATGGTCATTTATTTCCATGAATAGTTTCTAATCCAGTTTATCTGAAAATCTCCACATTTTCAGAAATAAAGCAGCATAATTGGAAAAAGTGGATAACTTTCAAGAGATGTATAAGGTAAGTCAATATTTGAAGGAGTAAGCTTGGGTGTATTTTCTCTTTAGAGCCCCACGTGACTTCCCATCCCACCCCACCATTGATTTTGGCTCCCATTCTTCCTGTACCCATGAAAAGATTTCTGGCCTTTTATACCCTTCTCTGTGCCCCATGCTCTAAGATAGTACACCATCTGTCTAACTTGGTTAACTATGTGCTTCTTATATCACACTCCACATTGCTGTCTATTGTGGACTCTGAGGCTGACGAAGGGACGGGTCAGCTAAGCAGTATTTAGAATGCTAATCATATGGCACTTTTCTAAAGGTCATTGGGTGACTGAACGCTTCTAAAAACGAAAGGAGATTGAAAATAATTCTGTTTATCCAAATTCCATTTCCTACTGCACTGATTATAACAAATGTCTGTATTCAGCTTAGGCTTTGTCATGCTTTGTTGTAAGTGCATTAATGATATTAGCTTCTTTACATCTCATAACAATCAGATGAGGTGGATACATTATTAAACCTGTTTTATGGATGAGGAAACTGAGGGAGAGGCTCAATAATGTGTCCAAAATCACACAGTGCACAGCAGAGTCGCTGTCTCACATGGAGATTGTCGAATAGGTATTGGGAGAAATATTTTGAAAAACTCTTAGCAATGTGCTTGAGACTCTTGGGTTATGCTTGAGGAACATGAAATGTTCATTTAACTCCTTACTAAGTAGGGTCAGCCCAGAGAATGGTAGGGGTTTTTGCTTGGCTGCGGGTGTATAAAGGGTCTGGTATCAGAGCTACTTGTGCAGGACAAAGAAGAGAGTCTGAGCACAGCTGCTGCTGCCTGAGTCCTTCACTGCCCTTCCTCCAGGCAGCTCTCAACCCCTCCTCCAAACAAATGTGAGCAAATGACCCAAGAATACAAGTGTGAAGGGGGGTATTAGTCTGCATGGGGTTTTAAATTATAGTTTGATGAGGAGAAATGCATCCTTGTCAGAGGCTGCTCTGATGCAGTGTCCTCCTGAAGCAGCCCCGAAAGAGAAGAGAAAGAAGAGCGAAAGCTTAGAACAAAAGTGACTCAGGCGCTAGCTCTGCTGAGAGGATGGGGCGTGCCTCCCTAATCCATGAGGACTCCTGTGACGAGACTGTGTAGTGGACTTAATTTGCCTGTGTTTTGGCCTTGTTGGAACTGTCCCCATACTGTTTTGTGCCACCAGGGTTATTGCTGAAACAGCACTTTCTTTTTCTTCTTTCAAAATAATATAAGTTCCTCCTATCTGTATTCCCACAGAAGTTCATATAGTTGTAGCTGAGCTAAGCCACCATTAGGCAAGAGAACAGAGAAATAGGATTTAGTATAAGAGCCCATCACGACTGCACTGAGGAAAATGACTCAGATGGTTGGAGATGTGCTACAGGGGAAGCCCGTCAACACAGAGCCCTGCAGATGCACCATCAGGAATGTTATAATTACATTGTGTGCCCAAAGTCCTACAGTCCAGGGGTCCAACAATTCCTATTCCTTCTAGTCCATCTTGTTATTTGCATAAAGAGCTACTTTCTTAAAATGTATTTCTGCCCAAGTCCTATTCCTTTTTAGGAAATGATTATGACTACCCATTGACTCTTAAACATAGACCCCTATGCCATATATTTCCAAGCTTCCATCAACTTCACTAACCCTTTTCCCTGTATTCCCTTCTTGCTTGACTTTAGTCTCTACCTAAACAAGTGTTCTTGGTCCCATTTGGGTCACCTTATGCATTGATGAGGTTAAAAACAAGATGGTGTAATTTCGGGAGGTCAGTAGGGGTTGTTGTCACAATACTTCTCTCATCCACTTGAATGCAGTTTATGTCATTCTTAGCATTTCTTCCTTTGGTTTCAAATTTTGATGTTAAGGGCTGCCCCCTTCCTAACAATATGCATTTCAATCTGTTATTAGCAATTTACATGTCAGTGTGACAGATTTTTCTGAGAGCAAGTCTAACAAGTAAAGATCCAGAGAACATGAGGGAGCTTAAGGTAAATGAAAATGCCAACACTACAGGGGTTTTATGTGTATATGTGTATGTTTCAGATATCCTGATAAACTCTATTGGAAAATAGAAGAAAAACTATCTTAGTTTTCCAAAGGGCTGCCAATGCAAAGTGTCAGAAATGGGTTGGCTTTTATGATGAGAATTTTATTTGGGATAAAATTTACATTTTCAAGGCCATGAAATGTCCAGATCAAGGCACAATCAGAGATGCTTTCTCACCAAAGTCAGTTCCTGGTGGTCCTGGTGTCCTGCCATATGGCAAAGCAAGATGGCTGCCAATCTCTGCCAAGGTCCCTGCCTTCTCCCAGCTGACCATCTCCTGGAACCCAACTGTGGGAGATCAAGTATATGGTAGGGGTCATATCCTCAGCTTTGAGCTGCTCTATGGTTCCAGCCCATCAGCAGCCTCTTTCAATATTCTGCTGATTACAGACTTGGGGACTTCTCTCAGCCTTTCAGGGCTTCTTGGTTTTCCTGCTGTGACAAGTCTTATTTCAATAAAATGATATGTTTGTTTTTTTTTCTTTCTGGTAACTGAACTTAATGTAACTCAGAAATAACCATTTCTGCTAGGAAGATAAAAATTTTAATCACGCCAATTAAAATTAATTAATTTTCTGGCTTAAAACTCTGTATCTTTCCTTCCCAATTGAATCAACCCAAGATTTTTTTTCCGTTGCTGCCTTTCTGGAGGTTATATAAATTCTAGGGTGCTGACATTGTGCTGGGATCAGGTTAGGGCTGTATGGTTTATCTGCTACACTGTGTACTCTTTGACCTCCTCTGAATCTAGCTTACCCATCTGGTTTCAGGCAACCATTTCTGGTCCTGCTACATTTGCTTCTGTTGTCTGAGATGCCAGCCTATACCCCAGACCATACCCTGCATCTCCATCAGCAAAACCTCTCAACAACTACTGTGCTCCTCTCCAGGGGCTGGGGAATTATTCTCAAAAATGTCTGGTTTAATGTTGGAAATTTAATAATTCCTTTGTTCCTGGCTGTTTCTGATCTTCCCTGAGGGCAGGATATTTGGAAGATAGTTTGATTGCCTTGGGTGCTTATAGTCGATCAAAATTTCCTTCCTCACTTCATGTCTTTTTCCAAGGCTCATGTCTATAAGAGTCATTGTAAGATAGACCATTGTGTCATATTTTTACATGCATTGCTTCCTACCTATATTACTTTGTAATGGTCACTTAATTTAAAGATTTTACCCTTGTGAAAGACTAAATGCACTGGAAAATTAAGGAGATGATTTTCTTTTATTCAGGATATTGCAACAGGGAGAATGTGAATTAATGAGGAACACCTCAAAGAAGAATGATAAAACCTGGGATTTTATAGAGGCAGTAAACAAGAGAGTCAAGAGAGAAAGGATTGAAAGTGAACCTTATGGGATTTAAGAGAAGAAGTGGAGGTCATCCATATCTGGGAATATGCAAGGGAAGTATAGTTCAGTGTGATTAGCCATTTCCCACAACATAAGAGAATTTACTGCACTGCTTTTTGAGAACACAAAGTGTGGTAGTTTGAGGCTTTTATGGACCTCATTCCTGTGGGTGTAAACCCATTGTAGGTGGAATATTTTTTAATTAACTCCTTCAGTTAAGGGACTTTTGATTAGATTATTTCAGTGAGACAAGACCCACGGTAAGTCTTAATCCTCTTACTGGAGTCCTTTAAAAATGGGATGAATAGGGAAAGAAAGAAAGAGGAAGTCCCAGAAGCTGACAGAGAGTCACAGGAGGAGATAGAAACCCATGGAAGCTGAGAGAAGAAGCCATAGAAACCAGAAAGCTGAAAGTGATGTGACCTAGAGGAGAAGGGAGATGCCACCATGTACCTTCCCATTTGACAGAGGAGTCCAGGATCACCAGCAGCCAGTCTTTGGGAAAACAGTATCACCTGATGCCTCGACTTGGACATTTTTTTCTCAGCCTCCAAACTGTAGCTTTCAAGTCAATTAATCCCCATTGTAAAAGCCAACCTATTTCTGGCATATTGTTTTCTGCAGCTTGCAAACTAAAGCACAGGGCCCAGCTAGAGTGCAACATTGTTAGTTCCAAACCCCACCTTTTGCCCCAAAAGAATATCATTTGTTGCTGAACAATTGAGAAGGAAATATAAACCTCTTGAGTGGGGTCAAAAAATAATTTTGTGAGGACTCAGCTTCTTCCTATAAAATCAGTTGTACTATCTGTTGAGAGGTGGTGGCAAAAGATGTTGTTTTAGAACCTGAAGATCAGGCAGCTTAAAAGGAGGATGCTCTTGCATATGGTCATTCATACATGACCTAAGCTTTTTGCTGGATTTCATTAGTGACACAGATGGAAGTTTGTCCAGGGAGAATTACAGCCCATGCATGTTTTACTGTGGAGGTGAGTCCTTTGAGGTTTTTATCAAGTTGTTAGGCTTCAAGTTGCAGGACTTCTTCAGATACTGAGGAAATGGGTCAGTTGCAAGTCAACCTAGAACCCTGATAGGGAACTTGGAAGTAAGTTTTCAGTTCTTGGTGGTGAATTCTGGCATAGTTCTTTTCCATGGGGTTCTGAGAGAGCCCTTTTTTGGTGAAGATGAAACATTTTGACCTATGGTTTATTGTAAGTGCATTCTGGGAACCATTAGAGAGAAAAAAAAAAACCTATCTATTGATGATTCAAACTTGAAGTGACTGTAGCAATTTATTACTGATAATTTTCAAAAGTGAAAGATCTGCAGAGAGATCATGAAAAAATAATAGTGCAACTGACTAGGACATTTGATTGTTTCTGTGGCATACAAAACAAGGCAATAAAGTCAACCCAGAAAACTTTAGACAAAAATAATTATAAATATAAGGAATAATACTGTTTTTTAAAGACACTTAATATGACATCTAATTTATAAAAATGGATTAGCATAATCTTCACAGAGAAAAAAAACTTGAGATATAACATACAATTATCCTGGCACAATATGCCATGGGTATACCAAACATATAGTAAGAATACAACAAGGATATATCAATAGTATTACATGAAGAGATTCATTAAGTTTAGGGTAGGTCTTAAACATCTGTATTTTAATAAATCCTCATAGTTAAATAATGTGATTCTGCAACTGAAAACCAGTGGTCTAGAAGATGCTAGAAGGCATTTGACAAAATCCAGCATTCTTTCTTGATAGAAACATTCAGGAAACTAAAATAGAAGAGAAATTTCTCAACATGATAAAAGCCACTTATGAAAAACCCATAGCTCACATCATACCCATTGGTGAAAGACTGTAAGCTTTCCCTGTAAGATTAGGAACAAGATAAGGATACTAATTTTACCACTGTTATTCAATGTTGTACTAGAAATTTTAGCTGGAGCAATTAGGCAAGAGCAAGATATAAAAGGTATCCAAATTAGAAAGAAAGAAATAAAATTCTCTATTTGCAGATGACATGATCCTATATATAGAAAACTCAAGTGAATCCACAAGAAAACTATTAAAGCTAACAAAAGAATCTAGCAAATTGGCAGTCACCTCTATAAGATCAACACTCAAAAATCAATTGTGTATTTGTACATTAGCAGTGAACAATCCCAAGAGGAAATTAAGAAAACAATTTCATTTCCAATAGCATCCACAAGAATAAAATATCTAGGAATAAATTTAACTATGAATATAAAATATTAAAATAAATAAATGATTTGTATGTTAAAACTAACAAAAACTGCTAAAAGAAATTTAAAAAGATGTAAATAAATAGTATGACATACCATCTTCATGGATGGGAAGATTTACTATTAAGATGTCAATACCACCCACAGATTCAACACAATCTTATCAAAATTTTCACAAACTTTTTTGCAGAAATTGAAAAGTTTATCCTTTTTTTTAAAAAAAGATTTATTTTCATTTATTTTTCTCCCCTTCCCTCCTTCGCCCAGTTGTCTGCTCTCTGTGTCCATTAGCTGTGTGTTCTTCTGTGACAACTTCCTTCCTTATCGGCGGCACCAAGAATCTGTGTTTCTCTTTGTTGTGTCAGCTCTCTGTGTGTGCAGTGCCATTCCTAGGCAGGCTGAACTTTCTTTCATACTGGGTGGCTCTCCTTACAGGGTGCACTCCTTGCGTGTGGGGCTCCCCTACGTGGGGGACACCCCTGCATGGCAGGGCACTCCTTGCGTGCATCAGCACTGCACATGGGCCAGCTCCATACAGGTCAAGGAAGCCCGGGGTTTGAACTGTGGACCTCCCATGTGGTAGGCAGATGCCCTATCCATTGGGCCAAGTCCGCTTCCTGAAAAGTTTATCCTTAAATGCATATGGAGATGCAAGTGACCATGAAGATCTAACACAATTTTGAAAAAGAACAGAGTTGGAGGATGCACACTTTCCAACTTCTAAATGTAGTACAAACTTATAGTAATCAAAACAGTGTAGTACTTGTATAAGAATAGACAAATGGAACAGAATTGAAATTCCTGATTTGATTCACACATTGAAGGCCAGTTGATTTTCAGCAAGGGTACCATGAGGATATAGTCCTTTCAATAAATAGTGTTGGGAAAACTGGATATCCATGCACAAAAGAATGAGTTAGGACCCTTATCTCACACTATATACAAAAATTAATCAAAATGTATATCTTCTTTTCATACAAATGGCCAATAAGTATATGAAAAAACTGTCAACATCATTAACTATTAGGGAAATGCAAATAAAAACCACTATGAGATAACATTTTTACATCCACAAAGGTAAACATTATTTAAAAAAGAAAAAAAAATTGGAAGTAACAAGTGTTGGACAGAATGTAGAGAATGTGGAACTCTAGTGCATTGTGAGTAGGAATATAAAATGGCACAGCCACTGTGAAAAACAGTATAGTGACTCCTGAAAATGTTAAACAGAATTACCAATTGACCTGGCAATTCTACTTCTAGGTTTATAATCCCAAGAAAATGAAAACAATATCTCAGATACTTGTACATCAATGTTTATAACAGCATATACACAAGAGCCAAAAGGTGGAAACAACTTAAGTGTCCATCAACAAATGAATGGATAGACAAAATGTGATGTGTATACACACACCAAAATATTTTAAACCTGTACATATTTTTTTTGTCTTTATTTGTTTTTGTAATGTTACATTAAAAAAATATGAGGTCCCCATATACCCCCCACCCCCCTCACCTCACTCCTTCCCCCATAACAACAACCTCCTCCATCATCATGAGACATTAATTGCATTTGGTGAATACATCTCTGAGCACCGCTGCACCTCATGGTAAATGGTCCAAACCATAGTCCACACTCTCCCACAGTCTACCCAGTGGGCCATGGGAGGACATACAATGTCCAGTAACTGTCCCTGCAGCACCACCCAGGACAACTCCAGTATTATTTAGAGTTCTCCAGACAAACAGACTTGACAAGTTATTTATTATAGAAATTGGCCCAAATGACCATGGAGATTGGCAAGTTTGAATTCTGTGGGACAGGCTACAAATTGGAAACTCTGGGGAAGGTGACATTGAATTGCCCAGGAGAAGCAGGCTGGCTGAAGTAAAGATAAAAATTCTTCTTTCTCATTGCTGAAATCCATAGCTCTCTCTTTGAGGTCTCCAAGTTGTTGGATGAGGAGACTCCTCTCCTTGCTGAAGAGAATCTTCTTTGTTGATTGTAAATGTAATCAGCCATAGATGCAATCAACTGATTGATGATTTAAATCCACTTACCATCAATGAAATATTCTCTCAGTAACAATCAGGGCAGTGCTGCTTGACCAAACAAGTAGACACTATTACCTAGCCAAGTTGACACAGGAACTTAACCATCACAGATGCTATTTTAAATAACACACCTATCACATCTCACAACTTTTTATAACTACATGCATTCCTTGTAATACAACTTCTCAAAGTGGTAAAAATGAAAATGCTCATTAATAAACTCAAATACATAGTCACTATACTTTATAAAAATGAAACAAAAACTATAAAAACTTCAAAACTATGTTTAGTAATTAATGTTTCATTATTCTATTTTATTTAGAATTATTCTGTGTATTCAGTGAATGGATATTAATTAATTCAATTTAGTGTAAGTCCAAGCTTTTAAGTTACGAATAGGTCCTGGAAATTATCTTCAAGCTGACAAATAACAAAACATAATTGCTATTGAAATAAAATTTCTCAGTATAATGGTTCAATTTGTTAAATATAAATTTCTGTTTTTTTCATACTTTTAAACATTAGTAATTCTAGCTTCAGTAAACCTATATAAGGTTAGGCATGACATATCAAAGTAGAATAAATATCAGTGTGTATATTACACTAAACATGGTAAATAAGGAAACATAGCTGTTTTTTATTAAACTATAAATATTAAACTAGCCTCATTTGCCAATAATTTATCCAAATTATTTGAACTTGAATTCTTACAACATATCTGAACTGGTTACTCTAAGGATAATTTTTAAATATAGTACATTGGAAGTATTTGAGGTTTGATTAACTTAATTTCTGGGAATTTTAAGAACATTCAATTTATATAAATGCTTATTTATTTATAAGCCAATCATAATAGAGTTCCTTTAAGAAAGTTTATAATCTAATTTAGTAAACCATACCAAGGGTAAAGACCTTTCCAAATTATAGATACATAGACATGAAGACACAGATGGAGAAAGTTAATAGTTTTGATTCTAAAATTTCAGGCATGGGTTAAGAATAAACAGATTTATGAAACTCGTGGGTTTTTGCAAAAGGTACAAATTCTTAGTTATTTCAGCTCAAAATAAACAGGTTGAAAATAAACAGAAGAGACTAACAAACTATATTATGTAGTTTATCAAACTAACAAACCAGATTATGAAGAGATTACCAAATTGTCAGACCATGAAACCGAAGAGGCTAGCATCAGAAATGAGGCAACTACTCAAAAAGAATCAAAACGAAATCCTTTCCATGCTACCATGGGATTAGAGTTCACAGCACAGGATCAAGAATCAAACTTGCCTTTGAGCTCCTGGATTGCCAGTCAAGAACAGAGGGTTCTACAGGGCTCAGGAGGCCTTGTTATCAGTGTGGAGTAAATGGACACCAAAAAGTGAAGTATGCGACACAACCATTCCAAGGTCCACAGGATAGAGGAATAGAATATGGATTATAGTGGATTTACTGATATTCTATTCATGAATTATTGTGATTAGTAATTAAAGAAAATGTGGCATTGGTGTGGAGAAAGTGGCCATGGTGGCTGCTGGGTGTGGGGAATGAAAGGAAGAGATGAGATGTGGAGGCGTTTTCGAGACTTGGAGTTATCCTGGCTGATGCTGCAGGGACAGTTACTGGACATTGTATGTCCTCCCATGGCCCACTGGATGGAATGTGGGAGAGTGTAGGCTATGATGTGGACCATTGGCCATGAGATGCAGCAGTGCTCAGAGATGTATTTACCAAATGCAATGAATGTCTCATGATGACGGAGGAGATTGTTGCTATGGGGGGAGGAGTGGGGTGAAGGGGGTGGGGGGTATATGGGGACCTCATATTTTTTGAATGTAATATTAAAAATAAATAAAGCCAAAGAAAACAGAAAAAAAAACAAAAAGTGAAGTATGATTCTATGAAAGTCATGGCATCCAAACTGTGAAGGACAAAATGCACAATGCAAAAAGGAGATGATTTTATTCAGGCTATTACAAATGGAAGAATGATCATTTATGAGGAATGTCTCAAAAAAAGGAGAGTCCCTGATTTTATAGGGACAAATAATCAAGGAAGTCTTGAGGAAAGATGGACAACAAGCTGTATGGGATACATGAGGGAGGCCATTCTTATCTGGACTATAAGAGGGCAGAGTGGTCCTTTGAGTTTGGTCAAAACATAAAGGGTTGGGGAGATTTCTTAACCTACACTGCTTCCGAGAGCACAGGGGGCAGATGAAATTCAACATTGTCACCCCCTCATCTTTTAGTAGATCCCAATTGAGTGGTGGTGTGGAGTTGGCATAGGTATGAGGAGGCAGAACTGTTTAACTTGGAAAAGTTGTTCAGGTGATCTTGATTACACTACCTCCCAAATGAAAATCACTGATCTGTAAGTTCCTTGAGGGCAATGAGTATATATTTCTATCCCTTCATGAAGTTGGAGAAATTATTTAATTTCTCTTACTATCTCCCTCCTAGTCAGTAGAATTAGGAGATCATAAACAGGTTCAGTAATGTCCACTGCATATTTATTTGTAAAGCAAAAGATCAAAAGCTATCTAAATGCATGTCAATTGGGTAATGAATACACTGACTATTTCACATTGATACAATGGGATACTATATGACAGTTTAAAAATACTAATTTGATTTATATATATATCATCACAAACAGATCTTAAATATATAATGTTAATAAAGAAAGAAAAGTTGAGAATGATACCCACAATAGATCCCTATGTAAATTCAAATTCTCACATACAGAAACAATATCCTATACAGTGAACACATAGCTATGTAAAACCATTTTTTAAAATGAATGAGAGTTGTGCTGATCCAAGCTCTAGCCACTAGCCACATGCGGCTACTGAGCACTTGGAGTGTGGCTAATCTGAACTGAGTTGTGCTGTGAGTATAAACTACATACTGATTTTGAAAATTTAGATTACATAGAAAGTAAAGAAGAAACGTTCATTACTTTTGGTTAAGAGTGCTAAAAACCAGTTTACCGTTTTAACAGAGGTCAATTTCCAGTTTTTCATAAACATAATATTTGGCATTAAAGAATTTAGAAATATTTTTGATATGCGTAAATCCATTAAAACCAAGCCAACTTTGATAAAATTCTAATTCAATTTTTTGGTTCTTTTCAGACTCAGGTATTATAAACCAAAAGAAATAAAATTATCTTTCCTTTCTGCAAACTTTCTCCAGCTTTCTGAATAAAATTCAGGTTTTGTCTTTCATCATCCTCTTCAGGTTCCACATTCTGGACCAATCAGACATTTTATCATAGAACTCTTTTTTACCTTAATAAACAAAAACACATTTCATTTTGCCAGCATATCCACACATCTCTGCTACCATTGCCCCCACATATAGAATATTATACTCAATAATGAAAGACTGAAAGCCTTCCTCTTAAAATCAGGAACATGACAAGGATATCCATTTCCACCAATGCTATTCAATATTTTTCTAGAAGTTCTAGTCAAAGCAATTAGGCAAAAAAAAAAAAAAAAGAAAAGAAAAGAAAAGAAAAGAAATAAAAGGCATTCAAATGGGAAAGGAAGAAGAAAACTATCTAGGCAGATAACAGGACCTTACATAGAGAAAATCCAAAGAAATCCCCAAGAAACTACTAGAGTTAATAAACAATTTCAGAAAAGCAGCAGGATACAATATCAATATGCAAAAATCAACTGTGTTTCTACACACTAGCAGTGAATAATCGAAAAGGAAATTAAGAAAACAATTCCACTTAAAATGTTATCTAATAGAATAAAATATCTAGGAATAAATTTAACCAAGAATATAAAAATAAAAGACTTATACATTGAAAACTACAAATCACTGCTGAAAGAAATTTTAAAAGTCCTAAACAAATGGCAGGACCTGCCATGTTCATAGATTGGAAAACTTAATATTGTTAAAATATCAGTGTTACATAAAGCAATCTATAAGTTCAATGCAATCTCTGTCAAAACTACAGCAACATTTTTTTGCAGAAATGGAAAAGCTGACCCTCAAATTCATTTGGAACTGCAATTTTAAAAAAGAATAACGAATTTGGAGGACTCACATTTCTCTATTTCAAATTGTACTACAAGACTAAAGTAATCAAAACAGTGTTATTGGCCTAAAAATAAACATACATACCAATGGAGCAAAATTCAAAGTTCTGAAACACACAAGGATGTATTTCTGTGTACACATGGATGGCCAGTTGATTTTTGACAAGGGTGCTAAATATATGCAATGGAGAAAGAGTAGGCTCTTCAATAAATAATGTTGGAAAAACTGGATATCCACAGGCAAGAGAATGAAAATAGTCCCCTACTTCACACCATATTCAAAATCTACTCAAAATACATCAGAGACCTAAATAGAAGTGCTAAAACTATATAACTCTTGGAAGATAACATAGAAGCAAATCTTTATAGGATTCAGTCATGGACTCCTAAGAGCAACGAAAGAAAGAATGGATGAATTCCACTTCATCAAAATGAAAAACTTTCGTGCATGAGAGGACATTGTCAAGAAAGGAAAAGACGAGCTACAGAATGAAAGAATAGAGTTGCAAACTAAATGTAATATTTAAGAGTTTAATATCTAGAATATATATATACTTTTATAATGCAAGAACAAAAAGACAAACAACTAATGAAGAAAATGGGCAAAAATAGTTGCAGACCATAAGTAGGATAATGAATTAATATCTAGAATATATATACACAGTTTTTACAATGCAACAACAAAAAAGACAAATAACCTAATTTCAAAATGGGCACCTTAATTAAAAAATGGTAAGTCCTTTCTCAAAGAAGAAATACAAATAGTCAATTAACATAGGAAAAGATGTTCAACATCTTTATCCGTTAGAGAATTGCAAATCAAACCCAAAATGAGATACCCACAGGGATGGTTATTATTTTTTTAAAAATGGAAAATAACAAATGTTGAAGACTAGGAGATATTGGAATGCTAGTGAATTGTTTTGGGGAAGGTAAAGTGGTACAGCCACTGTGGCAAGCAATATGACAGTTCCTCGGTTAAATATAGAATTATCAGATGACTCAGCAATTCCACTCCTAGGTATATGTCAATGAAAGAGAAAACAAGGTCATGTATAGATACCTGTACATCAATGTTTATAGCAGCATTATTCACAATAGACAAAAGATGGAAACAACCCAAGTGTCATTCAACAAATGAAAGAATAAACAAAATGCAGTACATACACAAAATAGAATATTAGTTGGCCATAAGAAAGAATGAAGTTCTCTTCTAGGATTGGGTGAAGATGGCAGAATAGGAACTCCAGGAATCAGTACCTCTGAAAAAATAACTATTGAACCAGCAGGAACTGTCTGAATCAACTATTTTGAAACTCTGGAGTCTAGCGGAACACTCTGCAGCATTTAGGAAGAGCAGGAGGACGAGGGTGGTAAATTGGGTAAATACAAGTGAGTTTCATCCTCTCTAAAGCAGCTATGATCCCCCATCCCCAAGCCTCACTGCAGGCAGCAGTGGGAATTGTAGCTTAGGCTCCTGGTGCAGCTAGCCAGTGCCAGGATGGGACATAAAGACCTAATCCTCCAAACTGCAGGGGTATGTGGTCCAGTCACTTACCACTGCTTTTGATTAGCTTCTTCACATCACTGGGTGCTGGCTCTGGGTGTGGCCATTGCTCCAGTCCACCTCAGAGGAATCCAAAGTAACCATCCTCAAAATTTCGGAAAACAGAGGGCTGTGTCAAGTGGCAAGTGCTGAACCAAGAAAATTCAAACTCAAAAGCTATAGAAGCAGCTCCTGGTGACTTGCTGGCCTCTCCCCTTTCCCTCTCCCCCTCCTTAACCCTGGATTGAGCCAGTGTGGGCTACCATTATAGGTCCCTGACCCTGTTCCAGAGAGCAAAGTGGCCACTGTGTGCTAACTGGTATGCATGTATGTCAGTAACAATCTGTTGGGCAGAAGTCTGAAGGACTGAGCTAGGAAATCTGCCTCAGGATTACCTTCCCAGAATTTGTCCTGTAGCTTTGCAGATGTATAGCTGGGACAATGTAAGAAACAGTTAAGTCAAAGAGGCCTAGGCAAAGGTCTACCTGCAATGAGTCACACAAAGGAGCACCTAGGAGGGGATAAAAGTATATTTCAAAGGGAATAAAGAGAACATTGACCCAAACTCCTATAAATTGGGGAATTCTTAAGGCAAAGAAAAAAGTACAAGACCAAGGAAAGAAGCAGGGTCCCTGGATCCAGACAGGCTCAGATAAGACCTAGAGAACTCAAGTTCTGCATTTGCCTTTGGCTGATCTTGATAGGAGGGCTAAACTCTGAAGGAGAACATAACCAAAGCAGTGCCAATTTACAAGACTGAGAAAGTTCCTTTTGGTTTGATTTGTTTTGATTAGCTCCTGGAGTTCAAGAAAATACCTGTCATATCACTAGCAGGATACAAATATAAGGAACAGACAACTTAGGGACTAAATTCCAGAGTTAACACTCTAAAATATTAAAATGTACAGTGTGCAACAAGATTTCAAGACTAAGAAATGATGGCCCATCCAAAGAAATAAGATAAAAATCCTGAAACCATGACAAAAAGAGGATCACGTTTTACTAGACCAGGATTTTTAAAAGTTGATCTTCAATATATCCAAGTAAATAAAAGAACACAAGGAAATAACTATAGGATGTGAGGAAAACAAGAAATAATATAGGACTCTCTTTAATGTTATCAATAGGAACCTAATAGAAATACTGGAGTTGAAGAACGCAATCACTGAAATGAAAAATTCCCTAGACGGTTTCAAGAGCAGACTGGAAATGGCAGAAGAATCAGTGACCTAGAAGATGATATAATTGAAATGATTCAGGCTGAGGAGCAGAGGGATAAAAGAAAAAGAAAGGGTGAACAGAGTCCAAGAGATCTGTGGGACACCATCAACTGTACCAGTGTAAGTATTACAGGAGTTCCACAGAGAGAAGGAAGGGGTAGAAGAACTATTCAAAGACATAATGGATATAAAATTTCTCAAACTTAACAAAAGAAATGAATATGCACATTCAAGAGGTCCACAGTAAACATTTAAAAAAAAGAAATTGCTCAGTCAATAAACATTAAATTCAATATTTTATCGCAAGGCTATCTAATAATTTCTTTGCCTATCTCCAACTTTCGGATAACTTTTTTTGATAGAACAAGAAAAGTGTAATAGTTTGAGGAGCAATCAACGTACAGGAATGGAAAGGGGCAGGTATTTATGTTAGAAGAAAAATAGAAAAAAAAAGGTATAGAACTAAATATGCACAGAACATTGTATTAGGCTGCTGAATCTCTCAATTCTCTGTTCACCTGTAGATTCATCTTCTTCTATTCCCTTTTTCCCCCTAGCCTTTTCTTTATTGAAGAATCTAAGAAGTTGGAGAAGTCCAGTTTGTTGTTGCAGGAAAGTTAAATTGGAAACATTTTTTAAAAATGCTTGGAATACTAACAAAGTATATTGTATTTAATGCATTATGAATTGGAAATACAGAAGAGATTTTTTTGTCTCATTATAAATCTATGGGTAACATGTACAGCATTTTATTTGTTCTTCAAAGTTTTACTAATTAGTAAACTAAGTATTTGGTATATTCCATTATTAAATTACATACACTTTATTGCAGGTGTAAAAACATTGAACATGAGTCATGATTTTGAGTTAGTTAATTTGATTAAAATGTAATCTAGCAAAGAACAGTCAATAATATTGCCTAATTACATTTTAGATTATAAAAATTTAGCAGAGATTTTAAATATGTATTCAATTTTGCTTGCTGAAATACAGTTTCTCATTTAACTTTGTTTATAGTCAAATTGGGTGTATTAAATTTGTCAGTTGTCTTTAAAAAAGAAAAACAACTCTTTTATTATGGGATATTTTAAACATATATGAAAAATAGATAGGACTGTAATTAAACCTATGTACCCATCACTGAGATTTAACAATTGTCACATAAACTAATTTCTTTTTTTTAATAAACCCTCAATTACTTCCTCTTTCCCTCCTGATGATTTGGAAGCGAATCTCAGAGATATTTCACTGGTAAGCACTTCAGTATGTAGCCATAAAAAATAACATTTCTTAAAAAAATACCATTTACTGAACCACGCTTTTGACCCCCCAATTTTACCAGAATTCTTTCATATCATTAAATATCAAGCAGGTGTCAAATTACCTCAATTGGCCCATAACTATATGTTACAGTTTGTTTGAATCAGAATTCAAACTATGGCCACACTCTATGCTTGGTTGATATATTTCTTAAGTCTCTTTTAATCAATAGATTCATCTTCTTCTATTTCACTTTTTTCTAGCCTTTTGTTAAAGAATCTGGGTTATTGGCCTTTTAAATTTTTCCGTATTCTGGATTTTACTGATTCCATCACTGGGGGTGAGGGGAAGTTTGTTAACATGGTTCTCTGCCCCATATGCTTTTCTATAAACTAGAATTTGCATGTAGTAATTGGATTAGATTCAGTGTTGATTTATTGGCAAGAATTCTTCATGAGTAGAAGTGTGTACCTTTACCAGGAGGGAAGTACAGTCTGTCTTTCCATTTTTTGCTGTTAATCAGTAGGTTCAGGTTTTGTGAGCCTGAAACTTTCATTATTAAGTGTTCTTCCAGCCCTTTAATTAATGAGCATAGCAGCCATTGATGATCAATGCCTAGATTCATTATTTCATTAGGCATTGCAGAGTGGTGATAGCCTATCATACCGCCATGATTTATTAGCTGGACTACTTCTATACAGAAAAAGGCTTTTCTGAGCAAGGAAGTGACATAAGCAAAGTTGTATTTTAGGAAAATAAAGCTGATATTGATATGAAAAATGGGTAGGAAGGTGAGATCCTGGGAACAATGATATTATTTGGGATTGTCTTTGAGTTGTCTCTGTGGGAGGTAACGGGACCGGAACAAAAGTAGGAAAAGGGATAATGGAAAGGAGACAACTAACAAAAACCAAATGGCTCTGGAGCTGGCAACTGCTTGCCAGTCCTATGCGAAGGACATCCAAGACCCTGATGTCTGGGAAAATGTTGATGTCACAAACAGTGACAGAAAGGCCTGGTGATCTGGAGGAGGAGCGAGATGATCCCTATGATTGTATCTGTTTTCATCTCTGTTAATTTAGTCATTCTACCTCTGCGGCATTGTCGATTGCTTTGGGGAGTCTGATTTTTAAGAGCTTCGTGGTGATTTCTGTCAATTCCCTCAGGGACCTCCTTCATGAGCTAATATTTCTCACCATCTGGAAGTGGAAAGATTTTCCCAATAGCTAACTAGAATTATTTTCTTCTCTTCTTTTTCCTCTCTGAGCCGTAAACACAATCATTTGAAGAATTTATGGCTAGGCATTTTTATTTTCTTAAATTTTCGGAACCACTGCAATGTCTCAGCTAATTTGGAATTCAGAAGGTTGTCTCTGAAGATCTTTTAAATACATAAACAAAGGCATTTGATTCCATTCCTTTGCCCCTACTTACCCTTTTCTTCTTCTTCTTCCCTAAAAGACTCACTTCCCTGCTGTATCTTCAATTGCTGAGCTGTCACCTCCCTGCCTGGCTACCTGCTTGACTAACCCAGGTGGACAGTGTTTATCTCTGTGGATTTTTGCCCATAATTCGCTTTCCCACTTTCTAATCTTATATTTCTCTTCTTTTAACTAACTCCCTTGCATTAATCTTCATTGTTCTGCCATTAATGTGCCCAGGCTTGAATTCAGGATTACAGAGTAACTTTATCAAAGTCACTTACAGAGGTTTTCCTCTCTTTTCTCCACTTGGTCTCCACTCCATTTGCCTCAATAGCATCGCCTGCCAATCTTTTAATTTTCTTAATGTTTATCGGTGCTTTAGGCTGATATTGGGGAAATCACATTTAACGTAAGAGCACAGCATTCAGAAGCAACTGAATACTTTGCTTCAATTTTATTCTGGTTGTACTATTGCTTGGTTGAGCCATTAAGTTCAGAGAAATATCATTCTGGTTGTATCACAGCATAAATAGACTCGTTCCTTAAACACTTTGAAGAAATAGAATTTTTAAAGTATAACAAAAAAATGTACTAAGGGAGCTGGGAATCTAAAATAATCCCATGTAGAAACTTTCTTGAAAAGTAAAGGAACCCTTTTAAGCAAATAATGACTTCCTAATTAATCTGTCAAAATTTTGCATATTGAATTTTCATTAAATATGATGGGAATCAGGGCAGGGGGGTGCACAACTACTTTCATTTCTATTATACTTAAAGAAAACCCAAACATAAAACACATTGAAGTTATGCCAACCAATGGGGTTTTTAAGAATAACAGCCAGAGTGAGGTGGATTGGTCCCTTACCTTCCATGTACCATGTACTTTCTGAGAAGAAGCTACCCATAGCAGAGCAGAGCTCATTTATGCTTTAGAAGAGAGTCAGTGCAGGCATCCTATCTTCTGTATCTCTCCACAAGCAGAGAAAAAGCAGTCCCTGAGAAAGAAGGCATTTGTCTTGGGAGCTGGCAAGGCTTAGAAGGGACTTGGGTCTACATCATGAATTTGAGGCCTTTTCAAGATGTGCAGAAACTGTTGGTATATCAAAATATCTACCTCTCTTGGGGGAGTCTGTAAAATAGACTGATTGGCCTCAAAAAAATATGGCAAGCCCTTTCTGTCCTGGGCTCTTTAAGAGAAGCCAGATCATCTGCAGGAGTTTCCATGGGACATCTAGTGATGTGTGAGCTAGCCCCACCTGTTTCTTGGATGGAAATGGAAAAGGTTCTCTAGGTCCTGGATGGGACATGCAAACACATTGGAATGAGTAGGCTTGTGAATAAAAACTGCATCCCAGGCATAACGAGGCCACCACAGAGATGCCAGGCATGATGTGCTGCCCCACTTACCATGGAACATACTTCATTAGTGTGGCACATTTCTTACAGGTGATGAACACATATTGACGATTCCTACTAACTGTGGACTATAGTTTACATTGTAGTTTACACTCTGTCCCACACAATTTTGTCAGTTATGACAAATATGTAATGGCCTGTATCCATCATTGCAATGTCATGCAAGACAATTACAATGTCTCATAAATGCCTCCATATTACACCTTTTCTTCCCTCTCTCTCCCCTCAGAACTTCTGGTGGCCACTGCCTTTATATCAAGGATAACATTTCTTCCACTGCTAGAATAATAATGTCTATAGTTGAATAATACTAAGTCTACTTTAGTCCATTGTTCACTCCCCAGTCTTGAGGATTTGGGGATGGTGATGCCCACTCTGCTTCTAATTGAGAGGAGGTTTAGCTACCTGGGGTAGATGGATGGAACTATCTGGCTTACAGTTACAGACGCTCTCTGTTTCTTAGGATGGATGTTGTCCATCATCTCGTTAATTGTCTTGGGTGAGTCCAGTGAACTGGAGAGTAGATGTTGCAACTCTGCTAGATTCAGGGCTCAACTGGCACATGATTGGATCAATGATTGAAGTCTCTGGGACATATATTTAACCAATATAGAGCTAGTTATAGATTCTGAAAGGGGCAGAAGAGCCACATGCAGGGAAACCATAAATAAGTCAAATTCTGTTACACTGGGGAGCAAATTCCAGAGTAAGGCTCACTGATGGTGCCAAATTCCTCAGCTTGTCTGCCCTGTTTATAGTTTCTGGATGTCTCTTGAGCCCTCAGGAGCCCCACTATTGAAGCACTGTTTACCGTGTCAGTCAGTGAGATCCTGCTGAGATGAGCATAAGCATAACCTCTGGAATGAACTCCTGACTCACTTTGAAATCTCTTAGCCATAGAAACTCATTTGTATTTAATATTACTCCCTTTTGGTCAAGGTTTTTTTCTGGATCATTGCTAGCTGGCAAATAGTATGCCTTCCAAAGGGTTCCTATGGACAAGGAGATTATTGTGAAGAAGCAGCAACAGATACTCCTAGCTCCATTTAGATGCAGGGAGCTGGGGAGGTGGGGGACACAGAGAGTACATGGCAGGGACATTTTTTTTTCTTCATCTATTGCCAGGCATGCCACTTCAAATCTCCACCTGACTGCCCCACAGAAGCCAGGTAGAATCCCTGATTTGCGATTCAAAAACCATACTAAAAGTGTAGCTGAACTCCTGCTCTATGGGGGGTAAGAAACTCCCCAAAAGCCCCCAATTTCCCTGTTTTGAAATAAACTTTCCAACTCAGTCACTCACTGGGAATTCCCGATTTTACCTCTTATCCCACTTGCTTCCCCTGGGAGGCCCAGTCTGCAATTGTCCCAGGATCCTCTCTTCCTTCATTCACAAAGGCCAAAATGAATTGAAGAGATGAGAGGATCACGTGCATAATTTGGACGATGATTTTGTGGTGAGGCTAAGGATGATGGTGTGCGATGTATCACGCAATTCTAAAAAAAAAAACAAAAAACAGAACCAAAACCTGGTAAGTGACTCTGGTATTAGCTTTGCTTTTCTGAATGCACCTGGACAAAAGTACCACAATGAAGACAGAAGACCAAGCAGGGTTTGTAGTGACCTACTTAGCAAGAGTCTGAAAATACAGTCTGGCTCCAGCAGGTATCCGTTAAAAAGATATTCTTGAGTCTGAAAATGTCATGAGTGTGCCAAAGTTTGTGACTCATCAGTCATGAACTGTAGAGACAATTAGCTAAATTCATCTAATTTGTTGACATTCACAGCTAGTATTTTAATTTGCAAGTAGAGTGGCTGTAGCTGTTCTGCCCTTGGTGTATGCAAAATCTTGAGCATGATATTTTCTCAGCAATAATTTTAGCACTGAGTTGAAGCAAAATTCTTGCAACTTCAGTGAGCCAAGATAGTCCATGTTCAATGCTGTATTAATAAAAGGATCCAGTCAAACAAAAGAACCCTCAGACCACTAGAAATAGCTTCAACCCATCCAAAGTGATCGTCTCATGCCATATTGGATTAGACTGCAGATGCTCAGTTAAGTTGGCAGTGTTACCGTTGCATTAGGACATACGTTGTCCAGTTTAAAGTGGCAAGCTCTCCAGTGAAATGGAGAAGCTTGAAAACTTAATGCTTTTAGTGTTTGTCTTTTTCCATAATTCCTATTCAGTTACAGAAATCAAGTAAACAGTCACTATTAAAAAAAATGTAACTCTTCATCATATTATAATAAGAGGGTGAGCCCCATGTTAGAAGAAATCAAGCTGTAATTCTAGCTATTCTTTGTTTTGAGACATTTTAAACAACTTTCAAAACCTTGCTGGGAGGGGATCTTTAGAAGTTTTCTCCCCATTTGCAGATTTTTAATATAAATTAAAGAATTAAGGTTTGCATGGCCATTACCATAAGATTATAAGCTAATTCATGGTTGGTGTTTGTGTATCATCTGAAAATATTCTTTATTTATGGTGGTTTTATTTGCATTTTGTTTAGTTTTTCCTATGTTTGAGTGTGTAGGCTTATATATATGTAACTATATTGTTGTTAATTGGTACAGAGATACCAAACCAGTAGGACAGGATAAAAACTATTCTCCAACCTTCTACGTATGTTGAATATGCACCCTTCAATTTGGCCAACAAAGCCATTATATTCTTTAAAAATAGATACTTGTTTTACCAACAGAATAGGCAAGCATAATTGGTTTTTCCACTGCAAACTTATTATCAAGTAATTTGTGAAAATGAAAACAAGTGTTAGGCCAAATTCTGACACTCTTACAAGCAGGCATGTAACAGTCATTCAGAAAATAGGGTGACCAGCCATCCTAGCTTTTGGGACTGTCCTAATTTTAGCCCTGCAAGTCCCACATCCAGGAGACCCCAGAATCCCCCACAAACCGGGACCTTTGGTCACCCTATTTAAACTCTCTTCTTTAGGCGTCCTAGCCACATGCTGAACGAGGCTGATGCAAAACTTCTGAGGCAAGATTTAGTTAAGCTTATAATTGACATGCTGTGAGCACAACCCTCAAAACACTCAGCAGGACAAAGAACCTTTTCATGTAAGCGTGGATCCTCTTCAAAACACACTAACCTATCATAAACCTTGAAAACCACTCACTTCACCAGGGAAAACTCATTTCTAGTACATATTGTGCTACTTGGCCAAAGAAAACCCATGTCCAGTACTTGTTCCATTTTGAAAAGCCTCTGCTGTTGAGAAGATAGAAAGGCCACCGCAGCAGTTGTAGCAGCCTCGGCTTTTTGGGTTATTTTTGCTGAACATCCCTAGAGTGTGATTTAAAACTAATGTTATGCATTTATGCGACATTGTAGATGATAAAGTGTTTTAGAGTAACTAACACTCATCAAAATTATCACATGCCTCCAGAGAACCTGAAGGAATCCCATAGACAGAAACTTGGGAAAGGACAGGAAACCTCAACAACTATTCGCTAACAACTTTTTGAGGACTTCAATTTTTTTTTCTGTAGCAAGACCACACTTTAACAGCAAGGAAAGTATGACCCTTTCCTTCGAAAAACCAAGGTTAAAGCAATCTCATGCAGGTCTAGTGAAAACATCTACCTGCCAGGGAGATGGTGTGGGGGAATGGGGATCGATTGCCAGGCCTTCCCCTACTCTTAGCAAGCTTTGTAGCTTAGTCACTTCACTTTTTGATTTTATCTTCATTTATTTTGATGTAAAGATTTCCTTACCTTTCAAATCCCTTCTAGCTCTTTAACGTGTCTAAAGTATAGATTTGATTTTAAGTATTTGACTTTTTCATTTCAAGTTAGGGATAATTAGCTTTTCTTGTGTTTTGCCAGCATTAAGCAGAAATTTAGCTAATGCCTGTGCTACTCCAGTCACCCTCTTTAATTCCTTTGGGAATGGTAGATGATTTCTCAGAAGCAGAGGATACAGCCCTCATGAGGACAGTGGTGTTTCGTAGAGGCCATTGTCAGTATCTTCAAGGCGCATAAGTCCTTTCAGTGCCTAGGAATAGTGAGTATATCTTGACCATTGAAATAGCTTCACACAAGCATTCTAAGTGTGTGTTTACTTCATATTCAAAGACAATGCCCTAATAGTCATTCCCTAGGAATGCAGATCTTACAGCTTTGGCATTAAGTTTCTCTGAATGGAATTTGCTGTACAGATAAAACACAGAACACAACAAGCTTTGACTCTGAGGACATTTCCTTTGATAAAATCACTCGAAAAAAAAAAGTCTACAGGAATAATATTATTTAGCCCCTTGTTATGCGAGAGAGTAATGATTCTAACAATGCAAGGTGAAGATATCCACACCAATTCTCTAGAATGTTTCAGTTGATCTCCCAAGCTGATGTGCTGCCTTACTCTGACATCTAAATCAAGTGAGGCCATACATTTCAGGGCACAAATTAGAGAACTGGCACCAGACTACAGCAGTTAGACTGCCTGAGAATTGATATAAGCCCTTTAAGCATCAGGGCTGACCATGTTTCATTTTTGACACTCAAGTTTATGCTTATTGTGTGGGAGCTTTATCTCTACAGCAGCAATAAACTCATTAGGAAGTGACAGCTGGGATTATAGTGCATGTTAAATAAATACCACCAGTGCTGAGACATGGTCTTCATTTACTCTTTAGCAGAATAGCTGGATGTGAAAGCAGTCTAACAGTTTTGGGTGTGGTGGGACTTAAGAACAGTTTTTGTCTTGCACAGACCTCATACATGCTTGAAATTCCAATATTAGGAAAGAATGCCTAGTCGAGAAGACTTCTTTTCTTTAGAAATCTCTATCGAAATGATGTTCCAGCTAACTCTTTAGAGAGGGTTTGCTCAACAGGGCCTGAAAGTTAGATCTTGTAGGAATGAAATTCCAATAGGCATCTGGGAAGCCTGCTTTAGACAAACAGAAGTACAAGTAAGTTATTATACAGAAGCAAGAGCCCTCCCTCAGAGCACATTCTCTGAAAGTGATGATTTACAACACATTTTAAAGGTTTGATCCTTCGTAGGATGACGAAAGGAATCAGAGGAAGCAAAATGCTAGATAAGAGGACCTTGAGAAAAGTCTAACAAAACGCACCTGTGCGTCCCCTGATCTGGCCACACCCTGAGTTCCCAATCCTGTCCCTGCTTCCGTCGGGTACACTGTTTTGATCCACAAGTGGAACAGGAGCCTGCAGAGGGAAGTGGTTGGTGCCAGAGATGAGCCTTGCCGACTCACTGCTTGCTCTGGTTATTGCTTATTTTCCCATTAAGTGCATTCCAGCAAATTCAACTGAGAATCCAAATAAAGCTTTTCTCTCAGCTCCTCTCTGTGGAAACAAGAAAAACTGCCCCTTCTGAGCAGGAATTCCTTGTATGCTTTGTTGGTTGACTTTTCAACGGCTCTCATACGTGTCCGGGATTGTCTTCTGTGTTCTTTCTTTAGTGAATGGAACTCTTCCTCTGCCCCTTCCAGGCAGTTGCCCTCTCCTGCCTTTGAACAATCTCATACTTCCTGCTCCCTCCCCCCCAAAAAACTGTTAATAATAATAATAAAACCACATCTTACAACAAAAGAACTTAAAAATACAGTTGGTCTTGTAGACCTCTTCCTAGAGGTCACGTAATGGGTCTTAGAATTCTGGCAGCGTCTGCACCTGGGACCCACTGTGACTTTCTGCATCATGTTGTCCTAGGACAAATTAGAAAGCTGGGTCACTAGTACCAAGGCAAGTTGTTTCATCATCCAGACGGTACTCCTCCAACCAGCTAACCACCCAGAATCCAATGCGGGTCCACTGCTGGACTAGAGAGCAAGGATGCACTAGAGAGCAAGGATGCTGAAGCCCCCGGCCATCAGTCTTACTGCCAAAGAACGACTCCAAGCTCTCCTCTGGTGATGGTGCATCTGAAAACTTAGAAAATATGTACCTGTCTTCAGTAACTAATGGACCTGGAACATCTCCTCCTTGAATGAGAAAGTACTGGGTTTTAAGGAAAACAAATGAAGCCATTTACTAAGATGTTAATATGTGTAAAGCTTTTGGAACAGAGCCTGGTCCCTAGTTAAGTGCTTGTGCTAATTTCTCTTCCTTTGACTCCTCAGCGCTCCTCCCCCTCTCCATCTCCCCATCTTCTCCAGCCTGCTCTCTTCCCAGGAAAGGGGACGCCTATGGACTGTATCACCCAGGTTCCCTGGCTGGCCAGCTTCAGTTTGGGCTCAGCCAATGGGAGGTACCGGCAGGGGATCAGCAGGTGGGAGGAGAGGCAGTTTAGGGCACTTCCGTCCTGCCCCCTCCTGCTTGCAGGCACTTCCTGGTAGCAGCCCAGTCTTCCATGACTGCTCTCCAGTTCGTGGCCTCCCCTCCACAGCTGCAGGGACAGTTTACTCCCTTTGTCCCTCTAGTGCAGGAGTTCTTCACCTTTGCCAGTGAGGGGAAAACCACTGGTCCCTAAGTCCACACTCCACTGTGTACTCTGTATTATTTAATAACTATGTCACGCCCGCCCCAATATGCCCTACACGAATCATGTTGTTTTGAACTTCAAGTCCAGCTCATGGACCCCTTGTTAAGAAGTCCTGCTCTAGTGCCAGGGGAGTTAATGATGTCCCTTTGTTGCCGGTCCTTGGGTGCCTCACCATCCCATTTTGTTTCCTTCACTCTGCCCAAATCTCTGTAAGTAAAGTCTCTTCACCCAAGTCAGTGGTTCTCAACCCTTTCTGCACATTGTCATCACCAAGGGAACTTTTGAAACTGTAGTGCCTGGGCCCTGGTGCTGTTTATGTTATCTGCAGGTAGTGAAGCCAGCGTGGAGCACCCCTTCCTGAAGCCATCCCAGGCATCTCTTCTTCTTGCCAAGACCCTCATTGATCTGGTGTTGCCTATTGTTGTTATCACAACTACCATCACCACCTTTATTTCTTCTATGCTAATATTAATAGGTCTCCCCAACGTACAGGGCTCCTCAAACTTTAATGTGCATATTCAACACTTGGGGAGACTATTAAAATGCATTTTAGTTCTGAGGTGAAGCATTTGTAAGAGCCTCTCAGATGGTGCCAGTGCTGTTGGTCTGAGGACCAAATTTATCCTACAAATATTTCCTACCTTTTCTTGTCTTCAAGCCTTCCACAATTTCTCCCCTGACCCCTCACCTGATGAGCTTGCTTTATACCTCCCTGGATAATGGAAGCATTCACAAGAGATTGCTGGGGAGCAGATGCAGCTCATGTGGTTGAGCACCTGCTTCCCACATATAAGGGACCGGGTTTGATCCCTAGTACATCCTTAAAACAAACAAACAAACAAAATCAACTCTTTCTGAGGAGCAGATGTAGCTCAGTGTTTGGGCACCTGCTTCCCATGGTCCTGGGTTCAATTCCTGATAACTCCTTGAAAAAAAAGTTAAAAGATTGTTGTCAAAGGCTCCCACTATCACATGTATCCATTATTTACATCTGCACTCCCACACACTGCTATCCACCTGCAATGGAATATCTGTGCTCACATCCAAAGCCAATCTCTCCTTTCTATCCAATTCCATCTGCTCTTGTTTACCAAGGCATTGCTTCAGGAATCCTCTCCTTTCTTCTGCATCATTATTTTTTCCTCTGTCTTGGATTGTTTCCATCACCATACAGGCATCATTATTTCTCTTATCTTTTTTATTCATCTCTCCCCCCTCCCTCCATTGTCTGCTCTCTGAGTCCATTTTCTGTGTGTTCTTCTGTGTCTGCTTGTATTCTTATTGGGCAGTTCCTGGAACTGATCCTGGGGCTTTCCAGAATGGGACAGAGGTGATCATTCTCTTGTGCCACCTCAGCTCCCTGGTTTGCTGTGTCTCTAATTGTCTCTCCTCTGTGTCTCTTTTTGTTGCGTCATCTTGTTGTGTCAGCTCTCTGTGTGGGCCAACACTCCTGTGTGGGGCAGCACTCCTGCATGGGGCAGTACTCTGCACAGGCCAGCACTCCACATGGGCCAGCTTTCCTTCACGAGGAGGCCCATGGCATCAAACCCTGGACCTCCTATATGGTAGACAGGAGCCCAATTGCTTGAATCACATCCACTTCCCTATTCCTCTTATCTTAAAAAAAATTGTTAAAAAGGTATTTTGACTCATTTCCCTTCACCAGCTTTCACTCCAATTTTGGCACGCCTGTGCAAAGAAAACTCAAGCTTTCCACATCTGCTGTCTCCAGTTGCATTCTTCTCATTCCTAAGCCCACTCCACCTTAATGAGCTATTATCAAGGTCACAATGAAATTTGTACTGGTAAATCCAGCTGTCAATTCTCAAGTCTCCATCTTACTTTTTATATGCATTTTGTACATTTGTTAACGCCTTGTATTAGAGTTCTCCAGGGAAATAGAACAACAGACACACACATGCATATACATATATGTGTATTGCGTATTTACATATTATAAGATTTATTATAGGAATTGGTTCACATGCCTGTGGTCATGGGGAAATCTGAATTCTGTAGGACAGGCCACAAGCTGGAAACTCCAATGAAGGTGATGATGAATTCCCCAGGAGAAGCTGGTTGGCTGAAGAAGAGATGAAATTTTCCCTTCTGACTGCTGAAATCTTTCATTCTCCCTTTAAGGCCTCCAACTGATTGAATGAGATTTCTCTCATGACTGAAGGCCATTTCCTTAGTTGATTATGGGTATAACCAGCCATAGATGCAATCAACTGACTAATTATTTAAATCCTGGAAATATTCTCACAGTAACCACCAGGCGAGTGCTTACTTGACCAAACAACTGGACACCATAATGTAGTCAAGGTGACAGATGAAATTAACCATCACATCCCTCCCTCTCAATACAGTGTCCTCTGGAACATCACACTCTCTTGGTTTTCCTCCCAGCTCATTGGCAGCTCCTCTTATTCTCCTATGCTGGCTCCTCCTCTCCTCTCTAATCACCTCCTTTGGGCATGCTCCAAGGCTCAGTCTTTTGTTCTCTTCTCTATCTACATTTACTCCTTAGTGAACTCCTTTGGTAGCATGGCTTTAAATACCATCAGTATGCCAAATTTATACCACCAGCTCAGACATTCCTTCTGAAATCCAAACTAACATAAATCCAATTGCCTAGGTAACATCTCCAGTGGGATATCTGATAGGCATTTCAAGCATAACATGTTCAGAACTGAAATTCTGATAGTCTTTTCCAAATTTATTTCACCTGCAGTTTCCCCCCACCTCAGTTAATGCACCTCCATCCTTCTGGTTGCTCAGGTCAAAATCTTGAAGTCATCTTTGACTTCTCTTTCTTTCACACCTCATATCCAATCTATTTATGAAATCCCATTGGCTGTACCTTCAAAATATATCAAGAATCTCATACTTCTCACACCTCTACTTCTACCGCCCTTTTCTGAGATTCTTGCTTGAATTACTTCACTAGCCTCCTGAAATGACTTACTGACTCTCCAGTTGCTACGGGACCTCCATACTTTTTTTCAACAGACAGATTGATCCTATAAATAGGTAAGTTAGACATAGAGTAACGTATTTCTCATTTCCCTCAGAATATAAGTCAGAGTTCTCACATTAGCCGAAAGGGACTACATGATCCCTCTTTCCATGCTCCCCAACTTTACTTACTTCTCTGACCTTATACCCTGTTTCTTGCTGCTTGCTCTCTCCCCTCCCAGCATAGTGGCCTCCTTAGTGCTCCCTCAACTTTCCAGGCATGCATTGCTTTATAGCTTTTGAACTGGCTTTCCCTTCTGCCTAGAATGTTCTTCCTTTAATATCTATGGAGAGCTCTCTCACCGACTTTAAGCCTTTGTTCAAAGGCCTTCTTCTCAATGAGGCCTATTATGATCACCCTATTTTAAATTGCAAATGTCCATCACCCCTACCCCTTCTTAGCATTCCTGATTTCCATTAATCTGCTCAATTTTTCCCTCTACCATATAAAATTTCTTGATATCTTGCCTGGAATATAAGTTTCTAGGAAGGCAGGGATTATTGTCTTTTGTTTTACTAATGTATTTTAAGTAACTAAAGTACTATCAGCACATAGAGATACTCAGAAACTTTTGCATAAATGAATGAATAGTAGAACAATTTTTTTGTTATCTTAAAAATGGCAGATAATAAAAATAAAATTTTCTCAGTCAAGAACTAATGGTCTGAGTATGGTCCTGAGACCCAGGCATAACTAACGAAAAGTAAAGAAAAAAGTCTCACCTCTTTCAAGACATTTTTGCTTAACTAGGTTCAAAGACATGACTTTTACCTTTTCAGGGTGGGGTTTATCGGTACCTGAGAATATTGTCTTCCCTAAGCTTTGGCCTACTCTAATATCTTAGTCAAAGTGAACAGCTATTACCTGCTTTCTGGGCTCAACAGCATTTGTTAGTATTTTATAGCCTGAAAAAAATATCTGATGGTGTGGAATATGGGCTATTGACAGAATATATAAGAAACTCGAGGTTTTGGGGTAATGTTCAGCGTTTCACTGCACAAAGCCCTCAGGGTAATGTTCTCCAGAAGAATCAATAATTGGAAGTCAACTAAATAGCCTTGTTCCCCTCAAATATGAACCCAGTTGCTTTATCAAGAAAACAGATGTTTATTGCTTTCAGGCAGAAAATAATAACTCAGGCAGGTTTATAAGCCTCCTCTTCATCTTGAAAGCATTTCTGTCAGCTTCTACGGGCACAGAGAAAATTACCAAATCAAGTCCTGAAAGGTAGATGATCAGTGGACCTCACGCTTGGCATCTCATTTCTTCTTCTTGCCTGGGGTTGTGGAGATCTATTGACCTTCCACTTAGGGAAAAACACATCCCCCTTTGACAGCAAAGTTTTCTTGGGGCTTTTTCTTGGAGCAGAGGAACCATGTAACTATAAGCTACTGTAGGAAACCAGGGGAACCTGGTATGAGGCTCTGAGGACAGCTCTGCTCATGGCTTAGAAACATCGATTCGGGAGCTGGCATTTATTGTAAGGAAGAGAGAAAAGAAGCTTTTGTCCTCCCTTAAAAAGCAATTTGGAACAGGCTGAAGGAGCCGCCACGAAAACCTCTTCAACCTTTTCTATTATCTGCATGTTTTGAAGGCCCATTTCCACACCTTTTGGGAAAACTCAGGAAGAGTAATAATGGCTATAATAAATGGCCAGAGTCTCAGAATGTCTAAATTCCAAGATCAGAGACCACTGGGTAAAGTTCTCCAAACACGGGAGGATGCCTTAGAATGTTCTATAGTTCAAGTATTTTAAAAATGATTTAAAAAATACATGAGATGACTGCATGAGAAAGAAAGAGTTGCAAGAGAAGTTTCCTATGTCTTTTGTGATGAATAACTGAATGAGCAATAGAACCAAAGGATCTTGAACAATCCATCTGCTCTGGAGCACCTTCATTGGCAACAAATGGTACGGGATTCTAAGCATTGCTTGCAGACCAAATAAGTGTGTGTTTTACCCACATATGTAGGAGTATTTTTCATCTGGGTATACATTTTATTTTTGGTTATTAAAATAGAAATTCATTTTAAAGTGTTAATAAATTCATAAAACTTTTAGCATCATGTACTTTCTAAGTGACTAGGTTCTAAAAATACAACTACAGTCATGTGGCTGTCTGTCAAAAATTTCTTTTAATGTAGAAACTGATCATTACACTTTGAGAACTGCTATATAAGTTCAATGAGAATCATTCCAGCTGGCCTTGGCTTCGCTTCAGATCCACTTACTAGTAGTCAAACCTGTTGTCTGGACACATCCACCGCATCTTGTCAGCAGAGTGGGGAGACTGTCCCAGTGCTCCCCTTCACATGTTCATTTTCATTTTCTGTTATTTTATATGGTGGGTCATACCCCCCTACAATGTGGATAACTGCTGGAAGGTGGTGGCCAAACATGAGACTGGGAGCCAGACCTCCTGGGTCTGGGTCCCCAGTTGGTGTTTAGTAGCTATAAAGTAATGGCCCAGTCATTTAATGTCTCTGGGTTTTAGTTTCTTTTTTCCACTGGAAAGTGGGAATAGTACAAAATAGTACCTCAAGCCCAGGATGAATGCAAGGATCCAATGTGGAAGGTGATCTATAAATTAAATGTTATACAACTACTAGTTTCCCAAGCCACATACAACAGTCTGTGGTTCCCAGCATAGGTCAATCATTTACAGCTGTTCACCTGTAAACAACCTATGAACAAGTTGCTTGGTCTTTGCTGAACCATCTCAGTCATTTTATCTTTCAAAAATTGGGTTAACTGGTTGGGAAGAAGAAGGATATGAGAAAATTAAATATGTGCCTCTATAACCCAGCCATTGTTGTTCTTCTTACCTCTGCTTATCGAAATATTTTTGCATTCATGAGATGGTCCTCCCTGTCTCATGCTTCCAAAAATAAACTCATGAAATTCATGAGGTTCATTTTTAATGCAATGTCTCCAGTTTTTGGTGTTGGATATGAAAATTTCTCCCCAAAGTTCTACCAGGACCACTAGCCCTTCCCCTCCTCCAGGCTCTCTTTAGATATGCAAATTGATGCCTACAGACAGCATCGAAAATGGACATTACATTTGGTTATTTTCCTCTAAAAAACTACACTTCTATAGGTGTTTCAATGAGCTGTAGCATCTTTCCAGGGCTTAACATCTTGGACTTCAATTAGTTATACATGTTTCTTTTTTGCTTTTCAGTTCCTTACTCTTAATGACCAAAATACTATTTGCCACCTACAGGAGTGATTGCATAGACAAAATGGAAATTGGAGGCATTTATGGGACCTAAAATGATGCCTTTCAGGAAGTATGAACTCTCTTTAGCAGCAGGATGTTGTCATTGGCGTAGCGCACAGACTTGCGATTATAGGAAAATGATGGTGAAATAGATGGGAAAGAAATCAAATTACTTTTCCAGCAGCAATTATCATTGTGCCAGTGCAAATTGCCAGGCCAGAGGTGGGGAATTAGAGAGAAGGGCACACAAAAAGAGAGGGTAATGAATAGAAGAGAGCTAGGTGGGCTACAGGCCATTTTCTCTTTTTCGATGTTGTACTGAATTTTTAGAGGAGGGCAGCAGTTATTCTAAAGTTACAATTTTATTTGACATTTTCTTTAAAAGTTGGTCTAGAAGATCATGTTAGTGGTTATATCTACTTATCATTGATAATAAATATATCAAGTGATATATGTCCAAGGCCTCCTTTCCTTGGACAGTCGTATGTCCAGCCAGAACCTGCCACCAATAACTTGTATAGATTCAGGTCATCTTCTCCTACACTGCATAAAGGTCATAATTTAAACATGGAAATTTGTTACAGGATAGTGAGTAGGGTCAGACTATCCATAAAGCAATACCGATAGTTTATATTTCTGTAGGATGATATTTCAGGGAACATGCAACCATAGAGTATTTTAGCAAGTCTTTATGCCAAAAGTTGCATAGAGTTGATATTAATCATTTTTATAGGTGAGAAAATGTGGTTGCAATGGCCTGAAAGCCCATCCTTTACCTTGTTTATCTACCCCCACCTTTCTTATATAATAACCCCCTTTTAGGAGAAGAGGTCCATAAAATGGAATGATAAAGCAGTGTTTTATATTCCATTCTCTCACACAGGTTCTCTTACATCCTACTTTTGCTTTCTACTTCTATCGTTGTGTTATAGATTGTCTTGTACTCCTTAAAAAAGATATCAAGTCCTAACCCCTGTCCCATTTGGAAAAAGATATTTTGAAGATGTCATTAGTTGAGATGAAGCCAAACTGGATTAGGGTGGGTCCATAATCCCGTATGACTGGTGTCCTGGTAAGCAGAGGAAACTTGGACACACTAAGCAGAAGTAGGAGAAGAGGGAAGATGGCCCAGGTGATGGAGGCAGGGATTGATTAATGTCTAGATTCCCAGCCAATTACAAAAACCCAACAGACCTTAGAGGAAGAAAGGCCTGCTGACACCATGATTTGGACTTTCAGTCTCCAAAATTGTGAGTCAATAAATTGTCATGCAAGCCATCTAGTCTATGGTACTTTGTTACAGCAGCTGTGGCAAACTAAGATACATTCTCTTTCTCTTGTTTCTCTCTTTTTCCTTCCCAAGTTGAAAAAAAGGTTAAACGAGAGAAAGTAGTATAGGCTACCTTTTGATATAGCCATGAATAATGTATTTCTTGGATTTTTTTAAATAGGGAAAAATGACACATTTTAGGAAAATTAAAATGATCAAAAGTGACTCTGGAAAAGAATTGAAAAACAAAATATGCAAATAAACATGATTGAAATGGAAACTTTTAAAAGTTGTCTGAAACTACTGCTATGAAGGCTCATAGGCAAGGTACACAAACCTTTGGAGAATAATTATCAAAACACATATACTATCCCTAAGTATAGAAAAGAAATGGAGGTATGATGTCAAACTTGATCAAGTAACACGCAAAAGAGAATGTTATCAAATCTCACTTCAGAATATGGATAAAACTAACCAAGGCAAAAAGCAACATATAGTTTTTAAATATTTTCTATCTAACTTTCATGTGGACACCCAAATTACAAAAGAGAAAGGAGGTTTTAATTAGTATAAACGCATTTTAAGTTTGACTTCATCAAAGTCATTTATTTTGCAGTCATTTTTATTAGCAATGAGGCTGCTTTGATGATCCAAATGGGAGGATCTTGGATGGCAATTGCAGCATGTAAGTAAATTGCAGCATGAATTGAAAAAAAATTATGATCCAAGCAGGATAAAATGTTGCAATTCAAAGTTTTCTACAATTTGCCTTATATTTCTTAGGTTAAACAGATTCAAAAGTCTGCAAAAGAAAGTGTAGGTGTATTTTGTCTCAGCGTTTAGTAGCTGAGTGGTCAACAATCTTTAGCACAATAATTGTTCACATTCTTTACATGTAAATTGTTCACGTTGGGAAACTTTCGATTGTGGCTCCTTTTCAACAGTTCGAGGGCGTGGAATCCACTCTACAGTGACCAGTTGGAGACAGTATGGCAGGAGTTTTCAACCGCATACCTGCCAGCTTTCTTGAGGATAGATTAAAAATTGATTTAAATATAATTTATTCTCCTTTACTGCAGGGTTGAGGCCATGCTGGTTTCATAAGACAGTTGGGAACTGTTCTCGATTTTTCTAATCTCTGGAAAAATTTTAAACTCAGAATTACATAAAATTAAACCATATGAAGTTAAACAAGAGGACTGCTCAGTGCGTTTAATAGGTGAATATGCTCTTTGATTCCCTAAGATGAGAACAAAGCATGGCAAATATCGAATGCTTAATTTGTCAAGATTGCTTTTTATTCAGAGAGGACTATAAAATACACTTTGGGAAAAACTAGAAATATTCTAATTCAAGTTGAGAACAATACAAATATTTCAGGTATCTATTATTTAACATGATTTCTGTAGTGCTGATACAACAAAATATGGTTTTAATGATCAAATCTTAAACAAGAAGAGGTAGCATTTTTGTTTAGAGATTGAGTTCCTCCCTATAAAACCCAAAAGACTAAAAACCAATCAAAATTTTGTAAGAGCATTACCATTAGATATAACCTCTCCTATAAAATGTTATGAAGTAAAATTTTAAACTTCTTTCCTAACTCTTCAGATTAACCATTTTTAAAAAGGCAGAAAATATAAAAATAAACAAAATTTTGATTTTTATGGGGGCGCTTGTTGAGATAATTTCATGAAAAGATTTTTCTGGTTTCCATACACCTGTTTGGTGGACTCTGCCCTATCATGGATCTGAGTCTGCCAAGTTCGAAATTCCACTGTTTAATTTATTAAAAATCTCTGTTTTCTGGTTAAGAATAAGCACATTGAAGACTTCTTCAGTTTCATCACCAGCACTAGCAATGGTTTATTTCTCCCACAAGGGCCATTTATCACAAATATACTAAGTTTTTATCACTTAAGTAGAGCTACTGCATATGCAGGTGGAGGAGAAGAACAGAGCCAAGGGAAGTCACAAATGAGGGGAAGTCAGCTCTGCCCTCTCAGTGGTCCTGTGACTGACTCTCAACCTTGATTCCAATTCATGCCACCACAAAACTATAGATGACTCTGTGACATGAACCTCTGAAGTTGCACACCTAGAATACAAAGTATGATATTCAATGCCTGAATGTCAAGGGGTCTACTGGACTTCAAATAAATACAAACATTTTTCACTCATCCTGAAGCTTTGATTCATCTTTTCTGTAGAGCCCTAATACATTTCATTCTGGCTCAACTAGGATTAACTTACTTTATCTAAAAATATTCCACAGCATGTATTTATTGCCACCTATTAACAATGTGTTGTGTCTGACACTTGTAAGTGACTGGATATTCTAATAATGTAAGATAAGTGCATTCAACAATGAATAATATGTGGGCATCTTCAAATAATATTGTGTGAAAAATTACAGATCATCAGACATTAAATAATTCATTTGCTTAGTGCCCTTGTACCATAAGGGTTGTGAGTCCCATTTAACACCTAAGGAATCTCAAACACTAAGATGTTAACTAGCCTTTTCAGGGTCTCATGGAAAATTGTTGGCAGATACAGAATGAAAGTTCAAAAATCCTTAACTACAAGCCATTTTTTTCTGCTCCCTGGATTTGGGTTTTGTAAGATAAAATTTTTTATCATATTACCTGGCTTAACACTCTTGACCTACTGTGAATTTTGAAATGTATTTAAAGTATAACCAATACACATGTACACATAGGCCAAATAATAAGGTATAAAAACATTTAGGGCTAGTCTAAGCAACTTGAAGTTTTCTATAATTATTACACATGGAAAGAAAATCCTCCTTAGCCTTGGAAATGTTTAACTGATATCCAAAATACTAAAGGGATCTTCAAGCTTCAGTGTTTAAGACCCATTTCTCTAGGAGTTTTCATTTTTAGCAGTCATCCTCAGGTAATCTGAAGGCATATTTTGAGAGACATTCCAAGATAGCATAGTGATTAAGAGCTCATGCTTTGGTTTCAGATAGACCTCGGGTTCCTCTAGAAGCAGACCATGAAACTAGATTTTAGTCCTATTTTGGGAGGTGATTCCAGAGAAAAGGGAATGAAGCAGATGGAGAGCGTTCATAATCAGCCTACCACTGTGACTAATTAGTTTCCAGTCCCACTGATGACCTCTGGGGGACAATCATGCCTCAGAGCTTCCCCACACAAGAGGTGCGAAAAGTGAAGTATGTATCCACTAATTTGTTTGTCATTTGTTGATGCTGTTCACAGATCAACTCCCACCCTGCCCTATTTGGGTTTAACATGCTCTGATGGCCAGAAATAGCTCTCATTCAGAACGACTTGCAAGTAGCTCTGTTTGATGGATGTGTGTTTGGAAACAGTGAGTGCTGAGAGGATATAGGTGGGTTAGCAATGGCAGCAGATACAATTTACTCCTTATACCACTCAGATCCACTCATGTCCCATGTTGACCTCACTTTCCCCTATAACGAATTCTCCAAATGTGACCTGACAAAATTATTATAAAAAACAAGACTGTGCTGATTTGAGTCTTTTGTGGACCCCAGAAAATTACATTCCTAAGCTAAATCATTCCTTTTCATTACTTTTGATTAGGTTCCTTCAGTTAAGTCCCTTTGATTATATTAAGGGACTGAGGATGAGTCCTAATCCTTTTACTGTAGTCTTCTATAAATGGGAGCAACATGCAGAGAGACACAACAAAAGAAAGCTGTTATTTTACCCTGCCATGTGAGAGAAGACTTCAGGATTGCCTAGAGTTGCAGAAAGAAAGACAGAGAAACCATGAGAAACTGAGAGAGAGAGGCCAGAGGCTGGAATCAGCAGAGCAGCCCCAAGTGAGGAGAAAGGAGAGATGAGCCATGTGCCTGATCACCCACAGCTAAGCTCAGAGGAGAAAATGAGCCTGGAGGAGAAAGCAGAGAGACCAGCAGAGCCGCCATTTGTCTTGCTACCTGCAGGAGTCCAGGATCACCCTCAGCTGCAATTTGGTGAGATCTCTGATCATGCCTTGATTTGGACATCTTCACAGCCTTGGAACTGTAAAGTGGTCCCCTCAAAAATCCCAATTGTAACAGCCAACCCATTTCAGGTATTTCTCTCCCAGCAGCTTTAGCAAACTAAAAACACAGACTTACAATAAAATTGTGAGTGGGACCAGTTGTAGTTCCAACTACTACAGCTTGTCCCAAATATCATAATTAATATTCATCATTTTCTTCTACTTGTTTTCTATTTTCCTCTTACCTACAGCTGCTCTAGGTTGTGTGCCATGTGCAGTAATCTAGACTCTCTTTTCTGAGATGTCTAATCCCCCAATTTAGACTTTTGTCAGGTTTAGTTGCTCCACCTTCCAAGTCATGGCTATCACTGGATTGAGCACCAAGAAGCCTCCTCAGGAAATGCCCTGAGATCAAACATATTTTCTCTTGCCCTTATTATGTAGTAGCAATCAAATACCCCGGTCAACAAAGTAATTCCTTTCTTCACTTATTGATCTAGTTCTTAATGACTGGGTGGTAGCAGTAGCCTTAGGTTTAGCAGAACCTGTGTTGTGTTCTCTGGTATAAACCATCCTTCCCAGGAATATAACTATAATCCACCTATAATACCTATAATTGCAAGATAGGAGGCACAATTCTCCACGTGAGTCACTGAAAATGGTGCTAAGAGTAGTCATTTCTATCTTAATACTTTGGTTCCTAATCTGATGTATTCTGTCAGGGATGTAGGCCATGTAATGACTGTAGATTCAAAATATATGCCATATCTTAAAGGGTAGCATCTTAACATGCATGGTGTCATACCTAAGGAGAAGTCTTAGCTGCACCCATAGAAAGTCATTTCAATGGTCTATCAGGCTGGCAGCTTCTTGGTGCTGCTGTGTATGGTAGAATCAATGGCTCCCATATTCCATACTTCCTTTGCCAGAATGTAGCTCCTTTCAGTCATGGGCAATATTTTGGTAAATCTGACATTCTCTGAGCCTTTGGATAGGCACACTAATAGGCAACGTGGGCAGAGAAGGTAATATTTTATCCAGTAATGTGAATTTCAGCCTCTTCCAGGATGAAAAACTGAAGTAATTAACTCACTTAGCAACTAGCTGGTTTGTCTCCTCAAAGCCTGGTAGAGCACTAAGGATTTATAGCGAGTCTCTGCTGTCTTCAGCAACAGCAGTAGTTGGATCATCCTTGATGCAAGGGAGCCCATTCTCTGAGCCCAGGCCATGATGATGTCCTGTATTCATGGACCCAGTATTTCAGCACTGGGGTTGTCAAAGGTGTTGCTGGATGATATCTGCTGGATGAGTCACACTGTCTACCTGTGTGCTCATTGCTTCCTCTGAGGTGGATGCTTTCTGGTGGGTGTTAGATGAGCTTACAAAGTTCCATGCATTTTATGCTCACTTTCATAGTTCCATCCCCCTCTCTCCTACAGGGATTCTTACCTCTGCTCTTCCAATCTTTCTCTTTCCAGACCTTGACTAAGATCATGTATATTTCTCACAGCTCTGTCCACTGAATTTTCCCCTCTTCACTCACTTTCTAGAGTAATGTAATACTGCTGTGTGGCAGTAATCCATTTTCAGTTCATACAAATGTATTGAACTAACTCCATGAAACAGGCCCAGATTTATTCTTCCTTTTTCATCAGATCATAGGGAATTCCCACAAGGCCATGGCTGTGAGGTAATGGAGAGGTGTCAGTGCAACAGAAGTAGTTATCATGAGGATCTGGACTATCTTTTTGTGTAACTCAGGGCACATTTGGCCCCAATTTTGAATGTACTGTTTTCTTTGTATGAAGGATAGCTGTCTAACATTATGACCTGGTGGATTTGCCAATCAGATTTTGATGGACAGTTCTGGTTACGTAGTCATTTGCTGTCCATGGTCAGGTGCTTAATCTCTACTAGAGCTCAGTAGTTGCCAGGGTCTGTTTTATAAAACAGTGAATGATTCTCTGCCTCAGGTAGTATGGTCTTGTTCTAGAACCTTGGGGGTTTCCTTTGTGACTTAAGTATTAGGCTCAAATTTTGGAAGATAATCTACAATTATATACATCCTAATATACTGAGAAAACTTCTAACAACATTTGTTGTGCTGGGTCATATGATCCAAGTGTCAGGGCCATTGTTCCAGAGCCAGAACATGCTACTGATGCCTCCCTTGCTCTGGGAACCATTCAAAATGACAGTTTTCCAAGTCACCTAATAAATAAGTTGAATGGTAATTCCCAGTGCTCTTTCCAAAATCTAAAGGGGTTTACCAAGTACTGTGATTATTTGAGCTGAGAGGTGCAAGGTTGTCTTTTACATTGAAGAATGCTCCCAAACTAATGGTTCCCCAAATTTGAAAGCCCTCTGAATTGTGTAGAGACTATTTCCCACCCTCTATCATACATGTGTCTTACTAGTTGGTCCAGAATATTTATTTTCTGTTCACCATATTTAATTTGTGCCATCACTATAGGAAATCAGCAAGATGTTCTGCAGTATGTCAAGGTTATCAAGGTTCCTTATGATTATTACAAGAGCAGGAAAATTATCAAAACCCTAGGACAAAACTGTGTGGATATATTTTGCGGTTCATTCTAAGTGACTGCCAATAGTGCTTGCTCTTCCTTCTTAATGGGCATTGTAAAGAATGTGTATGCTTTATTAATAGTTATATGCCAAATTCCTGAGGGTGTCTTGATCTGTGTTAGTAAAGACCCTACTTATAGCACATTGGCTGTGATTGCAGCTACCATTTGGTTAAGTTTATGAAATACACTCTCACCTGCAGTGATCATTTTGATTTCTTCAAGGGTTAAATTGACAAATCAAATGGTTATGTGATAAAGACTACCACCTCTGCTTTCTTTAAGGCTTTGAGTGTGACATTAATCTCTGATATTTTATCTAATACGTGATATTGCTGCTGATACACTATTTTGGTGGATTTAGGTGTATTTCAGTTTTCTTATTTAGGAAATCAGTACTTTGAAATATATCCATCCTGATTATGCTCCCAGGAACTGAGAAAAACAACAAGGTGTGGTTGTCAACCTGCTGAACATACTGTGAGATGGACCTCAGTCAAAACTCTGTCATCACTGGCTTCCAAATGCCCACACTCTAGCAGTGGTATAATGATGGCATTTTGTATCTTCTTACATCAGTGTTTGCTCATATCCTTTATCCAAGAGCCCTTGAAAGACCTGAATATTCTCCTTTCCTTATTGTACAGTTACTCTTGGAAATTGTAGGTTCTTTTGGGGAAGAAGTTGGGGAATTACCACTACATATATTACATACTGTAGGGATTATTCTCAAAGGGACATAGCCTTCCTTTCAGTCAATAGACTTTCATTCTGAGAATAGCCTAAGTATGGAAACTGGGCTTCTTCTCACTTGCTCTTGATATCTTTGGTTTTATAAATCAAGCAACACCCTCCTTATTTACCCTTTTATCTCACCTCTAGAAAAATCTGTGACTTTTGCCATAGACCTCTAGAAGGCAAGGCTCCCATTTCTCTCCATTATGTAAACATGCCTACCTCACCTCAGATTATGTACTACCAAGTTAAATCCTTTCTCTTCTGGGTTCCGTTGACTCTGAAATTCTCGAATCTCATTATTCCTAATCCCATTAAAGATTCCAGTTCCATAGCAGCATCAACTCTGGATAGAGAAGGCAGCCACCTGTTAGCTTCTCAATGATGATGGGGTTACTCTTGCTAGTCCATCCTTACTATTTTAATGAAATAAGTATTGAGAACATAGTGAGCTGGAAGCTTGTGTTATTAATGGGGGCTTAAATAACAAATTCATTCTGAAATGTCTACCACTCAGTACTATTTGACCCTTCCTTAATACTCTGCCAAGGCAGTTCAAAATTTCCATCTCATTTACTGGCATCATTGTTTACAAACTTTAAGGCCCATTCTAGCAGCTTATTAAGACCAACTCCAGGCATTTTCTTACCAAAATATTAAATCATGAGTTATGGAAGAGGGTCTCATATCAGTAAACTACCACCCCATACTGCCTTATACTCCATCTTCCTGGTCTACTACCCTCAAGTTCCATTTCCGGGCATATTCTCCCAGTCACTGCTAATCCAACATACTAGCCAAGTTCCAAAACCTGGTGAATAGTCCCTTTTCATAGTAAAAAGAGTAATTTCCTACTCATGACATGCTGAGACTTTACTGTAGATATTAATCTCTAAACAATGAAGGGAGGTGGGACAAATCTTGAGAAAGAAAAGCATCAATTTGTAAGTACTTTATCTGGCCTCTGAACAATGGATGGCTGTTCTCCTCTACTAAGGGGAAAGTAAGAAAATTCTGAGGGCTCAAGTTCATCTATCTTAATGTCCCCATTTAAGGCATTAAGATTCCATTCTTTCCCTATGAGGTCATAGCTTTATCATAGGAGAATTGTTGGAGCTGGGATTTCATTCTCTAACTCCACCACTTGTATTAATTCTGGGCCTAATTTTCACTGGAGTTTGCCCTCTGGCTGAGTAGATGTTAGTCTCATAAATTTCTACCATTGAGGTTTTCATGGTTTTACATCATGACCTTATTTTAGAGCAGGTCAACCTAAATCTATTGTTTTCTTCTTTCATGACTAATTGGGAATTAACATTAGCCAGATATTTGTTCAAACTTATCATTACCATATCTCCATATTTTTGAAGCACTAAAACCTTTCAATAAGCCACATCATTCACATCTATTCAAAGAAATCCCCAGGTGAGAGCCTAGTAATTTTGATACTACCACATGCCAGAGTCTATAACCACTTATCACAAGACATTGTGTGTCAGTTGCCTGGCCAGTAGGTCATCCAATTCCAGAATCCCATCTTGAGGGTCTGTTTTCTAGGGCACTTGCAGACTAACAACCTTAGTTTGTTTTTTTTTAGGTGCAAATACTAAGTGTAAGTAGTTTATTTTGGAGAGGGATTGTAGCCAAGACTCTATTTGGCAACAAATTATTCACATTCCTCCCACATACAAAATACACTCACCCCCTTCTAACATCTCCAAAAGTCTCATATAAGTGTAGAGTCTTCTCATCTAAATCAAGTCCAAGTATGGATAGGTCTCCTTAGGTTAGTCCCCTAAGTATAACTCCTCAAGTACAGTTTCAATTTGAAGACTTTTAACCTAACAAGACAAATTATCTGCTTTCCATATACTCAACATAAAATGGTGGAAGTGGCATAGGATACCCACTATCAGTTCTTCTCTTCAAAAAAGGGGAAGATGTGAGAAATACTGCCATTACTGGCCCATAACAATTCTGAAATCCAACTGGGCAAATATTGGAAATATCTTGATTAAGAAGTAGTCCTACTCCTGTCTGGGAGTGACTCTATGTTTATTGCCTCCAGGCTCCTCTCTAGGCTCTTGGTGCCATATTCTGAGTCATGATTCCTTTTCCATGGAAGATAACCCATGTTTGTATCTGCATGGTTTTTTGGTTTTGTTTTTGTTTATTTCTTTTTTGTTGTTGTTGTTAGAGAAGTAGATTTACAGAAATGTCATGCATAAAATGTATAAAATAGAGTTCCTATATATCTTATTATTATTAATACCTTGCATTAGTGTGGCACTTTTGTTATAATTTATGAAAGAACATATTTATAATGGTACTATTAAATATAGTCCATCATTTATAATAGGGTTCACTCTGTTGTGCAGTCCTTAGTTGTTCTTTTAATGTTTATTCCAGTAATGCATATATAACCAAAAATTTCCCCTTTTAACAACACCCACATGTATAATTCAATGCTATTAATTACACCCATAATGTGATGCTACTATCAAAACCATCCATATCCACAACTTTACAATCAACCCAAATAGAAATTCTGTACAAATTAAGCATTAGCTCCCCATTTTCTACCCCTAACCCAGCCTTGGTGACCTATATTCTACATTCTTACGCTATGAATTTACTTATTCTAATTATTTCTTATCAATGAGATCATACAGTACTTTTCTTTTGTGTCTGGCTTATTTTACTCAACATGATGTCTTCCAGGTCCATCCATGCTGTCACATGAGACAGAACTTCACTCTCTTTTAATGTTGAATAATATTCCATTGTAGGTATATACACATTTTGTTTATCCATTCATTGGTCAATGGACACTTGGGTTACTTCCATCTTTTGGCAATTTTGAGTAATACTCTATGAACAAGGTGTGTGAATATTTATGTTCAAGTCGCTGCTTTCAATTCTTTGGGGTTTTTGCCTAGTAGTGGGATTGCTGAATTATACAGTAATTCTATACTTAGCTTCCTGAGGAAGTGACAAACTGTCTTCCACAGTGGCTTTTACCATTTTACATTACCACCACCAATGAATGAGTGCTCTTATTTCTCCACATCCTCTTCAACACTTGTAATTTTCTGTCTGTTTAATCGTAGACATTCTAATGGGTATGGAAAAGTATCTCATTGTGGTTTTGACTTTCATTTCCCTAATAGCTAATGATGTTGAGCATGTGCTTTCTGGCCATTTATAGATCTTCTTTGGAGAAATGTCTACTCAAATCTTTTGAACATTTTAAAAATGGGATTTTGTGTCTTTTTATTGTTGAGTTGTAGGATTTCTTTATATATTCTGGATATTAAACCTTTTTGGATATGTGCCTTTCAAACATTCTCTCCCATTGAGTAGGTTTTTTCATTTTCACGATAAAGTCCTTTGATGAAAAAAAGTTTTCAGTTTTGTTGTGATCCCATCTATTTGTTTTTTGTTGCCCGTGCTGTTGGTATAAAGTTTAAGAAACCATTGACTAACACAAGATCCTGAAGATGCTTCCCTATGTTTTCCTCTAGGAGTTTTATAGTCTTTGTTCTTATGTTTAGGTCTTTAATACATTTTGAGTTAATTTTTATATATGGTGTGAGATATGGATCCTCCTTTATGTTTTTTGTATGTGGATATACAGTTCTCCCAGCATTATTTGTTGAAGAGACTGCTCTTTCCCAACTGAGAGACCTCAGCAGCCTTGTAAAAAAAAAAAAAAATTGGCTATAGAAGTTAAGATGTATTTCTGAATTCTCAATTCAATACCTAAGGTCTATATGTCTGTCTTTGTGCCAGTGCCATGCTGTTTTGGCCACTGTTATTTTGTAATAAATTTTAAAGTCAGGAAGTGAGTCATCCAACTTTGTTCTTTTTCAAGTTGGTTTTTGCAATAGAGGATCCCTTACTCTTCCAAAGAAATTAATAAATTTGATGATTGGTTTTCCCATTTCTGAAAAATGGCTATTGGAATTTTGATTGGGAATATGTTCAATCTAGAAATCATTTTGGGTAGAATTGACATAACAATATTTAGACTTACTAATCCATGAACATGGAATGTCCTTCCATTTATTTAGATCTTCTTTGATTTCTTTTAACAAAATTTTTGTAGTTTTCCATCTCTTTACATCCCTGGTTAAATTTATTCATAGATATTTGATTCTTTTACTTGCCATTGTAAATGAATTTTTTCATTATATACTCCTCAAATGGCTCATTACTAGTATACAGAAACACTATTGATTTTTGTGTGTTGCTCTTGTACCCTGCCACTTTGCTAAATTTATTAGCTCCAGTAGCTTTTTGTAAATTTTTTGAATGGTCTAAATATAGGATAATGTCATCTGTAAACAGTGAAAGTTTTATTTCTTCCTTTCTAACTTGGATGCCGTTTACTTCTTTTTCTTACCTAATTGCTCTGGCTAGAACTTCCAGTACAATACTGAATAGCAATAGGCATCCCTGTCTTTTTCTTTATCTTAGAGGGAAAGCTTTCAGTATTTTACTATTGAGTATGATGTTAACAGTTTGTCATGTTGAGGAAGTTTCCTTCTATTCCTATTTTTGAAGTGTTTTTATCAAGGAAAGAGGCTGGATTTTCTCAAATACCAATTCTATGTCAGTTGAAATGATCATGTGTTTTTTCCCTTTCATTTTGTTAATTCAGTATATTACATTAATTGATTTTCTTAGGTTAAACCACCCTTGCTTATCTGGGATATATCCCACTTGATCATGGTATATAATTCTCTTAATATGCTGTTGAATTCAATTCCCTAGTATTTGTTTGAGGAAGTTTGTGTCTATATTCATAAGAGAATTTGGTCTGTAATTTTCTTTTCTTGTAGTATCTTTATCTGGCTCTGGTATTGAGGTGATGTTGGCCTCATGGAATGAATTAAGTGGTGTTTCACCCTTTTGCATTATTTGAAAGAGTTTGAGCAGGATTGTATATTTATATCTTTCATTAGCATTCAGACATTTCCTCAAAGATTCTTTTGCATAGTTTTTATCAGCCTTCTTTCTAGTAGCATTTGGGGGCTACAAAGTCTTTTTTTTGTAGTGACTTGTCCTTTTTCAGTTCTAGCTGGCAGTGTTTTCTGCAAATATGATCTTTAAAAAATGTGTGGGACCCCTGTGAATATTATTGGGGTCACCCCACTAGAGAAATGCCACATTCACCATTATATTTGAGATAAGCCCTTCACTATTTTGAACTTCTGCTGAAGGACAACACTCTTAAGCTTCTTAGAAGCCCTATTATTTAATTGAGTGGTTGTTTGAGGCACTACCTTAGATTGTTCTAGGATCTTAAGGACTTCTACAGTTACAAGGTCAGCTTTATCTTTAGATCATGTTTCTCCAGCAGTGGGCTGGATTTGATCTTTACTCAGAAATCATTTCTTAATTCTAGAATCACTTGCCATTTGGAGAAGTTAGGAATTTTCAAAATCATTAAATCCCAGATCTTTTTAATTTAATGGTCCTACCTTTAGCTTATGTCTCTCTTCTTATGTTTTAGAATAAGCAGCAAGCATAAGCAAGGATGCACTTTCAATACCCTGCCTAGAAATCTCCTTAGCTTTAGTGCTCTGTTCATAGGCCCATTTTCTACTTTCCACATTCTTAAGAAATGTTTCTAAACTTTCTGCCACTGCATAATGGGGATACTCCTTCCATTTCCAATAAAAAATTTCTTTTGATCCTTTACGCTGCACTGATAGTTACATAAAAGGACATAATGCTTTTACAAACAATAGAAATCTCTTTAAGAATCAGTTTCTTCCAAACTCAGCATGTAAATGCAATGCCTTCCCCCCAGCGTGGGACATGACACCCGGGGATGAGCCTCCCTGGCACCGAGGGACCACTATCAACTACCAACTGATGATGCAACTGGAAAATGACCTCATACGGAAGGTTCAACGCGGATCAGCGGAATATCCCTGTCTACATAAAATAACATGACTTTAAAATGCTGTTTGACCTAATGTAAGGGGGAAATGGAAAGGAGAAATGAGTTTATATGGCTACGAGTCTCTAAAAAAGAGTCTGGAGGCTGTCAGAAGGATTGCCCTTATGCACAACTGAGCAGAGTCTGAGAGACAGATAAAGCAGATACAACCCCCAGATATCGGTTCCTTCGAGGGCTAAAGAGACCCATGGGAGTTATGGTCATGGCCGATGGGGTTAACTACCAGGTCAGATGGCCCCTCTTTGGAACTGGTGTTTATGTGTGACGAATCTGGACTCAGATGGGATCTCTCTTCATAAGACTTTCATGCTAATGTGCTGGAGGTGCAGTTAGTGTCGGGGTTTAAGATATATTTAGGGGATTTGAATCTCTGGACTGACAATGTGATAGCCAGGTCCTGAGCCTCAACAGACTCCAGCACCTACAATCTGACTTATTGGGCTCACCACACTCAGCTAAGATGGAGTTGAAGAAGGACAACCACCACACCATGGAGCCTAGAGTGATTACAACTGAAAGTGGGAGGATTGCATCCAGCATCCATGTGGAATCTGAGCCTCCTCTTGACATAGAGGTGCAATGGACACAACCAATCCAATGTCCACAGAAAAGGTGGCATTGGATTGAGAAAAGTGGACATGATGGCTGATGGGTATGGGGAAAGGCAGGAAGAGATGAGAGGTGGAGGCGTCTTTGGGACATGGAGCTGCCCTGGATGGTGCTTCAGGGGCAATCACCGGACATTGTAAATCCTCACAGGGCCCACTGGATGGAATGGGGGAGAGTGTGGGCCATGGTGTGAACCGTTGACCATGGGGTGCGGGGGTGCCCAGAGATGTACTTGCCAAATGCAATGGCTGTGTCATGATGATGGGAGGGAGTGTTGCTGGGGGGGGGGAGAGGTGGGGTGGGGGTGGTAGGGTTCAATGGGACCTCATATATATATATTTTTAATGTAATATTATTACAAAGTCAATAAAATAAATAAATAAAAAAAAAAGAATCAGCTTCTTCAAGGCTCTTTAACCTTTTAACACACTATCTTCAACATCATTCCAGCTTCCACAACTACTACATTCCAAAGCTACTCCCACATTTTGACTATTTGGTATAGTAGGACCTCACTTCTAGGTGCCAATATTTATATTAATTATCTCTTGCTGCATAACAGATGATACCAAAACCTAGTGTCTTAAAACAATGAAAATGTATTATCTCATGCAATTTCTGAGGGTCAGGAATCTGGATCAGCTTGCCCAGGTAGTTCTAGCTCAGGGTTTCCCATGTTGTTGCAGTCAAGATATCAGCTGGAGCTGCATCATAGAAGCCTCCACTGGGACTGGAGGATCCCATTCCAAGATGGCTCACTCACATGGATGTTGGGTAGAAGTCTCAATTCCTCACTATTAAGAAATCACCACAAGGTGCTTGAGTGCCTTTACAATATGACAGCTAACTTCCCCCAAAATATGCAATACAAGAGAGAACATAAGGAACAAATACAATGCCCTTTATGATCTAGTCTTAGAAGTCACACAGTGTTACTTCTGTTATAGTCTGTTAGCTGTGATCATTAAATCCAGCCCACATTCAATAGACAAGGCATTAAGCTCTATCTCTTGAAGAAAGGAGTATAAAAAATTGTTGGACTTATTTTAAACAAGATTACATCTGATACATGATGTATAATGATCACTTGTAGCCTTTTGCTAGTAATATAACAAAATTTATCAGCTCTTGTTGAATGAGTGAAGGAATGAATAGGCAGAAGGATGGACTTAACTACAAATAGAAAAATATCTAAATAGGGACTCTAAAATATGCTAAGAGAACTTTCTCTCATAATGTTTACTAAGATATTATGGTTGAAATATGTAGAACTAATCTGCATGTGTTATTTGCCACGTAATTGAGATATGTCACTTATATTTCAAATACTGAATTCTCCCTGTGCTGTTAGCCTTTAACTCACAACTTGTTTGAAGGCTCTTGACACATAACAAAAACGATTAAATAAATGCAGCCTACACCCCAGGGATGGTCCAAGCTGCAAGTTTAGTGGAAATGTATTTCTAATATCTTTCCTGGTGACTGCCCTACAGAGTAACATTGGTGGGTGATCTGGCTTTTGTTTCTTGTGGACTTCGCCTACTATCTAGGGATCTGCTTTGAATATGTCAAAAAAAATCTAAAATAACCCACTCTGAAAATACCGTGAGCTGTGGTTTTTTCACTTCTTGAAAGCCAAATAGAATGTATTTCCTAATTAGCACAAGCTTCTACAGAAATTTGAAGACGAACCACTTTAAGAGCTAAGTACTATTTTTATGCCAAGGAAATACTTGGGGAGGCATTCTCTGAAGAAGAAATGGAGAAAACTTGAATATATATGGAGTATTGAACTGAAATCTTAATATGAGGTAGGGTTATGGAAAAGCACTACTCTTTTGAACTCCATGGGTAACTACTGGGTTCTGCTTGAGAAAACACTTACTCAACTTCTTTGTCATTGAAGCAAACTTATTCTTAAAATGAACTTATTCAATTATAGGTCCTTAAATGATGTAGTATAATTTTACTTTGTAATTTTTCCTTTAGATATTTTGGAAATAAATAAAACAAAAATTGGGCAATTTTTAGAATTCATAACATTTTTTTTTAAATCAAAGGCAAGTTAAATACTTGTTTCAGGTAAACGTGGTCATAAATATGATTTGATCAGTAAAATAAATGAATTCAGGGAGTAATTGCATGAAATATTCCTTCGGATTTTTTTAAACAGAATGATATAACCATTTGGCTCCCCGTGTGTGTGTGTGTGTGTAACCATTTGGTACATTCTTCTTTAGAATTTCTATCTGTACTTAGCTCTTATTTTCACTCCATATAACATAATTATTTGTATCCATGTCTTTCCCCTCTTATTCTCTATGGAGTATAATATAGTGGGAACTATTGACATTCATTCATTTATTCAATATTTTCAGGGGACTGACTTTGTTCAAAACAAAGTTTCAGGCCATAGTGGATATTTTTAAATCACATGATCTCCACCCTCAAGAAGCATAACCTACTTGAAAGACAAAATGGTTAAATGATAAGTTAAAACAACCCAGAGAAATCAAAAGCTGGATGTGAGTAGGTGTTGAGTAGTAACATAGAAAATAAGATAGGAATATATTCTTTATGAATGTAAAGGAAATATAAATTTTGAGGGCCAAGTGAGTGAGAAAAGGCATCATGGAGGAGAAGAGAAAAGGGGAAATTGTTACTAGGGTCTTGGGTTATAGACAGATTTGGTTAGGGAAAGAGGAGAGAGTACTTCCTGTTAGAAGAGACAGAAGGGCATGGGAGGAGACCTGCACAGCAGATATCCTAAGGAGATAGGTTGGTTACCTGTATGGAACAGCTAAGTTTAGAGAAGCTAAATAAAATGCATTTTCTTTATTTTTTTTAAATGATCTATTGTGATGGGTACTTTTACCTGTCAATGTAAATAGACTATGGTATCCAGGTATTTGGTAAAACATTGGCTTAATTGTTGTTGTATAAGTACTTTGTAGGTGGGATTAGCAGCTACAAACAATTGACTTTAAGAAAAGGAGATTACTCTCCATAATGTGTGTCTCATCCAATCAGTTGGAGGCCTTAAGAGCAAAGAACTGAGGCTTCCAGAAGAAGAAGAAATTCTACCTTAAGACTGCACCCTCTATTCCTCTTTAAGTTTTCAAGCCTGCTGGGGTCCCCTACAGATTTTGGAGTCAAGATTTCAATATCACTTTTCCCAAAATTTCTAGTCTGTGAGCTTGACCTATACAATTTAGACTGGCCAGCCTCCACATTTGCATGAGAAAATTCCTTAAAATATATTTCAATACACACACAAAAACATATATCCTGTTTGTTCTATTTCTCTGGAGAACCCTGACTGATACACCGACTTTGGTTCCCATAAATTTTTAAGTATTTAATACCATCCATTTCATGTTTCCATTATATTTGAGATAAGCTCTTCTCTACTTTGAGCTTCTGTGGAAAGACAACACTCTTAAGCTTCTTAGAAGATCTATTATTTCATTGAATGGTTGTTTGAGGTACTACCTTAGATTGTTCTAGGATTTTAAGGACTTCTACAGTCACAATGTCAGCTTCATCTTTAAATCATATTTCTCCAGTAGTGGCCTGGATTTGATCTTTACTCTTATTTTTAATGCTTTCTAAAAGTTTCATGCAACCATGGTCCTTAGAGGTCTATCACTGTCATTCTGATGGGACAAAATGGCTTCTGAAGTACCATGTAAACATTTTGATCATCAGGATTTGGGAGCAGAATTTTCAGTGATGTGAGATTCTATGCTATAATTCCAGCTATATGAAAGGGAATAAGAGGAAGGTTAGCATTATCCTGAACTACTTAACATCACTTGGAAATATAGAACATAAATAGGTAAGAAATATATGAATTGAAAACTTCTGACTTCAATGTTTGACCTAATTTATTCAATACCCATAGATGAAGCATCAACTCTAAGCCAGGCACTGGGCTGAATGCTGGATATACAATAGTGATCAAGAGCAGCACATTTTCTGCCCTCACTAGCTGTAAAATGTGAGAGATATACAAGTGAAAAAATATATATATAGTGTTTCCTATTTTGATACAGAAAAAAATTATGTGTGGCTTATCTCTAAAACTCTGGGAAATTACTAAACGTAAGTATCACTCAACTAGAAAGCACAGTTCTCATTTTAAAGAATAGACAATGTCCCACAGGCTTAAAATAAGAAAAAGCATTTTGTTTGTAATTTCATTTACTAGTTTTTATGGTCTGGTTTACATTTTAGATACTTCAATTTTATGTCAGTAAGTTTTACTTATTTTCTAATGAACTCTATACGTCTTCTATCCCTTGAGAAGCTTGTAATGACAAATAACCAAAGGTATTGGGAAGAGTAAGAAAGGGAAAGCTGAAGGGCTGAGTGGAAAAGAGAGATGACTGATTGCTTTGTTTGCCTCTGATGCCACTGCATTGTTTCCATCCTTCAGTCAGTAACAAACCCTACGGGAGAAAGACAGGAAATAGTACTGGATAAGAACAGAGTAGGAAAAGACATTAACTGGTGAAAAAAGTAGACATCTAAAAAAAAAAAAAAAGCAAAGAAAGTAGACATCTAGAGCTTCAAAAATTCAGTGAAACAAAGTTTCTGAGAAAAAGCCCCAGGCATGAACCCATGTAATGTTTATGCAGACTAATGTGGATTATGCGGATTTATAGGTGTAAAAACTAAGGGTGATTTAAGGGTGAAAGTAAAATGTTACTCAATAAAATAAAATATAACCTATAAACTTAATTTTATAAGCCCCTAAAATGGCAAAAAAAAAAGTTTTTTTGTTTGTTTTGGAAAAGGTAAATACTGACAGTTTCTTTCAACACAAAACTCTAAAATCACTGTATACCCAGTTTTACCTGGGCTATTAGGCCCCTGTATCAGAAACAGATGGGAGCTAAACCATCCAGCTATCAGACACGTCTTTGCCATATCTAGAGTTATGTCAAACTCAACCAACTAGGGACCAAAAAGATGGCCAATGGGCTAGCCAGGGGAACAGTTATCCAGACCAGGATTGTGTGGCTCATGAAGACTCTCTGCTTTCAGCTTTAGATACAGTTGAGATAAACCCAAGCTCTGGAGTCTAGTGACTCTTTTATTGCCTATCCTCTCAACCTAAAATGGGCTTATTCTTTTCATTCAAGTCTTTTCCTACCTAGTGGATGATGGGGATATTAGGGATGGCATTATAACCTTAATCATTATTGTATCTATTCCTCTTTCACTGCTAGTACCACTAACAGGTTTGGCTATCTTTGTGGGGCCCAGTGCAAACTCAACATATAAACTCACTACCTTTCTTCTGGGCATAGGACATGCCTCCCAGGAACTGGGGATTATTACCAAGTGCCAACTAGCAATGCATTTGGAAAAAGACCTTGACCAAAAGGGGGAAAATATTAAACATAAATGCATTTTTTATGGCTAAGAGATTTCAAAGTGAGTCAGGAGGTTATTCCAGAGGTTACACTTATGGACACCTTAGAAGGATCTCACTGACTCCTGCAGTAAAATTGCTTTAAACTGGGGGCTCCTGAGGGCTCTACGACATCTGGGCACTACAGGCAGAGCAGACATCCCTAGGAATTGGGCACCTTGTCAGTGGGCCTTCCTTTGGAATATATGATAACCTATTCACTCAATGTATTGGAATTGGACTTATTTATGATTTTCCTACACATGGTTCTTATGCCCCTGTTACTTGAACCTATAATTAGCACTATAATTAGATGCTATAAATATGTGTCTCAGAAACTTAAATCTTCTGGCTGTTCATATGCCAGTTGAGCCCTGAATCTCAGCAAAGTTGCAGCTAGCATCCACTCTCCAGTTCATTGGACTTACCCAGGACAACTAACAAAATGATGATGATGGACAATATCCACTCCCCAAAACATAATATCTGCAACTGCAAGCAAGACTGTTCCATCCATCTGCCCAATGAGATCTGGGCCCTTCTCAATAGGAAGCAGACTGGGCATAACCATCCCAGAACACTCAAGATTGAGGAATGAACGAACATAAGAAGGGAATGCAACCATGAACTAAATTAGACTTACTATTATTCTAGCAATGGAAGACCTTGTAACATTGATATAAAGGCAGTGCTCACTAGAAGTTTTGAAGGGAGGGAGAGGGAAGAACAGGTGTAACACGTCATTTTTAGGACATCAGAATTGTTCTGAATGATATTGCAATGATAGATACAGGCCATTATACATTTTGTAAAAACCTATAAAATTGTGCTGTGCAAAGTATAAACCATAATGTAAACTACAGACCATGGTTAGTAGCAATATTTTAGAATGTGTTCATCAACTGCAAAAATGTATAACACTAATGAAAGAACTATGGGTCACTCTGCCATTCCCTTTCCTTTTATGTCATTTTCAGCATAAGTGACTGGCTAATAAAGGGTTATAAAATGAGTAAGAATGAATATGATAGAGTTCCTTGGCCATTTGATTTCTCAGAATGGAATTGCCTTCCTTCTGTGTTCAAAACAAGTTCTGGTCCTACAGAAAGTATGACCTCCTGAGCTTGTCAGTGCCTTTCACTTGGGCATGGACATGGCAAGCTGACCTTGTATTCACTTTGAGTATCACTGAAGTACCACACATTTCAAGTCACTGGAATTCTGTGTTGATTCAGCATTGTCCGTACTGAATACAAATGGGAAGACACACAGTAGGGGACATACTTGTTGCATGTGTTACCCTTGCTCCATGTGTTCATGCTCCATTGTCCCATCAGACTTCACTTAGAAATTCAAAGGTAAAATCATTAAAAATTTCAAGAAGGTGACCACAAAGCATTATATCAATATGGAGCACTTCTGACTGCAGGGTCCTGTGGCTGCACTGGTGGCATCCCCATGAAACAATCCTGACCATAACCACCTCCATTGTAGCTGTCAAGCATGGTTACTGAACCAAATTTAATGGGAAGTCAGACAAAATTTTCCCTAAAACCTAACACACCATGTTCCTAAAATCTACCATATTGCCAAAGAATATATTTTAGAAAAAAAAAAAATTTGTTTAGATATACTTGTATAGAACAATTTAAAAGTAATTGCTTTGATTTAAATTCAAGTGGCCATGGGAGTAACCATGATATTGGTTAATTTTGTTTGTTTACAGATATTTTGTTTCTAAGGGTTTTACCAAACTTTTGGGCTGTAGCCAGATAAGAGCTATACTTGGGCTGACTCCCAACTCTGAAGATTGTGGACCCAAGCCTACATTTCAACGTAAAGGACCAGGGACTGTTTGGCAGCTGCTTAGTATATTAGAGTTGAGCAAGAAAAGGCCCCAGTGACCTCAATATTGACGATAGAGATCTGAAAGGCCATTGATTTGTAGCACCTCATCTTCCACTTCTTCAAGCTCTCACAAGGGGACTCTATTAGATTTTAGGATGGAAGTAAATCTACTGCATATAGAAGATGATGTTTTTAAAGTTCTGGTTACATACAAAGGATATCAGATTAGGAAGTCAAGGGTAAAGGGAGAATTAAATGATCTAGCTTTCCTAATGGAATCTGGCCAAAGAGCATTGTATCCATGGAGAATAGTAGGTGGCTAAAAGCCACTGGGAGCAATATACCAGAAATGGGATAGCTTTCATAATGGGAATTTATTAGGTTAAAAGCTAACAATTCTGAGGACAAGGAAGTGTCCAAATCGCGGCATCATCTGGAGACCTGTTGCCAGCAATCCTGGAGTCCTCTCCCACATGGCAAGACACATGGAGGCATCTGCTTTCCTTCTGGGTCTTGTTGCTTCAGCTTCTGGTTGCTCTGTCTGTGACTTCCTCTCTCCTGGGTTTCTCTCTGGGATCCCGGGTCCCTTCTCTTCATCTCTGCAGCTTTTTCTTTGTATCTGCAGCATGTTAGTCTTCCATTTATAAAGGACCCCTGTAAGGATTTAAGACCCACCCTGGATTTAAGAGGATCAAAGGCCCTTAGTGAAGCAATCTAATCAAAACTGATCTAATCAAAAGGTCTTTGAACTGAATCTAAGCAAATGATCCCCCACATATAATAGGTTTATATGCACAGGAAAACTTAATTTTCTGGGGTTCATCCTCGAAAAGACTCAAACCAGCAGAGTAGGTAATCATGAGCTTGTGTGTTCTGAAAATGACCTTAGATCTAACGCCAGTCCCATGACTCTATACAAGCCATACCATCTTGTGTTTCATTAATGTTTGTCACGGGGATAATAACTCAAGTGATGAAACTACCTTCTCTTATTTGGCCTAAGAATATTAGGAAAATGACCATGGTATTCCCAACATCTCTAGAAGACAAGAAAAACTACCACTCAATTATTGGAAGGGTAAAACTGAAATTCAGGTAGATAAAAAAAGATTACACAGAAGGCATTGAGTTGGGCAAAGCCAAAGGCAAAAGTAAATCCTGAGTTTCTTGCCCTCCAAACCCATGTTCTCCATTCAAATGTATTTTTGCCTCTACTTTAGGTGGTTTTTCCTGTGGTCTTAAATGGAGTTTTACAAGGTCTGTGGAGTTTCTGCATGCTGTTACATATGTTTTAGTAATGCTGATGTTAAGTTTTGCATGTGTTTTATTCTATTCCCCCAGTAGTCTTAAAAGTATGACAGAAATTATTTAAAGGGGAAAGGAGATTATTATTTCAGTTTAAGAGTCCCAATAGAATGGGGAAAATTTGGAAAGTGTAAAGAGTTCTGTATTCCTATTAAGTGTGACTCAAAAGCCACCCTTGGTTTTACACCATCTCTATCTATAACTTTACTTCTCCTTAAGATTTTTTTCAGACTTGCACAGCAGCTAATCCTCATAAAGGAAAAGCCACACATGAAATTTAAACTCCAACACTTTTCCTAAAATCCCTGCAGGAAAACATCTTCCCCTTCTCCATGACCATATTAAATTGACTACATGGAACAGAGTCAAACTTCTTCCTCCAAAATTCACCTTTGGATCAAATCCAAGCATTAACTAAGAAGTTTATAGAATATCAGGTGTGATCAGTTGTAGATTAATCTGAATGTACTTTTGTAATCTTTAGAAGTAAGACTCCATGGAGGGAAACATTATTAAGGAAAAATGCTAACAACACATCTAATTTAGTACCTATCTATTAATTCTAGTAAATGTCAAGGTATGTAAGATATATACAGCTATACTTGTAAAGAATTCCAGAGGAACCCCATGAATACAGCCAAATTTTGTTTTATTGCGTCCAAAAGGGAACAGATTTTAGAAGGCTCCTTGTAGAAATGTTCTCCTCACATCCTTTGTTAGCAGGTATTAAAAAAAAAAATGCAAAGGCTTATGGACAAAAGGTCTACAGGGTCTTTTTCTGGTCTAATTAATCAAATCTATCAAATCCAAAAAACATCAAGACTGGTGGATTTCACATTCTGCTCCATAGAGTCTTAGGGCACCTCAAAGGCCATCTTGGAAAACAAAAGAAAAACTATGGGTATGGAACACCCAACCCACCACTCCCCATTTCCACCAGATAAGTTCTCTTTTTAAAATTAGTTTTATAGTCTGGCAAGCTGCATAAAATTTTATTTGAAGAAAGAGCTCTACTGCTAAGAAAAAGTCTGAAAATTACTGATATATTAAATTCCCTCATTTTTCTAGGTAAAGAAATGAACCCACAAGGTGGTATAATGATTTTCCTTATTATACTCTTACTCAACATAGTACTGTGCATAAGTCTAGAAGCTTCAGTGAGCTACCAGCAATGATATTCATTCACAAATTTGTAATATAAGAAAAGTTATTGGGAAACGGACTTTGGCCCAGTGGTTAGGGCGTCCGTCTACCACATGGGAGGCCCGCGGTTCAAGCCCCGGGCCTCCTTGACCCATGTGGAGCTGGCCCATGCACAGTGCTGATGAGCGCAAGGAATGCTGTGCCACGCAGGGGTGTCCCCCGCGTAGGGGAGCCCCACGCGCAAGGAGTGCACCCATAAGGAGAGCCGCCCAGCGCGAAGGAGGGAGCAGCCTGCCGAGGAATGGCGCCGCCCACACTTCCCGTGCCGCTGACGACAACAGAAGCGGACAAAGAAACAAGACGCAGCAAAAAGACACAGGCCGATGGGGTTAACTACCAGGTCAGATGGCCCCTCTTTGGAAATGGTGTTTATGTGTGATGAATCTGGACTCAAATGGGATCTCCCTTCATAAGACTTTCATGCTAATGTGCTGGAGGTGCAGTTAATGTTGGGGTTTAAGATATATTTAGGGGATTTGAATCTCTGGACTGACAATGTGATAGCCAGGTCCTGAGCCTCAACAGACTCCAGCACCTACAATCTGATCTATTGGACTTACCACACTCAGCTAAGATGGAGTTGAAGAAGGACAACCACCACACCATGGAGCCTAGAGTGATTACAACTGAAAATGGGAGGATTGCATCCAGCACCCATGTGGAATCTGAGCCTCCTCTTGACATAGAGGTGCAATGGACACAACCAATCCAATGTCCACATAGAAGAGGTGGCATTGGATTGGGAAAAGTGGACATGGTGGCTGATGGGTATGGGGAAAGGCAGGAAGCGATGAGAGGTGGAGGCGTCTTTGGGACATGGAGCTGCCCTGGATGGTGCTTCAGAGGTAATCACCGGACATTGTAAATCCTCACAGGGCCCACTGGATGGAATGGAGGAGAGTATGGGCCATGATGTGAACCATTGTCTATGAGGTGCAGAGGTGCCCAAAGATGTACTTACCAAATCCAATGGATGTGTCATGATGATGGGAACGAGTGTTGTTGGGGGGGGAGAGGGGGGGTGGGGGGTGGGGTTGAATGGGACCTCACATATATATTTTTAATGTAATATTATTACAAAGTCAATAAAAAAAAAAAAGACACAGAAAACAGACAACCGGGGGAGGGGAGGGGACTCAAATAAATAAATAAATAAATCTAAAAAAAAAAAAAAAAAGAAAAAAAGAAAAGTTATTGTCCAATGTCAAGAACCACTTACCAATGTTCAATTCACTTATTTCTCCTTTTGTTATTGGCTAGTTGTCTACCCAATAGCAAACATTCTCTTCTTTCCTTATAACAGAACCTTAATGTTCTTTGCTCATCAAAACACTATATTATGTTAGCCTCTTTTACAGCTATGTGACTAAGTTCTGGCCAGTGATATGAGACAACTGAGATAGTTGTTAAAAGGGCCTGACTCAGTTTAGGGAGAGACCCCCTTTCCCCTCCATCATCTTCCTTTTCTTCCTTCTAAAGATCTGAAATGTAAACTTGATACCTGAATCCAAGAGTGACAGAATAGAAAGACAAAAGGTGCCTGGGTTTCAGATGACTTCTTGGGGCCACCATATCAGATCTATTCTTTTACATATAAGAGTAAATCTTTTTGTTCAAGCCAGAATGAGCTCTAAACTTACCTATGCTTGTGCTTTCTAACTGGTCTTATTCCCTACACTCATTATAAATGAAAATTGATCACGTCTCTATTTGATACCCTCAGAGTATCAGGATTTTCAAGGTAATTTAATTTTTTTCATTCTAGAGTAACTGTGACTGAAAATCAATGTTTCCCTATTCGTATAGCATTTATCAAGGACATTCAGCACTTTTATAACTAGTCCATTTAGTAGTGTTCAGATTTTTTAACATATTATAGGAGAGACACATTATACCATGGGAGGATGTTTATTTTTCCTTGGATTTCACCTTGCACACAGCCATCTACTTTAATTACTTAAGATGTGACTCTGCACAAAAGTTCTTGGTTTTAAAGGATAGGCTCCAGGAAAATCCATGTGTTTCCATTTGAAATTGTTAAAGACGTGGAAACTCTACCAAGTGTGCAGGGTAGTTACTTAAGTCATTTAATTTGTGCTTTTTTGCTATTATTTAAATTTTGGAAATAACTTGTGCTTCTGTTTTCAAAACTTGAATTGTGCTTACAGAAACTCTTAAAGACATTGGATCTAATAACAAATATAACTTGCAGTGAGGACAGTTCTGATTTGAGAATCATTAAGATAGAATGTTAAAGTTAGATTTATTTTGGAGATGTGTGGTACAACTTCATTTCTCCTTTGCATTTGTAGATTAGAACTAGAACTCAGTTTGTTGCTGGCCTCGTTCTTTCTCTTAGCATAGAGGATCTACTTTCAAGCATAAACCAATCTGTTGGAATAGGCCAATAGAAAAAAAGTTTAAAAATGTCAGACTGGACTCTAAATCGCTGACTGTATCCTGACAATTTATGTTCAATGACCTTTATTACTCCGCTTCCTTCTGGGGGGAATGCATTCAACACAGTAAAGTGAAGGAAAGAGCATTTATCAGCTATTTGCTTTAGTCCATTCTGAGTCAGCCTTCTCAGTGAGCCTATCATTGTTTGAAAGGATGCAGTTGACTTTTGCAAAAGATAGGGATGACCATTTTGAAGTCCACATTTCTCTGTACACCACTTGGTGTCCATGTACCCCAAACAAGGTAAGTTTTATCCACAACCGTGCTTGGAGAAAATGCTGCAGATGCAGGTGCAGATACAGATACAGATGTAAATGAAAATGTAGATGATATAGGTAGAGATGTAAATGTAGATGTAGATAGTATAATGTTAACACATGGTGTTAATTATTTATGTGTCTGTTTTCCCATTTTTCATAAGCCCCTTCAAGTCAGAGAACTGATAATATTTTTCTTTATATACCACCGAGCCTGGCACCTACTTATTGCCATTTCAAATCACGGAAATTGCTATTTTAATCACTAAGTAGGTTTTACACTAACTTCATCAGTTTTATACTAGATATGACTTTTTGGTTGATTTGTGTGTAACATTTACCTCAGGAAACCAAAAATTACAATACATTTATTCAATAAACAACAACTGAACCTACTTTATCCCAGGTATGAAAAGATGTAGATTTTTCCCTTCAAAATTCTTACAGTCTAGTGAAAGTACAGCATTTTACACACACACAAAATTCTGGAGGTTCTAAGCATAGCTTCACAGTCAATAATGTTTCTTACAAGAGTCCACCTTACCTGCAGTTGAGGGCTCATATTAGAACCACAGCAAGAAACAAAATGGAATTGTCAAAGGGCTCCGTTTGGTGGAGTCCAACTGTCTACATGCAAAGTTTGAAACTGTCCTGCTCAGTGATAGGGAAGTATGGAAGATTTATAAATATGGATGTGATAAAATGAAAGTGGTACTTCAGGAAGGTCAAACTAGCAATGATGTGCAGGATGGAAGAGTAGCAGAAGTTTGCTATATGCAGAGACCAGTTAGATGACAATTTCTTTAATCAGGCCCTACAGAGAATTCAGAGTTGAAAAAATAACAAATTCATTTATTAAGCATATTTTGGTCAGACCCTATGTTAAGCATTGGGAAAACATCTATTCCTCTGCCTTACAGAGCATACATAACAATGGAAATCATTGAGTTAATGATTCTGTGTGTGTGCACATGTGTATAGGAGGGGGAGGAAGAAGGAGGGACAATTTTAATGTAGTAAAATGGAAGGGAAATTGGGTATTAAATTTGGTATAAATGATTCAAACCTTACTTAATAATATGCTGAAGCTTACTAAAAAATCAGGGAAATGGGAATGAAAACCATGTGAGAGACTTCTGGTCAACCAAGATGGCAGTGTAAGATGCTCCAAGATGCTGTGTTCCAATGGAATCTTAGAACAACTAGCAAAATACAGCAAAGCCATATTACTCAAAACTCTGGAAAAGAGTATAAGGGTTGCAGAGAGTGGGTAAGTGCTGAATAAAGGCATTTTAATATGGTAGGAAAAAGTTGTGGCATCCTTGCTGGCCCCACCCCAACCCTACCCCAGGTGTACTGTCGTGTCAACCTGAGCTCCAATTAAGGGTTCCTGGCCCTGTTCTGGAGGGTCCAAAGTAACTCCTATGCACATACTGGCTACCTGTATGTCTATGCTAATCTATCAGGTGAGAACTTGAAGGTTGAACCAGGAAATCTGTCTTGGGCTCACCCACCCAGAACTTGTCCCTCACACAAAAACAGCTCACAGTGCAACTGTTTTTCTGTTCTGCAGTCAAAGCAACCTTCAGCAAAGGATTAGCTGTTTTAAATCATACAATAGAGCACCTGCAAGGAAGAGAATGTCTATTTCATAGGCAGTAGATAGGGCATTATAATTTCTTTAAACAAGGGAATTCCCAAGGCCACAATCAAGCACAAGTCTAAGACATTTACAGCCTCAGAAAAGGCAGGAAGGACCCTGAACTTTGTTTTAGCCTTGGCTAAACTTCTTGATAAGTGGGGGAAACACTAAAGAAGAGCAGCAGCCAAAATAAAGTCAATTTGCAAAGAATGGGAAAGGTGATTTTACATTGGCTGGTTTGTTTTTGTTAGCCCATAGCACTCATGGAAATCTCTGTTATATTACTAGCTGGACACAAACTTAAGGAACAGTCAGCTCAGAGACTAAATCCTGGAGTTAATATTTTAAAATATTAAAATATGCAGCATGCAACAAAAGATTATAAGACAAAGAAATGGGAAATGATGGCCTATCCAAAGGAACAAGATAAACTTCCAGAAACTATCAGTGAAGAAGACAATACCAGACAATGATGTTCAATAAGTTCAATAAGGATTTTAAGATAAAATAAACAGAGAAAGAACTAAGGTATATCAGAAAAACAATGAATGGACAATATAGGAATCTCAATAAAGAGGAATTTTTAAAAGGAACTAAACAAAAACAGTGCAGTTGAAGACAACAATAACACAAATGAAAAATTCCCTAAAGATTTCAACAGCAGGCTGGAACTGACAGAAGAGAGAATCAGTAAACTCAATTTTAAAAATTGAAATGATTCAGGATGAGGAAAAGAAAGAAATAAGAATATGAAAAAGTGAAAAGAGCCAGGAAGACCTGTGGGACACCTTTAAGTATACCAATATATAACTTACAGGAGTTTCAAAATAAAAAGAAAGAAAGTGGCACCAGGGATATTCAAAGAAATAATGAAAGGCATGAATATAAACATTCAAAAAACTCAACATATCCTGAAAAGGATAAATTCTAAGAGAACCACTCCTAGACACATAGTAGCCAAACTGTCAAATGCCAAGGACAAGGAGAGATTTCTGAAAGCTGCCAGAGGAAAGCAACATGCTATGTATAGGGAAGTCCTAGTAAGACTAACTGCTAATTTCTTATCAGAAACCATGGAGACAAGAAGGCCAAATGTTTAAATGTTTAAAGTGTTGAGAGAAAACAAATGCTAGCTCAAAATTTTATATATAGTAGGACTGTCTTTCAAAAATAAGGGAGAGATTAAGACTTAGATCAACAAAAGCTGAGAAAGATCACCACTTCTAGACCTGTCCTAAAAGCAATGCTTTAGGTAAAAACACTAAACAGTGGATTGAAGCGGCATAAAGAAACAAAGTTCTCTGGAAAAGGTCAACACATGGGTCATTGTAAATACCAGTACCATTGTATTGTATTTTTTTGGTGCATAACTCCATTTTTTACTTCTTACAAGTTCTAAAATCCATAAAAAGTAATGATAAGTCTCTGGGTTTGGACACATAAAGTATAAAGATATAATTCATAACAAATTCCAAAAATGGTGAGGGACAGAGGATTTTAGGAACAGTGTATGCATACACTATTGAAGTTAAGTTGGCATTAAATGAAATGTGATTATCATAGATTTAGGATGTTAATTTTAAGTACTGTGGTAACCACAAGCAATGCATATGAAAACAGAAAGTAATGAGAAGGCACTCAAGATCATATAATTTAAAAATAAAATAAATATTAAAAATGTCATTAATAGAATAATTAATAGACAAAAAAGTATAAAGCCTACAGAGAACAAATAGCAAAATGACAGAAGAAAGTGCTGCACTATAAGTAGCTACTTTAAATGTACATGGGTTAAATACTCCAGGTAAAAACACATGTTGGCAGAATGGATGTAAAAAAGCATGACCTTATTACACATTTTTCATAAGAGACTCACCTTAAACTGAAAGATACAAGTAAGTTGAAAGTAAGAGGATGGGAAAAACTATACCATGTAAATAATAACCAAAAGAGAGCAGAGTAACAACACTAATATCAGATAAAATAGTCTTTAAATCAAAAACTGTTACAAGTCGAGACGATAACAATATACTGATAAAAGTATCAATTCGACAAGAAGACATAACAATTATAAATATATATGCACCTAACAGCAGAGTCCTGAAATATATGCAGCAATTATTGACAAATTTAAAGAGAGAAATAGATAGTTCTGCATATAGTAGGAGGCTTCAATACACCACTTTCAATAATGGATAGAACATATAGACAGAAGATCAATAAGGATGTTGAAGACTCGACTGCTACTATAAACTAACTAGACCCAACAGATATATATAGAACACTGCACTGAACACATTCTTCTCTATAAATACATTTTTATAAAATATATTTATATTTTATAAAACATAAAATTTATTTTCAGTCACAAAATAATTTTCAATAAATTAAAAATATCTAAATCATACACTATATTTTTCTGACCACAGTGAAATATAGCTAGAAATCAATGTCAGAAGGAGAACTGGAAAATTCACAAATATGTGAAGGTAAACAACACACTCTTAAATAACCAATGATTTAAATAAGACATCATAAAGGCAGTTAGGAAATATCTTGAGGCAAATGAAAAAAAACACAACATACCAAAACTTATGGGAGCAGCAAAGACAGTGGTGAGAGGGAAATTTATAGCTCTAAACACTTCCATTGAAAAAGAAGGATCTCAAAACAGAAATCTAACCTCGTAATTGAAGGATATAGAAAAAGAAGAGCGAAAACTAAGAAAGCAGAAAGAAGGAAATAATGAAGATGAGAGTGGAAATAAAGGAAACAGAGAAGGAAAAACAATAGATAATCAGCAAAACTAAAACTTCATTCTGTGAAAAGATTGGTAAAGTTGACAAATCTTTAGTTAGACTGACAAGGAAAAAGACAGGATACAAACAACAAAAATCAGAATTGAAAGGGGGCAAAGAAATACAAACCCCACAGAAATAAAATGGATTTTAACCAGGTACTGTGAAGAATTGTATGCCAACAAATTAGATAACCTAAATGAAATGGAAAACTTCCTAGAAACATGCCTACTACCTATACTGCCTTAAGAAGAAATAGAAGGGAAGCAGACTTGGCCCAGTGAATAGGGCATCCGTCTACCATACGGGACGTCTGCGGTTCAAACCCCGGGCCTCCTTGACAGGTGTGGAGTTGGCCCATGCACAGTGCTGATGCGCACAAGGAATGCCCTGCCATGCAGGGGTGCCCCCCGTGTAGGGGAGCCCCACATGCAGGGAATATGCCCCATAAGGAGAGCCGCCCAGCATGAAAGAAAGTGCAGCCTGCCCAGGAATGGCACCACACACAAGAAGAGCTGACACAAACAAGATGATGCAACAAAAAGAAACACAGATTCCCCTGCCACTGACAACAATAGAAGCGGACAAGAACATGCAGCAAATGGACACAGAGAACAGACAACTTGGGGGGGTGGGTAAGGGGAGAGAAATAATAATCTTTAAGAAGAAATAAAATCTTTAAGAAGAAATAGATATCTCAACAGACTATAACAAGTAAAGAAATGTGTCAGTCATCAAAAGCCTAACAACAATGAAAAACCCAAATTAAGAGGGATTCACTAGTTAATTTCATCAACATTTCAAGAATTAATACCAAATCCTGCTCATAGTCTTCTAAAATATTGAATAGGAGGGAACCCTCCCTAACTCATTCTATGAGGCCAACATCATCCTAATACCCAAGTCAGAAAATGATACAACCAGAAAGAAAAATTACAGCCCAATATCCCTTATGAAGAAATTCTAAAGAAAATACTACAAACCAAATCCAGAGTGCATTAAAAGAACTATACTCCATGATCAAGTGGGATTTATCCCAGGTTGCAAAGTTTGTTCAACATGAGAAAATCAGTGAATGAAACATATCACATTAATAGAAGGAAGGAAAAAATCCATAGGATCATCTCAATCAACGTAGAAAAGGCGTTTGACAGAATCCAGCACCCCTTCTGGATAAAATCTCTTAGACTATGAGGACTGGAAGGAAATTTATTCAAAAGTATGAAGGGCATATATAAAAAACCCACTGCTAACATCATACTTTAAGGCTGGGAACAAGACAAGGATGACCATTATCACCACTGTTATTCAACATTTTCCTTGACATTTTAGCCAGAGGACAAGAAAGGAAGGAAGGAAGGGAGGGAGGGAGGGAGGAAAGGCATCTAAATTGGAAGCAAAGAAGTAAAATTTTAGTGTTTGCAGATGGCATGATAAAGTATAGAGAAAATCCTTTAAAAATCTACAACAAAGCTACAGAGCTAATAAGTGAATTCAGCGAAGTAATGGAACATAAGGTAAAAATGCAAACATTGGTGTTGCTTCTGTACACTAGTAATGAGCAATCTGAAGAGGAAAGCAAGAAAAAACATTTCATCTTCAACAGCAACTAAAAGGCTCAAATATCTAGGAATAAATTTATTTAAGTTGAAAAAGACCTGCACAGAAAAAAACTACAGAACATTTCTTTAAAAATTCAAAGAAGTTCTAATTAAATGGAAGGGCACTCCATGCTTGTGGCCATTTGAGATTATGTATGAATCCCAAAAAGAGAAAGATTATGTTTGTAAACTAATCTATTCCTCTGGGTGTGATACCATTTGATTGTATTAAATTCAAAGGATTTAAGTTCACTTGATAAAATCAATTTAAGGCTTTTGATTTGACCAAGTTAATAGGGCATGACTCAGTTTGAGTCCCCACCCCCTTGGTGGTCTGATATAAATGGACACTCACTCAAGAAGACACCTGGAAAGAGAGAGAGCTCTGTCATGTTTGATACTGAGGCCCTGGGGAGAGATGAGCCATTTGCCAATAGCCTGCTGCTAAGAGAGTCAAAACTGATATAGGAAGCCCTGAGAGACAAACCTTATGTCAGCTTTGAAGAAGCCAGGCCCATGGAGCTTTAAGAGGAAGAGGAAGGCCAGGAAGAGATCAGTGGCCATCTTGCTTCAACCACAGCAACTGACGTTGGTGAGAAAGCACCTTGAGTTGGATTCTTTAAGGCCTTTTAACCATAAGTTTTTACCCCAAATAAATACTCTTTATAAAAGCCAACAGATTTCTGGTACTTAGCGTCAGCATTCCTTTGGCAGACTAATACAATGCTCATGGATTAGAAGACTGAATATTGTTAAGATGTCAATTCCACCCAAAGAAATTTACAGATTTATCACAATCCCAATAAAAATTCCAATAGCCTTCTTTGCAGAAATGGAAAAGCCAATCATCAAATTTATATGGAAGAGTAAGGGTTCTGGAATAGCCAAAACTATCTTGGGAAAGAAAAACAAATTTGGAGGACTCATATCTTCCTATTTTAAGACTTATTACAAGGCTACAGTCATCAAATCAACATGAACCGGAACAAGAAATGATATGGAATTAAGTTGAGGGTTCAGAAATAAACCCTAACATCTATGACCAAATGATGATTGATTGGGGTGCAAATTCGAATCAATGGGGAAAGAATAGTCTTTTCAGCTAATAGTTCTGAGAAAACTGGTTATTCATATGCAGAAGAATGAAGGTGGACCCACCTCATACCACATATAAAAATTAACTGAAAATGGATCAAAGACCCAAATATAAGAGCCAAATGTATAAAACTCCTTAAAGAAATCATAAGCAAGAATCTTGAGGACCTCGTGCTAAGCAATGATTTCCCAGACTTTACACCAAAAGCACAAGCAAAAAAAGAAAAAAAAAGATAAATGGGGCTTCATCAAAATTAAACTTTTGTGCATCAAATAATTTCATATTGAAAGTAAAAAGACAATGCACAGGATGAGGGGAAACATTTGAAACCATGTATCTGATAAGGGCTTAATATCCATTATATAAAGGAATCCTACAAGAAGACAAACAACCCAATTGAAAAAAAAAAGGTCAAAGAATTCAAACAGACATTTCTCCAAAGAAGATATAAAAATGGGTAATAAGCATATGCAAAGATGCTAAACATCTTCAGTCATTAAGTAAATACAAATTAAAACTGCAGTCAGATACCATTTCCTACCCAACAGAATGGCTGCCATTTTTAAAATGAAAAGTAATGTGTTAGAGAGAATGTGAAGAAATAGGAACATTTGTTCATTGTGGGTAGGAATGTAAAATGGTGCAGCTGCTGAAGAAGACATTTGGCAATTCCTCTGAAAGTTAAATATAGAATTACCATATGACCCAGCAATCCCATTTCTAGGTATATCGCACTTCTAGGTATATTTAAAGCAGGGACTTGACAGATGTTTGCATACAGATATTCATAGTGGCATTATTCACAATTGCCAAAAGATGGAAGCAACCCAAGTACCATCATACCATTAACAGATGATTAGACAAACTGTATATATATATAAAATACACACACACGTATATACAATGGGATATATTCAGTCATAAAAATGAAGCTCTGATATTTGTGACAACATAGATGAATTTGAAGACATCATGTTGTGTGAAATAAGCCACATACAAAAGGAAAATAAATGATTTCCATGATATGAAATAATGAGAATAAACAAACTCATAGAGCCACAAATTAGAACATAAGTTACCAGGGGCCAGGTTTGGGTAGGGAATGGAGTGTTAATGCTCAATTGGTACAGAATTTCTTTTTGGGCTATCGGTAAATTTTTGTAATTGATGGAGGTGATAGCGGCTCAACATTTTTAATGTAATTAATACCACTGAATTATATATTTGAATGTGGTTAAAGGAGGAAATTTTAGGTTGTATATATGTTACTAGAATAAAAATTAAAATAAACAACATAAGACTGAACAACACAGTGAATATAAATGTAAACTATGGACTACTGTTAATAGAACAATTATAATAATATTCTTTAATCAATTGTAACAAAACCACACTAATGCAAACTGCAAACAATGGGAAATAGTGTGTGTAAGGGGGTTATTTGGTAACTCTGTAGTTTCTGCATAATTTTTCTGGAAACCTATGATTTCTTTAATCAAATAAAAAAAATAGATCAGATATCATTAGATTGGCAAAAACTTGAAAGGGCTAACAATATCAGGTGTTAGCAAGGACATGGAACAAGAGGAACCCTAATATATTGTTCATCTGAGTAAATATTAGTGTAAATACTTTTAAGAACAGTTTCATAATACCTAGTTACGGTTAAAGTACACATTCTGATGAATGATTGAGCTTGGAAAATGTAGTCTCTCCTCCAGCTGCTGAGGATGAGGACCCCACGTGAGCTCCTGAAATAAATGCTCATGACTCACCAAGCTGGACTTGTCAGGGGTCTTCCTTCAATCTGATGTATTCAACTCAGTTCAGCAGGAAGCTGTCATTTCTACCCAGTTCCTTACCGTACTCAGGACAATTGGCATAGTCGGCAGGATTTGTTGGATATGGGCTGGGGCAGGGAATCCACAGGTGGGAATATCCCCGGGTGGCCTGAGACTACCATATGGGAAGGGGTTGTCTGACTGCTTGATTGCTGCAGACCTCCAAGTGCATACAGGGACACCCTGAAAACACCTGATGGGAGAGGACATGTTTCGCAAGAGCAAGAGATTATGAAGTTTAACAAAGATATGAAGATGACAGGCAGGCTGCCACAACAATGGGCTGGCTGCTGTTTTTTTTTTTTTTACATTTTTTTTAATTGATTTTGTAATAATATTACATTAAAAATATATATGTGAGGTCTCATTCAACCCCACCCCCCCCACCCCACCTCTCCCCCCCCCCCCCCCCCCAGCAACACTCGTTCCCATCATCATGACACATCCATTGGATTTGGTAAGTACATCTTTGGTCACCTCTGCACCTCATAGTCAATGGTCCACATCATGGCCCATACTCTCCTCCATTCCATCCAGTGGGCCCTGTGAGGATTTACAATGTCCGGTGATTGCCTCTGAAGCACCATCCAGGGCAGCTCCATGTCCCAAAGACGCCTCCACCTCTCATCTCTTCCTGCCTTTCCCCATACCCATCAGCCACCATGTCCACTTTTCCCAATCCAATGCCACCTCTTCTATGTGGACATTGGATTGGTTGTGTCCATTGCACCTCTATGTCAAGAGGAGGCTCAGATTCCACATGGATGTTGGATGCAATCCTCCCACTTTCAGTTGTAATCACTCTAGGCTCCATGGTGTGGTGGTTGTCCTTCTTCAACTCCATCTTAGCTGAGTGTCGTAAGTCCAATAAATCAGATTGTAGGTGCTGGAGTCTGTTGAGGCTCAGGACTTGGCTATCACATTGTCAGTCCAGAGATTCAAATCCGCTAAATATATCTTAAACCCCAACATTAACTGCACCTCCATCACCTTAGCATGAAAGTCTTATGAAGGAAGATCCCATCTGAGTCCAGATTCATCACACATAAACACCAGTTCCAAAAAGGGGCCATCTGACCTGGTAGTTAACCCCATCGGCCATGACCATAACTCCCATGGGTCTCTTTAGCCCTCGAAGGAACCGATATCTGGGGTTATATCTGCTTTATCTGTCTCTCTGACTCTGCTCAGTTGTGCATGAGGGCAATCCTTCTGCCAGCCTCCAGACTCTTTTTTAGAAACTCGTAGCCATATAAACTCATTTCTCTTTTCCATTTCCCCCTTACTTTAGGTCAAACAGCATTTTAAAGTCATGTTATTTTATGTAGACAGGGATATTCTGCTGATCCACATTGAACCTTCCGTATAAGGTCATTTTCCAGTTGCATCATCAGTTGGTAGTTGATAGTGGTCCCTCGGTGCCAGGGAGGCTCATCCCCAGGTGTCATGTCCCACGCTGGGGGGAAGGCATTGCATTTACATGCTGAGTTTGGCTTCGAGACTGGCCACATTTGAGTAACATGAAGGCTGACAGGAGGAAATTCCCAGGCACAATGTTGCTCTAGGCCTTGTTCTTATTTTAGGCTTATCGGCTCACAAGCATAGTCATTAGCATCAGGGGCTCACTGTTGAACCCTCACTCCTTCCCGGTCCCCGCCGCTGTACCTGGGAGACTATCGCTGCTCCCCTAGGGACCATGACAGAACACCATTGGCCAGGAATCCAGTACCCCCCCTGCTGTGGTTTTTAATTGTTGCCACTATGAGTATATCCAAACATTACCATGCACCCTGGACATATGTTCTGTACAGCTCCCTGTCAGCCATATATTACCTGTCATTGGTATCCCATACCAGTATCCCTCCATTGCCATTGTTGAAACACTCTGTGATCCAGAACTCCCCGAAATTTGAAGCCCAATATAATGTCATGGTCCCTTACCAGGGAATGGCATATAGCGATGGATTTAAAGGTTAGATAAAGAACTTGGATAAAGTTAGACAAAGAACTTAGATAAAGAATGTTGACTTGAAAAAATTCTACATCATATCTTTTTCCCCCCCCCCCCCCCCTAATTATTCAGCTTCTCTTCACAGGAGTCCTAGACCACAGCAATGCATATATATAATATACAGCACTCCCATACATCCACCACAAAACCTTTTTCCTTCCATAGCGATACTCTTACACCTTATTCATATCATATTTACTTAACGTGATGTACAGAGTCTGAGACATTAGCTTTCTAACAAGGTGACATCTGTGCTTACATTATGGTGCATACTTTAGGATATACAGTTCTTTACATTCTTAGTTATCCTATGTTTTACATTATGGTTTACATTATCAGTCCGTCATCTCCTATATGTTATGGTGTAATATTACATGTTTTATATCCATCCTTGTGTACTCTCAAGAAACTCCTCTCTTATCCCCCATTTACCTTGGTTCCACACATTTAACGTCCATTTTCCCTTCCACCTTGGTGCCCACAGTGACAGCCAACCTCCGTTTCCTGAGGAGCCACTTCCAGAGATAGGTGGAATAGTGTTCAGGACCTAACTTGCTCAACTGCCCCAATGCCCTGGGAGCCACCCTTTCTCTCGAGGGATACAGTTCCCTCTATTTGGTGGCATTAGTCCTCCCCAGGATGTGGGTCCACCCCCACTCTCACTACTTGGGTTTCTACCCCATGGTGACACCCACTCTGGCAGAATGAGCATTTAGACATTCCCCAGGAGCCCGTCCTGCATCAGACCCCCCCTCTGAGCATTCTAAACAGGTAACCCTCTTTATTATATTTTGATATGATTTTCTCGGCATTTTACTCTCCACCAACACCTGACCCTCTCCTGTGTTCGTATGCTACTGCTGTTAATGAGCAGAAAGTTAGCTATAGCAGACTGAGGAAGACAGAGGAACCTGCCAATTCAGGGAAGAGTTACAACTAGAAAGGAATATGTAGTCTTCCACCTCTGCTTTAGGGACAGGTCTCTCAGAACAGCTAGATTAAAAAGGAGGAAAATGGCTGGAACATGGTTCTGTAGAGAAGAATCCTGTGTTTCAGTTTGACCACCACGGCTCTCTAAAATCAGCGGCTGAGGCAGCAAAATTCTACTCCAGAAACAGACAAAGAATTTGTATGCATCCTTATGCTATTCCCTATGTCAGATATATATAACTGGTAAGATTTATCTCACTCTGTAGAGGAAACCCAAAGAAGATAAAAAGCTTAATTGCTCCAACCAGTAATTGAAAGTTATAGGAAATAAGTGAAATAGTACAGGAACTGAGGAAAAATCTCTCAGCTTTCCTTCAAGGCCAAGTTGAGAAAAGCCAGTTCTTCAAAAGGCAAAAGACACTATTAAGGTCCATTAAAGCAGGGTTAGAACAAAAAGGTAAGATCCTTTGCCTACCCCTCAAGGGATGGGAGACATTCATAAGAAATTAGAAAGCCTCAAGAACAGCTGGACAGTGACCAACAGAAACGCAGAATGAAAGAGCCCAATGGGAGGGGAGCCTTACCACTGGATTAAACCAAAATATTAAATAAAGTACAGCCTCCTAAATATATCTCCCTTGCTAAAAACCTGTTACCCAATAATGCCCAGATAACTTTTTCTCCAACTTTTTATATAAAAGTGTTTCTCAGAACAAGCTTGCAGATTGCAGGCAACACTGATCCCAGGAACACCTTAAAAGCTGTAAAAACCAGAATTGCAGAATGATGGAAAACCTGAAGACAAACCATACCGAAAAAATGAGAATTTTGAGTTAAACCAGTGAATTCTTTTTGTTTGTGGATCTCACTCTTATTTATGTCTGTGTGTGTCCTCAATGCATATTTTCATACTTTTAGACGATAATGTCAAATTAACAAATGAAAATTCTTAAGCGAGCTCTATTCAAATTGCTAAAAATTAAATAAGCACACACATACACATACGTAAATGAGCACTCCCAGATATAGAAACTGTTAGAAGAAAAAAGGTTTTTCCTAGGCCCCTTGACCTACCCTGCACCCCTTGGCCTTCTCCTAACAATGACTGAATTCAAGACTTTCATTAAAACTAGTTGAGGGAACTGTCGGGGAAGGGCTGGGTTTGATAAGATAGAGAGACGCAGCTTGGTTTAGAATTCTATCCCCTAGGACTGGAAATTAAGAGTGGTAGGGCAGAGGGAATATTACAGAATAAACTTGGTTTTGCATAGTTTGTCCTGGAAATTCCCCAATATAAATTTTTTAACAGCCTTGGGATGAGGGAAATTAGTAATTCATTTGCCAAATTTCAATAAGAAAAGAAAAAGTCCCTCAAAGATATAAAAAGGTTTTTGTCTAAAGTGTGATTGAAATAAATTAAACAATTATTCCAGAGTCTGATTGTCAATATGCTTTTGAGGTTGCTCACAATTTTAGAATATTATGGAAAGCAGGCTTTAGCCTCCTACTATGGAAGAGAACAAACTTTTTTGCACAAACTATAATTGTTTCAGTTTTATGTCACTTGGGTTTATTCTCCATAGGTTTATTCAGATATGTGAGAGGTTCCCCCTCACAACGTATACAAGGATTAACAGGTCATAAGACCATGAATCAACACCCCTGTGACATAAATTAAAGAAAGGCAGCCTCCAGCCATAACCCACCAAGCTTCTTGGTGTAAAGTCATACCCACCACCCTCCAGGGGCAGGCTGAAGTCTCTTTTCAGACCCCTGCCATGGTCATGCTGCTGGTGGGGGTGCTGAAGTCTATTCTCCAGACCCCTTCCATTGGGAGAGCTTCCCAATACGCTTTCTGCTTGTAGTCATCAGTCTCCATGTCCCAGGGAGCGCCATTTTTCTCTACCAAGGTACTAATGAAATAAGTTTGTAGTAAATTTATTAAATCTTTAAGATGATGAAAATTGTAAGTTTGTGTTTAATGAAATTAAGTTAAAATAAAAGAGAATATAGTTCTTTCCTAAAAGTAAAATGACTAATTTTTCACAGAACAGACTGAGAGTGAAGGACATATATAAACCTAAAGGGAAAAAAATGAACTAAAGTAAATATTGCCTTTACAGTAATAACATTAAATGTTAATGGATTAAATTCTTCATTTAAAAAACACATTGGCCAAATGATTAAGGAAATATGACACATCTATATGCTGTCTACAAGAAACTCACTTTAGACCCAAGGATGCAAATAGGTTGCAAATGAAAGGTTGGAAAACAATTTTACATACCAATAGTACCCCCCACAAAAAAAAGCAGGGTAGCTATGCTAATATCAGACAAATAAACTTTAAATGCAAAACTGTTCTAAGAGACAAAGAAGGACACCATATATTAATAAAAGGGGTACTCTACCAAGAGAAAAGAATAATTATAAATATTTATGTATCTAACCAGGGTAACCCATAATACATGAGGCAAACAATGGAAAAAATAAGGGGAGAAAAAAATTGACTCTACAATCATAGTGGAAGACTTCAATATACCTCTATCACCATTAGACAGTGGGGTCAATAAAGAAACAGAGATCTTGAATAATAAATTAGAAAAACTAAGACCTAAAGGACATATACAGAACATTGCACCCCCAAACAGCAGGACATACATTCTTCTCAAGTGCACATGGATCATTCCCCAGGTTAAACCACATAGTAAGCCATAGAATGAGTCTCATTGAATTTAGAAAGACTGAAATTATACAAAGCAACTTCTCAGAATATAATAGAATGAAGCTGGAAATCAATGAGGGTCAGAGAACTGGAATAGGCACAAATATATGGAAGTTAAACATCACACTCTTAAAAAATCAGAGGGTGAAGGAAGAAATTGCAAGAGAAATCAGTAACTACATAGAAGCAAATGAAAATTCTTATTTTCATACACAACCTATCAAAACCTATGGGATGCAGTGAAAGCAGTGCTGAGAGGGAAATTTATAGCCCTGAATATCTACATTTCAAAAGAAGAAAGAGCTAAAATCAAAGACCTACCTGCACACAAGGAACTAGAAAAAGAACAAAAAACTAATCCCAAAGCAAAGAGAAGGAAAGAAATAACAAAGAGTAGAGCAAAATTTACTGAACTTGAGAATAAGAAAGAATTAACAAAACCAAAAGTTGTGAGGTTTTTTTAAGCTTTATTTATTTATTTAGTTAGTTAGTTAGTTAGTTAGTTATTTCTCTCCCCATCCCCCCCCCCCCCACCCCGGTTGTCTGTTCTCTGTGTCCATTTGCTGCATCTTGTCTGCTTCTGTTGTTGTCAGCGGCATGGGAATCTGTTTCTTTTTGTTCTGTCATCTTGTTGTGTCATCTCTCGGTGTGTGTGACACCATTCCTGGGCAGGCTGCATTTTCTTTCACGCTGGGTGGCTCTCCTTATGGGGTGCACTCCTTGCTTGTGGGGCTCCCCTACGCAGGGGACACCCCTGCGTGGCATGGCACTCCTTGTGCGCATTAGCACTGTGCATGGACCAGCTCCACATGGGTCAAGGAGGCCTGGGGTTTGAACCACTGACCTCCCATGTGGTAGACGGACGCCCTAACCATGGGGCCAAGTCCATCGCCCATGAGTTTTTTTTGAGAGTAATAAAATTAACAAACCTTTAGCTAGATTAACGAAGAAAAAAAGAGAAGAAATGCAAATAAAAAATATCAGAAATGAGAGAAGGAATATCAATACTGACTTCACAGAAATAAAGAGTATCATAAGTGGATACTTTGAAAAATTATTTGCCAACACGTTGAATAATGTAGATGAAATGAATGAATTTCTACAAATACACGAGCAGCCTACCCTGAGGAAAGAAGAAATAGAAGAATGCAAAGACCAGTCACACAGCAGTGAGAGTGAATTAGTCATCAAAAACCTCCCAACCAAAAGAAGCCCAGGACAAAATGGCATCACAGATAAATTCTACCAATCAGTCTGGTAAGAACTAATACCAATTTAGAAATCTTGAAATTCTGTCAAACTCTTCCAAAAAATTCAAGAGGTGGGAATATTACCTAACTCATTCTATGATGCCAATATCACATGAATATCAAAGCCACACTTAGAGGTGGAGTGGACATCACCATCCCAGGGTCCACAGAAAGGAGGAATAAAATATGGATTAGAGTGGACTTACTGATATTCTACTATAGAACTATTGTGACTCTAGCAATGGAAGAAATTGTATCATTGATGTGGAAACAGTGGCCACGATAGTTGCTGAGGGCAGGGAGAGGGAAGAAGAGATGTGATATTGGGGCATTTTGGGACTTGGAGTTGTCCTTAATGATATTGCAGGGACAGATGCTGGACATTATATATCCTGCCATAACCCACTGAAGATACTGGGGGAGAATGTAAACTGCAATGTAAACTATTATCCATGTGGTGCAGCAGTGCTCCAAAATGTGTTCACCAAATGCAATGAATGTGCTACAGTGATGAAAGAGGTTGTTTATTTGGGAGGAGTGGGAGGGTGTGGTGTGGGGTATATGGGAACCTCTTATATTTTTTAATGTAACATTTTTTGTGATCTATGTATCTTTTTTAAAAAGACAATTAAAAATAAATTTTAAATTTTAAAAATTCCAAAGCCATATAAAAATGCTACAGGAAAAGAAAACTATATACCAATCTCTCTAATGAACTTAGATGCAAAAATCTTCAACAAAACACTTGCTAATAGAATCCAATAATACATCAAATGAAATATACACCATGATCAAGTGGGTTTTATCCCATTATGCAAGGCTCGTTCAACACAGGAAAATCAATCAATGTAATTCACTACATTAACAGATCTAAGGAAAAAAAATCACATGATCATCTCTATTAACAGAGAAAAGGCATTCAACAAAATAGAACATCCTTCCTTGATAAAAAACATTTTGAAAGATAGGAATACAAGGAAACTTCCTCAACATGATAAAGGGCATATATGCAAAACCCACAGCTAACATCATACTCAATGGTGAAAGACTAAAGTCTTGCCCTCTAAGCCTGGAAAAAGACAAGGAGCTGTATGTCTCCACTCTTATTTAACATGGTATTAGAAGTTCTTGCTTGAGCACTTAGATAAGAAAAAGAAATAAAAGGCATCCAAATTGTAAAGTGAGAAGTAAAACTGTCACTATTTGCTGATGATATCATCCTATATGTAGAAAGTCCTGAAAAATCGTAAAAGGAAAAGCTACTAGTGCTAATAAGCAAGTTCAGTAAAGCGGCAGGATATCAGACCAACTTGCAAAAATCAGTAGCATTTCTGTACATTGATAATCTAAGGAGGAAATCAAGAAAAAAATTCCACTTACAATAGCAACTAAAAGAATCAAATATATAGGAATAACCTTAACTAAGGATATAAAGGACTTGTACACAGAAAACTACACAACATTACTAAAAGAAATCAAAGACTAAATAAATGGAAGAATATCCCATGCTCATGGATCAGAAGACTAAATATTATTAAGATGCCAATTCTACCCAAATTGATATTCAGATTAAACACAATCAAAATAAAGTTTCCAGCAGTATTTTTCACAAAAATAGAAAAGTCAATTATCAAATTTATTTGGAAGGTAAGGGGCCCCAAATAGCCAAACATTTTGAAAAAGAAAAACAAAACTGAAGGATTCACACTACCTGATTTTAAAGCATACTACAAAGGTACTGTGGTCAAAACTGCATGGTATTGGCACAAGGATAGATACACTGACCAATGGAACTGAATTGAAAGTTCAGACATAGACTCAGACATATACAACTAACTGATATGCAACAAGACCACCAAACCCACTCAAACGGGACAGAATAGTCTCTTCAACAAACAGTGCTGGGAGAACTAGATATCCATATCCAAAGGAATGAAAAAGGATTAACATCTCACACCTTATACAAAAGTCCACTCAAGAGCCAAGACCATAAAGCTCCTAGAAAATAAGATAAGGAAGCATTGATTAGATTTTGTAGTTGAAAATGGTTTCATAAACTTTACTCCTAAAGCTCAATCAATGAAAGAAAACATAGATAAATGAGACCTCTTCAAAATTAAAAATTTCTGTGCTTCAAAGGAATTTGTCAAGAATGTGAAAAGGCAGCCTACTCAATGGGAGAAAATATTTGGGAACCACTTATCTGATAAGGGTCTAATATCCAGCATATGTAAAGAAATCTAACAGTCCATTTAAAAAATGGGCAAGAAAATTGGACACTTTTCAAAAAAGAAAATACAAATGGCTAAAAAAGCACATGAAAAAATGCTTCCCATCACTTGTTATTATGGAAATGCAAATCAAAACTACAATGAAATATCATTTCACACCTACTAGTCTGACTGCTATTTAAAAAAAAAAAATTACAAGTGTTAGAGAGGATGTGGAGGAATAGGAACATTCAATCGCTTCTTGTGGGAATGAAGAATGGCGCAGACACTGTGGAGGATGATTTAGTGCTTCCTTAGGAAGCTAAGTATAAATTGCCATGTGATCCAGCAATCCCACTACTAGGTATTTACCCAGGAAAATTGAAAGCAGGGACACAAACAGATATATGCACACCAATGTTCAAAGTAGCATTATTCACAATTGCCAAAAGTTGGAAGCAACCCAAGTGTCCATCAACTGTTGAACAAATAAACAAAATATGATATATACATATGATGGACTATTATTCAGTTGTAAGAAATAATGAAGTACTGACACATGCAACAACATGGATGAACCTTAAGGACCTTATGTTGAGTGAAGTAAGACAATCATTAAAAGGCAAATATTGCATGATCTCACTGACATTAACTAAGGATATTGAGCAGACTCATGGAGGTAGAGTCTGGAAGATGGATTACCAGGAGATAGGGAATAGAGATTGATGAGTTGAAGCTCAATCTGGCAAAATCTATGATACAGTTGATGGTGCTGGTTTGGCAGTGGATAAAGTTGATGGTGGTGCAGTGATGTGAGTGTTGTGGTTGATGACACTAGAGAGTGTGGGGGGGGGTTTGTGTGTGTGTTGGGGGTGGATTTGTTTGGACCATTCATGGTGCTGGGAAGAGGGCTGCAGGATAGAACAGGTGAATGTGTGGCTTAGTGAACTCTGGGGAGGCTGAGGATTGTGTTTGAGAATACAATCATGGGAGTGTTCTTTCAGGATCTATGGCAGACATGTATCACTGTTGCAGGGTGCTGGTGTTGGGGTGATATGTAGGCATGCCTCTATGGGATATGAATGTGCTTGTGTTATCATAGGTGTGTTTTCTCAGTGGGTGGAGACTTACACAGTAGCCAGCAAAATATTAAACTCCCATCCTGGGAAGTCCTGCTACTTTCTCAAATAGAGTGGCAAAATCTCTGGAGTATATTGGCAGTGCCTAATAAAAGAAATAGGCGAATATGCCAAGCTTTTGATATCAATGCTTGTACTTATGAACCTTTATTCCTGTAAAAGTGAAACTTAGCCTAATATAACTAACACCTAAGAGTTACCTCCAGAAAACCTCCTTGATACTCAAATGAAACCTCTGTAAGACAACCTGAGCAAATAAATTCACTACCTTCCCCCCACATGGGACATAACTTCCAGGAATGAGCCTCCCTGGCACCAAAGGATTACTACCAACCACCAATCAGCGATGCATTTGGAAAAACACCATGACCAAAAAGAGGAGATATTAAATACAAAAGAGGTTTTCTTACAGCTAAGAGATTCCAAAGTGAATCCAGATGTCATTCCAGAAGTTATGCTTATGCAGATTTCAGTAACTGCCACAGTAAACAAAGCCTCAAACTAAAAGTGTTCCTGGGGGTGCTAGGGATGTCCAGCCACTATAGGCAGAGCAAACAACCCCATGAAATCAGCAACTCATCGATGGGTTTTATTTTAGAATACATGATCATCTATTTCTCCAATAGAACAGAGTTAGACTCATTTAAAAATTCCCTACTCATGATTCTTCTACCCCTTTTATTTGAACCTATAATTATCACTATATCCATTAAGTATATGTCTCAGAGACTTAAATTTTTGGTCTGTTCATATGCCACTTGAGCTGTGAAACCCAGTAGAGTTACGGCAACACCTCCCCAGTTCTTTGAACTCACCCAGGACAACTAACAAAATGATGATGATGGACAATTCCCATCCCAAAAAACAAAGAGTATCTACAACTGCAAGCAAAAATAGTTCCTTCCATCTGCCCAATAATATCTAAGGCCCCTCTCAATCTGAAGCAGAGTGGAGATCATCCTAAATTACTCTTGACTGAGGAGTGAACAAACATAAGGGGGGAGTATGACCACAGACCACACTAGACTTATTATTGTAGTTATTAACATAGGGTAATGGAAGAACATGTAGCATTAATATAAAGATCCTGACAACCAGAGGTTTTCAGGTGTGGGAAGAATAGTTGGAACACAGGATTTTTTAGGATATTGGAATTGTTCTGTATGATACTGCAGTGGTGGATATATGTCATTACACATTTGTCAAAACCTATAAAGTTATACAGTGCAAAGTGTAAACTGTATAGTAACCTATAGTCTTTGGTTAGTATCAATGCTTCAATATTGGTTCATCAATTGTAACAAATGTACCACATTAATCTAACATGTTATTAATAGAGGAAAATGTGGGTGGGGGAGGTGAGTGGGTTATATGGGAATCCCCTATATTTCCAATGTAACGTTTCCGTAATCTAAAACTTTCCTAAAAATAAAGTTTATTATTCCAAAAATAATAAAGTATACATTCTTCGACCAATAACTCCTCTCCTATGTATACAACATAAAAATCCTTTCATATTTATGCTAGAACAATGTTTAAGAATGTCTACAGAAGTAATAGTTGTAGTTATCCCAAAGAGAAAACCATGTACACATGTGTCAACAGGAGAATGAAAAAATAAAGAAATAAAGTACTAATCAGTAATGGAAATTGAAGACTAGAGCTTTATTTATTGATGTGGATGAATCATTTAAACATAGGTTGAGTGAAAAATCAAATTATAGAAAAATACATAGAAACTATTTTTATGTAAAGTTTACCAATATGCAAGTCTATGCTATGTGCTAATTTTATAAAGAAATGCTTGAGAATATGGAATCATGTGATTCTGTGTAGCGATTACTTCCAAGGGCCTGAGAAGATGAGATTGTGGGTAGTATAGAGAGGCTTCAATGCTATTCGTCATTTTTTATTTCCTTGATAGTAGATTCATGGTTCTTGAGAGTTGATTGTATTATTCTTTATATCTTTCTGTATATCTTAAGTAATTTCTAATAACTTTTAAAGCTGTACTCATAGTATGGAATGCATATCACTGAACCCTTGGGATAGTAAATGGTGAGGGGCTGGCTTGTAGCACACAGGACTTGAGGAAACTTCTTCCCTGCATGACAAATCCCTCTAGTATTCAAGAAAAGTGGTTTTTTAGTGGGCACTAGGAAATCCCCAGGGAATTACCAGAGCTACCAAGGACTGCTATTCTGGAATATAATAGTGTTTCTTTACATCATATAGTAATGTATTGGGGAATTGTCTTAGAAATGGTCATATACATCTACTTTTTTATCACATCCCTATAAGCACAAGTACCTAGGCAAGGCATTGACTTCAAGGATGCGAGCTGATGTTGTTCTGCCTGTGAACTGGCAAAGATATTGATAAATCTCCTTAAGGACTTAAATGATGTAGGTCTAGTTTTCCTACTTCCTGACAAAACAATGATGATGGATGGATCTGAGGCTACACTAGAGTGCTTCAGAGAGCCTCTAGAGAAGGGGCTTCCACCATCAAGGAATGCTTTCTCCTGCCCCATTCCAAGATCAATACAAAATCCAGCCCTGAATTTTACATTAGGTGGCTCCTGGCTCCCCATTCCAGGTAATAGCCTCTCCCCCATATGTACAACATGATCGTTTTCTGGGTGGTGTTTCCCTCCTGTGGCAGAGTCAGGTTTCCCGTTAGTTTGTAAAATAGCCTTCTGCACCAACTGTATTCTCAGCTGAAATTCCCAACACTGGGTGAGTCATGCTGCAGATCCTGTTGAAGAAAGTCTCAGCTGCTTTCTCATGTTTACAGCCACAGAAAAATCAAGAGCTTAATATTTGGAGTCTGATCTGTACTTTGGATGCATCCACTGGACCTACTGGTACTTGATCAGCTGAGGGTTTATTGAGGATTTGCTTTGTGTTCAAAATTGGGGTGTTTCTTCTTAAAATTATAAACCATTGAAATTCACCCAGAATTATGACTACAAACAGGAGCCTGGAGCTGTAAAAAAAATCAGCTTTTCTGTTGAGGGGTGGTGGTGCAGTGCAGGGACGTTAGGGCCACTCAATGAGCACTAAATAAATCATGTTCCCTTGCTCTGGTGCAGAGGGACCCAATATTTCCTCTGCTAGGTCCAGCTGATGGACCTCTATAAAAATCTTAGCAGGCACTTACACCCCAGCAGGAGCTCTGCTTGGATGAAATCATGGAGCGCTAGAGGTTAGCACCCCCTCTTCCCATTCCCATGGCAACTGTCAATCTCATAGGAGCAGAAGAGATATCTTGGGCCTGAAATTTCTCTTGGAATGCCCTCTGGGGTGGAAATGGCTTATTAAATTTCAAAGACTCAAGTATTGAGACTCAAGGGAGCAGATTTGCTCTTCTATTGTACCCACGTAAAGAAGTGAGTGCTTTTCTCCCTATAGGGAAACAAACATGAGCCAAGTGGTGGAAGTTACGGGTTAGCACGTTCTGCTCAAAATAATAAAAAATTTCCCCATAAATAGTGCTGCTTAGTAATGGAGGAGCATACCTTCGAAATCTGAGCTTTCTCTGACATGGTTCAAAGAGAGGACAAATATCTATTATGCCAAAGATGATATAGGAAAAAAAGTGAGGTCTTAGATAACAATAAGATTATGTCTGAATTTCTTCCCTGTGAAGATGGAATCTTGATGGTAGTATCATTTTAATACGGGCCAATCTCTAAAAGGAATGAGCTGGCTATATGGGAAATACAGAAAATGGAGTGAGATTTTTCACGGGGTAACATAGGGTGGATAGAAAAGCAGTGGATATGGGTGTGGACTTATGTGGACTCTGGCTTTGTCTTTGCTATAGGTGGTTAAGTACCCTTGGACTAGTTATTTGAACACCCAAGCCGAGATTTCCTCACAGTGTATAAATTGAGGGGACCAAACTAGAAGTTTTCAAACATCCTTTCCTACTCTTGGCGTCTAGGATTAGCAGATCCTTGTCTAGACTAAAAGAGAGCTATAGAGCTACGTCATGAAGAGAATGAAATCAGCCTGACTAGTTTGTGAAGATAAGGCTCAAGGGATGAGGATTTCAGATAGAGGTAACTGGTAATCAGAATGATGGATTTCTCCTCAAAAAGGAGATATGCGATGACAACTCTAAAGCTTCAACTTTTGTCTGGACTTTTCAAACCGAAATAAGTAGTTAAGAGTAATATGCCAGGAGCTGATGTGGCTCAAGCAGCTGAGCACCTGCCTCCCACATGGGAGGTCCAGGTTCGGTTCCTGTTGCCTCCTAAAAAAAACAAACAAACAATAAGCAAAACAAATGAAAAAACCAACTCAGGGAATCAGATGTGGCTCAGTGGTTGAGTGCTGCCTTCCCACATATGAGGTCCTGGGTTCAGCCCCTGGCTCCCAGTGCCTTAAAAAACAAAAAGAGTCATCACACGCCTGTCAGTTCTCTCTTCTTGTATTCTTTTTTCCTTTGTATTCTTGATGGCAACCTATTATTTTCTGGAGAGGGATAAAGTTTGGTAAATAAGTAAATAACTGTCAGTTGATGAAATTATTTATCATTTCTATTTTAACACATACAATGTAGAACAGACCAGGACAAAGGATCCTGAGAACAAATCGCCCTCTTGTTGATTCTGATATTCTCTCCTCGTGTGCACATGGTACATTTTAGCACAAGAAAAGAGATTAGCTGATAATGTTTAAGAAGGGTCAGAGGGAGGGGTATTGCAACATAGACCATCAAACACTCCTTCAGCAGGGCAACAAAGTGTCATGTACTCCAAAGAGCAAATGACTACCTCTAAAATTTTAGTAGTTCTAGCAGGGGCATGCTCACTGAGTTTAATAAGCTCTGCAGAAAGGAGCTGCACTAAAATAATAAAATGTATCTGCCAATGCCACGATTTTCAATGTCACAGAATCCCAGAAGTCCTCAAAGTTCGGAAAGGGTCATATTCTGGACACATTGGATAAGTATGAATTGGTTTCATTCCCTATCATAAAAACCTAGGATAAGGAATAAAAAATGAAATATATAAAGCATATTTGATTAATGCAAGTTTTATATTTTCAGTACCTTCAGTATATTTTGTGTTTATTGAGCTTAATACCATATGTGATATCTGGAAAGAGAAACTGAGCCAATTTGGTACTGTCATTTGTATTTTATAATTAGGAATGGTGTATAATATATGGACATTTGTGCCTTATTTTTCCTTGAGATCCTGTAATTTTGAGCCAAACAAACTCCAATTAGTACAGATTTAAGTCAGCAGTTTGTGAGTCAAGAAGGGAGAACTCAATGTCAAACGACACATCTTAATTCAACAAACACAAAATGGTTCTTCTCTGCAGCAGCGATCTCAGGGAATTCCTGGTACTGACAATTACCTCAAAGAATTCCTGCACCCATGCCCCCACCAAAAATCAGCATTACCTTTAAAATTTCCAAGTGTGATCAGCCTATTCTCTGGCAAATGGCTTTTGAAATCCAAATTTCTTCCAACATATACATCTTTGAAAAAATGGGGAAAGACTTCTGAATCACTAAGCAACAAACATACTGTTTATCATTTTCAGTGTTTGTTAGAGCAAATATTATATGAAAACTCTAAATAAAAACATTTAACCCAGAAACAAGTTTACTACTTAAACATTTTAAGCTTAGAAAAGACTGAACAGTTCAAAATCCTCTCTTTTCTTTACCAATCTATGTAGCCTCATTGTATTCATCTTTAAGATGCTCTTTATTCCTTTTCCTCTCTTCCATTTCTTAAATTATGCTTGTGGGTAGCACTGAAAATGTTTGTACTTGCATTATCTTTTCCTACTTAGATCCTAACTTTCCTCATCATCTGATAGTGTGAGAAATACTCACAATAGGTATGGAGGATGAAAAGAGAATGTTTCTCCCAATTCTAGAGCAATTAAATGGTGGGTTGTTCTTCAATACTGGAAGAATCCTTTTATATAGGTCATTAGAATATAAGCCAAGACAAAACCAAACCAACAAAATACTATAAAACATATTGCCCTGTAAGCCTATCAAAGTACCACCTACTTAGAGAGGGTTTTAAAAAATAATAATAAAGCCCCAGATTCTACAACTTGCTCTCTCATTTTCCAAGTATTTCTTCAGTGCAGGTTTTGAAGAACTTCCTAGTGAATAAAGTAGAGAAACCTAGTTTAGGATTCAAGCCACCATCCAACAGAGCATCTTCTGAATTCCTTTAGTGTAATCTTGTCATGGTTGATAAAATCCAGTCTAAAATAATTTTCTGAAGAAACCTCTCCATGGTTCGTTTCTCACGTTTCTTTTCCACTTGGAGCTAAAAGCCTCTAGAGGGATCATCCTGGAAAGCAAGGGACTGTATTAATAAAATCACTGTTAATTTCTGTCTTCTTTGTCTTAGTGCTGCATTTACAATCTCATGATGGTTCTAATTAATTGAGAAATAGAATGAAACTTATCACATGGCCAACAAATGACAAAGGATGGAAAGTTGTGTTTTTTCAAAACATAGAACAAGAAAATCCTTGGATTCTCTGGCAGTTCCTGGAGGGAATTATTTTCTGTACCTTGACCCATTAAGTGCCAAGCCAATGGAAAGAGGAGATACTTTAGCCCTGTCCTGATCTTAGCTAATTTGATGTGCTCTGTTGTGGCTGAGTGTAACTGATCTGAGATTGAGAAGTGGAGCTACTTCATAAACCCTGCTTCCAGAAGCAGGTGCCCAAGATGCTGCCCTCTATGACCTCATGTCAAGAGGAGTCCCGTGCTGAAGGGGTCAGGATGGAGCAGTTAGTCACCTTGAGAATAAGTGTAAAGATGGAATGCTAACCTCCGGGTCCCTAAGGGAGAAGGGGCAAAAGACACGAAGCTTTCTATAATCAAGAGAACTAGGGCCAGTCAAGGACCAGGTTGCTTTGGAGTGGTTAACCGCAAGAGCAAGGAAATTCTACAACAATCCAAGGAAAGGAGATGACTGAAGCACACTGGTGCACCCCCACATGACTGAGGTTTCTGTCGGATGGAGCAGCATTCCTAGAATCCCCTGACACCACTTCCTAATTTGACTTTTCATGATTTGAGGCCTTAACGCCACAAAGCCAAACTACAATCCCTATATTTTGGCACAAGAGGGTGGGCTCAGGAGAATTTTTATCCTTAAGTCCATATTTTCTGGCTTTTGCTGGCTTGTGTATTATCCATAAAATATCTGGAACTCATTTTTGATTGTTCATAATTTACTCTAAAGGTCTGGGGCTAAACCAACAGCAATTACTCTTTGGGGGATCATTTCACTCACTGGAGCCTGGAAAATTAAAATTTTCTTTAAGTTGAAGTTAGTAAAACCAAATGTCCGAAAGCAGTAGCTCAAGGATCTTCTATGTTTTTTTCATCTTCAGGCTGGTGTAAAATCCAAATTATTGATACATATGTGAAGTACAAGTTTGAATTTACCCTTCAATTTTATGTGCCCAAAGTCTTCAAAGAATTATCAGATGTTCACTTACATATTTTTTAAGATAAAGCTTTGTCATGCTTAGTCCATAAAGCATGTTTTACCGTTCTTATCTTCATCATTAATTCTCCTCTCGGAACTCCTGCAGCATCATGCATCTACAAGTCTTTATTAATCATGGTTTTGTTCTTGAAAACAGGCATGATTCCAGCTATTTGAAGCAGAACAGTATTTAATACTGAGATATCTGTGCTCAGAGTTGTTGGAAAGGTTAGCAGAATGGGCTTTACATGGAGCATCTGGTACAAGATCTTCTCACCAGTACATCACTGCTAAAAGCTACCCCTGTCACATTCACACTGGAGGACACCAGGGGACTTGCTAGGTTCAAAACCTATCCTCAGAGCTGAAATTCAGATCTCTCAGAAGCCATTGCTACCGTCTCTGTAAGGACCTCTTCACACCAATGGTTAATGACTGGATGCTGCAATGTGGCTGCAAAAAATACCATGTCCACAACCTTGCCAGCCAGCACTGAAGAATGAAGCTGCAACTCAGAAGCTCCTATCTCACTTTTGCCATCCAAATCTCATGTAATGCATCTAATCGGAAGAACTGAACTTGCATCCAAAAGCTTGGCTTTTAACGTATCCAGGATATGCAGTGTTTAGTATATGCATTAGAGTATAGCACTGAAGAACATACAGGAAGGAATTTAGAATACATGAGGGGAGCGACTACAAGCACATGTACTGTTAATGTTTTATTTTCTACTCTCACATTTGTTAAAAAAGTTTTTCAAGGAGAGACCATGTTTCAAACATCTGAATGTCTTGCAGCATCTAGAACAGTTAGTACAATTAGTATTAATAAATATTTGTGGATTGCTTCACCAAATAATCTTTTTTTCTTAAAAACTCTCCTTTGGAAATGTGCATTAAGATAATTTAGTAATATTCCTCCCTTACTAGGCAGAGCATTTTTAGCATAGTTGATTTATTTACTCACTTGCCTAAAGATCTTGCAGTAACTTGGTGTCAACATTTTGAACATTTCTGACATTATGCAGAAAGAATGGCTGAGCAGGTAGCTGAAAGCAGATTGTGTACATTTTAAAGTGCACTGACTCCAAACCATGGCTATTTCAAGAATAACTCTTTGATCTTAAATTGTCTTATCATATTTCATGTTTCTAGTAAAAGCTGAATGCAGAAAAAAATCTGGGTGTTTCAGCATTATGAGTATAATAGCTAGTCTGAATTTTACTGAAATTAAACAGATTAATTCACTATATTAGAACTTCTATTCTATTACTACATATATTTCAACAAGTTTTCCCAGGCCATCTTCTTGCAGAAGTAGGTAGGTTGCCTATGAAGGCCATTGGAAGAAGTTCATGAACCAAAAAGTCTGAGGGCTGCAGAAAAATCATAATGTCACAGAATTTTAAGTTGAGAAGGGTTCTTAGAGATCATCCATTCCAACATCCTTCATTTTACCAAAGAAAACATGAACCTAAAAACTTGCCTTGGGTCACACAACCGGTAAATGGAAAAGTCAGATCATAAACTCATGTCCTCTGACCAAGCTAAATTCTCTTTTCACCACATGATGGATCATGTATCTGTTGAGTTCTTACTTCTTAAAAAGAATAATGGTTAAGATCTAAATTCATATGTTAACCTTTGGAGGATTCTGGAATTTCTTAATCCATTGTTACCTATATGAAAAGCTTGCCTTCTTTTCTTAGGATATTCAACAAAATACACATGCATGTATTCACATACACACACATACACAAACTACCATCTGGTTGAAGTGGTGGTTTCAATATAGATCTTTTTTTTATTTTTCATTGTTTGGACTTGGTTTTTTTTCCTTCTATCTCTCTCTCTGTATTTATTTATATTTTTAAATGTTACATTAAAAAAAATAAGAGGTTCCCTGTTAAATTACACCAAAAATGTATAAAAGTCTATAAGCTAAAATGTAAACCAATATAGACTTTAACAGAAGTGATGAGGTTGACAGTAGGAAAACTTTCAAGCTCTTTTCAGCTATGCAATCTCTGAATTCTGGCCTATTAGTGTAATGATACACTCAACACAGTGATACTCCTATCTGCATAATGAATTCCTTAACATTTTTTCTAATCTAATAACTGAGATACTTTCAGCGAATTCAGTTTAGTTTATGGTAAAATGAGTCTTAGAGAAAGATTATCAGCACTGCTCACTTTGATGTGGGAAATGGGAAAATGGGGTGTTAAATACCATGCACTGGTAGTAAATGTTGTGCTGGCATGATGGATTGTGTCCAGGAATTGAAATATCATAGCCTTAGTTCTTCTGGGAAGAAAGAACACAAAACAGGTCTGGAGTGGGGAATGAAGTCAGAGAGTGGGACACTTCCCAGTACCAGCAAAATGAGATCTTCTATCATCTTTCTAGTTCTTGGTGGGGTGTTAAATCTTATTTTCATCGAATTTAGTAACTGTTCATATCTACAGTGATAGAGCCATACAGATCAATGAAACAGAGAATAATCAGAGATCCACTGATCTATAGAAAAGCAATTCTCCCCCAAATCCCTCCTCTGCTCTTTCTCAGCATAATGTCTAAAGTAATGAGTATTAATAGCATAATAGGATCCTCCCTTAAGGAGAAAATCCAATAGCAAAGATGTATTTAAGGCATGGGGTTTATTACACAGTATAACTAAAATTCGTTAAATAAATAACAATAATTCTGCCTTTCTTAGATTTAAGCAAGTTTCCAGGATTCAAAAGACTAGTTGATAATGAAAGAACACTAAGGGTCTCTTTTTAAAGAATTTTTCAAGTGCAAGGGCTCTGCTGGTCAGTATTAACTTTTACAAAGTTTGCACACATTTGAAACACACACAACCCCTTCATTAAAGAAACAAAGGGTGGCTAGTTAGGAGAAAACTGATATTGATGGGGCAGTACAGTAGGGAAAGAAAACTAGCCAAAGAGGATAATTCCTACAAAGACAACATTAGCTAAATCGATATAGTGCAGGGGTGGAGGGATCTTAGGGGTTTTCATAGGAGAAAGGTTATTAAAAACATATTATGCACTAAAAGTGGAATGCTATTTTCAACAGCCTTTAGGGAGGAGAAGCAGGTGTCCTGGAAATATAAAAACCAGATAATCAGCTAACAGTTAGTTGAGCTTTTATGACATTAAGAACTTTTATGAGATTATTTCATCAAATTATCACAACAAATCTATGGGATACGTTCTATTAATAAAATATCCAATATTATTTATTTTTTAACTTTTTAATTTTTAAATGCTTTCAACGTTGCAGGACAGTTACAAAAATAATATGAACCCTGTACAGAGAACTCCAACATACTCCTACTATCCCTAGATATCCAGAACCACCAATTTTAACATTTGCCACATTTGCCATATCATTCTCAACCTCTATCTCTCTATCATCAATCCATTTTCTCAACACCTGAGTATGGGTTATACACACACACACACACACTCATACACATCATGTTCCTTGAACACTTAACACTTCCATGTGCATTTCCTAAGAATAAAGACATTCACTTATACAAACACCTTATGTGCATTTTCTCCTCCAATTTTTCATATATCTCAATAATGTCCCTTTCAGCCTTTGCTCCTTCCTTGCTATATCCCATCCAGGATCATGTATTGCATTTAATTGCCATTGTCCCTTTAATTGCTCCATCTTTATTTTTTAATTGTAGGAACATAGTCACAACATAAACTTTACCATCTCAACCACTCCCAAGCATACCATTCAATGGGATCAATTACATTCACAATATTGCAGTACTTTTACCATCTTCCGTTACTAAAACTATCCCACCTCCCCAAACAGAAACCCAGACTCATTATGCATTAACTTCCCCATCCCCCTACCCCCTGGCCCTGGCAACCTAGACTCTAATTTCTGTCTCTTTGAACTTGAATATTCTCTAATATTTTCTTTGTAGTTATCATGGGGCTTAAATTAAGCCTTCTAAATCTATAGAACACTTTAATACTAACTTAACCTCAATAGTATACACAAACTATGTTCTCTACCCCACCCTTATGTAGTTATCATCACAAACTACATTTATGTATTATGAGTCCAAAACTACTACGTTATCATTATATTTTAGTCATTTGCCTTTTTAGATTTTGTAAAAAGTAAAAAGTGGAGTTACAAACCAAAAACACAATAGTACTGCCACTTATAGTTACCCATGCTGTTATCCTCACCAGATATTTATTTCTTTATGCAGCTTTGACCAATATTGCCTAGTGTCCTTTCCTTTCAGCTTGCAGATCTCTCTTTAGTATCTCTTGTAGGGCTGGTCTAGTGATGACAAACTCCCTCTGCTTTTATTATTCTGGGAATGTCTCAATCTCTCCCTCATATTTGAAAGACAGTTTGGTCAGCTATAGAATTCTTCATTGGCAATTTTTGTTTTCAGCCATTTAAATGTATCATCCCACTACCTCCTTGCCTCTATGATTTCCAATAAGAAAATGGCAGTCACTCTTATTGAGGCTACCTTGTACATGACATGGTGCTTCTCTCTTGTGGCTTTTAGAATCCTTTTTTTTTTTTCTTTTTCAGAATTCTTTCTTTATCTTTGGCAATCTAGAGTTTGATAATAATATGTCACAGCTTGGGTCTTTCTGTTTTTTCTTGTTTGGAGTTTGATGGCATCTTGAGTATGTGTATTCTTGTTTTTCATTACATTTGATGGTATCCCATATCTCCCATGGGCTCTGTCCCCTTTTCTTCATTCTTTCTTATTTCTACTTCTAAGATTAAATCATTTCAATTGCTTTATCCTCAAATTCTCTGATTCTTTGTTATGCCAGCTCCAATTGGTGGATAATGCCACTAGTGAATTTTTAATTTCTATTACTGTGATTGCCAGTTGTGTTTGTTTCCTTTTCATAATTTCTAACTCTAATGACATCTGTTGTGTTCATCTATGGTTTTCCTTATTTTATTTCCTTCTTTGTCCATGTGTTCCTTTAATTCTTTGAGCACATTTAGGACCATATTTTAAGTCTTCATCTGGTATGTCCTAGGTCTGGTCTTCCTCATCGATGCTTTCTAATGCTTTAATCTTCTCCTTTGTCTGGGCTATCACTTCCTGTTTCTTTTTTGTTTTGCAATTTTTTTTTGGAAATCTAGACATTTTTATATTTTAATATGTTAAATGGAATTTATGCTTTGACAGAGTATTATGACAGAGCTGTTCTTGATTGTCAGTAGCTAAAAAGAAAACGGAAAATGCCCATCTTCCCCAGTCTTTTCCAGATTGACCTGCACAAGTTCCCTCTTTCAGAGGTTATAATACAATAAGTTTAGAGAATGGCTCCAGACGAAAGCATGGGGGCAGCTTTCAACAGTAAATAGGGTGTTTTGTTAGGCCTCATCTGAGCAAAGATGTATGCTATAGAGAAATTAAACATGTAGAAATCCAGAGGGAGAATGTAGAGCCAGAAGGGACAGTTAATCAAACTCCTAAGGTAGAAGCAAATGTTTTGGAAAGGAAATTCTAGATTGAAGGAACAGCTTGAGCAAAGGCTCTAAGATAGGATCATGCCAGACAAGAATGAGGAAAAACAAGGTGGCTAAATTGCTGGACCCAAGAAGTAGATGGTTAGTGTGGTCACAGGAGGCTAGACACATAAATCTTGTTAGACCACAGTGAGCACATTGGTTTCCACTGTGAGGAAAGTGGGGAGACATTGTAGAGTTTTGAACTGAAAAATTACATGACCTGACTCACGTCTGACTGCTGAATTGAGAATAGACTATAGGGGAATAAGGGTAGAAGTCACTGAATGGGACAGGCTGTGGTGGAGAGTAATGAGAGGGACAGTTAAAAACTCAGTTTTGGATATGTTCAGTTAGAGATGCTGATTAGACTTCTGAGTGAAAATGCCAATGAGAGACTTGATAGGACTTTCACAGAGAGATCTAGGTTAAAAATATACATTTTGGAGTTCCTAGAACATAGCTAGAGACAAGGCCAAAGGACCAGCTCTGGTGCATGCCAACATTAAGATCAGGAGCCAGCATACAAAACAGAAGACACAAAGAAGCACAATAAGAAAAATTAAATAAGAGAGCATGATATTCTGCAAGGAAGGTACAGAAAATATTTCAGAGAAGACTTTTTTTTATCACTTAAACTAAACTCTTGGTAAACAGACTTTATATTCACTCATTCCTCATCTGTATCAGATCTCTATTAATGCTAGTGTGACTGGGCTCACTCATGCATTTGCGGTCAGCTGGTAGATAAGCTTGTGGCTGGCTGATCTTGCATGACCTAGCATGGACAGATTCTACTCGGTCTCTCTCATGCCTCAGAGGGCTAGCTCAGGCTTGTTCTCATACCAGAGGCAAAGGCGGGGTGGGGAGGGAGAGAGAGTATGTGTATTGATTAACAGATAGCTAGATGATAGGTAGATAGGTAGGTAGGTAGGTAGGTAGGTAGGTAGGTAGGTAGGTAGATTGATTGATTGACTGATTGATAGATGATAGAGAATAATTGCACAGGCATTTTGAGTCCTAGGTTGGGACTAGAACACTGTTACTTTTGATATTTTGTGCTGGATAATGCAAGATACAAGACCAGTCTACATTCAAGGCATAGGAATATAGACTCTAACTTTTAATTTTATGAACTATTGGAGACACTTTTGAAATCACTCTCAATACTAGTCCTCACCATTCTGGAGGCCAAGTTCTATCTAGAAGGAGGCTTCCCTCAAAATTCCATGCATGATTGTGCTGTCCTCCATTATCAAGACTGCCTTCCCCATCTTCTATCTTTTTAGACTTGTGCCTTCCTTCTAAATGCAGCTCAGCTCCCTTATCCTCTATTCAAACCATTCCTTTTTAATTTTTTTAATTTTTAAATTTTTTATTAAATTGTCTTTTTTAAAGGTGCATAGATAACAAAAAATGTTATGTTAAAAAATATAGGAGGTTCCTACATATTCTACACCCTGCACCCCCACTCCTCCCACATCAACAATCTCTTTCATCATTGTGGGACATTCATTGCATTTGGTGAATACATTTTGGAGCACTGTTGCACCACATGGATTATAGTTTACATTGTAGTTTACACTCTCCCCCAGTACATTCAGTGGGATATGGCAGGATATATAATGTCCAGCATCTGTCCCTGCAATATCATTTAGGACAACTCCAAGTCCTAAATGCCCCCACAGCACATCTCTTCTTCCCTCTCCCTGCCCTCAGCAGCTACCATGGCCACTTTCTCCACATCAATGATACAATTTCTTCCATTACTAGTCACAATAGTTCTATAGTAGAATACCAGTAAGTTCACTCTAACCATATTTTATTCCTCCATCCTTTGGACCCTGGGTTGGTAATGCCCACTCTACCTTTAAATCATGAGGGGGCTTAGACCCCACATGGTTGATGGATGTGATTCTCCTGCTTAGAGTTGTAGGCACTCTCAATTCCCAGGTGTGGTGGTTGACCATCTTCACCTCCCTGTTAGCTGACCTGTGCAAGTCCAACAAATCAGAAAGTAGGAGCTGCAACTCTGCTGAGGTTCAGGGCCCAGTTGGCACATGGCCAGTCCAGAGATCGAAGCTTCCTGGGTATACACCAACCCCAGCACCAACCACAGGTTCAGTAAAAGTGACATAAGAGGCTTGTGTAGAAAGTTCATACCTGAGTCCAACTCCATCACACTCAGAAACACAAATTCCAAAGAAGGGCCCACTGACAAGGCACTGAACTCCAGAACGAACTGCCATGATCGTAGAACCTGTATGTCTCCATAGCCCTCAGAAGCACCAGTACATGGGGTTGTATCTACTTTGGCTGTCTCTGGGATCCTGCTGAGGTGTGCATAAGTGCAACCCCTCTGATGACTTCCTGACTCTTTTCTGAAGACTCTTAGCCATATGTACTCATTTGCCTTTACCATTTCCCCCTTTTATTCAAGGTCTTTTTCTAGTTGCATCACCAGTTAGTGATTGGTAGTAATCCCTCGGTGCCAGGGAGGCTTATCTATGGGAGTCATGTCCCATGGTGGGGGGAAGGTAATGCATTTACATGCTGACTTTGGCTTAGAGAGTGGCCACATTTCAGCAACTTGGAGGATCTCAGGAGCTAACTGTTAGGCACCCTGCAGCTCTAGCCCTACTTCAAATTTCAGGTCCACAGGCTCATAAGCATAGTCATCGGTATTAAGGGCTCATCATTGGAGCATCCTTCTTCACTGGTCTTTGCCCTTGTACTTGGGGGGATTTTTGCTGTTCCATTGGTGAATGTGACAGAGCACCCCTGGCTAGGAGCTCAGCACACCCTCAGTTGTCGTTTGTAACTGTAACTACTTTGAAAATACCCAACGTATATCCAAACATTTTTATGTACCTTATATATATGCCCTGGAGAACTCCCTCCCAATCACGTGTCCCTCATCAATAACACCCCACACCAGTGCTCCTCCCATGGCATAGTTGAACCCCTCTGTGGTCCAAAACTTCTTCAAAAATGAAGCCTAAAATACTGGGCAAATTCAGTTAATAGGAAATTGAATTACTACTGATAGGTTTAAAGATTAGAGATAGAATACATACTAATTTAGAAAAACTAAAATAAAGTAAAAATAAATTTGGGCATTAAAAAATGAAAAAGGGAGGTGGGCATGGCTCAATTGACAGAGCATCCTTCTACCATATGGAGGGTTCAGGGTTTGATTCCCAGGGCCTCCTGACCCATGTGGTAAGCTGGCCCATGTGCAGTACTGCTGCACACAAGGGATGCCATGCCCTTATGCAGGGGCACCCCATGTGCAATGTGTGCACTGTGCAAGGAGAGCTGCTCCATGTGAAAAAAGCACAGCCCGCCCAGGGCATTGCATACACCTGTCATTCCTTAGCACCATCTTTTTCTGCTAGCAATGACAAATACAGTACTTCTGCTTTTTTCTGACACAGCAAGATGATGGAACAAAAAAGAGATGCAGATTCCCAATGCTGCCTGATATTGCAAGCAAATGCAGAAGAACACACAACGAATGGACACAGAAAGCAGACAATGGTGGGCAGGGGGGAATAAATAAAATAAACCTTAAAAAAAGAGAAAAATATCATAAAACTGTTTTTGACATTTTGCTTTTCATCACTGTAATAGGTGTTGCTCTGTATGTACAGTGGCAAGGCAATTTCTTTCATTTCTTCCTCAGTGTCTACATCCTTTCTTTTTTTTTAACTTTTAATTTTGTCTTCAAAAAAATTTTAGATCACAGTAAAGTCAAATATACAATATAGGATTCTCCCATATATCCATATCATCACATCAAACCCTTTTCCCCCTTCCCCAGCAATGATCTTTTTACTTGTTCATGTTATATTTGCTGCAGCTGATGTACAGATATTGACACATAGCTATCAAACATTGTTCCATTTTGGTTTACATTGTGGTTTATATTTTAGACTGTACAATTCTCTAAATTTTCAGTTACCTTATATTTTACATTATGGTTTATATTTTAGCCTATAGACTTTTATACATTTTTGGTGTAATTTAATATGCCCTATATCCATCATTGCATGCTCTTGTGGAACACTTCCATTGTCCCCCAGTTACCCTGCTTCCCTCTATTCTATTACTGTCTCCCTCTCCACTCAGAGCCCACAGCGACAACCAATCTTCACTGCTTGAAGAACTACATTCACAGATACTTACAACAATGCTGAAGGCTTAACATACTAGACTGTCCTCCCCCATTGGGAGCCACCAATTCTCTTTAGAGACACAATTCCCTCTATTTCAAAACATCAGGCCTTCCCAGGATGGAGTTACACCTTCCCACTCATTGTATGGGTCTCCACCCAATGAAATACCACACTATGACAAGAGCAGCACTCACACACTCCCTAGAAACCTGCCCCTGTGCCAGATGCCCCCCAACCCTTAAGCACCCTAAACAGGTAATCCTTCCTTATAATATTTTCTAAAGAGTTTACTCAAAATTATAGTTTCAACCAGATACCCAACAATCTCCCATGTTCAACTGTTCTCCCCAGTCCTCCCCCCAATTCCTTGGGCCATCTGACCCATCCTCCCAACCCTAGCCCCTTCAAGCCTGCAAAGCCCCACCCAAAGGTATCCCTATGCCCCAATCTTATCCCCTCCCTGTACAAATACTTAACTACTGCACTTTATCACAGATTTCACCAATCTAGGCATCAGCTCACAACCTTCCTCTCCCTCCCTCCCCCCCCCCCCCCCATTTCCTGTAAGTCTATTATCCAGTCTCTAGCTCTCTGAGACAGCTTGGCTTGCTTATTTCATATCAGAGAAGTCATGTAGTATTTGTCCTTCAATGCCTGGGTTGCTTCACTCAAAATAAGGTCCTCAAGATTCATCCATGTTATCCCTTGTGTTTGTACTATATTCCTTCTTATAGCTGAATAGTGTTCCGTTGTATGTCTATATCACATTTTGTTTATCCATTCCTCTGTTGTTGGGCATTTGGGTTGATTCCAAGTTTTGGCAATAGTGAATAATGCCACTGTGAATGTTGGTGTGCATATATCTGTTTGTGTCCTTGTTTTCAGTCAAACCATTCTTACCCATACTGATCTCTCTGTCTCTAAATGCCTGCGACCCCTGTCATTGGAGACACATATATGTAATGTGCTTAAGAAGGTGACTGACAAAACCAGCAGTCAATAAATTGTAGCTATCGCCATTATTCTTCTTTAGCACTTTACAGCTCATGTAAAAATGTTCTCTAATTAATTTTAGTCATTAGTCTTGACAGTCTCCCTAACTTGGCTGTAGTCCTCTCAAGAGAAGGGAGATGCCTTACATACACGTGTTCTACTAGAATACAGGTAGAGGCCAGCACAGTGGGTAACATGTAGTGAATGCTCAATAAAATCTGGTTAATTTTTAAGGGTTGACTGAAAGTCGAGGAAATCCTCATAGTTTGGGTAAATGACCACATAGTTAAAATGGCTTCAGCACTACATCAATTCTGGGGGTGCAAAGAAAAATAAGAGTGTTAAAGAGGGCCCTATTATTAGAGAAAGGATCATTCTCTCTAAGGAAATGATTTGAATATTTTCTCACCTTTTCACACCTATTTACTGTTTAACCTTTGGAATTATAGAAATGAAACTGAGGGATCTGGAATCTTGATAAGAGCAGACATCAATCATTTTAAGCAACATGTCATATTTTCAGCAAATAAATTGTCACAACTCTGCCTAGAACTTCAGAAGAGATCTGGCTCTTGTTGGCAATCTTAGAAACTCAAAAGAGAGGGAAAATGCATATTTTCTCAAAATTAAAGTGGGGCTGTGAAAGAAGAAAAACAAACTCACAAGAGTAGGAAAATATTAGCAAGTATATTAAAAATTGCAATATATTCAATATCTGACTAAAATTTTAAACTATAAGGCTCCTATTGGAATCACAGGCTACTTACTTTAGTATCAGTATCACAATTTAGGAGAAAAATATTAGTGGAGTAGTGATCTGGTGGTGGATGGGAAGATGTTAGAGGTCAAATGATGTATTCACTAATCCATATCCATAGATCCAGATAATCTTGCTTTAAGATGTTAAATTCTTCATAAATAAGTTGTCTGTCATGGATTTCAATACACTTTTATAGAAATCAAATCCAATCAAAATGAGAAAGTCTCAAGGGAAATTTCAGATTCTTAACTATTCAATCCAGTAACCACTCCAAAACCTTGTGTTAAGCACATTCTCACAGTTGCAAGTTCATGGCGTTTTAATTTTGTTCTTTGTACAATATAATCTGGAATAAAATTGTGATTTAGAATGGGATAGGAAGATTACATGTATCCGGGTTTTTATTTTTAATATTTCTATAGGTTTTAATTTTCTGTCATAAAGCTTGAACACCTATTTACTCTATAGACACAAAATTGTGTTTACTGTTGCCAAATATGAGCGCTTTTGTCAAAATTTTAGAAGTGCTTAAATTATACGGGGCAGCATCTAGATATTTAGAAGCTACAATAAAAATAATGAGTTATGATAGCTATATATATTTGATGGCTAATCAAGCACACACACCCATTTTACCCACAATTTCAATTCAGGAAGTGTATCTTAATGCCAAGACAGATTGTCTTTCAACAGGCTGAGCTGTTCACCCATCTTCACACTCTTAACTTCTCCAATTCATTCTGCTTGCACTGCCAGATTAATCTCCCTTAATTAATAGGTTCATCAGATAAATTCATTGCTTTAAAACTTCCAATAATTCAATTAGGCCTCAAGAATAGTAAAATCCAAGAATTTTAGGTTGACATTTAAAACCTTTCACTGAATAACCTCAATCCAACTTTTCAATGGTTACCTTCTTATTTACATGAGACCTCCATTACGCCAGCTGGTCTAGTTCTCGTCTGTATATAGATGGCACTTTCTTGCTTATTAGACAATGAACCTTCCATCTCCTGGCCCCACCATCCGCTATAGCCCTGAAATTCCTGCCTTCTCACTACCTGTTTAATTCCAGTGCTATCATCAAAGTTCAGTTCAAATTCCATCTCATAAATAAGATTTTCTCTAGCTAATGGGATAGAAACTGGCAAGTATCTACCCAATATCATTTCTTCTCTTCTTCCTCTTAAACAGAGTTTTTTTTTTCAGAGTGGCACTGTATCCAGCATAAAAAATAAAAGCTTACCTTTTCAACTTCTCTATGATTAAATTCAGGCTTATGAGATGTAAATGCAAGTTACCAGGTAGATCATCCAGGAAGTGTTTTATAAGGAGACAGACTTTGTTGATAGCCATCTTTTGCTTTTTGCCATTTTTCTTCTTCTTGTCATGAATGCAGATGGGATGCCTGGAGATAAAGAAGTCATTTTATGGCAAAATACTACTGGGGAGCAAAGAAAAAAAGATTCTTTTAACTAGGCTCTCAGCCTTCTGCTGATTATGAATGGGACTACTTGAGTTTGGTAGCACAGCCCTCCTTGTGGATCAGAGAGTAGACATTTTTCTTCCCACCTTCAGTTTTTCTGATGCCAGTGAAGAAGCTCCAAGCCTCATGTATTTTATTTTATATCTTATTAGTTCCATTAGATACCAATCTGCTTTTCCTTACAATTGTGAATTTTTAATTTTTTTAAAAGCACTTAGGTAATTCATGTTTATTGTAGGAATTCAGAAGATACGAATAAACAGGCAAATGACATTACCCATAATTTTACAACTCAGAAATAACTACTTTTAAATTTTTGATATAGGCAGCAGACTTGGCCCAGTGTTTAGGGTGTCCACCTACCACACAGGAGGTCCACGGTTCAAACCCCGGGTCTCCTTGGTCCGTGTGGAGCTGGCCCATGTGCAGTGCTAATGCGCGCAAGGAGTGCCCTGCCACGCAGGGGTGTCCCTCACGTAGGGGAGCCCCACGCGCCCCGTAAGGAGAGCCGCCCAGTGTGAAAGAAAGTGCAGCCTGGCCAGGAATGGTTCCACACACATGGAGAGCTGACACAACAAGATGACGCAACAAAAAGAAACACAGATTCCCGTGCCGCTGACAACAACAGAAGCAGACAAAGATGACGCAGCAAATAGACACAGAGAACAAACAACCAGGGTGGGAGGGAGGGGAAATAAATAAATAAAAATAAATAAATCTTTAAAAAAAGTATATGATAAGATTTGAAAAAAATTTTTGATATATATCCTTTCAAAAATTTTTCTATGCATATATATATACATTTAAGCACAGACTTTTTTTTACAATATAGTTTTATAGTATAAACACTTTTTGAACTCTACTTTTTCACCTAATTTATGTGGAACTGTCTCATTGCATATCCTTCAACAGCTCTGAAAATTATCATAGTACTATGATTTACTTAACAAGTCCCATAGTCCTTTTCCCAGACATGATTGTTTCTTCCACTGTTCTAGTATAACAACACTCTGTGAAACCTATTTGTAGCTGAATCTTTGTGAATCTTTTAAATTATTTCCTCAAGATATTTTCATGGAAGAGGAGGATACACTGGCAAGCCTCACAAAGCATATCACAGGTCAAGTTAATTACCTTTTGGAAAGGTGGTGCCAATTAACCTCCTCTTGCCGTGTTTGGAAGTGCCAGTTCCAAACAGCTTTCACAAACATTGGCTATTTATTATTTTTTTATGTCTTTGCTGAATTTTCCATTGCCCTTTTATAAAGATCCTTTTTGATAAAAATTTACATTGTAAAACATTTCAAACATAAGAAAATAAATAAAACATAACAGGATCAATCATAAAGCATCTCCCAGAATGTCTAATTTGTGTTCACAGAGAAACCATAAGATCTTGTTTAATTCCCTCAGTTAACAATAAATATTAACTTGTGCCCACTATAGTTTTGTCTGCTTTTGTTGTTATAGAGTCTATGTTTTGCTTTCATTTGGAAAATATTTTTTCTGGGTACAGACCTATTCCATTCCAAAGTTTTCCATTGTCTTTCGGCGTCTGTAATTTTGTTTATGTTGATGTTTCCCTGCAGAGAATGGGTCTTTATTTTCTGGCTGCCTTTACGATTTCTTTATCTTCCTTCATCAATTTAAATATAATGACTGGTTTTATTTGTATTTATTCTATTTGGGAACCGATGAACTTCATAAATTTGTTGATTTATGTATTTCAGCAGGTTTAGGAAAATCTTGAATATTATCTTTTCAATAATTGGTTCAGCTCCAATTTTTCTCTCTTCTCCTGGGAGTTCTTCTATACACATACTAAACTGTCTGATAGTACCCCACATAATGCTTTGTTCTGTTTAGTATTATCGTCATTTTGCTATATTATTATTATTTCATATTTTTTCACTCTGTGCTTCAGTTTGGATTATTTGTATTGTCCTGTCTTCTCCTTCACTGACCTTTTTTCTGCTGCATACAGTCTGTTATTTTATCCAATATGCTCTTAATTTCAAATATTATGATTTTAAGTTCTAGAGTGTATTTTTTTAGGATTCCATTTTTCTCTGTTGAAATTCTTATATTTTTTTTTAATTTTGACCCTCCTTTGTCTATAATTTTAATATCTCAGCCATTCGCAGGTCTGTTTCTATAGGTTATTTATTCTCTTGTATATGGTTCATAGTTTTAAGTGTCATCATAATCTGGTATTTTTATTTTATGCCAGATAATGGGTATAATGAAACTGTGAGTATTGAAGATAATGTTTTACTCCCCAGAGTAGATATGATCTTTCCTGTGAGAAGCTGATACTTGATGCCAATCAGGAATAGAACTAGGTCAGAACTGGACTGCATTTTTCATTTATTTTAGTTTGCTTTGATTTTCAAATGCCTTTAGAATGAGATCTATGTTGTAAATATTGCACATCTTTCATTCCAGGAGCACCTTGACTGCTAAGTGCTATGAAACTGCAGGTATTTGTCTCTGCCTTTCTAGCTCAGCCCCCAGCCTTTTATTTTAGTTTGCTAAATAATTTCCAACATTCAGGATTTCCAATATTCAGGAAAACTCCTAGAGGGGAAAAGAGTATTTGCAGAAAACTGACTGTGCGTTTGAGGCTTCTCTGGATTCTAATCTGTCATGACCACTCTGCACAGCTGTCTAAAGCTCTGGTGGTGTCTCTTTCTCCTTAAGAATAATCCATCTACTTTGGCCAGCTGAGTTTTCTGCCCATTCCCAGATTTTATCAATTCCCCCCTGGGGGATAAGTGATATCTATTGATCCTTACCTACCAAGGATTTCAGTTCCTTTTGTTTATTTGCATCTACAACCCTCCAAGTCATCCAGCATTTACTAGTAATTTTCAGAGAGCAATGGTCTGCTCCGAACTTCTATATCCTAATGGAAATGCAACTCCTTTCTTCCTTAATTTTAGAAGCCATCAGAAAACATAGTTGTCAAATCAATGCCAGATATTCTGGCTTTTAAGTGTGTTTTTGTTACTAACCTTGGGAGAAACACACTGAATACTGAAGAACATGGTTGTGCTAGCTCTGCTGATGTGCCATTTAGACCTTGTGGTATATAATTACAGGGGTAGAAAAAATATTGGCCTGATGTCATAGCTATTAACAAAGTCTGAATTTTGTTGTGATTATAATTGAAAACTAAGGCAACACAGAGCTATCAATATATTTTAATTGTCTTATGTGTCCTCATTTAAATCTGCATGAACTTAGCTAATGCAAGTCTTAAGATGTTGCATTATTAATGTTCATTATTAGCTTTATGGGTATCAATTCTTTGTTTTTTACTTCATGTGACATTTCAAATAATAAAACTTGCAGTACTTTGTTTACTAATATTCTATAAAACTCCATGGAAGATTATTTCTAGGTGATCCCTCATTTAACTTAGAGTTTTTCAATAGGGTAGCATTCCAAAGTATACTTCACAGAATGCTGATTCCTTTGAGATGATCTATGGATAAGGTTTCCACAGATAAATGCTTCTAGTAATACTACATGCTGAATCCCCTTTTTGAATTCTATCAATGAGCATTACCATGTTAACTGATTTGAAGAGTTTTGCAATAACACTTTTTCTTTGTTTAATTTAGTATTTCTGTACAATCTATTAAGAAAACTATTTTTAAGTAACATATATTAGTATCTTTTGAGTCTGGGGTTCTATGGATTAGATTACACTTTGAAAAATGTTTTTCTAGGAAGGCAACAAAGTAAATAATGTCTACAAAGTCCTTCATCTTAATTAAGGAACAGGCAGTTCCATTATCATATATAGTACAACCTGGAAATTATGTCTTTGACTGCAGAGATTGAGATTAACTCCACAGACTTTATACTATAATACATTATTTTTTAAACATTGCAGTGTTTTTGAGTGTTGTAAAATTTGTGAGTGTGACACAACTACCAGGCTTTATTAGAATAAGAAGTACCGCAATTATCTGATATTATAGATTCCTTGTACATTTTTCCAGTAGATTTTGAGTGGCAAGGTGGTCCTTTATAAAGAAGTATATCAATCTGCATGTTTTTCCATGCACCTGAAATCATCTTAAGGTAATTAAATGTGTGTCTTTCCTATAGTTTTCTTTTTTAAAAAAAAAGATTTATTTTATTTATTTCTCTCCCCTCCCCCCCCCCCATTGTCTGCTCTCTGTGTCCATTTGCTGTGTGTTCTTCTGCATCTGCTTGCATTATCAGGCAGCACTGGAAATCTGAGTCTCTTTCTGTTACATCATCTTGCTGCATCAGCTCTCTGTGTGTGCGGTGCCACTCCTGGGTGGGCTGCGCTTTTTACACATGGGCCAGCTCTCCTTGCAGGGTGCAAACCTTGTACATAGGACACCCCTACGTGGGGGCACCCCTGCGTGCATGGCACTCCTTGCATGGGGCAGCACTGCGCATGGGCCGGCTCACCACATGGGTCAGGAGGCCCTGGGGAACAAACCCTAGACCCTCCATATGGTAGACAGATGCTCTATCAGTTGAGCCACATCCACTTCCCTCCTATAGATTTCATACCCTATTAATAGGCAAGATCTGTTTGTCTGACAATATAATCTTAAGTAGAAGCTGTTGTTTTAAAAATCTGTGAAATTAGAACAGTCTTACTAGCTAAATGTTTTTTGTAGCCATTATAAATATAGCATTTTATCTAGTTAAGAGAATCACTGGTATGTTTCACTGTGGATTCTATACACAAGGATTATCCAAGTCTATGATGTCATCTAGGAAAGTTCCGATTTTCAGAAGCACAATACAAACAATTATCTCACCTGATGGTTGATTCTGTTGGTGAAACTTGAATCTCTGAACACTACTTGATGGTGTTAATTCCTCTGCCTGAAACTCTTCCCCTCTACATTTCTTCTGGTTAAATTCTACTTGTCCTTAGGTTTCATTTGAAATATTTCTTCCTCAGTGAGAACTTAGGTTTTTTTTTTTTCCCTCAGAGAGAATGTATGTGACTTCCTTACCCAAAGCAATTCAAATTAGGTCCTTACATTTGTCCTCTCACAGAATTTATTTTTTCTTAATTATTTGATCATTTTGAGTTTAAAAAAATCTGTTTGTCTCTTCCAGTAAACTGTGAGCTCTAGGAATGCAGAAATTTTGACTCTTTTTGTTTTCCACTACAGTGTACTCACTGCAAAGAACAAACACTTTTGACACATAATAGCCACTCAATAAATACTTGTTGAGTGAAAAAATGAAAGTGTACAGTTATGCATCCCTCAAGTTCATCATCTATTTTAATACTAGTAGAAACATGTCAGAACTGACAGACCTACTTAAGAACATAGAACCATCACATATTATAATATAACCATTATAGATTATAATATCTATAATCAATGATAGATTAACTGTATCTCACAAGAAGCAAGTTTATTATCATAAAATTTTCTACAAAGTAGTAGTTTAAACACACAAAGATTGGTTTTCATGTTAAGTCAAAGGTGACATTCATTTACATACCCAAAATATTTGAGAGGATGTTTGAGGGAATATTTGTCCAGTTTTCTTTTAACAAGTTCCATTCCATGTTATCAGAAATTATGTTAGTTAACAACTCACATGGTGAGATAAAAGACACAATTTGTGTTACTTACTGCTACATCATTATACTGATTGTGACAGTATAATTCATATATTTAGATAAAACTGCGAGGGCCTTTCCCCACAGGAAAGGATTATGCAGATTTTTGCTCAAGGTTACCTTTCTATTTACCTTCTAAGAGTTTATGAGAGTTAAACTGAATGCTGGTAGCTGTTCAATGTAGCATGGATCCAGTGCTACCAGCTCCTGAATCTTGCCTAGAGTGCTGTAAAAATAACGCTAGTAATGAGAAGAAGTGGCAACACTGCCGATTTGTTCTTAAAAAGTAATTGCTGCAGAAGAGTCACTTTCCCCTAATGTTTTCCTTCCTAGTTCTTTCAAATGTCCATGCTGGGAAGTAGCATTTTCTTAATTGGTGTTGAAGATTGGAGAGGTATTCAGATAAAGTCATATCCATCGCACCACTTGCAGAAATGCTGAAAATGATATTAGAAAGTTGGAATAGGAGTTCTCCAGCCACTTTGCTTCTCTTTTCTCCCTTAAATGGAATATATTGGATAGAAATATTCAATGTTGGGAAGAATTTAGCCCAAATACAAGAGTTTTTTTCTTGTCTGACAAAAAGGAATATCATGAGAAGGGAAAAATTAAAAGTACTGTATTTGTCATTGCCAGCAGAAAAAGATGGTGCTAAGGAATGGCAGGTGGACATTCTGAGCCTTCTATCTTCTTTCTTCTTTTTCTATCCTCCACCCAAATGCTCCGTCCTTCTCATAACCATGGTCTGTAAATAGGAAAAGCTATCGGCTGCCCTACACATCTAAAAACTACCTTCAAGATAAAATGCCTTAAACAATTTTTGTTTTTTATTTTTATTTTTTCGTGTACTATGTGTAGAGAGGCAAAGATAAAATGCAAAGTAAGCTTTTTCCTGAATGGCTTGGTTCTGCTGAGCTTGAATTGACATAAATTGATTCATGCGAGATAAATTTAAAGGGCTAGACTAATTAGCTAATCATACAAAATTTACAGTTGGAAGTTATCTAATCAAATGTTTTTATTTTACAGATGAGGATTATGTCCTTGGCTCTACCCTGGGAACAGCAATAAGCGCTTTTGACTGCTTTAGAGACAACTCAAATGGCTGCCTATTACCTCCTGCATTAAATGCAAATGAATATTAGTGCTAGATAGAGATTTAATTAGGAGCCAGAAGTGTTTCTAAAGTGACTTCTCAAACATTGGCAGGCTTATTTCAGAGGCTACAGTTCTTACTTCCTGAGTTGACGTTTTCTGGGGATTATTTTACCTGTGGGCACCAAATTTGCATTTGGCATCAAAGATGGATTGTATTTAAAAATGTATTTAGATGATGGGCAGGTCTCATCCCAAAAAAACAGGGAGTATTTGCAGCTGTGGACAGGATAATACCTTCCATCTTCCCTGTGGTATCTGGGTCCCATCTCAGCCTGGAACAGTCAGAACAAACATTGACCATGGTCCCTTGGGATGGGGGGATGAACAATCGTGGGGGTGGGCAGTAGCCCCAGACCAGAGTGTATTAAGTTATATTGTGGATGTTACCTTGTGTTGGTGAAAGAACCTGTAACATTGAAATAAAATTATGTTTGCCAGGGTTTCGGGGGGTATGTGAAGATGAATGGGTGAAACAGGGCATATTTGGGACCATGAGATTCTTCTGTATAATACAGCAATGGCAGACATATGACATTATGAATTTGTCACAACCTATAGAAATGTACAGTGCCAAGTGTATACCATGATGTAAACTACAGACTTTGGTTAGTAGCAATATTTCAGTTTTGGCTCATCAATTGTAACAAATGTACCACACCAATCTAAGATGTCAATAATAGGGTAACAAGCTGTGTGTGTGGGTGTAGGAGGAAGGGGGCTTATATGCTAAAACTTCTCTAAAAATAAAGTTAAAAAAGAAAAAAAATGCATATAGAACATCCTTATAAATAATTCCTCACTTTGTGGCTCCCTCAAACATTAAAATATTTTCATTAATTCTTCTTCATTTTGAATAATAGGATGGTTCTCTTGAAAATAAGAGATAGAAGGGAGATAAGAGAGTAGAAGGGAGGAAAAATGATGAATTGAAAAAGAGTTCCATAAACATTTATTTAATATGTATATTGTATAAAGCATGTTAGTGTGTGCTTTTGCATGTATCTCATTCAGTTCTTTCAACAACTCTGTGATGGAGGTAATACCATTCCATTTTGCAGATGAAATAAACTGAGACTAAGTGATGAATAATGAAATGAAACAACATAATGAAGTAATGTACCAATGACCACATGGATGGTAAATCCAGGTCTGTGTGATTTCACCTTTCTTTGTATTATATCATCTTTGAAGGTTGGACTGTGCTGAGTAGTAGTGATGTGAAAATAGATCATGTTAATGACAGAAATAAAAAGGAAGCATCCTGAGTAACTGCCTTCAAAGGGTAGAGATGGTAGGTAGAGCAAAACAGCAGAGACCGGACAGCCTGGCCAATATGCAGGTTCTCTCTGTTTACTTGCATGGAAATTGCACCTTCCAGTTGGAGATATGATTCTGTTTCTTACTTTGTGTGTGTGTATAATGTATGTGTGTATGCAGCTGGAGTTTGAGAGTTAATATCAACATCTAAAGAGTTCACATATAGCTCTGGGAGAGGAGCTGATCCTCTGTGAATTAGTCCTCAAATAAAATCTATCTCTGCAGTAGCTGCATATTACACAACCTTACAGCATCACCAGAAATACACAGTAGGCTGTTCTCTCTCCCCAGGAAAAATACAGCCATCAAATGTGTTGGCTTCTGAATAACTATTTAGAATCATAGACTCCCATCTAAAATCTAGTGGACATGTTTAGTTAGTATTGCACTAGTTAAGTATAATATTAGAATTATGTTTGAGTTTTAGAGAAAAATCCAAAATAATACCAGCTATACAAGATACTTTTTTTTTGCCTCTAACATCTAAAAAGATTATATGGTCTTCTGTTTCTGGCTAAATGAAATACCAGGGACCAGGTTTACCCTCCCACCTGAATCAACAAAAAATTCAGGCATGATGTATGAAACAATGTTTTTCAGACTTTGACATCCGTCAATGCCTAGACAGTAGTCCCCAAGCGAGGGGAAATGAACACAAGGAGCCCTATTACTACGTCATTTTACTGCCTAGAGAGAGTTTCCAGGTTGCATCACATCAAGGAGGAACCCAGGGGGAGCTCAATAGCATTGAGTTGAGATTCCAGGGAGTTCAAGTTGTGAGATTTCATAGAGCCAAGGATCAGGAAGGGGAGAGGTACATAGAGGGAGAGTCCCAGAGAACTGCAGAGGGTCCCCTCACTTCATCAGCTGAGGGTTGCTCAGGTCATGTGGATGAGAAAACTACCCAAGGCTGAAGAAAGAACCACCTGAAAGGAGCAGAGGGAATAATCTCCAGAACTCACTCAGGGCCTGGAAGGTTGTGTGGTCTCACCAGCCAAAAAGGAGTCCATGGGATATTAAGAAAAGTTCTCAGAAGAGCATTATCTCCATACTCTGACAAAATTAGTCCTAAACCATAGGCTGCTCTGGTCCCACCTCACAAATATTAAAAGCAAGCCTCAAAATGTTCAACCTGTTTTGAAGTAACTAAATGTCATCCCAGGAAAAAAGCTCAAATATATTTACATAATACAAAACTATCCAGCACTTTAAAGTAAAATTCACAATGTCTGGCATTTAATAAAATTTACCAGGCATGCAAAGAAGCAGGAAAAAATGACCTGTAATTGAAGGGGAAAGTCAATCAATAGAAACAGATCCAGAATTTAAATAGACGATAGAATAGCAGATAAGAACATTCAAACAGTTATCATAACTGTATTTCATATATTCCATAATTTCAAGAAAGTAGAAGAACACTTGAGCATGCTAAGGAGAGACATGCAACATATAAAAAGACCTAAATCAAACTTCTAGAGATAAAATATACAATATCCTGGATGAAAAAAGATACTGGATGGGATTAACAGCAGGTTTTGTACTGTAGAAGACAGGATTAATGGACATGACATGACAATGGAAATTATTTTAAGAGATGGAAAAAACAAAAAAGATGAACATAGCTTCAGTGAGCTATGTTATAATTTCAAGTAGCCTAAAATATGTTATTGGTATCCCTTGATCTGAGTTTTTTCTGAATTAAATTTTCTACTGCAAGGAATAATTTAGGCTCTTTATGTAAATTAAGTTACAGAAAAATAAAGTAATGTTATTGGAGGTAAAATTGTGGATATTGATCCAGGGCTTATATTTTATTCAAGACAGAAACTCCAAGCCTCCTTTTATTATTTATTTCTGCCACGCATAGCTTTCATCCTCCAAAGTCACCTCAAGGTCTAAGATACCTGTTGGAATGCCAGCCTTTGTATCCACATTCCAACAATTAAACAACTTCCTCAAAGCTACACATATATTTATACCCAGCTGTTCAGAACCTAGTCAAATGTCTCTAGTTACAAGAGATGCTTAGAAATGCAACATTTATTTTGCATGGTAGTGTATCTAGCTAAAAATTAAGGGTTTTGTTACAGTGGATTAAATGGGAAATGGACATTGAAAGAACAAAAACAATCTCACACTGGGAATGGAAGTTTTGGGGGTAAGCAAAATATCAGGCAAAATCTAGCATATATCAAGATTCATGTGGATAAATGGATAATAAAGTTAAGAGGGGGACTTTTGTAGAAAAGCATATGGAAATAAAAGCAAAATGTTCAGATCATAGACTATGACCCAAGAATTAGAATCTTCACAAAAGCAAGAAATAGCATTTCATAGTAAATACCAGGAATCATTTATTAGATACCTGTATAGATTTTAAAAGAGAGTAAAGATAAAAATACAAATAATCCCTTCCCACATGAAATGTATTATTTGATTTTGTTGTAATAATTAAAGTAGTTATAGGCACTGCAACAAAACTGAAAATGTATAATGGCTCAAACACAATAGAAGGTTATTTCTAGCTCTCATAAAGTCTAAAATGCAGCCCTACACAAAAGTCCAGCTTGCTTCCATGAGGTGATTCGGGGATCCAGGTTTCTTCTGTCTTGTGTCTCCTCCATCTTCAACAGTTGACTTCCAAAGTCTCCAGCTCATTTCCAGCAAGCTGGCTGAAGGTGAGAGAGGATGGAGAGTTGGATGTAGGCGTGTTGTCTGGTTCAGGCTTAGAAGCAATGCATATCACCTTTACTTATATCCCTTTAACTAGGGGTAGCAATTGAAATTTAGCCATGTCCTGGAAAAAGAGGAAATGGATTTGGTGAGTAGATAATCAATCTCTGACAGAGTCCCCCTTTTTTGTCTCCAATACTTCTTTTGCTCTTTCTCCTTGGGAAGCAGCCATTCCCTCCCCAAGCGAGACAACCTAAAGTCTCATCCATTGACTGCACTAAGCTGAAAATTCAAGATCCCTGGGTCATGAAGAGTCCTTTCCTTCAAGGTCAAATATGACTTCAAGTTTTCGTGACCTACCAGCTAAATAGACAACTCTAAGTCTCACCCACACACCCAATCTACAACAGTGGAAAAGGAATGGGGTAAACTCAATATAAAGTCCCATTCCGAAAAGGGAAGAAGGGAGAGACAGAAGTTGTTGGTTAATAGCAGTCCTGACATCTTGCTGGCAGGCATGGGGAAAGCCCCTTACCCTTGCAGGGAAAGCCCCTTACCCTTAACTGAAAAGTCCTTGATTAGAGCCTGATGCTGCTCTTGGCAGGCATTTTCCTCTTTGGCTTCTGCCTTTGCTCTCTGGAAGGTTCTTCCTTGTCCATTTATCCTCCATGCCTACATCAGAAGTTGCTAGTCGGGAGAATGTCTTCTTTGGGGGCTTCCCAGCTCTCACACCCTGATTTTGGGAGCTGTCCAGTTTTCCCAGTATAGACTGGTATGGTTTGGAGTCTGATACACCAGCCCAGGATTGCCTATTTCTCAACTTTTTTGTTTGTTTTATGAGAGTAACAGACATACATTATTATTAGATTAGTTTTAAGCATCTTCTATTTTGGGCGTCTCAGTTATAAGCAGCCAAACTTAATCTTAGTTGAATTAATAGTGTTTTTGTTTAAAAGTCTGTTTTGTTTCATTAATTGAAATATTCCAGCTTTTGATGTTGCTATAGTATGCCTGATGTAAATTGATCCATTCTTTTTATAATGCATAAGTATGGCTTTTATAAATAGCATATAGCTGGCTATTTAAAGATCTTTGTCAATCTCTGTCCTTTAATTGATGTTTAGGTATTCACATTTATTGTGATTACAGATGTATTTGGATTTTTTTCTACCATCTTATCTACTGCATTCTATTTACACTAATTTTTCTACATATTTACTTCTTGCTTGTCTGCTTTCCCTTGCTAATTTGAACAGGGCTAGTTGGTGAACAGTACTGTTCTGTGATCGAGCTGAAAACTGTTCCACTATGACTTCTATCAAAGGTCTTAGGACCTGTCTGCAGAGTGACAATGAGGGGTGTGTCTTCTCCCTCTTCTCTTTGAGACATCTACTAACTCCTCTCCTTGTGTAATGTCCCCCACTCTGCCTTGCCTCATATCCTCCAGCTCCACCTTTAACGCCATCTATCACTGCTGTAGCCATATACACATAGGTGTAATCTAGTATCACCTCACCTCATCCGACCTGCACAGCTTGCATCCTGTCCCAAGGTTTCTGTGATGTCAGGGGTGAGTTCACATGCACAGCCTGGAAGCACAAGGAACTTTAAAGCTCATGGAGCAACCTTCAGCCAGAGGGAAGTGGGAGGACATCATAAATGCTCCATTTCCGTTCCTCCAGGGAAATTCTGGGCACATTCCACTACATGGCTCTTCATAAGAGTCCAGTGTCAGTAAACCCCAGTTGCTCAGAGCAACAAAAGGTCTTATATATGCTTTCCGTGCTTTCCTGTTTCACTCTCCCAAGGTCTCCATTCCTATGCACAGAACAAGGAATAATTTCTAAAAAAAAAAAAGAAAGAAAGAAAACTACCTGTTGATAGGCCTTTGATTTAGGCTCTGCTTACAGGGGCAAACCCAAGCTAAAATAATATTCCTTTCATGAAATAATGTTCAAACTTTGACCTTTCATATTGCCCTAGTCTAGTCATACTGCATTTTAACAGTAGAGCTCGGTGACTCAGAATTGAATATAATAGTCTAGGTTTTGTCTCACCAGGAACACACAATAGGATGGGACTTTGTTTCCCACAATTTGGACAACATTTCCACTACTTTGTCATCTCTTAAATTTTACCTTCGTTAATATTCCCAAGTGTTTTTCACGGCAAAATAAAATCTACCTTATTGTGCACATTATAAAATAAGCCTTTTATTTTAGAATAGTTCTATCTGTTCAAGGATAGAACAGATTTCTTATGATAGTCTGGTACATTAGTCACAATCAATGAATCAGTATTGAAACATTATTATGAATTCAAGGCTATACATATTCAATTTTCTTTCCTTTATACCTAGGTCCTTTTTCTATCCTAGAAGTCTACCCAGGATATCACATATCTCCTTCGGCAGCTCTTGACTGTGAGAGTTTCTCAGACTTCCCTTGTTTTTTATGAACTTCACAATTTTGAGAAGTATTGCTCAGACATTTTGCAGACTGTCCCTCCACTGGAACTTTTCTGATGTTTTTCTCATGATGAGACTGGAGGTGTCTTTTGGGAGGCAGAGCACAAAGATAAAGTACCATATTTTTCACATGATATCTAGGGCAATACTATCGACTTGACTTACACTGTTGATGTTGACCTTGACCAGCTGGCTAAGGTCATTTTGCCAGGTTTCTCTACGATCAGGTACTTCATTTCCCCCTTTCTTTGTTGCAGTCTCTGGAAGGAAGTCCCATGCACAGTCCACACTTAAGCAGTGAGGAGTTATGTGCCACCTCCTTGAGGGTAGAGTATTAAAACTTATTTGGAAGTCTGCATCAGGAACTTGGCTCTTTTTCTTCATTATTTATTTATTCATTTACTTATATCAGTATAGGCTTTTGGATATTTATTTTATACTTTGGGTTATAATCCAATGTTATTTTGTTGTTCAAATTTTTCCATCACTGGCCTTGCAGAGCTCTTTCAGTTTGCTCCTGTGATGGAACCCCATCGCTGTGTGCCCTTTTTTTTGTTTCATGTTTTTGTTTTTGAGCACTTTCTTATTTTCTGGCACCACATCAACTACTTTTTAATGCTAAATGTAGGTCTCTGCATTCACTCCTCCTAAGCTCTGTTCCCTTGGCTTTCATTCTTAACTATAATGTACAGAAATAATTTGGCTCTTTCTTCTTTCCATTCTCATTTTAATTATTTCTCCAAATTTTGGTTCATCAGCAAATTTGATGTCTTCTGTGTGTTCATCCAAATAGTCTACACATGACAAGATTAAGGTCAGAGTCCTGTGGCATCCTACTAAATAACTCTTTTATTTTCCCCAGGCTGATATTGGAGCCTTAATTAAAACTCTTTTGGTGCCTTGAACATTCAGATGGAAATGGACTTAATAATACTATCTTCTAGTTCACATTTCATTCTCTTATCCACAAGAACAAACTTTTTTTAAAAGGAAGTATAATGGGAGAGCTTTACAAGGAGAATAATAATTACAAGGTGGTTCACTGCTTAGAAGTGAGAGGAGAAGGGAGGTCAGTGGGAGGAGGGGCTCTGGAATTTTATCTTTCCAAGGAAGGAAACAGTTATCAGGTTTGGAAGGCAAAAATAAGGAATGAAAAATGAATGAGTTACCTCCAAGTCTCCACAGAGACCCTGCGACATAGAACCAGAGGAGAATTAACACAAAAACGTTTCAGGCCAAATTAGTTTCCTTGATGGTAAGGAGGGGAAAGAGAAGAAAAGAGCCATGCTAAGAAGCAATGGATAACAAGAAACCAACCAGAGCAGAGAGAAGCACACATGCGTAGTTTAAAAATCGAGGACTATTTCAAGCCCTTAGCATCAAACACCTCCAGGGACTTCAATTGCCACTCCCAATTACTATGCTGCCTGCTTTCTCTTTTTTTTTGTAATAATGAACTTTATTTGTAGAGAAGTTTTATATGTACAGAAAAATCACACCAAAAGTATAAGGAATTTGCATATAATTCACCCCAACACATATACACACAATTTCCCCTCTTATTAACATCTTACATTAGTGTGGGGCATTTGGTACAATTGATGAACCAATATTAAAGCATTGCTGCTAACCAAAGTCTATAATTCACATTATGGTTTACACTTTGTGCAGTCCAGTTTATAGGCTTTGACAAATATATAATGTCATGTGTCCACCAACAATTTCACTGCCCGAAAAATGCCCTGTGGCCCACCAATCCTCCCTTCCTCTCCCTTCTGAACCCCTGGAAACCACTGAAACAATGACGATGGACAGGTCCATCCCCCAAAAACAAGGAGTAGCGACAACAGCAAGCAAAACAATTCCTTCCAACTGGCCCATAATATCTAAGTCCCCAATCAGCCTGAAGCAGTCAGAGCAGACATCCTTCCAAATCCCTCAAGATTGCGGAATGAACAATAGTAAGGGGGTTTTGTAACCACAGACCAAAGTAGATGTATTGCTACCTGCTTTCTAAACCAGCCACTGCATGGAGAGAAGACAGGACCTAAAAGGAGACCCAAACTCCTGGCTGAGGGAGCCTAGCAAAAACATTCTTCCAAAAAAAAATGGGTGTGGGGGGGAGGAGTGCAAGGACTTCCGAATTTTGAAAAGTGATTTGCAGAGTAAAGTCAGCAAATCCAGTCTGTGGTCTTGAGTCATTCCCCCAGAATAATTTCTTAGAATAAATGTTCAAGTTTGACCACTTTTCAAGTCTATTCATTCAGTATGTCTGGAGATAATAGCTACCATCCAGTGAATGACTGCACCTGCAAGCTCTTTAGGTTTTCCCTGATTCCCTTGACACTCCTGCGGGGCAGGTGTCCTTCTTCCCCTTCACAGCGATGGAGCCGACTGTTGGCTTGAGTAGCCTGTGCCTGATGGTAAGGGACAGCAGTGGGAGGCAAGCCCCTGCTCTGAGCCACCACACGGCACAGGCCCTGCACACCCCAGCCACTCTGGCTATCTCGAAGATATGGAAGGTTGCTAACAAAGGATAGGAGGCTTTGTATCAGAAATTGAGGTGCTGACCCCTCTGAACACAGGGTATATAGTACATTGTGTCACGTCCCCCAAAGACCTTCTGAGCCCCGGGTCCTCAGAGTGTGAACCGCCGTGCAAATAGGGTCCTTGAATATCCTATTAAGATGAGGCCAAACTGCAGCAGGGTGGCCTGACTCCAACACGACGAGTCCTGACAAGCAGAGGTAAATCAGACCTGGTAGCAGAAGCCCCAGGAAATAGAAAGAGACAGATTGCAACGTGAGGGCGGCCGAGACTGACGGCTGTAAGCCACGGCCACCTGCTACAGGCCTCGGACTTCGAGCCTCTCCAGCAGAGAGACAATCAATCCCTGTCCTTTAAGCCAGCCAGGCCGTGGTTTTTGATCACAGCAGCCCTGGCACACGAAGACACGGGGCAAAGTGAAAATGAGATGCCGAGCCTTATAAACTCAGCGCTTCACTTGAGATTACTTAAGTTCTGGACAGTGGCTCGTGGATGCTGTCGCAGCACGTGGGCTTCGTTCTGTCGCACTCGCTCAGGTCGCTGAGAACTTGCGGATGCCAGACCTGGGTAAACACGTTGTTGACAAACAGAGTCTTTCACCTGACCTCCCCAAATAAAATCTAGTGCTAGACCTTCAATCGAAAGAAGGGACTTAGGAGATTGATGCTAACCCATAGAAGCTGAGGTTTTTAAATTAACTTTTTCTCTATTTTTTGCCAAAGGCAAGGAGCATTTATTTGAATCCTGTAGCAGGACTGAAAATCCCAAATTCATTCACAGGGCAGCATTTTCACTTCCCCTTTGCCCCTGACTCCTCCTTAAGCTACACTTATATCCTCAAGGGCTGGGTGATATTTCAATCTTTCATCAATAATAAATTGATTTAGAGTTATTTTTTTTTAAAAACCCAACAATAGTCAACATATAAAATCTGATCTTGTGCCCTCTAAAATTCCTTAGGAAAGATTTTGTGTGCCCTTATTCCTCGCACCTTCCAGAGACTATTTACCTGACCAGTAACACTTGGAGGTCATGGCTGATTAACATTCTGGGAGCAACATTGAGGAAACCGCTATTCCTGAAAATTTTCATTAGCACATTCTTCTTAGAAGATAGCATTCTTCAGTCTGAAGTCTGATTATTCTCCAGTCTGAGCAGTCTCCTGGCATGGGGCCACTGTAAACTGGAACGCCTTTTATTTTCTCAACCTCAGTTAAAGTTGAGGGGTTTAATTGTTATTGCTTGGCTTAGAGCATGACTGTGTTTATTGACATTTGGTGCAAGCTGTGCATCGTGCCACTCATGCTTCCAAGGTGGTCATCGCAGGGAAGTTTGTTTTCATCTATGCTAAGCTGTTAGATCGGTGCTCGTGAATTCCAGGCATGACATCACTGCTCACCTTGCAAAGCAAGAACAGGAAGGTATGTAGAGGAGACAGGAGGGATCTGGGAACCTTTTGGTAGGAGCTAAACCAGACTCTCAAAGTGTGAGAGCAGGTTGCAATGGTCTGTTGAGTCACTTTAATTCCACGTGTGCCCCAGAGTATAAATACCACTTAGAAATAGAGAGAAAAGAGATTTGACCATTGAAATCCCCAGCTCAAGGAATGGCCAATCCATGAATGGAATACTCAGTACTCCCTCTCTTATCCCTGGGCAGATACAATCTCTTCTTCCTGGATGAGGGGTTTCAGTGATTGGTTCTGTAAAGGCAGCAGCACAGCGGGTGCCCTTTTGACTAACTCGTCCCCATCTTCACAGAACCAACCGGAAGTCATTACAGCACCCTCAGTGGCTCCTGGCATCCGTGCTGGACCAGTGCGCGGGGCGTCTGCAGCTCTGCCCCTTATCACCATGTTCAATACAGAGGCTCATGCCCCCCACATCAGATTCAGCCATGTGTTGTCCAAACTTAAAGGATTCATAGCCACCTTCTAGAATCAAGCCATACTTGGTTTATTTCTCTTCTACTCTTTCAACCTCTGAAACTCATACTAGTCCCCCTTTTAAAATTCACCCCATTGGTCCATAGCCCTAGGAGGCTAATGTCCCTCCTTTGCCAGTGCCTTCATCAGAACTCTCTTCTACTCAACATTAGGCCCAACTGCAATCTCTGAGATATTTGACTGTTGGGAAGAAATCTAAGATTTTTTTCAGCCACTTATAAAAGAATTGGGAGTCTTGCTCCAGGGGGAGAGGAGTGGCTGAATGAGGAGCAGTGCTGGACTTCTCAAGTGAGGGGCTCAGGGCAGGGTCTCCTTGCCCTGATTGCAAGGCTGTATAGCTAGGAAGGAAGTTTGTATCTCATCCAGAACTTAGGAGGAAAAAATAGCCCTCTGCTGAATTCCTCATTAGCTATGATATATTTAACCAGGATTTACATAAAACTACTCTGGTAGCTCTTCCAGCATCCCTGGATGTATTTTTGGTCTGAGCTAGGTAATTAACATGAGCATAAACATTTTTGTCTGCTTTCCTAAACTCTTACAAGTAGGAAGGAAGGTTTGATTTCCCTTTATCTCTAAGTCAGGACTTCGGGAGTTGCACGGGTTGTGAAATCATGTTTAGCAGGTGTCACGTAAGAGCCTGACCTCCAGTAGTTACTACCAACAGCTGCATGTGTTCAGAAATGGGATTTGGCAAGGGGGTGAAGCAAACAATAGGATAGCATTTGAGGTAATAAAGCAATAGATGCCATGGCTTGGCTTTCTGGAACATTTTTCCATTAGGAAAATTAGACATTTCCCAATTAGAAGAAAGTATAACTACACACATCAAGTCAGGTTTAGTTAGCTTCCAGGAACATGAAGATGGATGGCTGATACAAAAGCATAAGTTCATGTTTATGAATAATATTTATTTTTATGGCCATTATATAGCCCTAAATTGCTGTTTGGACATTTGTCGCCTCCATGAAACAAAGCCAGTCATATTTTTAAGACACATTTTCAAGGTGTAGTCCTATTTTCATTTTTTAACATTTATTTTGCAAGGATTCACTGGAAGTTACAAAAATGCTATACCATGGACACTTGCCTGATTTTTCCCAGGAACAACAACTTATATAACTATAGTACAATATTAAAACCTGGTAACTGACATTGACACAATTCACATACCTTATTGAAACCACACCAGCTTTATGTGCAATCCTTTGCAAGTGTGTGTATGTGTGTCATTCTCGTCATTCTATCCAATTTTATTATATGTGTAGATTCATGTAACCACTACCATAATCAAGATAGGGATCTGATGTATCTCCACAAAAGATCTCCCTTGAGTTGTCTCCTTATAGCCACACCCACTCTCCTTCCCCAACTCCTGCCCTACCACTAACCTCTATCCATCACTAATTTGGTCTCAATCTGCATAATGTTGTCATTTTGAGAATGTTACATAAATAGAATCATGCAGTGTGTGCCCTTTTGCAATTGACTTTTTTCACTTCCCTTTATCCCCTTGAGATCTACCCAAGTTGTTGTAAAATAATTTGTTACTTTTTATTGCTATTGTCCTATGGTATGAACATACCACAATTTAACTGTTCATCCACTGAAGGACACAATGGTAGTTTCCAGTTTTTGGCTATTAGGAATAAAGCTGTTATATACATTTGCATGTAAGTCTTTGTGTGGATATACATTTTCACTAAGATAAATGTCCAGGAGTATGACTGGTTCTTTTGGTATATGCCTGTTTAATTTTTAAAGAAACTGTCAAACTATTTTCCAGAACGGCTCTCCAATTTTACATTCCCATCAACAATATGTAGAGAACCACTTTCTTCACAACCTGGCCAGCACTTGTACTGTCACTAGTTTTCATTCTAGCTACTCTAATAGGTATGTAGTCATTCTCACTTTTGAGAAACATAAAATGTCACTTGGGCTCCTGTCTTCAAAAAAAGGTGCACGAAAGTAAAGCAACTGAAAGTTAACTCTAAGAACAATCTGAGCCCACTGGAAAGGTCCATGCACTGGTTTCCATGCATTTGACAACTTATATAAATTCTGTGGGAAAGTCCAGAATGATATAGACATTCAAAATGCAGTGAATGAATTTTTATTAGGCTGATTTGTCTCCTTAATAGAACAATGTCTTCCCTGGTGTAACCAGAAAAGTTGCCAATTCCTAGATTGTTTCCAGAGGCTGTATAAAATTCACTATACTCTCTTTTTACATTGATATTTACTTATTGGATGTGTTACTATTTCATAAATCAAAAAATCCTTTCTATATTTCTCTGCTGGACTATACTGAAATGAAAAAAGGGCATGTCTATTCCCTATGGAGACCAAATTATGCAGGCTACACCCCTAGGCTTCCAGGTAATATAGATGACACGTCATTCCTTCACTTCCTGGTCAGGAGTGGGGTGTATGCCTTAGCCCAATGGAGCTGAATGGCTCAGCAACCCTGGTTGTCTAGCATTAGAGTGAGAAGCATTCTGGGAAGATGGAGGATTAGAGAGGCGGAGAGAGCACTTCTCTCCCAGGAAAAATAGCTGGAGAACAGGCAGAACAGTCTGCTGGAACTCAAGACACCAGGACATGGCAACATACCACCCAGAAGAACGAAGGGCAAAGGAAAGGAGTCTCAGTCCACTGAAAAATCCTGTGAGCAGAGCCGCAAAAGCAGCAGTGGGTGCCCATCCCCACACTTGGCAGTCTGAAGACTGCAGCAGCTATGGACTGCAGTGGCTGTGGACTGAGGGCAATTGCAGGCTCCTCCTCCCCAAGAAAGGACAGGTTACAGCAAATTCAGATTTTGGCCGGTGAACTCGGTCTGTTGCATTGGAGGGGTTGCACACTTCCAGGGCAGGTGGGGCTGAGCACTGAGAGCCTGCAGGGGGCTGAAGATAATTTGCCTTCTCAAACACCCTTCCTACTGCCCTAGGCTGGTTGCTGAAGAGGCAGAGGAAGGGAGGGTGTGGCAAGCCAAGGGTGGAGAACAGCCTCTGAGAAAGATTGTGAGTGAGGCTTGTCCAGCCCTGAGAACATTGCTTCTTCACTGCCCAGCCTCCTGAGGAGTCACACTGAATGCATTCCACGCCAGCACCTGGGGTCTGAGTGAGAGGTCTGTCAAAGAGTGCCATCTGCTGGCCAGACCAGAAAAGTACACAAAAAAGAAAAATAATAAATAAAAATAGGCAAGCAGATACCTTTACTGCCTGCCTCTTCAAGGCCCTTGGAATTTGGCCTGCACCCCATTACTGGGTCCTTAGCCCTGGTTGAGCAATTAATTAAACAGGGACAACTTGTTGTTGTAGGTAGAACAAGTTGAACCAAAAGTCAAAGAACAGTGGTAGCACACAGGTACTTAACATTAAAGCCCTAGGCAAGAGAGAGAAACTGAACATCAGAGTAAACTCAGCATCAGAGTCAGATTCTTAGACATCAGCAATAAATTATAAGGCATACAATGAAAAAGGAAGATATGACTCCAGAACAGGAACAAATCAAAACTCCAGATGAGACACAGAACTTGAAACAGCTAATCAATGCAGTTCATACAAATCTCCTAAGTCAAAACATGGAGTTGAAGGACAGTATGGCTAAATAAATAACAGACATTAAGAAGACCATGAGTAAACACAAAGAAAATTTTGAAGTCTTGGATAGAAAAAATAATAGAGTTTATGGGAATAAAAGACACAATAAATGAGATGAAAAATACAATAGAGGCACACAACAGCAGATTTGAAATCTGTTGGAAGAAAGAATCAGTGACATAGAGAAAAGGACAACTGAAATTGAAGGGAAGGAAGAACAAAGAGAAAAGAATGGAAAAAAATTGAGCAGGGGCTCTGGGATTGAATGATAGTATGAGGTGTACCAATATATGTGTTAAGAGATTTCCAGAGGGAGACAGAGAATGGAAAAGGGCAGAAAGAGTATTTGAGGAAATAATGGCCAAAAATTTCCCAACTCTCATGAAAGACATGAATATACATGTCCAGGAAGTACAGCATACTCCAATTAGAATAAATCCAAATAGACCTACTCCAAAGTACATAATATGCAGAATGGCAAATGCCAGAGATAAAGAGAAAATTCTGAAAGCAGCAAGGGAAAGACAAAACATCACATACAATGGACATCCAGTAAGACTTAGTGCAATTTTTCTTCAGAAATCATGGAGGCCAGAAGGCTGTGGTATGATATAATTACAGAACTGAAAGAGAAAAACTGCTGGCCAAGAATTTTTTATCCAGTACAACTGTCCTTCATATATGACAGTGAGCTTAAAGTATTCACAGATAAATAAAAACTAAGAGGGTTTGTAAACAAGAATCCAGCTTTGCAGGAAACTCTAAAGGGAGTACTGCAACCAAAAAAAAAAAAAAAGACAAGAGTGAGAGGCTTGGAGGTGATTGCAGAAGTAAAGACTATCAGAAAGGATATCCAAAAAGGTAAAAAAAAAAAAAAAAATGGACAAAAATAAAATCAGACATATGAAAGTCAAAGGATAAAATGAATGAAGTAATGCCCTTACAATAATAACATTGAATGTTAATGGATTTAACTCCTTAATCAAAAAACATAAGCTGACAGAAATGATAAGAAAATATGAGCCATCCAATATGCTGTCTGCAGGAGACTCATCCTAGACCCAAAGGTGCAAACAGACTAAAAGTGAAAGCTTGGAAAATGATAGTTCATGCTAATAGTAATCAAAAGAGAGCAGGGATAGCCATACTGGTGTCAGATGAAACAGACCTTAAATGCAAAAAAGCAATAAGAAATTCAGAAGACCATTATTTATTAGTAAAAGGGACAATCCAACAGGAAAGTGTAACAGTCTAAAATATCTATGCAGCTAACCAGGGTGCCCCCAAATATCTGAGACAAACTCTGGCAAAACTATAAGGGGAAATAAACACCTCTACAATAATAGCTGGAGACTTCAACACATCACTCACATTAATAGATAGAACAATGAGACAGAAGATTAACAAGGAAAGAGAGAATTTGAACAATATGATAAATGAGCTGAACCTCAGATATATACAGAACGTTGCACCCAAGTCACAGATTATACATTCTTCTCAAGTGCTCATGGATCTTTCTTCAGGATAGATGACATGTTGGGCCACAACACAGCTCTCAATAAAACCAAGAAGATTGAAATTATACAAAACACTTTCTCTGATCATAATTGAATGAAGCTGGAAATAAATAATAGGTGGGAAAGGGGGAAATTTGCAAATATATGGAAGGTAAACACTCTTAAACAATCAGTGGATCAAAGAAGAAATTGCAAGAGAAGTTAGTAGATATTTCAAAATGAATTAAAGTGAAAACACAACATATCAAAACTTCTCAGCAAAGGTAGTGCTGAGAGGGAAATTTATAGCCCTAAATGTTTATGTTAAAAAAGAGGAAAGACCTAAAATCAAAGAACTAACTGAACAACTGGAAAAACTAGAGTAAGAACAGCCAACCAATCCTCATGCGTGAAGAAAGAAAGAAAGATTAGAGCAGAAATAAAGGAAATTGAGACCAAAAAAAATATTATAGCAAAACCAACAAAACCAAGAGCTGGTTCTTTGAGAAATCAATAAAACCAACAAACCCTTAGCAAGACTAACAAAGAAAAAAAAAGAGAGAGAGTATATAAATAAATAAAATCAGAATGAAAGGGGGACATTATGGTTGGCCCCAAGAAACAAAAAAGATTGTAAGAGGATATTATGAGAAACTGTATGCCAACAAATTAGACTAGATGAAATGGACAGATTCCTAGAAATGCACAAACAACCTACATTGACTTGACAAAAACTACAGGAACTAACCAAACCAGACACAAGAAAAGAGATTGAATCAGTCATCAAAAATCTTCCAACAAAGAAATATCTAAAACGAGATGACTTCACAAGTGAATTCTACCAAACATTTTGAGAATTAATACAATCCTGTTTAAACTCTTCCAAAAAATTGAAAAGGAGGTAAAATTACTGAACACATTTTATGAAGCCAACCTCACCCTAATACCAAAGCCAGATAAAGATACTACAAGAAAAGAAAATTGCTGACCAATCTCTCTATTGAACTCAGATGTAAAAATTCTCAACAAAACACTTACAAATCAAATCCAAAAGCATATAAAAATAATTATATATCACAATCAAGTGGTCTTTATTCCTTTCATGCAAGAGTGTTTCAATATAAGAAAATCAATTAATGTAATACATAATAAATTGAAGGGAAAGAATTAAAAAAACACATTATATCAATGTTAAACGGCATTTAATAAAATCCAGCATCCTTTCTTGATAAAACCACTTCAAAAGATAGGTGTAGAAGGAAAGTTCCTCAATATAATAAAAGGCATATATGAAAATCCCACAGCCAACATTGTACTCAATGGAGAGAGTTAGAAAACCTTCTCTCTAAGATCAGAAATAAGACAAGAATGACAAGAGTCATCACTGTCATTCAACATTGTGCCAGAAGTTTAAGCTAGAGCAATTAAGCAAGAAAAAAATACAAGGCATCCAAATTGGAAAAGAGGAAGTAAAACTCTCACTATTCACAGGTGACATGATCCTATATTTAGAAAACCCCAAAATGTCTACAACAAAGTTATTAATTAAAGCTGATAAATGAATTCAGCTAAGTGGTAGAATATAAGATCAACATGCAAAAGTCAGTAGCATTTTTGTTCTCTAGTAATGAGAAAGCTGAGGAGGAAATCAAGAAAAAAATTCCATTTACAACAGCAGCAAAAAGACTCAAATATCTAGGAATTAATTTATCAGGAATGTAAAGGATCCATGTTCAGAAAACTACAAAACATTGCTAAAAGAAATCAAAGACCTAAACAAATGGAAGGACATTCCCTGTTCGTGGATTGGAAGACTAAACATAGTGAAGATGTCAATTCTACCCAAATTGATTTATAGATTCAATGCAATACCAATCAAAATTCAACCAGTCTACTTCACAGAAATAGGAGAGGCAATTATAAAATTTATTTGGAAGGAAAGTGTTCCCAAATAGCCAAAAACTTCCTAAAAATGAAGAGTGAAGTCAGAGGACTAATGCTCCCTGACCATGAAGTGTATTATAAAGCAACAGCGGTCAAAACAGCATGGCATTGGCACAAAGCGAGGCATATTGATGAAAGGAATCAAATTGAGAGTTCAGAAATAGACCCTCACTTCTATGGCCAACTGATTTTCAATAACCTATCAAGTCACTTTTCTGGGACAGAACAGTCTCTTCAATAAATGGTGGTGGGGGAACTGAATATCCATAACCAAAAGAATAAAAGAGAACCCCTAGCTCACTCCTATACAAGAATGAACTCAAAATGGATCAAAGACCTAAATATAAAAAGCCAGGATCATAAAACTTCTAGAAGATAATACTGTAGGGAAACATCTACAAGACCCTGTAGTAAGTGACGATCTGTTAAACTTTCACCCAAAGCGCACACAAAAAAGAAAAAAAATAGATAGATGGGGCCTCCTCAAAATTAAACACTTCTGCACCTCAAGGGACTTTGTGAAGAGGGTAAAATGGAAGAAAATATGGAAATCACACATCTGACAAGGGTCTAATGTCCATGATATGGAAAGAGATCCTACACCTCAACAATAAAAGGACAAATGAACTGATTATAAAATGGGCAAAAGACCTGAATAAACATTTTTCTAAAGAAGAAATACAAATGACAAAAAAAAAAAGACAAAATGCTCAGTTGCAGCATCACTGGCTATTAAGGAAATGCAAATCAAAGCTACAATAACATATCATTTCATACCTACTAGAGTGGCCACTATTAACAAAACAGAAAACTTCAAGTATTGGAGAAGATATGGAGAAAGAGGAATGCTTATTCACTGCTGGTGGGAATGTAGAATGGCACAGCCACTGGGGAAGTCTGGCAGTTCCTAAGGGAGTTAGATATAGATCTACCATGTGACCCAGCAATAGCACTACTAAGAATATACCCAGAAGAACAGAGAGCAGTAACATGAACAGACATCTGCACACTGATGTTCATAGTGACATTATTCACAGTTGCCAAAAGATGGGAACAACCCAGGTGTCTGGATAAACAAACTGCAATGGAATATTATTCAGCTGTAAGGAAAAAATGAAGCTACAATGCATATGACAATGCAGATAAGACCTGGAGGACATTATGTTGAGTGAAGCAAGCCAGGCGTAAAAGGACAAATATTGTATGATTTCATTATTATGAACTAAATATAATGAGCAACTCATGGAGTTAATAGCTAGAATATAAGTCACTAAAGAAAAGAATGTGGGAAGCGGACTTGGCCCAATGGATGGGGGGTCCGCCTACCACATGGGAGGTCCGTGGTTCAAACCCAAGGCCTCCTTGACCCGTGTGGAGCTGGCCCATGCACAGTGCTGATGCGTGCAAGGAGTGCCCTGCCACGCAGGGGTGACCCTGCATAGGGGAGCCCCATGCACAAGGAGTGTGCGCTGTAAGGAGAGCCGCCCAGTGCGAAAGGAAGTGCAGCCTGCCCAAGTATGGCGCCGCACACACGGAGAGCTGACACAACAAGATGACGCAACAAAGGGAGATACAGATTCCCAGTGCCGCTGATAAGGATGGAGGCAGTCACAAAAGAACACACAGTGAATGGACACAGAGAGCAGACAACTGGGAGGGGGCGGGGCGGGGGGGAAGGGAAGAGAAATTTAAAAAAAAAGAGAGAGAGAAAAGTAGTGGTTAGAAAATGGAAAGCTGAGGTTTAGTCTATACAGAATTGGTAAAAAGTTGTTTGGAAATGTTTGGAAATGAATAGAAATTGTAAAAGCACATCATAGGATTTGTAATTAGTAGTGCTAACATATGGGTATGATGGTGGTTTGGTTGGTTTTTTGTTTTTTAAGTAATGAAAATGCTCTAACATAACTTGCTGATTATACCAAATACCATTGATTGTACACTTTAGATAAATTATACGGTTTATGAACAAAAAATAATAATTGGGTGAGTTGGGGGAAAAATACACCAAATGTAAGATATGGATTATGGTTAGTAGTAATACTTTGACAATGCTCTTTCATAATTAGTTATAAATGTTTCACAGCAATGCAAGGTTTTGGTGGTGGGGTGATGTATGGGCGCCCTATGTGATGCTACATATGTCTGTTTTGTAAATTCACAACTTTTACTATATACTTATTGTTTATGTATGCTCATGTATGAATGATAGACTTCAATAAATTGTTTTTAAAATGAAAAAAAAAGTGAGAAGTATTATTCTTCCTGATTCTGTTTTTCTATCACATCAGAGCCCTGAGAACATGACAGGCTTTGCTTTCCTGGCTCAAAAAATTCCTTGCAAATTTATGGGGTCCAACTGAAATCCCTTAAGCCATATTTTAGCTTTTTATGTGTTTCAATTATGAGGAAGAGTGGTCTGGATAGCAGGAATGCAACACAAGCCAGCTAGTTGGAATAGAATGGCATCATAAATTTAATAAGACACAGAGAAACAGCCTGTTGAGAAGAAAAAAATATACAGATATAATCATTTCAAACTGTCACCTTTTTAAAAGTGTTCAAATCAAAAAGGACTCTAAATCATAAATGTCTGCATTCACAGTCATTCATTTGCAAAGAGGAGGAAAATATCATAGAGGGAAATCTAGGGTAAGGAAAGCAAATACCCTCCATTCTCCCTAATTTATCACACGATCACTTTTAGCCTGTTCCCAAGGTGCCATCCTTGAGGAAGAACATAAAGAAAACACTGCTTTTTTCCCCAGAAACAATGTTAATGGACGTGTCCCAGTGGAGAGCAATCCTAGAAGTTTCGTGCTGCTCCTGTCATCCTGATGGGGATGGTGACCAGGACACTTTTTAAATTCCTTGAATCTAAGAAGTTAGCAGCAGTCCGTTGATGTCTCTTAGTAAATATTAATGACTAACTACAGAACTATTTTGCCTTCTGGTAAGTTTGGACAGTTGCCTTCCTTTTTAGGCACAGGTCAGGAAGTTAGCCCTCCAACTATCCCCAGTCTCAAATCTCAGGTCTCCAGTTGTCTGTGGCGTGTGTTTTTTGCCCAAGTTTTATCAAAAAACAAAGTGCAAAGGGCATCAGAATCTGAAATTCAAACAGTCTCGGAGGAAGACAAAACAACCCCAGGGGTAGTGAGGGAGCACTGTGGCAAGGTCTCCCGATGAATAATGCTCGGCCTGTTTTCTAAGACTCCTTGTGAAATAATGTGAGAATTCTTAAGAACTTTCCTTCTCTTCTCCCAGGCAGTTATCAAGACTTCGTTTTGTATCTCTGCAGGATCTGAAGGCCCCTGCTGCCTTTTGCCATCTTATTGTCTCTTCATCTGTTAAGACTCCTTCACTTTTTTCCCCCCTAGATTCTACAGAAATATAGAGTAAATGGGTTTTGCCTTGAGATCTTTGTGCCTTTTCATTCATTTCATTCTTAGACCTCTGTTATTTAAACCCTTACATACAAATGTTTTAAGATAATCCTAATAATTTAATTACAGTATAGTCAGGGTCCTTAAATTCTGCTAATCACATCTTTTCTTCAGAACAAAATGCTATTTATATCTATTCTTCCAGAGGAGAAATGATCTCAAATCATTCTACTCCTTCATAATTACTAAAATAGAAGATTCTAATTACTTTATTAGTTGCTAGATTTTATTAGTTGCTAGATTTGTTCCCTTAAACATGTAGAATATGAAATCCATATATACACACACACACTTATTTAAAGATTTCTTCTCCCTCAATCTGTGAACTGAGGTGGTCAGAGGGACAATCTCTTATCATTGCCTATTCTTTCTGCTTCTCCACACCTTAAAACCTGACCTAGTTACTACTGCTAGTTTACCTCTATAAATGTCATTGTCTATCTCCTTTGTAAGTTTGTGCTGAGATGTTTTAAAAATTATTTCCAAGGTACATTAATAAAAGCGTGGATTTAGATCATCATAAAAGCTGAAAGGAAAAGCAGCTTCCTCCACCGTGCCCACATTCATCACCCTCTACTCCTTTGACCTGCGCTGGCTGCTCCTTGGCCACTCCATTCTGTTATCTGTCTTTCTCCCACCTCGTGTCTCTACTTCCTCATCTAGTCTGGACACTCTGGAACATCCCATCAGTGAGGAGTCTTTATCATGTCCTTCTCTGAACCTGCCCAAAACCTCAACTCTGGATCAATTAAACCATCTGCCTTTTCTGCCTTATACCTGGGCTACCGAACACACTGCTGGTGAGAATTCACAAATTCAAAGGAGCAGAGCTATATTTTCTGAACCCTGCATGTTCATTAGACTCACCCAAGGAGGTAAATAACTCTGCTCAAACAACTAAATCAGCATCTCTTGGGTAAGGAACTGGACATGAGCATTTTTTTAAGTTCCCCAGGTAATTCTAGTATGAAGATAGAGTTGAGAATTCCTTAAAGAAATTACACAATATGGTTGCCAGCCATACTGGTTGGGCGCTTTCTTCATGGCCCTTCTCCTCAGACCCAGTCTCTTTAAGCTGTTGACTTCAACTTTCTTCCTTCACCTTCTTGAAATAACTGACATCAAAAATAGCATGACTGGGGGATGGGTGTGGCTCAAGCTATTGAGCTCCTATCTACCACAGGGGAGGTCCCAGGTTTGGTTCCTGGTACCTCCTAGAGAAGATGAGCAAGACAGTGAGCTGGCACAATGGGCTGGCGTGATGAGCAGAAGCAATAAATTGACACAACAAGAGACACAAGGGGAAACACAATGAGTGAGACAACAAAACAGGAAACAGTGGTGGTGCAAGACATTGAGTGCCTCTCTCCCACATGAGAGGTCCCAGGTTCAGTTCCCTGTCCCTCCTAAAGAGAAGACAAGCAGACAGCAAAAGGACACAGAGAGCAGACAGCGAACACAAACAAGGGGTGGGGGAAATAAATAAAATAAATCTTTTTAAAAAATAGCATGATTGTTTTGTAAACTCACTTCTCTAATATAAAAAAGATAACTACTCTGAAGAAATTCCAGCTACTACCTACTCTTAATCCAGACCCCATCAGCCTGTTTGCCCACATATTTTCTCGTCCTCTTACCTTCCAATCAAGGCAGCAGGGAAATCCTGTTCAATCTTCAACTAATCTCTCTGCCTGTATTCTGCTCCATTTTCACTCACCCCCTTAGGGACCTCACTCCAGCTATTTTCCCTATCTTCTTTTAAATCTTCCATCTTTAAGTTCTTTACCACCAACACTGACACATGTTCAAATCATTGCCACCTTTAAAACATTGCCTCATCTATGCATTTCCTTCTTGCTACAGTCCTTTTTCTTTTTTTTTTCACAGCTAAGTTCATTGAAAAGCAAGCAGCCACTAAGTTTTTTCCATATTATCACATTATATTTACTTCTCAAACTGTTGCAATCTGGTTTCTAACCCCTCAATATGATTAAATATTCTCATTTAGTCAGTAATTAACTGTTTATTGCTAAATCCAAGGGACATTTTCTATCTTCTTATCTTAAATTCTCTGTAGCATTTGATTCTGCTCCGAACAGTCATTTTTTAAAATTGAAGTGAAAGTCACATAACATAAAATTAACCATTACTCGGTCATTTTTTATTCTCTCTTTTCCCTTGGCTTCTTGACATATCTTTTTTTTTTTTTCTTCACAGACCCTTCTTCTGTTATGATCCTTGGCTATCTCCTTTTCTCTCTCAACACTTTTTCCCTTTATAAGTTAATTAAACCCCATGGCTCCAATTACTGCTTATATGCTGATGACTCCCAAATCCCATATGTATCCCAGAGCTCTCTCCTGAGTTCTGGAAAAGCTCTATTTGGAAGCCTCATGAGCCCCCCCCAAACTCATAGCTAAAATGAATTCTATCGTCTTCACCAAAATCGACTCTTCCTCTATGTTACTGATCTTAGTAAACAGCTGGCTACCACCCACCTATGAAGACCAGAACTAAACCTAAGATTCTACCTCCTTGATGTCCCTAGTATTTGATCCCTGTGTTTTGTGTTTCACTGCCACTGTTTAGACTCTTTTCCTTGTTGCCTAGATTCTTCCCACAGGAAGAGCATCCCTGGTGTGCTTCCTACCTCAAGTCTGGCCACTGTCTAATCATTTCTCCACCTTCTGTCTCCATTCCCTCTTCCCCTGGACTTAAAGATGTTCATTCAAATTTTACTGAGTCATTTCATTGGAAAGACAAGGGGGTAAAAAACTAAAGGATACACCAAAAGAGAGTTTGAAGTTAGGATTTATAGGTCACATCTACATAGGAGAAGAAATGGAAATGAGAGATCAAGGATCTATTGGAAGAACAGGGAATGGTCAGGGGCTAATAGAGATCCTTGAAGCAGAAGAACAAGTAGTCAAGGAGCCAGTCATTGGAGGAAGGAAATGAAACACTTTTTACTTTTCAGATAGATTTTAATCTCTTCTTTCACTAAAGCGCCCTTTTAGGGACGCTTTAAACATTCCAATGCATTCCTGCCAAAGAAGTAGATAATGAAGCTCGCGGAGAGAGGTCTCAGTAGTAACTAGACCAGTGCTCATAGTATGGGAACCAGGATCAATAAGAAGAAATTGGGTCTCTTCTCAGTAGTCTATGTCAAGCACAGATTAAATAGGAAAAATGGCTCACATTGTTTTCCAAAAAGTAGTTGTATTTTCCTCATGTGAATATATTTATGGAGAGACAAGTCTTAAAATTCTGGAAAGCATTTTGCCTTTCAGCAAATCAAGGTAAAAGGCATTGCCATGTGCAATCCCCTTACCTGTGAGTGAGGTGGTGAAACTCTGTGGCAACTCCTTTAGAACAAAGTTGAAAAGCCAAGCACACCTGTGAGACCCTTCACAGTCGGGGGTGAGCTGATATTTCCAGTTCCACCCATCACCCATTCCCACTGCTGCCTGAAGTCCAGCAATACTGGACTACTTTTAATTCCCCAAACATTGTATTCTTTTCTCATCTATCTTGTTGCCTTTCTCTTTGCTTAAACTGTTCTTCCATCTAAGCATTCTGTGCAGCCTCTTGTGCCAGGAGAGCATTAGGAACATAATAAACGCTGGTTCAATGCCTTTGAAATGTAAGTCAAGGATGTAGACAGAAAAATCGCACATAGAGAGGTGCCATTTGTTATCAGTGTGGTGATTTATGTTTATCAGAGAAGAGATTTCACTTTCATTAAATAAAACAGTGAGACTACCAGGAGGTACTTCCATTTCCTTAGCTTTGCAGGGGTTGATAGGACACTGGGAAAGTTGAGGGCTGTGACTGGGGATGTTCTTAGGGCACTGGGGTGGTTAAGGCATAGCTTACAAGGTGACAGGGCTGGGGCTGAAGCCTTCTCTTTACACTACCCTTATGATCACCCTCCTTGATTTTCAGCCCTACTCATGAGCAGTTTCCATCACAGGTGAGGGCCAATCAGCCCCCTTCTCTTCATCTGAAAAATTGCAGTTGAGAACTTATGGGTATACAAATCTTGATCGCCTAGTTATTTCCACCTGTAATCACTGTCCAAATGTGCAGAAGAGACATTCAAAGACCTGCTGCAGGGTTCTGGCTCTAAGCCATCTAAATAGAGATTTTACTTCTTATTAGAGTCCATGTTTGGTCTTAAACCTCCCCTCTTATGTGCAAACTGCAGATGCACGTGAAATACCCTCTTCTATAAAAGCCCAGTTACAAATGTATAGTCCTAAATATCAACATATCCTTTTCATTTCCTTATGCTTTGTAGCAGTTTGATATGGTTATGAATTCCAAAAATAGATATTGGATTATTTGTGATATGGTCTGTACCTGGGCATGATTGAGTTATGATTGGGGCTTTGATTGGGCCACATCATTAGGGCACTAAGGGGTGGGGACTCACAGATAGAAGGAATGGCAAAGGACAACGTTGAGGGTTATTGATGTTGGAGTTCTGATGTTGGAGTTTGATGCTGAAGTCTTAAGCTGGAGCCCCACAAAGTAAGCACACAGAGGAAAGAGAATCAAGCCCTGGGAAGAGAGGACCTGAGCCAGGAGAAGAACACAGAGGAATAGAGACGGCTCCTTAGGCATGACAGAAACCTCAGGGAGAGAGACAGAGCTATTCCCCTGATAGTCTACTGCTGACCTTGTGGAGAAAACAGAGGAGCTGAGCCCAGAGAAACCCAGGAAGCCTGAACCCTCGCAGACGTCGGTAGCCATTTTGCTCCAACATATGGAAAAAGACTTTGGTGAGGGAAGTAACTTATGCTTATGGCCTGGTATCTGTAAATACCTACCCCAATAAATGCTCTTTAAAAAACCAATCAATTTCCGGTATTTTGCATCAGCACCCCTTTGGCTGACTAATTCATGCCTCAACCTCCCAAATCCCATCTTCACATTGATCTTAATTTCCCCTACTACGACCTTGGCAACTATTAGGTCTGACAAGGACCATTACTGTCTTAGTTTCAATCTGGTCTCAAAACTATACACTGAGCTTATCTGAAAACTGGAAGAGTTTATCTGCCACATATGTGGTTGTGAGAACTTTTTAAAAATGCTCTGTAGATATTTCTAAAAATATTTTTGCCTGGTCAAAATATCTTCCTAACAGGTTCAAAGAGAAAAACAAAAGATTGTCCTCTTTGAGGAACAGTCACTTAAAAAACTGCAAGGCCTATAGATTTGAGACTCATATTGCATAGAATAGACTCATTTTCTGGAAAAAGAGGTACGAATCTGTGAGCAGGTAAGTCAAATTTTCTAATTACTTTACTAACTAAAGTAAACATTATACTGACTGAAGAGTAACTGCACTGGAAACGGCATAGTATATATGATGCCCTGACTTCTCAGCTTTATTTAATTTCACATCCCTCAAAGAAAAATGTTCCTGGTCTATTTTGACCATGAAGGGAGACCCTGATGAGCCTTCATTGAATGGGGGAAAAAGGGCAATTTTTGTTTTAAATTTACATGTAATACCCATACAAAAAAGTACACACATCATAAATGTATAATGAATTATTATAAAGTACAAATACCTTTGTAACCATTGCCCAAGTCAAGAAATAAAATATTAACACATTAGAAGCTTCTCTGGTATCTATATACTACTAATCACACCAAAGCAACCACCGACTTAAAACTCCAGATCAGTTTTGCTTGACACTGTAGCTGAAGTCCTTCCTTCTCAGTGCTGTGAAGTAGCCCATGGTATTACTATGCCGAAATGTATTATCCACTCTACCATTGATAGACATTTGTTTATACCTCAAAGTAGAATTCCTAGGACATTGGTTTCGTAGATCAGGTCAAACAGTTTTTTAACATTGTACCAATTTACATTGCCACCCACAGTTGATGAGAGTTTCAATTACATCCTCATCATCACTTGTGATTTCTGCCTAAAAAAACATTTGGTATTTCCATTAGTGCTCATCTACTAGCAATGAATTATTTGGCTTTTGTCTGGCTTAGAATGTTTTTATGTCACCGTCTTTTTTATTTTTAGTGAGGTAAAATTACATACAATAAAATGCATGTGTGTTTGGTGAATAATAGGAAAAATGTGACAAGTGTACATACCCGTCAACATCCCAATCAAGAGAGAGCACTGGATTGCATCCAGCATCCATGTGGAATCTGAGCCTCCTCTTGACATGGAGGTGCAATGGACACAACCAATCCAGTGTCCACATAGAAAAGGTGGCATTGGATTGGGAAAAGTGGACATGGTGGCTGATGGGTATGGGGAAAGGCGGGAGGAGATGAGAAGTGGAGGCGTCTTTGGGACATGGAGCTGCCTTGGATGGTGCTTCAGGGGCAGTCACCAGACATTGTAAATCCTCACAGGGCCCACTGGATGGAATGGGGGAGAGTATGGGCCATGATGTGGACCATTGACCATGAGGTGCAGAAGTGCCCAGGGATGTGCTTACCAAGTGCAATGGATGTGTCATGATGATGGGAATGAGTGTTGCTGGGGGGGGAGAGGTGGGGTGGGGGTGGTGGGGTTGAATGGGACCTCATATATATATTTTTTTTTTAATGTAATATTATTACAAAGTCAATAAAAAAATTTAAAAAAAAAAAGAGAGAGCACTACCGTCACTCCAGGAGTTTCCCTGTATCAATTTCTAGTCTTCTCTTCACCCCTCTTCTAAGGCAAAGACGACTGGAATTTCTACACCCACAGTTTCCATTCATAAAGATGAATAGCACAGTATATACTCGTTTGTGTCTGCATACTGTTTTTGAAATTCATCTATTCATATGTTCTCACGTGTATCAGTAGGCTGTTCCTTTTTACTACTGACCAGTCTCTTGGGTGAATATATCATTTTTTATCCATTCTTTTGATGATAGACATTTGGGTTGATTCCAGCATTTTGCTATTATGAATAAAATGCGGAATTTTTGTGCAGGTCTTTGGGTGTACATGTTTTCATTTCTTTTGGGTAAATCACTAGAAGTGAAGTTGCTAGATCATAATATGATAGATATAGGTTTCTTTATTTTAAAAATACCAATAATTTACTCTAGTGGATATACTATTTTATACTTCCACCCAGGCTGTAGGAGAATACCAGTTGCTCTGCATCCTCTTCGACATTTGGAATTCGTAGTCAATTTAAATTTAGAAATTCTAGTGAGGATGCTGTAGTAAGTTACTATGGTTTTAACTTGAATTTCCATAATGACTAAAGATGACATGTATTTTTAATGTGCTTATTGGTCATGTATAAATCCTCTATTGTGAAGGGTCTATTCAAATATTTTTGAGTTGCTTACCTTATGTTATTGATTTGTAGACATTCTCTATATAATCTTGATACAAGTTCTTTGTGGCATATGGGTATTATGGAGATTTTCTCCCCATCTGTGCCTTGCCTTTTCTTTTTTTTTTAAACTCTTTTGATGAACAATGTTTTGATGAAGTGTAGTCTGTCAAGTTATTCATTTATTGCTAGTGATGTTTATGTTCTAAGTAATCTTTGCCCACCTCTATGTGGCAAAGATCTTTCCCAGGTAAAAAAGAGCGCTTCATACTTTTAGCGTTTACATTTAGGTCTATAATCTATCTTGATTTTTGTGCATAGTTGAAATATAGTTAAAGTTCATTTTTTTCCATAAACATCCAGTTGGAACAGTAAGACTGATGAAAAGACTTTCCTCTCCACATTGACTTAAAATAGCATCTTTATCAAAAAAGCATTTGCTCTATATGTGTGGGGTCTGTTTCTTGACTCGCTGTTAGGTTCCTTCAGGCTACTTATCAATCTTTAAACCAGTACTGCACTGTCTTGCTTATGGTAGCCTTAGATTCAATTTCAAAATAAGGTAGTCGTTATTCAAAAGTTGTTTTGCTTTTTCAAGATTGTTTTGACGATTCTAGGACTTTTATATTCCCATAAAAGTGCTATTATCAGGAAGTATTAATAGTATGAACACATTTTTTGCATTTATTGGTTTAAGTTTTGCATTTTGTTCTGTGATTGCTTTTAAGTTAATTGTCTACATGGTGCAAGGTAAGTTTCAAGGTCCATTTTTTTTTGCATATGGATATCAATGGCTGCTGCACTATATGTTGAAAAGTCTATTTTTTCTCCATTAAATTACCTTAACAGTTTGATTTTTTAAAAATCAATGATTGTGTACATATGAGCCTATGCCTGGCCTCTCTTGACTACAGTTGCTTTAGAGTAAATGTTGAAATCAGATAGTGTGAAACCCGTAGAATTCTTCCTCTTTTGTTGTTTTTTGTTTCAGTGGTGGTTGTTTAAATTATACTTTAATAGAGATAATTGCAGATTTACATGCAGTGGTAAGAAATAATACTAAGATATCCTATGTATCCTTTACACAGTTACCCCCAGTGGTAACATCTTACAAACCTATTGTGCAATATCACAACAAGGACATTGATACCGATACAGTAAGGACACAGAATATTTCCCTCACTACAAGGGTTGCCCTTTTATAGACATGCCCACTTTGCTTCAGTCCCCACGTCCTCTTTAACTCAGAACCCACTAATCTGTTCTCTATTTTTATAATCATGTCATTTTGAGACTATTATATAAACGGATGCCTACAGTATTTACTTTTTGGGATTGGCTTTTATTTCCAGTAAGCATAATTGTCTAGAGATTCATCCAGAGTGTTGCAAATATTAAAAATCATTCCTTCGTAATGCTTAGTAATAATCCATGGTATGGCTATACCACAGTTAGTTTAATGATTTACCTGATGAGTCACATCTAGGTCATTTCCAGTGTTTAGTTCTTACAAATACAGCTGCTATAAACATTTGTGTGTAGGTTTTTGTGTGAGGATAAGTCTTCATTTCTCTGGGATAAATCTCTGCAAGGTAGTTGCATGTTTAGTTTTTGAAAGGAAACTGCCAATCTGTTTTCCAGAGTGGCTGTATCATTTTACATTCCCACCAGCAAAGTCTGAGGGGTCACTTTCTCAGTACATTCATCAGCCTTTTTTTTTTTTAAGGATTTATTTTTTATTTATTTCTCTTCCCTTCCCCCACCCCCAGTTGTCTGCTCTCTGTGTCCATTCGCTGTGTGTTCTTCTGTGTTCGCTTGTATTCATGTCAGCGGCACCCGGAAACTGTGTCGTTTTGTTGCATCATCTTGTTGTGTCAGCTCTCCATGTGTGTGGTCCTACTCCTGGGCAGGCTGCACTTTCTTTCACGCTGGGCGGCTCTCCTTGCAGGGCGCACTCCTTGCACGTGGGGCTCCCCTATGCAGGGGACACCCCTGCATGGCTAGGCACTCCTTGCGCGCATCAGCACTGCACGTGGGCCAGTTCATCACACGGGTCAGGAGGCCCTGGGTTTGAACCTTGGACCTCCCATGTGGTAGGCAGACACCCTATCCATTGGGCCAAATCCATTTCCCCTCATCAGCTTTTGATTTTGCCAATATTTTTTATTTAAATCATTCTGATAGGGGTGTAGTATATCAGGGTGGTTTTAATTTACATTTCCCAAATGGTTAATGATATTAAACATCTTTTCATGTGCTAATTTGCTGTCTGTATATCCTTAGGGCATATCTCTTTATGCCTTTGCCCATTTTCTAACTGGATTGTTTGATTTTTTTACTGTTAGTTTTGAGAGTTCTTTCTATATTCTGCATACTAGTCCTTTGTCAGATAGGTAGTCTGCAAATGTTTCTCCCACTCTTTAGTTTGTCTTTTTATCCTCTTAGCAGGGACTTGTGGTCCAAAAGTTTTACTTTTTGATTAAGTCCAATCCATCACTTTTTCCTATTATGAATCTTGCTTTTGTGTCAAGTCTAAGAACTCTACTTTGACCTAGATCCCAAGGATGTTCTATTGTGTATTTTCTTAAAACTTAACATTTTTTAAAAAATTTGTAATTAAGTATGTGAGATATTTTGAGTTAATTTTGGACAAAGTGCAAGACTAAAACTGACAATCTTTTTATTTGTTTGTTTGTTTATTATGCATATCCAATTGTTCCAGCACTAATTACTGGAAAGGCTACTTTTCCTCTATGGAATTGTTTTTGCATCATCATCAAAAATGAGTTGGACATATTTTTATGGGTCTAATTTAGGACTTACGAATCCATTCCATTGATCTATATATCTGTCACTCCACCAATACCACACAGTCTTCACTCCTGCATATAGTAAATTGACATAATATTAATTCATGGCAAACTATGAGAAATTAATACACTAATACACTTTTTAATCTAATACACAGTTTTAACTAATACACAATTTTTTCTTTAACTTATTCACTTGTTATGCTCTTGATGAGCTTTTTTATTTGGATTTTTGCCAGTGTGGTAAAATATACATAACAAACTTTACCATTTTAACAATTTCTATGTGAACAATTAAGCATATTCATAGTATTGTGCAACTCATCATTATCTCTTTCCAGAACTTTTTTTCATCATCCCAAACAAAAACTCCCTACCTGTTAAGCACTGGTTCCCCATTTCCCCCTCCTCTAGTTCCTAATAACCAATAATGTATTTTTGGTAGCTATGAATTTGACTATTCTAAATACCTCATATAGGTGGAACCATACAACATTTATTCTCTTGTGTCTGGCTTATTTCATTTGGTATAATGTTTTCAAGGCTCATCTCTTTGGTAGCATGCATCAGGATAGCAAAGCTTTTTATGGCTGAATAATGTTTCATTGTACATATATATCACATTTTTTTAATTCATCTATTCATAGACACTTTTGCTACTTCCACCTTCTGTCTATTACGAATAGTGGTTCTGTGAACACTGGTTAACAAGCCTCTGCTTTAGTCCCTCTTTTCAGTTATTTCTGGTACCTACCTAAGAGTGGAACCGTTGAGTCATATGGTATTCCCATGTTTAACTTTTGGGGAGAATTGCAAAACTTGTTTCCACAGTGACTGTACCACTTTACATTCCTACCAACAATGTAGGAGGGTTTCAATTTCTCCACATCCTCCCCAACACTTACCATTTTCCATTATTTTGGACAATAGCCATTCCAGTGGATGTAAAGTGGTACCTCATTGTGGTTTTGATTTACATTTTCCTAATGTTCAATGATATTGAGTATCTTTTCTTGTACTTACCAGCAATTAACAAATCTTCTTTGGAGAACTGTTTATTCAAGTTTTACCCATTTTTAAGTTGGGCAGTTTTTCTCTTGGTTGTGATGGCCATATTTCTTTTTGTCTTTCACACACTCAAAGCTGGTTCTTTTCAGAGCCTTTGCACTTTATGCCTAGAAAACCTTTCCTCCAGATCTTGGGATAGCTGGCTCCTTCTTGTCAATTAGTTTTAAGCTATGGTACCTCCTCGTGAAGGACTTTTTCCACTATTCAATCTACAAATCTCCTCTCAACCCAGTCACCTATTTTATGCCTACATTCATCTTGTTTTTATTTGTTCATTGTTTCCCTGACACTACATTAATTATCTCTCCACTATAATCACCTCTATTTGCATTGCTGATCCTTACCACAATCCCCAAACATTATAATGCCCCAAAATATTCATTTCATGAAATTGGACATATGCATCATAATCAAAGGCACCACTTGGGGCAGAACCAAGTTGCAGAGATAGTGTCTAAGGAAATCACTAGAATCTAGGATGAAACTTTTCAAATAACTGAATTATATCATCTGTCAGTGTTTATTTTCTGATGGAAAAGTTGCCATGATTTTTTTTATTTTATTTTTTAGAAGGTGCCAGAGATTGAACCCAGGACCTCATACCTGGGATGTACACGCGTAACCACTGAGCCACATCTGCTCCACTGTGATTTCTCTTCCTTGGTAGCTATTATACTCTCCTGGCAAGTCACAGTTATTTGACTTTAAACCTCTTCTCCCTTTAAGTACTTTTGATGGGAGGTTAAAATGTAGACAAATGATCAGAATCTGCATTAAGAAATAGAAAAACAAGAAAAATAGCCAAGTTAATTTATTAATCTTTAAGTTCACTTAGATTTGGTTATAGCTAAAACAAAAACAAAAACCGTAAGGAAAGATATTAATTTCCTAATAGCTTTCATTGAGAGAATTTTATTCTTTCTAAATATAATTTACTGTGGCCAGTCTCGAAGCCAAACTCAGCATGTAAATGCAATGCCTTCCCCCCAGCGTGGGACATGACACCCGGGGATGAGCCTCCCTGGCACCGAGGGACCACTATCAACTACCAACTGATAATGCAACTGGAAAATGACCTTATACAGAAGGTTCAATGCGGATCAGCAGAATATCCCTGTCTACATAAAATAACATGACTTTAAAATGCTGTTTGACCTAAAGTAAGGGGGAAATGGAAAGGAGAAATGAGTTTATATGGCTACGAGTTTCTAAAAAAGAGTCTGGAGGCTGGCAGAAGGATTGCCCTCATGCACAACTGAGCAGAGTCAGAGAGACAGATAAAGCAGATACAACCCCCAGATATTGGTTCCTTTGAGGGCTAAAGAGACCCATGGGAGTTATGGTCATGGCCGATGGGGTTAACTACCAGGTCAGATGGCCCCTCTTTGGAATTGGTGTTTATGTGTGATGAATCTGGACTCAGATGGGATCTCCCTTCATAAGACTTTCATGCTAATGTGCTGGAGGTGCAGTTAATGTTGGGGTTTAAGATATATTTAGGGGATTTGAATCTCTGGACTGACAATGTGATAGCCAGGTCCTGAGCCTCAACAGACTCCAGCACATACAATCTGATTTATTGGACTTACCACACTCAGCTAAGATGGAGTTGAAGAAGGACAACCACCACACCATGGAGCCTAGAGTGATTACAACTGAAAGTGAGAGGATTGCATCCAGCATCCATGTGGAATCTGAGCCTCCTCTTGACATAGAGGTGCAATGGACACAACCAATCCAATGTCCACACAGAAGAGGTGGCATTGGATTGGGAAAAGTGGACATGGTGGCTGATGGGTATGGGGAAAGGCAGGAAGAGATGAGAAGTGGAGGCGTCTTTGGGACATGGAGCTGCCCTGGATGGTGCTTCAGAGGCAATCACCGGACATTGTAAATCCTCACAGGGCCCACTGGATGGAATGGGGGAGAGTATGGGCCATGATGTGGACCATTGACTATGAGGTGCAGAGGTGCCCAAAGATGTACTTACCAAATCCAATGGATGTGTCATGATGATGGGAACGAGTGTTGCTGGGGGGGGGGAGAGGTGGGGTGGGGGGGTGAGGTTGAATGGGACCTCACATATATATTTTTAATGTAATATTATTACAAAGTCAATTAAAAAAAAAAGGAAAATAAATAAATATAATTTACACTTTGGTGCAAATTTCACTTAATGCCAAATCAAGTAAACTGCCTTTTTTCCCCCAGATAATATGGCCACCATGCCTTCGGTATTTTTCAATACTATTTTTTATCCCTAAATTGCTTCTTAGTATGGCCCACCACTGACTCCTTTTTTCACTTTTCTTCAGATTCTGGCTACTTTATTTCAAGAGGATTTTCACAAATATTCACTGAGCCCTTAAATCTGTGCCAAGTTTTGTACCAAATTATTTACACACATCTTCTCAGTTAAAAACCTCATGACATTCTGTGGTGTTTGTTAGTTTCTTATTTTAGCAACGGAGGAAACTGAGCTTAAGGGTCGTAAGGAACTTTCCCGAGGTTCTGCAGGTAACCAAGGACACAGCTGTGCTTCAGGGTCAGGTTGTCTGAATTCAGAACCTGCCTTGTAACCACGAAGTCATATTCACCCATTTGTCTGGTATTTAGTTATTTCTTTAGCCTTACTCATTTTCTACCCCAGAGCCCATCTGAACTACATCCGATGTCTCTTTTGCTCTAAAAATTCCTATTGCACCAAAAGATTTAAATTTTTCATTTTCAAAATTCTGTAGAGCTCCCCCTCCCTCCTTTTCGTGTTTTCCTACATTCCTGAGTCCCTTACAGAGATTGTGTCTAGGCTTTTCTCTTTGCCTCGTGCTATTTAAAAATAATACTCAGATTTCCAGGAAGTTCCCTGGGAGTTCAGGTGAAAAGCAATCATTTTATCCTTAGATGGTATTTCTATATAACTGCCCCAATAATTCACGAATTATGACATTTGTCAGTCCAGAGAAACTGCTGTGCATGTGGATTTCCCACTGTGCTTTCTTGTGCTTTGTTGCAGGCAAATTCCTATAGCCAGCTGGGACGTTGGCCAAGGAGGCATACTGCCTGGTGCCTGCTCTACATAAAATTCCTGTCTTTTTGATGAGAAGGGGAGTTTTCTTTATCTTGTTCTCTCCATTGTAGTACTGACAGGGGTCATAGGTGATAGACAGCTCATGGTCTCAGCCGCTGAAAGCTATCCTCCAACATAAGCTCCTTCCAACTCTCTGCCAAGCAGACCTCTGCAGGGATGCTGCAAGGCTATCCAAGGTTCAGCGTTTCTGACAGGGGACTGGAAAACGTACAAGGAATGGGAATGCGCTGTGACTTCCGCTGTCCTCCTCTGCTCCTTGAGCCAAAGACCAAATTGCGCTTCGGTTTCAGGGGGAAAAAAAGAGAGAGAAAGAGACCGGAGGCAAGAGGAGGTACTGGTGTTTCTTCACCCCACCCTCACAACCCCCTGCTTGTTTTTCAACCTCTATCATAGCTACAGGGAACATCCATTTCCAGGGAACCTGACAGATAATGGTAATAGCACCTTTGGATCCATCTCTTTGGGCCCTTCTGAAATGTTCCCACAGAGCCATGTCATTTTTTTCCCAACACAACGTTTCTCCCTCCTAATTCATTCTCCCTTCAGTTTGCTATTGGAGCCAGGGACAATGATGATTTAATTGGAAATTGAATTAATTGTGAAACACTGGGAATGAGTATGGTTCGTCATGTTGGATTTCTTCAACCTCTGGCCAAGTTCCTTTCCCAGTTGCTCACAGGAAGCTTCGACTGATGTCACTGGAAATTCTGTGTGCGTGTAACTGAGGTTATGGGGAGCTCTTAGGATCCAGAAAAACTTTTATTTTAAATCATATCTATGACTACGTTACTCTTCATGTCTACTATTTGGAGTCATGTGATGCTGATGAGCTAGGCAAGCATTCCTGTCTTTTTGACCTTGAGATCACAAGTAAAAATCAGTCTCCTTGTGGGGGAAATCCAGGGGATTTTTGTTTGACTCGATACTTTATAGGTATGGACCCTTCCAAAATACTCCTTCACACTTTCAAATGCATATTTAGATCATCAAGATTGTCACTTAAGATCAACTCAGAAGAAATTATTTGTCCATTCCTTACAGTTTTTCCCTTCAAATTTAAAGAGAAACTGATTGGAGTTGTCATCCTTGCAGGCAAAAATACATTTAGCATATGACTGAAAAAGCTCTTAAAGTGTTAAAATATAAAAAATAATGGGGAAAGCCAAGACTTGTGTGGTGCACACAATTGCACAAAGATCCCTTCAGCATTCTGGTTCAGGAGCATTGCGTTGGTAAGGCTAAAATCCACAGACATTTGCAACCAAACAGTCATGCTTCATGTCGTTTCCTTTCATTTAGCCAAGTTCACAATTCATGCTGTTTCATCCCAGTCAAACCTAGTATTTAACGATAGGAGAATATATAAAGCTCCATATTTTTCTGACTTAGCCAAGCTGCTTTTTACAACCTCTCCTTTTCTTTGTCTTCTTTCAACACAGCTGTGGTAAACTGTTCAAGTAATGTGACAAGGATGTGATGAGAGACTAACTTTTCAAGGAGTGCAAGCTAATACATTTCTATCACTGTCCTATACCTCCACTTCTTGCCTTCTTCCTTCTATTTGTCTGTCTTCCTTGTACAAAATTAATCTATTTTTTTTTCTTCTGGACTCTCTTTTGAATTCCCCATACAATGTCTGGCAAGCTCCCGAATACCAAATGCCTTTCCTATTCCCATCCAGACAAGATACAGAATAATTTCAACACTGAGGCTCTCATCTTTTTCTAATCCTAGAAACCCAGTGTGAACCTCAAGAACAACGCTTTAAATTTGTGACTATTTTCATTGAATTAAAAAATCTAACACAGCAGTATCAGACCCTTAGCTTGCCACATTCCTTCCTCATTCGCAGTGGTCCTTTCTAGTTTCTGAAGTACTGATTACTGCCCATTGTACCACAATAAAAATTCAAAAAGCCTGAGCAGGCTTCACAGTTATACACAAGCCATCAAATCCAGTATTCTTATCAGCTTCCACTTTGTCATTTCTTGACCCTTGTTCTGATTCAAAACTTTGTATGCATCCATATTTTAGTGCAAATTAAGCCTTACTTTTCTTTTGTCTTCTATGGAGATGGGTGGTTTTCTTTTGGTTGTTTTTGTGTTTGTTCTTGAGTATACCTAACTCAGTCTTGCCCACTATTTTTGATGTAATTTCTTTGCTCCCTGTAGCCAATGAGCTCCCTACCCACACTTTCCTTACCCCCCAATGAATACACAGTTTGAACCCTGATCACTGACTTGCATCCCTGCCTCAGTAGTCGCTATCCCATGGGTTCCCTCTTTTATTTTAGAGGACCTCACTGCCCTTCTCTGGTACCTTAGTATCTGCTCACTCCATGCCAGGAGAAGTGGCCTAGAGGGTCAATGCAAGGAGTTTTTAGAGTCTGGTCAAGGTTCCTTTTACCAAATGGTGATTTTCTTGGCATTACCAACTTTATCTCAGAAGGCAAGGGCTCATCATTCCTGGGCTGTGAAAGAGTTACATTCCATGAGGGCAAGGATTTTTATCTGCTTTTCTCTCAAGACTTTATAACAGGGTCTGGCACATAACAGATTCTCAATACATATACTGTGAATGAATGACTGACTACAATCCTTAGGTATCTGTTTATGAGCTGGAGAATTGCATTGAACTCATTTTTAAAGCTCTGTCATTAAAACATCTAAGGGCATTTTTGTGCTGCAATATTTGATGTTTTAAGTATCCCCATTTTCCCCTGATATTATAAAAACAACAACAACAATGGACTTGGGCTCAGTCACGTAAGAAACAGAAACACATTTGGTTTTTTTTGTTTGTTTTTTTAAAGATTTATTTATTTCTCTCCCCTTTCCTCCCACCCCAGTTGTCTGTTCTCTGTGTCTGTTTGCTGCATCTTCTTTGTCCGCTTCTGTTGTCGCCAGCGGCACGGGAATCGGTGTTTCTTTTGGTTGCATCATCTTGTTGTGTCAGCTCTCCGTGTGTGCAGCACCATTCCTGGGCAGGCTGCTCTTCCTTTCGCCCTGGGCAGCTCTCCTTATGGGGTGCACTCCTTGTGCATGGGGTTCCCCTACATGGGGACACCCCTGCGTGGCATGGCACTCCTTGTGCACATCAGCACTGCGTATGGGCCAGCTCCACACCGGTCAAGGAGGCCCGGGGTTTGAACTGTGGACCTCCCATGTGGTAGGCGGACGCCCTAACCACTGGGCCAAGTCTGCTTCCCCAGAAACACATTAGGAAAAACCATCACAATGACTACCCAAAGAAAAACCCAAGTTCTGTTTAAACATATTGTCTGGTAATATTGGTACAAGAAAAAAATATATATTTGAGAAACATCATTTGGTGAATTTGAGAACTTCATACTTATTGGGGTTATTTTTTGACTAATAGAAAATAAAGTGATATGCTATAAGAAGTAGTGTTACTGAAGTCAATTGCCCGTGTTCCATACCAATATTAAATCCTTTAACTTCAATGAATGGGACATATATTTGGTAGCCTGAGAAGTAATCATTAAATTCAAACTCTGTGTGGCATTATAATGTTGGATATAATATTGAGTGACAAGAAGGCACCTAACTGGTATAGATATCTGATATGATTATGTGAAAATATTACCATCAGGTTGTGTAACAACCAAGTGATATTAGGACAGGAAAATTAAACCAAATACATTGTTTTCCAATGAAAGAAGAATCTTCAGGTCTATAACATGTCTGCCAAAAGTTTCCTTCAACTTGCTAGAAAACTAACTGGCAATCAAAACTTGGAGTTGGTCACCGTGCTTGTTCTTGACCCATAAGAGGTGGTTATGGGTCCAGTTTTGGAAGTTCAATATGAGTATGACTTAGGGGTTATTCAGACAACTCCTCTCCCTGGTAAGAGTGATGGTCTGTGAGAAAAAGAAGCTGGAGTCCAATGTCAAAAGTCTATATTTATAGACAACATTCCCGTGGTATTCATGGTGCAGACTGTTATTCACTTAATTGTACAGATAAATAGAACATGTGCTTAATCTTTGAGAGCTAAATGAGACAGTTGAGCTTTAGGATCATGTAGCAGTTTAAAAATACCTTTATATTTTTGACATGTATATGTGACTTTGTTGAACCCCACTGGTTTGGTTCTTGAGTTTCAAGTACAAGACTGCTACAATCACATCAATGACACAGGAATAAAAAATCAGTGGGTTTGGATTTTTCTAGGAATTGGAACTTATATAGGTGAATAAAATACCACTGGGAAAAAATCCTAAATATCCAAAAATAAGTTAATAAATTAGCAAATCGTGACTTAACACTTGACTGGATATTTTACAGTACTTAAAACAGTGGTTGTTAAGAATTTATGGGAGACGTCCAGGAAAGACGGTGGAGTAGGACTCAGTCCTTCCACCAAAACAACTATTAAACAGGCAGGAACTGTCTGAAACAACTATTTTGAAAGTCCAGAGGCCAGAAAAACACTGTACAGTATCCAGGGAAATGCAGGAGGAAGAAGTTGATAAATTACAGTAAAGAGCTATAAATTCTTCTCTCCACACTATAGCTCCTGACACCCATCCTCCAATTTCAGCATAGGTTTCTTAGAGGTCCAGCTCCTGCCTAGCTGTTGGTGACAGAAAGGAATTTAAAAATCCTCTTCTTTAAGAATGGGGGTGGGCACAGCCAATCACTGATTATGGCTGTTGATTAGTGAAATAAGATTACTGGGTCTCAGCTCTGAGGGCAACTATTGTTTCAACCTGGCCGGGACAAAAGCAGCAGCAACCATTGTTTTAAACCTTCCCAGACAAGGGCAGAGGGAGTGGAGATTTAAAGATGCAGCACTTCCTCTTGACTGCAGGAGACATTTAGCTGAAGGTCTGCATTTGCTGGACAAGCCAGGAAAGTTCACCTTTGGGGAGCCATCAGAGAAGGTTTTGTACCCATCCTGATCTGCTGCTCCTCAGAACACTCTGTAGCTGGTCTGTGCCCCTTTCATGGGTCCCTGGCCCTGTTTTATTTGGAAAGACTGACCTAAGAAAGTCTTCTCTGGGGAGACCTTCCTTCCAGATTTTGCCCTCCAGGCAAAAATATCATGAAACAATGAAAGAATTATAAAAAAACTATGGAGGTAGACAGTCTGGGACAAAAGCCTGCCTGTTTCACATGCCCAGGACAGGAAGGTTGGTCTCCTGAGATATACAGGAGATAACTAAACTCCTATAAAGTGAACAGGAGAATATGATTGCTAAGTATTTAGGATGTTAAAATTTAACCCTAATATAACTACAAGGAAAACAGATAAAAAATACATCCAGATAGAAATGAGAAGGTACTCAATAAGGTAAAAGACAACAAAGCAAATAAATAAAAAATAGGCTTTAAGGGAAATGAGGGACAAAAACAGGTATAATGCTTACAAAGGCTAAATAGAAAAGTGGCAGAAGACTATCCTGTGTTATCGGTACTGACTTTAAATGTAAATGTATTAAACTCTCCTGTCAAAAGGCAGAGATTGGCAAAATGGATAAAAAACATGACCTAACTATATACTGGCTACAAGAAATCACCTTAAAGTCAAATATACAAGTTGGTTGAAGTTAAAAGGATGGGAAAAAATAATCTGCATTGAGTAAGCAAAAGAGAGCCAGGGTAGCTAAACTAATATCAGATAAAATAGATTTAAGTCAAAAACAATTATAAGAGAAGAAAAAAAAAATGGTCATGACAGGCAGATAAAGGGGATGTTACAAGAAGATGTAACAATTATAAATGTATATGCACCTAACAGCAGAACCCAAAAATATATGAAGGAAATACTGACAGATTTGCGGGGAGAAATTGATGTTCCTATGATATTAGTAAGAGCTTTAATACACCACTCAAATAATGGATAGAACATCTAGCCAGAAGATGAATAAGGAAGTACAGGACTTGAATGACAGATTTAACCAACAAGATCTAACAGATATATATATAGAACACTGCACACAACAAAAAGAGAATACACATTCTTCAGATGTGCACATGGATCATTCTTCAGGATAGACCATATGCCAGCTCACAGAACAAGTCTGAATAAATTTAAAAATATTGATATTATACAATATATATTATCTGACCACAATGTATTAAAGCTAGAAAAAATAGCAGAGGAAATAATGGAAATTAAACAACATCTCTTAAACAGACAAAGGGTTAAAGAGGAAATCATAAGAGAAATTAGGAAATATCTTGTATCTTGTAAAAATCTTGAGGTGAATGAAAATGAAGATAAGCATACCAAAAGTTATAGTTCTAAATGCTTACATTTTTTAAAAAAAAGAAAGATTTCTAATCAGAGCCCTAACCTCAAAAGGAGGAAGAACTAGAAAAAAGCAAAGCAAAGAAAGCACAAAGGGAACAGAAGCAAAAATATAATGGGTTAGAATGGAGAAAATTGAAACAGAAAATTAAAAAATAGAATCAACAAACCAAAAGTTTCATTTTTGAAAAGATGAATAAAATTGATAAATCAATAGCTAAGCCAACAGAGAAAAAAGGAGAGAGGGTAAAATAATGAAAAATGGAAATGAAAAGAGGAACATTAATACTGAACTTGCTGAAATAAAAAAGACTATAAGAGGATACTGTGAACAGCTCCAAGCCAATAAATTAGATACACTAGATGAAATGGACACATTCTTAGAAACAAACAAACTACCTTTATTGACTCAAGCAGAAATAGATCTAACTGATTTCTATATCAGTAATCAAAAAACTTCCCAACAAAGAAAAGCCCAAGACCATATGAAGAATTAACAATGGAATGCTACCAAACATTCCAAAAAGACTTAACTGCAATTCTGCTCACACTCTTCCAAGAAATTGAAAAGGAGGGAACACTCCCTAACTCATTCTATAAGGCCAACATCACCCTCATACCAAAGCCAAGAATAGATACCACAATAAAAGAAAACTAAAGACCAATATCTCTTATGAAAACCGATGGAAAAATCCTCAACAAAATACTAGCAAAATGAATTCAACAGCATATTAAAAGAATCATACACCACGATCAAGTGGGATTTATTCCTGATATGCAAGGATGGTTCAACATAAAAAAATCAATTAATGTAATACACCATATTAACAAAACGAAGGGGGAAAAACCAACATGATCATCTTAATTGATAGAGAAAAGGAATTTGAGAAAATGCATCACCTCTTCTTGATAAGACCACTTAGCACACTAGGAATAGAAAGAAATTTCTTTAACATGATAAAGGGAATATATGAAAAGCCCACAGCTAACATCCTACTTAATGGTGAAAGACTGAAAGCCTTCCCTTCAAGATCAGGAACAAGACAAGGAGGCTCGCTGTCACCACTGTTAACTCAGCATTGTCTGGAAGTTCTTGCCAAAGCAATTAGCAAGAAATAAAAGGCATCCAAATTAGAAAGCAAAAAATAAAACTTTCCCTATTTCTAGATTATATGATCTATATACAGAAAATCCTTGAAGTAGCCATAACGAAACTCCTAGAGCTCATTAATGAGCTCAGTAAAGTGCAAGGTACAAGATCAACACTCAGAAGTAAGCAGTGTTTCAGACACGAGTAATGAGCATTCAGGAAAACAAAACAAGGGAGGGAAATCCATTCACAGTAACAATTAAAAGAATCAAATATCTAGGAATAAATCTAGCCAAGGATATAAAGCACTTGTACACAGAAAACTACAAAATATTGGTAAAAGGAATTAAAGAAGACCTAAATCAATGGGAGGATATTCCATATTCCTGGATTGGAAGGCTAAATATCATTATGATGTCAATCCTACCAAAAATAATCTATAGATTCAATGCAATCCCAATCAAAATTCCAACAACCTTCTCTGCAGAAATGTAACAGCTGATCATAAAATTTATGTAAAAGGTATGGGGCCCTGAATAGCTAAAGCTGTCTTGAAAAGGAATGAAGTTGGTTGGATGACACAAACTTTCTAATCTTAAAACTTATTAAGGAGTCACAGTAATTAAAACAGCAAGGCACTGGCACAAGGACAAATATATACCAGTGGAACAGAACTAAAAGATCAGAAATCAACCCTCACATCCATAGCAAAATTATTTTTGACTAAATGGCAAAGACCACTCAATTGGGAAGGAATAGTTTCTTCAACAAATAGTGCTGGGAAAACTGGATTTCCATTAGCATAAAAAAGGAGGAACTCTATCTCACATCTGAAACAAAAATCAACTCAAAACAGATCAAAGACCTTAATATAAGAACCCAAACTATCGATCTTCATGAAGAAAACATTGGGAAGAATCTGCAGGACCTTATGTTAGGCATTGGTTTCTTAGACTTTACATCCAAAGAATAGACAACAACAATTAGAAAATTGATAAATAGGACCTCATCAGTATTAAAAACTTTTGTGTCTCAAAGGACTTAATCATGAATGTAAAATGGCAATGTACACAATGGGTTAAAGTATTTAGAAACTACATATCCAATAAAGATTTAAAATCCAGAATATATAAAGAAATCCTTCAACTTAACAAAAATACAAACAACCCAATTTAAAAATGGGCAAAAGACTTGAACATACAGCTCTCCAAAGAAGATACACAAATGTCCAGAAAGTACATGAAAACATGCTCAACATCATAAGCTATGAGATAGCTGCAAATATAAGCCACAAAGAGTTTATTTCACACCCATTAGAATGGCTACTGTAAAAAAATGAAAATAGCAAGTGTTGGAGAATATGCAGAGAGATAGGAACACTCATTCCCTGCTAGTTCAGTGTAAAATGGTACAGCCGCTGAGGAAAACAGCAATCAATCCCACTTCTAGGTATATACTCAAAAGAATTGAAAGCAGGAACTTGAGCAGGTATTTGTATACCAATGTTCACAACTGCAAATAGATGGAAACAACCCAAGTTTCCATTACTGAAGAATGGATAAATAAAATGTGGTATATACATCCAATGAAATATTATTCAGCCATAAAAAAGAATGAAGTCTTGATACCCTGATACATATGAAAACATGGATGAACATTGAAGACATCATGTTGAATGAAATAAGCCAGGCACAAAAGGACAATATTGTATGATCTCCGTGATTTGAAATAATTAGAATAAGTAAACTCATGGAGTCAGAATCTAGAATGTAGCTTACCAGGGGATGGGATAAGAGTAGGAAATGGGAAGTTAAGACTAAGCAGTGTTCCTGTTTTGAATAATGGAAAGGTTTTGGTAATGGATGGTGGGGTGGTAGCACAACTTTGTGAATGCAATTAGCAGCAATGAAATATATATCTGTATATGATTAAAAGGGGACATTTTAGATTGTATATATGGCAACAGAATAATTTTTTAAATATCAATGGAACCATATTATACAAACAGTGAAGCCTAAGTTAAACTATGGACTTTAGTTCATAGTACAATTATAAAAATGCGCTGTCAATTGTAACAAATGTTCCATACCAATGTAAGGTGTTTGTGGTGAAGTGGTATATAGGAATCCTGTATTTTATGCATGGTTATTCTGTAAACCCACACTATCTGTAATAAGGGGAAAAAAGAATTTATAATAGCATGAGAAAATGAGCATGGTAAATTCAAGTGGAAAAAGTGGGATACAAATTGCAGATATTTAAAAATAAAAATAAATAAACCTAATAGCAAAATATTTCAAAAAAGTTAATGATGAGATTAAGGGTTGCTTTCCCCTTTTATTTTTGTTTCTATTTTTAATTTTGATAAGCATATTTTGTTTTAATGGAGGAAAAGTAAACTTTTCATTTAATTGGCAAAAATTAAATCGTTAGCATGTGAAAATATTGATTTTTTTTAAAATATGCAAATATCAATATTCTCAGATACCAGGAAATATTTGCAAATTTTTAAAAATCGAGATATAATTTATCTTCATTATAAGAAGTAACAATCAAATAACAAGTGTGTTGTTATATGTTGATTCTATATCAAAATGAATTCAAAATATACTTTTTAATAATCAAACTAGCAAAATTGTACAAATTTACTCATACTCTCCTTTTTGTCTGTTTCCCTAATATGAGTCTGTTATTTCTGTGTTTTTTGGCCATGGCTGTGGAAAGGTATTTAATAATTTCAATGGGCCTATTTGTTACTCAGATCTCTACCACCATCCCCCATTTATTTCATTATCTGAATTAAGGCTATTATTCCATCAGAAAAATAATAGTTTGGTACACTAGCCCCAACCTGATTATTTTGATTACAGGCTATTTACTAAAATCACATGTGATTGGTCACATGCTGGCTGGGCTTTATGTATTCCAATTTTTTTGTTTGCTGTCTGCATCTATTTTTGGAAAGGAAAAGAGGAAAGAATAAGATATTCTAGTCTATATTTTAATATCAACCAAATATATTATTTTCCACAAAATCCCATTACACACATTTTTAAGAATCTCTACCCTTATTTCTTGCTATTAACTATTCCTTCTGTTCATTCATTTATTCTGGAGGCAATTTTAAAACAAGATTTTAATTTTATAATAGTTTTAGATTTACAAAAAATTGCAAAGATAGTACAGATTTCCCATATACTCCACACCTAGTTTTCTCCACTACTAACATCTTACACTAGTATGGTACATTTTTACTATTAATAAACAAATATTGATACATTATATTAACTAAAGGCCATACTTCATTCAGATTAGTTTTCACTACTGTCCTTTTTGTTCCAAGATCACATCCAGGATACATTACATTTAATTGTCATGTCTCAGACTTCTTCACTGTGACAGTTTCTCAGACTTTCTTTGATTTTGGTGACCTTGACAGTTTTGAGGAGGACCTATCAGGAATTTTGTAGAAAGTCCTTCAATTTGGTCTTGTCTGGTATTTTCCTCATGATGAGACTGGGGTCATGAGCTTTTGGCAGGGAGGAAGATTGCAGAGGTGAAGTTCCATTCTTATCACATGTATCAAGGGTACATACTATCACCTTACATCCCTGCTGATGTTGACCTTGATCATCTGGCTGAGGTAATGTTTGTCAGATTTCTCCACTGAAAGTTACTTTTTTATTGCCCCCTTTCTACACTGTATCCTTTGAAAGGAAGTCGCTACGCACAGCTCACATTTAATTAGTGGGAGCTATGCTCTACCCCTTTGAGATATTATTTTTCCCATTAAGTTATCATTTGTATCGGTAGGGACTCATGGATATTTACTCTCTACATTGGGCTATAATCCAATACTGTTTTATTCTGTGGCTTGAATTGTTCCAGTTTTGGTAATTGGGAGCTCTTATAACTGGCCCCCGCAAACCATCATTGTGGAAGGTTTTCTTTTTAATTTGAGCACTTCCTTACTTACTTTTATTAAATGCTTCAGATTCATAGTGTATATTTCCCACCCTAGTCATAGAATCAGTCATTTCTTCAGAAAGGTCTGGTTCCCGTTACTGGAGAATGATATTAGAAACTAAAATCTGGGTGCTAAATGTGCTCTTTGGTACTGGAGTATTGATATTTCTAGGCCCTGAAGTTAGCAAGGAAATAAACGTGTGTACATTAACCTGTGTATATACATATATATGTATTTCTATATGTAACCATGTAGCGCTACTAAGCTAACACAGGTTCATACTGCTATGTCTAATTTCAGTCTATTTCTACCTGGATCATTCAAGCCTCCTCCCCTTGCTTATCTATAAGAGTGAGAAACCTGGCTCCCACCAACTGCCATCCATTTACTTAATTGTTCAATTCCAGTATACCTTTATAATGGTATCAGAATTGTTACACCATACCTAAGCATTTATTTTCTTCTCTTTTTTCACTTAATTTTATTGAGGTATATCATTCATACATGAACATACATAAACAATAAGTATATAATAAAAAACTGTGAACTTACAAAACAAATATGCATAACATACTTGGGTCCCACACATCATCCCACTAACAATACCTTGCATTGTTTTAAAACATTTGTTACAAATTATGAAAGAATATCATCAGTATATTATACTGGGAAGCCGCTGTGGCTCAGTTGATTGGGCTCCCGTCTACCATATGGGAGGCCCTGGGTTCGTGTCCCAAGGACTGCTTGTGAAGGCGGGCTCGCCCACCCTGTGGAGAGCTGACAGCCTGCGCCTTGGGGAGAGCCGGCACAGCAAGATGATGCAACAAAAGGGAGACAAGCAGACACAGAAAAACACACTGTGAATGGGCACAGAGAGCAGACAGCAAAACAAGCTGCAGGGGAGGGAGGGGAGAAATAAATAAAAAGTAAATCTTTAAAATTATATTTATATATATTACTACTAACTGTAGTCCATATCTTACATTTGCTGTATTTTTCCCCAAACCACCCTATTGTCATTTTTTAATATATTTTTATTACAGAAGTTTTGAACTTACAAAATAATCATGTACATGTGTAGAATTCCCATACAATATTCCTTCACCAACATACCATACCATGGTGGAATATTTGTTACAGATTATGAGATAATATCATTAGACTCTTATCACCAACCATGGTCCATAGGGTACATTTGGCACACCTTTTCCATATCCCCCCTATTATCAACACAGTACATCTCTGTCATTGTTGCAGGAATATTACAGAATTGCTATTAACCACAGGCCCTATGTCACACTAATCCAAGCATTTATTTTTATATGTATTTATTTTTATTACAGAAGTTGTGGGCTTACAAAACAATCATGCATAATGTGCAGAATTTCCATACATCACCCTACCAACAACACCTTACATTATTGTCAAACATTTCTTACCAATTATGAAAGATCATCAAAGTAGTACTACTAATTACGGTCCAAAGCTTACATTTAGTATATATATTTTCCATACCCTATTATTAACACAATGTATTAGTAGTATACATTTGTTACAATTCATGAGAGAACACTCTCATATTTGTACTGGTAACCACAGTCCATCATCCACCACAAGGTTCACCGTGCTATACAGTGCTGTGCCTTGCACAGTCTATCAGAAGTGTACACTCAGTGGTTTGTGGTTTCATCACAGAGTCGTGCTGGCAGTGCTTCAGTCAATTTTAGAACATTTTCCTTATTCCAGAAGAAAAACATCCATACCCCCTATTATTGACCCTTAGCATTGTTATAGTACCTTCTTTACCATTGATACAAGATTACAATATTGCTGTTGACTATAGTCCATAAGTTAGATTAATTGTATTTTTGAACAGTTTTTAGTAGTCAATGGTTTGAGCTGAATGTTTTTTAATAAACTTCAATAATTAAACTTCATTATCATTATCTCACACTTGAAACATATATATTAGCATGAACATATGATTAGAAATTATATTAGCAATTAAAAAGCATTATAAATAATTTTAGCACATTTATTTCTCCCTCATTTTAGATGATGAAACTGATTCTAAAGCACATGCTCAAATTCACATAGATGAGTAACTATAGCCCCAAGGAATTGGACAGAGAAAGATCCTAGATTTTTCTTCACCCATACACAGAAACAACATAGATGGACAAGAAGAAAGGAAATTAATTGGTTCATCTTCCCTGATAATCCTAATTCTATAAAACAGGAGCACCAATATAAAAAAAAAAAATTATAAGCCTCCCACACATATCCTTCTAATAACTGGAAATTACTTGGAGATGTTTTGCCAGCCATACAATTATTAACAAAATAATAAAAATTCATATCGTTATTTGTGGAAAAAACTAGCACAGAATTAATGAGATGCTTTCCTGAATGCAGAAGAAAAGGGAGAAGAGAGAAGTTGTTGATAACGGGATTAGAGAATGGATATTTACCTATACTGTAAATCAAAACAGAGAAAGTCATCTGTTTTGAAAGTTTTGGGTAGAGCAATAAATCTTGCAACTGAAGTAAAAGATTATCATATTTGCCTATGAAATAATTGGCTACCTGGAAAATAGAAGGAAATAACTAAAAAGCTCCTAGAATTAATAAGAGAGTAGTAAGACAGCAGGATAGAGAACAATTACCCAAAAATTATGACCGTCATTTGTTTATTAGTAATAACCAGATAGAAAACATAATGGAAGAAGTAATGCAGTGCCAATGGTGTGAAAGAACTGCTAACATAGCTAAAGGGAATGCACAACCACTGAAGCAGGAAGGACAATAAACAGCATCTTCATTGTCAAAAAGTTAGAAAATACGGCTTTAAATGGGAGGGCAGACACTGGATTACTTTGCACTGCCTTTCTGCTTTCTGTGCTGCGTTAGGGAAAGAAGATAATAATACGAATAATTCTTAGGAAATAGATATGCTCCACATGCTATATGCACACTTAATCCCCATTATAATCCTACGCGGTAGTACTTTTTTTTTTTTTTTCTATCTGGTTGCATCATCGTCCTTTTGGTGTGTCGCTTTGACACACGGGGGTCTGCACTGTGAAGTCATACTCTTACCTTCTCAATTTCATACATGAAGAAACTGAGGCACTGAAACAGTAACTTTGTCCCTGTCACCCAGCTGGGAATTGGAGAAGTCAAGCTGACTGTTACCAGGATCCTTGCTCTTCATTTCAGGCTTAATGAAACCATGATTAGACAAACGTCACTTCTAAGATTCACATATGGTTAAACCCAGTTCATAAGAACACCAAGATATAAATGGTAACAAGTACAAAAAAAGGCGGAGGGACAGAGGGTTGTAGAAAATGTTTATATATATATATATATATATATAAATGCTATTGAAGTGAAGTTGGTATGATTTTACATATTTAGGATATTAAAATTTAAGCCCATAGTAGCCACAAATAAAATAAATAAAAAATATATCCAGATAGAAAAGAGAAGGCACTCAATATGGTAAAACACACAAAAAATCAAATAAATATAAAAGTCAGATTTAATTGAAGAATTGAGGAACAAAAAAAGTATAAGACATACAAAGGCTAAATAGCAAAATGATGGGAAAAAGTTCTACATTATTATCAGTAGTGACTTTAAATGTAAATAGACTCTACAGTCAAAAGGCAGAAATTGGCAGAATGGATTTTAAAAAATGATCCAATTATATGTTGTCTGGCAAGAGAATTACCTTAAATTCAAAGATATAAGTAGGTTGAAAGTAAAAGAATGGAAAACTATATATATAACAAAAGAGTATAATTTAAAAAGAGCTGGGGTGGCTATGTTAGATAAAATAGACTTTAAATCAAAATAGTTATAAGGGACAGAGATGGCCATTATATACTGATAAAAGGAATAATTCAACAAGAAGATGTAACAATTATAATATAAATATATACGCACTTAGCAGAAGAGTCCCAAAATATATGAAGTAAATAGTGGCATATTCGAAGGGAGAAATTGACAGTTCTACATTAATATTAGGAGACTTTAACACACCACTTTCAATAATGGATAGAATGTCTACTTAGAAGATCAGTAAAGAGATACAAGACTTGAAGATAATGATAAACTAACTAGACCTAACAGGCATGTATAGAACACTTCAACCACTTCACGCAACTGGAAAAGGTGGGTCTTCTGCTCCATCAGGCCCAGAGGACAAAGCATCATTCTACAGATTATATAAAGACCTTGAAATCTAATGAAGTGTGCCCTGCAGAGTTTCAGAATTGATAGGGACCATGACCCTGTCTCCCTTCAAATTTCCGCCTTGGGAATGGGGGAGATAACTTCTCTGGGTTTCACAGGTTCACAGCTGAGGGGATTTGTGTCCCAGGACAGATCACGCCTATAATCAATTTTGATGAGACTATGTACTTTGTATTGTTACTGAAGTAACTTAAGGGATATTGTGATGGAATGAAGGTATTTGCAATGGAAATAACATGTCTTTTTGGGTGCCAGAAAAAGTGTGGTGGTTTGAAGCTGTATGTACCTCAGAAAAATGTGTTCTTAAATCTAATCCATTCCTATGGGTGTAGACCCACTGTAAGTGGAATCTTTTGATGAGGCTACATCATTTAAGGCAGGACTCATCTCATTCAGGATAGGACTTAATCATATTACTGAAGTCCTTTATAAGTGGAATGAATACACAGAGAGTGAAAGAAAATAGCAGAAGCAGGAAGCTGAAAGCAATGAAACATGAAAGAGAAGGGAGAGACCAACAGATGCTGTCACGTTCCTTGCTATGTGGCAAAGGAGCCAAGCAGTCTTCGGAAGAAAGCATTGCCTTGATAGTGCCTTGATTTGGACATATTCATGGTCTCAAAGCTTTAAGCAAATAAATGTCCATTTTCTAAACTGATCCATTTCATAACATTTGCTTTAAACGGATAGGAACTAAACAGATGCCCACTGTCCCTACCACTAGTCAACATTATACTGGAATTCTTTTGAAAGTAATTAGTCAAGAAAAACAAATGAAAGTCATCCAATTTAGAAAGGAAGATGTGAAACGTTCACTATTTGCAGATAACAAGAGCTTATATAAAGAAACTCCTAAGAAATCCACAAGAAAGTTCCTAAAGTTAGTAAATGATTTCTGCAAAGTGATGGGGTAAAAAATCAAAAACCAAAAATCAGTAGTGTTAAAATACACTAGCAAAGAACAATTGGAAGGAGAAAGTGAAAGAAAAATTCCATTCACAGTAGCAAATAAAAGAATCAAATATCTAGGAGTAAATCTAATCAAGGATGTAAAGGATTTTACACAGAAAATTACAAAACATTACTAAAAAATATCAACAAAGACCTGAATAAATGCAAGGACTTTCCATGTTCATGGATTGGAAGACTTACTATTGTTAAGATGTCAATCCTACTGAAGGCAATTTATAGATACAGTGTGACAACAATCAAAATTCCAACAATCTTCTTTGCAGAAATGGAAATGTCAATCATCAAATTTATATGGAAGTGTAAGGGGTCCCAAATAGCTTGAAAAAGAAGAATGAAGTTGGTTGGAGAACTCAAGCTTCCTGATCTTAAACTTATTATTATACAAAGTCATAATAAGTAAAATAGCATGGGTATATATACCAATGGAATAAAATTGTGACCTCTGAAATAACCCACTCATTTATGGCCAACTAATTTTTGACAAGGTGCCAAAGACCACTCAACTAGGAAAGAATAGTCTCTTGAACAATTGGTGCTGGGAAAACTGGATCTCCACTTGCAAAAAAAAAAAAAAGAGGAAGACCCTTACCTCACATCTTATATCAACTCAGAATGGATCAAAGACCTAAAGGTAAGAGCCAGACCTTTCAAACTCCTAGAAGAAAATGTAGGTAAGCATCTTCAAAGCAGGGACTCAAACAGATATTTGCATACCAATTATTCATAATTGCCAAAAGATGGATATAACTCTAGTGTCCATTAACTGATGAAGGGATAAGTAAAATGTGGTATATACATACAATGGGATATTACTCAGCTGTAAAAAATGAATGAAGTCCTGATTCATGTGACAATATGGATGAGCCATGAAGACATCATGTTGAGTGCAATTAGCCAGGCACAAAAGAATAAGCATTGTATATCACTGACTTTGTATAATTGGAATAACCAAACTCACAGAGTCAGATTTAGAATGTAGGTTACCAGTGGATGGGGTAAGGTTAGGAAATGGAAGGTTAAGGCTTAAAATGGACAGGGTTCCTATTTGGAATGATGGAAATGTTTTGGTAATGGAGGGTGATGATGGTAGCACAACATTGTGAACATAATTAACAGACTGAGATATATTTCTGAATGAGTTTAAAAGGGGAAATTTTAGATTGTATATATTGGTAACAGAATAATTTTTTTAAAAATCCATGTAACTACAATACACAAACAGTAAACCATACATTAAAACATGGACTATAGTTAATAGTACAATTATAAAATGTGCTATCATCAATTGGAACAAATATTCCACACCAATCCAAGTTGTTAGTGGCATATGGGATTCCTGTGTTTTATTCATGATGGTTCTGTAAACTCACAACTTCTCTAATAAAGAAAAAATATTCAATAACAAATACAAATCTTGGTGGAGGGACTCAACAGAAGAATAAAGGAGACAGAAGAAAGAATTAGTGTTCTAGAAGATAGGATGATAGAAATTCCTCAATCTGAACAACAGAGAAAATAGAGTGAAAAAATAATGAACAGAGCTGTGTACTTGTGGGTCTATAACAAAAGATCTAACATTTATGTCATTGGATTCCAGGGAAGAGAAGAGAAGGGGAGGGGCTAAAATACTTCAGGAAATAATGGCTGGAAACTTCCCACACTTTGCAAGTAACTTAAACACACAGATGCAAGAAGTTGGGTATACCCCAGACAGGATAAACTAAGAAAATCTTTATGAAATCATATCATAAAAGAGCTTCTAAAAACTAAAGCCAAAGGAAAAAAATCTTGAAAGCAGCCAGAGAAAAATAACATCTTACTCTGGAGAAAATAATTTCAGTGACAATAGATTTCTCATCAGAAATCATGCAAGTCACCAGGAAGTGGCACAAAAGGAATGTCAACCCATGATCCTTTGCCCAGTGAAAATATCCTTCAGGAATGAAAGTGAATCAAGATATTCTCAGATAAAAGAAAGCTAAGAATTTGTTGCCAACGGACCTACCCCAAAGGAATGGCTAAAGTAAGTTCTTTAAACACAAATGAAATGACAAAATAAGGAATCTTGTAACATTAGTAAGGAAGAAAGAACACAGTAAGCAAAAATATGAATAATCACAATAGGTTTGATTTATCCTCTCGAATTTTCTATATGTTGATTGATGGTTGAAACAAAATTTATAATACTATTTCACATAGTTCTAAATGAACTTAAAGGAAATATTCAAAACAATTATATTACAAATGGGGCTGGGTAAAGGAACAGAAATATAGGTCAGTTTTCTATACTTTACTAGAACTGGCAACAAGGCATACAATTAGACCATGATAAATTATGTAATACTTTAATATCTAGAGTAGCCACTAAAAAAGGCTACTAACAGGGATACACTTGCAAATGTTATAGATAAATCAAAATGAGATTCTAAAAAGTGTTCAAGTAACCCACAAGAAAGAAGGGAAAAGAAACAAATAGAAAATAGAGCAAAAAGAATAGAAAAAATAAAATAACAGCTTTAAGCCCTAACAGATCAATAATTACACTAAATATAAACGATGTAAATGTACCAATTCAAAGACAAAGATTGAAGAGTGGATCAAAACATGATCCAATATATGCTGTATACAAGAAACTTTCTTCTAATATAATGATATAGGCAAGTTGAAAAGGAAAGGAAGGGAAAACATATATTGTACAAACATTAATAAAAGGAAACAGAAGTGACTATTGTAATATTATCTAAAGCAGACTTGAGAGCTAAAAAAACTACCAGAGACAGAAAGTGATATATATATATATATATATATATATATATATATATAGTAAAAGGGTCGGTCCACCAAGAAGACACTGCAGCCTCAAATATTGCACCAGGCAACAGAGTCACAAAATACGTGAATAAAAAACTGAAAGTAATGAGAGACAAATCCATATTTATTGTTAAAGAATTCCATATACCCTCTCACAACAACTGACAGAACAACTAGACAGAAAATCAATAAGGGTATGAAAGAATACAATGCAACCATCAAACAAGAAATTCTAATTGACATTTACAGATCATTCTACCTAACAACGATAGAATACTGTTCTTGTCAAGTGCCCATGGAACACATATGAAAATAGGCACTGGGTCATAAAATAAATCTCAAAAAATTTAAAAGAATTGAAATAAAACATAGTGTGTTCTCTAACCATATGAAAGGAAATTAGAAATTAATAACAGGAATATTCTGATATACTTGAAAACTAATGCAAAAATTTATATAATCCATGACTCAAAGAGGAAGTCTCAAAAGAAATTTTAAAAATATGTTGAACTGGATGGAAAAAAACACAAATATATCAATATCTATGGGACACAGCTAAGATAGTGCCAAGAGGGAAATTTATAGCATTCAAAACACACACACACACAAAGGAAATGTCTCAAATCAATAATCTAAGTTTCCATCAAGAACCTAGAGAAATAAGAGAAAATAAACCCAAAGCAAACACAAGGAAGAAATAATAAAGATAAGAGCAGAAATCATTAAGATGGAAAACAGGAATACAGCAGAAAATAAAAGAAAGAACTGATTCTTTGAAAAGATCAATAAAGTTGGCAAACCATTAGTAAGATTCTCAGAGAAAACCAAGAGAGAAGAACTACTTATCAATAGCAGAAATGAAATAGGGAATATCACTACAGACCCTGAAGCCATCAAAAGGATAATAATGGAATACGATGAATAAGTCCACACATAAATTTGACAACTTACGTGAAATGGATCTCCTTCCTTGAAACACAAACTACTTCATATATCTAGGAAATAATTTGAATATCTTAACAGGTATTAAGAAAAGTTAATTCATAGTCATAAAACTCCTAAAAAAGGAAATCTCTAGGCCCAGATAGTTTCATTGAGAATTTTCCCAAATGTTAAAGATAATTTAAAAGCTATTCTATACTGTTTGAGAAAATAGAAGGGAAAACATTCTAAATAATTTTATGAAGTTAGTAATACTCTGGTACCAAAACCAGACAGACAGTACAAAAAAAGAAGACTACAGATCAAAATCCCTCATAAACATAGACACAAAAATCTTTAATGAAATATTAGCAGATAGAAATTCAGTAGTATATAGGAATAATTACATTCCATGATCAAGACAGGTTTTTCCAGGGTTGAAAGGTTACAATTCAATATTTGAAAACAATATAACATTAACAAGCTAAAGAAGGAACATCACAGCTCATATTAACCATTGAAGAAAAAGCTTTAGACAAAGTTCAACTATTCATGCCAAAGCCCTCAGAAGAAAAAGGAAGAGAGTCAAATTCCTCAACTTGATAAAGAGCATCTCCAAAAAACGTACAACCATCATTATACTTAATGGTGAAAAACTGAATGTTTTGCCCCTAAGAATGGGAAAAAGGCAAGATGCCTGTTTTCACCACTCTTTTTCAACATAGTCCTCCTATTCTGTACTTTCATATGTGGAATTTCATTTCATGCCAATATAATAGGTTGCATTCAAAAGTAACTTTGTGATTTCTAATTTTTGTCTCAATAATGATAAATTTCACACATTCATTTAATAAATATCTATTGAGTACTTTTTAATCTATTGAGCACAGTGATACATGCAGGGACTATAACAGTGAACATGACCTATATACACATACATGTATACACACATATCATTTGCTTATTTATTTTGATTTTTTTCTCTCTCTACCCATATGAAAGCTCTATGAGGTCAGGGGTTGTTCCTCTTCGTTGTGGTTGTTTTACTTTTTCTGCTGGGACTACAATGGTGCCTGGCTCAGAGTAGATACTCAATAATACTTATTGAATGAATGAATGAGGTAGTCAAGAAAGGCTTTCTGAGAAAGAAACATTTAATCTGAGACTTAAAGATGGATCCTGTCATGCAAGAAGGGTGGAAGGAGGAGACTTTCCCAGGTAGAGTAAATAGCAATTACAAAAGCTTTGCAGCAAGAAGAACCTTGGGAGAAGCAGATTTGACTAAACTAATAGAGTGTCCATCTACCATATGGGAGGGCCAGGGTTCAAACCCAGGGCCTCCTGACCCATGTGGTGAGCTGGCCGATGGGCAGGGCTGATGCGTGCCACGCAGCAGTGTCCCCCATGTAGGGGAGCCCCATGCGCAAGGAGTGCACCCTGCAAGGAGAGCCACCTTACGCAAAAAAAGCACAGCCTGCCCAGGAGTGGAGCTGCACACATGGAGAGCTGACACAGAAAGATGACGCAACGAAGAGAGACACAGATTCCCAGTGCTGCTGACAAGAATGCAAGTGAACACAGAATAACATACAGTGAATGGACACAGAGAGCAGACACTGGGGGCAGGAGGGAGAAAAAAATTAATTAATTAATAAAAAGAAGGACCTTGACATAGAAGAGAAATTACAGGAGCTGGTGTGTTGGAAGCATGTGTTGGGCAGTGGCAGGAGGGGAAGACAAGAGCAGAGCAAATTTGTGCTGTCTCTTACAGGCAGAGGTAAAGACTGGGTTTTGTTCCAAGTGCATGGGGAAGGAATATAAGCAGAGTCATGATAGAGTAATCTGATTTTGTTTAAAAGGATCACCTTCGCTCCTTGAGTAAAACAGGAATAGAGGATAACAAAAGGGTACTACAGGTGACCAGTTAAGAGGCTATTGCAACAGCAGTAATAATATTAACCGATATTTATTGAGAAGTTATTCTTACCAGGCACTGATTTAAGTGTTTTATAAATAGTATCTTATTTGAAAAAAATTTTAATTTCGGTGATTGATAAATTCTCTCAATATTTTTAAAATTATTTTTCTTAAACTTTGCTTTTTCATTTTATAGTCTATTTTAGGATATCATTAGATATGGCAAAAAAAGTTTTCATTATTTTAAGGTTACTATGTTAGCATTTAATAGGACTCCAAAGATAATGATTCCAAAGTATTCTATCATCTCAAAAATTTAAGAAATGTTCTAATAGATGACCTCACTGATATGAAATAATTAGAATAAGCAAACTCAGAGCCAGAATCTAGTATAGAGGTTATGAGGGGATGAAATGGGGATAGGTAATAAGGAGTTAATTCTTAAATTCTACAGTTTCTACTTGGGTTGATTGTAAAGTTTTGGTAGTGGATGGTGGTGATGGTGGCATGACACTGTGAATGTAATTAACATCATTAAATTATATAAAATGAATGTGGTTGTATTAGTCAGCCAAAGGAGTGCTGAGGCAAAATACCAGAAATTGGTTGGTTTTTATAAAGGGCATTTATTTGGGGTAGGAGCTTACAGATGCCGGGCCATAAAGCTTAAGTTACTTCCCTCACCAAAGTCTATTTTCACGTGTTGGAGCAAGATGGCTGCCAACATCTGCGAGGGTTCAGGTTTCCTGGGTTTCTTCCTTCCAGGGTCTTGCTTCTCTGTGGGCTTAGCTCCTCTGTTTTCTCCACAAGGTCAGCTGTAGACTATGAGGCTCTCTAGAATTTGCTTCTCTCCACAAGGTTAGCTATAGACTATCAGACGAACGGCTCTGCCTCTCTTCCTGAGTCTCCAGTTTAAGACTTCAGCATCAAACTCCAACATCAAAACTCCAACTTTAAAAGCCCTTAACTCTGTCCTTTGCCATGCCTTTTATCTGTGAGTCCCCACCCACCAAAGGGTGGGAACTCAACACCCTACTGGCACAAGAGGTTTACATAATTACATAATCAAGTAGACCTATGAATCCAATATAATCTAATATGCCCAGAGGAAAAGATCAGTTTACAAACATAATCCCATATTTCTTTTTGGAATTCATCAATAATATTGGACTGCTACAGTGGTTAAAAGGGAAATTTTTAGGTTATATACATGTCGGTAGAATAAAAATTTTAAAATATACAACTATACAGCACAATGAGTGAACCGTGTTGTGAACAGTAGTCTATAGTTAGTTGGACAGTTTTAAAAATGTTACCTTATGAATTGTCACAAATGTACCACACTGATGCAAGGTGCTAATAATGGATAGTAGATGGGAACTGTGCAGTTTTTGTATGATTTTTCTGTAACCCTACACCTTCTCTATAAAGAAAGAAATGGGGCAAAACAAAAGAATTACAAGTGACTCTTAAGCATTTGAAAATGATGTTGGGGGAAGAATAGTAATCTATCAATGTGTGAGATAATCTGAATTAGGGAAGATTCTGAGGCGGGAAATCAGTTGGGAAATGAAAATGTAATCTAGGCATTAAATGGTGAAGCCTAGACTAAGACGAATATGATTGCAATGGGAAATATGTAAAGATGATAAAAGATGCAAACATAACATGGAAAATGTTGACATCTGCATATGGGACAAGCATGGGAGAGGGAATTAAAGATACCCTCAAGGTTTTGAAAAAGAAGGATGTACTGCTCACAGCCAAGACTGAATGGGATATTTATATGGGAAATGCCTCAGGGTAAGACATCTCTGGGGCCATTCAAGCTTCAGAGTTCTCTGTGGGATTAGATAGAGGCTAGACTTCAGCTGGAACCACATCTTTGCTTAGCTTGTGCCTCTGCCTTATCTGTTTCCCTCACTTCCTTACTGATTTCTCCTGAGAGCACTTCCTCACTATATCACTTGCACAAGAATCTGTCTTAGTCCCTGCTTCTATGGATCCTGGCCTAAGATAGGAGAGCAGGACAATACTGGAGCAACCGACAGAAAAGGCAGAGTAAGACAGGGGTTTTAACTGGGTCTTGTTTGATAGATACTATCAACCTTTTCCCAACATAGTCTGAGTTTTCTTGGAGCACTCAACACAGGGTGGTATGATCACAGCTGTGGGAGGAAATTAAGAGATAGTGAAGAAGGCAGGCATATTTCAAGTACACTTGATCTAAAATTGACTTTTTGTTATCAGTTCTTTTAACTAGAGCGCTAAGTGCTCATTGAACTAATCCTAAGTGTATTTTATTGAGTGACCTAAATTTTAAATTTTAAGTACTTTTCAAATAGAGGACAGAGAATCCATGAGCACCTAGGGATCAGCGAAACATCCCAAACAATTTTTCAAATGTTTTATTTTTGGCAAAACTCGAATTAACTCATTTTGCAAGCACTCTTCTCTTCACTTTGTAAAACCCTTGGGCATTTCAAAGGAAATTTTATCCATATGTTTCTGATTCATTTACATTTTAAGTCATAAAATGTTATTTTTATAAGAGTTGTTTGATTTCCAAGAAACTTTCTGAGCCTTTCGTTTAAGCTCTTTAAAGTCTCGTTGGTTGGAGCCAGGGAGTAGACATTGCATGTGATGCACCACTCGAAAATGTAAGCCAGACAGACTCAACCATCCCCTGACCTCAGAACAATGCTGACCACATCAGCCAGGAGACAAAGAATGGCAAAGAGATGATCAAGGAAGTTGGTCTGGACACCAAAGAATGTTTGAGAAACACAAGAGATAGCAAAGATAAAATGATAGCAAAGATTAAAGTGGGATTCATTAATGTGTCCTTGGCAAGATTGGGGATAAAGATCAGATTATCATATATTACTGCAAGCTATTGTTCCTGTCAGCTGCCAGGAAGATCTTCAGACTTCATAGGACAAATACCCATATCACCCTCACATATTTTATGGGAAGAAAATTATGTCTTTTCTCAGCATTGTATATAATAAGAGAACATCAAAATAACAGCCAAGAGAGATTTAAGAAGTTTATTGTCTATCCTTACTCTGGAATCCTAGGTAGTGATTGAAATGATGTAGAAACATTTTTATCGTATGTTGTTAAATGAGAAATATGGTGACAAACCAGTACATGGACATTAGGACCACAGTTTTGATAAGAAAAAGGGGACATCAAAATATATTTGAACCTATACTTAGCACTATACTTGTTAAATATATGTCCCAGAAACTTAAATCTTTTGTCCATCCATATTAAGTTATGTCCCAGAGATATAAATCTTTGGTCCATCTATGTGCCAGTTGAGCCCTGAATCTCAGCAGAGTTGCAACACCTGCTCTCCAGTTCATTGGACTCACCTGGGACGACTAACAAGCTGATGATGGACAATGCCCATCCCAAGGAACAGAATGTCTGCAACTGCAAGCCAGATAGTTCCATCCATCTACCCCATGGGATCTAAGTACCCACTCAATTCGAAGCAGAGTGGGCATCACGATCCCAAAGTCCTCAAGATTGGGGAATGAGCAATGGACTAAAGAAGACATTATTATTCTATTACAGACTTATTATTCTAGCAATGGAAGAACTTTTATCATGGATATAAAGGCAGTGGTCTCCAGAAGGTCAGAGGGGAGGGAGAGGGAAGAATAGGTGTAATATGGAGACACCTTTGGGACATTGGAATTGTTCTTCATGACATTGCAATAACAGATACAGGACATTATATATTTTGTCATAACCTACAAAATTGTCTGGGACAGAGTATAAACTATAATGTAAACTATAGTCCAAGGTTAATAGCAATACTTCAATGTGTGCTCAACAATTGTAACAAATGTACCACACTAATAAAGGATGTTGTTTATACAGGAAAGTATGGAAGGGGGAGGGAGTGAAGCATATGGGAATCCCTTATATTTTTTATGTAACATTTAGGTAATCTAAAGCTTTTTTAAAAGTAAAAAAATTAATTAAAAATTTTATATATATATATATATATATATATATATATATATATATATTTACAGGGGAGTAGATGTAGCTCAAGTGGTTAAGTGCCTGCTTCCCACATACAAGGTCCCCTATTCAATCCCCGGTACCTCCTAAAAACAAAACTAAACAAAAATATTTTTACATATATGAATATTAAAATATTAAACGGTAATTATCTCTAGGGGGTGGGATTGCAATGATTTTTCTTTTGTTTGTTTGGCTTTATTTTCTAACTTTTCTACAATGTGCATTGTGTAGTTTTTTTTAAACATTTGCTTTTCTCTGTACTTTAAAAAATGACCAGAACAGTATTTCAATAATATTGCAAGAGAGCAATGCCCACCTTTTTCCCTCGGTCTCTCTTGCTTGGGAACAAGAGCACATGGGGTCCAAGCCGGAGGGGGTGCTACAGTGAGCACAAGATGATCACATTGTCTGAGTGTTGATGGAATGCAGTGCTCATCTGAAACAGGCTGAATCTATGGCGACCATGTTTTCTGAACCCCAAATTGGTCACACGATCTAGCATGTGCAGGGTGACAGGATAGATTATTTTAAATCAGAACTGTTTTCAAAACTGTAGTACATATTGTTGTTCTGGCTTTGGGGCACACTATTTCAGAAAGGAAGAAAAATTCTAAAAGACAAGCTGAAGATGATGCTCTGAACGGAAACTAATGACTGGTAATTTATAAAACTGTAGCTGCCGGTACTGAACATCCACTGAACAAGAACTCTTGATTTTCCCTTGTGTGAATATAGACAGCATTTTAAATCCAAAGGACTATTACTTTCATATCTGTTGGCATCTAGTCAGTTACTGCTTGAAGTACTCCCTGCACAAAATGTGCACAATTGTCAATATTAATCATCTCCATAAATTCTCCCAAAACTTGTAAAATAGACAATTTCCTCTGAAGAGCCACTCTCCCTATTATCATTAGCACCCCATTTTCTCTGCTCTTTTTCTACCTTTCCCACAAACCTCAGGGCTGGTTCTGAATCACAAGTCATTTTACTCTTTTTCAGCTAGGTTTATACAATGCTCTTTGATCATAAAGACAGGGTAAAGTAAATCAGAAATATCCTTTTCTGAGCCTCCATAAGTGGAGAAAAGTTAAATAATCTTTTCTCTTTAAAAAGTGACTCCACAGCATTCTAATCAAAAGAAATACAGTAAGTAGGGAATTTGGTTATCATATAAGATCAAGTTATTTCAAAACCTTGGAAAGACTGTCTGTTTTAACATTCTGTGATGATTCTATTTAAATATACTGTATTCTCACCTTCTGGAATGAAGGAATTCATTCTAAATAGACAGTAACTTTGAAGCTCAAAAATGATGAAAAATTTAACCAAGTGGTCTGTCATGGTTAATCATGCACTTCTACCAAGCGCTTTCTTTCAATTCACAAGAATGTGAGCCCTCAGTTCTCTGTCCTTTGGGATAGTTTACAAATTCTGGCAAATCTTTCTTCCAATGGACAATTTTTTCTTCAGTAGTTTGTCATGGTCCCAATTATGGATACATGTTATCCAGAGAAAGTATTCACTCCAAATCAGCCCTACATAAATGAACCCCCAAAATTCCTTCATTCCAGTGCAAAGCAAAATATCTCATTATCAATTCCTTGATCTGAGAAAAAGTGAGAGGAACAAAGACTGATTTCGTTTTGCATAATTCATCCCTCAGTGTTCTACGGTTTGCCATCATGCCATGAGTTCTGGACTGAAATACTGCCAAAGTGGCAGCTTCCAAAATTATAGATGTCACATGCAACATTGTTACAGAATGTAGAAGCCTAATAATTTTCTCATCATATTAATTAAATGACTAATTCACCTATTAAACTGCTAACGTGAGAATACACAAAATGGTATTCAAAGAAACAAAAGAATTAATCCTCTAGCAAATGGACAAACAAGTGGATTACAAAAAATGTAGGATGCTAAATATAAAACAAAGAAGATTGTTACAGGGTAGGTAACTTTCAGTCAGGGTTCTCCAGGGGAACAGAACCAAAGGAGGGATCTATATATAAATAAATACTATGAAATTTATTATAAGAAATGGGTCATACAACCATGGAGATTGGCAAGTCCAAATTCCACAGGGCAGGCTGCAATTTGGGAACTCTAGAGGTTTCAATGAATTCCCCAGGAGTTGCTGGCTGGATGAAGTAGAGAAGAATTCTTTCTGACTGCTGAAAAGTTGCCCTTTTAAGGCCTTCAGCTAATTGGATGAAATGTCTATCATTGCTGAAGGCAATCTCCCTTGCTGACTAGAGACATAATCAGCCATAGATGGGATCAACTAGCTGATGATTTAAAACCATGAAATACCCTCACCGTAACAAACATGCCAGTGCTTACTTGGTCAAACTGCACACCACAAGATTGCCAAGGTGGCACTGTGACTTTCTCAGAAATGTTGGCACTCAAGATGAATTTTAGGGAATGATCAAGAGTTAGTCAAGCTAACTCCTGGAGTAGGGTTGGGGTAAATGGAAGAGTCTTCAATAATAATGGAAATGAATGGATGAATGAGTGAATGGTTTAACCCAGTATTTTTTGGTCAATGGACATCATATCAGTACCAATTAGAGATGGTGGGCTTACAGGTTCACACACACACACACACACACACACACTCACAGTCAGAGCTAAACTATGACCAGATTTATTTTTGAGATCAATTAGAAATCAACTAGAAAAACATTTTTTGGTTTATTTAAAGAATCAAGTCCCCTAATTCGAAGAGGATAAATCTTTGTTTTATCAGAAGGTCCAGTAACATTTTATTTATTGCTGCTACTAAATCATCCCTAACCGCTTTCAGATTTCTCCAGAAAGCAAATGAAAAATTTCCAAATGTTTGAGGATACTACAATGTGTTTGAAGCATGGACTTAGATTTGAGTCCCAGCTCTCCCACATGAGAGCTGTGTGACTGGGGGTATAGAGAAGTTAGCTTCTCTGAGACTCAGTCCACATCTGGTTTAATAGTGGCAAAAAAAATCCCTTCATATTTAATACAGCTGTTGGGAGACTTAAATTAAATAGCATACATAAGGTCCTAATATAATATCTGGCACTTAGGGCATGTTAATGCTCTTGCTTTTCCCTTTTTGGGGGAATGGGAGTCAGAGCAGGGGGAAAGAGGCAGCCCTGCCTTGGAAATACTGCCTGAGTTCAGGCATCAGTGATACTAGCCTGGTTGGTCTCATGCATGTTGGCCAATCCTGAATCAGGGTAATCATATTCCTTTTCTTCAGTTGGAAAAAAAAAGTAACATTACAGCTATGGATCTTAGGTGACATTAGAGAGCTAGTGCTTGCCTTTTCATTTGCACAATGGTGCAACACCTGCAGTGTAGCTTGTAGAACAGAATAGACTTATAAAAAAATGGCTCCCATGGCAGCAAAGACACTCACAGTTCATGAGCTAATAAATATTGTCAAGTGACCTTGCTTTTGCCAAGAATTAAATCGTAAAGAGAGGGGGAAGGGAAGGATGACAACAATGTATTTCCTATAGAGTTCAAATTCTGGGCTTCTTCTGACTAAGTTTTATTACCGTTGACCTTATTTTAGACTTGTCAGTTCACTGATTCTCCTTATTGCCTGACACTGCAAGGTCTTTAGAGTAGAGTTCCCTTCCTTATAGGCCAGTGTCTGGAAGAAAGCACCATGTACTTTTTCACATCCTTTGCTTTTTTGCTTCTGCTTCTGCCATCAGAGTAGAGAATAGAGATGGGTCTTCTCTGCTGTAGGACTAGCCATTTTCAGTCTTAGTTCTAAGTCTTATTTCTCTCCAGAGATTGTTATAGACATTAGTTGTCAATATTTGCTCAAAAATGCATGGTTTTAGAACTTCTGTTCTTGTTACTTCATTCCAAATACCTGTCCAATTATCTTTCATCTGACTGATACTATAACTCAACTACTTTTTCAACTTCTAATGAACGCTAGTATGGTGGTTTTTTAAAATGTCCACAAATTCTTTGATAGACATCCCTTCAAAAGATAGAACCTAGATCCCCTCATGTGAATTTAGTGACTTTGGATGATTAGAGTGTGGTAAAAGTGATGGTGTTAGATTTCCAGAACTAGGTTATAAAAGGATTAGTGGTTTCCTCCTTGGTATATCTTGAGTCACTCACTCTGGGTAAAATGATTTCCCCTGTTTTAAAGATTTTTAAGGAACTCTATAGAAAGATCTATATTGTGAGGAACTAAGGCTTCCTGCCCAAAGCCAGCAAGAAATGAAGACTTTGGGAGAACAGCCATATGAGGCAACCATCTTGAAATCAGATCCTCCAACCCCAATAAAACCTTCAGATGACCACCATCCGTGTTAACACTTTATCAGAACTACTTAGCTCATGAATCTCTGACCCACATAAACTGTGAGATAAATGATTTTTTGTTTGTTTGTTTTAACACTCTAAGTTTTGGGGTAATTTATTATGCAGCAATGGATAACAGATAGAGGTAAATTGTAAGGTGAATTCCTGTAGCCTTTGTGAAAGATAAGCGTCAATTAAGCCTTGAGATAATCTCTTGATTCCTCCCAAACAGACTCATGGATCACAAATAAGTTTGATTTGAACACTTTCATTTTTTCTAAGGAAATGGTGGTTTCTCTTTACCTTCCCAGGAGTTATGCTAATACTTATCTCTGAGACATAGCAGAGAGTTTTATTTAGAAACTCTAGTCCTCAGATAAGTCCCTGGAAGAAAGCATAGTCCCTAAGCTATTACCCTGAGTATGTTCAACCTTCCTTTCTTCACCCTTCCTCTCTTCCCTTGGAACTCCCCTTGAGCTCTCCCTTCCAACCATCAAGTCCTTCCTTTCAGACAAAGCCTGGCTGGATAGGATGTTGTCTGCTGGAAAGCCCCCACCTTGGGGTAGAGTGGGTACAAACACAGGGCCAAAGGAGCTTTCCCTAAGCTGGGCTGAATAAATTGTCATTTCTAGACTGGAGAGATGGAAACTAGTCAGAGGAGTGTGAGTCACAAGCAAGAGACAGATAAGAACTCACCTCTGGTTTGAGGTTCAGTCTGAAGATTTGGCTAATGGGGAAACAAGAGTAAGGTGAGCAAAAGGTGTAGGAGGGATTTGGCATCTCCAGTGGCATCAAGACATTTTGAGTTTCAGTGACTGCTTTCTTGAAACTTTTTGGTGACATCACAGGCTCCTGACATTCCTCCTATCTCAATTTCTGAAGCTTTGTTGGCTTCTCCTCCACTCGTGGTTCTTTAAGTATTAGAATGCCCTAGGATCCTCTTGGAACTTCTTCACTTTTTATGCACTCTAGCTGATATCATCTTGGCCCATGGCTTCAAATAATCTACATAGCAATGACCCTTAATCTACTCTATCTTCATCTCTGGAGTCTCTTCTGAACTCTAGGTTTATATATCCACCTTCATCCTCCACATCTCTACTTAGTTGTCTAATAAGCAATTCAATCATAAGATGCCCCCAAAATGAAAACCTCAATTCCCATCCCATGACTAATTTGCTTTCTTTCTTTTTGCTCCATGATCCATCAAGTGCTCAAAGCCCCAAATCTGGAAGTTATCTTAATTCATTTTTCCTCCTTTAACTCCCACATTAACCCCTCAGCAACTTCCATTGATGTACTTCTAAAACCCTTCTCTGTCACCTGGCCTGCTTCTTGCAGTAGCTTAATGTATCTTCTTGCTTCCATAGTTCCCTTCTATTTCCTACCCCATAGCTAACCATAAGTATAAATAATAATTCATATATCTTCCAATCATTTCTTTTTTTATTTTAATTTTTTTAAATTTTTTTTAAATTAAAGCTAATAGATCACAAGGAATGTTACATTAAAAACATAAGAGGTTCCCATATAACCCACTCCCCACCCCCACCACATCATTTTTGTTAATTGTATTTTTTTGAAGATATATACATCACAAAAAAAAAATGTTACACTAAAAAATATAAGAGGTTCCTGTATTCCCCCCACCTCCCCACCCCACTCCTCCCACACCAACAACCTTCCTCATCATTGTGGCACACTCATCGCATTCAGTGAACACATTTTGGGGCACTGCTGGACTACACAGATAATAGTTTACCCTGTAGTTCACACTCTCTCCCAGTATATTCAGTGGGTTATGGCAGGATATATAAAGTCCTGCATCTGACCCTGCAATATCAGTAAGGATAACTCAAAGTTCCCAAAATGTCTCACATCATATCTCTTCTACCCTCTGCATGCCCTCAGCAACTACTGTGGCCACTTTCTCCACCTCGATGCTAAAATTTCTTCTATTACTTGTCACAATAGTTTTATAGTAGAATATCAGTAAATCCACTCTAGTCCATATTTTATTCCTCCATTCTGTGGACCCTCAGATGGCGATGTCCTCTCCACCTCTAGATCAAGAGGGGGCTTAGATTCCACATGGCCAATCATTTCTAATCACCTTGAGAACAAAATCCACACTCCTCATCCTGTCTTTTAAAGCTGTCCATGATCAGGCTTCTGACTAATACACACCGTCTCACTTAACCCTCCACTGGCTTTTCTCCTGTTCTTGAGTCATCAGGCATCTTCTTGCCTTAGGACCACATCACTTCCTGATATTTGAGTGTCTGGTTTCTTCTTGACATTCAATCCTCAACTTCAATATGACTTCCTCAGAGAGGTTGTTCCTGAACTCCAAAGTGGTCCTTAGTCCCTTGTCACATCACCTTTTTTCAGTTCTTTTGCTAGCTCTTGTCCCTACCAAAGACATCTCCATCATTTCTTTACTTGTTTATTTTATTCTTTGTAATTTTGTCTTTTTATGCTCTTATATCTCCTTCATCTGGAACAGTCCTGACACAAAGTGAGGACTCAGCTAATACTTGGAATAAATTAAGGAATGATGGCCTGTGTTCCTAAATTAAGCCCAGGAATATTCCCAAGTTCTCCCCTCCATTAATTTTTTGGTGAAATTCTTTGATGTTTGGCAGGCGGCAGTTTGGAAGTGAGCAAGTGTTTCTGCCTGACCTGTGGGCTTGTTTGTGTCCTGTGAACAATACAGGACCTCGTTTCCTGAGGCCTGATACAGGAGGCTGCCATATGGTGCAGTGGTATGCACCTGCCATGGGAACATGGTTCATTGCACTCTTTGGAATCAACAGGAAAATTATGGAAAGAGGCTGGCTGCAGAGGACTTGACATTTTGCCTCATATTTCTGAGAAAGAAAAAAAAGAGGCAGAAATGTTGAAAAAGCATATGTACATATATTATATTGGCACGCCATACACCTCCTCTGAGTAACACTAATTTAAGAAGTAAAAGTTTTTCCAACATTTTTTACAGCTGAATACCAAGTGCTTTTGTTTCATTCTGTGCAGCAGGCCATATTCTCACTATGTGTACACATCCAAAATTCATGTATGTGATGCATACATACTAATTCCCAGAGGGTAAGCTAAGAGAGCAGAAAAGACAAACAGCATATCTCTTATTTATGGTTCTGTTTACACTTTCAACTCCAGGCATTTTAATTGTTCTCATTTTAATGCATATGTCCTTGTTAGGAGCTATCAGCACATGACAAAATTGACTCAGTGCTTGCCCTGATTTTAAAGTATAGCATGTCAAATGAAAAGAAAGATGGAAATATTTTAGTCCTTTTTTTTCACATGAGAACAGTATTCCAGAGAGATTATATCAGTTCCCTAAAGTTCTGTAAGCCCATAGTTCAGACAAAGCAGAACATGTGCTATAGAAATGTAAACAGACCTCAATTTACTCATAAGCATTTAAATATGAAACTCCAAACTCAAGCTAGCAATTCCAAAATTACAAATAAAATTAAAATTCAATGAGTGAAGGGACCTTATTTCATGCAGTAGATCATTCTGTGATATGTAATTTTTATATATACACATATGCATGCATATCAGATATGTTATTTCTACCCTTTTTCTCTGAACTTGATTTTTAATTTGCTGGTTACAAATTTGCAGTGTTAGTTAAGCCATTTTTTTTCTTTATGACTAAATTCCTCAATCTGAGAAAGAGTTAATGAGTGTTACAGATATTAAAGTTATATGCAACTTTTCTAAGACCAGTCCAAAAAAAAAAAGTTACAAATGGAGAAATATTTAAATGGCATTAACCTCCCACTTACCCATTTTGTAGCTCAGTTATTTAAGAAACAGTAATGTTATTTACAAAAGCTATGAATTATCAAGAGGATATAAAAACTTCGATAGAGGCGTCTTAATTATGCTGCTGGCTGCAAAGATCAAAGACCAAATACAAAGTGACTTTTTAAATAATACCAATACAATTTTAATTGCTTAGGCTAATTTTTTTTAAGTGGCAAATATTCAACAATAGCTGCTTTGATCAAGAAAAGAAAAGGGGTGAAAAAAGGAAAAGAAGGAGAAAAACTCAAAAAGGATTAAAGAGGCCTCTTTGTGCACCAAGGCAATTGAAGAGACATCTTATGAGAATGAAAAATAAAAGATAGAGATCAGCTGTCAGAGGTGGAGTAACCTTGGTATCTAGATTCTAGAAGCTGTATATTAATATTGCCCACTTATTGGTGGGAATGGCAGAATTTCTAAATAGAAGGGACTTAGGAACAACAATTGTGTTGGAAGAAGCAGCTAGAAAGGCTCCTGTTGAAGCTACATTGGCCTAGCAAGCACACTACTTTTACCTTAGATTGTATCTTTATTTGGGTGGCCTTGGGGCTCTGATAAAAATTAGGGCAGGACAGGAAACTAAAAGCATCCCTTGTACACACACGACCTATCCTTTAGATCTGCCATTGCAGTTTGGATATACAGAAGCCCCCCACTGGGACTTTTTATAATGGGGAAACTATAGTTAGTACAGAACAAATGAGATGAAGAAAAACTCCTACCCTTTTAGAACTGAAGGTCATCAGAGGAGTTGAACAAAGTGTTAATGATTATTGAACTTGGGTGATGGGAATATTGGAGTTTAGTATGCTATTTCACTAATGCATGTATATTTGAAAAATTGTATAATAAAAAGTAGAAGGAAGGAAGAAAGGGAGGGTTGAAGGAAGTCCTGTGGGAAAGAAATACAGAAATTTCTCCCCTAAAATAAGTATAAAAAATGCCAGCCCTGGCAAAGGACTTCCCACTCTGCTTTATATCTAACTAAACCAGGACCCCCCATTCTGACCCTACTTTTCACAGGAGTCTGTTTCTCTGAAATTGTCCTTGAACTTCCTCAGCTCTTGAGAACAAGTAGCCCCTTTAGAGAGGCTCAGCAACAACTAGAGTCCAGATCTATCCAAAGGCAGAAAATCAGATGTGAAGTCCAAATGGCCCATTCATTCAGTCCTCTGTCGATCTCGGTGCCACAAGAAAGGCAAGCCGAGAACATCTGCTCCCCAGCTGCACAGCTTCTCCCCAAACAAGTGTTACAGTGAACCAGGTGGGATCGTATTTTATGGATCCTATTTGCAATCATTTTATAGACTCTTTTATTTCTTGAAAATCCTTTACTACTCAGCAAGCCCAGAAATGTGTGTCAGCTTTTCATATGCCAAATTAATAATCTGTCTTTTCAGATGCCAAGTTCGGAAAGTGTTTAGAAGGAGAATTAAGAGAATCTGACTTGATAAGTAGTGGGAGTTAGCTCTTTGTAGAAAAACAAAATGAGTAGAAAGACCTACTCGAAGTATGACCTAGGCAATGTTTTTCTTGAAGCTGCTGAACATTTATTTGGCCACAGTTGAAAAGTCACTGAAAACATTGGTGAGGTCCCTAGGAAGTAGTTTTTCATAAGGTCCAATCAATTCACCAAACGGTTACTTAGAACCTGCTAGGGGCCAGGCAACATGCTGGGTGCTAGAAATAAGATAAAAATGACAGTTGCCCTGCCCTCAAGGAGGCCAAAGTCAAGTGGCTGAGATTAAGAAACAAATCAACAATGATAATACAAGGTGTCATGTGTTACCAGGTGCTACACAAGAAGAAAGCACATGAAGACAGAAAGGAAAACTGCACAAAGGACACTTCCCTCGGAGTCTTTCAGGATGAATAGGAGCTCACCCATTGATTGTGTATTAGTCAGGCAAGGGGGTGCAAAATACCAGAAATTGGTTGGTTTTTATAAAGGGTATTTATGTGGGGTAGGAGCTTACAGATACCAGGCATAAAGCATAAGTTACTTCCCTCACCAAAGTCTATTTGTAGCAAGATGGCTGCCGACGTCTGAGAGGGTTCAGGCTTCCTGTGTTCCTACGTTCCTGGGGTTTGCTTTTCTTTGGGTTCAAGGTTCCTTTTTTCCTGAGGTTTGCTTCTCTTTCCTTTGTGTGCTGACCTCCCGGGGCTCCAGCTTCAGTCTTCAGCATCAAACTCCAACATCGAAACTCCAACATCAGAAACCCTCAGCTCTGTCCTTTGCCATGCCTTTTATCTGTGAGTCCCCGCCCACCAAGGGGCAGGGACTCAATGCCCTAATCGTAACTCAATCATTCCCAGGTACAGATCAGATTACAAGCACAATCCAATATTTCCTTTTGGAATTCATCAATAATATTAAACTGCTGCAGTTTGTATGGAAAGGAAGAAGGAACAGCACGAACGAAGTCTCTGGGCACTGGCTTAAATCCCACCCCAGCTGGGCCTCCCCTGAGAAGAAAAGTTATCTTTTGGGAGTTGAAGAGCTAGGTCCTCCTCACCTGCTGATAAGGCCAGCCCACCTCCTTGGAGGTCTTTCCTGTAAAATGGGCAATTTTCATTCAGTGTATTAGTGGTCACTGAAGCTCGTCCTTCAGTAGGTGGGAGTGGTATGACCCAGCAGCATCCCCACCAGAAAAAAAAAAATGTTTTCAAAGAGGATCATGACCAAACCCAACCAAACATGGAGGATCAGGAGTTTCAGGAAAACAGACAAAAATAATCTTACGGGGTGTAGGGAATCTTAGCAGTTTAAGAGAACTCAAGGAAACCTCGGCTGCTTTGCAGGCTCATTTGTTTATTTTTCATGCAGGCACCCCAAGAGCCCCTCCCAGGCTCACTTCCCTTCCCTGTAAACAACTGGCTCTCATTAAGGTTTTCCCCTTGGCTAAAGGTATATAACCTTGGAGAGTCAATAAAAAACGGCTTCACTCTTAAGACTTCAACACGTGCAGGGTCCCTCTGTCAGGTCCTAGACAAGGTTAATTTATGTCGCTGCTCTCTTACTCTGAAGGACTCCAGTTACTTCCCATCTGCTCTCTGTCTAATCTGGGCCTGAACATGGCAGCTCAGGGCTTGGAGTGGTCGCTTAACTGTTTCCTGCCCAGAATCGTCAGGCTTTGGGATTTGATTTTCTCAACCCCCTTTTTGCCCCCATTAAAGCTTTCCATTTCCTCTCAGCCTGGTTGCTTCATATCCCAGGACTCCAGAGGAACTCCTCCTCAGCGCTGGCGATTCGGGAGGAGAGGAATGCCCTACAGGAGGAATTACGATTTCATTCTAAGAATGGAGAGAGAGGGGAAGTTATGCAAGAAAATACGGGTGGTAGCGTACTCTGTTGTTCAATCTCTGGGTTGCACTAAAATGGTTTTTTAATTAAATAGAATAAAAGTACCCGAGTATATTACATTAGCAAGGGTGTTCTTACGTAAAACCTTTGCTTCGTGTGTGTTTCCACATCATAATTTAAAAGGCACTTCTTCCTATAAGTTGTAGTCAAAGTAGTTTGAACTTAATCGGTGCACTGCTTTTGGAGCTGAATCTCAACTCTGCAGCCTCACCGTTTACAACGGGGAGCAAATCCATCACCTTCTCTGAGCCTGTGTTTTCTCATTTGCAAATTATGAATATTAATCTGTGCCCTCACTGGGTTGTGGAGAGGACACAAAAAGGTAATATGGTGTAAGCTCTATAAATGGTTTTCAAAATACTTTTCATAGACCAGCAAGGGCTCTTCAGATAATCCTCCAGTGTTGAGTTGGGATGGGAGAAGGGCGTCATGGGGACCTCGGGTTCAGGCTTAGCTTCAGGCCCTCACACAATTGATTGATTCAGTAATACTTGTTGAAGGTGTACTATGTGTTACGGACCGTTTCAGTGGCTGGGGATAAACTTCTTGCCTTCATAGGGCTTACGTTCTAGTGGCAGGAGACAACTTTTTAAAAACTAAGTAAATATATAGTGTGGGATATGGTGTTAAGTTTTTATAGGTAATAACTAAATGGTTTTCAATTACATCAGCGCATCTATTACTAATTTTTACCTAGGATCCCATGCAAATTTTTAGCAAGGTTTGAGAGTTAAAAAATATTGGAAAAATCACTGTGCCATTATTTTACTTTGGAGTAATGTGCTATGTAGGGTACCTTACATAGTACATTAAGATACTATGTAAGTATCCTTTTGTAAAGGATACTCTCAGAATGCTCTCCCAAGAGCCTTCTGGGTCAATCAAACTTCGACATCTATCAGTCATGTTACCATCAATTTTAATTAAAAAATAGGTTCTAAATAACCAAGAAAGCCTTCTGATCTAGAAAGGAAATAAACACACAGCATTTGTTACCTGAATTAGTTGTAAAATCCAAAACATAAAAAGGCTCATGTCAATTTAGATAAATACATGGATAGTAAATCCATAATGGCATTAAAGGTTTTAAAAGACATTATACACACTGCAGAGCCTTTGGGTGCTCTCAGCTCCTTGGAGTCAAGCCATCTTCTTTCATCATCATTATCAATATGATATAACTGCTGCTTTATGACTGGGTTCCCGGGGCTCAATCTTTTGCAATTATTTTTAGCAGCAAACCCCAAATCAGTGAATCACCTAAGTAGACCAGAGACCATGAATTAGAAGGGCTGGGAGACTAGGGCTAAGAAATCTGGGTACACTCCTAGCTTCCAGGTTCAATAAATGAGTTAACATTTCTAAGGTTTACGTGCTCCCTTGTAAAACCAATGAGTCCAATGACCTTTGAGGGCCCACTCAACCTAGGAAAAGCAAAAACAAAAGCCCTTGCATTAAATTCTATCATGAGATCCTATCCTTAGCTGGGGAGAAACCAGCAGGCTATGGACTTGACGCCTTACGAAGTTGCATTGCAACCATGATCTGAGATCTGACCTTCAGCGTACTCACTCAGATATCTGAATTTGTCAGCACACTGAAAGTGAAACTCCTTCTCAAAGGCAAATGCACATTCACCAAACTAACAGGGATGTACGTATAAAAGAAAAATGCAAATTTTTATTGAAAATGAAAAAAATTTTTGTATCAGGGCCAAAGATGCCCAACACCTGTTTTTGTCAATAAAATGGTCTTGGAGCTCAGTCACACCCATTAGTTGACATATTGTCTCGGACTGCTTTCTGTGTCTCAATGGCAGAGTTGGGTAGTTGAGATAGAGACACGATGGCCTGCGGAAGCCTAAAATAGTTACAATCTTGCCCTTTACAGAAATAGCTTGCCAAACCTGGACAATGATATTTTTTGTCACCACCACCACCATGTTCTCTCCTTGAAGGGGTAAATTCAACTAAAGTGAGAAGTTGGCTTAGCCACTGCTGAATAATCTCCATTTAATCAATAGTTTCTTTAAGTAATATGAACCAAATTGGTCATATTTCCTCCCTCCATAGAACCCACATCAATGCAGTGACACATCACAATGAAATTCAGCTCTAGACACCAAAACCATGATGTGGAATGTGGACATGGAATCAAGATTCTCTCCAAGCACAGCAAAGAGTGGTTATTCTTTGCAACACAGCAAATATCTGAAAATCCTCTTTAACCCCCTCACCAATAATACACTTCAAAATTTTCTTTCTCCCTCTTCCAAAGCCTCTTCAAAAAATTCCAGCCTATGCTAGTTTCCATCTTCAGTCCTTTCCTCAACACACAGCCAAACTGCCTTTCACGTTTTGAATTGTATCTCACAGGGTTTCGCCCGACCTTTCAATTACATTAATTTACATCAAATTTGGCTTCTCTCAGCTTCTCCTAGTTATGTTCTTCACTCCTCACAAAGAGTCTACAGCTAACCAAGGAAAGGGTGAAAAGAAAGAAAGAAAAAAACAGAGGGAAAAGAAATAGATAAATATAATGAATCAAGTATTATGGCTTAGTGCAAGACTTTACAGACCCCTAATCTATTTCAAGGCATTGATTTTATAGCTCAACCTTCTGAGGGAAATCCGTTCCTCTCTTTCCAATTTATAGAGACACCTTGTTTTGGGTCCCTTTCGCTTTCAACACCTGGAAATGGAAACATTTTGCTATGAGAATTGTTAATTTCCTGTCCACTTCCATAACTGCTTTTTAGAAAAGATTTGCACAAAATACTGTGTCTGGTACAAGGGCACATTTACTGAAAAATGTGTGGAAGTATCTTCCCTTAGACATTTCTAAAGAGAGTAGAAATCTCTCTTCCAGGGGCATGCAGTGGGTTAAGAAATTAAAACACTCGCCCCCAGGCCCTTTTTTCTCTGTGACATTTACTGAATTACCAATTAGCATGAGCACCTGGAACCAAGCCATGCTCCTCCTCCAAACCGTGCAGGTTCTGGCTCAGACACCAGTAAATAACAGTGAGGATGATGACAGGAATCTTTGGCTTTTTAAGCCATAAACTTAGCTCAAGAATATTGATTCATAGCTGGATACAATATACTGTGTGAATGTTGATTAGCAGGTGGTCCCATCAGGTAGATGAATTGCTTGCACTTTCTCCATGGTCATTCACAGTTCATTTTCCCTTCAGTATTTTTTCAGTAAGATTTTGGAGCTTCAACATGTTTGGGTTTTAGATTCTGGAAGGAATGCAGGGGAATTTTTTGGCACTCTCTGTTGAGTGATTTATGGTCTGCTCCCATTGGATAATTTGTTTTACGCATGTGTGACAGGACCGAAGCTGGACTTCTGCTTTGGAAATGTTCATTCCAAATTTGCATGTGTTTATCCTTCTGGACCCTGCAATTTTCTATTTGAATCCAAAAGACTACTCCAAGAGACAGTTGCACTAAATCCTGGAGAAAAATATCCCAAGATCTTTCCTTCCTTTTTCTTTTGAGAGGGGGAAAAAGTAGGGACACTGATTTTAAGATTGGCAGGGAAAATACCCAGCTATAGTAACTTGGAAATATGTTGGGAAAATTTTCTCAAGGACATGATGTATGGAGAAAGGCTAATTAAAGCAAAGTTTCCAAGGCCACCCATAAGCAATAAAGTGACAAACTCCACTAACACATCTGATTAGATTTGTTTCTTTGATGATAGTGGATGACTCATAGCTCTTCTAGATCTGAGAATGAACATCATGTTTGTTCAACAGAAAGGATTACAAAGAAACCATCTCCAAATTATCCTGAAGGTAGTAGCATTGCAGGATCAGCCCAGTTGGAATAACTCCCATCAGAGACATCTTCTAGGGTAGTGGCAAACAAGTTAGATTACAAAGAATGTTGCCAGTCACTATGGCTTCGAATTTTAGAGTTGGAAGAGGGCAGACATATTTCACAGGGTTTTAGACAGGCTATTGAGTTTATTCAATGTGCCATCACTGCCAGTGGCTAAGATACTGTCGTCTGAATCTTCCGCCATTAGTTGAGAACCCAACAAGGTGAAGGGACAAGCCCAGAGTACAATAATCAGAACATCAATACTGGCAGAGTTCATGTCAACAGGAACCCTGAATTTGCACAGAACTGAGTTTGGCTTATTAATATATTTCTTAGCCTGGGGTAGCATCTGCTTTTGCAGTGGTCTGTCACCATGCTTCATGCTATGGGTGATACAAAGGTGCCCAGATCCTGATAAGGCAAAGATTAATCTGGATGCCCTTGCAGGGAGTACTGTCAGGGTTGATAATTATGGGCCTTGCAGCAGACATACATATGGCACATTAAAAAGTGTTTAGCCAGAGGGAGCTTAATGGAGAAACAGGGTTGAGGGAACGGTTGAAGAATCCTGGGGCTAGCAACAGCACGAACTTGTTACCCGCCCTGAGCCTGAACAGGGTGGCTTTGTGGGGGCCTGGGGACTGGGAGCAATGAAACCAAGAATGGAGCTACTGCCAAACTGATCAGGAAGGAAGGGGGGAGGGGGTGCCTACTCAGCCTCGCTCCCTTCTCAACATGCACAGGGGCCCTTCTTCAGCCCAAACTAGTGGGAAGCAGTGGGCAAGGGGACCCGGTGATACAGGGTCTCCCTCCGTAGGCACAGAGCAGGACACAAAGGAGTGGAGAATGGATCGCGGGTTGAAGAGAGGGCAAATGGAATTTTAGGGACAGGCAACTGAAAATGAAGCCAGCCTGTCCTTTGTATGAACCTGAAATCATAGGTTTCCTTGACGTAAATCAGTTTTATTCTGCTTAGAGCCACTTACAGGTGTTACGTGCTGGGAAGGTAGGGGAATAACAAGGAAGCTTACAATGGTCAGAAATATACAGATCCTAAAATAAACCCTGGTCATGGAGATCTGTTTTCTGGAAAGGTCATGTGCTAATTCACAAAAGGGACTGAAATCTTCTCAAAGAGGGACTAATCAAGAGGATAGGAGGTACCTAGGAGGCCAAAAAAAAAAAAAAAGGCTGAAAACAAGGACTTCTTGGAAGTTCTTATAGGAGAGCTGATTTCTGCACCAGGAGTGGTTAATATAGACAACTCAGCAGGTCTAGCCACTTGGGCCAGCAGTGGACTTAAGGGAACAATAACTGAGTATGGAAATGTGAGTCAGAAGAATTGTGACCTTGGCATTTAACATAGGTCACCACCACTGACTGAGCAGGGCCTAGTCCAGCAAGGGCATCTGGCTTCAGTGGACAAATACTCATCAACCTATCACCCTAGCATATCTTGTCCTCAACTCAAAGGCAAGTGGTAGCAAAGAACAGCACTGAGAGTTGATCAGATTCTGCATGAGCACCACATGCTAGAAAAGTGGCTTATTTCAGCCTGAAGGAGTCTTATCTACTCAGAGACAAGATTTTCACTGAGAAGGACACAAGTGGGTAAACAAAATCGGTATTAGGTGCAGGAGGATTTCAGGGGCCGAGAGGTGATCCTGGATGTTCACAGAAGGCTCAAGGAAGCTGGAACTGGAACTAAGCCTAAGAGGATGAAGACTGTTTAGGGAGGCAGAGGAAAATGTTAGGAGAAAGCCACATTCCAAGCAGAGCTTCTCTAGGTGGGAATGCATAAGGCATGCCGGGAAGATGATGAGTAACTCATCTGGCGGGAGGAGAGTGCACTGAACACATTTGAGTGGGGAGAGGTGATGAAAGCGGTGTTTAAAGAAAATCATTCTGGTTGTGGGGTGCCAGATGGATTGCAATGGGGAGAAACTGGAGGTAAGGAGACGTTAGGAAACTATGCTAGCTAGAAAATAATTCAGGCATGAAGTGAAAAGGGCTTAGACTAGAGTTACGACAGTGGGGATGGAAGGACCAGGCAGATCCAAGAGACATTGGTAAGGAATGACTAACAGGCCTGATGACTGATTGAATGGGGAGGGCTGAGAAGAGAACTCAGTGAAGGACATGAGGTTTGCAGCCCTAAGACTCAGAAAATGATGGTGTTATAAAAAGATGTGACAAAATAGGGGGAGTTAATACTTTAGAAAATGAATACGATGAACGTAAGTTTCTAGGACGTTGTTTGGGATGATATTCATTACAGATAACCCCCTACAGATGGATCTTTCATCTGGGCTCAAGGACTCATTAAGTCGTATTATTTTCCACCGTTTGCTTAAACCCAAAACCTAAAAATTAGCCTCATCAACTCTTTCTCTATTATTCCTGAAATCAATCAGTCTCCAAGTTCTATTGAATTTACTTTTATTATCTTTCAACTCTACCCATTTTTCTAATCACATACTCTTTCCCTTAGTTTATACCACCTTCATCTTTCATCTGGAATTCAGCAATTTTTTCTCAAATGGTGGCCAGCTCCCCTTCGATCACTTTCCATAAAGAAGCCAGAATATTCCTTTTAAATTAAAAATCTGATTCTGCATCTGTTCGTTATATACCTATAGTGGTCCCATTTGATTTAAAGACCTAATGCCTTGGCCAAACAGAAAAAAATTACTTTCGTAGTTGGCCCCATTTTATTCTCTGTCCCTATTTTTTATCATTCTATGCTTCACCTTGTATGTCTCAACCATTTTGAGCTATTTACGTTTTAGCGAATGTGCCGTGCTTTTCACTCACCTTTAAACTTGCATTCGGCTTTCCCCTCTGCCTTGAATGTCTTCCTGTATTCACAAGGCACCATTCTTCAGACTTAATGTCAAAATTTACCTCCTTCAGGGAGCTGTGCACTTCCCATAGCAATTTACATAGCTCTTCTTTGTGTTTCCTTAACACTATTTATTCCCCTACCATAGCCTATATCATTTTCAATTGTTTCCACTCTAGACTTATATACCAAACTACTAGAAAATTATTTAATGAAATAATAAATCATATCAAAACATGGCTCTGTTGATACTTAAAGTCAATTCAGCAAGCTGGCATTAAGTATCCACTGTTTACTTTGTCCTGTGCTAAGGATGAGGAATACAATGTTAAATAAGCACCTGCAGACAAAAACAGCACAATCTAGCATTATAGAGCTAGTGATAAAACTGCAAATATACAATAAAAGTGTTCAGTAGTAATATTGGAAAGGCAGAATGGTGCAATGGGAAAAGCCTTTACTTTAAACTCAGATGGAGGTTCAAATTTATTCTCAACTTCTCAATATGACCTTGAACAAAAAGCTTAACTTCTTGAACCTTGGTCCTATTACTTATAATGAGGATATAATCCTATTTTGAATCTTATTATGATTAAATAACAACTCTTATTGCCCAATAATTAAATAACTTCAGGGCATCTTTTCTTTTTCTTTATTCCATTGGCTATTTTCCTGCCCGTCAATGATCAATAGTTGACAATCTCTACTAAATTTCTTTGGAAACTAAAAAAAAATAAAACAGCAAAATGATGATGGACAACAACCATCCCAAGGAACAGAGAGAGTCTACAACTGCAAACAAGACAGTCCCATCCCTCTGCCCCATGGGATCTAAGCCCCTCTCAATTAGAGGCAGAGTGGACATCACCATCCCAGAATCCTCAGGATTGGGAGATGAACAATGGACTAGAATAGACTTACTGTTTTCTACAATAGACTTACTGTTATTTTAGCAATGAAAGAACTTTTATCATTGACATGGGGGCAGTGGCCACCGGAGGTTCTGAGGAAAGAGAAAAGGACTAGTAGGTGTAATATGGGGGCGTTTTGGGGACATTGGAATTGTCCTGAATGACGTTGCAATGATAGATACAATCCATTATACATCTTGTCATAACTTACAAAATTGTGCAGAGAGAGATTAAACTATAATGTAAACTGTAATCCACACTTAGTGGCAATGCTCCAATATGTGCTCATCAATTGTAACAAAAGTACCACACTAATGAAGAATGATGTTAATGTAGGAAAATGTGGGAAGGGTAGGGAGTGGGTCATATGGGAATCACCTACATTTTTTATGTAACATCTATGGAACCTAAGTATCTTTTTAAAAAATTTTAAAGTGTATTTTTTTAAAATTTAGCTATATAGCTGAAACACATATACACACACAAATCTCTTCTTAAGTTCAGCAATGCCCCATTTACTCCTGTGCATCTTCTATGTTCACATCCTGTTCTCCCACTTACTAGCAAGACAGGGTTTTAAGGCAATGTTGGATTATCACACATGAGTGATAATGGCAAAATCTGACTGAAAAATGGTAAAATGAGAATAAGGAAAAAAAAAACAAGTGTAACAAAAATTGCATTAAAAGCAAATCAAGGCAGAAGGAAAGAAGAAAAATGGGTTCTAGTGGCAATAACATAGAAAATCCCAAGGAATATATGAGACAACTACTAGAATTAATAAGTGAATTTACCAAGGTCTCAGAATACAAAGTTAATACACTAAAATTAATTGTATTTTTATATAATAACAGTAAACAGTTGGAAATTTTAATTTAAAAATTCTATTTGTAAGAGCATCTGAAAACAACAAAAAAATACTTATATATTTAACAAAAGACATGTGAGAACTCCTCACTGAAAACTATAGAACACTGTTGAAAGAAATGAAGGAAGAATCACATAAATGGAGAAATAAACCTGTTCAAAGGTTGGAAAATTCATGGTGCTAAGATGTCAGTTCTACCCAAATTGATGTGTGGATTAAAGGCAATCCCAAGGAAAATTTGAGCAGGTGTTTTCATTGAAATTAACAATCTCCTTCTAAAATTTATTTAGAACTTCAATGAATCAAGAATAACTAAAACAAGTTTGAAAAAGAAGAACAAGGTAAAGAACTCACAACTATTTACAGTAATCAAAATAGTGTAATATTGGTATAAAGATAGATGTATGGAAAAATGTCACAGAATATAGAAATAGATCCACACATGAATGGCCAATTGACTTTCAACAAATGTGGCAAGGAGATTCAATGATGATGGGAAAATTGGATATCTGCATGCAAAATAAATAAACAAAAAGGAAATTTTTTGACTCCATGGTCAAGCACCAGCTTTCTATATACAAGGTCCCAGGTTCATTCTCTGACCCCTGTTACCTCAAAAAAATTAAATTAAATTAAAATGATAAAATAAAATTTTAAAAGTATATATTCAATAAAGTACATGTGTCCAGAAAATATAAAGAACTCTTAAAAATTCAATAATAATAAGGCAATCCAGTAAAAACCGGACAAAAGATTTGAACAGACACTTCACTAAAGAAGGTATATAAATGGCATGGAATGATATAAATCACATTAGTAGCCAGGGAATGGAAATTAAAACTCCAATGAGATACCACAGTACATCCATTAAAAGGACAATAATTAAAATGATGGACACTATCCAATGTCAGTGAGGATGTCAAGCAACTGAAACTCTCATAAATTTCTAGTGAGAATGTAAAACCATATAATTACTTTGAAAACACTTTTGGTAATTTCTTAAAAAGTTAAACGTATGACCCAACCTTTCCACTTCCATGTATTTACAAAAGAGAAATGAAAACATATGTCCACCCAAACCTTGTACACATTTATAGCAGCTTTATGCACAATAGCCAAAAATTGAAAACAACCCAGATGTTAATCAACAGGTAATGGGTAAACAAAAGTGTCACATCCATACGATGAAATATTATTCAACAATAGAAAAGACCAAACTACTAATATACACAATAACACAGATGAATGCCAAAAATCATTATGTTGAGTCTACAAAGCCAGACCTAAGTGCATGATTCTATTTATATAAAACTCTAGAAAATTTTTAAAAAGGCTGTAACATAAAAGCAGATCAATGTTAAGTGGGACCAAGGGTGGAAAGGGTTAGGGACAGAAAATGGGCAAGAATTATAAATTCACAAATTTTACTATATACTTATTGTTTAGGTATGTTTATACATGAATGATATACTTCAATAAAATTTTATTTTAAAAAAGAAAAAAAAAGAAAAGGGGCAAGAAGAAATTTTGGAGGGTGATAGGAATATTCTCTATCTTGATTGTGGCAGTGTCTTCACAGCTACGCACACTGAAGTGGACACTTTAAATGAATGAAGTATATTGTATGTAAATGATAGAGTTGAGTTTAAAACAAGTGAAGAGTAGCCCAATGCTAAATTTCTAAAAGCTAATCTCTGGAGTGTGGACTCAAATTTTCTAAAGAACACCAGTTACTTCACTATTCCATGTCTAGTTTCCTTTCCTTTATCTTATGATTAGCTCCACATTACACTTCACCGTACTCACAAAATAAAGATAGGCACGAAGTTGTCTTTAAGCTAATGTAAAATCTCCAAGATTTCCCACAACATGTGTGTATATATGTCCTTCCCCCAAAATATTCCCTTTATGTAGGGGTTGTACAGGGAGGCAAGTGATGTAGTTACAGGCAATAACAAGATGATTGAAAGGGTAGGAATGAAGAATTGTAAAAGGAGTGTAGCTGTTAATCTGTAGTCACAGATAAACCATGCCACTTTCGGATGGACTATTTGAAGAGGAAGGGACAACCATTTTCAGATCAGCGGAACCAAAGCTGTTCTATACAGCTTCACAGATGTCCTGGCATTCTTGTCACCTGCTGTGCAGAGTCAGCTAACAAGTTTGTTTCCTTCAACCTAGTGAGTATTTTATTCTGATGGGGAATTCTTTAAAGCTGCAATTAGTTAGCCTGACATTATAATTGTGACCCCCAAACGAGTCGCAAGAATTCTTCTCATTCCCAAGAAGTTCAGCCCAGCATCCAGGAAAGTTTCTGATATTGCCATTTACCTACCTCGTTCTATTATTCTGACTAGCCGATGACTGATATTTGTGTACAGGATCTGAGTCTTCCCCTTTTCAAATGTCAAAAGCTTGCTAACTTGGAGAAGGGTCAACTTTAGTTGAAGCAGGGACCTTGTTAGCCTCTGTCGCTCTTACTGAAGGCAAGCCATATTGCTTCTGAGCTAGGGCATTGAAATCCTGAAATTTTGTTGAATCTGATCATAACATATTTAATTCTGGCCACTTGCCCTCTGGTCAGAGAGTATAACTAGAGGGGCCGCAGATGGTACTGGCAAGGTTTCCAGAAGCAGTAGAAACCAGCAGATGACTGCACAGCTATGTGAAATTAAAAACTGTTTCAAGATATGTACCATATGCACACGCAAGGATACATCAGGACACATGGTGAGCTCTTTGCATTACACGGGAATTAAATGCTATGGGAAATGCATAAGAAACAATCAGAGAAATAGATTGGAAAGGAAAAGAGAGAACACAAATCAAAATCTTAACTCAGGATACATGGTTCCCAGATTTATTCGGATGTAGTTTGGTTAAGCAAATGTGGAGAAAACAGATGCAAGACATAAAACTCAAAGAAGACTCTTCATCAAAAGAAAAATGAGTAAAGATGACAATATATTTTTTCTAGGGTGCTTAAAAAGTATTGGGCATCCTGTTTGAAATTAGGGAAAGAGACTACATTAGTCTTTTTATGACAAGCCAAAAGTCTTTATTGTAAGTCAATAGCAAGTACAATACTATTGTTTCCATTTTGTGATGGTTGTAGAGATGCATAATATCGTTGGAGCAAGGGGAATGAAATTAGTGATAAGAAGTGTGTTATTTGCCACAGGGCTGCCAATGCAAAGTACCAGAAATGGGTTAGCTCTTATAAAGGGGACTTATTTGGGGTAAAAAGTTATAGTTCTGAGGCTATGAAATGTCCATATCAAGGCTCCAGCAGAGATGCTTTCTCAGGGTCCTGCCACATGACAAAGCAAGATGGCCGCTAATCTCTGCTGAGGTCCCTGCCTTCCCTCCGGAATCTCCCATCATCCAGAGCTTAGTTGTGGGCAACCAGGCACAGGACTTGTCTCTTTCTGGGTCTCCTCTCTCAGTCTCTGGGGTTCCTGTGCTATTCTGTAGCTGTAGGCAAACCTGGAGTCCTCTCTCACATGGTTGGTTCAAATATGGCAGCTCTCATTTCCTGTGTGTGTGTGTCTCTCTGTGTGTCTTGATGTATATCAGCTCCAGGAAGAGGGTGGAAACTAAACCTGAAACCTGAGTCAAGCCTCACTCCTGACATAGCCCAATCAAAACAATCTCATCCCCACAGGGATAGGTTAGTTCAAAAACAAAATTTCTCTTTTTGGGATTCATAAAAGAATTCCAAACTGTCTCAAGAGGTAAAACTAGTGGAGAAATGATAGATCGAAGGAACTCTTTAAAATAAAAATAGATATTTGAATGAATACATGAATGAATACATGTGTGTAACACAGCAGTTGAGATACATATTGGAATAAATGACCTTTCAAAGTCCCTGCATGTGTTTTCATTGAACAGATTTAAGGGATTCTTTAAAGGATGCCAAAGAAACCTGTTTACCAACTAATTTGGCTAAAATTTCACTTAGAACAACTCAGAGATGGGACCCGAACTGCGGGACTACACAGTCTCTCCAGGAGACCAACGTTGGGTTTAAAACTGAAAATCTTAGGCAAGATAAAGAAATAAAAGGTTTCCAAATTGTAAAGGAAGAAGTAAAACTGCCTCTGTTTGTAGGCAACTTTCTGTTGTATATAGAAAATCCAGAGGAATCCACAAGAAAACTACTAGTGCTAATAAGTGAATTCAAGAAAATGGCAATGTACAGGATCAACACACAAAAATCAGTTGTGTTTCTATACACTAGCAGTGAACAATCCAAAGAGGAAGTTAAGAAAAACAATTCCACTGACAATTGGATCTAAAAGAATAAAATATCTAGGGATAAATTTAACCAAAGATATAAAGATTTAAACACTGAAAACTATAAAACACTGCTGAAAGAAATTTAAGAATTAAATAAGTGGCAAGACAGCCCATGTTTACTGATCTGAAGAAAATATTGTAAAGATGTTAATACTACCCAAAGCAATCTGCAGAAATCAATGCAATCCCTAACAAAATTCCAGCAGCCCTTTTTTTTTTTTTTTTCCAAAAATGGAAAAGCAGATCCTCAAATTCATATGGAACTGCAAGGGGCCCCAAATAGCCAAAATAATTTTGTGAAAGAATAAGGTTGGAGAATTCACCCTTCCCAATTTCAAAATGTACAAAGCTCCAGTAATCAACCCATTGTGGTACTGGCATATGGATACAAAAATAGACTGATGGAAGAGATTTTAAAGTCCAGAAATAGACCCACATATCTATGGTTAACTGATTTTAGACAAGAATGTCAAGTACATGCAATAGGGAAAGAATAGTCTTTCAATCAATAATGTTGAAACAACTGGATATCCACATATAAAAGATTGCAGCCAGACCCCTACCTCATACCAGATACAAAAATTAACTCGAAATGGATCAGGGACCTAAGTATGAAAGCTAAAATATAAAAGTCTTAGAAGAAGTTGAATAAACTCTTCTAACTTGATGCCAAAAACAAAACAAAACACTGAAAACATTTTCATCAGTTTCCTGAACATTGGAGCAATATAATTTCAGTTTTCATCCATATGTTTGGCATTTTATTGGGTCAGCCTTCTTCCTGGTTTCCTGAGCCATTAGAGAATCTCCTTTTGGCTGTATAAGCCAATATGACTCTATAACTAACCAGGGAACGAGACTTTCTCTTACACATTTTCAACAATCTCTGTCCCAGATCAGAAAAAATTTCTTCCACAAAGAATTAGTAGTAAGCAGGCCGTGAAAAATTTCTCTTATTCAAGTTAGCCTTGCACTAAAGGAAAGTAAGTGCAGCCTGTCCCAGGCCTGGTCTGCTGTTCTAGGTGATGTTGGAGTTTTAGAGTAACAGTTGGTCATGCCCTGCTCCTCTCTGAATTCAGAAACAAATTAGTAAGAAATGAAGAGAAGGGTCAAGACAGGAGCAGTGGGAATGGCAAAGCTACAGAATTGTCAGAGGAACATTTCCTTTGGCTCAGGTTAGATTTCAAAAGACATTTCTCTAAGTGAAAGTTAATATTAAGTTAGCGTTCTGAGAGTGAACTGAATTTTTTTTTAAAGCTGTAAGCTGAAACCATCTTTTTAGGATAACAAAATTGAAAAACATCTCCTAATATAAGGTCTTTAATTTACAGCATTTTAAAGGACCAATATCACATGTTTTAATATTTCCTATCATTATTAGTTCCCTCCAAAATACATTTCTCACAGGCTTTTTGCACAATATTAAAAGTGCAAAGAAAACTTAGACTCATTTTTAAGTGAGCAGAGTTTTTCTAGGGTGTTTGGGCCCCCCTGTTTTCCTTATAAATGGTAAAAGAGAATGTCAGGATGTCCTGAAATCCACAGGTCGCTCTATAGAATGAATGCTAGACTAGAACTTCTTCCCATTTTTTTCTTGAATTTTAGTATCTGATTCCTTTTTGCAGTGACCCCTTCTATCTTACATCCCATTTGATGGCTTTAATTCTGCTTCTATATCATTTCTTTCCACTTCTACATCAATGCCTCATTCATAGTTGATATGCAACACAAGATTGTTGAAGAAATGAGTCGTTGAACAAATGATCCCTGAATTTTACTATGCTCAAGTTACTGGGAAACAAAAAGATGAAAATCCACATACCCAGTGTAAGAATCTTTAGGCAGTGTTTTTTAATTGAATTTATTTTTTCACCTCTAAATTCTTTCTTTCATCTTTTTTCCAGAGATAACTGGAATCCATTGCTTAAACTTCATCAGAGTGTTCTCAATTAGGCCTCCTTCGAAGTCCAACCTCTTTCAAATGGTCTCTACACCCTCCTATGCATACCTCGGGGTCTTCTTTGAGGAACTAGCTCATAGCTCAAGAGTCATGGAAAGTACAAACACTACTTTTCCCTTAAGTACCAAAATCCTTGGTCTTCCCTTCTTTCCACTCAGGAAGTATGAAAGCAATGTAGAAATAGAGGCTCTGTAACAACTGGGATGTTGTATCAGATGCTGCTTAACTACTAAGTATGCAGGCTTTTGTTTTCACTGTTTATCATATCACCCAAAGAAGGAAGAGAACTTTGAACACTTCCTGAGAATAAATAATGGTTGATTTGCTTTGTATGCTTGGAATGCATAATGGATGAATTCCAGAGATGTAACTATCCTTGTCAGTGGGTGGGAGAAAATGTGCAAGTCTTTCTCAAGAAAAAATCTGTGATTGGATGTCCTACTGATGGTCATGAGTGCTGCTGTGCATTTCAAGCCCATTCTGAAATACAATCCTAAGCACATATTCTGTTTTAATAGACAGGCAAAGATACAGACTAAGGAAAAACTACCTTATCGAGTTTGTATTAATAAAAACTCTACATATCTCCCTTTGCAGACATAGTCTTTGGCAAAAATTCTAATTCTGTTTCTGATGTTCTTTAGATTATATGAACTTGGGTGAATAGTCTCAAAGATGTGAGACATTTAGTATCGTGTCTGGCATACCGAAGTCATACATTAAGTGCTAGTTTTCTTTATTTTCTCCCTCTCCATATGTAGCATTTTAAATATATTTGCCACAGAAACTTGGATTTTATATTAACTTTGGGAAAATGTACTTTAATATTTGTGTTTTAAGAGCAGTGTGAAAGAATTTATCCCAGTAGACACACCCCACTTACATAGTGAACAAAAGCATATAACACTGTGTGAAAATAATGGCCAAAGCTCTTTTGTAAGTATTGAGGCCATGTAAGTATTCCCACACTGAAACACACTGTTCTGTTTCACCTGATCAAAGTGGAGGTTAAAACAAGTGTTCAGAACACATTAAGATTCTTGAGTGGTCATGGGTATCAAAAGAAAATTATTGTCTGTATTACATTCCTTCTAATAGTGTACTCAAGAATGAAAGTACATTTGGATGTATTCCAACTAAAAAATAAAGCCCCTCTGTGAAATGAGGATTCTACCGGTTCTTCTAAGCTCTTCGTGCATATACTCAATAGGATTGTGTGCCATATTTTTGGCATGAGAAGCTGAGGTGAATAATGGAACAAGGAAAAGTATTTCTCCAGATTTTCTTTTTTTTTCCCTCGGCAGAAAGGGATGTAATTGAATACTTTTAAAGCTCTTATCACTATAGTCAAATGATGACATTGTTAAAGAGTTATTTTGGGACCAACATAGATATCTCTTTGGTTATGACCATGGTTTATTGAATAAAGGCCTTCAAAGGAACTGCCTCCTAAAAATTGTGAAGTGTTTCCCACTCTTTCAGACTGGCCCACCAGCCAAGAATCCATCTGGTCCATGAGCCAATTATCCATCTACATTCCAAAGGAAAGGACCATCCTAGATGGGATAGTTTGGTTAGATGCTGTCAGTTACCTGTAAAATGTTGATTTCCAGCCACTTCCATTATGAAACTGCGTCTCACCAGGAAGACTGAAAACACCTAAAACTTATATCCCTTTATGCTAGTGCATGGGTATGTGACCCAATTTTGGCCAATGAATTCTAAGAGGAAGTCTTCAAAGACCCTAGGGAAGATTTTTCCTCCAGTTAAAAAGAAATGTGCAGGAAAGCAGATGTGGCTCAAGCAACTGGGCTCCTGTCTGCCATATAGGAGGACCAGGGTTTAATTCCCAGGGTCTCCTGGAGAAGACAATCTGGCCTACACAGAGTGCTGGCCTGCACAAGAGTGCTGGCCCATGTAGAAAGCTGGTGCAGCAAGATGACACAACAAAAAGAGACACAGAGGAGAGACAATAAGAGAGAGAGCAGACCAGGGAGTTGAGGTGGCACAAGAGATTGAGCACCTCTCTCCCATTCCAGAAGGTCCCAGGATCGGTCCCCAGTGCCACCTAAAGAGAAGACAAGCAGACACAGAAGAATATGCAACACAGAGAGCAAACAGCAAGTGCAAAACAATGGGGAGAGAGGGGGGATAAATAAATAAATAAATCTTTTTAAAAAATGTGCAAAGATGGCAGAGTAGGGAGCTCCAGGAGTCAGTCCTTCTACCAGCACAACTATCAAACAGGTAGGAACTGTCTGAAAGAAATATTTTGAAACTCTGGAGGCCAGCAGAACACTGTACAGAATCTATGGAAGAGCAGAAGAAGAAGCTGGTAAATTACAGTAAAGACAAGTAAATTGCTCTCTCTATGCAGCCAATACCAATACCAATTTCCCCATTCTGTTGGCAGGCCACCATGAGGTCCAGCCTCTGGCTAGCTGGTTGGTGACAGAAAGTAGTATAAAAAAAATCTTTTTTGCCCAAGACCAGGGGTAGGCATAGCTGAACGTTAAGCAAAGCTGTTTATTAGTGACTTTGGAGAGCTGGGGGTCTGGCTCTGAGGGCGGCCACTGTCCCAAACCACCTTGGACTAAAAGACAAAGGAAATTTAAAGATGCTACACTTCCTCAGTGCAGCAGGGAACAGTTTATTGATGGACTGCATTTGCTGGGAAGGAAAGAAAACTCAGCTTGGCGCAACCATGGAAGAAGCTTTTCTCACCCTTCCTCATCTCCTCCCCAGGGTACTTTGAAGCAAGGCTTTGCCCCCTTTGTAGGTCCCTGGCCCTACTGCAGCAGGGAAAGATAGACTTGGGAAATTCCTCTCTGGCATGACCCACATCCCAGAATATGCCCTCCAGGTGAAAGCCGCTTCAGACAATGAAAGGAGTATAAGAAACTATAGAGATGGACAGCCTGGTTCAGAGACTTATGCGCTTTAAACATGTGGAGAGGAAGGTCTGCCTCCTGGGATGGAGAGGGATCATTAAAACTCTCGTTAACAGGGGACCTCCAACACAATTAACAAACATAAGCCCAAGAAGGTTACGGGCCCAGAAAAGACAGTGAGGACCCTACATACTGCATTTGCCTTGGACAGATCTTCCTGATAGAAGGGCTGAAGTTCAAGGAAATCTCTACCTTATCACCACCTGGTTATAAAATTTTTTAAAAAATCATCTCAAAGAATAAATCTCAGAGTTAATATTTAAATATATTAAAATGAACAGTGTGTAACAAAAGAGTACAAGACAAATGAAGAAACAGGAAATGATATTCTATCCAAAGGAAGAGGATTGAAAAACCAGAAGACACCAAGGATGAAGACGAGAATGTGGACATACAGAACAGAAACATTTAACAAAATGATCTTAAAGCTCAAGGTGATGAAGGGAAATGCAGAAAAAGAAGTAAAGGATGTCAGGAATCAATGCCTGAGCAACATGAGAATCTTAACAAAGAGACATTTTAAACAGGAACCGAACAGAACTACTGGAGTTGAAGACAACAATAACTGAAATGAAAAATTCCCAGGAGAGTTTCAACAGCAGATTGGATCAGTCAGGAGAAAGAATCAGCAAGCATGAAGACAACAAAATTGAAGTGAGTCAGGCTGCAATGCATAAAAGAATTATGAAAAAAAGAATTATGAAAAAAAAATTGCTGAAGACATCTCTGAGAAACCATCAGGCATACCAATATATGCATTAAGGGAGTCCCAGAAGCAGAAAAAAGAGAGGAAGTGGCAGAAGGAATAGTCAAAGGAATACTGATACAGAAGTTCCTCAAATTAGCAAGAGACACAAATATGCACATCCAGAAACCCAGAAAGCAACAAACAGGATAAGCATGAAGAAAGCTACACCCTATCATATACTTATCACACTATCAATTGCAAAGGACAAGGAGTTCTGAAAATTGCAAGAGAAAAGCAACGTGTTATGTATAAGAGAAACCTAATTAGACTGAGTAGTGATTTCTCATCAGAAACCATGGAGGCAAGAAGGCAGTGGTTGGAATATTTTAAGTGCTGAAAAGAATCATCTGCCAACCAAGAATTTTATATCCTGCAAGACTTTCTTTCACAAATGAGGGTGATATAAAGACATTCCCAGATAGACAAAAGCTGAGGAAATTCAGCACTATTAGACCTGCCCTACAAGAAATTCTAAAGGGAGTTCTTCAGACTAGAGGGAAAGAAGACTTGACAGGGGTTCAAAGCAGCATATAGAAATAAAGACACACAGTAAGGTAACCATTTGGGTAATTATAAATGTCAGTATTAGTGTATTCTATTATTTGGTATGTAACTCCATTTCTTATTTCCTACAGGTCACAAATGCAAATACATAAAATTTAATGATACATATATGGCTTACAACATACAACATACACTAAGTGGTAACACAAAAAAAGGTGGCAGACTAAGTGGTATGGGAAAATTGTATGTGTATGCTATTGAAGTTAAGTTAGCATCAAACCAAAATATGACTGTTAGATATTTGGTATGTAAAATTTAACCCTGTGGAAGCACCTAAGAGATCTTGTAATAGGAAATGCTTTCATAAACTTTACACCCAAAGCACTAGCAATGAAAGAAAGCAGATAAATGGGACCTCCTCAAAATTAAAAACTTTCACACTTCAAAGGAGTTTGTCAAGAAAGTGAAAAGGCAGCCTACTCAATGGAAGAAAATATTTGGTAAGCATCTATCTGATAAGGGCCTAATATCCAACAAATATAAAGACAAACAACCCATTTTAAAAATGGGCATGAGTTTTGAATAGACATTTCTCCAAAGGAGAAATACAAATCACTAAAAAGCACATGAAAAAACGCTCAGCATCACTAGCTGTATTCGTCAGCCAAAGGGGTGCTGATGCAAAGTACCAGAAATCTGTTGGCTTTTATAAAGGGTATTTATTTGGGATATAAGCTTACAGTTACAAGGCCCTAAAGAGTCCAACCCAAGGTACTGTAAGAGGTACTTCCTCACCCAAGTCTGTTGTCACATGTTGGAGCAAGATGGCTGCCGATCTGTGAGGGTTCAGCCTTCCTCTTTCCTTCTAAGGTTCTGGGGGCCTAGCTTCTTCTGATATCAGCTCTAGGCTGGAAGGCTTGTTTCTTTCTGGGATCAACTGCTCTGGTCTCTTCACTAGGTCCACTGTAAACTGTCAGATGAATGGCTCATCTCTCTTCCCAGGCCACAGGATCAAAGCTGACAAGTTCTCTCCTCTTCTGTGTCTATGGAGCTCTCTCTATTCCTCTGTGTATCTTGTTTCTCTGACTTCTTGATTGAGTATCCATGCATATAACCCATTGGGGGGCGGGGACTCAATCCTGCATGCCCTAATGAGGTAGTCAAATCAAATCCCTAATCTTGATTTAATCAAGTAAACGTAAAGCCTTTGAATTTAAATTACTCAAAAGGGTATCATGTCCAAAGGAACAGACCAGTTTACAATCATAATCAATATTTCTCTTTTGGAATTCATAAGTAATATCAAACTGCCACATTAGCTATTAGACAAATGCAAATCAAAACTACAATAAGATATCATCTTTTACCTAGTAGACTGGTGGCTATTAAAAATACAGAATGACTACCAGTGTTGGAGACGATGTGGAGGAATGGGAACCCTTATCCACTGCTGGTGTGAATGTCAAATGGTACAATTATTGTGGAGGACTGTTTGGCAGTTCCTCAGGAGGCTAACTATAGAACTGCCATATGATCCAGGAATCCCACTGCTGGGTATATGCACAGAAGAATTGAAAGCAAAGACATAAAAGATATATGTACACCAATGTTCATAGCAGCATTATTCACTGTTGCCAAAAGTTGGAAGCAACCCCAGTGTCCATCAACAGAAGAATGGATAAGCAAATTGTGGTATATACATACAATGGAATATTACTCAGCTGTAAGAAGGAATGCCGTATTAACACACGGGACATCGTGGGGATGAATCTTGAAGACCTTATGTTGAGTGAAGTAAGCCAGTCACTGGAGGACAAATATTACACAAACTCACTGATATGACTCAAGCAAATTGAGCAGACACAGAGAGCTAGAGTCTGGAAGATAGATTATCAGGAGACAAAAGGAGTAGAGGGTGGTAAGCTGATGCTCAATATAGGCAAAATCCATGACAAGGTGGAAGGAGGTGGCTGGGCAGTGGATGGGGGTGATAATGGTGCAGTGATGTGATTGGGTTTGATGGGACTGAAAGGTGAGGGGGTTGGATTGGACTACCCATGAAACACAGGGGAAGGCTGGAGGAAGGAGCTGGTGAACTCTGAGGATTTGTAGGTCTGTGGTTAAAACTACAACGGTGGGCATGTTCTTCTCACAAATATGGCAGGGGAGAGTGACTGGTGTAGGGTGTCAGGGATGCGGAGATATATGGGATAGAGCCCACCGGGGGCATACTTCCATGGAATATGAAAGTCTTCAACTTGTCATAGTTTGTTATCTCAGTGGGTGGAGACCCATACAATAAACAGAAAATATTAAATTCCCATCCTTGGGAGTCCTGCTATGGTCCCAATTAGAGGAGCAAGAATCTCTCAAGAACATAGGCAGTGCCTTATAAAAGAAAACAGAAAAATTTGTCAAGTCTTCAATATTATTGCATGTAGCTATGAACCTTATTCTTCAAAAATGGAAACTTAGTGGTTACCATAGGTTCCAAGGGCAGGTGGAGGAAAGAATAGAATGGATGGAACATAGGACATTGGAATTGTTCTGCATGATCTTCCAATAATGGATACAGGTCATTTTGAATTCTGTCAAAACCTACAGAAGTGTACAACACAAAATAAAAACCATACTGTAAACCATTGACCATGGTTTGTGACAATGCTTCGGTATTTGTGCATCAGTTGTAACAAATATACCACACACATGTAAAAGGTTGTTGATAAGCAAGAGGGGGCGAGGAGGAGGGGTCTGGATATATGGGAACCCCCTATATTTTCTACATGACTTTTCTGTAACTGAAAGCTTCTTTGAAGATAAAGTGAAAAAAAATAAGACATTGGAGGAACATATGGAAGAAATCATCACTGTACATAAAAGATAGCAGATCTTATGGTAATAGAAGAAACACTGAAAAAAATTTTATAGCTTTTATTTTCTTAATTTTACTTTTATTTTTTATTTTTATATTTTATTTGTTATTATTTTGTTTTATTAATATTTTTTTTATTTTTTATTTTTTGCTTTTTTATTGGAAGGTTTTGGGTTGCAGAGAGGTCACAAAAATGACAGAGGAGAATCACTTGTGTGGGTGTCAGTCATGGAAGGATGTGTGAGGAGGGGTGCACTGGGGCATGCCTTTATGGAATATGAATATGTTCAAGTCATCACGGGGCATTGTCCTGGTGAGTGGAGACCCACACAATAATCAAACGATATTGAATTCTCATCCTGGGAGTCCTGCTACATTCTCTAATTGAGCAGCGAGAATCTCCTTAGTACATGGGCGGTGCCTAGTGAAAAAGGACAGACTATTATGCTAGGCCCTTGACAATGATGGTTGTACTTATGAAGCTTTTCTCAAGAAATTGAAACTTAGCCTATTATTATATATTTCCTAAGAATTACCTCCTGAAAGTCTCCTTGTTGCTCAAATGTAACCTCTCTCTAAACCAAACTTGGCATATAAATGCACTACCTACTCCCTGGCATGGGACATGACTTCTGGGAATGAGCTTCCCTGGCACCAAAGAATTATTACCAACGGCCAACTAGCAATGCCTTTGGAAAAAAAGACCTTGACCAAGGGTCAAATGCAAATGAATTTTTATGGCAAAGGGATTTCAAAGTGAATTGGGAGGTCATTCCAGAGATTACACTTATGCACATCTTAGCAGGATCTCACTGACTGCTACATTAAACAGTAATTCAAATAGTGAGGCCCCTGAGGGCTCTGGAGACATCCAGGCATTACAGGCAGAGCAGGCAATCCCAGGAATTCAGTACCCTGTAAGTGGGCCTTACTTTGGAATATATGCTCCCCAATGTAACAGATTCATTTACAATTACCCTACACATGACTCTTCTGTCCCTTTTATTTGATCCTATAACTAGCACTGTACTCATTAAATATATGTCCCAGAGACTTAATGCCAGTTGAGCCCTGAATCTCATCAAGTGTTGCAACATCTACTCTCCAGGTTATTGGACTTACTCAGGACAACTAACAAAAGGATGATGGTGGACAATGCCCATGCCAAAAAACAGAGTATCTACAACTGCAAGCAAGATAGTTCCATCCATCTGCCCCAAGGGACCTAATCTCCCTCTCTGTCAGAAACAGAAAGGGCATCACCATCCCAAAATCCTCAACACTGAGGAATGAACAAACATAAGGAGGGAATACAACTATGGACTAAAGTAGACATTATTATTCTAGGAATGGAAGAACTTGTATCATCAGTTCTAAAGGCCACCAGAGATTCTGAGAGGAGAGAGGGGAAAGAATAGGTATAAAATGGAGTACTTTGGGGACATTCATGGCATTGCAATGATGAATATAGGCCATTATACATTTTGTCAAAACCCATAAAATAATGTGGTGCAAAGTGTAAACTATAATGTACAGAAGCAGATGTGACTCCAGCAGTTGAGTGCCTGCTTGACCCCAGGTTTGTTCCCCAGCGTCTCCTAAAAACAAAAATAAACTACAAGCAAACAAATGAAAATACCAACCTGGGAGAGCCAATGTGGCTCAGTAGTTGAGCACCATCTTCCCATATATGAAGTCCTGAGTTCAATCCCCGGCCCTGGTACCACAAAAAATAAATAAAAACCTATAATGTAATCTATAGTCCACTGTTAGTAGCATGCTTCAATATGAGTTCATCAATTGAAATAAATGTACCACATTAATGAACGATGTTAATAATGGGGGAGGGGGTGGGGTATATGGGAATGCCCTATATTCTTGATGAAACATCTAGGTAATCTAAAGCTTCCTTAAAAATAAAAAATTAACTCAAAGAAAAGGACAAAAAAATTTCACCCTGCGGTAACCACAATGAAAATAGATGAAAAATATATCCAGATAGGAAAGAGAAGGCATTCAATATGGTACCACACAAAAAATCAAATATCTATAAAAGTAGGCATTAACAGAACAACTGAGAGACAAAATAGGTATATGAAATAGGTATACAAAAGCTACCATATGAGAGGTCTGGGGTTCAAACCCAGGGCCTCCTGACTCATGTGATGAGCTGGCACACGCACAGTGCTGACTGCGACGGTTCGCTCGGTCGGTAGAGGTGGGGTCTGGCTGCGGACGAGGGGTCGGTCCAGCTTGGGACGAGGGGTCGGTCCCGCTTGGGACGAGGGGTTGGTCCCACTTGGGATGAGGGGTCAGTCCGGCAGCAGACGAGGGATCAGTCTCACAGGGGTTGCGCGGTTTGGCTGACGGGGTCGCCCGGAGAAGCAGGTGACGAACTGGGGACAAGGGAGGCCAGGCCCTTGTCGGGGGCTCTCAGGACTGGAGGGCACACGGCAGAAGAACTACCGCGGAGACAAGGTAAACACGCAAGTCCACTTTATTGAGGGAGAGGCAACAGTTTTATAGGGGCTGGGGAAAGCTGATTGGCCGAAGCCACGCCCTGTTCTGATTGGTTGCCCGAGAAAGGTCAGTGGGCAGTACTGGATGGGGGAGGGGTGGTGATTAGGGATTGGCTGTTGCTGTTGCTGGGGGAAGTGGCAGGGTTTAGTGATTGGTGGCTGCTGTTGATGGGGTAGAGGGCAGACTGGAGTTTCCCGCCCACACCTGGATGTTGCTGCTGTTGGGGGGAGGGAAAAGGGCAGACTGGATTTTTCCGCCCACGCCTGGCTGTTGCTGCTGTCGGGGGAGGGGAAAAGGGCAGACTGGATTTTTCCGCCCTGCGCCTGCGCAGGGAGAAAGAAGAAGAAGGGTGCCGCCCCACAAGGCATCGTGTGGCGCCATCCGGGAGGAGGGGCGGCCGCGGAAGCATGGCTGCCGAGAAGGGGAGACCCGAGGGCACTCTGCGCCCATGCCGAGCTTCCTTCAGGGGTGGCGGTGGGCCCGACCAACCACCCTATTATGGGGGCAGCGGTTTGGAATAGGCCTACAGTGGCCGCCGCCCCTCGCCAGGCCAGCAAACCACACTTCAGCCCGAGGGGTGACCGCAGCTGATGAGCACAGGAAGTGCCATGCCATGCAGGGGTGTCCCCCATGTAGGGAAGCCCCATGTGCAAAGAATGCGCCCGCCCCTCAAGGAGAGCCACCCCACATGAAAAAAGCACAGCCTGCCCAGGAGGGCACCACACACACATACGGAGAGCTGACGCAGCAAGATGCAACAGAAAAAAAGACACAGATTCCTGGTGCTGCTGACAAAGAATTCCAGCAGACAGAGAACAACACACAGCAAATGGACACAGAGAACAGACAATGGGGTGGGGGGGGGAGGGGAGAGGAAAAAAAAGCTATATAGCAAAATGGCAAGAGAAGGTCCTGCGTCATCAGTAATGAATTTAAATTAAATTCTCAAGTCAAAAAGGAGAGACTGAGAGATTAAGAGAATGGATAAAATAGCGTGAACCAATTGTATGCTGTTTACAAGATACTAGCTTTAAAATCAAAGATACAAAACAGGATAAAGGTGAAAGGATGGAATAATTATACCATGGAAGTTGTAACCAAATAGAGCTATGATACCTGTACTAATATCAGATAAAATGGACAATAAGTCAAAAACAAATACAGGGAAATGGACTTGGCCCAGTGGTTAGGGCATCCGTCTACCACATGGGAGGTCCGCGGTTCAAACCCCGGGCCTCCTTGACCCGTGTGGAGCTGGCCCATGCGCAGTGCTGATGCACGCAAGGAGTGCCGCACCATGCAGGGGTGTCCCCCGCGTAGGGGAGCCCCACGCGCAAGGAGTGCACCCGTAAGGAGAGCCGCCCAGCACGAAAGAAAGTGCAGCCTGCCCAGGAATGGCGCCGCCCACACTTCCTGTGCCGCTGACGACAACAGAAGCGGACAAAGAAACAAGACGTAGCAAAAAGACATAGAGAACAGACAACCGGGGTAGGGGGGGAATTAAATAAATCTTTAAAAAAAAAAAAAATTCCAAGAGAAAAGGATGGTCATTATATACTGAATAAACATAACAAGTATTAATGTATATGCTCTTAACAGCAGAGTCCCAAAATATATGAAGCAAATACTGACATATTTGAAGGGAGAAATTGGTGATCCTATATTAACAGCTGGAGAATTTAATAAACCATTTTCAATATTGGATAGAACATTTAGGAAGAAGATCAATAAGGAAATACTAGACTTGAATGATACTATAAACCAACTAGACCTAGCAGACACATACAGAACATTTCACCCAACAAAACAGAACACATATTCTTCTCAAATATACATGGATCATACTACAGAAAAAAACAGATTTTAGGTCATAAAACAAATCTCAATAAATTAAAAAATATTGAAGTAGTGCACTCTATCTTCTCCAACCATAATGGAATAAGCTACAAATCAATAACATAGGGAGAAATGGAAAATTCACAGATGTGGAAGAACCAATGGGTTAAAGAGGAAATCATGAGCAAAATTAGGAAATTTCTTGAGGGGAAGGAAAATGAAAACCCAACATACAGAAACGTATGGTGTGCTACAAAGGCAGTGGTAAGACAGAAATTTTAGCTCTAAAGACTTATATTAAAAAAGAAGAAAGCCATGACGTCATAGACCTAACCTCAAACTCCAAGAACTACAAAAAGAAGAGCAAACTAAACCCAAAGCAAGTAGAAGTAAGGAAATAACAAAGGTTAGAGCAAAGATAAATGAAATAGAGAAAATAAAAATAGAATCAACAAAACCAAAAGTTGGTTCTTTAAAAAGAGGTGGAGGCGTCTTTGGGACATGGAGCTGCCCTGGATGGTACTTCAGAGGCAATCACCGGACATTGTAAATCCTCACAGGGCCCACTGGATGGAATGGAGGAGAGTATGGGCTATGTTGTGAACTAATGTATATGAGGTGCAGAGGTGCCCAAAGATGTACTTACCAAATCCAATGGATGTGTCATGATGATGGGAACGAGTGTTGTTGGGGGGGGTAAAGGGGGGGTGGGGGGATGGGGTTGAATGGGACCTCACATATATATTTTTAATGTAATATTATTACAAAGTCAATAAAAAATAAAAAAATTTAAAAAAAAGATTAATAAAATTCACAAACCTTAGCTAGATTGACAAAGAAAAAAAGAGGAAGGATATAAATTTTGAAAATCAGAAATGCAAAGGAGGACATTACCACCAACCACACTGAAATAAAAAGGACTATAAAGGCTATGATGAACAACTATACACCAATAAATTAGGTAACCTACATGAAATGGACAAATTCTTAGAAATACACAAACTACCTACATCAACTCAAGAAAAAATAGAAGATTTCAGCAAACCATTTACTTGAAAAGAGATTGAATCAGTAATCAAAAACCACAAGGATGAGAAGATGACACAGGGGAATTCTACCACACATTCCAAGAAAACATAACTCCAATTCTGCTCAAATTCTTCCAAAAAATTGAAAAGGAGGGAACACTCCCTAATTCATTCTATGAGGCCAACATCACCTACCTATGAAAGCCAGATAAAGACACCACAAGAAAAGAAAATTACAGAGCAATATCTCTTACAAATATATATACAACAGTCCTCAACAAAATACTAGCAAACTGGATCCAGCAGCATGGTGTATAAAAGAATTATATACCATGCTTAAGTGGGATTTATCCCTGGTATGCAAGGGTGGTTCAACATAAGAAAACCAATTAATGTGATATACCACAGTAACAGAATGAAAGGGGAAACCACACAATCGTCTCAATTGATGCAGAAAAGGCATTTGACAAAATGTAGATTTGACAAAATCTAGTACTCCCTCTTGACAAAAACACTTAGGACACTAGGAATAGTAAGAAACCTCCTCAACACAATAAAGGGCATATGTGGAGAGCCCACAGCCAACATCCTACCTAATGGGAAAAGCTTTCCCTCTAAGATCAAGACCAAGAAAAGTATGCCCATTATCATACTTTTATTCAACATGGTACTGGAAGTTCTTGCCAGATCAATTAGGCAAGAAAAAGAAATAAAAGGCATCCAAGTTGGAAAAGAAGTAAAACTTTCCTTATTTGAAGATGACAGAGAAAATCCTAAAAAATCCACAACAAAGCTCCTAGAGCTAATAAATGAATCAACAAAGTGGTGGAGTACAAGATAAACACCCCCAAATCAGTAATGTTTATATGCACAAACAATGAAATATCAGAAAAAAATCAAGAAAAAAATCCATTTATAATAGCAGTGAAAAAAATCAAATATCTTGGAATAAATATAATCAAAGATATAAATGATGTACACAGAAAACTAGAATACATTGCTAAAAGAACTATTTAAAAACCTAAATAATATGGAAGACCTTTCCATGTTCATGGACTGGAAGACTAAATATTGTTAATATGTCATGTCTACCAAAATGATATATAGATTCAAAACAATCCCAATCAAAATTCCAATGACCTTCTTTGCAGAAATGGAAAATCAAATAGTTTATTTATATGGAAAGGTAAGGGGTCCCAAATACCCCCTTAAAAAAAGTAGAATGAAGTTGGAGGACTCATACTTCTCAATCTGAAAATTTATAACAAAGCCATAGTTATAAAAACAGCACAGTACTGACACAGGATAGGCCTATACACCAAAGAATCAAATTGAGAGCTCATAAATAATCCCTCATATTTATGGCCAACTGATTTTTGGCAAGAGAGCAAAGACCACTCAATTGGGAAGGAATAGGCTCCTCAACAATTGGTGCTAGGAAAACTGGATCTTCATTTGCAAAACAAAAAGACTGAGGACTTCTACCTCATAACATATACAAAAATCACATGAAATGGGTCAAAGACCTAAATATAAGAGACAGAACTATGAAACTTGTAAAAAAAAAAAAAACAAACAAAAAAAAAAAAACATGGGGAAGCATGTTCAGGATCTTGTGGTAGGCAATGGTTTCTTAGAATTACACCCAAAGCACAAGCAACAAAATAAAAAATAGATAAATGGGACCTCACCAAAATTAAAAACTTCTGAGCTTCAAAGAGCTTTATCATGAAAGTAAAACAACAACCTACACTATGGGAGAAAATATTTGGAAACCACGTATCCAATAATGGTTTACTGCTGAGATCAGCTCAGCAAAAGGTTGGCTCGAAAGGAAGGCAATGTAGAACTTTATGAAATAAAGGACAGAAAGAGAGACACAAAAGAGGAAATAAAGATGGGACCATGGGGCTCACAGCTTCTGGAACTGAGTGCCTCGGCCCTAGTTTCCACATCATATTTATTAGAAACTAGAGCAGCTGTTTGCTATCAGAACTGCAACATCATCTATAATAATAGGGAACAACTGCAACATCTACAATAAGGAACAGGTCATACAAAGTTCAAATACAATTTAAACTCTTTTCCCACATTTCCCCCTTTTTGTTTTTGCACATAGGGGGTCACTCAAAAACTAGATCTATTCCAATAACAATACTCATTAAATTTTTTCTCAATATATTCAGTCCCAGGATTGTTCAAACTTAAAACAAGAGATTTATAGATACATTCAACAAGGTACATTTTTATATCACTTACAGTTCATCAAATCAGTTTAAGTACACAATATTTTTCATTATTAAAGTTCTGATTAGTATTCAAGCATTTTATACATAATCCATGACTGCAGTAGATTATACAACAACAAACAATAAGACTTCCAACTAGCAGACATTTAATGAATAGACTTTCATTTCTCATGGGCTTAATATTCCCAATCAGCAAGGCTATACAGGCCAGTACTCGATCCAAAATGATCTCATTTTCCCCAGTTTGCATAGTGCTCTTAGCATCTTCACTGGACCTGGGGCCACATCCAATTCACAGGCTAAGCCAATATCCACCTTCTCCCTCTTTTTTTATTTTTTAAAGCAGCCTGCTGGAGGTCCTCCTACTCCCACGAAGGACCTTTCCTACTTAACACATACAATGGTTTTACTACTTAAGCTAAGTGAGGGATGAAAGACTTTTAGTATTCCAACAATATTAAAAACTCCATTAACATGAGAAAACCTTGTACTTTATCAATTACAGCAGAGAGTATAGTTTTGTCTTACCCAAACATTTAAGAATTTAATAGAGTAGCAGGGACCTTACAGCTTGTCCCAATTGTTTGCCTATTCCAGGCCCTCAGGATACCATTGTCTCTGATGTTTCTTTTAAACAAAAAAATTACTCACTTACATAATGTCACCAGTAGGGTCACTGCCACAGGTTTCTTCTACACAGCCAGATTCATTGCCATCAGGCCATGGCAGAAAGCCTTGAAGAAGATCTGCAAAAGTCCAGTGTTGACCTTTTCACACAGTTTTTGTTACCACAATACTTTTGCAAACTTGCTATATGCATACTAGTTCTGTCCTGCATATCTCCATTTCTGATTTTATAAAACTAATCATTTTATTTTAGGACAAAATACACCTTATTAAATTTCAGTTAGCATTCCCACAAACCTTTTACGTATTCCAATATTCGCTTAAATTTTACATCTTTCATTTTTTTCCCATGAAGAAAAATAAAATATTCATTTCAATTTAAGCAAGAACTATTTTTTATGAAGAAACTTATAGTAATTCTATTAATCAAGACTTACAACTATAGAGATCTCATTAACATTTTAAACTTAGGTAATAATATAAGTGCTTATTTAATTTTTTGACACTTGAATAGAGCTCTTTCAGAACCTTTTATTTATCAAATTATATCACCATCCGGAGGTATCAAAATATATACTGACAATTCTTTCTTTCTTTTTCTTTTTTCCTTCCTTTCTACCTCTTTTGCTTTCTTTCTTCCTTTTTCTATCTCTTTTTCTTTTTTCCTTCCTTTTTCTTTCTCTTCCTTTTTCTCTCTTTTTTCCTTTTTCTTTCTTTCTATTTTTTCTTCCTTTCCCTCTTTCTTTTTCTTTCTTTTTTGAACAATCACACACACTGAAACAATTACAACACACACACTGAAATTGAACAAACACGAAAGCAGTTCCAAATCCATTAAATCTAGAATTTCTTCATTGCTTCCTTCTATAAATCAACATTTCTTTTCCAGTTTTCCTCCTCTCAATTTCCTTCTTAATCTCTTTCTGTCCCCAAGCCATACTTGCTTTATGATGCCATGCTTGAACAAGTTCCGTAGTTTAGATACTTTGATATAAAGCCATTCTAGTCTTCAGAATGAGACCCAGCCATGCAGTTTCCAACATCTGTCTCTCCATCTGTATGACCAGACGTTCTGGATTCCACAGGAACTTTTGTCGTCTCTTGAGTCCATGACATAGCTCCATCCATCAAGCTGGCACCCACACAGGATATTCTCTATCTCCTGGGGAAATACAAGCAAACCCTTGAGGACTTTGAAGGCTTTCCAAACCACTCAGGGCTCTGCACCATCACAACCACTTCAGTTTCACTCGAGGCAATCCTTCTTCCCTTCGGGTCCTTGTTTGGGTGCCAGTTGCTGTGAGCCTTCTTCCCTTCACACCCCACATTGGACACCAGTTGCTGAGCTTCCCTTCAGGCCTCATATTGGGTACCAGTTGCTGAGATTAGCTCAGGGATAGGTTAGCTCGAAGGAAGGTAACGCAGAACTTTACAAAATAAAGGACAGAAAGAGAGACACAAGAGAGGAAATAAAGATGGGACCAGGGGGCTCACAGCTTCTGGAACTGAGAGCCTCGACCCTAGTTTCCACATCTATTTATTGGAAACTAGAGCAGCTGTTTGCTATCAGAACTGCAACATCATCTACAGTAATAGGAAACAACTGCAACATCTACAATAAGGAACAGGTCATACAAAGTTCAAATACAATTTAAACTCTTTTTCCCAGTTTACTATCCAGAACACATAAGGAAATGTTTCAACTTAGCAACAGAAAGCCAAAGAACCCAATTTAAAAATAGGCAAAGACTTGAAAAGACATCTCTCCAAAGAAGATATACAAAAGGTCAGAAAGCACATTAAAAGATGCTGAACACAAATCAAAACCACAATGAACTACCTACTTCCCATTAAAAAATGGAAAATTACAAGTGTTGGGATGTATAGAAATACGATCATTCATTCATTGCTGGGGGCAATTTAAAATGGCGCAGACATTGTGGAATACAATTTTGCAGTTCTCATTGTCAAGTATTGAATTACCATATGACCTGGCAATCTCATTATTATGTAGATACCCAAAAAAAATTGAAAACAGGGACTCCAACACATATTTGTGCACCAATGTTCTTAATGGCATTATTCACAATTGCCAAAACATGGAAGCAACCCAAGTTCCCATCAACCAATGAATGGATAAATACAATGTGGTATACACATCCAATGGAACATTATTCAGCCATAAAAAGGAATAAAGTCCTGATACGTGCAACAGCATGAATGAACCTTGAAAACATCAGGTTGAGTGAAATAAAACAGACACAGAAGGACAAATATTGTATGATCTCACTGATGAAATAATTAGAATACATAAACTCATAATATCAGAATCTAGAATATAGGTTACAAGGGGATGGGGTGGGGATAGGGAATGGGAAGTTAAGGTTTAAAATGTACAGGATTCCTATTTGGAACAATGGGAGTATTTTAGTAATGGATGATGATGATGGTAGCACAACATTGTAAACATAAATAACAGACCTGAAATATATATATCTGAATGTGGTTAAAGGGAAAATGTTAAGTTGTATATATTATAACAGAATGAAAAGTAAATTTTTAGTCCATGGAAATACACTACTTGGTGACCCCTAAGTTAACCAGGGACTGTAGTTAGTAGTACAGTTATAAAAATGTGCTTTCAGGGCAGCAGACTTGGCCCAGTGGTTAGGGCTTCTGTCTACCACATGGGAGGTCCACAGTTCAAACCCCGGGCTTCCTTGACCCATGTGGGGCTGGCCCATGCACAGTGCTGATGTGCGCAAGGAGTGCCGTGCCAAGCAGGGGTGTACCCCGTGTAGGGGAGCCCCATGCACAAGGAGTGAGCCCCATAAAGAGAGCTGCCCAGCATGAAAGAAAGTGCAGCCTGCCCAGGAATGGTGCCACACACACGGAGAGCTGACACAACAAGATGACGCAACAAAAAGAAACACAGATTCCCGTGCCGCTGACAACAACAGAAGTAGACAAAGAAGACGCAGTAAATAGACACAGAGAACAGACAACCGGGGTTGGGGGGGTGGGGAGGGAGAGAAATAAATAAAATAAATCTTTAAAAAAAAATTTTTTTTTAATAAATAAAAATAAAAATGTGCTTTCATTCAATTGTAACAAATGCTCCATCCACACCAATACAAGGTATTAATGATATAGTGTTAAATGGAAATCATGTTTTTTATGCATGATTGTTCTGTAAACCCACAACTTCTCTAAGAAAGAAAGAAAAAAGACATGGGCAATAAGAAATTGCTCTCCCTTTTTTCTTTGAATGTATTTGTGTGAAGACCTTATACAGAAATGCAGCAGTCATTTGCATCTAATGGAGCAAAGCCTGAAGGTGAAAGCCAACACACCAAGGATGTCCCATCAGACAGAAGATGGAAACACCTTCACCCTTGATGACTTCTTCTTAGCTCCAGACTTCTTGTTAAGAGAACTCATAAATGCCGTTATTGTTTAGGGTACTTTGAGTTATACTTTACTAACAGCCTAGCACATTCCCACTGATATAATAGTTCTTGTCAGAGGGAGAGAAAATTCTCCAATTAAAGCTGGTAAAGCTTGAAAAAAGACTAAGTAAGGGACTCCCCATGAATTGTGACTGAAAAAAGCTGTTGAAACATTAATCCATTTTCACTTGGCATTCTTTACCTAAAATTTACACTGAGGCTTGACGATATTCAGTCATTCCACAAACTTTTTAACTTTACCATGTAGAGTTGTCAGATAAACATTTGGGACAGTCATACTGAAAATATATTCACTGTTTATCTGAAATTCAAATTTAACTGGGCATACTATGTTTCTATTTGCTAAATCTGGCAACCCCATGTACCATGTCCACGGTAGGCTCTGGGGGCCCATACATAAAAATATAACAGCATTTCCTACTTCAAGGAACTCACCCTCTTTAAATTCTTCAGGTAAACCAAATGTGGAAAAACCTCCACTTTAGAAACTCTCTGGCTCAACCCTCATTCTATAGACCAGGAAACTGAAGGCTGCAGAGATAATGTGATTTGCCCAAAGACACACAGCCACTCAAAGGCTAAGGTGCAACTATATCACAGGTATCACGAATTTTTCCAGTATACCGGCATCTCTTGCCTCTCTACCTCACTCCTGTTTCTAAACACTCTTTTAGAAAGAAATGGGAGGCAAAGTTTGTTTGACTTGGTGGAGAGGTGGTGGCTTATTTTATAAATGGCCTAATTTCCTTTGATGAGGAAGATAACCACATTTTAGTCACCGAAGATTCTTCTAGAGTATTTTGGATAAGAGAGAGAAAAATGTGGAACAAGAAAATCCTGTCTAAACATATAGGACTAGACTGCTTAATAAATTTTTCCAAATATTATTTCCTGTAGGTGATTATGTACATATGCATATTATGCTTGTGTGTATGTGTGTATTTATAGGTATGTAGAAGATCTGATAGGCAATATATAGCTCAATAATTACAGCTTATATAGGTAACATAGCTCAAAGCTACATCATGATTTGCTATAATTTGCAAACATTAATAAGACTACTTTATTTTTCTTCATATTTTGATCAAGACTGTCAAATCCCCAGCCTCTGTAAACAATGAGCTTAGTTTGAAACTTAAAATCTGTGAACCTGGTAACTTGCCAGTAGGCAAGTCATTATTCACCTGAAATAAGGCAGCATAAAATTTAATCCTTTCTGGACAGGTGACTATATATCACCTTTCCAATTCATAGATCACCAGAAAAGTAGGCTCAAAACTTTGTCTAGAAACTTTTCCTTTTTTGCCTAATCCATACCTCAGTCCAAATCATGTGCTTCTGCCACTAGAGAGGATGGAGATCAGGTTTTTTAAATTCTGCATAGATTGTAATCTAGCATAGGTTGCCTGTCAGTCTTCTTTTCTTGTTTCCCATAATCCATATCCAATTGTAATAAATATAAATAATAAAGAAATTTTTGCTTTAATAAAAATATTCCCAAAATAAGTTCTTTGACCTTTAGATTTCATTCTAAAAAATAATAACATGAAATTCCAGGATACATAGAATAAATTCAGATGCTCTATCAAAATCCTTTTAATGGAATGTGATGCAGAATCTCAGTTCTTTAGAACGAGGCATTCTCAGCCAGGACATCCAGTGGTGATGTACTGAGTGCTTTAAAGCCCTGAATGGGGGAAACGGACTTGGCCCAGTGGTTAGGGCGTCCATCTACCACATGGGAGGTCTGCGGTTCAAACCCCAGGCCTCCTTGACCCGTGTGGAGCTGGCGCATGCGCAGTGCTGATGCGCGCAAGGAGTGTCGTGCCACACAGGGATGTCCCTGCGTAGGGGAGCCCCACGCATGATGAGTGCGCCCCGTGGGGAGAGCCGGTCAGCATGAATGGCCCCACCCACACAGAGAGCTGACACAACAAGATGACGCAACAATTCCCATGTAGCTGACAACAAAAGAAGTGGACAAAGAAACAAGACGCAGCAAATAGACACAGAAAACAGACAACCGGGGTGGGGGTGGGGAGAGAAATAAATAAATAAATAAATCTTTAAAAAAACAAAACTATAATCTGCACTTAGTGGCAATGCTCCAAAATGTGTTCATCAATTATAACATGTGTACCACACTGATGAAGGATGTTGTTAATGTGGGAGGGGTAGGGAGTGGGGCGTATGGGAGTCTCTTACATTTTTAATGTAATATTTATGTAATCTAAGTATCTTATAAAAAATAAATTTAAAAGTATATATATATTTTTTAGAAAGCCCTATGTGGTTGGCTATCCAAGCTGCTGCATGCTCTCTTGTAGAGTCTTCCATCAGGGAGAGAAGCACACACAGCCATTCCACAAATAACTCTCAGTCTCATGCTACTCTCACCACAGGCATGGAAAATCTGTGTGAAAACTGAGAGAAGCTCCTGATGGAAAAAAGGTTGAACACTGAGGCTTCAACCTTTCCAATTATTCAGTTTTTCAGGTGATTCTCCTCTGCAACCCCTCCAAGTTACCTTCACTTTGGCCGTTTCCAAACCACAAATCTATTCTCAAAGGACAAGATCTACCTCTTCTGGGGCAAGTCAGAAGGAGGTGTTACCAAGGACATTTCTTTGATGATATACCTTCTTTATGCTTGTTGATTTTCAAAACAAATCATATTACTATATAGTCCCACCTGTGTAGGCGAGGATATTATCCCACAACAAGGATTTCTGCATTTGAAACGTCTAAAGCACACCCTTGAGAAGTCTACCTACAGGAGGATGGACTCTGTCTCACCTGCCTGGGCATGTTGTCCTGAATTGAGGTCACAGTTACGCAAATGGCATTCCAGACATTTTTCTCCCACTGAATTAAAAGAAGCAGTTCAAGCTTCTCTTTCTCCCATTGGTTAGGAAGTCTGACACTGGCCCCTGGAGAGCTCTCCAGTTCTAGAATGGAACTGTTGCTACTCACATGACCTGTGTGAAGACAAGAACCCCTCCCTCCCACCTCTCCACACCACTGCCCTCTGAGTCAGCGTGACTCAACACTTCAAACCCATGTGACCTAACTGGGGATTTTCTTCTTGCACTTTGATTGATTCCAGAAGAGTGGCATGCCTTAAAATGTTGACCGTTTACTGATTAACCAAGAAGATAGAATTCCCCAAACCATGAGGTGAAGTGTGAAGCTAAAATTTCAACACAGGAAAGCTGTATCAAGAAACAAATTCTCTTGGGATCCCTGACATCGCTGAGCTTTTTATGTCAGATCTTAGCTGTAGATACTGGGATTATTATATACTGCATCTTTTGGGTGTTTTTTCTTCTTCTTTCCCAAGAAAGTAGTTTCTTCCTTATTAGGCCTATTTATTAAAATCATAAAATATTTGCCGATGAAAGACTACTATTTCGTAGTTGTAAAGATAATAATACTGTTAAACATGTGGGAACAGGACTATTCAAAGTGTGGCGGAGGGCAAGATGTAAGGTGTACTTACAGCTGTGTGTGTGTGTCTTACTGAAGATAGTTTTTCAACCCAAGATTACAAAAGACACTCATTGATCTCTCCATTTTATGTTGAACAATGTGAGCTGCTGACTTGGGGTATTCCTTCTTTCTCAAGGGATTAAAGAGAGATGAAAGTGCCTTGTTCTTTGATACACCATAAGACTGAGTAAGAATGCACAGGAAGAAGTAGGAATGAGGGAGGGGTCAGATGAGGTTATTTGAAGGAGAGTAGAAGAAAAGCTAGTATTTGTTCAGGGTAGGACCCCAGAGTCCCCATCCAAAAATTCAGTTCCTTCCTATCCTTACCTAGAATTAATAATCATTTTAAAATTACTATCTTATTTCCAACCATCAATGTGTCCTGCTGCCAACAGCAACCTCAAAGACATGACAGAATAAGTAACCCTCCACAAGTTCAAGATAAAAATGAGTTAGCCATTGTTATCCTACCCTGCTTCCTTACAAAGTGATGTTTAATTCTGTCATTGATATACTTACATAAGCTCTTTTAGAATCCGTTTATCTCATTAAAAGTTTAGGTCATTCAATTGAGGACAAAAATGTTTGCTTTTTGATGAAATTTCCCATTGACTTTTGTTGTTCTGAGCATGTATCCTGTCCATTTGCTATAACTTGTTTCTCTTTTAGAAATGATTTTTCAAGAGGGGGCTCTACGATGTTGTCCAAATCAGCTTTACGTGGCTGTTACCTTTGGCTCATATTCAAGTAAATTGGGCTGGGCAGCTTTCTCAGACTTCACAAACTTCGATTTACTAATCTCTCTCTTTAATTAGTATTTATTTTATTTTATTTTATTTTATTTATTCATTTTTTAAAAAATATTACATTCAAAAAATATGAGGTCCCCATTCACCTCCACCGCCCCCACCCTACCACTCCCCCCACAGTAACACTCTCCCCCATCATCATGACACATCCATTGCATCTGGTGAGTACATCTCTGGGCATCGCTGCACCCCATAGCCTGTGGTCCACACCATAGCCCACACTCTCCCACGTTCCATCCAGTGGGCCATGGGAGGACATACAATGTCCGGCAATTGTCCCTGCAGCACCATCCAGGAAAGCTCCAAGTCCCGAAAATGCCTCCACATCTCATCTCTTCCTCCCATTCCCCGTACCCAGCAGCCACCATGGCCACTTTTTCCACACCAATGCCACATTTTCTCTATTATTAACCACAATAGTTCATGAATAGAATATCATTAAGTCCACTCTAATCCTTACTGTATTCCTCCTTCCTGTGGACTTTGGCTTGGTTGTGTCCATTCCACATCTCTGTCAAGAGGGGGCTTAGATTCCACATGGATACTGGATGCAATCCTCCTGCTTTCAGTTGTAGGCACTCTAGGCTCTATGGCGTGGTGGTTGACCTTCTTCAACTCCATGTTAGCTGAGTGGGGTAAGTCCAATAAATCAGAGTGTAGGAGTTGAAGTCTGTTGAGGCTCAGGGCCTGGCTATCATGTTGTCAGTCCAGAGATTCAAATTCCCTAGATATATCTTAAACTCCAGCACCAACAACTGGTGAATAAATGCCAAGTTAAAACTATTCTGACAGGCTTGTAATGCCACCTAGTGGCGATCGTCAAAATATCTTCCCAAGGGTGACCTTCTTTTTAAACTTCAAAGTAGAGCCTTTATTCTTGAGGAAGTAGCCTGAGCTACAAACCAAGAATTATTGGTTAGTATCACTGAAACTTCAGATAAAGCCATGATAGCATTTCCAATATTTGTGCAGTTCTGGGCAAAATTAATTAACCATCTTGTGTACATCTGTTCAAAGGATGAAGCCAATACTGCTGGAATAAAGCACGAACTGCACTAACTAATCATTCAAGGTACTCAGTTCATCTTCATTATCAGTATGTTAGATAGCTTGTGCTTACTATCGCAGGTATATAAGGATAGTCAGTCACTTGAATACCATAAGTAACAAATAATATTTGAAAAACATTTTACTTTGTGAGAATATCATATTTCACCCATCAAATCCTAACAGCTACCTTATGAATAGGGTGGAAGGTACTGTTAAGTAAAATAAAATGGTCACCTGCATTGCACATTGCTAGGAGGGACCCCTTCCCAAGAAAGGATATTCCAAAAGACAAAACAATTGACAATACAGGCTTTCTGAGAAAACAGGAACAATGGGAGGCACCCTACAGAACTGCAGATAAGCAGCACCTGGTGATGAACCAGTTTCAGTCCAGTGGAGACAGTGTTTCAGAATGGACGAGCCCACCAAACTAGCCAGTGTGTGTCTACCTGCTCCCCACTTTGTTAAACCTTCCGCATGCAGGATGCAAACAATGTTGGCAAATCAGAACATTTCCTCACTAGCTTCTGTATTTACCTGATATATGCTTCCCCTTTCTACTTCTTTGGGGAGATCCTTTCCACTTTAAGTTTGGCACTGCCCAATTAGTGAATCACTTGTTGTCCCCCAATTTTTTTTAATGCCTCACTTTATCTGTGACAGTCCTCATATTACACAAATGAAAACTAAATGACTTGATCAGAGTCAAATAGTTATAAAAGTTCAAACTCAATCATATCTTTGCTAGATCTAAGCTCAGTGACTCAATAAACCAGCAGTATACTAAAAGAGTGATACTTCATGTCCAAGGACAGCATTTCCCAGAATTGCCCCGAAAGCTTATCATTTGCTTATTATTAAAAATAATTTGATAAATTTCAATTCCCATCATTCATAACAAGGAATTCTTAATAGGGCGTAAAATGTTGCCACCACATCATGATAACGATTATGTGCAAAAATCCTACCACAATCCTTGCATATAATGGAAAAAGATTAAATTTCTTTCCAATTGCTTTCAGTAATGAAACTAGTATTTCTGCTGTTAGTGCTATTAACCCAACAATGTACCTTGAAGTCTAGGGTAATGAAATGCAGTAAGACAAGATAAAGATATAATAGATAATAGATAATATGATTGCTTATCAAGAAACAGGGGGGAAAATGCTGGAAATATACAAAAAGCAAATTATGGTAAGTTGAATTATGTACCCCAATTTGGACACATGTTCTTAGTCTTTGTCCATACTCCTGTGGATATGAACCCAATATAAATAAAAGTTTTGGAGATGTTATTTCTAGTTAAGATGTGGTGATAGGGAGTCACCAAATTCAAACTCTCACAGTTACCAAAACACATTATAAAGCTCCATAATGAAAAGATTATGATATTGGTACAAGTCTAGATTAATAGATAATGGAACAGAGAGTCCAAAAACACACCTAGCTAATGATAAAGATAGAAAAGTTTATCAGGGGATAAGAATGGTTTGTTCATAAATGGTGATAGGCTCACTGGCTTTTCATCTTTGAAAAACAGTGAGATTAGAACTCCAATTTCAAACATTAAAAAGTGCAGGTAGGGAAACGGACTTTGGCCTAGTGGTTAGGGCGTCCATCTACCACATGGGAGGTGCGCGGTTCAAGCCCGGGGCCTCCTTGACCCGTGTGGAGCTGGCCCATGCGCAGAGCTGATGCGCGCAAGGAGTGCTGTGCTACACAGGGGTGTCCCCCGCGTAGGGGAGCCCCACGCGCAAGGAGTGCACCCATAAGGAGAGCCGCCCAGCGCGAAGGAGGGAGTAGCCTGCCCAGGAATGGCGTCGCCCACACTTCCCGTGCCGCTGACGACAACAGAAGCGGACAAAGAAACAAGACGCAGCAAAAAGACACAGAAAACAGACAACCGGGGAAGGGGAGGAGAATTAAATAAATAAAAATAAATCTTTTAAAAAAAAAAAAAAAGTGCAGGTAGATTAAAGAGAAAACACACAACACACACACAGGGGGTTAGAGAGTGAATAAGCACATTTTTAAAAATAATAAAACATTTTTGTCACTTTGAGTGGGGAAGTTTTTCCTATACAAGTTACATCCTAGAATCTATTCATTCATTCAACAGTATTTTGTGTAGGGCATAATTGTAGGTTCTAGGGATAGAGAAGGGAATAAAAGAGACAAAAATCCCTGCCCTCATGAAGCTGATATTCCAGTGGGATGAGAAAGACAATAGGAAAAACAAATCAGTACAAGGATATTATGTTTGGGGACCATGCTAGAGAACATAAAGAGGGGTAGTGGCAGAGGGAGACAGTGGGTAGTGGGCTGCACTTTTAAGCAAGGTGGCAGAGAAAGCCTCCCTAAGGAGTGATATCTGAAAAAAAGGTTGAAAGAGGTAAAGGAACAAATTATGCACATCTTGGGAAGTGCGTCCCACGTAGAGGGGAGAGCGGGAGACAATGCCTCCAATGAAACCGTGCCTGGAGAGTGTGAATGTCAAAAGGGACACCCATGAGACTGGGTGCAGAAAGCTAGAAGGACTGAAACAGGAAAACCGTCTAGAAAGCAAATGCCGCAGGGCATTTACAGTAGGGCCTTGTCCTCTGGTGTACTGGCTTTGGCTTTCATTCTAAGCAAGACGGGCAGCTTTTAAAGACTGTTGAGCAGAAGTGACGTGACCAGTTCTCCTATGTTACATGATTCCTCTGACTGCTCAGTTGAGGAATTGAAGGGTGATTAAGAGGCTGTTCCAAGTATCCAGGCAAGAGTTTTGTGATTGGACCAGAGTAGCAGCCAAGGAAGGAGTCAGAATTGGTCAGATTCTGGATCTGAGTGACGGTAGTGCCAACAGGGTTTGCTAATGTGAATGTGGGGATTTTTGCTGACTATATACAATTTTGAAATGAAATGCCATAAAAATTTAAGATGAGGAACAAACAGAGAAATAGTTGTAACAATTTAGTTCAAATATCACTTCTTTCTTTTTTTTTTTTTTTTTTTTTTAAAGATTTATTTATTTATTTAATTTCCCCCCCTCCCCTGGTTGTCTGTTCTTGGTGTCTATCTGCTGCGTCTTGTTTCTTTGTCCGCTTCTGTTGTCAGCGGCACGGGAAGTGTGGGCGGCGCCATTCCTGGGCAGGCTGCTCTTTCTTTTCACGCTGGGCGGCTTTCCTCACGGGCGCACTCCTTGCGCGTGGGGCTCCCCCACGCGGGGGACACCCTTGCGTGGCACGGCACTCCTTGCGCGCATCAGCGCTGCGCATGGCCAGCTCCACACGGGTCAAGGAGGAGGCCGGGGGATCACTTCTTTCATATTCCTTGCGAAGTCTTCCTTGACAGCCCTGTCTTAGTCGAATGTCTTTGATATTCCCACTCAATTGTTATTCCCTTTATTCAGAAAACTTAGCACATCTTGGAATTATACATCAATTAGTGTGGCTATTCTATTAGCTTTTAATTAATTTCTCCTCTTTTATGGGAACATACATTCCATGGAACATGAACTCTGTTTTGCTCACCCACTACCTTTTTGCCAAACAGCTCAAAAATTATTTGTTGAAAGAATGAATAAAAATGAACCAAGTCTTCATGTAGAATGACAACTAAGAAGAAGAAGATAAAAATAAATGACCCCGCAAAAATAGGAAAGACTATGAACATGTAATTCCTAGGAGAATGTCAGCCAACAAACCAATGAAAAGCCTTCGTCTCACTATAACAGAAATAACACTTATAGATCTATTGGTCGTAAGCTAGGCTCCTTCCCGGGCACCTTGTGATCTGAGGAAGGGAGGATGAGGCAGGCAGATGCCAGTGCAGGAAAGGATTGAATTACCATGTATCGTCTAAAGGAAGAATCAGTCTGATAAGAAGGGATATGGAATGGAATGGAATGCCTGCTTCCATTCCCAGGTGGCGAGGAGGTAGTAGGTCAGAGAGAGGCAAAAGCAAAGCCTAGAGAAGTGTGTTATGACTCCTCTAACTAGCTCTAAACCCAGAAGTCATGAAGTTAGTTCAACTGAAGAGAAAAACAAATGCAGAAAGTCTTTTGGGCCCCACACCCAATTTGCAAATCTCCGTGTAGTGGTGATGGGGGCTGGGCGAACCCAGATCCAACCCAAGGAAAAGTGGTGCGGAAGTGAGGAATTAAATAAGATTATTTTTGGTCATAAAAAGAAATTGAGATAAATTGATGTCAGTTATAGAAAGCCAAAGTTGTATATTTCATGGCCTGAGACTCACACCAGGCATTTATGTAAATGAATATGCAAATGAATAGATAGAGCTCTGGAAGGACAAAGACCAAAAGGCTAACAGAGCCCGAGCAGCTCACATAATGGGGCAGGCCCTATTTACATAGACTAGGATATTTTCATTCCATATTATTCTATACTGATGAGACTGCAAAATAGAGGTTAGATGTGCTGACTCTGAAGCCAGGTTGCCAGGGTCCCAGTAAGGCTCTTCCATTTACTAGCTGTGTGACACTGAATAGGTTACTTAACCTCTTTGTATCCTGGTTTCCTTAAGAAAAATGCGGATAATAATATTAGCTGCCTCGTGGCATTGTTATGAAAACTAAATAGGCATATGTCAACTGTTAATTAAATGACATTAAATTTTATCACTTTATACTTTGAGAGAATGTATTTCCATCTTTTATACATTTTTTAAACAGAATGAATTTATATTACAGCTGAAAAGAAACCCAAAAGCAGAATATAGAAGACACCAATTCAAAGTACTTTTTAGATAGTAGCAAACAAATAGCCCTCAAATAAAGAAGACAAGAGTGCGTCAGTGAATGTTGCTAGATCTGCAGAAGTGAGAGACAGATTAAGGAAGATCGAGAATTTGAGTTGAGTCTTGAAGATTAAATAGGATTTGGTTTTGGGGGGAAAACAGCTTTCATTGTTAAAACATTGTGGCTAGTAAAGGCACAGAAGTCCAAATACTGAACATGCTTTTGGGAGAATAGGTGTCCTTGGTTGTAGAGGAGATTTAGATAAGAGTGAGAGATTAGAAAAAGCAAATAGTGCTAAATCACTCCTTGATAGCTTCACATCTCACCCGTGAGGGTGGCTTCTTTCTGGACGTGACCCTTGAGCCACCGATGAGCTTTGAGCAAGATTTGTTAGGAATGGCCCAAGCAGTGGCATGGAGGTGGCGCAGAAGTGAGCGGAACAGGTTAGGGAGTACTTTATCGAGGCGTTCAGTTCTGAGGACTTGAAGCACGTGCTTTCCCATGAACACAAGAGAAAAAGCAAAGGAAACAGTCCATGTTCCTCAGAAAAACGAGGTCTCTCTAAGCTCTGTGTACCCAGGAGCCTCCTGTCCATGTCTACCTGTAGGCGGGTGGCTTGTTGGGGTTCCTGGCGCTTTGCTCCGTGTCTGTGTTCTCTCTCCCTCAAGACAGGGAACACGTCACTAAGGACTGAGGTTACCGTCCCATTTACCAGCCTGCCCACAGGGGACAGCTGATAAATGTTAAAGCCTTCCTGACTCGGCCAGTTACTTAACCCCCCTTGAAATATGTGGGATTTTGACCTTTGGGAATGAGGTTTCACCTTAATAAAGCTCTACACCGTGGTTTTCATTCCTTCCCATTATCTGGTTTACTATGCAGGTTTAGAAAATACCCAGGTTCCCAAGACATGGTTTTCTTCTGCTTTCAGAGGTGGTGACCTTAGTGTCAGCTCTACTGTAATTGCTCTAACGCGTAACTGAAGGGCTGAGCGATAACGCACGGTGAGCGGTGAGGCAACAAGCCTCCCACAAACAGTGGGGCTCAGAAGCCAAAATTACATCCCGAACTGAAATATTTGAATATAAGTCTCAGTTCCTTGGGAAGAACAATAAGGACTCACATTCTGGGACACAAAAACCAAGTACAAAAGAGCCTATAAAATTGACTTTGTTTTCAACGTTTTCTTTAATATTACTTTTTACATTAATAATGCTTTTTTTTTTCAGAAAGTACAACTGAGAAAAAGAAACAGAAACCATAATGTGACCACGAATATGCTGCTTTACATCCCTCCTTATGTATAACTTTGTCAAAAGTTGACATATTTATATAATTTATATTCTCCTATTTAAGCTGTCTTTTCCACTACATATATAAAGTCCTTTCAGACATTATTATTCGTAATAACTGAAGTGAATTCTGTTTTTCCTCTAAGTAAATTCTTCCTCTATGGTAAGCATTCAACTATTTCAACTTTTCCATTAGTATATAAAATGCTGCAATGAACATCCTTCGGTGAACTCCCTTGCACATTAATCCGTCAAAATATGTGGTTATTTTTAAAACTTTAAAATTGGAATTACTAAGTCATGAGGATATACATTTTTTTGACATTGCTTTTGTATTTTTTTTATTTTAATAGATTTTATTTTTTAAAGATACATAGATCATACAAAATGTTACATTAAAAAATATAAGATGATCCCATGTACCCCGGCTCCCCACCCACGCACCCCTTGCTCTTTCCACATCACCAAACTCTTTCATCCGTGTGGCACATTCATTGCATTTGGTGAATACATTTTGGAGCACTGCTACTCTGCATGTTTTATAATTTACATTGTAGTTTACACTCTCCCCCAGTCTATTCAGTGGGTTATGGCAGGATATATAGTGTCCTGCATCTGTCCCTGCACTATCATCGAGGACAACCCCAAGACCCAAAAATGCCCACATATCACATCTCTTCTTCTCTCTCCCTGCCCTCAGAACTCCCAAGGCCACTGTTTCCACATCAGTGATACAGTTTCTTCCATTGCTAGAGTCACAATAATTCTGTAGGAGAATACCAGCAAGTCCAGGCAATTGCCTAGGAAGTTGTACCAGTTTGCACTGCCAACAACACTACACAAGAGCAATGTTGTTGCTTTAGAAGCTACTCTACAGAGGAGCCATGGGTCCTCCAGCAGACTACCTCCATAACATTGGGACCACCAGTGACGTCGATCTAAGCCAATGATTTTTATGCTTGTATATGTAACACAATCACCTCTGAGTTTCCTTTCTCTTTCCTTTCTTTCTAAATACATATTATATTAGTAAACTCATGGCCTACTGAATTTGAATCTCTGAAGTGGTGATCGCTTGTGGCCATCCCAAAGACGGGCACCAACAATTCTTTCTTCACTCCCTGCACTTGCCACATCTACCATAAGAGGTGGAGTCTATTCCTCCTATTCTTGAATCTGGGTTGGCCTTGTGACTTGTTCTGACCAAGAGTCTACAGCACAAGCACCACTGCTAACAGTCCTGAGCCTAAGCGTTAGGAGGCCCGGCAGCGTCTACCTTACCAGAGCCCCGAGTGGCCATGTAGCTTACCCTGGTGGAGAAACGGGGAGAGCGTGGAGTCTTCCAAACCTCCCAGTCATCCCTGCTAAGACCCAGATATGTGGGTAAGTCTGTCCTGGATGTTTCAGTCCCAGCCAAACGCTCACGTGAAATCAGCCACACGAGTGATCTCGGCAGAAACGATGTGGAATAAGAGCCATCCATGTGAGCCTACCCAGCCAAAGAATTGTGAAAAACAGGGAAACACTGTCATTTTTAACTATTAAGCTTGGGGGCAAAGGTAATTAAGATACCAATCATCTGGAGTTTAAAAAGAATCTACAGGTGATGTTCATGTACATTCATGGAAAACACTACTACTCTCCTAGCCTGATAAGTATTTCTTTAGTTGTTGTTTTTTTTAGTAATATCCTGATTTTCAGTTGCATATGTGGCCATCGAGAATTAAGTATATATTTCTCAGTCTTCCTTGTGCCCAATGTTACAATCTAAGTCCTGGTCAAGAGACATAGAATTATTATGTGAGACTTTTAGAAGTGTCTTAAGTGTCTTTACAGAGAAGGAATGCATTCTTCTTCCCTTTTTTCTGCTGGCTGGAATAACAACATAATGACTGAGTCTCAGCAGCCGTGTTAGACCATGAGGCACCACAAAAGTATTGTAGTACTACAGAATAAAGAGAATTTGGCCCTTGATGATTGTCCAGCTGCCATAAAAAGCTTGGACCACCTATGCTCTGACTCCTTTTATGAGAGACAGAAACAAACTTTTATACAGTTTTAATCCACCATAATTCAGGTTTCTCTGGTACATACAGTCCAAATCAATTCCTAGAATTTTCCAAAATTAATGAAAGATAATAAAATATATCCAAAAAGTCCAGAGAATCCAAAAAAGGCTAAACACCTTTCCCCAATAACCCAGAAAACAGTCACTGTGGAACTGCTGAAATCAAAGATAAAAGAGAGTTAAAAAAGAAACATACATGAGGAAGAACAAAGAAAAATAAAAACAGACTTTTCTTAAGAAACTATGCAAACCATGAAAGTTTAGGGTGACATCTTCCAAACAATTAAAGGGAAAAATTGTCAACTCAGATGAAAATATCTTCCAAAATTCAAGGTGCAATAAGAGATAATTTTGACAAATGAAAGCTAAGAGAATTCATTTCCAAAAATCCTTTACTATAGTAGTGCTAATGGAAGTTCTTAAAATTGAAGGAATATGATATCAGATGGAAATCTGAATCTACACAAAGAACCAAAGAGATTAAGATATAGTAAAAAGTAAGGTAAATACAAAAGATACATTTTCTTATGTCTAACCATTTTAAAAGATAATTGACTATACATAGCAAAACCAGTAAAAATATATTTTGATGTTTATAACACATGTAGAAATAATATGTATAACCAAAATAGCGCAAAGATTTAGAAGGGGGAAATAAAAATTGTACCAAAAAACTATGGTACATTCTTAAACTACATATGAAAATAGTACAATATTATTTGAAAATAGACTCTGATAATGTAAGGAGTATATTAGAAACACTAAAAAAATAAAACATGAAGTAGAAGTAATAAACCAATAGTAGGTACAACATGAAATCATAAAACAATTTATTCAATCAATCCAAAATATAGTAGAAAAAGAGGGAAAGGGAAACAAAAAACTGATGAGTCAGAGAGCAAACAACTGGCAAGATGGCAAATTTAAATCCATTTGTATAAAAATGGTATTAAATGTGAATGGCCTAAATGCTCCAATTAAAATGCAGAGGAAAAAAGAAGATCCAATTCTATGCTGTCTACAAAAAGCAAAATAACTAAAAAAGTTAAATCATGCAATCACTAATCAAAACAAAGCTAGCATTGCTCAATTAATATCAGATAAAGTAGACAGAATAAGGAATACTGATTGCAATTACATAATGATACAAAATGGTCAATTCATCAAAATGATCTAACAGTCCCAATGTTTATGTATCTAATAACAGAGTTTCAAAATACATGAAACGAAATTTCATAGAATGGAGAGAAGAAATAGGTAAATCTGCAATTATAATTAGAGACATCAACACTTTTCTCTAATCCACAGAACACTTAAACAAAATTAGGAAAGCAATAACAGACCTGAAAAATAGTATTAATCAACTTTCCCTAATTGATACTATAGAACATTCCCACAATAGCAGAATACTCATTCTTTTTGCGCTTCATCAAAACAGATCTTTTGTACTGTAAAACAAACCTCAAAACATTTTAAAAATTGTTGCAAATGCAAAGTATATTCTCTGACCACAACAAAATTAAACTAGAACTATTTCCAGAAATATACCTGGAAAAATCTCAGATATTTAGAAATTAAACAACATAGTTCTAATACCCATGGGTCAAAGAAATTAGAAAATATTTCGAATGAAAACAAAAATAAAACATGAAAATTTATGGGACAGAGATAAACTAGTACTTAAAGATAATTTTATGGTATTAAACACTTATATTAGAAAAGGAAGAATGGTCCCAAACCACTAATCTAAACTTATATTTTAGAAACTAGAAGAAAATAGAGATTCAATTCAAGGCAAGCAAAAACAAGGACATATTAAAGATCAGAAATCAATGAAATTAAAAAACAGAAAAAGTATACAGAGAGCAAATGAAACCAAACACTGGTTCTTTGAAATACACAAATGACAAAACACTCTCAAATAAAAAGAGATATCTTGAATATATCTTTATCTTTTAAATATATTTAATTTGCAATTAAAATTTTTCCCACAAAAAAACTCCAGGCCCAGTTTGCTTCACTAGTGAATTCTACTAAGCATGTAAGGAAGAAATGCCAATTCTATGCAAATTTCTCAGAAAATCAAAATAAGCAAAGTGTTCACTTTCGAAATCAATTTATGTGACCAGCATTAACCTTACACAAAATGCAGAAAATGACATGAGAAAACTAGAGAACACTATCCCTCATGAACATAAATGCTAATATACTTAACAAAGTATTCACTAACCAAATCTGCTATAGAAGAATAATGCCTCACGACCAAGGGTATTTTATTCTGAAAATGTCAGATATGCTCAGTATATGAAAATCAGTCAATATAATACACTGCATTAATAAGCTAAAAGAGAATATGTATATTATCATGACAATAGACAGGAAAAGCATTTGTCAAAGTTCAAGATACATCATGACACTTAAAAGAAAAAAGCTCTCAGAATATTTATAATAGAAGGGAATGTCCTGAACCTGATTTAAGGAGATCTACAAAATAACCCTACAATTAACTTCACACATAATATTGAGAGACTGAATAATTCCTCCCTAAGATGGGGACAAGGCAAGCATATTTGTTTTCATCACTCCTATTCAACACTGTACTGGAGGTCCTAAATAATTCCTATTTACAAATGAGTTCAAGTCTACAGGACTGGGGATTAGAACTTGACCATGACTTTATGGGGGACATGAGTCAATCCCCAACACTGATAAAGGACTTTTATTCAGAATATATAAAGAGCTTCTATAACCATTAATACGAAACCAAATATTCAAGTAAAACAATGGGCCGAATGTCAACAACATAGATAAAAACATGGATAGCAAATAAACATAATGAAAAAAGTCCAACCTCATTAGTCCTTAGCGATGTGCACGTTAAAACCACATTGAGATACTAGTACATAATTAGTGCTTAAAATTTAAAAAGAATTTATAATGTGAAGTGCATAGAATGCAGAGCAACTTGAAGTCCCATATATTGCTGGCAGGAAAATCAAAATGGTATAGCCACTTTGAAAAATAGTTTGGCGGTTTCTTAAAAGTTAAATGTGTACCCTACCACACAACCCAACTAACCCACTCCTAGATATTTACACAAGAGAAATGAAATCATATGTCTATATAAATACCTACGTAACCAAACTGGAGACAATCCAAATGCCCATCAATTGGTGCATGGTACATCCATACAATAAAATTCTACTCAACAATTAGAAGAAAAACCACCAATAAATGCAACAACATGGGTGTATCTCAGAAGTATTATGATAAGTAAAAGCAGTCAAGCACAGAAGGCTAGATGAGGTACAATTCCATGAGATAATATTCTGGAAAAGACAAAATTATAGGGACAAAATTCATATCAGTCATTACCTGGAACTGAAAGTAGGGAGAGAGAGAATTGCCTACAGATGGGCAGCAGAGGTGAATTTTCAGGGGTGATAGAAATATTATATATATTGATTGTGGTGATGCTTACAGAACTGTATGCTTAAAAGTAAATATTACGGCATGCAAATTACATTTCAGTAAAATTGGCTTTTAAAAAAGCAAATCTATGCATTGGAAAATACTAAATAAAATTACAGTCTCTAAATATACTCATAGTTTTTTTTTTCAGTTGTACATTTATAATTCTTTACTCAAGTATTTATTCCTCATTTTCTCTTAACCCCATGTGATATGATCATAGTTTTCTTTGAACAATCTGATGTTTAATATAGCACAATAGAATTTTTAGGCAGCATTTTAGCCATTAAATTTGTTGCAAATACATCTAAATTGGCAAACCCAGAGAACGGGCAGTTAAGAAAAATATGGAGGCATGTCTGCCTAGTTGTCCTGTAAATCAAGTGGTCTTGACAACTGCTCATGAAGGCTTGTGAAAGTCCTTCTCTTCAGGTTCTTCAGGATCTTAGACAGTGCTGTGCTAAGGAATGTTTAAAACCCACCTCTCCCATGGTTGTGGTAGGGAGGGGAAAGGGGGAAAGAACAAGCCCTGATTTGTGATGTTTGCTGATTCCTGGGGTGCAAATACTTCCACCTTGGGTAACTCAAGCTACCAATCTGATATCCCTGAATGAGAAGTTTGGAAGAGACACTGGGGAGAGAGTCGCACCACTTGCTCTTGAGCTCCAGCACACGTCAATACCCCTCCCCTGCCACTTCTTTGAAAACTCTCTTATTCAACAAGGGACAAATACATTTCTTTGTGCAAAGAATTCTATGCTTAATATGTCATTTTAGTTTGCTAAAAGTTGCCAAGGCAATACACCAGAAATGGGCTGGCTTTTACAATGGGGGTTTATTAATTTAAACTCTTATAGTTCCAAGGCTGTGAAAATGTCCAAATCAAGGTGTCATCAGGTGACACTGCCCTCCCTGAGAACCAGCTGCTGCTCGTCCTGGATTCCTGTCATGTGACAGGGCACAACAGCGGTGTCTGCCCACCTCTGCCTTCCCCTCCAGGCTCCGGTGACTTCAGCTTCTTGCTCTCATGGCATCCTCTCTGCTCCTGTGGGGACTCTCTGTGTCTCTGCAGCTTTGTACTGTGTCTGTGGCTTTTTATTCCTCTGTTTATAAAGGAGGAATGAGAGGATTAAGACCCACCCTGGGTCATGCAATCTAATCAGAGGCCCTTAACTGAAGTAATTTAATCAAAATGTCCCACCTACAATACGTTTACATGCACAGGAGTGGATTAGCTTAAGAGCATAATTTGCTGGGGTCCACAAACAGCTCAAACTGCCACATATGTAATTATCACATACACTTGTAAGTGCATGTGTATTTGGGGATCTTTCTATTGACAGCAATGGACAAAAACGCTTATGACCATAATACTTTACGAAGTCAATTTTAGTATTATGTGCACCTACCCTACATTTCTCTAGGTACTTATCTAGGAATATCAGTTGTGATAAAAGGTTTTTGGCAGGGATATTCAGATGTAGAAGGATAGATCCCTCAGAAAATGTTTATTAATGATCATCAGTGTATAGTGATCCATTGGCTCAAAGGAAAATAAAGAGAAGGGATTCATCTATGCTCACCTTAGGTAAAATTAGTGTGGAGTGACAGGCAGCTCATGGAGAAAATGTTTGCATTTTCTGGACTTCATTATATATGGTTATCATACAATTAAAAGATATTTTTTAGAATGAGTGCTGCCTTTGTTCCTTTACCTTCTCCCAAATCTTGTTCTAAAACTTAGCAGTATAGCTAAGTGGGTACCCTTTGTTTTTCTATCAAAATCAAAGTCATGATTTTTAAATAAAAAAGAAAGGCAAACTATAAATGTGAAATGCTAGAGACTATACTTTCTAGGTTAAAGCATAAGAATCGGATGAATTTTTGAGTTTGCCATTAGCCACATCAAATTATACACTAGATTGTTGGTAAGGGAGGAAGGCTGACACATTCCCATTCATCCATCATTAAAGGTACTTCTCTGGAAATTTTTGAAAAGCATTTGTCATAAAACACACCATTTTCCTGCAAGTGCTCCATTCAATTTTTAAGAAATATGCCTGTGTGGATGCCGAGATGCACAGTGGGTCTCTGTTTGCTTTCTTTTATTTTTTTCTCTACCCTCCCGCCCCCCTCTCCCCCACCCCTGCCAGGCTGTTTTTGCCATCTCTGTCCATTCACTGTGTGATCTTCTGTATCTATTTTTCTTTTTGTCTTCTCACCTTTCTCCTCCAGGAATCACCAGGATTAGATCCTGGGGACCTCTGATGGGGAGAGAGGTTCGCTGTCAATTGCGCCACCTCAGTTCTGGTCTCTGCTGTGCTTCACCTTGACTCGCCCCTTCGTCTCTTTTATTGCATCATCATCTTGCTGCATGACTCACTTGTATGGGCACTGGCTCACCGTTTAGACACTCAGCTTGCACTCAGTTCACCACGCAGGCACTGGCTCACCACACAGGCAATCATGTGGTCACTTGGCTCACCACGCGGGCACTCACATGGGCACTCAGCTCACCACATGGGCACTTGCACGGGCACTCAGCTCACCATGCAGGCACTGGCTTGCCACGCAGGCACGCTTTCTCTTCTTTTTCACCAGGAGGGCCCAGGGATTGTTCCCGGGCCCTCCCATACAGCAGGCAGAGGCCTTGTCATCTGAGCCACATCTGCTTCCCCCTATTTGCTTTCTTTATTTGCTTTCTTGCTTATTCTTGGTTTGCTTTCTTGAAGTTCCTTTTAGTGCTTTTGTTTCATGAGTTTCTGCAGTTGAAGACTCTGGAGAGATTTGGAGTGATGAGAAGAGCCTGTTTTTTGTTTATTTCCCAGCAGCATTCCTATCTTAGGGTAAGAAAGCAGCAGTTCAAAGCCAACTGACTTCTTCCAGGTCATAATCCCAAGTCAGTAGCATAGCTGTGGCTAGAGGGCAGGGCTCTGGGTATTCCGAGAGAAGACATTTTGGCACCATCTCATCACACGCCTTGGAGTGGAGAACTTCAAACCCCAGTCTCAGGTGTGATGTCAAGCAGGTTTTTTTTTGTGTTTTTTTTTTAGGTTTTCTTTTTTTTTGTCTTTATTTATTTTTTTAATATTACATTCAAAAAATATGAGGTCTCCATATACCCCCCCATGCCCCCAAGCAGCTCTTAATAGGGCTGAAGATTTTTAACATGTTTAAGCCTCAGTTTCCTCATTTATAAAGAGAAAGGACAGAAAATAGATCATTGTTTTCCCAACTGTCTAGGAGAGCAACTCAGTGATCTCCAATGAGAAGGAATGGGAGAAGGGGTTTGTGCTCTCTACCCCCTTTTCAACTGGAGTATTTCTACTTGTAACTTTTTTATGAGCTGAGGTTGCGAAGAATTTTTAATTTTAAAAAAGAACAGATGGAAAGCTGACTTGGCCCAGTGGATAGGGCGTCCGTCTACCACATGGGAGGTCCACGGTTCAAACCCCCGGCCTCCTTGGCCCATGTGGAGCTGGCCTACGTGCAGTGCTGATGTGTGCAAGGAGTGCCCCACATGCAAGGAGTGCACCCTGTAAGGAGAGCCACCCAGCACGAAAGAAAGTGCAGCCTGCCCGGGAATGGTGCTGCCCACACGGAGAGCTGACACAACAAGATGACGCAACAAAAAGAGACAGAGATTCCCGTGCCGCTGACAACAACAGAAGTGGACAAAGAAGAACACGCAGCAAATGGACATAGACAGCAGACAACGGGGGAGGTTCGGGGGGAAGGGGAGAGAAACAAAATTTTAAAAATAAATAAATAAAATCCAAAAAAAAAAAATAGAATGGAGGAGCATATATGTCTCAAAGAGCTGAGCACCTGCTTCCCACATGGGAGACACCTGATGCCTCCTAGGAATAAAACAAAACAAAAGCAACAAGCAAAATAAACAAAAAAGCCAACTCAGGGGGGCCAATAAGGCTCCATGTTTGGGCACCAGCTTCCCACATACGAAGTCCAGGGTTCAATCCCTGGGCAAAAGAGAACTGTGTATGTGACTGTGACGGGGCATGTCTTAAAATCAGACCCTCCATTATTTTTTTCCTTTACATTTATCAGTAGAATTATGAAACATGCTTGTTTGCATTTCCTTTTAGGAGGACTTTAAATCAACCACTAATAACTTTGATGGCTGTAGTAATATAATTCAGTGCTTGAAGTCAAAGTCAAGGATAAATGATATCGATATGTCAATCAAAGAAATATTTGGCACTATTAATCTACATGTATATATCGCTATTAAAACTTGCAGATGTGAAGTAGAGGTTTTTTAAAAATGACTCCAAGAAAGTCCTGATGGGAAATTTTCCCTTCATTTAAAATAAAGTGTCCAGTCAGTCTTCCGGCCCCCCTCATTCCTTCTAAATCCTTTTCAGACCTGAGGATCTATAAAAAGGAAATTCAGTAGCTACAGAAATGTAAATCCCTTTAGAATTCAAGCCTAGTGAGATGGCAGAGCATGGCCATGGAGATCTCCACAAGAGCTAGATAACCCAAGGAATATTCTCTGGGGTTTCAAATTTAATTCATAGGCGACTTCCTCTTTTTATCTTTGCAAAATGTCTTTTCTGAATTTAAAAGAAAGTTACTTGTTTCTCTGAGTTATAATCAATTTTAATTTGAGGACCAATTATCCCCATGTATAAACAAAAAGTCAGTCTTAACAAAAGATTTATCTTTTTTCTTTATTTTCTTTCACTTAGACTATGACAAATTAAAATAAGCATTTCTCCCTCTATTTGGAATGTTTTCATCTAATACCCAGGTTATTTGTGGATCAGTCTCTGAATTCTTCTTCTCCTTCATTAATATCATTTTATATGGGGCACAGGCCAATTCACATGAATATAAACAATGTGGATGAACCCCTAAGTTACCAGGAAAAGAGCAAAGCTGTTCATCTCTTAATTATTTTGTTCTTATTATTTAAATCATTTCAGTTACTTACAATACATGGTCCAAACAAACCTTTCAGAATTTGAGAGAAAAAAGTTTGTGATTAATATTATTACTAGCCTAATCTGTAAGTAGTGGGCAATATTTTAAAGGAAAGAAGTCATCAGAACAGTCTTGTCTAAGATTTAAAAACAAATGCTATGTAGGGGACTCATATTACTAAAAACATCATTACTCTCACAAAATATACTAGAGGACAATGACCAGGACATTATGATGTAATTTCATCAATAATTAATACTAAAGTACTCTTGCTGAAATACGAAGATAATTTGGCAACGCCTGGAATCATAGATCTCATATCTGGAAATGAACTTACGGTCCATTAAACCCAACTCCCTGCTATTACAGCTGATTTTACATGGAAACTGAGGACAAATAGGCAACTTTCAAGGTCATCCTGAAACTTCCTGGTAGATCTAGGGTAAGGATCCAGGGATATTTTTTTTTTTTAACTCAGAAATACTAATAAAAAAGACCTGGGCTTGGTGTTAATAGCTGGGGAGGAAGGACAGATTATCTCACCTGTGTGCTTTCATATCCAATCAGAATAAAGGATAGAATTATCTTACCTCCGGCGTGGCTGTGAGGCTCATTTGCAGTGATTATGAGAAAGCACATTATAAATTTAGTAGTGTTTCCACTGGAATAATAATGTGTATTTTGATACTAAAAGGGAGCTGTCATTAAGGAGCTTTGTCAGAAACCAGAGTGCTGCGGCTCCCCTATCAGGGAGCACCTGACTTCTTACCAAAATTTAAAATGACTGACGCAGGTATCCCCTTGGTTCCTCAGATTGCCTTTAAAACCGGAAATTAGTTCTTGCAAAATCAATACGCACTCCAGCTCTACCTCTAACTTTAACAGCTGTTTCATCTTTCTTAAATAGGACTAGCTATACCACTGAAATCTGAGCACACTCCATGTGACTGGCAGTGTTTTCCTAAAGCTATAACTGGGCCTGTTGGATAAAGGTTAATTGCTAACTGTCGAGTGCTAATGATACCATATCGATGAAATTACAGGCTCATTGATAGAGAAAAGGTTGCTAAAGCCCTGGAAGCTAAAGGAAAGCTCTAAATAATAGTTATTGATTTGTTTCTCTGAAGGCCACTAAGTAGCACAAACTACTCAGAAGGATAAAAATTATCCACAGGGTTTCCATTCTTTTATAATTCATTTCTTTGCTTCCAACTTTCTACCTGCCAATAGCCAATTACAACTTTAATAATTATGTCTCTCAAAATAAGTAGATTATACTTCAGGGGGAAAATACTCTATAATTACCTTATTCCTGTTTATTGAGTTTGATCTCCTCGGTTGAAGGTATGTTACAAAGCATTAAAATCAGGCAGCAGCTCCTGAACCTCACGGCTTTAAGACAAATAAAGGGCAGCAGACTTGGCCCAGTGGTTAGGGCATCCATCTACCACATGGGAGGTCCGCGGTTCAAACCCCGGGCCTCCTTGACCCGTGTGGAGCTGGCCCATGAGCAGTGCTGATGCGCACAAGGAGAGCCCTGCCATGCAGGGCTGTCCCCTGCGTAGGGGTGCCCCACGCATAAGGAGTGCGCCCCGTAAGGAGAGCCACCCAGTGCGAAAGAAAGTGCAGCCTGCCCAGGAATGGTGCCGCACACACGGAGAGCTGGCACAACAAGATGACGCAACAAAAAGAAACAGATTCCCGTGCCGCTGACAACAACAGAAGCAGACAAAGAAGACGCAGCAAAATAGACACAGAGAACAGACAACCTGGGTGGGGGGGAAGGGGAGAGAAATAAATAAATCTTTAAGAAAAAAAAGACAAATAAAGGATAAAAGAGTAGCTGATTGAAAGTATTTAAAACAGTGGACTTTTGAACATGCTCCATGGCTCTTAATTCCCATGTTAGGGATCCGGCAGTCCTGAATTTGGCCCCGAGAGTTTATCTCCATGGCCATGACTTTGCTGTGACTAAGCTAGTGGGTCTCCCACTCCATTCCCTCTGCCGGTGAAGCCCTCTGATACCATTTTCATCGCTGTTACCATATATTGACTGAGTACCCCGGAACCCAGGCTGCAGAATATTATTTGCAGTGTGTCACTGAATTCTCATATACACCCAAGGAGCAAGATGTGATTATTTCCATTTTACAGTTGAGGAAACTGGAAATCAAGGAGGAGAATAAACACCCCTGAGTTCACAGAGCTGGAGATGTCAGAACTTGGAGCTGGAATTCAGTGTCCACATGAGCTACCGGGGCCACAGTTTGGAGAAACATATTCCTTGTTTCCAGTGAGATGCCAGATTTTTCAGGCCAAGACACCCATTGTCCTATGAAACTTGTTTAGCCCTTAAGAAATATCCCTGCTAAGTTCTCTGTATGGGTTTTAGGGAATATTTGAATCTATGTTTTTCAGAAATCATGGGCCCAATCTTCTTAGTGTTTGGTATAAACGTAGATCATATATTACCTCAGATTTCTCACCTATTCCTGAGAAAACACCAAAAGATAATAGCCCAGAAGTGCTGCGTAGTAGGAAAAGATACTAGAGAAAACGGAAAGGAAAAAATATGATAATCAAAATGAAAAGAGAAATAACATGAAGCTAAGAGAATTAGAAATGAGGAAGAGATGGCAGAAGAGAGGTAGCAAAACCCAAGGGCAATTTAGGGATGAGCTAGAAACTGAGGGCACATTTTGGAATAAAAAAAACACGATGCAAGCAATAGATATTAAGTGAAAAAGAGAAAGAATAAAAAAGATCTATAAGGAAGGGAGAAGGTCTGAACCTGTTTTCTCTTCATCTGGAAGAGGGTGGCTGATGTGGAGGCCAAGGCACTGAGCACCAACCAACCCAGTGGCCAGAAGAGCTCCTGAAAGGTCTCCTTCAGACAAGCTTAACACAGAAGCGGTGAACGCTGCCAGGTGGACAGCCCACTATCACACGGCCTGGTGACTGCTTGCCAGAGTTGTCTATTTCTCCTGAACTTTTGTAGGCCGTGGGGTCTTGTCCCAAGACAAGGGAGGGGAAAGAATCAAAATGCATGACTGATAGTTAAGGGGAATATATAATTTATTGTCCAAATTAGGACTATTTGGAGAATGGAATGTGGCCCTATCAATATTTATGCTGGGACCGCAGGTATCAAGTGGGACATAAGTGACTCTACAACAGTCCTTCAGATGATGAGTAAGGGTTCAGAACCACAACTGATTTGATTTAGAAAAAGAGGGAGCAATCCTTGCAATCGAGACCTCAGTGGGGACCTCAAGTCATACCTGTTATACAACTTTTGAGGCATATGAACCATTTCTTCATCGTACCCCTTCACTCCATTTAATCTGAGTATTTTTGCTATACTTTGTGATATTTTATGATTCTAACCAGTAAGCTCCCTCCCAGCTCAACTCCTACACAACCTCACTTTAATTATACCAGGTCAAGGCAGTCAGTTAACCTTCCACATCACACTGAAAGGGAGTCATGCCGCAACTACCTTTAGGAAGTTTTATGAAACGCAACTACGTATGGCTAGTTGCTTTACGAGAGTCTCTTTGGTATGAATGTTAACTTATTCTCCCTTTAATTAAAAATAGATTCCGCTCTTATTTCTTAAATATTTGACTGGTTTTTGTGGAGAGACCATTTTATAGCTTTCTTATCAGCTGCCTCATGTACTAACTACTTAAATCTCAAAAAAGCTCTTAAAGCTCTAGGACTCAATGGGAAACTATTTTTGTATCTAATCCTAGGTATAGGATAGCTGCTAAAGAAATCAGATGAAGTAATGAAAATATTAAATATCAGTCATTGCACCTATTCTTTGAGGTTCTGTTGAGAACGCTGCCAGATACTGCAACAAACATAAATAATACAAAAATAAGTATTGTGTTAAAAACTATTCCTGATTAGAAGAAGAGCTAGTCATAAAAAAACCAACAAAATGTATGACCCAATTAGAGGAAAGAGTAATGATTTATAGGATCAAAGAAGAAGGAATAATTAATTATCACTTAAGGGGATCAAGGCAGTCTTGACAAAGGAGGTAAGGCTTGCGCAGAACCTAAAAGGACATAAATTTGAGGGAAGAAGTGAAAGGCATTTCAGGATGAGCAAATATAATGCACATGTGGCTGACTTGGAGAAGACTGGTCATTCCAGTGCATCTGGGACTTGGGGTGCGTGGTGGAGCTTCATGGAAGATAAAACTCAAAAGGATGTAGTTCAATGGTGGATTTTAATTGATTTCAGCAATGTCTTAGCAAGTCCTTTGTGCTGGATGCTAGGGATACAAATAAGAAGAGGTTACAGACTCTGCCTCTTCAAGGTTTAGAAAAAGTGTAAATTTTAGTCAATAAGCAATGGGGAGACACCTTCATGCTCTGAAACATCCACGGGTCATCATCAGGGCTGGAAGATTTGGGTTTGGATCCAGGATCTGCCATTTAAGAGTTTGGGGGCAAGGGGTTTCCAGATTTACATAATGGGTTCAAACATCCCTGCCCTGTACATCTTGGGGTTTTTATGAACGTGAAAATGTCATCTTGTTACACAGTCCAGTTCGAAATGTAAAGCACTACACCAGTGTCAGGAATTTCTCTGTTTTCTTATTCTAGAGCATTTAAGCAAGGTGAGAAAGCAAACTTCTAGCATAAAAACCCGGGGTGGCTAAATGGCAGGGCCATGCATAAATAATGAATGGAATAGGTTCGCTGGAATGTGTCTAGACTTCAGGGAAAGATCTGATCTAGCATCCCCAGGGATCTCATTTGCAAAGTGTACTGTCAGAGAAGGCGTTGGCATAAGTGGTGTCACATTACAGAAGCCTGGCTGGGTGATGCAAGACAAAGGACAGCAAATTGAGTGCACCACGGCAGTGTCGGGGAGGGCAGCGAGGGCAGTGGCATTCGTCTAGATTTGGTATTTCCATTAGTGGATCACTGGAAGGAGCAAAGCAGAAGGTCCGGGAGTATTGGTAGGAGACTCGAAGCTCATCACTTCGGCATCAAAAAAAAAAAATCACATTTATGAAACAACTTGAGGTTTTAAAATACTCTCAAAAAAGATTTTCACTATATCCTTAAAAAAAAAACAATTTCTAATATTAAACAGTTTGTGTTACCCATTGTCACCCCCATCTTACAAACAAAGGTCCCAGCGGTTAAACGACTTGCTGGAGGCATCACAGTAACCCTAAGATCTGAAGAAAGGATTTCTGACATGAAGCCCAGTTATTTCCAACATACCCCAGAAAACAGGTTTACTTAAAAGGAAACGAGGTCAGATAAATGGGTGAAGAATAAAGTGAAAGCACAATTGAACAGGAGAGTCGAAGCCTGGAAAGTTTGCTGAGCCAACACTGGACGAGGACAGCATTTTTATGACGCTCTTAAATGGGATTAATTTTCAGAATTTACTCAAGTTTTTCAATGAGCCAAACAAGAAAAAAAATATAGAGTAAGGCTTGACCTCATCTGCCTTCCTCCACGTTCAAAAATTCCAGTCAAGGGGGTTTCTGCTTGGTCTTTCCTCAGGCAAGGTCGTTTTCCTGAAACAGCCCCTTGCCCTGCCCAAGGCTGTCTTCCCATGCAGGGCTCTGAGAATTTGCCTCAGAAGCTGAAGTACCTCAGGCTTCCCTGAGGAACCTGGTATCTCTTGAAATCCTCCTATTGAAGATGGCTTTTGCCTAAAGCTCTATCTTTTAAAAGGCAGGGGATGACAGTGGCAATCATCCCAGGGATTCAAACAAGAGAAATTAATTTATCTAAGTTTTCGGGCTAAAATCCTTGAGAGTAGTACTTCTCAATTTTTTTCGAGCATAGACTACCTGGGGGATCTTATGGAAATGGAGATTCTAATTCAGGAGTTTTGGGGGCGAGGGTCAAAATTCTGCATTTCCCACCAGTTCCTAGGTGATGCTGAAATTGTTGGTCTGTGGAGCACACGGTCACGAGCAAGTTTCAGAGCACCTGCTTACTTTTATATTTGCCCCGGTTCTCCACTTGCTGTCTGTGGCAGGGATTATAAACAAAGGGTCTGTGAGCTTGAATTGAAATGCAAAAAAAAACCAAACAGGATTCTTGTGGGGACATGTTGGTGCAGGTGTGACATAGTTATTAAATAGTACGCAGTATATTGTGGACTTAGTAAGAGGTCCGGTCCATGGTTTTCACCTGACTGGCAAAGGGGTCTGTGGAACAAAAAAAAGGTTAAGAACCCCTGGAATAGATGGCCTCAAAATTTCAGGTGCATTAGAATCACCTGAGGAGCTTGAAAAAATGCAAATGTTGATTTGGTTAACCTGGGTAGGATACAGGACTTTGCTTTTCTCCAAAGCGCCTCAGCTGTTTCGGAGGCCATTTTCTGTAAAAGGAAAAAAGTGGTTATCCAAGATACCCAGAAATACTCAGCTGGGCAGTACAATGCCTTTAGAGCAATAAGCCTTAGCTAGTGGCAGGTTTCTTTAACTGGGGAGAAAATAGCAATGCAAAATTCAATTAAGGTATAGCTCCTACTCTCTGGTTTGCTGGACTTACCCAGGTCTGCTAACAGGGAGGTGAAGATGGCCATCCACCACACCAGGGAGCCAAGAGCGCCTGCAATTCCAAGCAGGAGAATCACATCCATCAACCATGTGGGATCTAAGCCCCCTCTTGATAGAGAGGGGGAGTGGACATCACCAACCCAGGGTCCACAGGATGGAGGAATAGAGTATGGATTAGAGTGGAAAAAAAATTCAATTAAGGGTTTGCAGCCTATAAGTTCAGCAAAATAAAATAAGGTTATTGGTTCAGAACGAGGAAGCACACATGGGCTTCTGTATTGCTGGGCAGAGAAAGTGGGCCTCCCAGCTCTTCTGATTACTCCTCGTAATTTCATTCTGAAAGACCTGAGATGGGACAGAGGTATCAGCAAGCTGAGATCCCAGCAAAATGGCATTGACAGCAGCCCCTGGATTTTGAAGGCCTAACAAAAAATTGAACATCCTGGCAAGCAGTAGGAGGACACGTGTTTCTACTGCCAAAACTGAGTGTATCTTTTGTTCTCAGTACCTGTTTCTATGGAAACTCACTAAAAAAGATCTTTCTCTGGTTCTCTGCAGGCAGAGATCATTTTGAGAGAGATGTATTTTTGATGAAGAATTGACTATAAAGTAACAATATAGAAAGAAATAAACTTAGCCCATGAGGAAAACAGACTTTTACAGTCTCCTGACTCCCTGTCATTAGTTGGCACCTTGGGGAAGAGAGGCATGGCATGGTTTCAGCTGCCTGTCCTGAATCGCGAGAGGACATAGGTACAAGAGAGCAAAGGCTCTTATTAGGATCTAGAACATGCTAGTTGCAGTTCCGGCCCAGTCACTAAGCAGCTGTGACATCGTGTACCATCACTTAACTTCACTGGGCCTCCATCTTATAAGAAACTGGCATCAACCTAGATGAAAAACAAAGTTCCATCTAGCTTTGGAATTCTGTGTTTTCACAACTGCAACAATTGTTTCTTTCTCATTAGTGCTGTGAGGAACTGAAGATAGCTGGGGAAGGAATCTTACAAACAATAAATGATAATTCATTAATACATTGTGCGACAGTTGTGTGTATAGACTTAATCATCTACTGTTCTAAATTCATCATGGCAAATTCTAGATTGTGAAATGCCTTATACTTGAGAACTTTGTCTTTTGTTTTCTATTCTTTCTAATCCAGTCATTACCATAAACCGTAGCCTCATTCCCCCAGACCATTGAAGTTCTCACATTGAAAATAAATGGATGAAGCTTGACTTCTTTCTTCAATGACCTTTTAATTAATCTCATAGATTTTTTTTGAGGGGTCATTTGGAATATAATTTAAAAAAAAAAAACTTTTCTTAGCAGAATGATAATTGCTGTTATCTTCCAAATCTGTGTCTAATGTCAGAGCCCCACATCCACTCCTGAACTACTAAAATTTTTAATGTCTCACCATTTTCTATTAAAGTTTACACTTTATCTAAACTGTGAGAAAACAGAGTCTGAATCCTATTCTTATTTGAATCCCTAGGTCCTAGCACAAAGGACCTGTACAGTAAGAACTCCATCCATGAGTTTTATCTTCCACAAAGGCCCACCACACACTCCAAGTTTCAGAAAACTGGACTGATCAGGCTTCTCCCAAGAAACCATGTTCTTGTGCATTCTGTTCCCTTATCCTGAAATGCCTTTCACTCTGCCCTCTGTCCATCCTTCCAGGCATTGAACTATAACCAGGGACTAGAAGAAAAATTTAGGATAGGATTAATTTTCTGATAGTAACACACTCAGTATCTGGGGTATTACTATAGCACATTTTGCCCCTAAAAGGAGCTCCTTCTAAAGGCCAAGATCCTGCATTTTGTACACACTTGATCCCCAAGGGTCACTATAGTTATTTCCCATCCCGCAGGATCAATGCTTTTGGTAATTGGCTTTTGTTTTTGGAAGTGGTACCATCACCCATTATTTAATAAATGTTTAAAATCCACTTCCATGTCTTCTCACTTTCTACCCTGCCTTTTCTGTCCCATTCTTCCACTGAGCACGCAGACACGACAGAGAATACTTGAAAGTCAGTGGCACGTGGCAGCCCCACCCCTTTCTCCATTCCTTCTGGGACTCCAGTGATAAGAAATTTTAGCTCTTTTGTGCTAGCCCCACAGGTCCCTGAAGATCTGTACTTGTTTTTTCAGTCTATTTTCTCCCAACAAGTCTCTCTATAGTGTTCTGTATTCAATTTGACTGAATCTTTCCTTTCTCTCCGTGTTGCTCTTCAGCCCATCCATTGAGTTTTTTATTTCAGTTATTAGATTTCCATTTCATTCTTCTTTACATATTTTATTTCTCTGCTGAAACTTTCCATTTTTTACTTTTCCTTAAATGTTGATATATGCTTATGGAAACATTTTAATGATGAGTACTTTAAACTCCTTGTCAGATAATTCTAACACCTGCGTCATCTCAGTGTTGGTACCCGTTGATTGTCTTTTGGGATTAGAGTTGATATTGTCCTCTTTATCTGATACATGAGTTTCATTTGAACCCTGGACATTTGGTCTCTTAAACTATAAGAGTCAGGATCTTATTTAACTCTTTTGTTCCAGCAGGTCTCCCCTGATACTAACCCATGGGGGAAGGCGCACACCACCTCGTTCCTGCGCAATGGGACTGAAGTTCGGGGTCCCCCATGGCCTCCACTGTCATCGCCGTGGGGGCGGGGTTATTAGTGCTGGACAGTGGTACAAGTGCTGACTCCCCACTCAGCCATCTCTGACATCATTCTGCTGACGGGGAGCAGGTGCCTTGCTATACCTGGGCAAGGGTGGAACTCTCGGTTTCCCACTCAGCCTTGTCTGATGGGGGTGAGGAGGGGGTTACGGTTTTTACTGTGGTGTCTGGCTGAAGTAGAGCTATTATTGTCTACAAGTTTTCTGTTTTGCTGGGATGCCCCGTCCTGGTCCCTGGTTAAGGACAACAGGGTCTTCTTGCTGCTTCTTTTTGGTCCATGCCTATGATTTCCAGGAGTCTGGCTTCTCCAGGATTTCTCCACTTTTGGAATATGTGAGGCAAAAAGAAAACCTAGGGAACTTGCTGTCATGTTGTTCCTTGGATCCCAGGCTCCCTAGTCAGGCGGGGAGCTTCTCTTCACCTTTCAGAGTCTTATGTTTATTGACAGGTAATGTTCAAGTCATTTAACTATGTAGTGGGAAGAATAGGGAAAAGTGCATCTACTCCAGCTTTCTGGAAGTAGAAGTCTTAATTTTTTAATTTACTCTATCCTCACCTAGATCTTGGGTGTTTAATAAGAGGAACAATATCTGAGACAGAAACATACATACAAGTGACCATAAAGTATTAAAAGTATGAATTTGTGTCAACATTGCTTTAAAGAAAATATGATGTCATGTCATATTGATGTATTTTGCCATAAAGGACAAATAATTTATTGAAGGCTTAACAAATAATTAATAACACCAATTATTGAGCATCTATTATTTTCTAGATACTGTGTGCAGTGATTTAGCTACATTATATGACCAGTTCTCGCGGTAACATTATTAGGTATTTATCATTATGAGGAAAATGCCTCACAGAGTGATTAAATGAGTCGCTTGAGGTCATACATTTAGTGGTAGAGCTGGAATTTAAACACAGGTAGTCTGCCTCAGAGCCTGTGCTCCCAGACAATAAGGCTAGTTATTATGCTATAAAAAATATCAATGGCCAAACAAATGTCAAACATCATGAGAGATATTTTGAATACAAAAATTAGCAAGAAGTTTGCAGTAGAATTGAGAAGAGGAAATTTTAATCTAAATTTATAGCAGATTGAGCTGTTTATAGGGCTATATTCAATTCCATAAGCCTTTTTCAACAAAAGAATTCTATATAGAAGTGTCTTATTTATACAGATATAGACATCAATACATAAGAATTATGCTTATATCCATTTACTTACAGTTAACAAATGTTATATAAACTTTCCATTATAAAAAAATTGGTATAAAAATACACCAAAGTCGAGAGAACAGTACAATAAATTTCCACATCATTATCACCAATGATCATAGTCAATCTTGTTTCATCTATTTCTGCACCTGCTTCCTAATCATTTTGAAGCAAATTCCAAAAATCTTATTTCACTTGAAAATATATATTTGTATCTCTACATAAAATCTACATGTAAAAATCATAAACATAACACCTTCATTACAGGTTAAAATTTTAACAAGATTTTCTTAATGTTTTTAAATATCCAGTTATTGTTCACATCTTTGCAATAGTCTTACATGTTATTATTTTTAAGTCCAGTTCTTTGTTTTAGGACCCAAATAAGAACCATATAATTCCATTGGCTGAAATATCTCTTATGTGTGTTTTAATCTATAAATTTCCCCTCCATTTTTTTCCTTGCAATATTTTGTGGAAAAAACAACAAAATAGTATGTCAATTACATCTTCACAGTGTCCTTTAATTATTTCTTCTATGTTTTATATAAATCAGTTATTCAGTCTAGGGATTTGATTCAGATTCATGTTCAAATTTTTTACAAAGCTACTCTACTATTTGGCTATCCAGAAATACATTTTGAATAGAAAAGGCAGCATAAGTGCTTGGTTCTTTCCCTTTATTAACCAGTTTTTGGAGTTATAAATTGGATTCCTAGCATACTACAAATATGACCAATGAGGGCTTAGTTTTATTTTGTTAGTATCATTGAAATTATTATCTTTGTTTTGTTATTTGAGCTGTCTATCCTTGGACAGTGAGGACTTATTCAAGTAGTCTCCTAAGTCATTTTGATATATTTGGTATTTTATAATTGTTTTGCCTTCTATTATAGCAAGATATTTCAGATTCATATTTGGTTATTTGCTGCCTCCGACCTGAAATCTAAATTCCCCACAGAGCTTGATTTATTTTTAGTAGGAAATGATATTTAGAGACCACAATCTGGGCAGAAGAATTCTCATTGCTGCTGGGATGGTCATTATTTCTAGGCTTCTTTTAGTGTACTAAGCTAGAAAATACATCATCTTTTTAGTAAATTTCATCATGAAAGTTCATCCTTTCAATCTAATTCAGGATCGCATCTGTATTTCCTTCCCCTCATGCTAAAAATCTCGGTTCACTAATGTAAGCACCCATTAGCTTCATCCCACATCACACCCACAAAAGTGTCAAAGTGACCACCACTGCTACAATATGATTGCCGAGAGACAGTTTATGATTTTGCTTTTTTCAGGGCTGTGTTTTGTTTGTTTGATTGGGTTTTTTTGTTTGTTTGTTTGTGGGTTTTTTGTTGCTTTTTTTTTTTTTTTTTTTGGTCTCTAGGGCATATCCCAGTTGGATGTACAGTTGACTTGCTTGTGTTTTAAAGTCATTTGAAAGAGTTACTCTACACAGTTATGCCACCAACTAAATATATGTTTAAGGTCATTTATCTCATTTTACTTTTGATTTTTAGAACTTGATTTTTATTTAATATGATTTATAATTTGTAAAATACTTAATGGGTTTCAAATCAAACATACATTCAAAGAGGTTTAGTTTCAGTACCTGCCTCCACGCTGCTTCATCCCTCTCCTTGTGGGTATCAGGTTTATCCTCTCATTTTTAAAAGATGCAAATATGCAGATATATTCATATCTCCTTTTTCTCAGTCAATTGCTTGCCTATTCTGTATACTTTACCATGCTGTTTTCAGGTAATATATCCAAAAGACCATGTTTCTTAATATCTTTAGGTATAGAAATATTCCTCATTGCCTTTTACAGCTACATATTACCCTATTGAAAAGGTATATTATTTATTTTCAGGGTAATGTATACCCTTGCCCACACGTCTTTTCTGTATTTTTCCAATATAGCTTTTGGCTAGGTTACTCAAAGGAAAATGTGCATATAAATTTGCAAGATATTGTCCAAGAACCCTTCATGACTGTTGTAACAATTTGCATTCCCAGACAAAATGAAGGTACCCATTTCTCCTCAGCCTTACCAAATGCATATTAAACATTGCGGCTTTTGCCAGTCTGAGGGATGAGATACTGTTTTGCAAAGTAGTTTAATTTATATAACTCTTATTATGAGTGAGTTTCAGCATTTATTTTCCATTTGTTTAAGAGCTATTGCATTTCTTTTTCAGTGAATTGTCTATGCTCTGCCAGTGTTTCAGTAGGGTGGTGGCTTTTCTTCACTGTTTTTAGAAACTTTTTATATATTAAGGATATAAACTATTTCATGTAAAATAAGCTCCAAAAAATTTTCCTTACATATATTTATTGAAACCTTACTGTATCAGGACACCCTTTGTGTTATAACTGAAAAGAAACTTAACTCCCACTCATTTTTAAACGGTAGGTGTAATGGAAAATCTCAGGAGTGAAACTTGCTTCAGGCAAGATTCCGTTCATAAACTCACATAGCAATCAGGTAATGTCACCAAGGACTAGTTCCTTTCTGTCTTCACTCTGTCATCCCTGTTTCCCTAATAATAGCAAAATGGCTATAGCAGTTCCAGACCTCACATCCTCACAGGGCCATATCCAGGAGAGAGGTAAGTGCCTCTTCTGGAGCTCCCAAAGAAAAGAAAACTTCCCCCTTCCTCCAAAACCCAGTAAATTTCCCCATGGTTATCATTAGTTCTTATTGAGTTACATGCTCATTTATGACCAGTTGCTGTGATAAGGGAAATAAGACATTGTTTACATTAATCCAAAATTTTTTTTTACAATCTTAAATTTACTTTTTTAACCTTTGGAATGGGTAGCAGGAAGGGCAAACTCCTAATTACCTATATATATATGCTTGGGAAAGCTGAATGCACTCTAGTGGTGGTTCTAGTCACTTATTCATAAGCAAGTTTAAGAAATGACATGATCTTACTTTCAGAGACTTCTGGAAATATATTGGCCAAACATCTTTGAAATTTAAAAAAACAAAACCAAAACTGGCTCTCAGTGCTAGAAAGTGACACCAAAGCTGGCAGAGACTTCAAATCCACAGACATTCCAAAAACCCATTGTTATTCTCATTCAACCATTTAAACCTAGGAAGTAACCTCTACTTCCTCCTGACTTGAAAAGGTGCCAAGGAGTGTCAAAAGCAGAAAGTGGCAGGTGGGAGAAGAGATGACAGTACAGAGATGCTCAGGTAGACTGTGGCCCACACAGTAAATATTCTTCCAACCTTGAAATCAAAATTCTAACTTCTCAACATCTCCACAATTACTGAAGAAAGCATATGCAATGTGTGCTAGAAAAGCAAGGACTTTGGGGTGAGAACTTAGCTCTGGGCTTTTGCGTGAGTAATTATGTGATCTTGATCAAACTTATAACTTCTCAGAATCTCAGTGTCTTCATCAGAAAATTAAATTGTTACCACAATAACTACTATTAGATTCACGATATATATGAAGGCATTGAAGCATACAGATACTAAATAACTTGCCCAAGTCCTCCCACCTCTAAGTAGAGGCGCTGAGCTTTGAACCCAGGCACTGTCCCCATTCAGTTAGATAAACATGAGAAAGTTGCTAGCCTAAGGATGTTGCTCAATATATGTTACTATCCCTGAACTTACATAATAATTATTCTCTTTCATGGAGTGGTTGTAAAGCTTAAATAAGATAAAGTCTATAGAAGCACTTCATAAAAGGCAATTTGCTGTCCAAATGTAATATAGCTCTTACTATGATGTTTCTTTCCTCCCTCCTAAGTATCTCCAGACGTTCAGTTGATGTCTTGTATGGATGTTCAGTCTCTTTTGTTTCCCCTCTCATTTTTTACTAGAACATCTATATCTCCAATTAGCATAGCTTGTCTTTTGTAGATCCCTCTTCATGTTAGACCCTTTTAGCATCTCCTGAATTCTTCCCTTTTGCTCCTTTCTTTCTCAGACTGTCAACTTTCTTTCTGTGAGGTTCACATTCCCAGACATTGTGATAATGAGCACGTCCGGCTCTTTGCTCTTTTCCATTACTTTCTTATGATAGTAGAAGGGAGTTTCAGACCTCAGTTAATAGTTTCATTAAGCTTCTTTCATTTTTTTCCTTCTGGAAATGGTAAAACCTTTCAATGCTTCTACCAATCTGTACATTGTTACATAGGGCTTTAATTTCCTTTTGTGGGTATGATTTTGAGTGGTTCTGAAATTTTCTTTAGATTGGTTATTAAGAAATTTAGTTCACCATATATTTATTTTATACATGCTACACAAAATGTTATGCAAGGGGGTAAGAGATTACTTTTACATACTTCTCAAAATTATCAGTATTGAGAGACTTCTGAGGTTGATATCAGATTAAGCCACCCCTGTAAAAGAAACTTGTCCTGCTCAAACTGGTGAAACCCCTTCATCTTCTTTCTTTTATTCATTTTGGAGACAACAGATTTTACTGAGAGAAAGAAGAAAAGAGGGGATTGAGGGAGAGAAATGAGCTTGCAAAACAATATTACAAAACAGTTAAAGAACTCTAATGTTAAGAAAGCTATTGCAATCAATAATCAGAATGGGAATTTACTCAAGATGAAATTCATTTTATTGAACAGCTTGATAAAAACTTTAAAATGAGTACATTAAGTATGCTTAAGGATATGATCAAAGGCATAACTGCTATTTTAGAAAGAACATAAAGTTTTTAACAACACAAGCAGAAATGAAACAAATGTAGATGAATCTATTGATTTCAAGAATTGATTTCAAGAATCAATGAAATAACTTGAATATCAAGCATAGTAACTATTAAATTTTAAAACTGCAATAGATGGTATAAATTCTAACCTTATTCTGCAAAAAAATTAATGAGTGAAATTTGAAAGCAGCACTGAGCTGCTCACCTACAACACAGTGTAGAAAGTCAAAGAGAAAAAATATGGAGAGGCTAAGAGACATGGAAGATTAATTGAAAAGCCCAAATATTGTAAGTTTAATAGAAATTACAGGAACACAGAATAGAAGGAATGATAGTAGCCTACATTTGAAGAATTACCTGCAAGAAATATTCCAGAATTGATTTTTTAAAAGAGAGGTATGAATATTTAGACAAAAACTCCAAAAACCAAGCAAGCACAAAATAAAAATAAATTGAAATAAAATGAAAATAAAGCCATACCTGGTTATATCATAGTGAAAATGCATAACATCAAGAATAAAAATAAAATCAACAGCAAAGACCAGGAGATGATGCTGCATGAAAATAACTGCCAACCTAGAATTTTATATAGAACCTCTTATTCTTTAATATTTAGAGCAAATGATACTGATCATCATGCAAAAGCTAAGAGTTTGCTATATACTGATACTCAATAAAAGACCTCTTAAAAAATTTCACGAAAAGACATAAAAGTGGGCACAGATTTTTTTTTTATTTGATTTATATTTTTGAGCTGATAGTACATTCACATAGCAACAAATTCTAAATGTATCCAGGCTATACCATGAATAGTCTTCCTTCTACACAATCCATTTGGCTCCCCCTCCAAAGACACCAATATTCTAATTTCTTACTTACCTTTCCTATAATAGATATTCCATGCATATTTGGAAAAATACTGTGTAATAATATAGCATATATTTGGATATATGTGGATATTTTTGACAAATGCTAGCATACTATATGTACTTTTGTTTTTTTACTTAAATACATGTCAAGGGCAAGATAGGAAGTGCTATTGCACCCTAGATATTTCTCTCACCAATTCCTTCATATAACAGGTACTAAAATTTGGAATCTATCTAACCTAGATGATCTTGGACATTACTTTTACTTTTGTTCCCTCTCCAGCTAACTGTTCTCTCACATAGAGCTCCTTATGTTCAAATAATCTGTTTCAGAGGCTGAAAAATAATTATCAGAGAAGTGTCCAGATGGTGTTACAATCATAGGTTATAATTTATCCATTTTATATGGTTTTTAAAAACAGAAAAAATCTCTCTTGGACAAGATTGTTATGGTAGTAGAGTTATCTCTAGTGATTGGTAATATTTAGAGGTTAAGTTGGTGAAGGCTTGAAAAATTTGGGGTGAAAGCTTTAATTTTTCTTGGAAGAAGAGTAAGGAAACAATGTGATCTTCCCCTACAACAATGAAAACTTTTTTTGCTTCAGAAATGGAACTCATTTCTTTTTCTGAAAATTCCTAGTAGCTGACAATGTGTTGTTCACAATGTAATGATAACAAGAAGGTTTCTTGAAGTACCTCAATGTTTCGGGTTTGGTTTGTTTTGAGACCTGTCCCCATTCTTTCTCCACCTGTCCAGAATATCCAAGACCAAATTAATACATTAGGTGTGTTAGCTAAAGATTTCTAATCAAATTGAGGATGAATTCTGGTGGGAACCCAAAGGCCTTGCAAATTCTATTGCCTGTGAAATCACTTCTTGTTAATACAAACCTGGCCACATCTGTTGGCTGCCTGTATCTAGCATCTTACTGTAGCACTGTAGGACCTGTTGAGTAGGCTTACATTGCTGCATCCTTGCAGATAAAACTGAAGAACAAGCCTTCCAAGATATATGTGATGGATTGAAACTGTCTGTAACCCTAGAAATCACGTTCTTACAGCTAACTCATTTCTGTGAGTGTAAACCTATTTTAAATAGGACCTTTTGTTTAGGTTACTTCGGTTAGTGTGGCCCAGAATGGGTCTTAATCCTCTTACTTGAGTACTTAATAAGAGAATGTAGTTCAGACGAAGAGAGGGAAAGCCACAGAGCAAGAAGCTGAAAACAACGAAACCCAGAAGAAAAGGGAGAGGCCAGCTGAAGCCACCATGCGCCTGGCCTTGTGGCAGAGTCCAGGATCACCATTAGCCAGTCTTTAGGGAGAAAGCATCACCTGATGACACCTTGATTTGGACTTTCTTCTCAGCCTCAAAACTGTAAGCTTGTAAGTTAATAAACTCCCTTTGTTAAAGCCAGTGTATTTCATGATATCTGCTTTCGGCAGCTTAGCAAAATGAAACAGTGTATTAGTCGGAGTTCTCCAGAAAAAGCGAACCGACCATTTCTGATGTTGAAGTACTAATCCAGGTCTGTAGGGATAGCCAGGGAGGAGTGAAGAATATCATCTTGAGGCAGAATTTCCTCTGATTTAAAAACTCTCAGTTCTCACTTTTAACGCCTCCAGCTGATTAGGTGAGGCCCACCCTCACTGTTCAGCGTAATCTCCTTTACTTAAAAAAATTGCTTCCAGATGTTAATCTCGTCTATGAAGTACCTCCACAGTAACAACTAGTCTAGTGTTTGGGGAAAAAAAAATGGACTCCACAACCTGGCGAAGTTGGCATATAAAATTAATCTTCACATAAGAGTACTGTCTGCCAACAGTTCGTGCCTATATTCCCAACTCAGTCATTTCCAGAGGTCAAATTGGCCAACGATGTCCTAAAGAATCTAGAGTATCTCTTGGGTAAAGCAATAGTTTTCCCCTGTTTTTTGCCCAAAACAATGTCTGAAATACAAAAAAAATGAAAAAGCAAAATTGCATCTATAACTATCCGTAGAAGGCCTTAAGGAAGCAACAATAAATCATAATGATGTGTAAAACCTAAGTTGCTTGAAGATGGCAAATACTTTTAAGCTCTCATGCAAACCCCATTTGGTTCCCCTTCCAAAGATACCTTGATTGCTGTATTAAACATGATCCTGAAGCTGCACACATGCTATGGAAAAGAGTGTAATTAACCATAAGCACCAGCTGACATGCAAAGAGAGAGGAATAGCTGTATGTCAGGAACTGCCACCCCTTTGTTAGTGGTTCAGTTTTATCATCATTTACTAAAACTCTATGCGGAAACATCTGGCTTAAAACTAAATTTTCATAACCCCAAATAAATATATACCAATCAAAAGAAAGCAGGACATTTGCTTATTTTAATAAACAGGTGTTTGTAGAGTTACATTCCTGCAATGTTGGTGGGTTTTGCTTTTTTAGTGAATATTGTTGTCCTTAACTAATGCCTGGTCAATTAAAGAATGAGCTGTATGAGTTCAAACTGATGATGTCAGAGTTGGGATGGCAGACTGCTAATTATCCCCCCAAATCTGTCTCCCTTCTTTAGTAATAGGGTTTTGGCTAGGCACAGCTGTGAAAAGCTATGCTTTGCACAGCCTCCTTTTTTAGCTAATTGTAGTAATATAACTAATTTCTTGCCAATAGAATGTGAATGAAAATAATGTCTGAAAATTCCACATGACTTGCTTAAAAGGGAATTGTTTGTCCTCTCCTGCTCTTTCTCCTTCACACGGGCTGGACTGTCACTGCAGCAAGGGTTTTGCTTCAATACTACCATCAAAAGCAACATCCCAGAAAGCAGTGGTGCTCAAAATGAGATTGGGGTCCCTAAATGAGCAGAACTGTTTTGCCAGCTTAGACAATTCATCTCTGGACTGTTCCATTAGAGAGAAGTAAAAGTCTGTCTTATTTAAGCCTCTCTGCTCTTTAAGTCTCTTTATTACAGCAGCTTTAGCCCAAAGCCTAACTTGAGTAATAGTCAATGGGCAGAAGGATGTGTAACCAAATAGGCAGGAAGGTGGCAACAGGGAGGTCATTGCTCCCAGCAAGGTCCCCCTGTGGATAGAGGGGCTCTGGAGTGGGAGACGAAGTTCTCCAAGCACTCGGAAGTTAAAACGGACTCTAGTCCTGAATGATGTTGAGCCTGAGTCAAATAATTATGTCAGCACACCAAACACAAGGGGACAGGAAATGGAGGAAATTACTTGATCAGTGTAAGATAAGCCGGGAGGCTGACTTGATGCTGAGCTATCTAAACTAGTTTAAAGAGTTCTCCCTTGCTTAAGGGCTGAGTTGACCTCAAATATTAGGCATGAATGAATGTGGGAGGCAAGCCATTCCAAATGAGAAGTTTGCAGTATCTTATGACAGGAAGCCAAGCAAATTCTTCCAAAATTTCAAGTTTTTGCCCATATCCTTGTCACCTACTACTTTACCCTGTCAGCCACTTCTACTGCCTCTGGGTCAAATATCCCTCCCAGTCCTGGGACCATTCAAGCCAAGATGGACCCCTTGAGGAGCCATCACCGAGTCTTTGAATGGTACCATGTATTACCTTTCCTTTATTCTCCACCACAAATTCAATCAAAAACTACATGTAAAGGAATTTTAATTCAAAATACATTTGGGGACACTTATTTCTTTGCAAATTTGCTTCTTCTGTCATGTTCCACTTGTCTCCATGATATCACCCATCCCAGATTCTTCTCTCTCATTTTCCTCCTAACCCTCTCGTTTGACTTCAAGAGTACCTCTGGGTGATGTCCACTCCACCTCGAAATCAAGAGGGGGCTTAGATCCCACACGGCTGATGGATGAGATTCTCCTGCTTGCAGTTGTAGGCACTCTAGGTCCCAGGGTCCACAGGATGGAGGAATAAAATACGGATTACAGTGGACTTACTGGTGTTCTACTATAGAACTATTGTGACTAGTAATGGAAGAAACCGTAGCATTGATGTGGAGAAAGTGGCCACGGTAGTTGCTGAAAGCAGGGAGAGGGAAGAAGAGATGTGATGTGGGGGCATTTTCAGGACTTGGAGTTGTCCTAAATGATATTGCAGGGACAGATGCTGGACATTATGTAACCTGCCATAACCCGCTGAATGGACTGGGGGGAACGTGTAAACTACAAAGTAAACTATAATCCATGCTATTTAGCAGGGCTCCAAAATGTATTCACCACATGCAATGAATGTGCCAAAATGATGAAAGAGGTTGTTGATGTGGGAGGAGTGTGTGTGTGGGGGGGTGTGGGGTATATGGGAACCTCTTACATTTTTTTAATGTAACATTTTTTGTGATCTATGTATCTTTTTTTAAAAAAAGACAACGAAAAAGTTTTTTTAAAAAACAGATGACCTCTGGGGCCATCCTCTATCACACTCTCTAAATTAAGCTTCATAAGAATTTCTTAACTTTTCTGCCTGGTTCAAATCTCTGCCAGATAAATCTTCACAAAATACCGATTTGATGATACCACTGCCCTTCCCTTCAAAAACTTATATCATTACCCATTTCCTTCTGAAAAATAGAGTTGAAAAAATTTAACCTAGAGTTTAAAACTCTCTACAGACCTTCCGACATTTGGCTTCCACCACTTATTAACAGTATCAACACAAAAGCCCTAGAATAAGCCTCTGTTTCTGGCCTCCCAGACTCCAAACAGTGAGAAAATGGCTTAGTCTCATTTTTACTTTCATTTTGTGACCTTCTAGAGAGTCCACTGTAAATGTATTACCTATAATGTGTTACCAAAATGTATTACCTAAGCTTTCATATTTTACAGGGAAGTCTTTCTCTTGTTTTCCACAAAATTTTAAGAAATAATGGCAGAGACTTCTGCTTTTTATTATAAACGTGCCCAAAGTCCATGAAGAAATTTGGTACTTCTAACAATATACTCCTGTATCACTCCACAGAAATATTTTAATGAGGTTTTAGGGCCAGAAGTCTTTCATTTGATATTTTCAGTATTATTCTGCCATATTGGCTCTATCATATACTGTTTTTCAGTTACCGTTTCTGTCACTTAATGTCCCTTAATTTTATGGTTCCTAAATTTTGTAACCAGCCTCCATCAACAAAATCAAATGGCAGAAAATAAATTACCGATAAGGCTCACTGACATGGCAATGGGCCTTTCACTGCTTCCCTTGAAATTTCTATTTCAGTAATTCTTGCTGCCAGAAATTTTCATTTGATCTCCAGGTCAGAAAATCCTTTGAAGTGAATGGCAAGTTGCTACATTAAAATATAAAAACTAACAACTTATTAACAACGTATTTTTCCTTTGAATTTTGCTGTCCTTCACACATTAGTAATTTTTTATCCTGTGATTACTCTTTGTAGCTAGGTATATCATTCCAGTATTTGTACTTACCAAAAATATTTCATTTAATTGTGTTGCAGGATCATCACCCTATACAATCAGGAAAATATTATTAATTAAATCCAAAATATAAACAGTAGAGTACTTCTTATTCCCCTTTATTAGCCACTTAAATAAACTTATTTTTAATATTTTAATAAATTTCCCATCCATTCCCACTCCTTATGTCACACCCATGATTCTTAGATGGTTAAGGATTGAGTTTTCACTAAGCAAACACTATAGGAAAGTTATATAATTGCTAAGGCTTTAGGTTCATAAAAAGATTTGTATCTTCCTTTCCAATTTGGATGCTATTAATTAATTATTTGCCTAATTGCTCTGGACAGAACTTACAGTGCACTGTTAAATAAGCAGGGTGACAGTTACCTTGTTCCTGAACTTAGAAGGAAAAGTCTCCCACCATTGAGTATGATGTTGGCTGTGGGTTTTTCATGTATGCCCTCATCATATTGAGGAAATTTCCTTCTATTCCTAGTTTTCTCTAAGTGTTTTTATCAAGAAGAGGTAGTAGATTTTGTCAAATGCCCTTTCTGTATCAATTGAGATGATCATGTGGGTTTTCTCCCTCTTTCTATTTATATGGTATATTATATTAATTGATTTTCATATGTTGAACCACCCTATAATACCTAGGAAGAATCCCACTAGATCATGATGCCTAATTCTTTTAATGTACTGTTGCCTAAAGTTTGCTGGTATTTGGTAAAGATTTTTGCATCTATATTCAAAAGAGATATTTGGTCTGTAACTTTCTTTTCTTGTGATATCTTTAACTGGCTTTCATATTAGGGTGGTGCTGGCCTCATAGAATGAGTTAGGAATGTTCCCTCCTCTTCAATTTTTAGAAGTTTATGCAGGATTGGTGTTAGTTCCTCTTGGAAGGTTTGGTAAAATTCACCAGTAAAGTTATTTTCTCTTGGGCTTTTCTTTGTAAGGAGGTTTTTGATTATTGATTCAATCTCTTTACTTGTTATTGGTCTGTTGAGATCTTCTGTTTCTTCTTGAGTCACAACAGGTAGTTTGTGTGTTTCTAGGAATTTATCCATTTCCTCTCAGTCATCTAATTCACAGGCATACAGTTGTTCATATTATCCTTTTATAATAATTTAAATTTCTATGGGGATGGTAAACGGTTCCCCTTTTTATTTCTAATTTTATTTATTTGCAGACTCTCTTTTTCCTTGGCAGTTTACGAGGTTTGTTAATTTTATTGATCTTTTTAACAAACATTTTGATTCATTGTTTTCTCTCGTTTTATTGATGTGTATGTCACTTATCTCTGATTTAATCTTTGTTATTTCCTTCCTATTGCCTACTTTGAGTTTAGTTTTCTTTTCTCTTTCTAGTTCCTCCAGTTGTGAAGTCAGGTTTCTGATTTGAGATCTTTCCTATTTTTAATATAATCATTTAAGCTTTAAATTTCCTACTCAGAAATGTCTTTGCTTCATCCCAAATTTTGATATGTTCTATTTTCATTTTTATTTGCTTCAAGATATTTCTTAATTTCATTTGTCATTTCTTCTTTGATCATTGGTTGAGTGTGCTTTAAATTTCCACATATTTGTGAATTTTCACGTTTTTCCTGTTATTGATTTCTAGCTTTATTCTATTGTCATCAGAGAAGACACATTGTGTGATTTCAATTATTTTATTATAAAATTCATTTCAAATTGTTTTTTGACCTAACTTATTGTGTATCCTGCAGAGTGAACCTTGCGCATGACAGAAGACTGTGGATTCTGCAGCTGTTGGGTGAAGTGTTCTTTTGGTATCTGTTAGATCTAATTGGTTTATAGCACCCTTCATTTCTCCTATTTTCTGTCTAGATGTTCTATCCCCCCCCCCACCCCATTTTTAGGAGGTATCAGAAATCAAACCCAGGACCTTGTACACGGGAAGCAGGCACTTGAATGATATCTGTTCCCCTGTTCTATCCATTTTTTAAAGCAGCATATTGAAATATTTGACTATTAAGTTAGAACCATCTCTTTCTCCATTCAAATCTGTCAATATTGGTTCCATATGTTTTGGAACTCTGCCTTTAGGAGCATATATATTTATTTTATTATATCTTCTCATTGAATTGATCCCTTTATCAATATTTAGTGACCTTCTTTGTCCCTCATAGAAGTTCTTGACTGAAAGTCTATTTTTGATACTTGATATTCATATAGCTATCCCGTCTCTCTTTTGGTTACTATTTGCATGGTATTTTTTTTCCATTCTTTCACTTTCAACCACAATGTATCTTTGAATTTAAGGTGAGTTTTTAAAAAAGAGTATAGCAGTAGGTCTTGCTTTTTTATTCATTCTGCCAATTTCTGGCTTTTGAATGGAGAATTTAATCCATTTACATTTAAAGTAACAACTGATAACACTGCACTTTCTTCTGCCACTTTGCTGTATGGTCTTTGTAAGTTTTTTATAATACCTCTATGTTCCTCAATTCTTTCATTAATGCCTACTTCTATATTATTTGATTTTTTTAAAAGCAATTTTTAAAAATTTATTTCTCTCCCCTTCCCTGCCCCAGTTGTCTGCTGTGTCCATTTGCTGCGTGTTCTTCTTTGTCCACTTCTGTTGTTGTCAGCGGCATGGAATCTGTGTCTCTTTTTGTTGCATCATCTTGCTGTGTCAGCTCTCCATGTGTGCGGTGCCATTCCTGGGCAGACTGAACTTTCTTTCACGCTGGGTGGCTCTCCTTAGGGGGTGCACTCCTTGCGCATGGGGCTCCTGTACACAGGGGACACCGCTGCGTGGCAGGGCACTCCTTGCATGCATCAGCACTGCGCGTGGGCCAATTCCACTTGGGTCAAGGAGGCCCGGGGTTTGAACCGCAGACCTCCCATGTGGTAGACGGACGCCCTATCCATTGGGCCAAGTCCACTTCCCTTTATTTGATTTTTGTTGTGTGCCATTTTGAGTCTCTTTTTCATTTCCTTCTCTCTGTATTTTTTCAGAGTGGTTACCATGGGGCTTACTTATAATGTCCTAAATCTATAATGGTAATTTTTTATTTGATACCAACTTAGCTTCCCTCATACATGCCAACACTGTTCCTATACCTCTCTACCCCCAACCTTTTTATTATGCTTGTTATATATTGTATTCAAAACCATAGATTTAGCATTACATTTTATGCTTTTGCATTTTAGAGCCTGTAAGAAATAAATGGTGGAGTTATAGACCAAAAGTACAATTCAGTAGTGCTCTCATTTATAAATACCCATATGTTTACTTCTACTGGGGATCTTTATTTCTTTATGCCCCTTTAATTCACTGTAAGGTCTCCTTTCCTTTCAATCTGAATAATTCCCTTTGACATTGCTTGTAGGGAAAGTGTAGTGGTGACAAATTCCATCTACACTTGTGTATCTGGGGATGTCCTAATCTCTCCCTCTTTTTCAAAGACAGTCCTGCCAGATATAAACTTCTTGGTTGACAATGGTTTTTTTCAGCACTTTGATTATTTTGTCCCACTGCCTTCTTGCTTCCATGGCTTCTGATGAGATAACTGCACTTAATCTTAATGAGGCCCCATTACATGTTGCTTTTCTCTTGCAGTTTGCAGAACTCTCTCCTTGTCCTTGGCATTTGACAGTTTGACTACTATGTGTCTGGGAGTGATTGTCTCAAGTTTATCAAGTTTGAGGGTTGTTAGACTTATTGAATGTGTGTATACATGTCTTTTGTTATATTTAGGAAGATTACTGCCATTATGTCTTTCACTGTTTCTTCGACACTTTTTTTCTCTTCTCCTGAGACTTCATAATGCTTATATTGGTATGTTTGATCATATACTATAGGTCTTTTAGGCTGAGTTCATTTTTTTCAAACTTTTTCCCTTTTGTTGCTCAGCATGAATCATTTCAGTTGTCTTTTTTTAACAGATCAATGATACATTCTTCTACTATTTCCAATATTCTGTTGAAACCCTAATAGGGAATTTTTCATTACAGTTATTGTTGTCTTCAACTCCAGTGTTTCTATTTGGTTCCTTTTTTACCATTTCAATGTCTTTATAGAGATTCTCATATTTCTTATTCATCATTTTCCTGATATCCTTTAGTTCTTTCTTTGTATTTTCCTTTATCTCCTTGAGCATACTAAGGATAAGTTTTTTAAAGTCTTTATCCAGTATGTCTAATGTCTTGTATTCTTCATTGGTGGTTTCTGAATATGTATCTTGTTCCTTTGGAAGGGGCATCATTTCCTGTTTCTTTATTTATCTTGTAATTTTTATTTCACACTGTATGTTTTAATATTTTAACATGTTAGCTCTGGAATTTAGTCCCTGAGCTGTCTGTTCCTTAGGATCCAGCTAGTAATATGACAGAGAATCCTTTGAGTACCAGGAGATAAAAAAAAAAAAAAGCAAAAACAACTTTCACCATCTTTACTTTTCCTGCATTGCCTGATGCTCCCCTTCAGAGTTTAGCCTTTCAATCAACAAGATCAGTCCAAAACAAAAGTGAAGTGCAGGGTCTTCTCTGTCTTTTAGGAGTTTGTCCTGGGCTTGTGCTCACTTGTGACCTTTGGAATTCCCCCATTTGCAGGAATCTGAATGCCCTATGAACTAGACCCCACCCTCCTGGGAGCTCTACTGTATGTCTTAAAACCAGTAATCATTTGCCCCAAGTCACTTTGACTTAGTTGTTTCTTACACTGCTTTAGCTGTCTGCAAGCTGCTTCTGCCTACAGGACAAGTTCTGGGAGAGGGAGCCAGAGATGAGTTAATTATGTCAGTGTTTCAGGCTGCCACCTGATAGTCTTGCAAGCACATACAGTCTCCCCAGGATGCACAGAGGAGTTACTGACTCCTTCTGGAATAGGGCCAGGGGCCCACGATGGGAGCACAGGCTGATTACACACTGCCCTGGGCAAAAAGTGAGAGATGAGCCAGCAACGGCCCCATGAGCTTTCCTTTTTAAGGAGGTACCAGAGATTGAACCCAGGACTTTGTGCATGCAAAGCAGGCACTCAACCACTAAGCCACATCTGCTGCCAGTACCATTTTTAAAGCTATGTTTCTGTGATTCAGCACTTGCCCAGTTAGTGCAGCTCTTTAACTGTTTTTCAGAGTTTTGAGGATAACCCTGCCAGTTTTTGATAGATGTTCATAGATTCTGCTGGGGAACAGGACCCTGGAGTGTTTTATACTGCTGTGTTGGTCAACTGGATAAAATGTTATTTTTTAAAAATGCTTCCTTCACAGGATTATAATAAGGACTTGAAGAGTTAAAGCATTTAGGTAAGGTCTGGCACTTAGAAAAAATTCAATAAATGTTGATTCTGCCTTCAATGAGTTTAAAGATGAAATTCAAAAAATAAAATTATGAAATTACAAGAGAAAAAGGAATCTGAGAGATGTCTATTTCAATCAATAGAAGCCTATAAAGACAATATGAATTATATCCAGTCTCTTGGATGAGTAAGAGAGGATATAAAGCAATAAATATAATATAATTTTTCATTAAGTGTTTAAGATATATGGACAATCCAAGTCTGGCCCTTTGCCCCTTTCCCAGAAATCATTCTAACCACAATACAACTTGGAGCATGATCAATCTAATATTTTCAAATAGAGGTTCTGGTGTGTGCATGCTGTCACATAAGTTTGTCTGAAGGACTCTCAGTGGAGTCTTTCACAAACTTCATCTAATGGGCAGCAGCTGCCTGGAAAAAATCCTTCCATATTATTCACCTTATCAGACCAGGAAAAAACATTTCCCCTCTTTATATCCTGGAACATCTTTCTATCTGTCCTGCTTAATAATTGTAAAGTGGAAAGTCCCTTTTAGGTAATTTTTTTCCTACACTAGGTGGTTCTGCATTATTAGCATTTTTCATTGAATAGTTGATTTAGTTTGTTTCTTTAAGAAGAACATATTTGGATTTTTTTCTACCCTTTCCTGGACTTTTAGTTGGCATAAAAAATGAGAAGCAGCTGTCTGCCCTGGGAACTGGCATAGGAATAATTGTGTCACCATCATAGATGAAATCTTACCATGCCTACCAAGATCCAAAAACCCCTCTTATTGTTTTTTAGTCAGATTTCTGATTCAAGCTTCAGATCCATTTTTGTACCTACAGGTGTTATTTTTCTACTATTTGTTCAGAAAACATCCCTTTTTGGGTATGGAAAAGTGGTAGTAAATGATATGGATTTAGTCTTTCTATCCTTGTGATCTTCAGAAAACCTAATACCATGTCTATCTACCTATATCAGGGATTGTGACAATTGAATTTTGTGAATCTCAGAAAAGATTATGTTCTTGAACTAATCCATTCCTATGAGTGGAAGTGGGGCTCTTTGATTGCATCAGATTCAAGTAAGGGGCCCTTTAATTTAATCAATTAGATTGCTTTAGGGCTTTTGAATCGACATCAGTGAGGCCTGACCCAGGTTGGGTCTCCACCCTCTTGGTGGGTCTTCTATAAAGTGAGAACATACAGAGAGAAAGAGAGGCACAGAGGAAGGGAACTCTGTCATTCTGACTCTGCTATGTGTGAGAGAAGACTCCAGGTTCTCCTACAACTGCAGAAGGACAGAGAAGACCTGAGAGGCTTAGGGAGATGAGGTCCAGGGAGAGATGCCTGATTGCCCTTGATTTGGACATTATCACAGCCTTGGAACTATAAGCTTTTACCCCCCAATAAAAGCCACCCCATTTCTGGTATTTCTGCACTGACAACATTTGACAAACTAAGGCAGGGCTGAAACAAGTACCTGCATTCTTGTGGGTATGAAATCACTTGCAAATAGGACCTTTTGAAGATATTATTAGTTGAGGTGTGCCCAAACTGAATCAGTATTTGTCTTAATCCATGTGTCTGGAGATCTTATAATAAAAGGAAGTTTGAACACAGTCAGTCAGAAACAAAAAACAAACAAACAAAACAGAAACCAAAACAAGTCAGAAGATCCATAGAGGAGAGAGAGATCTCCATATGAGGAATCACCAGAATGCTACGAACTCTGGGAAAAAGCATGGTCTTGCCAATATCTTGATTTTGGACTTCTAGCCTTCAAAACCATGAAAAAGTAAATGCTTGTTGTTTATGCCAACCTATTATGAGATATTTGTCATAGCAACTATGGCAAACCAAGACTCTCATCTATTATCTATCTTTTTCTAACTCCTCAAGTGTCATAATGGTGCTAATAAATCTCTAAGTATATCTGGTAAAGAAATAATTAACACTAAAAGAAAAAAATCAATTAAAGAAGCAAAGGTAATTACGAAAATATACAAATATCTGATGCTCATGTTGCTCTAAACTTAGGATATTTGCATAGTTATTTACTGACCACTACTGGAATTTAAAATAGAGGGGAAGCATAAAGAGATTGCAGGGTGATGAATTTTTGTTTGTCTCTTGTTTATTATTATTACTGGAATAATGAAAATGCTCTAATAATGATTGGGTTGATGAATGCACAGTGATGTAATGTACCAAATACCATTGATTGTACACTTTGGGTAGATTGTATGCTTTATTAATATTTATCAATAAAATTGATTTGTTTTTAAAAAATGATAAATAACTGGGTAAATATTTAAAAATTTTAACAGATGTATTTCAAGACAGATGGAAATTCACATGTGAGAAATCAGAAGTAATACATCAAAGGTAAAAGTAATTAAATAATAGTAAGACATGGCAGAGCTCAAACTATCTGCCAAACCCATTTTCTCTTACTTGTAGGCTAAAAGTATCTCCTGCAGCTAGATGGAGGTAGGTGACTGAGTTGGACCAATGCAACGTGAAAAAAGGTGAGGTGGACCTCTTCCAGGACTGGCCCTTAAAAACCCCTCCCATCAATTTTTCATTCTCTTACTTTATCCAGCAAGGAAAACCAACTTAGAAACCACATGTTACAGATCCATGGAGCTTGGACCCCTGTATCATGACTTGGGGAATGCTGCCTTCCAATTAGAGCACCTGTTTAAGACCACATAAGCAAGAAATATATTTCCATTGGAAGATTTGGGGGTTTACTGTTAAAGCAGAAGGAGTGAGAAATGTTAGATTCAAGGGGCAGTTTTCTAGGCTGTTGGAAATAGAATTGGTCTAACTTTATTCAGGATGAGCCCAGTGATGACAGTTAAATATGAAAATAGGCCCAACCAATGACTGGTCAAAATGTAATCCAGTCACATTGGGAATTCCAGCATGGACAAATTCCAAGATCCTTAGGAAAAACTTCTGCAAATTCTACAGGCCAATAAAAGTCCCTGAACTATAGGAGAGTATATCAAAGGATCCTGATTATCCCCTTAAGAAAATGTTTGCTCCTCTGTATGTCCATGGTGGAAAAATATTCCCGTGAATTTTAAATTAGATGTAATTTTAACACCTGAAATGATCAAGAATGGAAGGTCTCAGAACTCTCTCCTTTAACTTGGACTCAATTTTGTATTATATTTATGAAGACTTTATTGACCATGGAACTAACATCTTACACAGCTGCTGGTCAGGCTTTTTCATTGACATTCTAAAATGGTTAAGAATAAATTGAGAAAAATCCCAGACGAAGATTGTAAAAATAAAGTTTGTAAAAATAAAGTTTCCAAATTTAAATAGTCCTCATATGCCAACTAGTGGTCCTAAGTCTAAACAGGAATCTACGATTGGAAAACAAACCCTCTCTAAAGTGAACTCTTCAAGAACTAGTGCTCTGTGCTACCATGGTGTTAATGCTATTTAACATTTTCCAACTCATTGTTGCCAAATAAAAGGTCCTCGGAATTTGCATTCATTAAATTCCTAGGAAATTGTTTATTTTATAACTAATTCAACAACTGAGGCTGAAGTTCTTTCCTTTCTCATTGTCTAACCACTTGCATGTTTTAAAATTTACACTCTATTTCCCATGCAGATTATTAGAGATTTGACCCTCTACAGGGTCAGCCTATAAAAATAAAGCTAAACCCAGGGGGAAAGCTAGGTGCATAGTCTGGTACTTGCAGTATCACTGTCTGTTGATTCCACGAACTCTGCTACCTCATCTTTCTCCAACATCACACTATCACAGAGGCACAAAGTGTTTTAGTTTGCTAAAGGCTGCCTAAGCAATATATCAGAAATGAGTTGGCTTTTACAATGGGAATTTATTAACTTATAAGGTTTCAGTTCTGAGATTGTGAAAGTGTCTAAATCAAGACATCACCAGAAGATGCTTTCTCCCCAAGCTGCAGCTGGGGGAGATCAGGTATATGATGGCATCCCCACATCTGCCCCCTCTCCTCTCGGACTTTTGACTAAAGTGGCCTCCACTCAGCTTCTGTGTTCCATTGCTTTCAGCATCTGGCTCCCAGGGCCTTTTCTCTTGGCTTCTGGGCATTTCTCACTGAGCTCCTGGAGTCTCTGTGGCCTCTTCTCTGTATTACTGCAGTTTATAAAGGACTCTTCTTACTCTAGTAAGAAGATTAAAATTTGCTCTGGGTCATATCTACTGAAGTGACCCAATCAAAAGGAAGGTCCCATAACTGGATCTAATCAAAAGGTCCCATCTATAACAGGTTTACACCTACAGGAATGGATGTAGCTTAAGAACATTATTTTTCTGGGGTTCACAAAAGACTCAAACCATCAAATTAAGAAAAAATGAAACTCAATTAATAAAACTTATGAACTTATGATCTATAAAATGAAGTCATACCAAAGATTCATTTAGTATAATAATTTGTAACATCAAAATCTGATCTGTTCATTCAAATAGTAGTTCAACTGGAGGGTTCCAGATTATTCTAAAATTAGCTTAGAGTTATTACTGCCATACATGTTCTGCCTGCTAAACCCACAACTGAACAAAGAATAAAAAGACACTGGCAGTGAGAGCTGTCCTACCACTGGGCATACTACCACTTCCTCAACACACACATAGTCAATACTTCTTTCACAGAGTTCTTGGAGTTTTTAAGTTTAAATATGTCATATATATTATTTAGTGATTCTGTGTTTACTAAATAAATTGTAATGCATCTATATAAAAGAGAATTCCATTTTATTCTCTAAGAAATCATTTTAGTGACCATGTCCCAAACCAGGAAATACTTTTTCCTTTTCATCAAGAGACAGGGACACTCACTTTTGACTCAGAAGATTACAATAGGTTCAGTGTTTACACTGAACACATTCTTTTTTTTTTTTTAATTATTTATTTATTATTTTTTTAAATTACATTAAAAAAAAATATGAGGTCCCATTCAACCCCACTGCCCCCGCCCCCCACTCCCCCCACAGCAACACTCTCTCCCATCATCATGACACATCCATTGCACCTGGTAAGTTCATCGCTGAGCATCACTGCACCCCATAGTCAATGGTCCACATCATAGCCCAGACTCTCTCACGTTCCATCCAGTGGGCCCTGGGGGGATCTACAGTGTCCCGTAATTGTCCGTGAAGCACTATCCAGGACAACTCCACATCCCGAAAACGCCTCCACATCTCATCTCTTCCTCCCGTTCCCCACACCCAGCAGCCCCCATGGCTACCGTTCCCACACCCATTCCACATTTTCTCTGTGGACATTGGATTGGTTGTGTCCATTGCACACCTATGTCAAGTGAGGGCTTAGATTCCACAGGGTACTGGATGCACTCCTCCCGCTTCTAGTTGTAGACACTCTAGGCTCCATGTTGTGGTGGTTGACCTTCTTCAACTCCATGTTAGCTGAGTGGAGTAAGTCCAATAAATCAAAGTGTAGGAGCTGAAGTCTGTTGAGGCTCTGGGCCTGGGTGTCATATTATCAGTCCAGAGATTCAAATCCCCTACATATATCTTAAACCCAGCACCAACTACAATTCCAATAAAGTAGCATGCAAGTCTTGTGAAAAGAGATCCCCTCTGAGTCCAGTTCCATCACGCAGAAACACCAGCTCCAAAGAAGGGCCATCTGTCATGGCAGTGAACCCCTTCTGCCATGACCATAGAACCCGTGGGTCTCTTTATCCCTCAAAAGAACCAATACCTGGGGTTGTATCTACCTTATCTGTCTCTTAGACTCTGTTCAGTTGTACATAGGGGTATTCTTCTGACAACCTCCAGACTCTTTTTTAGAGACTCACAGCCTTATAATCTCATTTCTCCTTTCCATTTCCCCCTTACATTAGGTCAAACCGCTTCCCGAAGTCATGTTATTATATGTAGACAGGTATATTCTGCTCTTCCGCATTGAATCTTTAATTCAAGGTCATTTTCTAGTTGCTTCTTCAGCTGGTATGTGGTAGTGATCCCTCAGTGCCAGGGAGGCTCATCCCCGGGTGTCGTGTCCCATGCTGGGGGGAATGCATCGCATCTACACGCTGAGTTTGGCTGAACACATTCTTTATAGCAGGAATTTTCACTTTTTGATAGTGGTAACACTTTTTAATTAGTACCCTTACAAGAAAAAACTAATTTAGACTGTTTGTGCTATAAATCAGTTGTCTTAATGACACACTTTATATACCTGTATTAGCCAAAGGGGTGCTGATGCAAAATACCAGGAATGTGCTGGGAGTTATAAAGGGTATTTATTTGGGGAGGAGCTTACAGTTACCAGGCCATAAAGCACAAGTTACTTCCCTCACCAAAGTCTATTTCCACATATTGGAGCAAGATGGCTGCTGATGTCTGTGAGGGTTCAGGCCTTCCAGGTTCCTCTGGGCTCAGCTCCTCTGTTTTCTCCACAAAGTCAGCTGTAGACTATGAGGCTCTCTAGGTTTTGCATCTCTCCACAGGGTCAGCTGTAGACTATGAGGCGAATGGCTCTGTCTCTTTCCCCAGGGCTCTAGCTTAAGACTTCAGCATCAGACTCCAATATCGAAACTCCAACATTAAGAACCCTCAACTCTGTCCTTTGCCATGCCTTTTTTTTTTGCCAACACCCTAATTATAACTCAATCATGCCCAGGTACAGATCAGATTATAAGCATAATTCAATATTTCTTTTTGGAATTCATCGATTATATTAAACTGCTATAATACCCAAAGTCAATAATCTCTAAAACAATTTTCTTATTAGTTTAACAGATAATAATCCTTTGGCCACATCCTTATTTGTGATCCAAGTTCTCCAAAAAGAAGATCAGTATAGAAAAAGAAATCTCACAAAATTAAATGATAGTGATAAAAATCATATGTAGGGAAATGGACTTGGTCCAGTGGTTAGGGCATCCGTCTACCACATGGGAGGTCCGTGGTTCAAACCCCGGGCCTCCTTGACCCGTGTGGAGCTGGCCCATGCACAGTGCTGATGCACGCAAGGAGTGCCCTGCCACGCAGGGGTGACCCCCGCGTAGGGGAGCCCCACGCACAAGGAGTGCACCCGTAAGGAGAGCCGCCCAGCACGAAAGAAAGTGCAGCCTGCCCAGGAATGGCGCCGCCCATACTTCCTGTGCCGCTGATGACAACAGAAGCAGACAAAGAAACAAGACGCAGCAAAAAGACACAGAGAACAGACAACCGGGGGAGGGGAGGGGAATTAAATAAATAAATAAATCTTTTTTTAAATTCATATGTAAATCAAATAGTGTCTTGCCTGTACAGAGTTATTCAAGATAACCAGTTACTTAATATTAGTTTCTTACAGATTTTAAAATCCTATCACACTAATGGTCATACTTACATGAGCAAGGTATTTCATGGATTTTCCCCTTCAAACTTTTCTGGCAGTAAAAATTCTTTACTTTGTTAGATACAAATTATTGTAAGCTAATATATGTTTAAAAAAAAGACAACTGTGTTTTAAGTCTTGTTATTCACCTCATTGTTAATACTGCAGTTTAATGATAACACAGCTGGCCTTTGCCAGGAGGCCCTGGGAATCGAACCCGTGGCCTCCCATATGGTAGACGGGAGCCCAGTCAATTGAGCCACATCCATCTTCTGCTAACTCCAATTTCACAAATGAGCAAGCTGAAATTCTCGTTCTTCCCACTAGCCTATTCTTAGAGCTGGCTTCTGACAACAGCATTTAGCTCTGCCCTTTTATTAATTCTTGAGTATAAGACATTCTTCTTCTGAGTCCCTCATCTACAACTTTCCCAGTATGTAAGTCAAGAGAAAAAATCAACACACAAAAGTTGGACGGTCAACAGTTGGACGGTGTTTGCTCGTTCAGGACCTGCAGACCCTCTGCTGTACAGTGCCCTGGGGCTTTCCCTCACCAAATCCTGGTCCTTGATGTCTATGAATAACAGCAGCAGGCCTACTAGAGCACTACCACTGACCAAGCACTGAAGGCAGATCCAGGGTCTGTTCTCACGCTTGAAGCATATGACCAGGATTTAGTCCTTGGATGGGAAAATATTTTATATTTTTAATAAACAAACTAACCTTGTCTTAGTCTCCCTCCCTCCTTTCCACCTCTTCTCCTTTCTTTCCTCTCCTCCTGCCTCTTCCATTTGCTTGTTTTCTGTTGCTTTTATCTATAGTTTATCTCATCATGCAAATGTTACATAAAATGTGTAGAATTGCAAAGGAGGCTTGGTCTGGTTAAAATTAGAAATGCAAAGAAGCGCTGTCAAGAAAGAAAGTGAGAAAAAAAGAAAATAAGAATGAGCTATAGAGAAAACGAGGCTTACTGAATCTTGACATTTTGATTGTTCTTTCCTGATTTATTGGGTGCCACAAGGCTAAACATTTTCTGAGCAAAGGATGGGGATTTATGTCTTCTGCTCCTCTTCTTTTTGACTTCTTAATCTTCCCAAGTTTGTCTCCCATTCAGTCCCAGTTCCTTTTTGGCAGAATATACTACTACGCTACCATCAGGGTTCATTTATATACTATCACCAGGCAAAAAGGGATTCTGATTGATGGAATATTCCACATAACTTATATCTAACCATAAACACTAACAATTTCTTTAGGTTAATAGTTTTTGGTATACCACGAAATTTATTACATAATTCCTTAATCTGGAGGACATGGTAACTTTTTTTACATCATTTAAACAAAATATCATAATAGGATAAAATTCAAATATATGTTTATGGATGTGGACAAGTGTAAAGCTACTTGCCACTGTGCTTAATGATTCCAAAACATTGTGCCTTTTCATTTGGCCTAAGCTGTCCCCTCCTTCTCTCCCTCTTTCTGCTGTCAGCCTATTTGCTACTGAGACTACTCACTCCACTTTGAATACTCTTATTTGATTAGTCCTCTCTTAAATATCTTCTGATATATTTATTTACTAGATTTTCCATCTTTTTCTACTCACATATTTAACTCTTTGATGACTTAATAATTCTAAAACACAGTAAGAAGTTGGGGGAAATGAGAGGATGGTGGTAAAAGCATGGTAAAGCCCTTGCTGCTGTTAGCATCGGGAATGAAATACCAAATAACTAGAGAATTTTTAAGAACAAAATATGCAACTATAGCTTGAAAATTTAAGGACAACCATTAAAAGAATTGAAATATAATCCATAGTTTCCAAATTAGCAAAGGGGGAAATAAGAACAGTAGAGAAAGTTTCATCAATCCAATAGAAGTCAGGGAAGGAGAAAAAGAAGTAGCAAAAGAATGACCCAAAAAAAACAATAAATACATCAGAGAAAAGAAGATGACATACTTAAGTGTAATTATATCAGTAATCAACTAATGTAACTATGTAACTACTCACCTATTAAAAGACAAATGTGATTATATTAGATAAAAACTAGAGAAACATAAAACTATGTAGAAAGTTTCCTGTTGCTGCCTCTCGCCACCCCTCCTCCCCTTTCCAGCCGTCGCTATCTTTCCCGCCAGTCCCGCCCATATTGCCAACGTACAATCTGCCCTCTTCCCCGGTAACTGCTTACCTCGGGGCTGTCCATCAGCTTCAGCCTGTCCACTACTGCCCCGTAGCTAGCCCTCCCTCCATCTTACTCCTCCCTCTCAACCCTATATAACCTAGTGCACTTCCATAATAAAGCAGACCTGTTCTTGCGCTCAAGCAGTCTCCGTGGTTTTTTCCCCAACCGCGCGTCCCCCACGCCTGGAGAACCGGTGCTTCCTTCGGGAGTACCCCCCGCCGGCGGTTCGGCAGGAGCGAGCCCCCCCCCCGACTCTTGGGCCTGAGCGAGGCTAAGCCCTCCAGCCCGACGGCAGTTTCCAAATAAAGGTGTATTATATTTTATAATTTTATAATTAAGGTGTATATATTTTATAATTTATAAAATTTATAAAATTTATAAAATTTATAAAAATATAATATATTTTAATAAGGCAACAGATTTTAAAGACTCAATAATTTACAGACCACCTTCTGTGATAATAACAAAATTAATTTTAAAATTGGTTTTAATATTGTAGCCAAAACTTACACATTTGGAAACTTAAAAATCTCTCAAATAACTCAATGGTGAAAGAGAAAATCACAAGCAAAATTACACAACATTTAGACCAGTACTATATTGAAAGTACTTCATTAAATATTTAGTGGAAAATTGCTAAAGTAATTTAAAAGGGGTGATTTTTTTCATAATAGCTTTATTATGCTCTAGTTCACATGCCATACATTGAACCCATTTAAAATGTATAATTTGACGGTTATTAGAACATTCACAGAGTTGTGCAATCATCACCACTGTCAATGTTTTAAATACTTTCATCGCCCCACAAAGAAGTTCCATAGCCATTGGCATTCATACTCCATTTTCACACACACACTTACACACATATTTTCCCCAAGCCCCAGGCAACCACTAATCCACTTTTGGCTCTGTACATTTTCCTATTCTGGACATTTCATATAAATGGAATCATATGATATGTGGCTTTTTGTGACTGATTTCTGTCCCCGTCTCCTTCCCGCCCAGTATTGGCAGCCGGTGCTGCCCCTCCTTCTCCCCTTCTCCGTCTTCCGCCTAGCCGTTATCTAGACAGCCCACACTTTCCCCTTCCCCTCCCTTGCTCCTAACCCCTTAGCCAGCTTACTGTCCAATAACCGCCTACTATCCAGTAACCGCCTACTGTCCAGTAACCATCTACGCAAGCAACAGCACCCGCCGGCACCAATCAAGTCCCTTTACGTATCCCTAGACCCTATAAAACCATGTCCCCTTCTACAATAAAGCAGACTTGTGCCCAGACCTTGTCTCCGTGGTGTTCTTGCTTGCACCGCGCGTCCCCCGTGCCTGAGCGGAGAGAGCGAGGGCCCAACGGCTTCGTGCTGACCCCCCTCCTCTCCTTTGACCGTGAGGCAGCCCCCGTCCGGAGAGCCCGCCCGGCCATCTGCGTCGACCCTCCCGGAGGCCCGCCGCTGCCCACAATTTCTTACACTTAACATAATAGTTTCAAGGTTCATTTATGTTGTAGGATGCATCAATACTTCATTCCTTCTATTGCTAAATAATATTCCATTGTATGGATATGCCCTATTTAATTTACCCACATATCAGTTGATGGACATTTGTGTTGTTTTCCTTTTTGTGCTACTATAAGAAATGGTGATATGAATATTTTTGTACATTTTTTTGTGTGGACATATGTTTGCATTTTTCTTGGATATGTATCTAAGATTAGAATTGCTAGGATATAGGATAACTATATTAAACCATTTGATAAACTGCCATACTGTTAACAAAGCAGTTCATTTTACATTCTCACTAGCAATGTATGAAGGTTCAAATTTCCCCACGTCCTTGACAACCCTTTTTTTAAAAAGATTTATTTATTTTAATTTACACAACTCCTCCCACTCCCCCCAGTTATTTGCACTCACTGTCTGCTGGTCTTATTTTTAGGAGACACTGGAAACCAAACTCGGGGCCTCCCATTTGGGAAGGAGGCCTCCCATTTGGGAAGGAGGCGACTAATCACTTGAGCCATCTCCACTCCCCAATCTTTCTTATTATCATCTGTCTTTTTGGTTATAGCTGTCCTAGTGGATGTGCACTATCTCATTATGATTTTGATTTTACATTTTCCTCTTAACTAATGATATTGAATATCTTTTTATGTGTTTATCGACCATTTGTATATTTTCTTTAGAGAAATATTCAGATCCTTTGCCCATTTTTAAATTGGGCTTTTGGTTTTTTATTATTGAGTAGTAAGAGAGCTCTACATATTCTAGATAAAAGTCCTTTATCAGATATATGATCAGCAAATATTTTCTGTAGGTAGTCTTTTTACTTTCTTGATGACACCCTTTGAAAAACAAAAGTTTTTAATTTTGATGATATACAATGTATCTGTTTTTTCTTTTGCTACTAGTGCAACAACAAAAAGTCATTTTATTTTGAAATAAGTATTCTTATTCTCTATGATTTCCTTCATAGAAAATACATTAACATTAGAAACATTAAAATGAGTAATTATTTTGTAAGCTTTCTGGATGCAAAAAGGGATATTTATTTATTTATACTGTAATACAACTGTTACACAACAAAGTAACCAAAACAACAAAAAGTAGGAATGAAGCTAAGAACATTTATGAAGAAAATTACAACACAATATGAAAGGACCTAAAAGAATATCCATATTAATGAATAGCTCTGCCATATTCATGAATTGGATTACTTTGTGTCAAAGAGCTTTCAATTCTCCCCCCAAATTAATCTATATATGCAGTTAAATTTGCATTAAAGTTCCAACATATTTTTCATATGTGGAACTAGACAAGTCAATAAAAAAAAGGCTAAGAATAATCAAGATAATTTCATAAAGAACCTTTTGGAGAGACTTTTCCTATCAGATATTACTACTTACTTTAAATATTTAATAATTAAGACTATAAGGCAAGCATAGATAATTTGACCAGGGTTTAGAAAGAATACAGAACCCAGAAACAGACCATTTGCATATTGCAGAGGTGGGCAGTACAAATCAATGAAGAGAAGAACAGACTATTCAATAAACAGGCCTGGAAAATTATTATCTATAAGGAAATATAATATTAGATTTCTATCTCACACTGTACACAAAGATCAATGCCAAGTAGATTCAAGTCCTAAATGTGAAATGCAAATTTTTAATTTTTTGAAGAAATATATATGTGAGAATATATTTACAATGTTGTGTTAGGTAAAGTTTTCACAGATAAGACACAGAAAAAAAGACCAACCAAAAGGAAAAAAATGTAACTCTTCTGAAGAATGGTAAGTGAAGAGAGTGGGACCTAGAACTGGCCTTCCATACCCTATTGTTCATAAAAATCTGCTAAATTATTAAGGATTTTATTGTTAAATTGATTGGTACTATCACTGGGTCATGAGATTTTGTTTATTTTCTAATTTACAAATTTTATATTGCTGTGGTAACGGTACTGGTGGTGGTGATATTGTGTGTGTTTTATACTGACGATGTATAATTTTCTTAAAAGATGAATTGATGAAACTATTAGCATTCTTTAATAGTTTTAGAAAAACAATATTGGTGGAGGGATTATCAAGGATATTCAGTCTATTCGTTCCTTGGAGAGGTCTAAAATTATCTTAAATTAGGCAGGCAGAAAACTCCTTAATTATACATTGTTTTATTAGACTCCTGCAGCGGTATTCTTACTAAATTGTGCTTTGCTGGAATTCTTGCAATAGCTGTCAAGAGACATTATAAGAAATAGCTCTATGAATTTTTACAACAAACAATTGAGACTCTCAATGCAAGTAACACAAATCCTTATGCAATCTGGTTTAAGCAGAAAGAGTTGACTGTTTCGCTAAAATGTTTAAAGGAGATCTGGCTTCAGGTATGATTAGACTCCGGATGCAAAACAATGCCCTCGGGACACTACTGCTGCTTTTATCTCTCACCTGTGTTTCCTACTCTGTTGGCTTTAGCTTCAGCTTCCAGGAAGAGGCAAGATGGCTACCAACAACTGTGCAAAGTACATTCTCTCTGGCCGGAAGTACCTATCTCTGACCCAGAAGTCAGAGCTAAGTATTCATGACATCTCAGTAATTTTTATGGCATCAAATGATCATCCCTCAATTACTGTGCCCAGGGAAATGCAAGCTCTGGTGCCAGTCGCAAAAGACCTCTGCAGCCAAGGGTAGAGGCAGCTCTACTGGAACCATGTAGATTGAGAGTTGGGAAGGGTAGAACCTCAAACAAAAATCAGGGCTCTTACTTGATCCTGGGGGCCAATATTTTTTCCTACTGTAGTACACAGTGACCTTTATATGAACACTTCTTCAGACATTTCTTACTAAGATAGGTATCAGTTAGAGTTGAGCTGCTCTCAGCAACAAGTTTCCTTGGGAGATTTAATTTATGTAGCTAATTATGTTTTTCCTTCTATATTGGAAACTAGAAATTTTCTGGCCCATATTTAGCAAACTATACAGTTTCCAGGTATGTCTATTGTGCATAATCCCCATTCCTAGATCGATTTAATTTTTCGTCCATCATCTATATATTTTAAATTAATTTTGATGGGGCAAGATAGATCATTCTGAAAAATGCATAAAGATACAGTTATGAACATAAGCTTAAATATGAAAAAGCCTTGTATTAAGACAAAAATGCAAAACTTATCAAAAATATTTAAATGTAAGCATTTTAACAGCTAAATGATCATCTAGGGGCAATTTGCTAATTCAGAGTTAGCTTGACGAAAGTATAAACAGAGAGATAATTCTTTCCCTATGTTCCATCTAGGAACTGGGATTATTTTTGTTCTCGATGATGAGAGTCAATCCCTAGACACTGTGGAATCATTTGCAAATTTTCCAGCAGAGCTTTTGCACTTGAGATATTTCCATGAAGGCTTATGCTGCTGCCATGCCCACATCCTTCCTCTTCCCTTCTTTCTCCCTAAAGTTGCCGCGGTGGTACAGAATGAGCCATGTCCAATGGTTACACTGTCTCTGATTCTCTGACTAGGACTGACTGGGTCAGGGATTAGAGTTCATGCTTAGGAAGGAAACAAGGGAGCTGCTTAACAAGAAATTTTGCCCCCAAATCTGGCCCCATATGAAACAGTAACTAACTGAGCAGTTCAGACCCTCTCTCTTGAAAAGTTTAAATGGCAACAAAAATGTTGGGTCCCTGAAACTGAGGTTATGCTTTAAGTGATTCAGTTAATATTTTGGTTTTACACAGGCCTGCTCTGTATTCCAGTCTCAAATGCTCCCAAGTCCAGAATGACTTTCTCTTACAATAAATCCCTAGCACCAAAGAGATACACCTTGAGTATTTTCCTACAAACTAATATAGCTTGTATATTCGCAATTATATTACACTTACTATCTACCCAACAGTATTATGGAAATATCTTATTTTTGGAACAATTTTACAGATTATAATCCAAGGTCACATGGTTCGTAAGCATCGAAGCTGGGATTCAAAACCAATTTCAAATTCATCTGAACCATTATTTTATGCTTCTTCTGCTGGTTACTGCCTTCGATTACTTATTGATCAATATTTCTCCCACCTGAGTTAATCAAGCCACAAAAACAGATGAAACTCAGGACATGGGTTTGCTCTTCCTTGGTATATCGGGCTCATAACCTGTTTTCAATGTATTTTATTCTTGAAGAAATATTACTAAAATTAGATCTGTTTTCCTTGGGTGAATTGACATTAACTGCTATTAAAATTTCAATTAGAAACTGTGCAAATAACCATTTTTCCAAGTAATTAAATAAGAAATTATCTTCTTTTGAAGAAATTGTTGGCAGCCAAAAAACATGTTTTCAGCTAATAGATTTTAAATTAAACTCATTGTAAGTGGTGTTTTACCGGTATATAGGAGAACTGAATTTTTATCAGGAAAAATTAATTATTTCTAATAAAAGAAGCACAAATATGATTCTAACTTTGACATAGAAAAATTTTAGATAGAATTGGATGTTGAGGAAAGCGAATCGGTTGCAATCTATTCATAAAGTATGGTTTTAAAAGGTGATTCCTTAGAAAAAGTTTAATCAGAAGGTAGTTTTGCAGAAATTACAAGGGTTTAGGACTTATCAGCTACATTAGGGTATCTTAGCCTAACAACCATGTCATTTAGGCCTATTAATCAGATAAACATCTGGCATGGTTTGAAATAAAAGGAGAGCTGGAAGATGAGCTGTTGGACTGGTTACTCAGTAACAGTGGCTGAATTCATTAGTATTTTTGGCAAAGGACTAATGATTCCTGTCAGTTTTCCTAAGAATTACAGAATACTAGTCAATGAAGTACTGTAAAATGTCTTAAACCTTTTCATATTATAGCAGCCATAAAATCACATCCAGTATCCTATATTACACTTTCTCTAAGATTAAGAGGAAAAAATAACCCTATGTTAGGACTACAGCACTCTGGAGCTATTGATCAGAGAATAAGTCATAGGACAGTCATTGTTTTTCTTGTCTACAGAATAGATGAAATTGCTAACTGTAGATCAATTTTCCCAAAAAAAACTAAAAGCATACTACTTAGAGATCAGTTTGTAAAACAGGGGAGCAGACTTTGCCCAATGGATGGGGCATCCGCCTACTACATGGGAGGTCCGAAGTTCAAACCCCCGGCCTCCTTGACCCGTGTGGAGCTGGCCCACGCGCAGTGCTGATGCGTGCAAGGAGTGCCGTGCCACGCAGGGTTGTCCCCAGCGTAGGAGAACCCCACATGCAAGGAGTGTGCCCCGTAAGGAGAGCCACCCAGTGCGAAAGAAAGTGCAGGCTGCCCAAGAATGGCACCGCCCACACGGAGACCTGATGCAGCTAGATGATGCAACAAAAGAGAGACACAGATTCCAGGTGCCACTGATAAGGATGGAAGCGGTCACAGAAGAGCATGCAGCAAATGGTCACAGAGAGCAGACAACTGGGGAGGGGGGAAGGGGAGAGAAATAAATAAAAAATAAATCTTTAAAAAGAAATTTGTAGAGCAAAACATAACACACCAATTTCCATAAAACCAGAATTGTCTTTTTGAGTAATATGTGCACGAATTTGAGTATCCTTTTTTGTCATTTTAAGGATTTAAAAAATCTTAATAAAGGCACTTAACAGTAGGGTATTTTTTAAATATTGCAGAGGGAGTCAGATTTAGCTAAGTAGTTGTATGTGCTGCCTTTCCATGTATGAGGTCCTGGGTTCAAACCCTGGTACCTCCTAAAAAGAAAATGAACAATTGCAGAGCATAGTAGAAAGTCAAACAATTGACTTTAAAATATTCAGTCACCTTGTCTCCCTCTTAGCCCAGACTTAGGGAGGTAATAAGCATTAACAGTATTTCTGTGTCATTCCTAAAAATTGTCAATCATACACACACACACACATTATATACACACTTATTTTTACACAATGGGAATATATTCTGCTCAATGATTCTGCACTTTAATTTTTTAATAAATAGATTATCTTAGCAATAACTTCATATCAACATCATATACCTATCTACTACTTCATTCCTTTTAACTGTTGCCTACTATTCTCTTGTATAAATATACCATTATTCAATTTGTCACCTATTGGCAGACAATTAGGGCTCTTTGAAATCTTTTGTTTTTGAAGATTTATTTTTTATTTATTTCTCTCCCTCTAACTGCCCCCCCCAGTTGTCTGCTGTCTGTGTCCATTCACTATGTGTTCTTCTGTGTCTGCTTGTATTCTTGTCAGAGGCAGCAGGAATCTGTGTCTCTATTTGTTGCACCGTCTTGCTGTGTCAGCTCTCCATGTGTGTAGCGCCACTCCTGGGCAGGCTGAACTTTTTTTGTGTGAGGCAGCTCCCTTACAGGGCACCCTCCTTGCACATGGGGCTCCCCTTTGCAGGGGACACCACTGTGTGGCATGGTACTCCTTGCATGCATCAGCACTGCGCATGGGCCAGCTCACCACATGGGTCAGGAGGCCCTGGGTTTGAATCCTGGACCTCCCATGTGGGAGGTGGATACTCTATCAGTTGAGCCAAATCTGCTTCCCTCTTTGAAATCTTTGCTACAGTTACACTGCAATGAAAATCCTTCTACATATGTGTTTTGTACGTGTGCAAAATAGCCATATGATAAATTTCTGGAAGTAGAATTACTGGGTCAAAGAATATCAAGGTATTTAATTTTGACCTTCTCAAATTTCCCTCCAAAGAAATTTTTACCTATTACTCACCTATCAAAAGTGAATGGGATTTATAAGCTCACAACTACTCGAATTTAAAAAAAATAAGTAAATGAGAATGATTCTCAGCAGCACTGCACATTGTCAAACTGATCTTTGTTAAGCTTATGTGAAAATAGAATATAGGTTTACTTTTCATATCATTGATTTTTGAGTAAAGCTGAACAACTTTTCAGATTTTTGTTTCTTTTTCTATAAAATGCATGTTTTGCACCTATTTCTATGAAGTTTTTTTTTCTTTAGTTGAATTGTAAAAGTGCTTCACTAATTAAGGAAATTCAGAAAATACACCATCTTATTATACTTTATTGATGAAATCAATAAATTCTGTGGCTTTATATGATTAAGAACATGGCTGGTAGAGGCTAAGGTTTTCAAGTTTGATTAGCCTATGATAAATACTGACATAACTTCATACTGATTTGTTTGATTAAAATCAGAGATCATAAGAAATAATAATTCTTCTGGTTCATTTGTATAGTCCTTTACTTTTTGTTGCAATAAAATTCACAGAGAAATATGCAAATAAAAAGGGTACAATGAAATGAGTCTTGGTAAAGTTTCGTCAACACCTAAGTTATAGAACACTTTATCACTCAGAAAATTCCCTCTTGCTTTCTTCCTATTGATTCCCATCCCAAACAACGTCAATACCCACTTCCCCTCCCATAGGTCATAGGCAGTCACTAATCTGAGTTATGCCTGCCCTTAAACTTAATTTAAGTGATCAGAATACAGTCTCTCTTGGCAAGGATTCAGTGTTCCCCAGAGAATAATGTGTTTTCTGCTATTGCGTGGAATGGTCCAATTAGGTCAAGTTGTTTGATAACATTGTTCAAGCTTTCTATATTCTTTTTTTTTTCTATTTGTTCCATCAATTATTGAGAAAGATATGTTAAAATATCTCACTGCAATTGTGAATTTGTCTATTTCTCCATTCATTTAATCAATTGTTGCTTCATATATTTTAAAGTTCTGTTATTAGGTGCATAAACATTTAGGGTTCTTATAACCTTTCAATAAACTGTCCTCTTTATCATTATGGAATGATCCTCTGTATCCTTGACAATATTCTTTGTTTGGAAATCTAATTTGTCTAATATTAGGAGAGTTACCTCGGGTTTTTAAAAATATAGTGCTATATCTTTTCCTGTCCTTTACATTTTAACTTATTTGTGTCTTTGCATTTCTTGTCAGTAGCATATAGATGGATCTTACTTTTTGATCAAATTTGGCAACTTCCACCTATTAACAGGGAGTTTAGGCCATTTATATTTAATGTGATTAATATGGTTAGATTAAAATCTACCATACTGATATTTCTTTTCTTTGTTCCTTTTCCTACTTTTCTCCCTTCCTTTGAATTTTTTGACTCCATTATATCTTTGTTTACTTAGCTATAATCCTTTGTTATTGTAGTGGTTTCTTTAAGATTTATAGTATATCTCTTTAACTTTCCATAATCTATGTTCAAGTAATATCATGACACTTTATGTATAATACAGGAACCTTATGTCAGTATACTTAGAAGAATACTACAACAGCATTTATCCATTTCCTCGCCTAATTCTGTTCTTACTATTTTTATCATTTTATTTGTATGTTGTTATAAGCCCCACAATGTATTACTATTATTTTAACTGTAAAGAATTATTTTAAAGAGGTTTATAAAAGTTTTAAAAGCATTTATATTCATGCATATATTTACCATTTCTGGTGCTCTTCTTTCCTTTTTGTAGAAACAGATTGGCTTCTGATGTCATTTTCCTTCTGCCTAAGGACTTCCTTTAATATTTCTTAAGTTCTTTCTGATAAATTCTTTCAGCTTTTATATGCCTAGGGAAGTCTTTATTTCACCTTCCTTTTTTAAAGGAAATTTTTTATTTTTAAAGAAGCTTTAGATAAATGTTTACATAAATGTTACACAGAAAATATAGGGAGATTTGCATATACCCCCATGAACAACAACTTTCATTAGTCTGGTACTTTTGTTACAACTGATGAACACATATTGATGCATTGCTACTAACCACTTTCTATAGTTTACATTACATTTTACATTTTGCATTGCCCAATTATATAGTTTTGAGAAAAAAGTATAAAGGCCTGAATCTGTCATTGCAATGTCATGCAGAACAATTCCAATATACCCCATGTTCCACCTATTCTTCCCTCCCCCTCCTCTTAGTATTTCACCTTCATTTTTTAAAAATATCTTTGTACTGGATATAAATTTTAGGTGGGCAATATTTTTATTTCAATACTTTAAAGCTGTTCCTCCACTATCTTCTCACTCCCTTTGTTTGCAAGTCAAGTGTCATCCTTATGTTTGTTCCTCTGTTTGTAAAATGTCTTTGTTCTCTGGAGGCTTTTAAAATTTTCTCTTTATCACTTGTTTTTGTTGTAACTTGGTATAGTTTTCTTTATGTTTCTTATGCTTGAGGTTCATGAAACATCTTGAATTTATGGAATTATAGTTTTCCTCAAATTTAAAAATGTTTCAGACATTATTTCTTCAAGTATTTTTTCTGTTTCCACTGCAGCAATGCCAATTACACACACATTAAGCTGCTTGGGGTTATTCTTCACTGATGCTCTGTTCATTTGTTTTACAGTTCTTTTTCTCTGTGTGTTTCATTTTGAGTAGTTTCTATTGCTGTATCTTCAAGTTCACAAGTCTTTTTTTTCTGCTTGTAAATCCCATTTAGTATATTTTTCATTTCAAATATTGTATTTTCATTTCTAGAATTTTGACTTGCATTTTCTTATAGTTCATGTGTCTCTACTTAACATGTTCCCTGTTTCTCTTACCTCTTTGCATTTGTGATACAGTTAAAATGACTGTTTTAATGTTCTTACTAATTCTATCATTTATGCCACTTCTGGGTCTGTTTCTATTGATTAGTTTTTCTCCTCCTTATTGGAAGTATTTTTCCTGCTTCTTTGGGTACCCAGTAATTTTTCTGGGATACAGGCATTTTGAATTTTGTGTGTTTAATGCTAGATATTTTTGTATTTCTAGAAATATTCTTGAGTTTTTTGCTGAAACATAGGTAAGTTACTTTAAAACACTTTGACTCTCTTGAGGCTTGCTTTTTTTTTTTTTTTTAAGTCCACTAATCCATATTTTATTCCTCCATCCTAAGGACCCTGGGAAGGTGATGTCCCCTCCACCTCTAAAGCAAGAGGGGGCTTAGGTTCCACCTGGCTGATGGATGCAGTTCTCCTGCTTGCAGTTGTAGACTCCTTGGTTCCCTGGTGTGGTGGTTCACCATCCTCCCCTCCTTGTTACCCCACCTGGGTAAACCCAACGAACCGGGGAGTAGATGTTGCAACTCTGCTGAGGCTAGGGACCCAGCTATCATATGGACAGTCCAGAGGTTCAAGTCTCCTGAGCATACAGCATTGAGGCTTGCTTTTAAACTTTTTAGGTGGAAACGGGACCAGCTTTAAATCTAGGGCTAATTTTACACTCCTGCTGACACAATGCCCTTCTGTGATCTTTACCCAGCCACCTGGAAACTGAAGTTTTCCACTCTGGCTAGTAGAGACAAACTTCCTGGCTCTGACTTGGCTCTGGAGGTTATTCCTCCGTTCCTTTGGAGTCGATCTTTCTTTGGACTCAGTCTTTCCTCATAGGCTCGTGCTCATCAGTTCTCAGCAGAGGACTTGAGGGAAGTTCTTTGCAGCTCTCCAGACCTGTCTCTGAGCAGCTCTCTCCTTTTCCGTACTTTTCCAAGACTCTCACTATCTTGACATCCTCAAACTCCCAGTTCTGTTTCCTCAACTCAGGGAGACTTCCTGGTTTCACCTGGGCTGCCCTCCCTGAAAAACAGCCTAAAATCTCTCTGCAGGAAGTAAGCTGTGCAGTGACAGAGCCAGCTCATCTGTTTGCCTGCTCTCAGGGGTCACTGCCAGTGTCTGAACCCATTGCTTCATATATTCTGGTTTTTTGGTGTTTTTCTTCAGTTGCTCCAGGTGGGAGTATCTTACTGGAAAGCAGAAGTCAGTCCTGTATATTTGATTAAAATGTCTTGAAAATGGAAAATCCCAAAAGTAGGGGGGGAAGGGGGAGAGAAAGACTGTGTGGGTGTAGACATTCTTAAAGGAGGTTGCATTTTATATAAATTGATCCTAAACAAATTGACTTAAGGCAAAACCATCTGTCTTAAAGTTTTCATTTAAGCTATCAATTTTTTTTCTTTCTGAAAAATGATAGTAGCATAACTGGAAGCAGTCTAAGGCTAACTAGAGTTTCAGTCAGTTCACGACAAACAACAGCCTGTTATAAGGCCATTAGTGCCCTGTGCTCCTACGTCTCTCTCAAACGCAGCCCGTGAGAGATGAACTGTACGTGTGTGTTTGATGGCAAGCCTCTTAAAATCTTTCCCTTATCAAATGTGCAACCACAGTACAGAAAAGAGAGTGTGCTAGTAATCCAAAGAAGTTCAATGTTATTATAGAATTCCATACACATAGAAGCTGTTATAAATTTTCATTGTAATTGATGTCAGAGAAGCAAATCTTGATTTTCTCCTTGGAGCTCCCTAAAGAACTTCTATCGACGTTTGGTTTCTAGACACTGTGAATCCTTATAAGAGTTGGCTCTGCTACTTGTTCGAACTTGGCACTATAGACTGTCCAAACTTGAGTGTGGACCTCCCTAATGCTAGCCCATATCCCTGGGTGGACCCCTGACCCCATCCTAGCTCTCACCTAAGACAAGGCATTGCTGTCAAACCCACAGAATCTATTATTCTCGGGAAGATAGTACTGTTACCGGATTCTATCTAGGTTCTCGGCTATGCTGCAGAAATGAATTTCAAAAGCACACTGGGTGAGTTAGGCCAGTAATTTATTCAGGTAGGGAGGGAAGAGAAATGGGTGAAAAGAACAGAAAATAACAGATCAGGGGTCCCAAGTTGAGAGGAAGGGGATGAAAAGGGATGAAGAGGGCTAATTTACAAGCTACAATTCCCCAGTATAGATTGTAAGTCCCCAGGGTTACTTGCATGGCCACATGGCAGAGGAAAAATGGTGAAAGCGGTATACAGAGGGCAGAACAGGTCCACAGGCAAAAGAATAAGGCAAGAGAGCGCACTCAAGCCTCACCGGTTTGCTTTTAAATTGCTAATTATCCCGCCCCTTTGCTAATGGGAGGAGGGGGTTCCAGCTGTTTGCTGTTTTGATTGATCACCCTACCCATCGATTCCTTAGTGAGGATCCAAAGATAAAAGTTTTTAGGCACTATCTGGGCTTTTCCTTGTTCTCAAGAAGTAGTCTTTGTTCGGGGTAGGAGAATTCTGGGAGTGGGGGTCCTCCAGCAGCCATCTTGGGATTTCTTATGTCCATGTGGACTCTCTTGCCAGGTTCCAGATCCGTGTATTAATTTCCTATCTTATTAGCCGGCTTCAGTACAACTATCTGACCCCACTCCATAAGCCCATTGCAGACCCCCTGACCTTTCCTAGACCCCTCTCAGCAATTTTTCTGCTCCTCTTTTCCCTTCCAGATTGCCCCTACACCTCTCAATGATTTTACAGTACCGCATTTCCCTTCCCTCTTGTCTTCTTTATAAGGTCTAGCTACCTCTGTGATAAATGGACCTGAGACCAGTTGCTGGTTCTTCTCTGCTCCCCTGCTATGGCAGCTTGAATAAAATCTGTCATGCCCTTTTGTTGCCTGGTGCTTTTCCTTGACAAGGGTCCACAGGTCACTGAGTCATTGCTTCCTTTCCTTCCCTGCACAAGAACCGTAGCATTCACTCAGTCCTTGTTACATTCCTGTATTCAACAATTGCTCTAGACCCCTGGGCAACATGCTGGAGATAATGTTACAACTAAGACATTCCTCACATACTTTTCACTTTTTCCGAATCCCATGCAGAGGAAGCCTGCCTGATAAGACTAATTCCTAGAGTTTATGCAAGAGAAACTAAGTCCAATGCTATTCAGGTGTTTATGTCTTATTAAAAATAAATAAAAAACTACAAAATGTGTAGGGATTACCCTGCCCTCCACCTGCCATTCATGAGCAGGTGACTTAACAAACATTCAGTATCTATCACTGGATAATACCCACCACCTCCACTTATTCCAAGCTGACCAATGGTAAAGGTTTACCTTTTGCTGAATTCTGTGATCTAATGTCTTCTTCACCCACATCCTTTTATTTTTCCCCACTTTCAAGCAGACTTTGCACATCTGTGTATCCTGTTTCTTTGGTCTTACACCCTTCTCCCACCACCCCTACCTGTAATTCTACCTCACACAATCTCATCCTCTGTGGCATTTGCACATGATTTATAATCTTTCCTCGTTCCCTGTTGTTTTCTACCCATTAGCTCAGAAAAAAAAAAAAATCATTCTTCTTATTCTGTTTCTCTTGGCCCCTTATTTCCATTTGTGAGTTACACAGCTCTATAGATTTTGTAAGCAAACATGTTACAATTGTTCCAAGGAAAAAGATAGTCACACCTTTTGACTGGACTAAAGAGACTGCAATGTCATCTTCTAAACAAGTCATTTTTAACTTTTTACAGCCACTGAAGTTTTGAAGATCACTCAGAACTAAAACTACTCTCCTTCAAATTATGTATAATTTTTCATGGTTTTAGAGTGTCCACCTGAAACTTATTGCAAAAATCTCTATTATAAAACTACATAAAGTGCCCAAACATCACTTTTTAAATTTTAACAGAACTTTTCATTTATTTTATTAAATCTAGTTTTACCCAAACAGGAAGTTAAATGGAAAATCATCATTTCCATTTCTCTGGAGAACCCTGACAAATACAGACACTGCATGGGATGCAGGTGTAATTCAGTATATACCATTGGGCCAAATGAGCAAAAGAAAAGCCTGCCACTTGCCAGCACAAAATCTCTAGAAAGCATACCTGTGGTGGATGAGTGCATTTGGGTCAGCCCATAGAGAAGAATGTGAAATTGTTGTTTCTTCTAAATTGAGTCATTACAATGAGAGCATTCACTTATCAAAGAGGATATGTGTGGATCCCTACATGAAGAGATATTGGTAGCACATTATATGGCCAACTAATATCAACAAAATACTTATTGTATTTTATATATGTAACTATGTAACTGAAGAAACACACATAAACATATGCATATGAGGTTTGCTATCAGCAAGAAGATAAAAAATCTTGATACCGCTTTTTTCCATATGTGGGAATCAATGAGAAGGATTCCATGCCACCGAATTTGATATGGCTCAAAGTTTTAAAAAGTCCATTTGGAAATGCCCATTTTCTTGGGCATTTATCCACCTAAAGGCAGCAACAGGATTACATGGATCTATGTCTGGCAGATCATTAAATCCACCACCATCTAAAGTCACCATGTCTAGCCATCATCTGGAAACAGGAGATGGGCACTGAAACTCTTCTGCATGGTAATTTTGGAAACAATGCTTAGGGAAATCTGTACAGAAAATGGTGTATTTTTAAATGTTTATCTTCTTATGTAGTTAATTGAATTGTTTCTAAAATTATCACTTGTCATCAGTAGATGTATGTGGGTGGCTACATATTGCATAATTCCATATATGTCAGTCTCAAAATGACAAAGTTGTCTTGGAGAACAGATCAGTGATTGTCAGGGATTAGGCTTGGGGAGAGGCTATGACCACAAAGTAGAAGCATGAAAAAGTCCCTTTGGGGTGATGGCATCCTGATTATGATGGTAGCCACACAAATCAATGAATGAGATAAAATTGTATATAACTAACACACCCAAAAAAAGATGTGTAAAAATTGGTGAAATACGAATAATGTTAGTTATTGGTTTGTATCAGTGTCAATATCCTGGTTTTGATTATTAAATTATGGGTGGCAGTTTGATATTATTTATGAATCCCAAAAAGAGTTATTGATTACGTTTGTAAACTGGTCTGTTTCTCCGGGAGTGATATCCTTTTGATGGTGTTAAATTCAGAGGTTTCACTTTTACTTTATTAAATCAAGACTAAGGGCACGTTGTTAGGGAGACTCAGTGTGAGTCCCAGACCCCTTTGTGGGCTTTATAAATAGAGAGTCACTCAAGGAGGACACAGAATAAGATACACACAGAGGAACAGAGAGAGCACAACAGACACAGAAGAGTGAACTTTGATCCTTGGGCCGCAGGAAGAGAGATGAGCCTGATAGTCTACAGCTGACCTTGTGAAGAGACCCGAACAGCTGAGCCCACAAAGAAATGAGCCCTCCAGCCAACAGCTGATATAGGAAGAAGCTGGACCCATGGAATCTTAAAAGGAAGAGGGAGGCAGAATCCTCACAGACATCACCCGCCATCTTGCATCAACTCATGGCAACAGACTTTGGGTGAGGAAGTACCTCTATGGTATCTTGAGTGGGACTCTTATCCCAAATAAAAGTCAACAGATTTCTGGTACTTTGCATCAGCACCCCTTTGGCTGACACTATGACATTTTAAAATAATATCACCAGGTGAAGCTAGGGAAGAGTAGAGACAAACACCTTTTTCTACGTTTACAACTTCTGTGTGATTGTAGAATTACTTCCCCAAAAAAATGTATTTAAAAAGAGACACCTTCAGGTGGATTTTTTTTTTAGGAAAATCAAAGAACTTTCAACTTGTTTAATATTATAGCAATAGCTAGATATATTGTGTTTTTTGTTTTAAAATTCTCCAAGAATATTAGCAATAGGAATTTGTTCAAGTTTGTTTTAAAATTGAGTTTTGTCACTGCTAGTGGCTCCCAAAGAGAAAATAAACCATTATTTATATTACGGAACTATCAAGCAACACATAAAGTTTAGAAGAATTTGCAAGATACTTAAATTTAGATTTCTTTTTCATTAATGTATCTAAATGAGGCAATTCCTCAGAAGTATATTTAGAGGCACTCGGTTTGTGATTATTTAATTTAATTTTCAGGAAAAAATGTTTGCCAATTATCATAAATATCAGGTTTCTGTGCAGTCTGAGTATAAATTCTGAAAGTTTTAATGAGAAGCATGAGGTGATGCTGATGAAAAGCTCGTGGCTAAACAATTTAGAACAGGTGGGCTGCCAAAGAAAGAACTAGAGAAGGGGGTTTGTGATAAACTGCCCTCTCCAAGGCATTTTCCAATCTCCCCACCAGCCAGTAGAGAAGGGATGATCCAGGGGTCAGGTGATGAAAATAAAGAGCCAATTCAGTGAATAAGCGGCTTTCCTTGGAGAGGAAGGGGGCACCTACAATTCTAAATCTCCAAGTCTAGAATTAAGAATGTACTTCAGTCTAATTCAGGGGATAGAAGGCATACCAGCAGGATGCCCTGAGTCAAGGAGAACTGCTCAGGTGTTCATAGAAATGTACCTAGGATTCTGCAGCCAGCAGGTGGGAGTCTTAGGAATCAAGTCCCATTTTTGGTAGGAGGGTAGAGGGAAGGCAAGGGCATTAGCTGATAGAAATTAGGTTCAAGGTTGAACTCCTGTCTTCATAGTGAACTCTATTGGAAACCAAGAATTGGGTCTGAATACCAGCTGACCAGGTAGATACATAAATGCAGTAAGGGCAGCAGAATTGGGTGAGCAAGGATCACTTGGCTATCATATGGGTATAGACACAGAGGCATACCTGAAGTATGCCAGGTTACCAGACCTGGTTCCTACTGACTAAGGAACTGGCTGATTTTCATTGCTGGTAAAAGGGCAAGAGGTAATGATCTAGTGTTATTATTTTTGTAAGTCATTAATTATAGGAACCTTTGAAAAATATAGACAAACTTAAATGAGAAAATAAATATCTCATAGCCCCACTACATAAAGATGAAACAAACCTTAATACACTTTGCTATAAATTATTTTAGTATATGTCATACCCACGTACACACCATTATTGCAAAACTAGGAAAATCCATTACGTATTATTCATCAAGGGGTCACATTATTGTAATTGGTTATTTAATTGTCTCCTTGGCCAGGAAGACAGCTACACTGTCTTACCTACCCTGGTATCTATACTGACTAGCACAATGCCCAGCTCAGGGAGACAGACCTATGACGATGCATGAGTTGGTGGCTTTTGCTAAATGCTGCCAAATTGCCCTTGTTGCAGGTTGTACCAATTTACAAACCCACAAGCAATGAGAGGCTTCCATCCCATGCAACGAAATTGCATCTTTTCACTTTCAAAGAATCATTGCCATTTGGGGGGATTAAACTGTCTCTCAGTTTTCTGTATTTGCTTTTCTACACTACTAAGCTTGAGTAATTTTCATACAAGCCATTTATATTTATGAAGTAAACACCACCCTTTCAATGATCTTGCCTCAGTCCTACCTTCACTAATATATCTCCTGCTCTTTAAAAACCAAGTTCATAGTTTTATCCGTCCCTCTGTCCGCCTCCTGTGAAAACGGTGACACTCTTCAGGCAGTACGACTTCTCTTTGCTCAGTTCAGTTCAATACACACATGGGGTGTCATGTGTACTGACCATCTAACCTGAGCACCTCAGGGGGAAATTCTTCCTGCTCTTGGAATAAATAACAACAGAGCTTAAAGAAGAATCCTTGACAGGAAAATCATGGATACAGACAGATATGGAGTCAAATCCTGGCTCCTCTGGAGACTCGTCGAGTGACCCTCAGGCAAAAACTTCTCAGCTTCTAGTGACTCAGTTACAAGTTAGGAAAAATAATGCCAATTTGTTTCACAAGGTTGCATCAAAGATCAAAGATGGCATAAAGTACGTGAAAGCACTATGTAAGTGTCAGTTGTTACTCTCGCTACCACTTTCCTTGGGGACAAGTATTACTTCCATTGCCTCATTTGAGGTAAATTGGCAAAGATAGTTTCCTCGTCAAGGCTAAAAATAAAACACAAGAGAGACTTGGTGTTGCCCAGGAGAGCCGATGTGCCATTGGAGGTTGCACTTTCTGAGGAAGCTAATGAAACTAAATAAAAAGCTATTCCACTGACACCTTAATGTCGTTCTCAGTTATAACCCAATTTGGTCTACTTGTCTCCCTACAGAAATGGAGATTTGTAGCGCAAGAGGAAGTGCACTCAGCTTCCTCTCGGGGGTCATTGAACATGGAGGGCATTGACTGACCTGAAAGAGAAGCCTAGAACTGAGCTAAGTACTGGGAGGGAATCCTAAATGAGCTAGAACAGTTACGAGGCTGGCTTCCCTGTTGAAAATGTTGCAGAGCAAAAGGGAAACTTTTTAAAATGTCTCTTGTATCCAGTCTTCTTCCATAGGCTTTACACAGTTCAGACAGTGCTGCTAATTCAATGATGGTTATACTTTCTTTTCTTCATATTCAGGGAAGCTGCTGTCTCAAATAATATTTTACACTTTCTCATAATGCTTAAAAGCAGGTTTGTTTATTTCACATTCACTTTAAAATCATTTTAAATACTTAAATATAAGTCTGGAAATATTTTTAGAAGGAAAAAAAGAGTATTCTGGAATCATTCTATGGAACAGGAAGATTCTAGACTATAATGAAGAGGGACCATCTATAGAGTTCAGTGTTCCCAAATTATGGTCCTCAGACTCTTAGTGCCCTATCAACTGTTTTAAATGTTTCAAAAAGCGTAATGGAATTTTATTATTAATATGCCATTAGACTGCCCCCAACAAACTTAAAGTTATCTCGTTATATTGCTTTAAGCAGGACTTTTACATCAACTTATTACCTGTGACCTCACACTGAGCAGGCATTATGTTTGGCAGGTACATTTGCTTAACGTACAAACGAATAGTCATTATCTCATAGACAAAAACTAAAATTGGGGAATAAATGACTCTCAAGTAGTTCTTGTTGGATAAAAGGAGGACAAAAACAATCTAGATCATTGATCAAAATTTACGGGTGAGGAAAGGTAAGCTCAACGTTGTACAGTGATTTAGCAGCCAGCCTGGGATTGAGACCCGATACTCTGGGCACCTAGTCCAGTGTTTTCCTCCAAACAAAAATCTTTATTTGCATGGAATTGTAAAGGGGCTGTCAAAACAACAAGAAGAAGAAATAAATAAAACCATCAGTCTTTCATTTTTTACATTCAACAGAAAGCTATTAGGCCCCTATGGTATACATGCTATGGACATGCTTGCCACTGTCAGTTGGGAGATACAAAGATGAGCAAGACACATTCCCTGCCCTTAAAGAACATAAAGCCCAAGGGAGATAATGCATTTAGATAAATAAAGAATCAGAGGAATAAAATGGTAGGTGCTGTCAAAGACAAAGATGATGCACCAGGGAGGATAAGAAAGGATGAGGTTAGGCCTGGTTTTGGTTTCAGGTCAATAAATCCTTTAGCAGTCCCACACCACTGACTTCAATATTCAAAGGAATTTCCTATCTGGGGTGCCCAGCTATACCCCATATGGGTCACTTTTCACCCATGAGTGCAAATGTCTCTTCCCCCATCTTGAGCCTTCAATCTGATATAAAAACCCTACATAACCTTAAAGGAAGGTTCAACTCAAATCTCAGTTCCTAATCAGCTCAGTATTTTTTCCTAACCATCCCAGTCCTAAACAACCCCTGGAAACTCCTGGACCATTGGGCATTTCTGCTCCACTTGTGACATTTTCCCACATAAAGCCTGATATTATAGGAATGAATATAGGGGCACTGGGCTCCTGCCTACCTTTCTGACCTCATATTCTACAATCCCCCCACATTCTACATTCAGTCCAAAATAAATGCCATGGCATTCCCAAGTCTTGCCTTTCCCCCTCCTTGTCTCCTTGGCTTTATCTTCCCCAACAATCCTTTCCTCCAATTCCTGTACCTTGTCAGATGGCACCTGGCAGAAGACAGTTGCCTGGTGGGTTGCATCAGGGCCAAGGGACCCCAGGAGCAGATTCCCTCTTACCATTGTCTACATGAATGAAGCTGGAAGACAGGGCAGAAGGTCATGTCTCGGAGGAAAATCCAGAGGGTGAAACTGAAATAAGTAAAAAACCAAGCAATTGTTACAGGGGCCAAGCAGAGAGGAGGAACCAAGAAGCAGAGCTGGAGTGAATGGAATACAAAACTTGTAAACACAGGAGGAGCAACAGCATGGTGAGTGAATGGTTTTATTACCATGAGGTACTAGGTGAAGAGCCTCTGGAAATGGTTCCCCTGTTTTCAGCATAAACAGTATACTTGAGATGGAAAAGAGCTGGATAGTGGATCCTTTTTACATCCTCCATGCAGGACATGGATTAGGAAAATGTAATTCTATAGCAATCTCTGGAATTCTGGAGTTGCTTCCAGAGATCTGTTGAGCCACAACTCTCTTCTTAGTATTGGCTAATTTCTGTGGCATGAGAGATACCAGCAGGTATAGAGAAATAGAAGAAAGCTGCAGCTTCTCTAAATGGGAGAGATGGGGGCTGCCCTGTGAGTGTTTATGTAAATAGTTATAGACAAAATTTATGGTGCTGCAGTAGGTAACCAGTTGAGTTTTTGTGACAAACAGAGATTCTTTACAAAAAACAATTTAAGTTATTAAATTTCCATAATTTTGGAAACAAAGAAGGGTCTGTCTGAACCTTGCATTGTTCTCACTGGGTTAATTCAGCAGAATTCTGCTCATTAAGGAAGATAGGGAAGGATGAAATGTTCATAACTGAGGAAGAACTGTCATTTTTCACTGAAGAACATTTCCAGTTCAAGCCGGAACTCAGCTTTTAATGGTACATCTAAAAGGCAGGGGCCTCCAGCTCAACCCATGGCTGACACTAATTGCTCCTATCACTTTCCCAACATGCCTCTGGTTTCTTCAGTAAATCTTGTCAGACAGTTGATCTGCTCTATTTGATAACTCAGCTATGAAGGTTGGGTAGCAATCTGATAGGGGCAGACATACAAAATCTCAAATGGTTTCCTCTGAAATGGTTACAGAAACTGGGAGCCACTGATGAACACCAGGGACTGGATACTCCATGAGGGTAAAAGATCTCGTTACAGAAGAATGGTACCAGAAGGTTTGAGAGTTTTCAACCAGACCCGCATGCCTATCAGTTGTGCTTTGCGTTGGCGGAAAAGAAGGTTGTTATTAGAGGTTTGCGATAATTAACAAGCTGTACCTCAGTTTCCCCTGATATGCATTGGAAAAAAGGTAAACCCCCTCCCCCGTGTAGCACTTTCCCACAGGTTAAACAAAGGAACCCCGTAGAGACAGGAATAAAGGGAGATAGAGATCTTCACCATCTGCATATCAGAGGGAGATGGAGATCTTTATGACCTCTACCTGCATATCAAAAGGAAAGGGAAACCTTCATATTTACATACGGGAGGAAGTAAAGAAACTCTTTAAAAGTCTACAGATCAAAAGAAACATTTGCTCCTGCAGCGTTCCAAGAAGCCATAGACTCTCTCAATCTGCTCCCACTACCTCATTCCCGACCCTCAGCCCCCCTCCCACTAACTATCATTTCCCCGCCTAGGAAAGGTCTGTATAAGTTCAAGTCCCCCACTTCCGGAGGGGGCTGAAGTCTGTTCTTCAGACCCCATCCATTGGGGGAGGTTCTCAATAAATTCTTTGCTTATGGTCAATCAGTCTCCATGTCCCAATAAGAGCCATATTTTCTCCAACATTTACCATGTGATTGATTGTATGCCTCCATCCCTAGTATGGATGGAATCTAAGAGACTATCTACAAAATTGTGTCCAGTTTCCCAGAGGATGGGCAGGGTCAGGGGAGGTAGGAAGAGAGGTTCCCATAGACGGTGTGATCAAGTGCAGAGATGGACCATCTTTTATCCCAGTGAGTCTCAATGTTTGGCTATACATTAGAATCCCCTGGGGAACTTTTACAAATGCCAACACTCAAGCTGCAAGCCAGAACAGTTAAAACAATCTCTGTAGGGAACCAAGAGTCAGCATATTTTTAACTCCCCAGGTAATTCTGCTCAACCAAGGTTGAGAACGACTGCCCCGTCCATTTATTTTATTATATTAAGCTGTGGTGTTATGACATGGAAAGGATTTGAAGTGCAAAGCTAGGAAGCAAAGCCTGTGTTGGGTGGTCCATTCAACGTACTTTTCCAGAGTGGATGCTAAGAGTATATGGAAATGAGTAAGCCTAAGATGAAGTAGAGCAGAGTGAACAAAAGCATTATGGCCTGAAGCATGCCAAAAATGGAGTCCAAACATGTGTGCTGTCTTTGTATGCAGCATCACTGGAGCATGTTTAGTATGCCAGCAAAGAGATCACCGCCCAGACAAGTTAATCCCCCCTTCCTCTGACTTCCCATCTCATTTGTTCCTTTGTATTTGTTCCTTTATCTGGAACCTGCCTTATTGTATTCTAATTGATAAGATGCCTGTTTTCCCTACTAGAATAGTAGTTTCTTTCTTGACTCAATGACTATTACCTTGTTTATTTTTAATAAACCTTGCCTACCCACAGTATTTCCCAGCTTCATAGCTCTTTACTGAAAAAATGAACTTCATTTGTGTGTATGGTTCTTGTGTTGCTTTTACATAGAGTATTAGGAACTCTCATCCTTCTGTGCCATTTATAAAATTAAAATATAGAAGATCAATGGTACAAAAGAATTGTATAGGCATTTCTTACTGAGAAATCTATAAAAACAAGTAAAATCCTTCCCTTGGCTTATACAAGGTAAATGAATGTCCTGTATCAGAAGAGAGAGACATTACGTTCAACAGGCATGCTTTGATGTTTTGCAAATCCAAATGTTATGGACAAGTCAGATGGGTACTTTAATTCCAATCTATGTTTTATAATAAATGAATAAGTAAAAAGTTGACATTTTTAAGAAATTGCTCTAAAAATTGTTTACTATATAAGATAAATGAGGATAAATGGAAAAATTATTCTGCCCTCATATACATTGGAAGGCTGCCTCAGCCATATTCAAGTTGTATTGATTTTCTGTCAAATAAAACTAATGTGTGTTCATAAAAAGTATGACTTGCTTACCTGGTCATTGTTGTTAAATTCAGCTGTTTTAATAAGAGAGATTGCTTGTGTAGAGTAAAACCCTGTTGATACCTATTTCAATTAGCTAAAGGTCAGCCTGTCCATTCATTCATTCATTCATTCAATATTTATTGTGCATTCACCATAAGCATTATACACTAGTATGCCTAAATTCAAATGAATAGTTACTATACTTGTCACATGTTTTCTTAGAGGGGATTAAATAGAAGATTAATAGGCAGTAATCTTCTAGAATTAGGTGGGACCCAAGAGTTAATTTACTCGATCATTCATTCAACAATTATGTGTTAAGAACTTATGACCATGGATCATGCATTGAATTAAGGAATGGGGATACAGCTGTGGATATGATAGGCCTGACCCCAGCTTCAATGGAGCTTATAGGTGGTTGGTGAGGGGTGGGCAAAACAGAAATTAAGTAAAAGCACAAATGAATCAATAAATGATAAGTTCACAAAGGAAAAGAACGGAGTGTCTGAGAGATAATAACAGAGGGGCAATTAGTTCAGATTGGGAGGTCAGGAAAGGGCCCTCTGCAGAAGTACTAATTAAACTAAGACCTGAGAATGAAATGAGTCTTGACTCAATGACTATTACCTTGTTTATTTTTAATAAACCTTGCCTACCCACAGTATTTCCCAGCTTCATAGCTCTTTACTGAAAAAATGAACTTCATTTGTGTGTATGGTTCTTGTGTTGCTTTTACATAGAGTATTAGGAACTCTCATCCTTCTGTGCCATTTATAAAATTAAAATATAGAAGATCAATGGTACAAAAGAATTGTATAGGCATTTCTTACTGAGAAATCTCCATTGATGGAGAGAGGTCAAAACTGATGACTTCCATAAGGTAGAAATGTGGCCAAACAAACACATTGTCTCTGAGGATAGAGCAGAGAAAGGAGGCTTGAGGTTTACCATGAACAGGGTTGGAGATGAGGATCAAGAGTCAATGCTGGTTCAGAGATTTATTATCAGACAGAAATCAAGGCAATAAAGGCACATAAGGCAGAGGAAGGCCAACTCCAGTATCAGATTCAGTGAGCTTTTTCTTGATTGAAAACTTGAAACAATGGACAATTCTCTGGTCTTCCCAGGGTAGTCTTCCTGGGTCTTTCCAAGGGCTCAAAGAGACCACATCTATTATGAAGACTTTTGACAGTACATATCTAAAGCCCTGAGCACATGAGAGGCTCTTAGAGCTCATCTTGGCCAAAAGTGTTGCATCCTCTCTGCAAATCTGGAGCTCAAGCAAGGGAATTTAAGTTCTCTGTGGGTTAGGTGAGCTGATCTTCAAGTGCTATGGACTCTTTCCCATTGGTCTTCCTTTGAGGTCACCACTAAGCTTCTGCTTCAACCATTAGGAAAATTGTCAGGAGTTCTAACAAAAAAGGCAAAAGATATAGTCTTGTCAAACTAAAGGAAAAGAAAACTTGAGTGCTGAAATTGCAAAACTCTAAAGTAATATAAATATTACAAGCCAACAGAATGGGATATCAGGTACTTGCATATTTCAATAAGGGTTATTTTAAAGCATTCTGTACAAACAAATGGGTGACACTGGATGGATTTGTAGGAGGAGAAGGAGAAATTTAATGTATTTAAGTATGCAGCTTTTGGCTTAACTAAGCACAGGAGAACATTTTCTCATGCTATATTTAGGCAGTATGTTTCCATGTTTAAGGAATTATAAATTATTGAAAAGCACTTTGCAAAAATTTGGCAGCAATCCCTGAACCACAGTTTGAATCAGATTTTTAAACTTCTAATATTTCTTCAGTGTAAACTTCTATGAAAGGAGGGCTTGGGAGAGTTCAGAAAAATACTAGCTAGAGTGAAGATTTTGTGATTAAATAACCTAACGAAGTGAAATGGCACAATACAGAAGAAGGAATGCCAGAGAATAAGTGAGAAGTCCTGTGTTCTGATTCTAGTTCTACCACTTAAAAGCCATTAGGACTTGGGTAGCACTTAATCCTTCTGAGTCTCACTTTTCTCATTTCTAAAGTGAAGCAAATAATGTCTACTCTTCCCAGACTATTTGCCAGGGTAGTTATAAGAAATGAATGTAGGAGACAATAAAAACTAAATGTAATACATGACCTTGGAATAAATCTAATAATCTAATAATGGAAGAGAAAATGCCCAAAAGGACAGTATTGGGGTATATGAAAAAATGGAAATATATACTAGAAAGCTAAAAAATGTAACATGGGACTGTGTAACATTGTGAAACTTCATGTGGAATATGAACATGGGTAAAATTGCAAATATAAGACTATTTTTATGAAATATAAATACAAATAAACTACAGAGATGGAAACAATAACAGCTGTGTACAGCAGGGGAAGCACAGAGAGACTGAAAGGTGACACTTTTTTTGTTCTTTGTTTATTATTATTATTACTAGAATAATGAAAATGCTCTAATCATGATTGAAGTGATGAATGCACAACTGTAGCAATTTGGCATTACTTGTGAATTCCAAAAATAGGTATTGGATTATGTTTATGAATTGGTATGTTCCTCTGGGCATATTAGATTGTATTGGACCAGGAGGTTTCATTTTTACTTGATTCAATTATGATTAAGGCTTTGATTGGATGACATCAGTAGGATGTGGTAGGTGGGGTAGGTGGGGACTCACAGAGAAACCACACCACAGAGAAGGGAGGTTGGAGTTTTGAGCTGGAACACAGGAAGTAAACACATGGGAGAAGAACACAGAGGAATAGAGACCGCGCCACAGACACGGCAGAGGCCCCAGGAAGAGAGAGAGGTCGTTCACCTGATAGTCTTCAGCTGACCTTGTGGAGAAAAGCAAGCCTGAGCCTGGAGAGAATCACCAGGGAGAGAGACAAAGCCTAGAGAGCCTGATGGCCTACAGCTGATATTGGAAAAAGTTGAGACCATGGAGCCTTAAGAGGAAGAGGAAGGCTGAATGTTGGCAGCCATCTTGTTCCAACATGTGGTAACAGACTTATGCTTTATGGCCTGGTAACTATAAGCTTCTACCCCAAATAAATACCCATAATAAAAGCCAACAGATTTCTGGTATTTTGCATCAGCACCCCTTTTGCTGACTAATATATCCACCATACCTGCTCTCCAGGTGATTTGTCATATGTGTACTCTGGGCCACAGGTGATCAAAGTTAATTCTTTGTCTTATGGATCCTTTCCTGAATTCTACAGAAGTTTGCTTTTAACAGAATCTCCCTTCATACACCTTTCTTGATCTGTGAAAATCCATATTCAGTTCTAGATTCTGATGTCAACTGTGATCTGCTGTGCCTAAGAATCTCACATTCACCTTCAGGTTCTTGGTGCAGGGACCCCTTGTCTCTCTAGGTGTCCGGAAAAGTTCTGGGAAAGTAGGTGGTTCCTATCCTGACAACTTTCTCCTGACCCCACCGCCAAGGGTGCTTGCCACTTGCCCCTTGTGCTCTACAGACCTATTCTGCTCTGCCTCCCAACTGTTGGGGGTCACACCAAGCCCCCTAGAGGACTGCTTGAAAGGCTTCTTCACTAGCTAACAGGTGCATGTCAGAGTACATCATTCTTTACAGAAGTCTTTATCTTCAAAAATTTTCTCTCACCATTTTATATTCTCTAAGTAAGGGGATTCAAGTGTTGAAGAACTGATAATTGAATTTCTTGTGCGTAAATTCTTCATATGTGCATTTGTCTTCCACTTCCTTTTGTACATGATTTTCATCATATTATGTCTCATTCTAACAACTATCATAGATGGAAAGGACCGTCCCAGATATACCTACATATTAGGTAAGAAAATAACACCGTGAGCATTATGACATTCAAATTTATACTCTCCTTCCATATTTATCTTTTTTTTTCCCAAATGAGCACACAAATTGTGCTATTAAGTTGGTAGTGTGAACTTGGCTTTAAAAGCTTGAAATTATTACTGGCCCAGGGTACACACAACTTCACATCCATCACAGAGGTAACTGTATCCTTGATTATGTCTCATTGTCACACCATAAATATAAAAAGTAATATTAATTCTAACAATGTAATTTTGAAGAAAAATGGTCTTTCCTTCATAAAATACCTCCTTCCCTCTCCCCTTACCTTTCTTGCCCTATGCACACACTGATTTCATCAATTCCATTTTTAAAATCTGCCAAATCTGGTCTTGAAAAAAAAACACAATAAATTGAAACAATCTGATCAAGCCTCTATGTCTAACTACCAAATTACAGAAAATACAGAGAACTGAGACCTGTGAAACATGTTAAAAGACACTACAGAGATTCAGCCAACAAAATCCAAGCATGGGAAACTTCATAAGACAAAAGACCTGGCTTCTTCAACAACAACCATAAAAAATTACAAGGATATTGTAAGGATGAAAAGGAAGAGATGGAGGTGAATCTAAAAGTGAAAATTTTAAGAGAGCTATCAACCAATCACAATGCATGGACTGTACTTCTATCTTGATCCAAACAGACAGTAAAAAAATTATGAGCTAATAAGAGAAATTTGAATACCAGATATTTGATATTAAGAAAATATTTTCAGTGAGGTAATGTTTTTTGTGATTATGTTATTTAAAGGGGTTCATATCTTTTAAATATCTATACTGATATATTTATGGGTAAAATTTTATAATATTTGCAGTTTGTAGTAGGGGGGGACTGGTAAGTTTAGAGAGAGAACAAGATTGATCATGATAATTGTTGAAGCTAGACGATAGCACAGGAGGGCTTATTATACTAATTTCCATATTTTTGTATACATTTGAAATTTTCCACTAAGCAGATGACCAAATAAACGTTTCATCATTTCAGCTGTTATGTATGATGTAGGCCTGGTCTTAGTAAGATAATTGATTTGTTCTTTCCCTTATTTACCAAGGACATAAAAACACAAAGGCCCAGATGTTAAATGCTAATGGAAGCCTTGCAATGTCTACATACCACAGAAATTGTTTGCTTTGTGCTCGACTACAAAGTGAGGAGTGAAGAAAATGTACAACACTGTCCTTTGATTTGAGTAGGGAAGGCTCCTTTCTTCTCTGTAAGAGAGACCAGAAAAAATGCAACATCAAGACCCACCCTTACTTTGAAGTGTGATGGCTTTGTTATTGTTATTCAGATTCCAGTCAGAAAGTGTGATGTGTCCTCCATGCGTGGGGAGATAAACTACAGCTAGAATTCATTAGAACACCATTTAAGCTTTTGAGAATAGAGCAGAGGTTGAGAAGGAGTATAGAAAGGATTTCGGTAGTAACACTTCGGGTTTTCTAAAAAGTCTGTGACAAATACGGTGAAATATTGGCATTGTTTGTTCTGCATGTCAGGCATATGGGTATTGGTTGTATTTCTCTCCATTTTCCTAAATGCTTAAATATTTTATTAAAATAAATACGTAAGGTGTTCCTGGATTCATTTCTATATGTAGCTGGAAAACTAGAAAAGTAAATATAATTAGTCCAATTTTATCCCCTGGAAGCCAGGGCCAGCCTTACAGGATCATGATAGACAAGTCATGGGAACACTCTTTCCCTCCCCACTCCCACACCCCCACAATTGAGTAACACTGCCTGAAAAGAAATAAAAAATGTAATCAGACTAATAAGTGTCACATTTCTTAAAATGCTAACACAGTCAGAGGGTTAAGATTTTAGCTGCCACTCAACACTGTCATCAGATGTGCTCTTTCTAGGATCCAGCTCATTCATTCCAAACATCAGGACCATTGACTCCTTGGGGGCCACAGAGTCAACATCTGTAAATCCATATGTTTACTAAGTACTGCCTGTTGACTGAATAAATAGTATATCTCACAAATGTATGGTTTACCGTTTTTCAAATAATATAGATACTATTGAGACTAATAAGTCAAATTTGTTTAAAACATAACAGAATTCAAAATGTCTTTTGGTCATCATATGTTTTCTCAATCAATGGATTTTAAAAAGTACAACACACATCATGAGGAATGTCAAAATTTGGAAACCCCTCCAAATAATCTGAAAGAGCTGTAATTAATTCTTTTAGTTGGCCACATAATATTTTATGACATGAAAATGCTGTTATTTGGCCAACCATTTCCATATTGATGAGCTTTCTCTTTGTTCCCAGTCCTTGACCACTTCAAACTATGATACAATAAATGTCCTCTGATGTACGGACTTATAAATGGGGCTTTGGTTTCATGAGATACATTCCCAGAGGTGGAATTGCCGAACTGAAGGGAAGCTGTATTTTAAGTTTTAATAGATGTTGCCATATAGTCTTCTACAAAAGCTGTAACGCTTTGCAATCTCACGAACAATGTACAAGAGAACTTTTTCTCCACATTCCATCCAGCAATGGGTTTTATAGCTCTTTTTAATGTTGCCAGTCCAATGACTATAAATTGATATTTCTTTAATTTTTATTGTTTTTTGTTGTTGTTGTTACAATTGTGGTAGGTTTACAGGAAAACCATGCAGAAAGCAGAGATTTCCCATAAATCACCCTACCACACACAGAGAATTCCTTATATAAGCATTTTGTATTAGTATGGTAACTTTCTCACAATAAATGAAACAATATTATTATCATTATACTATTAACCATATTAACTATATTTCATAGTTTACATCAGGGTTCACTCTTTGTGTTATATGGTTTTATGTTGTTGGGTTGGGTTTTTAAAATTTTTATTCTGCTAACATATATACCACCTAATATTTGGTACTTAATCCACTATCAATTATACAATTCCGTGGTGTTAATTACATTCCCAATGTTGTGCCACCATCTCCACCATCCACTGTCGACACATTCCTCTCACCCCAAAGAGAATCTCCATACAAATTAAACACTATCTCCCCCCTCTCCACGTCAACCAGACCTCTGGTGACCGGTACCCTAGATTCTGCCTGGATGAATTTGCAGTTCTAGTTATTTCATATAAATGAAATCACACAATATTTGTTCTTTTGTGTCTGGCTTATTTCACTTAAGATGGTGTCTTCAAGGTTCATTCATGTTGTTGTGTGAATCAGAACTTCATTCCTTTCTATAGCTGAATAATATTCCATTGGATGTATATATCCATTCATCTGTTGATGAGCACTTGTGTTGATTCCACCTTTTGGCAATTGTGAATAATGCTGCTATTAATATAAACATTGATGCAAATAGTTCCTGTTTTCAACTCATTTAGATTTGATGGGTGTATGATAATTCTATTCTTGACATCTGGTAAACCAACAAACCGTTTTCCACAGTGGCTACAAGATTCTACATTCTCACCAACAATGTCCTGTTTCTTCAGTCCACTCCAACACTTGTTGTTTTATACTTTAAATAGTACCCATTGTGGAGGTGTGAAATGGTATGAAGTTGTGCTTTTGAGTTGCATTTCACTAGTGGTTAATGAGGATGTCCGTCTTTTTTGATGTCCTGATTATCCACTTGCATATACTTTTAAAAATATATCTATTCAAGGTTTTTGCTCATTTTTAATTGTGTTACTGTTAATTTGTAGGAGTTATTTATCTATCCTGGATAATTAAACCCTTTCAGATATATGGTTTTCAAATATTTTCTCTCATTCTGTAGATTTTCTTTTTAATTCTTGATATGGTCCTTTAATGCACAAAAGTTTTTAATCTTGATGAAGTACTATTTATCTATTTCTTGTTTTTGCTTGTGTTTTAGTGTAAAGTCTAACAAATCATTGCCTAACACAAAGTCCTGAAGATGTTTCCCTAGGTTTTCTGCTGGGAATTTTAGAACTTTGTTTCTTATATTTAGGCTTTGATTCACTTTGAGTTAATTTTTGTATATGGTATGAGGTCCACCTTAATTCTTTGACATTTGTACATCCAGGTTTCCCAGCACCATTTGTTGAACAGACTATGCTTTCCTAATCAAGTGGAGTTGAGGGTCTATTTCTGAACTCTCAATTTGATTTCACCAATCTATAAGTCTGTCCTTGTACCAATACCCTGCTGTTATGAATTCCGTACCTTTGTAATACGCTTTAAATTCAAGAAGTATGAGTCCTCAAAAATCAATTTCTTCCTTTTCAAGATAGTTTTGGTTATTAAGGTACCTTATGTTATCATATAAGTTTGATGATTGGCTTTTCTATCTCTGCAAAGAATAGTGTTGGAAATTTGACTGGGATTACATGGAATCTATTAATCACTTTGGATAGAGTTGATCCTAACAATATTTTGTTTCCAATCCATAAACACAGAATGTCCTTTGATTTGTCTTCTTTGATTTCTTTTAGCAATATTTTATAATTTTCCATGTATAAGTCCTTTACAGCATTCATTACTTTTCTTAATAAATATTTGATTCTTTTAGTTGTTATTATAAATGGATTGTTTTCTTGATTTTCTCTTCAGGATGATCATTACTAGTGAATAGAAACACTACTGATTTTTGCATGGTGATCTTGTATACAACTATTTTGCTTAATTCATTTATTAGCTCTAGTAGCATTATGTGGATTTTTTATGATGTTTAATATAGAGGATCATGTCATCTACAAATAGGAAACATTTTATACCATATTTTCCCATTTGGATGTCTTTTATTTCTTTTCCTGCCTAAATGCTTTGGCTAGAATTTCAAATACAGTGTTGAATAAAGCAGTGACAGTGGATATTCTTGTCTTGTGCCTTATCTTAAAGTAAAAGTTTTCAGTGTTTCCCATTGTGTATTATGTTAGCATTAATTTTTCAGATATGCCCTTTATCATGCTGAGGAAGTTTCCTTCTGTTTCTAGTTTTCTAAGTGTTTTAATCAAGAAGCGAAGCATTGCTGGATTTTGTCAAACACCTTTTCTGCATCAATTTATATGATCATGTGTTTTTTCCCTTCCTTTTATGATGTATTACATTAATTGATTTTCCTATATTGAATCTTCCTTGAATACCTGGGATAAATCCCACTTGATCAAGGTGTATAATTATTTTAATGTGCTGTTGGATTCAGTGTGCTTGTACTTTATTGAGAATTTTTGCATCTCTATTCATAAGAGAAATTTAGGGAGTTTTCTGCCATTATTTCTTTGAATATTTCTTCTTCCGCATTCCTTCTTCTTCTTCTGAAATTCCCATAATGTATATATTGGTCTACTTGAAGGTATTCCACAGGTCTCTTAGGCTCTGCTTACTTTTTTCCTTTCTTTTTTTTTTCCTGCTCCTCAGCCTGAGATAATTGTCTTACCTCCTAGTGCACTGATTTTTTCTTCTGCCAACTCCATTCAGCTGTTGAATCCCTCCAAGGAACTTTCCATTTCAGATATTTTGTTCTTCAACTTTGTAGATCTGTTTGGTTCTTTTTATAATTGTTACTTCTTTGTTGGAATTCTTATTTAGTTCTTTTATTGTTTTTCTGATTTTTTAGTTCTTTCTCTTTGTTTTCCTTTTCCACTAACACTTTAGCACATTGAAGATCACTTTTTAAATTTTCATCAGGTATGTATAAAGTATGGTCCTCTTCCTTGATGGCTTCTGAAGTCTGTTGGTTTTTTTTCCTTAGGAGATACCAAGGATAGAACCCAGGACCTTGTACATGTGAAGCAGGTGCTCAACCACTGAACTACAACTGCTCCCTATCTTCTGAAGTTTTGTGTTATTCCTTTGGAGGAGCCATCATGTCCTGTTTCTTAATTTGTCTTGTAGTCTTTTCTTGCATAGTGTATTTAATGTATTAATTCTGGAATTTAAGTGTCCAGCTAGCGATATGACAGAGATCTCCTTGATGGCTGGTGCCAACAAAAACAACCCAAAGCAAAAAAAAAAAAAAAAAGTGTCTTTCACAGACTTTCAAACTGGCTCTGTGGTGGCTGGTCCTCTCTTTCAGAGTTTAGCCCTCTTACCAAGAAGATCAGCTAGAAGTAAAGACTCGGGGTCCTCTCTGTCTTTTCTGGGCATATGTCCTGCCCTGGGCATGTGTAGCTGGCATTAGGGATTGTTTAAGGGATTGGAATTCCCTCTCTACTCCAGGAATCCCTTGCTCAGGCTACTGTAACTGAATTGTTACTTACATTTGTTTAGCTATCTACAAGCTGCTACTGCCTGAAGGGCTAGTTCTGGGATGGCAGGCCAGATATGAGTGCCCTTGTTCAATCTTTAAGGCGGCCATCCTGTAGATTGACTTTTTTTTTTTTTTTAAAGATTTATTTATTTATTTAATTTCCCCCCCTCCCCTGGTTGTCTGTTCTTGGTGTCTATTTGCTGCGTCTTGTTTCTTTGTCCGCTTCTGTTGTCGTCAGCGGTACGGGAAGTGTGGGCGGCGCCATTCCTGGGCAGGCTGCACTTTCTTTTCACGCTGGGCGGCTTTCCTCACGGGCGCACTCCCTATTGACATGCAGGTACTCCAGCGTATACACATGGGTTACTCTACTCCTCTGGAACAGCGCCAGGGACCCACAATGAGAGAGCAGGCCACTCCAAGCCACTCCGGGGAAGGGTTGGGGGAGAGAACAGCAAAGTGCCACAAGCCTCTCCTACTGGTTTTAAGCTGCATTTACCTGATTTGATTCTGTAACCCTCTAACTTTACTGGATTCCCTGAGGAAAATGGCTCTGCCAGTTTTTGCTAATTGTTTAAAGATTCTGTGAGGGAACAGAACCCTGGAGCATCTCACACCAATTTCTTGGTCAACCAGAAGGCAAATATTTCATTATTTTAGTTTGAATTGATCATACTGTTACCGGATTTCATTTAGGTTCTTTGATATGCTGGAGAATTGAATTTCAAGAGCATGTCAGGTGAGTTAGGCCAGTAATTTATTCAGGTAGGGAGGGAAGAGAAATGGGAGAAAATAACAGGGCAGGGGTCCCAGGCAGAGAGGAAGGGACTGAAAAATGATAAAGAGGGCTGATTTACAGGCTACAATTCCCCATTATAGGTTATAAATGCCCAGGTTTTACTCGAGTGGTGATCCAAATGGGGGAGAAGCAGCTGGATCCCAGGTCCAGAAGCAAGAGAGCACAAGAGAGAGAACTCGGGAGTGGCACTGCTTTTTAGACGCTAATTATTCCACCCCCTTGCTAATGGCAGAGGAGGAGTTCCAGCTGTTCACCACTTTGATTGCTTATTTCCCCCATCAGTCTCCCAGGAGGACCCAAAGATAAAGTCCTTGGGGGATATCTGAGGCTTCTCCTGGCTTCCAGAGGAAGTCTTCTTCTGAGCGGCAGAATCTTGGGGGAGGGTCTTCCTGCAACCATCTTGGGGGTTACTGATGACCACGTGGACTCTCTGCCAGGTTCCAGATCCATCTATTGATTCCCTATCTTATTAGCCTGTTTCAGTACTACTAGTGAACTTGATCTGTCCATAATTTTTTAACCATCAAATTTTTATTTTTGTGAACTGATTATTGAAATCCTTTTTTTCGTTTTTCTATTGTATTGTTTGTCTTTTTCTTGTTACTTTACAAGAATTCTATATACCACAGAAATGGCCCCATCCATGATTGTGCCCACTCCTACCTCTCAAGTCTCTATCATAGCCATCTTTTTATTTCATTCTTAGAAACTCCCAGTATTTGAAATTATTATGTTACTTTCTTGCTCCTTATCTGGCTCTTCAACACAATATAAGCTCCATGAAAGGAAAAAGTTCCTTTTTTCTCCTGTTTTTCTATCACTTATTACATGCCTAAGCCACTGTAGGCCCTCAACAACGTTTGTTGAATGAATAAATGAAAGAATGATGGATAAGGTATTATTCAAAGATTCATAAAACATAATGCTTAACTCAATGTACTAATGATAAATGTCATCCTCACAGCAACTGTATACATCCCAAATTTTCTGGAACAATTTTGGTTATTCTAGTCTCATAGTTATATTTGCATTTGTGAGACTATATATCTTGGGTTTGATTCACACTGAAATGTATAGATTATGTATTGACACTGATGAGAAAGTGATGAGTAATTCTTGGGGTACTGTTAGGAATTGAAACAACAAAAATAATAGTAGCGTTTGCAACAAAACAGGGCAGAAAGGAATGAAGGTAGATAGAAGAATAGCTAGATCAAAAGCACAGAGGTGGTGAAGTCAAGAAGCAATCATGCATGAGTAATCTGGTATGATTAAAGAATGTGTGTGTGATAAAGAAGAGTGAAATGAATTGTGAATAGAAAGGTAGGTGTTGATTAGGCTTTAAAGAACTTGTATGTTGAGCTAAGGAATTTACACATTACAATGTAAAGTTATCAAAATTTTTCAGCCAGCAGGTAACAGTCAAATTTTTGATATAGGAGAACACTCTGGTGGCAATGCCATGAATTAATTAGAAGGGGAAGAGAAGTTTTTTATTAATAACAGTGCTTCTCACAGCTTTAAAATAGTGCCAAACAAGTCCAAGTACATTTTATGGATAGTATTTTTAATAGAACCTACAGAGTCAGCACATATTTCCCAAATCAGGTGACAGAATAGACACTCTGATTTTATCCATTAGCTCTCCCTGCCCCCAATTTTTTATGCTAAAGAATAAAAATCATTTGAGTTACATTAACAACCTCAATAACATGGATATTTAAATTGATTAAGAGTTATATACATTTTCTGCCAAACTGTATCAACTTCCTATTCTAATCCAACATTTCTGAAATGCTTCTCAGGAATTTTACATGCCAAGTACTGTATTTGACCTATCCCTAGAAATAAGTTTAAGACTTATTGGTTAAATAAATATTAGAAAATATTATCATCTAGTCTTCACCTTCTACATTCCTTAGTTAGAGTAGCTGCATCTGCATGGTAAAACTATGACCATATTAGGCCAAAGTAAAGGGAGACAGTTGTCTTTTTTGTTGTTAGTTTAATAAATCTCAAAGAATACTCTTTACTCTTTGGCATGAATTTTCTGATCTGGAGTAGATATTGATCAACTAAATGGATAATTGGCACATCTCCCTTTGGAGAGACAGTAGCTCTCTTTTACGTATCATTTGATTCCTCTCAAATGATGAATTAATGACTCCTCTGATAAGTTGAATCATACTTTATTGAGAAAGTAGGGGATAGTTAAAAGGCTATGACTTTGGAGTCAAATATTCCCAAATTCAAATCCTTACTGTGCCACTTAGGAGTTGAGTAAATTCATTTAATTCAGTTGAAATGGTTGAGAACTATTTTATTGGTTTAGACACTGGGGATTAAAAGACTGCCCTTATGGAGCCAGCCATCTACTAAGAGAGATAGACAAAGAAATTTTGTATAACAGGAAAGAATTAGGAACAGTGATGGCACAAACAAGAAGGTAATTAAGGGAAGGTAGTGAAATGAAAAGCATTCCAGACCAAAGGAACTTAGAGAGCAAAGTGCACTGATTTGCCTGTATATGGTGCTGGGTGACCTAAAAATAGTGAAGTTGGGATTATTTATATACAAAGCTCTAAGGGGACAAATAACTTTTCTGTTTGCATGAGTTTAACTTCTAGCAGCCAAGACAGTACCTATTACATAATTGGAACACAATCAATATTGGGTGAAAAAAATAAATGAAGTAAAAGATGTATGGGAAAGTGGTGAAAGACAAAATTAGGGAAACAGAGAAGAGATTATGGCATGGTTTATATTTCAGGTTTACATAATTTTATTCTTATCCTGTACTTGAGGGTTTTCCAACCTAGCTAAGAATTAGATTCATTGGAATTCTACATTAGTTGCTAAAAATACAGATTTCAGTTCTCTTCTCAGACAACTGGACATAAATCTCTAGAAAAGGAGCCTAGAAATCTCTTTTTTAAAAAGCACTTCAGGTGGCGGACTTGGCCCAGTGGTTGGGGCATCCGTCTGCCACATGGGAGGTCCACGGTTCAAACCCCGGGCCTCCTTGACCCATGTGCAGCTGGCCCACGCGCAGTGCTGATGCACGCAAGGAATGCTGTGCCACGCAGGGATGTCCCCCGTTTAGGGGAGCCCCAAGCACAAGGAGTGCGCCCTGTAAGGAAAGCCACCCAGCACGAAAGAAAGTACAGCCTGCCCAGGAATGGTGCCACACACACAGAGAGCTGACACAGCAAGATGATGCAACAAAAAGAAACACAGATTCCCGTGCCGCTGACAACAACAGAAGCAGACAAAGAAGACACAGCAAATAGACAGAGAGAACAGACAACCAGGGTAGGGGAGTAGGGGAGAGAAATAAATAAATAAGTCTTTAAAAAAATAAAAAGCACTTCATGTGATTCTAATGCTTAGATGTTGGAGGAAATTGGATAAGACAAGATTATGAAGGCCTGGACCAAAACAACAGGATTAATAGAGGGAAGAAATAAGTACTTTATTTGTTAATTGGGTTGGCGTGTCAGGACTCGGTGATCATGGAGAGGCATCCAAGTTTCTAATTTTACTCCCTGGATTAAACTGTTCTCATGAAATAAAGTAATGAATGCTGGAAGAGATACTGGTCTGGAAGAGAAGGTAATGAATTTTTAACAAGTTAAATTTGAAGTGCTTATTGTATAACCAGGAGTAGGGTCCAGAATATAAGAGAAATATGGAACGGGATCTGAAGAGAAGAGAATGAGCTGAAGCTCTAGACTGGGAGGTGTTCACATATGAAAGATCTAAGGTCTTAATCTGTCAAGATTGACCCAATAATTCAAGATATGAAATTTTGCCCTGTAACATAGCCACAGTGGTGTAATGGCAAATTTATCAACTGAATCAGGGAAACAAAAAAGACCTGATGTGTAGCATTTTCCGGTTTCCATGATAAAAATATGTGCATTACAGCAGATTTCAAGATACAAACCTGATGTCACTGAATGTAGACCTGGGAAGAGATGTGCATAATAGGCTCTCACCAGCCACCAGCCAGTAAAAGCTGGCTCAACACGGCCATAGCATAGTCCTTTTAAACCTGCCAGAAATTCATTTACAATATCCTTTGAGCCACTCTCCCTAATGGATCTTAACTCTGGTTAAGAAAAGAAAAGAAAAAAAAATTCCATTCTAGCAATAAACACAACACACTATTAAAAAATAAAAATAAAATAAAAAAAGAAGCCCAGTACATTCAAATAAAGTAATTTCTTTCCAAACATCCCATATGTTTTCATAACCTTCCTGAGGTTGCCACACTCTGCTCCGGGCCATCTGGCACGACTGAGCAGTTGGGTAAAATCATTACCAATTGTCCAGATGTGTCATAAATGAGTCAGGTCTGGGTCTTCATTGACTCTTTGGCCTCTTCAACTGCCATCAAAGGAATGAGGTGAGGTGGCCAGTCTAGATCCACTCACTTAGGACCCTAGTTTCAGGATCATTCGACTCTGAGGGCCAGCTAGGATAACAGTTCCTGGATTCATTTCACCTGCCTCACCTCATTTGCACTTTTATTCTGCTAAATAAAAAAAAAAATCCATGTTATTCATTTCTCTCCTACTATGCAGCCTAGTAATGGAATCTTTGCAACAATTTCCTGAAGATTAAGCGGGGAGCTGGGCTAAGGCAGGGATGGTACAATAAATGTTTCTGCTGGAATTTGTTCCTTCTTATAAGGAGACTGCAACTACCTCTCATGGTATCTTTCAGAATACCCAGAGTAAGTCTGATATTTACAAAAATCTCCTATCACACCGTCTCCACCTTGCTTGTTCTAAGGACACAGATGATGGATTATGATTTGACTTTCCCAAACACAATTCCTCTCTTTTCCTGGTTGTCAATATTCTAGAAACCTGACCATGTGTAGCTGCTGGTTATAAAGGAAAATGTCTAAAAAGGGACTTGCCAAATTTCTGGTTTGATTTATCCCCTGGTACTTTGTGCTATTTCATATGCTGCCTTTATTTTTCATGACATATAATTTTATTTCAGCACTTTGAAGCTGTCATTCTTTTTTATATCTGGCCTGCATCATCTTTTAATATATCATCTAACCAACTTATTACTGATTCTTTGAAGGTAAAGTAATTTTTTTTGTCTCTAGCTACTTTTAAGATTTTGCCTTTGTCATTGTTTCAGTAGCCTTATTATGATGTACCTGCATGTAGTTCATAGTTCTTCTTGAAAACAGTATGGCTTGATATTTTCCATCAGTTTAGGGAAATTCTCAGCCATTATCTCTTCAAAATACTGCTTCTAACCATTGTTTCCTCTTTCTCATATATGACTCCATTTACACTCAATTAAGACTCTTTTACTATCCCACATATCTTTTAGGCACTTTTTGGAATTTTCCATGTTTATTTCTCTCCATGCTTTAGTCTAGATATTTTCATTCTCATCTTACTTCCAGTTTATTTACACACTCTTCAGCCATGTCTAAATGGATATTAAACTCATCTATTATGTCCTTAATTTCTATCATTACATTTTACAATTTTAGAATTTCAGTTTGCTTTTTTGTTGACTCTCTCTGCTGAAAGTCTCCATTTTATCATTTCTATATTTGAACATATTAATCACAGTTATTTTAAAGTCCATAATCTAATAACTCCAAAAACTGAACCAATGTTGGTCTGCTTACCTATATGTTTTGAACTTGATTATCTCTTGGCTTTTCCAAGTAATTTTTTATTGAATGCCAGACATTATGTCATGAAAAAGATGTAGCAATTGAGGAGAGTGTTATCTTCTTCAGAGAAGATTTATATTAACTTCTGACCAGTAGTTAGACTAGGAATACTCACCTTATTCCAATCAGGAATGGAGCTTATTCAAAGAGTCTTTAAAGGGTCTAATATATTTTGGGTTTTCTACTACTCCTAGGATTTAGCCTCTTAGGGATTTTATCTGAAAGCCTGGCATGTTTACCAGGACCCACCCACCAATATTTGAACTACAAATATTGGCTCTCATTATGAGGAATATGAAAATATTTTGGTTAGAAAAGTAGTACAGATTAACAGACTCACTCTTTTGAGTTTCTATTTACTCTGGGATCTTGGGCCATCAAATCTTTTTGAAAATATTTATTTATTTATCTGCCCCCCACCCCTCCTCCTGCCCTGCTGTTTTTGCTCTCTGCATTGTCTTTTTTTTTTTCTCATTTTTGCCTCCTCTAGGATTCACCAGGATTCAGTCCTGGAGACCTCTGATGAGGAGAGAGATTCCCTGTCAATTGCACCACCTCAGTTCCTGATTTCTGCTGTGCTTCACCTTGACTGTCCCCTTGTCTCTTTTGATGCATCATCATCTTGCTGCATGACTCACTTGCCTAGGGCAGGGCACTGGCTCACCACATGGGGGTTTGCACAGGCACTTGTGCAGGCACTGCCTCACCACACAGGCACTCACGTGGGTCCTGGCTTGCCACACTGGCATGCTTTCTCATCTTTTTCACCAGGACAACCCAGGGATTGAACCCAGGTCCTCCCATGTGGTAGGTGGAAGCTCTGTCACTTGAGCCACATCCTTTTCTCCAAATCTGTAATTTCTAAACTCCAGCATATATATCCCTGTCTTATGAGTCTGAGAAAATTTCTGCTCAGCTTCTTTGGCTTTTATCTATCTACCACTGCCTGGTGAATATTTTAGCTTTTCTCCACCATGCAGCTCATGAATCAAAAAATGAGAAGGATAATGGCATCAAATTTTTGTCTAGCCTCAATAATTTTTTCTTCTCTCTATGATCTAAACCACTCAAGTTGTGGTTTACTTGGTAACTGTCCGATGCTTTCAAATAGACTTTGTTTTGTATTTTAGTCAGGTTTCCAGTTGTTCACTGAAGAAGGGTTGTTCACCTATCATCTCACACATCAGAGTCAGAAGCAGAAATCCAAGACAGTGAAAAGTATTTGAATATATATTGAAGGTAGAAACAAAAGGACTTACTCTTTCATATGAAATGAGGTGTGAGAAAGGCTTGAACTACTGGAAGGACTGAGTTTTATTTATGGATAGGGAAAAGAACATGTGAAAAGTAGAATTAACATTGAAAACATCAGGAATAAATTTTGAGCTAATTATTAAAAAAAAAAAAAAACAAGAGATGTCCAGGAGAGATTTTAGTATATGATTCTGGAGTTCAGAGAAGAGGTACAGTCTGAAGATCCAAATTTGGGAATTATGTGCATACAGATGGCATTGAAAACCAAATGTAAATAAAAAAGAGAAAATATTTAAGGAATAAGGCTGGGGAAACACTGACTATTAGTAAAAGTCAGGGAGATAAGGCAGAACCAGCAAAGGAGAGTAAGAAGCAAATTCAGATGAGTGGTATGTCCTGGAACCCCAATGGAGAAAGTAGTCCAAGGAAGGGATGGGAAGTAGTGTATCAAATGCTGCTAAAGTTTTAAAGAAGATGACTGAAAAACAACTGTTGAAATAGCAACATGGAGTCATTCATGACATTTATGAGGGTCATTTCACTAAAGGGATGGGAGTAAAGGGTTTAAGGTAAAACATGAAATAAGTTTCTTTCTTTTCCCTAAGTTAGCTATATCTGGGAATTAATTCTTGCTGTCCATATAATTTTAGATTACAGAAAAGCATCTCATATAAAATTCACCTTATTTTTGGAACAGATTGACATGATTCATATATTTTCAAGTCACCAATTCTTTAAGGATACCTCCTTTAGCGTGATCTTTAGGATGTGTTCATAGCTGAAGACTTTTTTACTTTCAATATAGTTAATAATTATATGCGTTATATAAGGATTTTTTTCCTGCTCTCCACACTCCCCTAAGTGTCATCTAAAGCAGTCTTATACAATAATGAAAATATAAGTAACTTTTAGAACATGGACTACAACAACTGCTTGCCCCATGAGGCTCTTCTAGTTTTTTCTGCTTTCTCAGTTCTGAACTTGCAACAATTCCATGGACTGTTCCAGCCAAAATTCAGAGTCATCCCTGCAATAAGAATACCACATACTGAGGAAATACACACACACACAGAGTTTCTAATGGTCACTTCTATCACAGTCAATCTAAACAAGCTTCAAAACCCAGACAAAGGAAGTTCTTGCAAATCCTGGAAAGAGAAGAGTGTCCTTGAACTTTAACAGCTCTGACGGATGCACCAGTCTTCCCTTCCTCCTCTAAACAAAACTAATTTTCTTAAAAGCATTGAATTAGAGGTAGTAAGCTCATTGATCTTTCTTCATGCTCACCCTTCCTCAGACATCTCTCTTAAAATCTCAGAGGACTCTACCACTGAGATAAACACCCAGAGCCCCACCAGCGTCGTCTTCTCTCTAAAGGACCTCACTATCTTAAATTGCCCATATCTACAACAGGTTCACAAGAGTGCCCCACCAGAGTCTAAGGTTATCCTGGTGGCCAGAAGGGGAAACTGCATCCACTCCAACTTTAACAACAAAGACGCCATTTTAAAGGGATTATTCTCCTTCAAGATATGCTAATTGCTGGTACTAACACCCAAAATCTTAGTGTCTCAACATTATCAAAGTGTTTTCTTGCTTAAATAAACTCCAAGGTAGACACTCCTTATCATTCAGCACTCTTGGGCAGCTCTCCTCAAAGCAGAAGCTAAGCAAGCCAGACTACTTCCATCTTGTGGCTTCAAGGTTTCTCTGACATCACACAGCCAGCATAGAAGGGGAAGGGATAATTGAGATTTGCACAAAGGGTTTTATGACCAATCTAGGAAATTACATGCATCACCTCCACAACATACCATTGACAAGAACTTGGTCACATGATTTTCAAGGGAAATGGGGAAGTGTAGTATTCTTGTGTGCTCAGGAAGAAATGTTATACCTGAGCATCTAGCCAGTCTCTGCCATAGACTCCCTTCTGGATACCAAATATTCAGATCACACTTCCTCTACATGCCAAGTACCCTCACTCCCTCAATGAGAAGAACAACCCAAAATTGCATCCAATCACTACATCTAGTTCAGAGTTCAGGTTCTCCAGATGATGCAAAGTCTTTCCAGCAGGGCTATATGGATTATGTGTTTTGGTAACTTATAAATTAAAAGATAAGTTACATGCCCACCACCACCACTGCACATACATAAAGCCAATATTCAATGGTGGAACAGAGGCAGTGTAACTGCAATAAAGTTCCAATTTGCAAAGCAAACGAAGATGGAAAGCATAGAAATCAATGGTCTATAGCAATTCTGAAATCCTTTTGGATAGAAAACTTGAGGGAACTTAACATGGTGGTAAGAAAAGTTTTTTGATAAAGTTTTCCTTATATTCTCCAGTAGACACATCCCCATTCATTCTTCTCTGTAGTCCTGGCTCTGTCCTCTGGGATCTCCACCTTATTTTCCTTGGCCACATGGAGAGTGGGAAAGGGAGAGTATGCCATTTAGGGGCCTTGGAATCCAGCTTCCTGCTTCTGGAAGTTTGGGGTTCCAGTGGTTATTTGAAGTATGAAATGATCAAAATGATTTTTGTTGGTTTAGTGTAGTTTATGGTTTCTTTAAAAATGAAATTTCCTCAAAAACTTAATAGATTTCTAATCAATTTGCTTCCTGGCAGTTGTATATGCCAGAAACTACATCCAATGATCTTTCCTATACATAATTCTCAAATATGTTTTATTTTTCTGTTTTCTTGCCACTGTATCAATTTCTCCCAAATTAATAACAGCCACCCTAAGGTTACCACTTTTGAAAAGGAAAACCCTATCCTTAAAATGATCTTTTTTTGTAAGTCACTTTATTCAACTGTAAAGGTTTACTGGGTTGTCAGTGCTTAAATTTTTTTAAATTCTATTTTTCACTATTTGAGTTCTAGAAGCAGCTGACTGAAAAGTCTTGCAAAATCTGAATCTCCAGACTCCTGCTATTCCCTTTCATTTATGCTTGCAAACTAACCAATTCTTCCCTGAACTTTCTCTGGCCAAACACAGCCAATAAAAACCACACACTAGTTATATTTCTCATTTCTTGTCCTTGAGCTCAATTTTAACAAGCACATGGTCTGCCTTCCAAGAGTTCACAGGCAAAAGTTCTACAAATATTTCGTCACTGCATAATAAGATTACCATCTTTCTGGCTTCGAGTGTCAGTTTCCTTACTGACCATTGATAATTGCTAAGCCAATTCCAAATATTACAATTTTTAAAATAAAAGCAACCCACTTCAGCATGCAAAACTTCCATATTAGAATAGGCTAATTGCTGTAGCAAACAACCCCAAAACCTCATTGACTAAATGCAATAAAAATATACTTCTTGTTCACATAAAGTCCAATACAGATGCTTCTAGTTTGGTGGTTTTCCTCAGTGATTCCCTATAACCTGTGACTTAGGAACTAAGTCCTTCTACCACATGATTCTGCCATTGTGAATTCAAGGCAATCCTGGAATAATCCAGTCCGGATATGGAGTAGGAGGAAGTAGTGTAACACAGAGGATTTTATGAAATTATGTACATAAATTTTACACACATTTCTTTTTCCATACTCCAGTGACATGGCCCCAACCTAACAGCAAGGAAAGCTGAAAAGTTAAGTCTTCCCATGTGCCCAGGAAATTGAAATAGGATTGGTGAGCCTCTAGCCAGCTTTAAAGTAAAATTCAGCTAAAGCCACAGATTATCCTAATATTGAAAAGCAAAGATTATCCATTATATTCTAAAATATGTAACCAAAACATACTTGAAACCAAGGCAACCAGAATTTCCAGGGCACAATATCAGAGAGTATGGAGCTACTGAGAGAGAGAGAGAATGTGCCCAAGAAATCTGCAGAGGTGTTCTCTTAAGTCTTTGGTAGGATACTGACTTACCTATGCCCTAGACTTAGAAAATCAATAGGCTATACAGCTCCCAGAGTTTATAAAGGGCTGAATAATCTGTGTTCCCAACAGACAGAGTAGAAAACTCTTATTACACACAGGCTATTAGGTAAGGTCCTCAAAGGATACTGCTTAGTAGTGAGGCCACATTAGCTCTAGACTTAAAGGATGCTCTGGACTTAACTCTTAGAAAAAGCAACCACTAAAAGCATCTATATTATTTCAAAACTTAACTGCTTCCCAGAAGACAGCTCAACAATATAAAAAATAATACAATAAAATATGGAAACTAGCTATGTAAAATTCACAGTGTTTGGCATCCAAAGAAAATTTCCAGGCAAGAAAAAGGGGAAAATATGACTTATAGCCAGAAGAAAAATTGATCAATAGAAAATAACTCAGAAATGACAGAAAGGATGTAATTTGCAGAAAAGAAGGTTAAAAGAACTATTTTAAATATGCTCAATATGTTCAATAAAGTAGAGGAAAGCCTGACCTGGATGAGGAAAGAAATGAAATCTTCATTTCTAAAGATGAAAATACAAAATATGAAATGAAAAATACATTACATGAGGTTAACAGCAGGGTAGACACTGTGGAAAAAAAGAATATATAAGCATGAAGACATAACAATAAAAGATATGCAAAATGAAGCATAAAAAGACAAAAGATAGGAAAAATGTAAAGAATCTTAGGTGTCATGTGGGATAATATCAAGCAGTCAAGTATATATGTAACAGGATTCTCAGAAGAAGAGGAAAAATTAGAAGAGGACAATAAGAAGGAAAGGGATGTGGACAAAAAAATAGTTAAATTTTTCAAAAAAATTTCAACCCTAAAAATTTACAGACTGAATGCAAAGTGGGATAAATACAAAGAAAGTCACATAAAGTTTATCACAATCAAATTGCTAAAAAACAGTGATAAAGATAAATTCTTGATTGCAGACACAAAAGGAAAGTTATGTTACTTACAGAGAAAGAAAAAAAGGCAGATTTCTTGTTGAAAACAATACAAGCCGGAAAATGTAGGGCAACATTTTAAGTACTGAAAGGGAAAAATCTCATAGAATTCTATACCCAATGAAAATAGCTTTCAAAAGTAAAAGAACAATAAAGATATTTTCAGACAAATAAAAGCTTAAGAGACTTCATCAGCAGCAGACTTGAGCTATAAGTAATGTTAAAGGATGTTCTTCAGGTATAAGGAAAATGAGACCTGATGATAATTTAAGACTACACAAAGGAAGGGAAAAATGCCAAAAATGATAAATATGTAGGCAAATATAGAAGATTTATGTCCTATTTTAACTCCTTTAAAAGATAACTTACTGTTTAAAAATATACCATGAACACACTATTTTTTTAAAGCTATGTGGTTATATTATTATCAGACAAAATAGTTTCAAAACAAGCAATATTTTCAGGGATTAAGAGAAATAAATATTTAATAATAATAAAGGCACTAATTCATCCAGAGGACATAACAATCCTAAATTTTTAGGCACCTAATAGCATAGCTTCAAAGTACCTTAAGTAAAATTGATAGAACTGAAAGAAGAAACAAATCCACAATTATTGTAAGAGATTGCAACACTTCTCAATCCATAATGGATCGACAAGTAGAGGGAAAATCAGTAAGAATATAAAACACTTGAATAATTATTTCAATCAACTTGACTTAATTAACATTAAGTCAAGTTGATTGTGAAACACTCCACCTAACAGCAAGAAATTACAAATTATTTTCCAGTGAACCTGAAGCATTTACCAAAATAGGCATATGATAAGTCATAAAAAAGTCTCAAGACAATTAAAAATATTGAAGTCATGCAAAATTTATTCTCTAATCACAACAGAATTAAAGTGAAATCAGTAACAGACAGATATACAGAAATTTCAAATATGTGGAAATTAAACAACGTATTTCTAAATAAATCATGGATCATGCAAAAAAATCACAGAGGAATTAGAAAACATTTTAAATACAAAGACAAATACAACACATCAAAATTTATGGCATGCAGCTAAAGCAGTGCTTAGTGAGAAGTTTTAGCATTGAATGTTTATATTAGAAAAGAAGATACATACTATGTTAATGATCTAAGTTTCCACTCTAAAATATCAGCAAAAGAAGAGCAAATTAAAGCAAAATAGATCATGGGACAGAATAGAGAGTCCAGAAATAGACCCACATATTTTTGGCCAATTCATTTTTTACAAAGATGCCAAGGTAATTCAATAAAACGGATAGGCTTTTCATCACCAAATGATGTTAGATCAGTTCAAGTTCCATATGCAAAAACAAAATAATCTTGACCCTTACTTCTCACTTAACCTGAAATTGGTCATAGATCTAAATATTAGACCTAATGTACAAAACTTCTAGAAGAAAATAGAGGAGAAAATGGTTAAGAACCCTCACAAATCAATAAAAACGAAGAAAACTACCCAATTAGAAAATAGGTTAAAGGTTAGAACAGACATGTCACCAAAAAAAGAATCGCAAATAAGTACATGAATGTGTTCTCAATTATTTCAGTCATCAGAGAAACGAAAAGTAAAACCACAAAGAGTTGCTACTACACACCTACTAGAATAGCTAAAACTAAAAAGACTGACAGTACTGTATGAATATGTTGGCAAGAATGTGGAGCTATGCTGTTGGGAATGAAAAATGATACCCACTTGAAAAACAGTTTGGCACATCCTTTAAGATAAAAAATCCCACTTTTAGGTAATTACACAATAGAAATAAAAACATGTGTCCAATTCCATGCTAATGGATTGGAAGACTAAATAGCATTAAGATGTTAATTCTACTGAAAGTAGTTTATAGATTCAATGCTATCCCAATCAAAATTCCAACAACCTTCTTTGCAGAAATGGAAATGCCAACCAACAAATGTTTATGGAATGACAAATGACCCAAATACCTAAAGTCATCTTGAAAAAGAAGAATGAAGTTGGAGGACTCACGCTTCTTGATCTGAAAACTTATTAACAAAGCCATAGTCATCAAAACAACTTGGTACAGGCACAAGGACAAACATATAGACCACGAGAATAAACTGAAAGCCAGAAATCGGCCCTCACATTCATGGCCTACTGATTTTTAACAAGGGGACAATGACCACTCAATTGGGAAAGAATAGTCTCTTCAACAAATGGTGCTGGGAAAACTGGATCTCCATTTCCAAAACAAAAAGATGGAGGACACTTACCTCATACCTTACACAAAAATCACTCAAAATGGATCAAAGTCCTAAATATAAGAGTCAGAGCTATCAAACTCCTAGAAGAAAATATAGGAAAGCATCTTCAGAACTTTTTTAAGCAATGGTTTCTTAGACTTTATACTCAAAGCACAAGCAACAAAAGAAAAAATGGGACATTACCAAATTAAAACCAAATTAAAAACTTTTGAGCCTCAAAAGTCTTTATCATGAAAGTAAATGACAACCTACACAATGGAGAAAATATTTGGAAACCACATATCCATTAAAGGTTTAATATCCAGAATATATGAAGAAATCCTTCAACTTAGCAACAAAAAGACAACACAATTAACAAATGGGCAAAAGACTTAAAAAGACATCACCCCAAAGAAGATATATACAAATGGCCAGAAAGCACATGAAAAGATGCTCAAAGTCATTAGCCATCCAGGAAATACAAATCAAAACCACAATGAGATACCATTTCACATACATTAGAATGGCTACTATTAAAACAAAAAACAGAAAATAACACGTGTTGGAGAGGATACGGAGAAATAGTCATACTCATCTATTGCTGGTGGCAATGTAAAGTATTGCAGCTGCTGTGGAAGACAGTTTGGTGGCTCCTCAGAAAGCTAGGTATAAAAAAAATAATAAAAACAAAAATAAAAAAGCTAGTATAGGACTACAATATGACCTAGCAATCCCACTGCTAGCTATATACCCAAAAGAATCAAAAGCAGGGACTTGAACAGATATTTGTACACCGATGGTCATAGTGGCATCATCACACATGTCCAAAGATGGAAGCAACCCAAGGTACAACAACCAATGAAGGGATAAATAAAATGTATATACATACAATGATTTAGTATTCCACCATAAAAAGGAATGAAATCCTGATACATGTGACAACATGGATGAACCCTGACCTTGAACCCTGACATAATGCTGAGGGAAATAAACCTGGCACAAAAGGACAAATATTTTTTGATCTCACTGATTTGAAACAATTAGAATATGCAAACTCACAGAGTTAGAATCTAGAACATAGGTTACTAGGGGATGGGGTAGGGATACAAAATGGGAAGTTAAGGCTTAAAATGTCCAGTGTTCCTGTTTGGAATGATGGAAATATTTTGTAATGGATGGTGGTGATAGTAGCACTTTGGGAATACAATTAACAGCACTGGAATGCATATCTGAATATGATTAAAAGAGAAAAGGTAGACTGTATGATAACAGAATAATTTTTTTTTAATCCATGGAACTACACTATACAAACAGTGAATTAATGTTAATTAATAGTACAATTATTAAAAAGAGCTATCATCAATTGTAACAAATGTTCCACATCAATGCCAGGTGTTGGTGGTGGGGTGGGAATCCTGGATTTTATGACTAGGTTGTTCTGTAAATCCACAACTCCTCTAATAAGGAAAAAACAAAACAAAACACGTGTCCATGCAAATAATTGTATTCAAATATAATACCAGTTTTATTCATAATTTCCAAGCACTACAAACAACAAATGTCCATTATGCAAAGTTTGGATAATAATGGTATACTATTTAGCCATGAAACAAAACAAACTACTGATATAGAAAAATAAATCCTAAGCACTGTGCTAAACGAAAGAAGCCAGGTACAAAAGAAACTAGTGTATGGTTTCCATTTATACGAAACATTTGAAAAGGCAAAACTGTAATGACAGAAAGAGGATTAATGGTTCTATAATAGTTAAATATTCTATGTCATGATTTCAGTGGTGTTGCATGACTCTAAACACCAGTCAAACTTTATCAAGTTGTACACCTGGAAATTAATGAATTTTAATTTATGTATAGTACACCTCAATAAAACTGATTCTTAGAAAGGACTAGGCTCAGAGCAGGGACCCCTCTTGCCTGAAGCTAGATCAGTAATGGGGGGAAAATAATTAGTAAAAGATAGTGAGAATGTATAGTATGGAATGTGGGGAGAGAGCATGATTATTGTGTTAACAGAAGCCTAGAAATAGCAACAACAGCTATACAACAACAATATTGAACATTTAATGAGGGTTTCCTGTGCACCTGCCCTCTCCTAAACTTCTTGAATTACTCTCCTAATCAGATAATAACACTAGTAGTGAGCCATGCCTGAGAGTGAGAGCTTGGTCAGCACTGAATGCTGCAAGATGAGAGCCACAAAGTGGCTGACAGTTCTGCACTAACGCAGGTGGAAGGATGGGTTGATTGCTGGAGGTGAAGAGTGAATTAGGAGAAGTGGAGAAGCAGAAACAAAGACTGTAAACTGTTCCTTTAAGGAGCTGACTGTGTTAGGAAGTGGATGTGCCTCAAGCGATTGGGCTCCCACCTACCACATGAGAGACCCCTGGTTCGGTTTCCAGGGCCTCCCAAAGAAATAAGGAAGACAAAGAGACACAGGAAGTGCAAATGATGAGGGGGTGGGGATAAATAAATAAATAAAATAAAATAACTTTAAAAATAAAAGAAGCCAGCTGTAAAGAAAAATGATACAGAAAAGTAGTCAAGGGGAGATTTGTTTTTTTAAGGCTCTGAGATTTTTTGGATATACATATAATATAATAAAGGAGCTAAGAAATATACAGATATTGTAAACATAAGCAGTTTGGGGGATACTTGATGAGAAAAGGAGTCTTTGGATGAATTACTTCACCTCTTGGAGCCTCACGTATTTCTTAATCTGTAAAAAGAGGACTCATAATCCCAACTGCATAAATGTTGGTGAGGATAAAATGAAACAAAATGTAGCATATTTAGCATTTTATTTCTTTCACCTTCTTTTTAATATGACACCACTACTTGCTCTAAAAGGCTAAACCAGCTTCAAACTATAAACTTGCTAAAATATCTTCGCAGGGTTTTTCTATGAATCCTTTCTAAAAAGGGAAGGGGCAGAGGAACCAGAGAACTCTCAAGTGTATTATTGAGACACTGAGAGATGTCAAAGGACACATTCGAATGCAGACTAGGAAATGAAGCCTAGGACTAAATATGAAGAGAAAAGAGGAAGAAAGACCGAAGAAAGAGAACACATTAACCCCGAGGGAAAAAAATTTATTGAGTTTGCTATTGGAGCAGAATAACCAGGACTTTTATCTCAGATCTTTGCAGCATTAAACTAAACAGACCAAAATGTTGTAAGCATCCTTGAATTGCCTTCCTTAAGTGACATTAACAATGTAAATCCATGAGGCACATGAACTGTGTGGGATTAACTGAACTATAAAAATGAGGGTGAGAGGGAATATTGGATTTTTATTTTTAACGGTTAAACAACAAAATAGCCCCAGGGACATATTAAGGCAGTCAGAAAATGTCAAAGATAAAAATGTTAATTAGATCGCTTGGTTTCTTAAAGGACTCTGTAGGGTTGGCTCTTTTTACTTTTTTTTTTTTTTTTTTTTTTGACATTTGCTAAATCCTCTTCTGCTGGTTCACTCTTGACTAATATACCCTTTCATTTTTTAAAAAAATCTGTAAAGGTGATAGTTAATTTTAGAGTTCAAAGATTCTGTGCTCACACAACGTATATATCATAGAATCTAGCTCTGCAAATCAAAGATAAAAGCTGTAGAAATATATTCCTAAAATCCCTGGGAAATATTCTGTATCCCTAGAAGTAATAAACAGGATGTCACTGTATTGTTCTCTGTATTTTCTGTATTCATGTTTATGTAAGAGAGGGAGCTAGAGTTGCTAGGGGGAACGTGTGCTTCCTTGAGCCTTTGAAAGAATGTGGGTCTGTATATGAACCCCACGCCCAAACAGACTGAGAAGGTCCTACATCTAGCAAGCACAAATACATGTCTGTGTGTATGAATATGTGCAGTGAGCATGTACAAATCTTCAGAAGAGGGAAGCAGACTTGGCCCAGTGGTTAGGGTGTCCGCCTATCACATGGGAAGTCCACGGTTCAAACCCCGGGCCTCCTTGACCCATGTGGAGCTGGCCCATGCACAGTGCTGATGCGTGCAAGGAGTGCTGTGCCACACAGGGGTGTCCCCCACTTGGGGGAGCCCCACACACAAGAAGTGCACCCCATAAGGAGAGCCACCCAGTGCGAAAGAAAGTGCAGTCTGCCCAGGAATGGTACCACACACACAGAGAGCTAACATCAACAAGATGATGCAACAAAACGAAACACAGGTTCCTGGTGCCGCTGATAAGGATAGAAGTGGTCACAGAAGAACACACAGCGAATGGACACAGAGAGAAGACAACTTGGGGGGGGAGTGGGAGAAAAAAATAAATCTTTAAAAAATCTTCAGAAGAACTTGTTAAGTACAGATTCTAGCCCAAATCTACCCAACTTTATTAATAGGTCTTGGGTTGACCCCAGGAGCATGCATTTTTAACTATTGCACCCAAGTGATTCTGATGCAGAAGGTCTGAAGAATACATTTATTAAAAAACACTGACATCGAGTACTTTCAAGATGCTTACCATAAGGAAAAGAATAATCTGCTAATTAGTACCTTGAAAGCTGTACTTACCTTATAAGCAGAGTAAGGTAACCTAAGTTACCTGGTTTCTGGGATATATGAGGTGACAACGTTTTTCTGTAATTAGCGGTCACACTGAATATGCAGATGCTTCCCCTACAGAAGTAATGCATTGAATTAAATGCACATTCAGTGTAAAAAGACCCATGTATGCATAATTTGCGTACATTTCTCTTTCTTCCGTGCCAGACATGTAAAGCTATTGTAGAGAACACATCAAAGGCCAGGCTCCTACGTTACTCGATCTGTTTCCTCTCCAGTGATCTTCACCTCAATTCTATTATTACACTCCCATAACCACATCCTACACAATTTGGCTTCACACAGAACTGTTGAAGCTCTGAAATCTTCCATTCAAATATTCCCTCACAGACCACAAAGCTCTCTCCTTCCATCTCTTTATTTATTACTCCACCTAAACTGAGCTTTGCTGACCTCTCTGGTCCCTTGGCTCATCTCCCTTTGCTCCATTAGAATCCTCCTTCCTTTACTTCTTTTCTTGTTCATTTTGGATATCATCACACCAATTTTCTTGGCACTAACATAGCATTTTTCTTCATTATGTTTCTATCTTTCACACCTCACAAAACACAAGCCCTGAATCAACTCAACTGACCATTTTCTCCATGCTCTCACAAAGCTGCTGGGCTCAGTTGGAGACAAAACAATGCAGATTGGTGCTACTATAAATTCATGATCTACAAACCTCAACTGGGTTCTTGATACTCCTAAGAAATTTTACTCGTCCATACTGTCTTATAGTCTCCATCATAGTTGTTTGCCAAATCTTTGCAACTCTCTTCAAATTTCTTGATCCCACCACTGACTCCTCACTTAAGGGATAGATTCACCACCTATCTCATAGGGAAAATAGAGCACACCAGTCAAGAATCCTTAAAGTTTCTATCTCCGCACATGTACCTGCTCCTGCCCCTGTTATTGTAGGGGAAGCAAAGAGGATTCAGTGATTGCATATTGAAGGCTGGGACTCAGGAATCTCTAGAAGGAAGATTTATTAAGACCAGCCGGGCTGGGTGGACTCCTGTCCAAAAAGTTGAGCCTCCATAGAGGTTTTAGGTTATTTGTATACAAGAGACACACGTGGTGGGGCCAAGAGAAGTTTAGGGGTCAAAAACACTTTCTTGGTTAGTTTTTTAGGGTTTAGCCATTTGTTTGAATACCAGCTAAGCTTGAATTAGCATATCGCCCACATTCCAGGTAAGCTTGAATTAGCATATCGCCCACATTCCAGGTAAACTTGAATTAACATATCGCCCACCCTCCAGGTAAGCTTCAATTAACATATCGCCCACATTCCATCTGGATGTAACTTTGAATACACATTCATTCTATATCCTTTCTGAGTATTTAAAGCCTATATTACTTAATTGGCTTTCTAGAAACTAGGCACTCTTGTATACAGAATTAGATAAGTTTGAATTCATGTACAGGCTATATTATTATAAGGTGTGATGGTTAAGTTAATGTGTAAACTCAGCAGGCAATTGTGCCCAGTTGTTTGGTCAAGCAAGTACTGGGCTAATTGAAGTACAAGGGCACTTATGGACTTTAGTCACCAGTGATTTACTGCATAGATAGCTGATTACAGTTACATCAATCAGGAAGATAGCCATGGGGAATGGGTGTCACTTTATCCAATCAGTTGGATGCCACCTTACTTAAAAGGGGAAGTGATTCCAGCATTTAGGAAGAATTTCCCAGCCAACGTCTCCCAGAAACTCATTCAGGACCTTCACTGGACTTTCGTCAGAGCCCCTGGTTGCAGCCTGCCGGTGGAACCTGGACTTGTGCATCCCACGGTCACATGGGTGACTCTTATAAAATCTCTTACTATTGACAGATATCGCTTGTTGATTCTGAGTCCCTAGAGAACCCTGACTAATACATAAGGTATAAAATACTCCTTTTCCTGTCAGCAAAACCCTCCATTGTTCTCTAGATCTACTTTCCTTCTATTTTTCTTAGAAGTATCATCTGTGAAACACCAGCATCATTATCATCTAGGCTTGGACTATGTACAGAGTCCTGAGCTTCAGTCCTACCTTCATAATCAGAAAATCTATATTTGACATCAAATAATTGTGAATTCTTAAACATTTTCCAGGAGACATTTGTTCTTTAAGTATGACAATGACTGCCATATTGTCTCATGAGAGACCTTCAATATTCATTTCCCCTCTGCCCTGTGTCTTCAGCATCAACCATCAATATTTACACTTGCATGATTCTTTCTCATCAACCTTGGCTATCTGTTCCCCAACCACTTGGAGTCCAAGTTTTTTCTCTTCTGCTTCACAGGCATCTTAGAAAAATTTCTGCACTTACTTTCTGCAACTTTCTAAGATAGCATTCTCTTTTCAATTGACTGCCCACCACCACCACTCTCATCTACTGAAACTACATTCAAAGTCACTAACCAGCTATTGCTGAATCCAGGAGGTATGTTATTGTCCTTATCTTACTTGAACTGTTAGCAGTACTTGACTCAATTGACTTTGTTCCTCAAACACCCCCTTACCTGGGGGTCCATGACTCTTTCCAAGCTGCTGCTTCTGTCATAGTGGACTCCTATTCTCTACCAATCTCTTAAATTAGAGTGTCCTACAAACTTCTTTTCTAGGAATTATTCTCTTTGAATTTACTTATATATTACATGGGAAATTCCATCAACTTCTCTGTCTTTAAATATTATATATTAAATAACCCGTGAATTGATGAATCCCAAAACAGCATTCTAATCCAGATTTTTCCCATGAGTTCTGGTTCCATCATTTCCATCCCATCCCTACAGATTCCCCAAGCTTGTTCCTGTTCTATGGTCTCTACCTAAATCGTGCCTGAGCATCGTCTCTTACTCCTCCTCCTTTACCCCCACGTCAGAGCAATCACCGAGTCTGTGTATTCTGGCATCTCAGGGTCTCAGATCTATTTATTTCTTCTTCCTCTCCCCATTGTTTTATACCCTTCTCCTCCTTTCCCTTTCCTTCTTGTTTTAGTTTCCTAGGATGCTGGAAAGAGTACCATGAAATGGTTCTGGTTAAACAATGGGAATGTATTAGCTTGAAGTTTTGAGGCAGAAAAAATGCACAAATCAAGATGTTATAGAATTGAGAGAGGTTCAAGTATTTGCATATAGAAAGGCCAGGACTCAGGAATGATTTTGAGAAGGAAAAATGGTTTATTGATGGATGGCCGGACTCGGGAGCTTTCTGTTTCAAACCCAAGCCCCCAACAAGAATTTTGAGTTCCTTTTATACAGAGGAAGGGCTAAATCGTTCTTTGTTTCAGTGCTCAATAGGTTTGAATTAGCATATATCTTCCACATCCTAGGTAAGCTTTTAGTATGGACTTCATACATTCTAGATAAGCTTTTAGCACATTTGGTTTGCATTTTCCCTGAATATTTAAAGTTTATAGAGTTTGCATTGCTAAACTGTTTCTCCAGGACTGGAATTGTTACCATGGTCACCAAGGGCAGGACCGCAGCCTCTCATCATCAGGACAGGCAGCTTAGGTTAAGGTTATCTCAGAAGAGACAACGAGCCTCCCACCCATAGCCCACATCAACATCAAGACGATGCATTTTTCCCAAAGACCAGTTGCCAATGATCCTAGGCTCTTCTGCCATTTCATTGATTTCAGCTTTTTTATTTCATGGCTTTTCTTTCTCTCTCTGTATTCATTCCATTTATAAAGGACTTCAGTAATAGGAGTAAGACCTATTCTGAGAGGTGGGTCACACCTTAACTGAAGGAATCTCCTCAAAATGTCTTATATGTTTTTCTGGAGTACATACAATTTCAAACCACCATACTCTACCCTCTGGACCCCCAAAAGGCATGTTCTTTTCATATGCAAATACATTCATTCTATCACAATAACCCCAAAGTCTTAAGTGATTTCAGTAACAATACTAAGTACAAAGTCTCATCAAAATCAGTTATAGGTGTGGTCTGACCTGGGGCACAATTCCCCTCAGTTCTGGAAACCTAGAGAACAAGTTAACTGCTTCTGGTATAAAAGGAGGGGGGGGGGGCATGAATCCCAAACAATTATAAAACCCTGCAGGGCATATTCAAATAGGTTTCAGTCTAGAGTCATCTATGGAATTCTGTTTTATCCTCCAGGCATGAAAGAACAGCAGCCCAATCCTGCCAAGTACTTGCACAGCAGCCATGAAAATAGGGGTGAAAGCTCTACCGTCTTCGAGCAGAGGGGTGATGGCCAGACTCTCTCTCCATAATACCTGGGGCACAGCTCAACCATCTTAGAATACTGGGGCGGTGGCAAGACTCTCCACAATCCCTGGGGAATATGTTCCACCCTCTCTGAAGACTGGAATGAATGTTCCGCATCATCTTGAAGCAGCTGAGTTGATAGAATGGCGGAATGGCTTTTGAAGACTCAAGATTGCATCTATGACTGATTATATCTCAACCGAGGAGATTGCCTTCAACAATGAGAGAAGTCTTGTCCAATCAATTGCAGACTTTAAAAGGAGACCTGATGATATCAGCTGTCAAAAGAGAGAATTTCCATCTCTGTTTCAGCCAGCCAGCTTCTCCTGGGGAATTCATCAAGGACCTTCATCATAGTTCCCAGCCTGCAGTCTCTACCCTGCGGAATTTGGACTTGTGCATTCCCACAACTGTATGACAACTCTTATAAAGATCTTATAATATATGCAGACATTTCCAGTTGTTTCTTTTCCTCTAGAGGACCCTGACTAATATACTTCCCTTCCTGAATATTCAGTTCAAAAACCAGTAGATGGGGCTAAGAAAGGTATGTATCAACATCATTATATGGGAGCGGCTGGCAGCTGCAGTGGCCCAGGGTGTCACAGGCCAAGTGGGATGAGGAGGGCATGGATGTAGGAGGATGGCCAGATATGGGGCGTCAGAGGCTGAGCAGGATGAGAACAGCAAGAATTACCAGGATGGAAGAGGAAAGGGTTAGACTGACCCCTGAGGTGTTGGATTAGAATTGGAAATACAGGTGAGAACTCAGGATTTTCAATAGATTTAGATATAGAGAAAAATAAATATAGATTAATATACATGTATGCATATCCTTGTCAACTGAGAGGATCTGGGAGCACGATGTAGACAAGTGTTTTATGGTAATAAAAGAAAAAGTACTTGTTTATAGGAAATACACCCTGAAGTATTCGAGGAAGTCGAAATATCAGATGAACAACTTAAGAGGGAAAAATGTTCTTTTTACTATACTTGCAACATTTCTATATGCTCCAATTTGTTTCAAGTTATATTTTTTCCCACTGTCATTTGCATACCCTTAGTCAAGCTTCCTCTATCTTTTCCTACTCACCTGTAGATTTCTACTTTCTGGTTCATGGTCCACTCTGTAGTGAGAATGATATTTTCAAAATCTAAAAATAATCATGTTTCCCTTTGCTTAAAATACTTCATTTGCTCTCTGATGCCTTCAGAATATAACTGATTGTCAGGTCTGATGATCTGGTCCCTGGTCTCTTATCTCAAGTCTCCCCACAAAACCTGCCCCATCTTTACTCCAGCTCCACTGAGCCAATGGCAGTTGCCCAGGCCTACCTGGTTTTCTCACCTCACCGCCTTGCTATCTCCCATCTTCCCACCTCTCATCCTCACCTGAGACATCTTTTCCGCTAGGAAACAGTCCCAGTTTGACAAAAAGTAAGTCCTGACAACCTTTATGTTTACGAATGAAATTGTATGAACTTCCAATTTATGGAGCTTACAACTCACCTCATTACATTTTATAAGCACCTGAGAAGTGTATCCCAATGTCGATTCTGGCTTTAATGGTGGAAGAAAAGCTACCAATAAAAGAAAGAAAAAAAAGAAACATGCAGACATATGTGTGTCATCTGCTTTACAAATGCAAATGCATCTGGACTGGATTTGAGCTTGGATCTCAGTGAGGACTCCCAGGCTCCGGTCCAATGACACAACCCAAATTAAGTTAAAGTGACCCCTGAGGAGGTGGACAGGTCATCACAACTGTTCTGGTCACACAATCAGAACACAATCAGAACACAATCTGTTCGGGCAGATTGTTCTAGGTGATAGTGACTCTTATCACACGAAGAGCTCTGGGGTATTAAATAGGTATGGAAAAGTAGACCAGCTGCAGGTGAAGGGTCACTTGGGCCTGGGAGGGGAATGTCAAAGCCAAGGCTAAGATGTGAGTTAAATAAAATGCCTGCCCTTCAAGGATTCAAGGCAGGAGAAGAGACAAACATATTATGGAGCACTGACCACTAAAGCAGAAAACAGTGGATACACCTTTCCTGCCCCTCCTTGAAAAACATTCAGTAAAGTGACCAGCGGCTCCTCCTATCAGACTAGAGTGGTGATAGCTGCACCCCACCCTCCGTAAACAACTGGATCAGCCTTTGTCAAAAGGGTGTAAGGGACAGGCTCTGATTTTAATTCTTTGAAACCCAAGTTGAAAAGCAGAGATCCAAATGGAAGGTGTAAACTGAACAAAGTCAGGCAAGACAGCGCCTTCCCCAAATCCTCAAGGTTGAGGATTGAACAACCGTAAGGGGGGAAGGCAACCATGGACCAAAGTAGACATGTTAATATTGTAGTAATGGAAGAACACGTAACACTGATAAAAGATAGTGGTCACCAGAGGTTTTGAGGGGAGGGAGAGGGAAGAATAGGTGGAACATGGGCCATTTTTAGGAATTAAGTGTAAACCACAGTGTGAACTATAGACCTTGGTTAGCAGCAATGCTTCAATATTTATTCATCAATTGTAACAAATGCACCACACTAATGTAAGATGTTATTAATAGGGGAAGATGGGGGAGGAGGTAGGGAATATAGGAATCCCTTATAATTTTTATGTAACTTTTCTGTAATCTAAAACTTCTTTAAAAATAAAGTTTATTATGAAAAAACAAAACTGCAAGCAACTGTAGAAAGGGATAATATTCCTACTCCTCAGTCTCCCAAAACACTAAGGGTGACTCATGCTAGGTCAAATGTGGGGGACCAAACAAATTGTACAAGGGGTTGTAACCAGCAGTCACTTCTATAGCTGCCTGGACACTTGACCATCTGCTCTCCACTTTAGAGCCCCCAGTAGCTGGAGCACTGTTTCATTCATTCATTCATTGTTCATTCAACAAATATTCACTGTGATCAGGCACTGGCAATATAAGATAAGAGACAAGATCCTTGATCTCACGGAGCTAACATTCTAGTTGGGGAGATATTAAATAGATTAACCTATGCATATACAAAGCAAAGTCAGGCAGTGATGAGTGCTACGAAGAAAATTAACCCAGGATAAGAGAATACAGGGAGAAAGGGAGCTGTTTGAGAGAGAGTGGCCAAGAAAGGCAGCTATAGAGTGATGGTGAAGTAAAGGCCCAAAGGAAGTGAGGGAGTAAGGCCTGTGAGTTCCTGGGGGAAACAGTTCTAAGCAGAGTAAACAGCAAGTCCATGGGCTTGGGGTCACTTCGAGAAGAGTAAGCCAGGTGGTATTACCTTATCAGAAACTTAGCCCAGGCCAGAGCTTACAAGACCAAGTGGACTGTGGCTTTTTTTCTAAAGTGTGATGGGAATCCCTGGAGGATTGAGAGCAGGGAAGTAACTTTATTAGATTTCTGTTTTTTGAAGGATCACTCTAGCTGATGAGTGAAAAAGAGACTGTAGAAGGGCCAGAGTGGGATCAGGGAACCCGGTTAGGGCAGCTTACTCCAGCCGATAGTGCGTATTAAATAGGTATGAAAAAGTAGACATGTGAGGGGGGCAAGAGCAGGGTTTACAGGTGCAATGCTGAGTACTCAGGCTCAGGGGACTGATGCAGTTATCAAAATAATTCTGGGCTTGGTATAGTCCATCAGGTCCATGGCATCAGGAGCACAGAAAGCTTTGGGGATTGTATTAGTCAGCCAAAGGGGTGCTGATGCAAAACACCAGAAATCTGCTGGGCGTTATAAAGGGTATTTATTTGTAAGAGCATATAGTTACCAGGCCATAAAGCATAAGTTACTTCCCTCACTAGAGTCTATTTCCACATATTGGAGCAAGATGGCTGCTGATGTCTGTGAGGGTTCAGGCTTCCTGAGTTCCTCTGGGCTCAGCTCCTCTCTTTCCTCAACCAGGTCAGCTGTAGACTATGAAGCTCTCTAGGCTTTGCCTCTCTCCACAAGGTCAGCTGTAGACTATCAGGTGAATGGCTCTGTCACTTTCCCTGGGGCTCCAGCTTAAGACTTCAGCATCAAACTCCAACATCAAAACTCCAACATCAGAAACCCTTGCATCAAAAGCTCCAACTCTGTCCTTTGCCATGCCTTTTATCTGTGAGTCCCCACACACCAAGGGGTGGGGACTCAACACCCTAATGACATGACCCAATCAAAGCCCTAATCATAACTCAGTCATGCCTAGTAATAGGTCAGATTACAAACATAATCCAATATCTATTTTTGGAATTCATAACCATATCAAACTGCTTCAGGGATGATGAGTTGACTCAATTACACTCTTCATTCAGGCAACGATCCACACGGAAACTCGGCTGAATTTGCTGGAAGCTGAGGTATAACTAATACCACAGAGAACATCTGCATGCATAGATCCAACTAAAGAAAGCTGAGAAGCTAGGCAGGCACCTCTTTTGAAAATCAGGTCCCATGGGTGGGCTGAACGCTGAGAGTCTCAGAAAGCACCACTAGTCCCTGACTCAGCTCTTCTTTTCCCCATAAGCACAACTTCGGGGCTAGACTAAGAAACATAGGTGTGTTCTGTTTAAGAGTAAACTGTCACTTCTTATTTGTGCTTAGGCACAGGAACCTGGAAAGATCTGGAGATAAGGGGAGCTGTGATTTCTCAACCTCCCTGTTTTCCCTGGCGACATTCAGTTATAGTCTTTTTGAGTTAAACCAGCCCACTTTTTGCTCAGTAGATCTAAATACTCATCAAAAATTGTTTTGTTAATAATGACGTTTAATAAATGGCTCCTGTTTCACCTTTTTAGAATATGATCCACAAATCCTTCCTGGGACCTAAAGAGTTCTTGAACTTTTAAAACGACAAGGATTTTATTTAAAATTGCTGGGCTAAAGCACTTCACATAGTAAGAGGTATATGTTTATTTTAATGCAGTGATCTATGCCAGACTAAGAGCACAATAAGGCAGCTAGAGGAGTTAGGTCTTGGTGAAAAATAAGACCAAACTAATTCCCTGCTAGTCAATTAGCAGTTTTTCACTTGAAAGACATTAATATTCACCCATGTAGAACAGTCTTTAAACCAAGAAACACAAAATCTTATTGCTCGTAGTCTATTGAAATCCACTCTCAGTTCAATTATACACAACCCCAGAGGTTCACATAAGTTGCGGGGCACAGAGCACTCTTATGTAAAGGTTAACAGTGCATAAACAAATAGACATAGTAATCAGGAACAAAGCTCGGGGGGGGAACCGGATGGTTTTAGGAAAGATTTCCTTACCAAATGCTTGGCTTTCACTGTAAAATGTTTCATAACACATATGCTTCCAGGTTTGTCCACATGGTGATAAAAATAATATTTCGCACTTCAGTGTTTAGTTTATGAAGTGATTTTCTCATACAATATCACATATAAAATAGAAAAGATCTCTGTAAGGCAGGTGTCCCCATTTTCTAAATGTGAACAGTTGAGGTGTCTTACTCAAGGCCACACCTCTTCAACATAAACACTTTGGGCAGCAAATAGCTTAGAAGTCACCCATGTGAATGATTGGGTACTGGTTTTAGGGACATGGAGAGGGGGATTTAAAACTAAAGGCAGCATGTTTGTAATAAAGAACAAAGGTGTGCGTATTCTCATTTGGCGATGTGGTGGCCACACTTGCCTTGTGGCCCTATGGACGGGCAGCAGAGCTTAGCTCAAGCTCAGGCATTGAATGGCCCTGGCCACTTAGCTCCAATCTGCCTCGGATTGACTGTGTCACCTCAGGGCAGCTAAATAACCTAAGCCTCAGTTTATTAGGATGTAATATAAGAAAAATAGTATCTCCTCCCCCAGGAAGTTATGACACCTAAATGTGATACACACATAAAGTGCTTCACACAAAGCCTGGCACATATCAAGAACCTATTGTTATGACTCATTTTCCTATCCCCCAGCATGTCCAAAGGGTGGGTGATGGAGACACAACTCCAGATGGAGCTGCTAAGTGTGAGTTTAGGGTGCCTACTTATTGCTGCTTAACAGGCATGATAGGATGAGAATTCAGAATAGGCAATAAGGAGACACGTTAGAAGAGATTGGAGAAATATAGAAAAGAGTTTCTTCTCCTCCTGGCTGTGTGAAAGTGGCTCCTTAGCTCATTGAGGATGCTCCACATTCTTGTTTCTCTGTGATTCCCTGCCTTAGTTTGTCAAAGGCTGCAGATGTGAAGTACCAGAAATGGGTTGGCTTTCATAATGGGAAATTCATTAGGGGTATAACCTCCCAGTTCCAATTCTGCAAAAATGTCCAAAAATATTCAAATCAAGGAACCATCAGAGACATTTTCTCCCTAAGGTCAGCTACTGGTGATGGTGGCATCCTGCCATGTGGGGAGTCAAGAGGGCAGCCTGTCTCTGCCGAAGTCCCTGCCTTCCCCTCGAGACTCATCATCTCCAGGAGCTCAACTGCAGGCAATCAGGCATTCAGCTTGTCTCTTTCCCAGCCTCCTCTCTCAGACCCAGCTGCTCTGCTTTCTTCCTGGACCCAGCTGTGGGTGATCAGGCATACAGCTTGTCTCTCCAGCCTCGAGCTGCTCCATTGGCCCAGCTGCTTGAGGGCTTCATGTCTCAGCTTTAGGTGCTAGCAAATCCTTGAGTTCTCTCTTACATGGCAGGTCAAAATGGTCGAGGTCCTTTTTCTATGTGTCTCTGTTTGTATAAGACCCAGCAAGAGGGCAGAAACCCAACCTGAGTCATGCCTCACTAACATAGTCCAATCAAAAGCAATCTAATTGTGATCTAATCAAAACTCCTTAACCAAATCTAATGCAATCAAAGGATTTCACATTCACAGGAATGGTTTTGGGTTTTTTTGGTTCACCTAATTCAAACTGTCACGTTCACCATTAATGAAATGTTCTGCAAGAACAAAGGATTTATTTTTTAGCCACTTGGTTGCTGTGATGGTTAAGTTCATATGTCAACTTGGCCAGGTTCTGGTGTCCAGTTTTCGGTCATGCAAGCACTGGCCTGATTGTTACTATGAAGACATTTCATGGCCTTAAATCCTCAGTAAGCTGGCTGCATTTATAGATGATGACATCTACGATCAACTGAGGAGTCTGCCTTCAACAATGAGAGAAGTCTCATACAATCAGTTAAAGTCTTTAAAAGGAGAAGTAATGGTTTTAGCAGTCAGAAGAGAGAATTTCCATCTCTACTTCAGCTAGCCAGCTTCTCCTGGGCAATTCATTGAAAACCTTCTTCAGAGTTCCCAGCTTACAGCCCGCCCTACAGAATTTGGCCTTGTGTATCCCCACAGTCATGTGAGATAATTCTTATTTAAAAATCCCATAATACACACAGATCTCTCCTGTTGGTTCTCTTCTCCTAGATAATTCTGACTAATACAGCTTTGATACCATGAGTGGGGTGCTGCTATTGCAAATACCAAAAATGTGGAAATGGCTTTGGAATTGATTAATGGTGAGAGGTGGGGAGAATTGTGAGCTCTTTGACAGAAAAGGCCTAGATTGCTTTGAAGAGACTGTTGTACACTGTAAGTACTTCCAATGAGTGGTTAGACAGAAATGATGAATGGGTTATTGGAAATTAGAAGAAAGATGATCCTTGTTTTAAAGTGGCATAGAACTTGGCAAAATTGAGTTCTGATGTAGATGGAAGGCAGTATTTGAGAGTGATGAGCTAAGATATTTAACTGAAGAGATTTCCAAGCTAAATGTGGAAAGAACAGCCTTTTAGTCCTTGCAGCTTATAGTAAAATTTGATAGTAAAGGGATAAGCTGAGAACTGAACTCCAGGACACCAAGAAACCAAAAATTGGTGGTTTGGAAAATTCTGAGTTTCCAGAAAATGAATCCCCAGATAATAGAGTTCCATGTGAGGGTTTAACTAAACATGGATCCAGTCAGACATTTCAGTGCAAGTCAGGATTGGAAGTGCAATTGTCCAGGAAGGATCTGTGGAATGTCCAATTGTCTAATGTATAATACATGCAAAACTGACAAGTTTTTTGTGAAATTGGTTTGAATGGAACCGCTGCCAGCCCGTATTGAAAGGGACAGAAAATGGAAAGATTGAAGGAAAAATCATTTCAGAAACAGATCATGGAAGCTGAGATCGGGACCAAAGACATTTTTTAGGCAAAGACAGCAGACACACAGACTGGGGGGAATTGTGCCCCAGGACAGACCACACCCATAACCAATTTTGATGAGACTTTGTACTTAGCATTGTTACTGAAATAACTAAAGGGTTTTGGGATATTGTGATAGAATGAATGTATTTGCATATGGAAAAAAAAACATGTCTTTTGGGGATCCAGAGTATGGAGTATGGTGGTTTGAAGCTGTATGTACCCCAGAAAAACATGCTTTTAAGTATAATCCATTTCTGTGGGTATAAACCCACCTTAAGTAGGATTTTTTTAATGCTTTTTTAAAAAAAAAATATTTATTTATTTTTTATTTTTTTATTTTTTTGGTTTTCATAAAGGGCATTTATTTGAGGTAGGAGTTTGCAGATACCAGGCCATAAAGCATAAGTTACTTCCCTCACCAAAGTCTATTTTCATCTGTTGGAGCAAGATGGCTGCCAACAGCTGCGACGGTTCAGGCTTCCTGGGTTCCTCTGGGCTCAGCTCCTCTGTTTTCTCCACAAGGTCAACTATAGACTATGAGGCTCTCTAGACTTTGCCTCTCTCCATAACCTCAGCTATGGACTATCAAGAAAATTGCTCTGTCTCTCTCCCTGGGGCTCCAGCTTCAGCATCAAACTCCAACATCAAAACTCCAACATTAAAAGCCCCCCCTATTTTTATTTTTAAAGAAGCTTTTGATTACATAAATGTTACATCAAAAAAAAAGAGGATTCCCATATGCCCCACACCTCCCCCTCCCACACTTTCCCACATTGACAGCAACCTTCATTAGTGTGGTACATTTGCTAAAATTGTTGAACACATATTGAAGTATTTCTACTAACCATGAACTTTAGTTTACATTATAGTTTATAGTCTACCCACACAATTTTGTAGGTTATGACAAAATACATAATGGCCTGTATCTGTTGTTGCATTGTCATGCAGGACAATTCAAATGTCCCAAAAATGCCCCCATATTGCACCTATTCTTCCCTCTTCTTCCCCTCAGAACCTCTGGTGGCCGCTGCCTTTTATATCGGTGATAAAAGTTCTTCCATTGCCAGAATAACAATAAATCTATAATAGAATAATAATGTCTACTTTGGTCCATTGTTCATTCTCCAGTCTTGAGGATTTGGGGATGGTGATGGCCACTCTGTTTCTCATTGAGAGGGGCCTAGGTCCCAGAAGGCAGATGGATGAACTATCTTGCTTGCAGTTGCAATGATGAGGCTACTTCACTTAAAATGCTGCCCTCTGCATTCAGGATGGTCTTAATCCTATTACTGCAATACTTTATAAAAAGAATGAATACAGAGCAAAAAAGTAAAGCCATGGAAGAGAGAAGCTGAAACCAACAAAACCCAGAAGAGAAGGGAGAGACCAGCAGATGTCACTATGTGCCTTGCCTTGTGGCAGAGGAGCCAAGGATAACTGGCAATTGGGCTTTGGGAAGAAAGCATCACCTTGATGATGCTTTGATTTGGAGACATTTTCTCAACCCCAAAACTATAAGTTAATAAATTCCCATTATTCAAACAAAACCATTTCATGGTATCTGCTTCTATCAGCCTAAGAAACTAAAACAGTTGCCCTACCTATTTTTTTAACTCAAGCACTTGTGGTTATTTATCAGATTTTTCAGCAGCTTCCCCTATTCTAAAAGAATTACATAATCTATATTTTATCTTTAATTCTAATAATTTCATAGTCATTTTATTTTGAAACTGTGTGACACTCTTTGACTGTTTCGTATGTCCTAGCCCCATTAGAACAAAATCAGATACCAGCCTGAACAGTAGGTACCAGAAAATGTTCATTCAGTGAAATGAATGTGAAGATGAATGAATATAAAGGTGTAGGACATCAGGATTTAGAACTGGTGGCTTAAAGAATATATGTTGGGAAGTGGACTTGGCCCAGTGGTTAGGGCGTCCATCTCCCACATGGGAGGTCCACGGTTCAAACCCCGGGCCTCCTTGACCTGTGTGGAGCTGGCCCATGTGCAGCGCTGATGCATGCTAGGAGTGCCATGCCACGCAGGGGTGTCCCCCGCATAGGGGAGCCTCACACGCAAGGAGTGTGCCCCATAAGGAGAGCCACCCAGCGTGAAAGAAAGTTCAGCCTGCCCAAGAATGGCACCACATACACGGAGAGCTGACGCAGCAAGATGATGCAACAAAAAGAGACACAGATTCCCGTGCCGCTGACAACAACAGAAGCAGTCACAGAAGAGCACACAGCAAATGGACACAGAGAACAGACAACTGGGGCGGGGGTAGGGGAGAGAAATAAATAAAATAAATCTTAAAAAAAAAAAAAGAATATATGTTGGCCTAAACAATTGAACTGTTTACCTTTAAGTTTAAAAAAATAGAAAGTTAAGTTGTTCCTTTAAGAACAGTGAATATGATCCCATGGTGATATGAATTTTAATAGACCCCACTGCACTTAAACACTTTCTACCTTCCTTTTCTCACATCAGCAATACTGATGCACTGCCAAAATAATATTTGTTAGAGTCTTTTAAGGGATTTTCAGATAGCACCCTTCTTCTCCACTCATATTCTGAGCCAGTCAAGAAATAAGACAAATTTTACATGTACAGATACTACTAACTAACCTCCAAAATCTGTTCTTTCTCTTTGGGCTCATAATTCCCGGAGTTTCCATGCACAGTGCTGATGTGGGCATGGAGTGCCATGCCACACAGGGGTGCCCCTGCGTAGGGGAGCCCCATGCACAAGGAGTGCGCCCTGTAAGGAAAGCCACCCAGCGCAAAAGAAAGTCCAGCCTGCCCAGGAATGGTGCCGCACACATGAAGAGCTGACACAACAAGATGATGCAACAAAAAGAAACACAGATTCCTGTGCCGCTGACAACAACAGAAGACGCAGCAAATAGACACAGAGAACAGACAACCGGGGTGGGGGGTGAAGGGGAGAGAAATAAATAAATAAAAATCTTAAAAAATAATAATAATTCCCAGAGTTGTGGGAGCGGGTGTAGCTCAGTGACTGAGCGCCTGCTTTGCATGTACAGGTGCCGGTCAATCCCGATACCTCCTTAGAAAACAATAACAACAGCAACAACAATTCCCAGAGTCCCTTGCAGCTAAGTGGAGCCTCACAGCTCTGTTCTCTGCAATGGAATGTGAAAAGCTGTGATGTCTCCACTTCCAAGCCATGCCTCCCACCGCAGCTCCTTAGTTCCCATTCACCTTTCCAGTCGGCAGGAGTGAGGACATTCGGGGGACCCTGGAAGCACATGTTAAAGAGAACAGAACAGAATGATTGGGGGAGTACCATCCCACTGACCTGGACACCAGCCTTGGACTGTGATGAGAAAAAGAAACACACTTCTTATCCTTTGGTCATTACATTTTTTGGTGTCTTTTATTACCTTAACTGATGATAAAGCTGATTTTGGAGCCTGGCTTATATCGGTGGGTAGGTGGACAGCCTAATTCTGAATTCCAGCATTAAGCAGTCTTACCCACTCAGCAGCTCTGTCTAGGGCTTCCCCGCGCTCTGCCTCCTCCTTGCCCCTTGTGCTGGCAGGGGCCCACAGAACGCCTGCTCTCAATGACCCCCAATGGAATTACAGCTAACCTCCAGGATAGCTGCTGGGTAACACTTTGGAACGATTATTTATGGAAGGGTGAGAGGAGTAGTATTGGGGAGTAACAATCAAATGGAATAAATAAAACAAGAAGGGATGGGGGAATAAGCTCCTTCTGTAGGAACCTGGACTTTAAACCCGATCCACTCCCAACTCCACTTCTGCTTCAGGGACTAAATTTTGGCATCCTAGCCACATGCTCCCAGCATTCAACCTTGGCCTGCTCTGGATTGGTCTTTCCTCTTCCATCTCAGCCCACACAGCTGGAAGTTCAACAGAAGCAAAAGTCTGCCAAAAACAATAGCTTCCCTAAATGGCCCCCGACAAGGGAACTGGTATATAAATTATGAAGCATTCAGTCAATGGAGTTTTAATCAATCATTAAACATGATAAACATGAAGCCCTTGTGACCACATGGAAGAACAACCCTGAAGTAAGGCTACTGAAAAAACAAGATCAGGTCACACAGTCGTATATCTAAAATGGCAACAACATAAAATAAATATACACATGGGAATAAAGCCTTGGATTAAATTTGGAGGAAGAAATGCAATTACTTGGTTAGAACAGTGGAATTCACCAAACATTTTGATCGTTTCAAGTGATTCGGTGTTTAGATAATAAAAGGAGAGCTTTCCCCTTTGTAGTCAATGAGAGTGAGAAGGAGAGTCCCTCCGTGCCCCTCCTTGCCTTCGGTGGAAATCACCCCTGGGTGAGAGCGGAGGGACACCTGGCAGAGCTGAGAGGCACCTGCCTCCAGATGCCACAAGGCCTGCGCTGATTCGAGTCTGCACACAAGCCCTGCTGTTGCTTCCATATGCCCTCGCTTTATTTTTAAGTATTTTAGGTTTCTGTTGGTGATGTTGTCTCCCTTCGTAACTCAGACACCCAAATAGAAACACCCCAAGATTCCCTCCCCTTCAGTCATCCTTGTTAATGTGACATTTTAAAAGGAACTAATGGAAAATCCGTACATCATTGGAGCAGAACAATATGACCCTCCGCTGACAAAAACTTGCGAATGTGGGATTTGCATTCATGTCACTGTTCAGGAAAGTATTTATAACTGGGTCAATTTTTAGCTATTTTTTGTCATCCAAATGTACATGGAGAATGCATTTATGAAAAGTATTTAATGCCAGTAGGATGCAAATTAATGCACACCGCACACATTTCTTCACATTTCACATTTGAAAATGCCTAATAGTTTATCATTGCCATTCCCGTTTCTATCCCAGTAGCTCTGTCCTCTCAAGTGAAGGAAAAAGGCCACATGCAACTGTCCTTCCCTAAAGTGAAATCTATGAGGGGAACTTTCCTGGATTATGAACTCCTGGCTCCAGGCTTTGCAGAATGTCTATTGAGTTAGTACAGCTTTAAGCCCCTGAGACAAAGGGTAAAACTTTCCCTGGACACATTTCAGACAGAAGGATAGAGAGCACGACAGCTGAACAAACTGCAGGTATTTTTGCCCAGGGGGCGTGAGGACTAGAAAAACTTAAGTAGCCACTGGATGATATTAATGAATTTTTGACTGGGGAATTTGACACTAAAACTCATTTCTCAGTTCAGTGGTGGCGAGAGCATATCATGGGCAGCTGACAGATGCATGGGTCACGCTATGACACAGGACAGAAAGAAACAAGCCTGCCCAAGGTCTTACCTCAGCCCCTGTTCAGGGCTGGGCAGAGCTGGTTCTGGCTCTGCAAGGCCACGTAACCCCTTTCCCAACCTCTTTTCCCACCCAAGAGTCCTCTATTCTCATCTTGCCCAAAGTTAACTACGATTTCCCAAATCCGTCCTCCCCGCCATGTCTTCAGCAGCACTCTCTTCTTGACTAAACACGTTTTTTCTAGTAATTATTCATCATGCTGGTCCTCACCATTATACTTTGAGTATTTCTTCAGGACAATGACCATTTCTGTGTCCAAAATGCCTTGGAAGGTGCCTAGCACAGAGTAAGCGTTCAGCAATCCTTTGTTCTATTAGCACTAATTTTTTACTAGGGACAGTCTGCATGCTTTCTCTCTAGGACTGCAAGTCCCATGAAGAGAGGAAGAGGCTCAGCATTCTATCCCACTCAGCAACAAAAAGAAGCACCCAGAGAAACGGACTTGGCCCAGTGGTTAGGGCATCGGTCTACCACATGGGAGGTCTGCGGTTCAAACCCCAGGCCTCCTTGACCCATGTGGAGCTGGCCCATGCGCAGTGCTGATGCGCGCAAGGAGGGCCCTGCCACACAGGGATGTCCCCCGCATAGGGGAGCCCCACGCACAAGGAGTGCGCCCTGTAAGGAGAGTCACCCAGTGCGAAAGAGAAGTGCAGCCTGCCTAAGAATGGCGCCACCTGCACGGAAAGCTGACACAACAAGATAACGCAACAAAAAGAGACATAGATTCTCGCACTGCTGACAACAGAAGCGGACAAAGAAACAAGACGAAGCAAAAAGACACAGAGAACAGACAATCGGGGTGGGGAGGGTAGGGGAGGGAAATAAATAAGTAAATAAATCTTAAAAGAAAAAAAGCACCCAAAAAAGATTTATTGAAAATTGAATGCATCTTTAACATATTCTTTCCAGAGCTGCCTGACCTCTGCTACGTCTTCAGTTATTTTTCCAGCAGCACCAGCTGAGAGAGAGGAGGAGCTATAAATAGGTCAACAAAAGAAATAATTGCCCTCTCCTATAGGCTTGATTCTCTTTGGAATGCTCTGGAATATGAACTCTAAACACAGGTCATCCCAGCATTGGGGAATAGTGGGAGGGCTATAAACATGTTTAGGAGGCCCCACAGTGTGATGGGGCTTGACACTGAATCAGGGAATAACTGGTGTCACAAGTGTGATCATCTTTGCCAAGCAAAGATGGAGATGTTCATTGTTAGCTAAAATCAAGTTGGGGAGGTTTAACATGAACATGGAAGGGCACTCTCACAACCCAAAGTTTTCTGTTTATTTTTCCTTATTGGAATGGGAAATATATAGAAATAGAATATTGTCTTTCATTATTTTTTTATTTTTTAAAGATTTATTTGTTTATTTATTTCTCTCCCCTCCTCCCCCAGTTGTCTGCTCTCTGTGTACATTCGCTGTGTGTTCTTCTGTGACTGCTTCTATCCTTATCAGCGGCACTGGGAATCTGTGTCTCTTTTTGTTGTGTCATCTTGTTGTGTCAGCTCTCCGTGCCTGCAGTGCCATTCCTGGTCAGGCTGCACTTTCTTTTGCACTGGGCAGCTCTTCCCCTATGCAGGGGACACCCCTGCATGGCACGGCACTCCTTGCGTGCATCAGCACTGCGCATGGGCCAGCTCTACATGGGTCAAGGAGGCCCAGGGTTTGAACCCTGGACCTCCCATGTGGTAGATGGACACCCTATCCATTGGGCCAAGTTCACTTCCCTATTGTCTTTTAAATGAATTTAAATTTTTAGTGATAATTCTAGTTGAAGATGCAAGAATCTAATTTTTTAAATGTATCTCTCCACCTTTTATATTGAGTTAACAAAATATGAAAACATAAACATCTGGCTTGAAGAATCAGAAAAATCTTCTCATAAAACTAATTCTACCTGCAATTAAGGACTAAAATAGACTTTTTACTATTCTAGCAATGGGAGAACTTGTACCACTGATATAAAGGCAGTAGTTGCTAGAGGATCTAAGGGGAGGGAGAGAGAAGAATGCATTTGAGGACATTGGAATTGTCCTGTATGACATTGCAATGACAGATATAAGCCATTACAAATTTTGTCAAAACCTATAAAATGGTGCAATGCAAAGTGTAAACCATAATGTAAACTATAGTCCATGGTTAGTAGCAATGCTTCAATGTGTGTTCATCAGTTGCTACAAATGCACCACACTAACGAAAGATGTTGTTAATGAGGGGAAAGCATGGGAGGGGGAGAGGGCGGGGTAAATGGGAATTCCATATATATACATATTTTTTTTATTTATTTTCCCCCCATTGTGGCTTGCTTGCTGTCTGCTCTCTGTGCCCATTTGCTGTGCATTCTGTGTCTGCTGGTCTCCCTTTGTTGCATCATCTTGCTGTACCAGCTCTCCGCGAGTGCAGGCCATCAACTCTCTGCAGGCGCAGGCCATCAGCTCTCCACGGGTGCAGGCCAGCTTGCCTTCACAAGGAGGCATCCCATATGATAGGCAGGAGCCCAATCAATTGAACCATAGCCACTTCCCTGAATTCCATATATTTTTGATGTAACATTTATGTAATCTAAAGCTTCTTTAAAAACAAAAATGTTTATTTAAAAGAACTGTTTCTACCAAATAAATGTTAATATGGTACTTTGCAATGTTGTCATGAGAATTAACATCCTAATTTTGCCTCACTTCAGGATGCTAATTCTTCAACGTTGATGGGTTGAATTCAAACAAGTTATTTGTGTGTTATGTAAGTGGGCTAAAGGGACCTCTATCAAGAAAACAAGTCTTATCAGTGTATAGTCACTAATATTAAAAGGAACATTTTGACCAGGTTGGAAGGTGAGCAAAGAGGAAAGTAAATGAGTTAAGAAAAAGCCCTGCTATGTTAAAAGCAAGTACTCTTAAAATTCACTGGTAGATCTTGAAGGAGCTAAAATAATTTGGACTAGCCATTATATGTGTTTTCAACACATGGTATCAGTATTCTACGTTTCTTCAGTGCAAGTGTTTTCCAGAGCTCAGAGAAGTCAACAAATGCAAGGAATTTAAAGGAAGAACATTGGCCTCAAATTCTTACAAATTTGGATTCACTTGTAAGTGAACAACCATTCCCTCTTGCCTGGAACTGAGTGGTTTCCATGGCACAGTGCTAAATCCAAGACGGTTATGGGCAAACTGGGTGGGCTAGTCAACTACTTTCTAGTTCTGATATGTACCAGCTGGAGGACCTCATTCTAGTTGCTTCACCAAATTTCAGTTTCCTCTTCTCTAAAATGTGACTAACGAATTGTTGTGAACATTTTATTTTTTTTTAATTATTTATTTATTTATTTTTTTAATTACATTATGAAAAATATGAGGTCCCATTCAACCCCACCGCCCCCGCCCCCCACTCCCCCCACAGCAACACTCTCTCCCATCATCATGACACATCCATTGCACCTGGTAAGTTCATCTCTGAGCATCACTGCACCCCATAGTCAATGGTCCACATCATAGCCCAGACTCTGTTGTGAACATTTTAAATACACGTATAGTTCCTGGGATATTCAACTTGTATTTGGCAATCACTTTTACTGACAGAAATATCCAGCAAGAAGGCCAAATCTCATCCATACTCTTTATTTGACATTCTTTTATCAGAGAAGTTTATTGTCTTATCATATTCTGTCCCTTGTAGCCAAGTTTATTTACACTTTACGTTAAAAAAAAATTTTTTTTCTTCAATTCAACGGAGATGTAAAAAACTGTAAATCCTGCCAAATGTCTAGAATTGAATACAGGCACTCTTTTTCTCTAAGCTTCATAAAACTGTGTTTTATATTGATACTGAAGGAAAGTAAGTTTTCCCTCTTTCCAAAACTTCGTGCATTCTGAGACCTCTTCAACAAGCTTGAAGCTGGCCTACACTGGGGCAGGGTGAAATCATCTTTGATCATCATGGACTACAGATGGAGCTAGACTGACGTCAATACCCAAAGAAAGGGATGGGGAAAGGGGGGGCACACTGTGAGCCCCAAAAGTACTCTCAAATGCAGGTCTGAGTTGTAAACAAAGCAAGACCTTTGGACTGATATGAGAGAGTAGAAAATGGGTCCATCTCAGAAAGGTGCTTTCCAGAATTAGGTGAGGAGGGTCAGGCATGGCTCTCACTGACTGCCCAGCATCAAGGGGTGGTTGCCATCCCAGCAGTGAACTTGAGTGGAATCAGAAAAAAAATTTCCAGGGGCAAAGAAGTCCAGCATGAGTTCAAATGATAATAATTTCTCCAACTAGTTCCCACATCAAAAGTAAGGGAAGCGGCTGTGGCTCAATGAGTTGGCTCCTGTCTACCATATGGGAGGCCCTGGGTTCATGTCCAGGAGCCTCCTTGTGAAGGTAGGTTTGCCTGTACACAGCAGAGAGCTGCCGGCCCACAAGTGCCATGGAGAGCCGACTCAGCAAGGTGACGCAACAAAAAAAGGGAGACAAGCAAAAACACACAAGAATGCGTAGCAAATGGACACAGAGAGCAGACAGCAAGCAAGCTGCAAGGGGGGGAGGGATAAATTTAAAAATTTAAAAATACAGACACAGAAGAACACATAGCAAATGGACACAGAAAGCAGACAGCACACAAAAAGTCGCAAGTGGGGGGGAATAAAAAAAAGCAGAAGAATTGCCAATCTCATTCGCTAGTGAGCAGGTAGGTGCTGAAGTGGGGCTACCGCTTCAGCACCTGATTTTTTGGAGCTGGGCAGGTCTGAGTCAGTAGGGACCAGGTTATGGCTCTTGGCAGTAAAACATTGTTGGTGAAGGTTTCTGAAATCTGATGTTTTTCAAAAGATTCTCCTTAAAACTGAATATTGATGTTAGTTATTTTTTAAACAGCTAGTGAATTTATGGGAGAAGTATGAAGCCACATTTCTAGTAATTTTCCACTTTTTGTTACAGAAAAATATTGTGCCTTTTAATCAACCTCACTTTCCTGAATCTGAAAACACAAGATGGATGATGAAGAAACTTCTATTCTCCCCTATCCCCTTCTACCGTTAAGTCTTGTCTAACATGATAAACACATGATGATGATTCATGGGAGGCAAGAAATCTTTCAAAAATTATATCAGGACAATGAAATTACAAATGATCCCTATAAGAAACAAAAAGAGGACAGTGCTAAAGAGATTAATGTCTTTGAATAGTGAAATCTCTAGGAACTTAAATTTCTGCAGGCATATGCAAAAAAGACAGGGAGGGAGTTTACATATAGTGGAAAAAGGGAAAAAGAAAGAGAAGGAGTTGGCTTGAATCTCTTAATAGTAATCCTAGCATACTTAAAACTTTCAAATAGCTGAGAAATGTCAAGCATGCCAAAAGGACAAACAGCACATTTTTTGTTATATGAAAGTAAATAGAATAACAAAAAATATATTTATCAGCTGCTGGGGCTATGGCTATCATGTTAACAAATAATAACAAGATAGAAAGAATCTCAGCTTGGATTTTACATTTACCTTCTTCATCAGCAAGCATGATTTTTATTCTGAAAAGGGTAAATATTGATAGATGCATAGGGTATAAAACTGCTGCACCTGGCTGCCATGAAGCAGTTCAGTTCCCTGACTGTACAAACATACATCAGCGGTATAGCGTACATCAAGAATGTGCAATATTTTGTTGAATTTTGGAGATGGAATAAATATGTTCCCACTTATCTAAAAAAGACACAGATGGACCTGGACTGGTACACTTAACATCAATTCCAGGCAAGTTACTGGAAAGGAATATTAACAGGTTGATTTGTGAGCACATACGAGGGGAGTGGTGAACACAAGGAGATACCACGGGACCCATCAAGGACAAATGCCAAATTGATTTCATACACACCCAAACAGACAGGCACACACATACACAGAGTCTCCAGATTAGCTGATGAAACAGATGTTTCAGATGAATCTGGATTGCAGGAAAGCCTTTCACAAAGTCTCTCATGACATAATTAGGGATAGAACAGAAATGTCTAGGGAAAAAGATGACAAAGGGTAAACTCACATTTAGTGAATAAACGTGCCCAGAGAGTATATATTAATGCATTTTGGCTGCTTTGGGAAAGTCTTTTCATTGGCTTAATCAATAGCAAATGAAACCATTTTGATCATATGCAGGAACTATATGGATAGGGAAGGATATCTAATACATTGAATAGCTGGCTCTTAAAATTATCTTGGAGGGAAAGTACCTGGAAATCATGGTGCTTTTGGGGAAAAACTATTTTAACTATTTTACTTGATTGATTGTGGGCTATTAGATAGGTAGCATCAGATATAAATGGTTTAGGGAAAAACTTATGAGTCAACTCTTGAGAATATTCTATCCACTTCATGTATGCTACAAATTGGTAAGAGATCACATCAATTAATTTTACAAGCTTATTCTAGAGGACTCCCAGATCAATTAGAGCGTAGTCTGAAAAGCATGGTATTAGACTTAGAATCAAGATTTTAAAAGGACGTCAAAAGACTAAGACAATTGGTTGAATTTTAAAGGAGATAAAGTCCTACACCAAGTAGTGGCCAATTGTAGAAAGGATGAGGTGTGTCTGCACAGCCATATGGAGAGGCTTCAGGATTTTCATTAACCAAAATTTAAACCTTAATGTCAACATTGGTGAGACAGATGCCAGGAATTTCAAATAGGAACTTAGACTCTGTTAAAAGAAATAGACAAGTGTTTGAAATAAATGGCATGATGGTGCTCTCGATTCCATGCTGAAGTGTCTTGTTCTGGGAACCACAGACCAAGAAAGGCATGGACAGGCCAAAGTATCTCCAATCAAGAAGACTGAGGTGGCAAAGGGACTAAACAATGAGGTTATATAAGGAATAGATGAAGGAACCGAATTGTCTAGCAGGAGAACTTGCAGAGGGATTGCTATCTTCAATTGCTTGAAAGCTTAACTTAAAGAAAAGAGATCAACACACACTCTGTGCCTTAAACTGGTGGGACAGGGGAAGGGTAGTGGCTGAGAGAGGCCCAGAGTTAAAGTGAAATAATCTCAAGAGTAATCAGAGCTACCAGACTTAGAATAGATATTAAAAAAAAAAAAGTTTGCAAAGTCCAAGGTTGCAGTTATTTTTAAAGGAAAGGGATGGTAAAGTCAAGACACAAAGCCAAAATATCAGCAAAAACTAGGAAACCAATGAGCAAGGTATAGCAAAACAGTCATAAAATAGGAGTAATGAAGAGGATGAGGGCAAGACAGAGAAATTCTGGAGTCATGAGATGGTGATGATTTTCCTTATGACTCCCCTAGTCATAGCATAAGTGTGCCATGTGTATTTTAAGGGATTAAAATAAAGGCATTAATATCAACCCAACATTGTTACAACTTAGTAAAAAGAGAGCAGGTGCTTCAGAGCTATGATTTGACATGAACATATTTTCAAAATCTTGTCCCAAAAGAGTCAATTTCCAATGTAGAAAATGGAGAACCAAATTCAAATGGCCAAGAGAAAAATAGGAACCAAGATCCAGAGTCAAATTTAGACAAGAAACCAGGGGAGAAAATAAGCAAAGAGGATGACAGTGAGCAGATAGAGGGAAGAAAACCAAAGACTGGAAGAATGTGAAATCACTGTGCCAATACCCATAGTGGCAGAAACACCAAGTTCACTGAAAAGGGTCTAAATTCTTAGGATAGAAATTTTCCTCAGGAGTGACCTTTAGAACCACCCTTTTCCAGGGGAGGGTATCAACTGCACAATTGTAGTTTCTTGGTATGTGCTTGGTAAAGACTAATCACGTGAAGAAGGATGCCAAGGTTATCTGGAACAGACTGACCTGATTGTATCCCAGAAGCTTTAAGCTGTCACAATCTGAATACCCTGCCAAGATATGCCAGCTCTTCTCAGTGCAATGTCCGCAAAATTTAACAGAATATAATCTGTTGGCTCCTATTCTGCAGAGAGTTATTAACCCAGACTGAGAGGAGCCAAGAGTAATAGGCTCAAGTCCAAGGTTGCTGGTGCAAGTTCTGCCCAGAAGAATATGGTCTCTGGCAGTGCAACTAGTGTGAGGGTTAATGGGGTCTAGATGGAGCTGGTCAAGGCAGAAGTGGCCAAGACCCTAGCCTCAGAATGATCATGGCTAGAGAATAGATAGGTTTCTTCTTTTTCTTCTTGAAATTACTCATCCTTTTTAGGGTACAATGGTGGAAATAAATCACCAGTTGTGTCTAGCTATCTTTGATTATTCTAACTGGTAAATCTCACAGCAACATCAACTAGTATCACATCTGATCTCAAGAAATGGACCTGCCTGGATACAGTATCATGTTTCCAGACTTCCAAAATCCCATCTTCTGAGTTTTCCCAGAGAAAGTGCCACGGAAGTGCCATATTTGTTCAAGGAATGAGTCAATATGTATCCAAATATTCAAAGATCACCCAGGAGGTCATACAGGATCAAATTCATAGCACAGAAAGTTTATAAAAGGACTACACAAGCTGAAGAGCACTTTTGTTTGTTCCTATACCTCTAGAAGGTTGCTTTCCACCCATCATTCTCCCTAATCCAAATAAGTCAGTGGGTACCTAACAAGCCAGTTTCATTTAGAATTGTCCATCATCATAATCGTCCAGAAGATAGGGAACTCCAGAGAAGGAGGTAAGGCTACAGGATAAAAGAGAGATCTCCTAAAGCAGGCTGCAAGGGAAAAAGGCAATGCTGATGGTAGAATTCTGAAGTTCAGTGGAAAGTGTGGATCCTGGTAAGAGAGAAGCCCTGATTTCCAGTCAGAAGAGGACAATGAGCAGGAAAAATATAGATGGTAAAATACCAGCCACAGACTGTAGCTTGTTCCCCATGCACAGTTCATTGGATGTGTCTCATACCTCCCCTGAGGCTGCCCCATCAGCAGATTCATACACAGGTAGGATTTTGCTTCAAGCAAACATCTGGGCTTGCTGGACCAAGGCTATGACCCTCAGAATTTGCCAGAAAATCTGTGATTTTCATGCTCGAGCTGAATATCAGTGTCAACTCTATACAGAACATTACCACCCACTTTCCTTGCTGTGAGCAGGGTTCATTGGGATGTGACGGGCTAGGTGGCAGTCCAGTCGTGATAGCACATAGCATCTCAGGGGCTTATGAGCAAAACAGCTTGCTCTATCAAAATACAACAAGGTATATCTCTCTTTAGGAGACATTTCATGTCCCAACCTCACTCAGAGAGATTGGACTGTCCACACTGATGGACAGTTTGTAAAACTGCACCCCTGAGGTTCTTGAAACATTGGACCTATAAGACATGCTGTTCTATTCCCAGTTAAGGAGCTACAACAAAGGACTGTTGACTTCCAACAATGTCTTCTGCTTGAGCCAACTGATAGTAGTATTGACCTCACCGTGGTGGTCAACAGTATGGCCTGAGAATTTCAGGGGGGTGGGCAGTGCCCACCTTAGCATCTAGGAATAACTTATTTGCATGAATGAATGCCACTAGAGGAAAAGGCACTGAAATGCTAAACAGGCACCATCACAAGAAAATACAAGATTAAATGATTGTTAAGTGTCCTTATAATGTTGACATCCTTTTATTTTCATATCAGAAATCAAAAAGTAGTTTATTAGCCAAAATAGATCTCTAATTGGTAAAATGTCCATTTGTTAATGTCAAACATGGTGAAATAATAGTCTTTTGGGCAGGGGTTCACCTTTGTTTTAAAGGTTTACACACACACACAGAAATATACACATTCAAATGCCAAGCTTGTACAGGAAATAGAGAATGAAGCTTCTGCCCAGCCATTCCTTTAATAACTAGAAGAATGATCCTGGTTTTAGCCTCAAAGATAGTGGAGAAGTCACTTGGCAAAGACAAGGAAAATAAACCTTTTGTTCTTCTAAGTCAGTTGTTCTCAAACAAGCATGCAACAGAATTACCAGGGAAGCATAAATAAAATGCAGATTTCAGAGCCCCATTCCCAGATATTTCTGATTCAACAGCTCATTTTGGTCATTATAGGTCCACAGAGAACTCTCTACAGCAGTGGTTCTGAAACTTTAGCATGCATCAGAATAACCTGGAAGGCTTATTAAAACAGATTACTGGACCCATTCCCAAGAGATTCTGATTCAGTAGGTCTGGGTTGAAGCCCAAGATTTCCTATGTCTAATATGTTCTGTGCTTTTCATGCTTTTGATCTGAAGACAACATTTGGAGAATCATAGCTCAATTTAAATCATGTACCTCCTCTCCTAACTTCTGCCTGGAGGCTAAGGGATTGAACCTTGATTCAAATAGGTAATGCTTAAAGAACTGAATTTTTTACCCCTCACGTAGGTGTTTCCTATGCAAGTGTTACTTTGGGAAATGTCAATGAAGATCCTTATTCCTATATATATTTCTAATGTTAGCTTCCTTGTGTAGCTTGTGATGCCAAAACCAGTTACAATGGCAGAAGCCTGTCTGAGATTATCCCTTTTGTCTGAAGTCTTTGAAATATGACGTCCTCCCTGAATCTCTGGACTGACCAGGTGATAGCCAGGCCCTGAGCCTCAACAGACTTCAGCTCCTACACTCTGGTTTACTGGACTTACCCCACTCAGTTAACATGGAGGTGAAGAAGGTCAACCACCACACCAGGGAGCCAAGAGTGCCTACAACTGAGAGCAGGAGAATTGCATCCAGCATCCATGTGGAATCTAAGCCCCCTCTTGGTATAGATGTGGAGTGGACACAACCATTCCAAGGTCCACAGGATGGAGGAATAGAGTATGGGTTAGAGTGGACTTACTGATATTCTGTTCATGAACTACTGTGATTAGTAATTGAAGAAAATGTGGCATTGGTGTGGAGAAAGTGGCCATGGTGGCTGCTGGGGGTAGGGAGTGGGAGGAAGAGATGAAATGTGGGGGTGTCTTCAGGACTTTAAGTTGTCCTGGGTGGTGCTGCAGGGACAGTTACCAGACATTGTATGTCATCCCGTGGCCCACTGAGTGGACTGTGGGAGAGTGTGCGCTATGATGTGGCCCATTGACCATGAGGTGCAGTGGTGCTCAGAGATGTATTCACCAAATGCAATGAATGTCTCATGATGATGGAGGAGATTGTCGCTATGGGGGGAGGAGTGGGGAGAGTGGGGTGGGGGGTATACGGGGACTTTGTATTTTTTTAATGTAATAATTTTTTTAATGTAATATTAAAAAAATAAAGACAAAAAAAAAAGAAAAAAATATATGACATCCTCTAGGTTGCTGACACTGCCTGCTTGCAGTTGACATATGTCACGCCTAAAATGGCCAATAAATCTGTTGATAGTGAGTGAGAGTCCCTCAATGCACAGTTACTGTAGAATAGATCTAACCAAAGAAACTGGTTTGAGTCTCTGCTGGCATAATGCTAGCCTTGGTTTCAGGACTGGCCTCAAAAGGTTGGGTGGCAGGCTGATGGTTACTGGCCACCACAGAGCACTTGGGGGGACCAAAAGGTACCCAAGAGAGGTACCTCTTGAAGTGGAGTGGAGTCATTTCTTGTTTACATATTAGGTGACTGGCACCTATTTCCTCATTCCTCACTTTCAGGAATTAACCATCCCACTGTATGACCCATTGTTAGGCATGTGCACATCTTTCAGGTCTCATCTGCAGGGATAAAGGGGACATCTGGCAGTGCACTCTGTTGGGGAGAGTAGGGGCTCCAGCAGGGGCAAAAGAAGAACTTTCTGCACCAATGAGGCAAGCTCTGAGTGGCAGACTCATTTGTGGAGAGTTGAGCCGTGAGGCGGCAGCCATTACATCAGTTGGTCATTCCTGTGTGCAGACCTGCCTGTATTCCTCTAGAAGGAAATAAAGAAGTTCCTTTTCTCTACATAAGGAAGTTTAGTGCCAGCTCATCAATACTCTTATTATCTGATACCTTTTGGCCAATAGAATGTAGGTCCAAAATGAGGACTTAGAGTAAGACGTTGGCTTGAGGGCACGTAATAATCAACACCATAATATAACCAAACTAACTAACCACCCTCTGCCAACCTAAATGACAAATGAAATAACATATAATAAACTAACAGCCCCTTTTAATAATTTCATAAATTTATCTGCTCTTTCTTCTAAGAAGGAAGCAGCTTGAATCCTGGCTCTGCCACTTATTATTTATGACTTGAGGCAACCTGAACTTCTTTGAGCCTCTCTCTCCTTGTCTTCCAACTGAAAATAATAGTACCTACCTCATAAGATGTCCTGAGGATTAAATCAGATAAGACATGTAAAGTACACTCAACAATGCCTGACATATAGTAGCTTGATTTTTCTGTAAATGGCATTCCTTTCCAAAAGACTTTTCCTAAATTATTATCAATGGACTCTAAGGAGAGTTCTTGAGTGACTCAGTAAATGTTTGACATATCAGACAATTATGTGCTATCATGCAAAGCAAAGTGGAAAGGTAATGCTGCTTCATTTTAGTCACTTACATACAAATAACATTATGTGTTCCCTGCATCTCAGAATTCTAGAAAACTGGAATATCCCAATGACCGTGCATGACAAAATGTAGAAATGACTCAGCTCAAAGTCTGGGAACGTTGTCAGTCTGAGTCTCCTGAGAAGACCTGGATATTCCCAGCTTTCTATAAGCAGAGGCTTTCCTCACATCACTGACAAGTTTGAAGAAACTGAACTGCAGCTTTGCCCTCTTAGCCACTATCAATGCATCCCTTTGAAATGTCCACTCAGGATTTGACCACAAACATTTACCAAATTCCTAGGGGACACTCTGATGTCATCACCAGGTATTCTCAAACACCATGATATGCATCTCTATTACAGGAAATGATTGATTTCACCTGTGCCTAGAAATGAAATTCCCCTTTCCACCCAGGAACGATTTTCCTTCTCATTTAAAATTATCGGTGCATCGCACCGGAACTCTAGTTTCTTGTTTCCACCTTGGGTCATGCTGAGAAGCTATATTCACATGAGCAAAGGTGTAAAATATCTGGTTAGAGCAGTCTTGCTGCATGCCTCTCAGATGACTTAGCTCAAAGGACAATGGGGTGTTTACTAGTAAGCCAAATGGATTGCAAATTCTTGAAGGGTTGAGTTGCATGAAAGCAATAGCAGCCTTTCTCCTCCTGGAAAATTCCCAGTGAACTGACATCATCTGAATTTGCACAGTCAGTTGTCTGTGGATGACCCTTAGGCCCTAAACTATTGTGCGCAGTAAGCTTACATTAAATAATTATCTGGAATTGAGCTTTTCTGAAATAGTATTTGCATTGCCACTTTCATCCATATATTACTGTTGACATGCACATTTTAGGTTCCATCTTTTATTTTTGCACTTTATATTCACTTTGGGGTGTATGGCTTTGAGAAAAGAGTCTCCTGGGATAGGAGTTAGGCATTAGGTATATTGTGAGTCCAAAGGAATCCCCATTATATACCTTGTTCATTTTGATCTTGTAAAGTCATGCTCCTTAAGTCATTTCCCTAGCAGGTGTCCGTTTTCTAGGAAAGTACTAGCCACAGACTCATGCACAACACTGCCACCCTCAGGGAGTCTTAGGAAATGCTTTTCAATGTGAAAAATTATTAGCATTGCTACAAGGCTGAGGAACCCACAAGAAATAAATGAAACAATATTTGTTTGGGTTGCAATCTGGGAAAGAAAGGACTGTGTTGTTGAGATGTCCCAACAATTGTGAGAAGGGAATTTCAGTTGTTTTAACAACATTTAAATGAAAGCAGGCATTTTATGAGAGTTTTTGGGGGTTTCCAGGAGAGTGGGATCAATGCGTCCTCTCCAAATACTTGAGCAGCGACTCACTGATGAAATGTCAGCTAGCCACAGTTTGCTCATTGTGTGCCACCCTTGCCTGAGATGCATGCTTCACTGCGGAAGTCCCTTTTGTCAAAGTCACCAAGGTCACTTGGCGAGCCCTGCCTCCCTGATTTTCCTTTTGTGGTTGAATGTCACCAGTGTCCTGACGAACACATGTTGGTGTGTGATCAAAGACATTTTTAACCCACTCAGCTGGGTTCCAAATTAATATGGTAGCCCAGAGAAGACTGGAAGAACACTCTCTTTAGAGAACAATCTTGATATTCAGAATCTGGAGGAGGGGTTCTTGTATTTGATCTCCAAGCTGCTCCAGGCTCCAATGTCCAAGGCTCAGCAGGCTCTTGAGCTGTATGATGGGCACTCTTTCTGGTCTGCTTTCAGCAGGATGAGATGACATCCATTAAGCAAGTTGGGCCAGCTTCCATATTGCCAGGTGACCTGGTACAGTGCCCCGGAAAACAAACCACTTGTAAATCCCCTTGCCACATCCAGCTTGCTAAGCCCCTCTTTCTGCTACTATGGAAAAGACGAAATGCTTAACACAAGGCCAGCACTACATGTAAGCAGCAGTAGGAACCTGCTGACAAGGCTCTCCGAAAATCCAAAAATAATTTCTTCCACCCTCAGTTCAATGCCTGAAATTTCACCAATAAAACTTCATTCCATTAGCTTAAAAGTTTGATACAACTGCTCAGGTTGAGTTTTTATTTTTATCCCTTAGTTACCTCATTTTCTAAGACTTTGTTAATCAAACTGTAGTTACATAATAAGTTTTTCTCCTTTTATACATCAAAGACCATTAGAAATTCCAACAAAGCCTTCTGTTTTATTTAGCACATGCAGGACTATCATAGATAAACATATGCCCTTTTGTCTTTTGATTTAAAAACTGCCTTTTTGGAACTCAGGAAGTCCGGGGACCCTAGACTGCTATAGGCTATCAAGTGTCACTTTTAGCTTGTCATAAACACTTACCAGAACCATTCTTGAAAACAAGTTTTATGTCAGCATGGAAAAGAGCTAGTAGGATTCCAAAGTCCTAAAATAATGGGAAGAGTAAGGAAGGGAGGGAGTTGTGGAAGAACTGAAAGAGAAAATGAAGGGACAGAGAGGAGAAAACATACCGTAGCTAGTTACACTTTCATCAAGGGACATTTTACTCACAGGTCTTCTTGATTTCAGTTGAAATAAGTATTTAGAAGTTCATGGAACTGATTTCAGTTGAAATGATTATTTAGAAGTTCATGGAACTATCAATGTCTAGAACAGTGCCTAATGCAGAGCAGGTACTCAATAAATATTTATAGAATGAATTAATGACGGTAGGAAGATAGTAGAGTGACTTTTTAGCTCTTATGTTTGCTAAGTGTCCTCTGTATTTACCATAATTGAAAGCAATAAGCTTTGTTTAAAAGAGAGAGAGAAAGAAAGAAAAAGGAAAGAAGGGAGGGAGGGACGGAGGGATGGAGGAAGGGAGGGTGGAAATATGGCTATTTGATTAGCAGAAGGATCCAGCATCTAAGCAGCAGGGCATAAGGTGATTTTTCCAAACCTTGGCCCCACAGAGCAATGTGACCAGGAAACCAAGCTAGATAATCATTATTTATTGTTTATAAATTTTTACTATTTGGAAATCACTGATGTTCTAATGAAAATGTATATCGCAAAGCTATTACAAAACAGAATGTAATCTTATAATGCCAAGTAATTAGTTTGAAATATGTCAGATACAGCATTTTAGCTGAAAAATTAAATGTTATTAAGGAGAATTACAGCATACAACAGCACTTAGAGTTGCAGAATAAACTGACACAGCAGAGAAAAAGAGTTTCTTTCTTCCTTTATTACGTTTGTCTCAGTGTATATATTGCATGCCAGATGTGTTTACTTATCATAATGATCACACTGAATTCCATCAGAAGGAATCATTTGAAGCCTTGCATTTTTAATGTAATGGACCTAAGTCTCTTAATTCAGTTATCTGTGTTCAGAATGATAATATGTCCTCTTTCTACTGAGTGCTGAGCCGAGCATCCTTCTCACATGAAGCTGAATATAGCAACTCCTTCTTAACTCACCTGGGTCCCATGAGTAAATGAAATATGCCTAGAAAACTGAGGCCAAATATTTTATATCACTTAAAAATTAAGTATGGGAAAGTGCTGCCTAGATGTTCGTAGGTGTGTTATTATTATTATAAGCCATTTGACAAGTGATCCTTGTACAGACGTGAAACAGTACCTGAAAAAGATAAAAGGATGGACTAGTGACCAAATGTTAATTCAGCTATTTTTGACAGCTTTCTTTTATTTATTTGTTCATCTATTCACTCAATCACTCAGTCACTTCTTTCATTCATTCACATATTCAGCAAATATTTGTGGCATAATACAAGGGCCTGGGTTCAAAGGACAAAATGACGATGATACATTTAGAAGCCAGGCAGATGTAAGAGTCCAGATCCTTTAGGATTCCAGATTTTGGAGGAGGACTCGTTTCTGTAAATGAATTTGGGTGAGATATCCTTTCATGAACTCATACTCTGGGACCTGTAAGGCTTTCCCACATGACAAAGATTAGTAACTTAGTGCTATTCTCCAAAGAACATTGCTTTTAAGCTACATATTAGACTGAAAAGATGTAACTGGAAGCCCAGAGGCTCCAGAGCCTTCCAGACGTCCTTAGGAATTAACACCACACGCTCCAACGCCTTCCCTAACTGACCTGCACAAGCTCCTGTGGCTACATGACAAAGAAACAGGCAAGCTGATGCAGCCATTTGAGCAAGAGTCCTTTGGGCTTTTCCCAGATTGGCAAACTGGTCTTTCCTGCCTTAGGTGGACAGATGCCAGTGAGCCACCCATAGGAAACTCAAAGCACTGCCTACTGCTCAGCTGTTAGCCCCAGTAATTTTAGCTGCATTGTGCATTTGCCCACAACGGTACTGGAGTTCTCCAGTCCTCCACATTTTGTCATATAAAACCAAACACTCATCACAACCACAAATTCCTCTTAACTGACTTTATGAATGTGTCGGCTACTGTGTTACAGTCCTTTTGCTCTTATGCTGTTCCAAGCTGCCATTATTACTAGCGTTTGCTCTTTACCCAGAATATAGAATCCCTTTTGTCCTATCTTCTTGTCATTTTTGGTGCAGCTGTATTTGAACATTTGGACTGATCCATTGACCTAACAGCTACAGTATTGGGGAAAATTGGGAAGCTTTTCAGACTTATAGGTGTTAGAGTGATAACAATTCCAGAAATAGCCCTCTCCGTTTACAGGGCTGGAGATGGAATTGACTTTTAGAGTTGTGACAGGGATCAGCTTTTGTGAGAAGACATAATGAGATTTATGGTCCTGAAGGGAAAATATTGACTGAGGTAAAGTCACGGTCAGGAGTTTCTGTTACATCAAAGAAATATGCTTGAGAGTAAATATCTCTGTGGTATTTTCTCTATTCCAGACCATGATCATTATTCCATAATTGGATTTGGTTTCCTTTGACTCTACTGGGCACAAAGACTGAAGGACAAGGTAAAAGAGGAGAGGTAAGGAGAAAGGAAGGATGTGTTTTCACAGGTTCTATATATTGAATGCAGTGGTTAATAGCACATGCCTTGTAGTTAACCGTTGATTCAAAAAGTATTTATAGCAACAACTCCGTGCCAGGTCCCATGCTATGTTCTAGAGATAAAACAGTGACTCAAATCAGTAGGGCTTCCTTTTCTCAGAAGCTCTCAGCAGGGTCAGGAAGAGAGACAATGAACAAATCATCACAAATCAGAAGTGAATATGACAAAGGAAGGACAAGTAGCTGCTATGGGAACATATAATATTGAGTCCTGACCCCACTGGAAGGGCAAGGCAAAGAGAGGAGAGGAAAACATCTTCCTTATGGAATTGAACTTGCCATAGAAATATAAAGGATAAGCAACTAGCGAGACAAAGGGTGGTTTGAGTTTGGGAATGGTGGAGAAAGATGGAAATACTGAAACAGAGGGGACAGCATGCACTTTAGTCTGTTTCATTATCCTAAAGCAAGGGATTGGCAAACCAGGGCCCATGGGGGTAATCTGGCCAGCACCTGTTTTTGTAAATAAAGTTTTATTGGAACCCAGCCATGTCTATTTAGTAACATATTGGCTAAAGCCATTTTCACAGTCCAATCGCTGAGCTGAATAGTTGCAATGGAAACCACAGTCTGCAAAGCCTAAAATATTTACCATCTTGCCTTTTACAGAAAAAGCTTGCCAAAAGCTGGTCTAGAGATATGATTTAGTTATAGTTAGCAATGCTAGATGCTGTAACAAACCATTTCCAAATCTCAGGAACGTATCCAATAGAAGTTTCTCACATCACAATGCTTTGGGCAACTGACCTGGGTGACTCTCAACCAAGTAGTGGAAGCAAGGGCATGGACCTTCATTTTGTGGCTGGACCATTTGTGAGCTGAGCATTTTTTCCATCCAGCTTTGGATATGGGGAAAAGAAAACATAGTTGAGGGTGTGAAATGCCTTAGGGGCTGGTCTGGGAATGATGTCTATTACTTTGATCCCCATTCCATTAGTCAACAGTCCCACCAAGATCTAAGAGGAGACTGAGAAAAGAAGTCTTCCATGTGCCTGGGAGGCAAACGAATTGCATTGGAGAGCACAGAGCAATGCCTCTGCCGCCGCACACAAGACACACTTAAGGAACTGGGAGGGGGAAAAAAAATGTGTAGTTGAAGTATAGAGGATTGCAGTTGGCACAGAGTAAGGCTGGTAGGTCACCAATTCCAGCTCATGGAGGGCCTTGTAAACCATGTCAAGAGTTTAGATTTTAACCTAGATCTAAGTTACCAGTTTTATGACTCTGATGAGTTATATAACCTAGCTAATCTGATCCTTTGCTTCTTCATCTATGAGAAGGGAATGATTATACCTACTTTATAGAATTGGCAAAGGTAAGATATGTAAAGCACTTGGACTATCACCTAATAGCACACAGTAAGCACATAATAAATATAGTTAATCTTCAAGACAGAGGATACCCCCTTCTTCTTTCCTCCAAACTATAGGGAATTCTTTGCTATCTGAGTATCACCCACAGTACCCAAACTATAGGAAATTCTTTGCTATCTGAGTATCACCAAGCCTTATTCTATAAGAAGAAATTGAAGCGCTCTGAATTGTTTATCTACCATTCCATTGGTCTCTCCATATTTGCTCCCATCTTTCCAAAGACATAGTGGTCTAGAGAACAACCAGGTCCCCTCTACCCAGAGTAACAAGTTTGTGAATTAAAATAATTGCTTTACCAAATCTTTATCATTCATAGATCTGGAGAAAATGTCAATTGAAGCTCAGAAAATATATGTGTACACACACACACTGAATAGGGCAAGATTAGAGTGATTAAGACCACAGGTAATCACATTTGACGAACATTCCTATTCCCCGTCACCATTCTGAGGTTAATCTGTATCTACCCCAGAATCTATCTTGGCTTTTGTATTTCCAGCATGATTTTAAGGAATTCTTCTGGACTAAAACAGCCATATTCTAAAGGAAGAAGAGTTTCTCCTAGGCTAAGAATAATATAACACATTTTTTTTAAAAAGATAGACTAATGTGGAGAAGTGGCAAAATAATTTTTTGAAAAATAACATAAGTGAGAAGGACGGACAAGCAGATATTAAAACATTTTATGGAGATATGGCACAGTACTGACACAAGAAGAGATAGACATCAATGGAATGTAAAAGTAAACATTTAATATTTGCACTATAACTCAATAAGGGAAGGAATCATTATGTTATTATTAGCAATTCGGAAGGAAATATCACCTCATTTCATCTCACACACACACACACACAAAGTTACAACACAGTGTAGTCATTAAAGCAGCAGCCTCCACTGCTAACATGCCTAGGATTAAGTCCCAGCTCTATCACTTTATTTAGCTATGTTGTTTAATCTTGCAAATTGTGTAATCTTTTTGTGCGTCATTTTTCTTGCATGTACAATGGGGATAATAAGGTATCTATTTTATAGGATTGTTATGAGTTATAAGGATTGAATGAGTTAATACATGTGAAATAGATATTGAGAACAGCCTCTAACACATAGTAAGCACTTACATATCTTAATCCTTGTGATGGGAAAATCATGATTAAAAATTCCCCTTCTCTTCAACACTGTGATGTTTTATGTATCAGCTTGGCTTATGGTGTCCAGTTGTTTGATCCAACACTAGCCTAGGTGTTGCTGTGGAGGTATTTGGTAGATGGAATTGGCATCTACAATAAGTTGACTTTAACTGAAGAAGATTATCTTTGATAATGTGGGCAGGCCTCATTCAATCAGCTGAAGGCCTTAGAAGCAAAGAACTGAGGTTTCCCAAGAGAAGAAGAAATTTTGCCTCCGGACTACATCCTCTACTCCACTTTGAATTTCCAGCCTGACATCCTCCCCTATGGATTTCAGATTCAAGACTTCAACACCATCTCTTACTGGATTTTCCAGCCTCTAGCCTACCCTATGGAATTTGGACTTGCCAGCCCCACAAACACATGAGCCAATTCCCTAAAATAAATCTCTTAATACACAACACACACATACACGTACATATCCTCTAGTTTGGGTTCTCTAGGGAACCTCATTGATACAACTCTACAAACATTTCTTTCATTATATATTATGAGGAAAGCAAAATGAACAAGACATGGCCCTGTCTTCAGAGAGGGGAGCTTGCAATCGAATATAAGTCAGGAATATATTTGCTCCTTCTTATCCTTCAAATGAGAGTTTTGAGCAAAACTGGAGTTGCCCAGCACAGCTTGAACACATTGCAGACCTAATTTCTTGTTGATGTCACTGGAATTACATCCTGCAATAAATTCATTTTCTTCTATATTAGTTGTCATTCATCATTCCAGTACTATTCTTGTGGGAAACAGATTATGAATAGTGCAATAACTATGACTAATAATAAACAAGGCTATTTGCTTCTTGCTCTAAGGGAAATAAATCAGCTAGAAGTTGCATTTCCTGCTCCACCTCCCAACCCCCAAAAGGGAGCTATCGATTAATGAAAAGTACTTGCAATTTTTAAAATGTTGACTGCTTCTCCCAAAATCAAGACAAATTTCCTCAACACTACAGAAAAATTTCAAATATTTCAGTATCTTTTCAGAGAATGTAGGATATGTCCCAATGCCTAACTTCATAACTCATCAGTGATGTTTGTAGCAAGGAATACTTTGACATGTCCTTTCTTTGGATTTGACTCCCTTTCCCCTACTTTAGTGCCATGCACACAGTAACTTAACCAGATCAATTCTTTCCTCAGCCCTAGGGAAAGAGCTCTTCCTCCATCCTCTGAATTGTGAAGGGAGACAAGCCCCTGGACCACACCCATCTTCTTTTCTGAACTTCCTTCCCTGTCGGGTTTCTGATCCTTCTGTACACTCCAGGTTTTGACTTAGGATAGTGGACAGAGCACTGTGTTAGGAGTCACCGGGATGGGACGAAGACTTTACCTCTAACCAGCTAGTGACTTAGAAGGTCTCAGTATCTTCAAGGTGAGAAGAGAGGATGGATTAGAATGCTCCTTTTTTTTTTTAAAGATTTATTTTTTATTTATTTCTATCCCCCTCCCCTCTCCATTGTCAGCTCTCTGTGTCCATTCGCCATATGTTCTTCCATGTCCAATTGTATCCTCAGCAGCACCAGGAATCTGTGTCTCTTTTTGTCACGTCATCTTGCTGCATCAGCTCTCCATGTGTGCGGCACCACTCCTGGGCAGGTTGCACTTTTTTCGCATGGGCAGCTCTCCTTACAGGGCATACTCCTTGCACATGGGGCTCCCCTATGCGGGAGACACCCCTGCATGGCAGGGCACTCCTTGCACACATCAGCACTGTACATGGGCCAGCTCCACACAGGCCAGGAGGCCCTGGGTTTGAACCCTGGACCTCCTATGTGGTAGGTGGACGCTCTATCCATTGAGCCAAATCCACTTCCAATTAGAATGCTCTTTAAGGTCATTTTCAAATCTGGCACTTTATGAAATGAACTTCCTACACATTTTCATCCTTAGCCTAAGCCTGAGCCAATCAAAAGCCCAAGGAATCAAGCTCGACTGCTTGGTCTGCTCTGAGTGAAAATCTGCCTGAGCTTTACCTCCCCGGCTTTATCAAGGGCCTATTATACTATTCCCATGAGTCTCACTCAGCATGGCTTGATATCTCGCCATTTACTATGGAACAGCTGCGACCCAGACACTAAGTCACCGTTCAAGATAACTGGGTAGATTTGAGCTTGTTACTTAGCAACTTTCTTGGGATTCTGTTTCCCCATCTAGAAAGTAAAGATAATATCACCTGTTCTTAATTCACAGGATTATTTTGATTTGGAGAGAAACTTGAACGCTTTGTGAAAAGTGCTATATAAATGAAAACTAAATGGAACTGTTACTAGCATTATTTTTCTTGTAAATTATAAAGCACCTATCAGCCAAAGAGGATATCTTTAATATTATTATTACACATTATATTGGGCTTCAAATTTCGGGGAGTTCTGGATCACAGAGTGTTTCAACAATGGCAATGGAGGGATACTGGTATGGGATACCAATGACAGATGATATATGACTGACAGGGAGCTGTACAGAACATATGTCCAGGGTGCATGGTAATGTTTGGATATACTCATAGTGGCAACAATTAAAAACCACAGTAGGGGGGGTACTGGGTTCCCGGCCAGTGGTGCTCTGTCGTGGTCCCTAGGGGAGCAGCGACAGTCTCCCAGGTACAGTGGTGGGGACCGGGAGGGAGTGAGGGTTCAACAGTGAGCCCCTGATACTAATGACTATGCTTGTGAGCTGATAAACCCAAAATAATAACAAGGCCTAGAGCAACTTTGTGCCTGGGAATTTCCTTCTGTCAGCCTTCATGTTACTCAAATGTGGCCAGTCTCGAAGCCAAACTCAGCATGTAAATGCAATGCCTTCCCCCCAGCGTGGGACATGACACCCGGGGATGAGCCTCCCTGGCAACGAGGGACCACTATCAACTACCAACTGATGATGCAACTGGAAAATGACCTTATACGGAAGGTTCAATGCGGATCAGCAGAATATCCATGTCTACATAAAATACCATGACTTTAAAATGCTGTTTGACCTAAAGTAAGGGGGAAATGGAAAGGAGAAATGAGTTTATATGGCTACGAGTTTCTAAAAAAGAGTCTGGAGGCTGGCAGAAGGTTTGCCCTCATGCACAACTGAGCAGAGTCAGAGAGACAGATAAAGCAGATACAACCCCCAGATATTGGTTCCTTTGAGGGCTAAAGAGACCCATGGGAGTTATGGTCATGGCTGATGGGGTTAACTACCAGGGCAGATGGCCCCTCTTTGGAAATGGTGTTTATGTGTGATGAATCTGGACTCAGATGGGATCTCCCTTCATAAGACTTTCATGCTAATGTGCTGGAGGTGCAGTTAATGTTGGGGTTTAAGATATATTTAGGGGATTTGAATCTCTGGACTGACAATGTGATAGCCAGATCCTGAGCCTCAACAGACTCCAGCACCTACAATCTGATTTATTGGACTTACCACACTCAGCTAAGATGGAGGTGAAGAAGGACAACCACCACACCATGGAGCCTAGAGTGATTACAACTGAAAATGGGAGGATTGCATCCAGCATCCAGGTGGAATCTGAGCCTCCTCTTGACATAAAGGTGCAATGGACACAACCAATCCAGTGTCCACATAGAAGAGGTGGCATTGGATTGGGAAAAGTGGACATAATGGACAAAGGGTATGGGGAAAGGCAGGAAGAGATGAGAGGTGGAGGCATCTTCGGGACATGGAGCTGCCCTGGATGGTGCTTCAGAGGTAATCACCGGACATTGTAAATCCTCACAGGGCCTACATGATGGAATAGAGGAGAGTATGGGCCATGATGTGAACCAATGTATATGAGGTGCAGAGGTGCCCAAAGATGTACTTACCAAATCCAATGGATGTGTCATGATGATGGGAACGAGTGTTGTTGGGGGGGGGAGAGGGGGGGGTGGGGGGGTGGGGTTGAATGGGACCTCACATATATATTTTTAATGTAATATTATTACAAAGTCAATAAAAAATAAAAAAAATAAAAAAAAAATATTATTATTACAAAAATAATAACATTGACATTTTTGTTGACCTTCGGGTTTGAAACTTATTTCATATTTACTCTGATCTGAGCATTGGAAATCTAGAAACTCTGTGGCCTGACATTGACAAAATGTGCCCAATTGTTTTGCTTTCCTCAGATGAATCTGAATGATTGGCCACATGAGGAGAAAATTGCCTCTGCCTTTTAATGTAATTACCATGCAATTACAAAGCGCATATGATTTGCAATTACAAAGTGCTAAGGCTGACATTGCAAATTAAACGTAGCCGTTTTTATCACAGTGAAGAACAAACTCAATAAAACATACCAAAACATAGCATGATTCTGATTCCAATGAAATGTTGATGAACATCTTATCTCTCACATTTTTAGCGGTCACTGATCACCAGGCCATATACATTTGTGGTTCTCTTTTACTCCGTCCTATTCCCTTTGTGCACAACTTGTCACACACTCTTTTCACATGTCATACTAATTTCCCTCCTTCTTTTAACCCAGGATGAGAGCAAGGGTGCAAACGTAACAGAATAAAGCAATATTGTCAAACAAATTCATATGCTTCCTTCAATTTAACATTCCCCTTTCCTGTTTGCCACAAACTCCTTCAAAGAGCATTCTTCAAAAGCTGTCACTGCCTTTCTTTGAACATGCTCTTTCCAAGGTCACCAATGACCAATTGACAGATCTAGTGGTCTTTTATCTTAATTTAATCCCATCTGCAAATTTTTATATGTAGGACCACCTCTTCATTCTGAAACTTTCTCGCCCTTTTTTTTCCAGCAGTCTTGCAACACAGTTTGTAAGTGAAAAGAGGGACAGATGAGGTTCCTCCTTATAAGAGTAAGCCTAATCTCTAATATTAGTGACTAGTTCAGAAATACCCAGGCCTAATGGCACCAGCATGTGGAATGCTACTGGCCAAAGGGATGGTTCAAGAAGAGGTATGTGAAGCCAATAAAATGGAAGGATAAGCTTGATAGGAATTGATGGGAAGAAGCTTCCTCACTCTTAAGAGAAAGCTCCTAGAGGACTTGATTGTGCATGGACAAGAGGTCTGGAACTAGCTGTAGGCATTTCGTCGGCAGCCTAGAAATGAACCCGATATCCAGAGGAGAGCATTTCTAAGAGAATCAGAGGGAAAAAGAGTTAGAGTTGTGACTAATATGCCTGTGCTTCACCCGCCTTACCCCTGCAGTTTTGGGGCACATGAGCAGATAAGTGACTGTATCATTTTAGTCATTTTCAATTTGATTGTTAATTGCAGCTAAAAGCTGCATGCAGAATAACATGATTTCCACAACTCTCTTCATTCTCTTCCTACCCCACTAATAATTCTTTCTGCCAATGTCTCATACTAGCTCCTCTCTTCCATCAGCCCTTAATTATGGAATGGCCAGGGTTCTGTTTCTTCTTTGCTTTCTCTATTCCCTCTCCTTAACTTCAACTTTCACCTACTTTAAAGATTGCCTGATCAATAACAGCAGCCCAGACTTTTCTACTGAGTTTAAGACACAGATTTTCCATTATTTCCTGTATATCTTCCCTTTATATATCCCACCTCAGGTAAGCAGAATATTACTAAAATTCAAAGCAAGCTTTCTCCCTACTACCCTCTTCAAGTATTCCACAGCCTAGTTATATGGCATCACCATGACTTCAATCTACAAAACCAGAACCAAAAACCATCCTTGCCTGCTCTCTCACTCTCTCGCTCTTGTTCATTCTTTCTCTCTCTCTCTCTTTCTCTCTCTCTCTCTCACTCTCTTTCTCATTCATCATAAGGTCCTGCCAATTCTAACCTCATAGCTCTCTCACTCTCTCGCTCTCGTTCATTCTTTCTCTCTCTCTCTCTCTTTCTCTCTCTCTCTCTCACTCTCTCTCTCATTCATCATAAGGTCCTGCCAATTCTAACCTCATAAATATCTCCTTGTTCTGCTTAAGGCATACTCTCATTGGTCTAGCTCATTACCGCACCACTTTCATTTGGACTTGATTCATAACTAGAACTTCACTTCTCCCAATCCATCCTCCACAATGCTACCAGTTATTCCTCTCAAACATAAACCCACCTGAAAGCACGAAATGTAGTTTCTCTACTTAACATTATGCTATCACTCCACATTCCAATAGATAAAGATTGATACAACCTAGCTGGCTCCATAAGGACTTTTCCTACATGTCAGGGCATACCTATTTGACCTTACCTTCAACCACTCTCTGAAGACTTAGCCAGTCCTTGGTATCTCCCATATAAAGACACACCTACATGAATCTATTCCATGCCATTCATTTTCCTCTGCCTTGAATATGCCTCCCTTATTCTTGAAATTGGTGCGTTTCTGCTCATCTTTTGAGGCTCTGATCAAACATCACCTAGTCAAGGGAAACTTTCATGATCACGCTAGGCAAATCTCACCACTCCTTAATCTGTCCTCTCTTAACTCTGGGAATATAGCTATGATATAATGTGACATATGTTATGATATATTAATGTTTATTAATACATGCTGCACCTCCACTACTTTGTAATTTCTTGAGACTCTGAACCAAGGTTTTTTACAGCTAAGTCTCTAGGAGCTACTACACAATCTAATACATAATAAATGCTCACAAGTTATTTTTCAAAGGAAAGAAAGGAAAAGACCCAGGATTCGTGATTAGCTACTACATAACTTCTCTGGACTCAGTTTCCTCATCCATAAAGAGAAGCAGGTTTAGGTGAGCCAATGTGTTCTTTTCTGCTCTAAAACAGTCCATGATTTTATAACAACAGTAAGAGCAACACAATGACTCTTTCATAATATAGTAAACTGATATTAAATTTCATGAACTACACTGGTCAATCAACTATGAATTCAAAGAGGGAAAGAATTTTTCTTTTTCCCAAAATATGTTCTCCAATCACTGGATGAAATGTTTTAGTTCTGGGAAGAAGCCAATACTAGTCTTGGAAAAGAATTAAGAGCCAGTAGTGACATTATTTTTAATGATATTAAAAGCATCTTGTTTATTTCGCATTAGTTACACCAGTATTTCTCTCCATTCATTTAAGGGCAAGTGTTTGCAGGTTGGCATCTAAGGGCTAAAATCTGAGTATAGAATATGCCTTAATCTCCACAAGGCCTTGCCAATCTAAGACAGACACGTACACAAATATGCATACACACATGCACACACATCCAAAGAGAGATAAGGTTTGATATAAAAATAGTAGTTTGTGTAAGGGGAAAAGAAGTTGAGTAAATATAAATCTGCAGGACATTTTGTGGTAATGGATTCAAGTCAATGATGGGTGATAGGAATTAAACCAAGCTCCACATTTCCTCATTTGGGGCAAGGCAGGAGGTGGGTAGCATTGTCAGGCTGAAAAATCAAAGGACAGAAGGTCTAATTCTGGCTCTGCCACTGACATATTCTGCGACCTTGATCAAGGCAATTGTTCCTAAGATCTATTCTTGGACCAGGTTAGCCACTCAAAATCTACCTATTTATTGCAGTTCCTTCCCAAATTAACCTTCACTGAACTTGCTTTTAATCTTATACTCTTGGTTTTTAATAAAGGCTGTCATAAGAAACAGTAATATGAATTCTACTTCTAAAATAAGTATAAATCTGTGCTTGAGGAGGCACTAGAGATATTTCTTTCTCTGTTATGAAATCTCACTCAAAAAAACTTCTATTAGAATTTAATTCCAAGAAACTCTGCCTTCTCTTCCTCAATCTTACCATAGCAGCTATTCGTTATTACAGCTCCTATTTTACCTGCTACCGGAATGCCCAAAGGCTCTTCATTCTTTTGTTTTTAAATTCTTTCTACTGCAGACATCTTTTGTTGTAAGCTATTTTAAATTGTTCATTAAAGCAGTTATAAAATCTCCTGATTGTAACTATTATCCAATCCTGGTTTTTTCTACCATAAGAGCAAAGAGATCATGAGAAATAAACATTAAAAGAATGTTTTCTTTCCTCTATGAGCGACGCAAGTCTTACAGTTTTTTAATTTAAGTAAAGAAATAGGCTGACCGGTATGGGATCACTGTCAAAAATACTAAACTAGAAGAAAGAAGGTCCATTTGACCTGGCTTCTTGGTGAATCCATGGGACTCCCGGGGATGACCGCTTTCTTTTCTAAGTATTGCAAGCCATTCATTTAATAGCTTGCTGGAGAACTTTTCTCTTTTGTGTTTGGCTTCTGAAATCTTTCTTTGCTTCCTCTTGTTTATCTTTACTCAGCATACCTCCTGTTTTCCACGTTCCCTCAAAGGTCACTGAGGGTGGTTTTATAGCCACAAATTCACATCCTCTCATTACCTTTTATAGACAGTAGCATTCTTAATTGAAAAAAGAAACACACCCTATTGGCAGGGAATTTATCAAAGATATTTATTAATGGAATTTTAAAAGGAGGTTTTGGAATCTCCAGAAGAACTAAAGAAATGGACTTGGGAGCTAAGCTGTCAGAACAATATGCAACTAGTTGGGGTCAGCAAGGGAAATGGAGCTGAAAATGGCTATTGGGTTATCTAAATGACATTTTCTTCTGAATCATTGGTGGTCTTATTTCAGTGCCTGGAAATTTGAATTCTTCCCAAATACCGAGGTCTAATTTTTACCCTTGGAATTTTGCATGTAGACATATTTATATATATATATATAATGCCTTATATATTTATATACTACATTCACATAATATATGTTAATATGTCCATAATATATCTTGTATTTATAAATAATAAATGAAGAAGTGGTTTGGGAAATTTTTGAAGCCCCAAAGCAGCAATTCAGTCATTACCTATAGGCTTATTTAAGGTCACAGTCAGGATAGCTAGTCCTTGTCAAGCTAGTCAAATAAGCTAGGCCTAGAGCAGGGCCCCAGGATTGGAAGACCGGATAGAGATCAAGCAACTGGAAGCCCAAGAAAAACTGAGTGGGCAATAGAAGGTGACCTAGGACACAAGACAAAATGTAGCTTTAGGTGGCTTCTAAAGCTGCAGGCGCCACGCAGACTTATGGGTAGCCTCTAAATTAAATTAAAAAGATGGATGGTATGTCCTCTCAATATCATATGGGAGCAAAGAACACTCAAGGATTGTCTAGGGGAATGTATTTAGTTCTTTTTTTTTTTTTAACCGTAGATTAAAATTCTCAGACCTAGTAAAGTTACTTGTTGACCTATAGATTTTTGGTTGATTAGAAATGCAAATAATTTCTGTCTGGTGGAATAGATAACCTCAAAGATTTATGGCCTGTTGGACATCAAACAGATTTGTATCTAACTCAGCAATCTTACTGTAATAGTTTCTTGTTAAATTTTGCATAAATACCCTAGTTTGTTAAAAGCTCTTCAAAGTGGTCATAATATCTTACTGGCTCCCTCATTAACTAATGAGTTACTTAATAATAACAAAAGTCTACACTCTCCCCACCCAATTCCATTTGACCCAGCTCTGTTCCTCCACATATTTCTGGGAGTGCCTATGGAATGTTTTTATTTTCCACAGATGGATCCCACGTGTCTCCTGTCTGCATGGCTTGTCATGTGGACCTGGGTCTCTACTGCACTCTGCCACTGAACCCCTCTGCAGTTCACTTCTTGCCATCTCAGAGCCAGCAGCCCCAGATGACTTTAATCCTCTAGAACGCATTGCCCAAGCAGGCACACACACCCGACCACTAATTCCCAGGGCAGAGGTCAGACCAGGTCGTAACGTACCACAAAGTTAGCTGTGGCTGAAAGGTTGGAGAAGCCATACGAGAATCACAAAATGCACACACGTGTATGTGGTCTCTCTCTCTCTCTTTCACACACACACACAAGCTAAAGTTAGATGCTACATGTACTTGTCCCACAGTCATAGAACCTATGTGCTGTGTTTCCCCTCAACTTCCTGACTCGTCCATTTCCCCACAGTCAGTCTTCTCTCCAGTGGACTGTATTTGACCATGGCCCCACTACCTAAAGAACAGGTCTTAGCTATCACAGTAATAATAAAAGCCATCTCTTATATAACGCACACTGTCTACCAGGCCCCTATGAACTTCACACGTCACCTAATTAACCCTCACAATTCTGAGGTAGCAAATAGTGTTCATAGTACCAGTGAGGAAACTGAGGAACAAAGAGGTAGAGTTATTGCCTTAAGTTACTTAAGCAGAAAATGGCTTTGTGGGTTACTAGGTTGTGGTCTCCCCACTTAAATCCACCTTTCTGCCCTAAGATGCGGGGGCTGGAACTCTGCAAGCCTCATTTCCTGGCTCTGTTGGGCTTTGCCAACAGGGGGCGCTGGAAGGAGACTCCACGGCTAAGGGAGGAGGAGGGGATTTGCTCTTCTTTGTTTCCTGTCTCCGGGGCCTCCAGAAATGCTTTTCACCCTGACAGCAGCAATTCCTTCCTGCAGAAGCAGCTGATTCAGGTCCCAGAACCACCTTTCTTTTGTACTCCCACCACCTGAGATGCTAGCACCTGCTCTTCAAAGAGCTGGGTCCCATGGGTCCCTCCACCTAAAATATCCCAACAGCAACCAAGCAATGCCCCTCCTCAGAGCTCTCCTTTCATCTCCAGAAGGCTCTTCCTCCAATAAACTAAACTTTAATAATCCAGCCTCTTCCCTGTGCCCTCTCAACTTTCAGGTAGCAGCTGCTGCTTTCAGTTGCTACCTCTGTGACACCCTTTTAGTCACCTAGTTAACACCTTTATTCCTAATTAGTAATTATTTTAAATTCTCTTTGTTCAAGTAACTGTTGCAGTTTCTGTCTCCTGACTGGACCCTGACTCATAAAATGGCAGAGCCAAGATTCAAACCCAGATTCAAAGGCCAGCCTGTGGCCTTACCCAGCCCCTGAAAAGTGAGGAAAAAACAAAACAAAAATAAAGCAAGTTTCATCCTTCACCTGTCATCACAGGCCAGCCTCTTCTCACACATAATCTCAGAGATGCTATTTTACCCATGAGGAAGACAACCTTTGACCTAGCTATGAAGAGCAATTCAGCTTCTCATTTTCTCCTTTCCAACACAGGATCTGGGCTTTAACTTTGCAAAGCCTATAGGGTATTTTTCCAAAGCAAAGGAGCTGTTGGCCCCCAAAAGTGCAATCAAACCTCAAGCTCTAACAACACAGGGAAACATTGACATTTGGGGGAAAAAAGAGAGTTGTTTTTCTTAGGTTTCACATAACTGAGGGCCAATTCCTTGGAGGAGTTCAAGGTCAAAGTACTTTCTTCTTAAGAGCCTCTTCAAGGGAAACACAATTTAGAAGCACAAGGCATAAGGTAAGTGCCACAGCTTGACAAGGAGCTGCAGGCCAATTACCCTATCCCGCTCCCATCCCCACACCTGACTTAGTTTGCTACAGGGCTGTCAATTCAAAGTACCAGAAATGGGTTGGCTTTTATAATGGGAATATTTTTTTTAAAGTAATCTGTCGTATTTTCTATTATTGTCAATGGGAATTTTATTTAGGGTAAAAGCTTACAGTTTCAAAGCCGGAAATGTCCAAATCAAAGCACCATCAAGGAAGCGGATTTGGCTCAACGGATAGAGCATCCACCTACCACATGAAAGGTCCAGGGTTCAAACCCAGGGCCTCCTGGCCCACGTGGTGAACTGGCCCACACGCAGTGCTGATGCACACAAGGAGTGCCATGCCACACAGGGGTGTCCTCCACATAAGGAAGTCCCACACACAAGGAGTGCACCCCATAAGGAGAGCTGTCCAGTATGAGGAGGGTACAGCCTACCCAGGAATGGCATCACACACACACAGAGCTGACGCAGCAAGATGACGCAACAAAAAAGAGATATAGATTCCCAGTGCTGCTGACAAGAATATAAGTGGACGCAGAAGAACACACAGCAAATGGACATGGAGAGCAGACAACTGGGGGGGGAGGGGAAGGGAAGAGAAATAAATAAAAATAAATCTTTAAAAAAACAAAAACAAAGCACTATCAGAGATGCATTCTCAGCAAAGTCAGCTGCCATGGTGAAGCAAGATGGCGGCCACCTCTGCTGAGGTCTCTGCCTCCCCCTCCAGGCTCACTGTCTCTTGGAGCCCAGCTCCCAGAGCTTGGCTGCGAGCAACCTGGCATAGGGCTTGTCTCTTTCCAGCCTCATCTCTCAGTCTCAGCTGCCCCACTTTCTTCCTGAGTTCAGCCGTGAGTTCTCAGGCATATGGCAGAGCTCATCTCCTGAGACTTGAGCTGCTCCATGGGCCAAACCCATAGGGTCCTCTTGCCATGACTCTGTGCCTTGCTGGTTCCAGACTCCCCGGCCTCTCTCATTCTCCTGGGGCTTCACTGTTTTCCTGTAGTCCTCTCTCTCACATGGCAGGATCAATATAGTAGCTTCCTTTTTCTCTGTGTCCCCCTTTATATCAGAGCCAGCAAGAGGACAGAGACCCAAACTGGCTCCCGCCTCACTGACACAGTCCAATCAAAAGACCTCACACTCACAGGAATGGGTTAGTTCAAAAACATACTCCTTTACTTTTTCGGGATTCACCAAATTCAAACTGTCATACCACCTCACCTCACCCCACCCTCACTCCCACCAAGGCAAACACCAGTGGTCATGGCCTATTGCCTGGAATGTTTACTCAATTCATTAGGGCTGCTCTGGAAGCAAATAGAGATAAATTTAATAATTCAAGCTAGCTTAAGTAAAGAAGTGGAATTTGCTACTTGAACACAGTGATGTATCACAAAAGCTAAGGAAGGAATGAGAATGAAGAACTACAAAGGCTTCTGAGCTCCTTTCCCCCTCAACTTGGCTCTGACTTTCATGTCTGAAATTCTCCTTCAATTCGCCAACTTCCTTTGCTTTTCCAGCCCATGCCTGCTCTTCAATGAACATGAAGAGGACTGCTCCCTAGAGGAGACTAAAACTCTCTTTGAGTCCCGATTCAGGTGACCCATCCTGCTCCAATCAATTTCTTAGGGGTCAGGTTCATGTTATACAAAACAGGGAATCAAGTGCAGCATTTGGGAGGCTGTGAGCAGAAACCGTAATCATTAATGCAGTTAGATACTCCCCCTTTACGTTTCTACTGTATTTATCATGAATGAATGAAGGGTTATCACTTACTTAATTCCTATGCCAGATACTAATTTTCAGGGGGAAAAAAGCACTATCTTCAATTGTAATTTTCTGAAAGTTTAAAGAAAATTAAATGTCTAACTAATATTGGAGTCCTTGACACAGCCACCTTGCTTGAAAAATTAGGAAAGACAAGTTGGAAAGCATAATGGAAAAGGAAAGGTTTACCAAGGCATCATGTCCACTGGGGCATAATAAACACTAAGCCAGATTTATTATTATAATATATACAACAGCATAGTCTCACAAGTAAAATACTTAATATGATTATAATGTTCATAGCATATAATGCAGTAAAGAGATTTCAGTAATGGGAGAGGGAGTGGCAGAAATGATGATTCTGTCCTTGTTGAGAAACACACTTGGGCCCATCCACATCATTGCACAGAAGAGACCCATCTCCTGTGAGTTATTTCCAAGGTTCAACCAAGGGCACAAAACACTTTCCTGATTCTTCCAGTCCTAGGACAACCCTCCCTCCCCCCGAAGGGCAGGGAACTACTTTGGATACCACTACTAGGAGACTGTGCTCTCATTCCAACATCATTCATTTCCTATCTACAACTTCCAAACCTGCTCTTTTCTCCATGCCAGAATAACACACCCAAATCAGACATAGGCAGTTCTCTTGGGACATTGTTTCATCACAGGGTAGTAGCCTGGTCTAGTGAGTCTGCCCTCCTTACCAAATACCAAGGACCACCTCAGAGATAAAGTCTAGCTGCACCTCTCCGTGTCCACAGGCACAGTTTTGAGCCACTTGTACCTGGTGTTATTCTGTCCCAAGTAGCATCCTTGGAACTAATTCAGATTTACCTCATTACTGACCTGTTTCACCCTGGATGAACACCTGAACTGTCTGCTTTCCTTAAGCTTCCTCGTATCAGGAGCAGAAAGGGATAAAAATTGTTGGAGATGATAATACTGCGACAAGTTAGATGGGAGATGTGGAGTGCCTAAAACCGAGTCCTATCACAGTGGTTCAATTTTTTGTTATTAGAAAAGTTATAGGTTTACAAAACAAGCATGCACAAAACATAGGATTCCCATATAACAACTGTGGCAGTTTGAGATTATTTATGAATCTCAAAAAGAGAAAGAATTATGTTTGTAAACTAATCTATTCCTCTGGGTGTGATACCCTCTGATTGCATAGATTCAGCTGAGATGACTTGATTACATTACCTGTTAAGATTAGGGCTTTGATTCAACCATGTCAGTAGGATATGACTCAGGTTCAGTCCCCACCCCCTTGGTGGGCCAATATAAATGGACACTCACACCAGAAGAAAGGAGAAAGAGAGCTCTGTCATGTTTGATCCTGGGCCCTGGGGGTGGAGATGAGCCGTTTGCCTGATAGTTTGCAACTGAAGAGAACAGAGCAGCTGAGCAGCTGAGCAGGCCCAGAAAGAAATAAGCCCTATGCCAAAGACTGATATAGGAAGCTCTGAGAGACCAGGCAGAGATTAGCCACCATCTTGCTTCAACATATGACAGCTGACTTGATAAGAAAGCAACCTTGAGTTGGGCTCTTTAAGGACTTGTAACTGTAAATTTTTACCCCAGATAAATACCCTTTATAAAAGCCAACAGATTTCTGGTACTTTGCATCAGCATCCCTTTGGCAGACTAATACATCAACCTACTATTAACACATTAACACATGGGATGTTTATTACAATTGATAATAGCATAATTTTACAATTTTACTATTAACTATTGTCCATGGTTTAACTTAAAGTTCACTGTGTAGTGTGGCTGAATTGATTTTTTTTTATTTTTTTTTTATTTAATCCCCCCCTACCCCGGGTTGTCTGTTCTCTGTGTCTATTTGCTGCGTCTTGTTTCTTTGTCCGCTTCTGTTGTCGTCAGCGGCACGGGAAGTGCGGACGGCGCCATTCCTGGGCAGGCTGCACTTTCTTTCGTGCTGGGTGGCTCTCCTTACGGGGGCACTCCTTGAGCGTGGGGCTCCCCTACGTGGGGACACCCCTGCGTGGCAGGGCACTCCTTGCACGCATCAGCACTGAGCATGGGCCAGCTCCACACGGGTCAAGGAGGCCCGGGGTTTGAACCGCAGAGCTCCCATGTGGTAGACAGATGCCCTAACCACTGGGCCAAGTCCGTTTCCCTTGATTTTTTTTTAATGTTTATTCTGTTACCATATTTACAATCTAACATTTCCCCTTTTATTCATATTTAGATATATTTTACTGTACTGTTACTTACATTCAAAAACTTATGCTATTATCACCATCATCCATTACTATCATTCCAAATAGGAACCCTAATATTTTAAGCCTTAACTTCCCATTCCCTATCCCCACACTGTACCCTGGTAACTTGCAGTCTAGATTATGATTCTACAAGTTTGCATATTCTAATTATTTCAAATAATTTTTATAGCTGAATAATATTCCATTGTGTGTGTGTATCATAGCATTTTACTTATCCATTCATTGGTTGATGGACTCTTGGTTTGGTTTACTTCCACTTTTAGCAGTTGTGAATAATGCCACTATGAACATCAATGTGGAAATACCTGTCTTTTTGTTAAGTTGAAAGATTTCTTTTTATATTCTGCATATTAAACTATTATCAAATATATTGTTTCCAAATATTTTCTGTCATTGCATAGGTTGTCATTTTGCTTTCATGATAAAGTCCTTTGAGGTGCAAAAGTTGTTTTTTTTTTAAATTTTGATGAGGTCCCATTTATTTATTTCTATTGTTACTTGTGCTTTGGGTATAAAATCTAAGAAATCATTGCCTAACACAAGGTCCTGAAGATGCTTCCCTACATTTTCTTCTAGAAGTTAGATAGTTCTGGCTCTTATATATTTAAGTCTTTGATCCATTTTGAGTTTTTTTGGTGTGTGTAAGGTGTGAGGTAGGAGTCCTGCTTTTTTGTTTGTTTTGTTTTGCAAAGGGAGATCCAGTTTTCTTAGTACCACTTATTCAAGAGGCTATTCTTTCCCAACTGAGCAGTCTTTCTCTTTGTCAAAAATCAGTTGGCCATAAATATAAGGATTGACTTCTGGGCTCTTGCATCACTTCCATTGGTCTAAATATCTGTCCTTGTGCCAGTACCATGCTGCTTTGATTCCTGTGGCTTTATAATAAGTTTTAAGATTGGGAAGTGTAAGTCCTCCAATTTCATTCTTCTCTTTCAAGATGGCTTTAGCTATTTAAGGCCTGATATCATTTCATATAAAATTTGATTATTGGTTTTTCCATTTCTGCAAAGAAGGTTCTTGGAAATTTGATTGGGATTGTATTGAATCTATAAATTTGCTTTGGGCAGGATTGAAATCTTAAGGATATTTAGTCTTTCAATCCACAAACATGGAATGTCTTTCCATTTATTTAGGTTCTCCTTGATTTCTTTTTTTTTTTTTTAAGATTTATTTTATTTATCACCCCCCCCCCCATTGTCTATTCCCTGTGTTCACTCGCTATGTGTTCTTCTGTGTCTGCTGGCACCCTAGGTGGTACCAGGAAACTGCGTCTCTTTTTTGTTGCTTCATCTTGCTACATCAGCTCTCACTGTGTGCGGCACCACTCCTGGATAGACTGTGCTTTTCTCATGTGGGGTGGCTTTCCTTGCAGGGCACACTCCTTGTACATGGAGCACCCCCATGCAGGGGTGCCCCTTCGTGGCACAGCACTCCTTGCACGTGGCAGCTCTGCATGTGGGCTAGCTCACCACACAGGTCAGGAGGTCCTGGTATCGAACTCTGGACCCTCCATATGGTAGACAGATGCTCTATCAGTTGAGCCACATCTGCTTCCTTCCTTGATTTCTTTTAGCAATGTTTTGTAGATTTCTGTGTACAAGTCCTGTACATCCTTGATTAGATTTATTCCTAGATATTTCATTCTTTTAGTTGCTATTGTAATGAAATTTTTTTTCATGATTCTTCTTCTGATGTTTGTTGGTTGTATATATAAACAATACTGATTTTTGACTGTTGATCTTGTAACTTGCCACTTGGCTGAATTTGCTTATTAACTCTAGGAGCTTTTGTGTGTGTGCATAGTTTTCAGGATTTTTCTTATATAAGATCATGTTGTCTTCAAATGGGAAAGTTTTACATCTTCCTTGCCATTTGGTATCCCTTTTATTTCTTTTTCTTGCTTAATTGCTCTCACAAAAACTTCCAATACAAATGTTAGATAACTGTGGTGGCAGTGGACATCCTTGTCTTATTCCAGATTGTTTTAGTTTCCTAGACTGCTTAAGCAAATATTAAGAAATGGTTCAGCTTGAAAAATGGGAATTTATTCGGCCACAATTTTGAGCCCAGGAAAATGCCCAAATCAAGGCATCATCAAGGTGACACGTTCCCCTGAAGGACTGTGACATTCTGGGCTGGCTGCTGATTATCCTTGGTTCCTCTGTCTCATGGCGAGGCACATGTGGCATCTGCTGGTCTTTTCCTTCTCTTCCAGGTTCTATTTCAGCTTCTTGCTTCCTGTGACTTTTTATTTTCTTTCTCACTATCCATTCTGTTGATAAAGGGCTCTGATAATAGGATTAATACCCATTCTGAATGCAGTGGGTCACACCTTAACTGAAGTAGCCTCATTGAAGATCCTACTTACAATGGGTTTATACACACAGGAATGGATTTAATTTAAGGATATCTTTTTCTGTGGCACATTAAAATTCAAACCACCAAACTGATCTTAGAGGGAAAGATTTTGGTTTTTCACCATTCAGTATGATGTTATCTGTGGGCTTTTCGCCCTTTATCACATTGAGGAAGTTAGCTTCTATCCCTAGTGTTCTAAGTGTTTTTTATCAAGAAGGGTGCTGGATTTGGTCAAATATCTGCATCAAATGAGATGATCATGTGCCTTTTAACCTTCATTCTGTTAATCTGGTGTATTACATAAATTGTCTTTTTTATGTTGAACCAACTTTACATACCAGGGATAAATCCCATGTCCATGGCATACAATGTTTTAATGTGATGTTGGATTTGGTTTGCTAGTATTTTGTTGCAAATTTTTGCATCTATATTCATAAGACATCATGGTCTGTAGCTTTCTTTTCCTGTGGTATCTTTATCTGACTTTGATATGAGGGTGATGTTGACATCGAAGAATGAATTAGAGAGTGTCCTTTCCTCTTCAATATTTTGGAAGAGTTTAAGCATAATTGGAGTTCTTGGAATGTTTTGTAAATTGCCCTGTGAAGCCATCTGGTCCTGGGCTTTTCCTTGTTGTGAGGTTTCTGATTACTAATTCAATATCTTTATAAGTAATTGGTTTGCTGAGATCTTCTATTTCTTCTTAAGGCGATGTAGGTAGTTTTTGTGTTTCTAAGCATTTGTCCATCTCATCTAGGTTACCTAATTTATTGGCATTTACTTGTTCATAGTATCCTCTTATAGTCCTTTTCATTTCAGTCTGTAGTAGGGTCCTCCTTTTCATTTCTGATTTTCAATATTCATATCCTTTCTCTTTTTTTCTTTGTCACCCTAGCTAAAGGTTTGTTAAGTTAATTGACCTTTTCAAAGAACGAGCATTTGGTTTTGTTGTATCCATCTATTTTTTTCTATTTCATTTATTTCTTGACTCATCTTTGTTATTTCCTTCCTTCTGCTCACTTCATGTTTAGTTTGCTTTTCTTCTTCTAGTTCTTCCAGTTTTAAGGTTAGGTCCCTGATTTGAAGTCTTTCTTCATAAAGAATCTAGAGCTGTAAATTTCCCTCTCGGCACTGCCTTTGCTGCATCTTATAGGTTTGTTATGTTGTATTTTCCTTTTTCATTCACCTCAAGATATTTCCCAATTTCTCTCATGATTTCTTCTTTAATCTATTGGTTTTTAAGAGTATGTTGTTTCATTTCTATATATTTGTCTATTTTCCATTTTTCCCTCTGTTATTGATTTCTAGCTTCATTCTACTGTGATCAGAGAATATACTTAAGTATTTTTTAATTTACTGAGACTTGTTTTGTGATCTAATATACAGTCTATCTGGTAAAATGATTCATGTGCACTCAAGAACGTGTATTCCATTTTTGTGGTGTGAAGTGTCCTATAATATGCCTGTTATATCTAGTTGGTTTAGAATATCATTCAGGGAAACGGACTTTGGCCCAGTGGTTAGGGCGTCCGTCTACCATATGGGAGGTCCGCGGTTCAAACCCCGGGCCTCCTTGACCCGTGTGGAGCTGGCCATGCGCAGTGCTGATGCGCGCAAGGAGTGCCCTGCCATGCAAGGGTGTCCCCCGCGTGGGGGAGCCCCACGCGCAAGGAGTGCGCCCGTGAGGAAAGCCGCCCAGCGTGAAAAGAAAGAGCAGCCTGCCCAGGAATGGCGCCGCCCACACTTCCCGTGCCGCTGACGACAACAGAAGCGGACAAAGAAACAAGACGCAGCAAATAGACACCAAGAACAGACAACCAGGGGAGGGGGGGGAAGTTAAATAAATAAATAAATAAATCTTTAAAAAAAAAAAAAAAAAGAATATCATTCAAGTCTATTTTGTTATCCATGTTCTGACTAGATGTTCTAGCCATTACTGAAAGTGGCATTAAAGTCTCCTACTGTTAATGTAGAACTGTTACAATCTCCCTTCAAATCTGTCAATATTTGCTTCATATATTTTGGAGCATATATTTAATTGTCACATCTACTTGCTGAATTGTCCCCTTTTCCAGTATACAATAACCATCTTTGTCTTTTGTAACTGTTTTTGACTTAATGTCTTTTTTATCTGATATTAAAATAGCTACTCCAGCTCTCTTTAGGTTACTAGTTCCATTGTATATATTTTTCCATTCTTTCACTTTCAGCCTACTGGTGTCTGAATTTATGGTGAGTTGTCTGCAGACAGATATTGCTAAGTCATATTTTTTTAATCCATTCTGCCAATCTCCGCCTTTTGACTGGAGAGTTTAATCTATTTATATTTAAAGTCAGTACTGATAACACAGGACTTTCTTCTACCATTATGCTATTTAGCCTCTGTGTGTATTATACCTTCTTTTTCTCTCAATTCTTCTGTTAATGCCTACTTTTATATTTATTTGATTTTTGTATGTACCATTTTGAGTGCCTTCTCTTTTCTATTTGGATATATGTTTTATCTGTTTTCCTCGTGGTCAACATAGAGTTAAAAAATTTAACATCCTAAATATTAACAAACATATTTGGTTTGATAACAACCTAACTTCAATAGCATACAAATATGCTTTTTCTATATCCCTCTTCCCCCCTCACCTTTTTTGTACTTACTACTACTTATAACTTTGTACATTGTATGTCCAAAAACATAGATTTATTGTTACTCTTTATGCATTGCATTTTAGCACCTGTAGGAAGAAGTGGAGTTATATGCTAAACAATACACTACAATAATACTGGCATTTAGAATTTCCTAAATGGTCTTTATTTCTTTTTGCCACTTTGAACCATGGTCTAGTGACCTTTCCTTTCAGTCTGAAGCACTTCTTTAGCACTGCTTGAAGGGCAGGTCTAGTGGTGATGAACTCCTTCAGCTTTTGTGTATCCGGAAATGTCTTATCTCTCCCTCATTTTTTTTTTTTTTTGAGGTACCAGGGCCAAGAATGGAACCTGGGACCCAGTATGTGGGAAGCCAGTGCTCAACCACCGAGCCACATCAGTTCCCCTGAGTTGGTGTTTTCATTTGTTTGCTGGTTGTTTGTTTTTTTGTTGTTTTTAGGAGGCACTAGGAACTCAACCTGGAATCTCCCATGTGAGAAGCAGGCACTCAACCACTTGAGCTACACATATTCCCTCTCCCTCATTTTTAAAAGGAAGTCTCACCAGATATAAAATCCTTGATTGGCTATTTACTTCCAGCACTTTTAAGAATTTCAACCCTTTGCTTTCTTGCCTCCAGGGTTTCTGATGAGAAATCGACACTCAATCTGATTGGAACTCCCTTGTTCATAACACATTGCTTTTTTCTTGCAGCTTTCAGAACTCTCTCTTTTCCTTTGCTTTTGATAGTATAATCAATATAAGATGAGATGTATTTTTCATCATGTTTATCCCATATGTCCTCTAGTCTTCTTGGGAGTGCATATTCACATCTTTTCCTAAGCTTAGGAACTATTCTGTCATTATTTCTTTGAATATTTCTTCTGCCTCTTTCTGTCTTTCTTCTCCTTCCAAGACTCCCATAACATGTATACTGGTATGCTTGTGGTGTCAAAGAGGTGCTTTAGGCTATTTTCACTTTTTATAACTCTTTTTTCTTTCTGCTCTTCAGCCTGATTCATTTCAAGTGTATTGTCTTTGCATTTACTGATTCTTTCTTTTGCCAGATCCAATCTGCTCTTGAAATCCTTCTGGGAAATTTCATTTCAATTACTACGGTCTTCAACACCAGTAGGTCTCTTTAGTTCCTTTTTAAAATTTCTATATCTTTATGAACATTCTCCTATTGCTCATTCATTGTTTTTCTGATATCCTCTAGTTCTTTCTCTGTATTTTCATTATCGCCTTGAGGATTTTTCCAGATCATTTTTTTAAAGGCTTTGTTCACTGTGTTCACATTCTGGTCTCCTTTGTCAGTGTTTTCTGGATTTTTGTCCTCTACCAACGGATGGTTTATCATTTCCTAGTTTTGTTGTTGTTGTTTATCTTGTACTCTTTTGTTACACACTGTACATTAGAATATTTCAAAATGCTCGCTCTGGGATTTATTCTCTGAGATTTCTGTGTCTTGGTTTTGTAACCGGCTAGTGCCAGGACAAAGATCTTCTTGAGCTTCAGTCTTCCTGTCAGGAAGGTCTTTCCAAGCCCAAAGCAGTGTGCAGAGTCTTGCTGTTTCTTCTGGGCCTGTGTCTTGTCCTGGGCTTTTACTTGTAAGCTGTTTTGCAGTTCCTCTGTTTACAGGAGTTTGAATGGCCCTTTCCTTCCCAGGAGACACACCTCCCTCTCCTAGGTGTTTGAAGCCAGCAAGTTTGCCCTGGACTCAATAGTTTCCTACATTTCTTTCATTGTCTCAAGCTGTTTTTTCTAGAGGTAAAACTCTGGGAAGAAGGACCTGCCAGAAAGGACTTTTCCTGTTTCAGGCAAAGGACCCATGAAGGGGGTGCAGACTGGCTCCAATTGCAGGAAGGGCACCAATTGCATCTTGCCCAGTTCCCCAAAGCTGAGCTTTCTTGGCCTGCCCAGCAAAGGCAGCCCTTTAGCCACCTGTTCCCATAGCATCGTGAAAGCACAGCATCTTTCAGTCTCCTCAGCGATGGCCTTTGTCTGCGGTGGGTTGAAGCAATAGCTGCCCTCAGAGCCAGGCTCCCAGGAATCCGAAGTCATTAATCAAAAGCTGTGATAAATGGCCAGCCATGCCCACCCCTGCTCTTGGAGAAGAAGACTGTATTGTCCCTTTCTCTCACCAGCAAGACAGACAGCCATGTGGGTGGGGGATGGGTGCTGGTACCGCCACAGAGAAAAAACAATTTACTGTTCTTTACTGTAGTTTATCACCCTCTTCCTCCAGCTCTTCCCTGGATGCTGTACAGTGCTCTTCTGGCCCCCAGATTTCAAAATATTTGTTTCAGACAGTTCCTGCTTGCTTAATACTTGTTCTGATGGAAGGACTGAGTCCTGGACCTCCCTACTCTGCTATCTTCCCACATTCCCACTCCCAGTGGTTCACTTTTATTCCAAGTTAAGATCTTTCCAAGGTTGTAGTTAAACAGGCCATGTACAGACATATTGCTCCTAAGATAAAATTAGACGGATTGGTAGATGAAGGATAGTAGCTAGCTAGCTACTTAATAGATTGATATATATAAAATGAGTTTGTGTGTGTGTATAAAAAAGGTTTGCAAAACTGCAGTGTTCAGCAGATGTGCAACTCCTACCCTCTGGTTTATTGGACTCATCCAGGTCAGCTAACAGGGAAGTGAAGAAGGTCAACCACCACACCAGGGAGCCAAGAGTGCCTACAACTGCAAGCAGGAGAACTGCATCCATCATCCATGTGGAATCTAAGAATCCTCTCGATATAGAGGGGGAGTAGACATCACCATCCCAGGGTCCACAGGTGGAGGAATAGAGTATGGATTAGAGTGGACTTACTGATATTCTACTATGGAACTGTTGTGATTAGTAGTGGAAGAAATTGTAGCATTGATGTGGGGAAAGTGGCCACCGTAACTGCTGAGGGTAGGGAGAGGGAAGAAGAGATGTGATGTGGGGGCATTTTCAGGACTTGGAGTTGTCCTGGGTGGTACTGCAGGGACAGATGCTGGACATTGTATGTCCTGCCATGGCCCACTGGGTGGACTGGGGGTGAGTGTGAACTACAATGTAAACCATTATCTATGTGGTATAGCAGGGCTCCAAAATGTATTCACCAAAAGCAATGAATGTCCCATAATGATGAAAGAGGCTGTTGATGTGGGCGGAGTGGGGTGAGGGGAATATGAGGTCCTGTTATATTTTTTGAATGTAACATTAAAAAAAATAAAGAGAAAAAAAACTGCAGTGTTATGAACTCTTTTGTCCCCACAGGAAGAGTCATTCTGTCTGTTATTAAATCAACAGCACAAGATTACACCAGCAAAAGCCTAGGACCTCACACCAAAAGAAGCAAAACAGAATGGTCCAACCTTATAACAATAATAGTAATGATAATAATAGCATTTTCTATTTGGGAATTTTTACTGAACAGTAGGCTCTCTACAAAGGGTTTTACTTGATTGTCTCATTTAATCCTCACAACAACCCTAGCCGTTGATGCTGTGAGTTTCTCCATTTTATAGCAGAGGAAATAGCAGTATAAAGATCAAATTAGTTGCAGGGTCACAGAGCTAATAAGTGGGAAGGCCTTCAATTTCACTCTGTGCCCTTAATAACTATTCCTTCTCCCTAGTGCCTATGTAGTCTTATCCACATAGCATGACGCTAGCCCCGTGCCCAGCATCTCCCTGGGGGTCTTGTTTCCCTGACTTGCTGAGAAGGTGAGCAATGCAGAAGGCATCCCATTGTGCCTCTAGCATGTCATCAACCTGCTGATGAATGTGTCTTCCCCTGCCTGTGGCCCTCGCCATCCCACATATACCACTTTAAGGGAGAGAGCAGGACATGGGCAGAAGGGCGAGCTGGAGTATGAGCAGCTCTCTGTAATCAACACCCCCTAAATGAAATCATCCAGAAAGGCCAGTGGCTGTTCAAATTCCTAAGTGCTCTCCTTTACACATCTTCAGTGTCCTCATTTTACAAAGTGTTGAACATTTCTATTAAAGGATTAGCTTTGTCTAAACATCAATTAACCAGGCGAATAGGAACATGTGATAAAAATGAATCCTCTTAAACCCTTGAGAGCCAGATTCCTAATTATTCCATTAAAATGAGAATTATGCCTGCATTGACTGTGGTCTTCGTGAGAAAGACACAGCCTCAAAATTGTCAGCTAATAAGGCAGCTCAGTTACGTTCAGGGGAACAGCCTCGGTTGCGATTTTGAACATTTTCCGACAGTGTACTTTCCTGTTTGCCTGCCTTCTGATTTTATTTGTGCTATTGCAGGGGAATAAATTCATGATTTAATAGATCTTTTTAAAATTTCACTTGGAAATGCCTCAATTTCACTTTCTTACCAAATTCAAGTATATTCAATTTCATTAACACTGTATTTTTATTATTATTTTAGTGCATCTATATTTATTCACATTAAAGTTTTATAATACTGTCTAGTGGCCTCATGTTTATTAAAAGGATACAAAATAAAACTATAAAAGTATTCATCATTTTTAAACATTTTACCACAAAGTGTATAATAGAGTAATCGCAATTTCTTAGCGTGTGTGAGGAAATGCCCTTCTGTTCATTTCCTTTGAGACTTAAATGACAATATGCTACTTCACTCTGGAAAATCATAAATGATCAAGAGTAAAGTGCACAGATTAGTGTACTTTCTCAATCTATATTGTCCTGTTGGATTCTTTTCTCGAAGAATTGCAGAGACTGAGATGCATTCTTCTGTGAAGGACTCATAAACAAAACTATTTCCCAGCAATATTGAATCGCCACAGGATGAAGACCTGATTATATTTCGATCACAGAAAATAAGTAATGGTTCCTTTTCTGTGAGTGTGTGGAGATGAAATGGTTAAAGTGTAATCAAACAGCTCTGATCTTTTGCATTTTATGAAAGCAAAATGAGAAAGATAAGAGTATGACTTAGATTATGCCAGGAAGTAAAGATAAGAGACAGGATAAAAGGAGGAAGAAATCCTCGAAAAAATTATTACAACAATGGGGGAGGTCAAGAAAATATATACACGAACACACATACACACAAAAACCAAACTAATTAGTTTAAATCATGCCCCCCCATCCCCCCCCCCCCCCCCCCCCGCCCCAGAAAAAAAAAGAAATGTTGGTAGCTAGAACCTGAACAAATTTTATGGAAGATTTTGAAAAAGGAGAGAAAACTTGTCAGGTACAGATTGGAGGAAAGACATTATAGGAGGAAGAAATAATAAACCTCATTTATACAGGATTTTCAGTTTCAAAGGCATTTTCCTATTATCTCACTCCTTCTCCAAAGGGGCTATGAACTAGAAAGCTTATTTATTCACTCGCCTTGTTAAAATGGATTCCAGAGGCTTAGTAGGGTATATAAAGTATGACCAAGGGAATAAGGAAAAATTGAAATATGGTCAGATATTACATGAAGCCAGTTAAAAAGCTGTTGTTATTATTGTCGTTGTTGTTATTACTCTATTATTCAGGACAGGGCCAAGCAAGCCCAGGTCAACTCTAAAAAGTGGCAGACCCTAGTCATTTAACTGGTGATGTTTCTCTTAAAATAATCAGCTACTCATAATGGGGGTAGGCCCTAAAAGAATCTGATAAACAATACAAGCCTGCAGCTTCCCTTAAATTAATTCTGAATTTCTTGCAGATTTACTTCCGCACATGTTTTCTGCCACCCCTTGAATTATGGGTCACAGCCTGAAAGTCACTCTAAGGCAATGCAAAGTTGTCTAACGACAGAATGTTGGGAAACCAGATGGGTCTACGGCGCCCTCACCTCTATCTTTTTTCATGGCTGCCCTTTATGTTTCTCCCTAGACTATGGTTTATGGATTGTTTTTACGCCCTCTCATAAATACAGATAACCGTATAATGCTCGGCAATGCTTCGGTAGCTTCTTGAAGACTTTACTAGCGGTGCCCCTGAGATGCCGCTACTAAGCAGTGGTTGGCGATGGAGGGAGGGTCAGGTAAGGGGTTGGTGACAGCAGAGGAGAGGCATTGAATGCTGACACGTCAGGGAGCAGCCTGTAGGGAAGAGTGAACCGCCTGGAGTCAGAATGCCGTGTACACAGACCGAGTCTCTCCCTCAGTATATGATCCTGGAAAAGTTACTTTTCCTCTCTGTGAGTCCCCTTCGTCATCTGTAAAATTGAGAAAATAGCAATGTCGACCTCATTCCTGGAATATGAGGATTAAGAGAAATAAGGGATGAAAACTTCTAAAGCGTGGCTTGTTACCTAGTAAGTACTGAAAAAATGTCTGCTGGCATTAGTTCACAAATGCTGGAAGTGACTCTTTCTGACAAAGGGGTTTTTAATTGCCTCCCTTTTCTCCTCCCTGCTAAATTATGGCAATGACATTGACACAGTTGCATATGGGGACACTCATGTTAGAGCAATGGAGCGGCCCATCGCCCAGCCACTCCCCATAAGTAGCAAAGCCGGCAGGTGGCATTTCTCAGGGAATATTGGGGGTACACAAAACCTTCCAAATACACCAATTGATTTGAACTCAGTACTTAAGAGGTACTTTGGTATTTTGAACCCAGGTAATGCTTGAAGTGGTGGTACTTTGAACCCACGTAAAAGCAAACCACTCCCCCTCCAAAAAAAATGTAGGTTTGAATAATTTACTAACAATCTTCAAAGAGGATCAAAGGGATCTTTTAAAAAGACTACTGGCCTGTCCAACATAATTTCTTCACAAAGGAGGAGAAAGCCCATTCAAGAGATGCAAGAGCTTCCTGCAGTGCTGCTGTAGCTCCAGGAGAGCTAGTAAGCACATGGCTAAAGCCACAGCCATGGGATTCACCTTCCAGAACGGACTTTGGAGTGGGCTAGTGGAGGCGTTGGAGGAGGGTGGTGAAGGAGTGGTCTTCCCAAGTACAATCCACCTGCCTTCCTTCCTCTCACCTAGGAAGTCGTCTCTGGGTGAAAGCTAAACTGAAACGCTTCACATAGTATTCATTACGACCATTTTAAGAGATCTTTGTTACTGTGTTAAGAGCTTTATCTAGTCTACTTTTGTTTTTCACCTGTATATTTAAGTATTTATTAATAAAGACTTTGAAAAATTCACCTGCAGTCAGGTGAACTGACATTTCTCCAGTCTTCTCCCCATAAATTCCCTAGCCATCAATTATCCCATCACAGGAGTTTTCAGATTCCTAATTCTGATTGTTGGGGAGGGATTTCTGCACTTTAAAATGTATTAATTTTCTGAAGTCATGGGGGAGCCTTGAAAGGCCATTAATGCTTTGTCTTACCTTCCCAGATAGAAAATACTTAACTCTAGGACAACACAGACTTGGCCATCTGTCCAGATTCCATTTAACTGAGGCTGATAAATACTTTTGGTATCTTTAAGTACTCACTTCATGTATTGTTCTTTGCCCACCACTCTCTCATGCAAGTGTCATTGAGAAGAGGGGCTTTTTAATTTTGAATACATTGCCTTCAGGTTAACAGAGACAGAATAGAGTGGAGAAATCATCATAGATGATTTTGTTTGGTATTATTAGTCTAATATAATGTCTACATTATGTCTAGATTATATGTACATTATGTCCCCAAATCCCTAAAAGTATCCCTCATGATCACTTTAGTTTTCTTTTTTCAAAGCTAAAACTCTAAATGGTTCCATCATGTCAAAAAAACAATGTGGCGCCCTTACAAGGATGTCTAATTAATTATTAATATTAGAAAATGTGTGAACTACCAAAAGATTCATAGGCATGAAAGTGCTAGGGCCAAGTGGAAAAAAAAAAAAAAAACAGTGATTTATGCAATACAAAGTATACCTTTTGTTAGTAAAGCATGTTATAATTTATGAAGAACTTTCATATACATTATTATGTTTGTCCTGCAAACAACCCATGAAGTGAGTAATACATAGACCAGCTGCATTTCTAGACTTAGCAGTCATTTGTGACTAGACAGTCACAAGCAACTCTGAAGGTACATGGCATACATTAATTTTGAATTTTGCTACATTGTATATTTGAATTGTTTATGCTAGACATATTGCAAAAGAAAAACGAAATTGGAGGAATCACACTTCCTGACTTCAAAACATACTACAAACCAACAGTAGTGAAAACAGCATGGTATTGGCATAAGGAGAGACAGACAGACCAATGGAATTGAATTGAAAGTTCTGATATAGAACCTCATATATATAGCCATATAATATTCGATAAAGCCACCAAACCCTCTCAACTGGGAGAGAATGGCCTATTCAACAAATGGTGCCTGGAGAACTGGATAGCCATATGTAGAAGAATGAAAGAGGATTACCATCTCACACCTTATACAAAGATCAACTCAAGATGGATCAAAGACCTAAATATAAGAGCCAAGACCATAAAGATCTTGAAAAGCAGTGTAGGGAAACATCTACAGGACCTTGTAATAGGAAATAGCTTCATGAATATCACACCAAAAGCACGAGCAGCAAAAGAACTAATAGATAAATGGGACTTCCTCAAAATTAAAGCCTTCTGCACCTCAAAGGAGTTTGTCAAGAAAGTAAAAAGGGAACCCACACAATGGGAGAAAATATTTGGCAACCATATATCTGATAAGAGACTTATAACTTGCATATATAAAGAACGCCTATATCTTGAAAATAAAAAGATAAACACCCATTTAAAAAATGGGAAAAAGATTTAAACAGACACTTCTCCAAAGAAGAAATACAAATGGCTAAAAAGCACATGAAAAAATGCTCCAAATCTCTAGCTATCAGGGAAATGCAAATCAAAAATACAATGAGATACCATCTTAACTCCCATAAGATTAGCAGCTATAAAAAAAAACAGAAGAATACAAATGCTGGAGAGGATGTGAAGAAAGGGGAACACTCATCAATTGCTGATGGGAATGCAGAAGGATCCAACCATTCTGGAGGACAGTTTGGCGGTTTCTCAAAAAACTAACCATAGATTTGCCATATGACCCAGCAATACCACTGCTGGGTATATACCCAGCAGAACTGAAAACAAGGACACAAACCGATATATGTACACCAATGTTCATAGCAGCATTGTTCACTATCGCCAAAAGTTGGAATCAATCCAAATGCCCATCAACAGACCAGTGGATCGATAAAATGTGGTATATACATACAATGAAACACTACTCGGCTGTAAGAACAAATACACTACAAACACACGTGATAACATGGATGAATCTTGAGAACCTTATGTTGAGTGAAGCAACCCAGGCATTGAAGGACAAATACTACATGACCTCAATGATATGAAATAAGCAACCTGCCTCAGAGAGCTAGAGACTGGAAAAGAGGCTTACAGGAAATCGGGGGGTGGAGGAAGGATGTGAGCCGATGTCTGCAGGGGTGGAATCTATGATGAGCTGGCGGTAAGTATGAGCACAAAGAAGGGACAAAATGGGGGCAAGGGGTTGCCTTCGGGTGGGGCTTTGCGGGTTTGAGGGGGCCTGGGGATGGGCGGAGGGGTAATATTGTCCAAAAATTGGGGGGAGGGACGGGCAACATACGAACATAGGAGAGTGTCAGGTGTTCGTTGAGAGTAAAATGTTGAGAAAATCTTATCAAAATATAATTAGGAGGGTTACCTGTTTAGGATGCTCAGGGGGGATGGTCTGATGCGGGACGGACTCTGGGGGAATAGCTGAAGGCTCATTTTGCCAGGGTGGGTTGTACCATTGGGTAGAGACCCAAGAAGTGAGAGTTGGGGTGGACCCACATCCTGGGGAGGACTAATGCCATCAAATAGAGAGAACTGTATCTCTCGTGAGAAAGGGTGGCTCCCAGGGCATTAGGGCAGTTGAGAAAGTCAGGTCCTGAACACTGCTGCAAGTATCTCTGGACGTGGCTTCTCGGGAAATGGAGATTGGCTGGCGCTGTGGGCCCCAAGGGGAGGGGAAAATGGATGTTGAATGGATGGAACCAAGGTAAATGTGGGGGCAAGAGAGGAGTTTTGCGAGAGTACACGAGGATGAATATAAAACATGTAATATTACACCAAAAACATATAGGGGACGACAGACTAATAATGTAAACCATAATGCAAAACATAGGATAACTAAAAAATTTAGAAAACTGTACATCCTAAAGTATGGACCACATTGTAAGCACAGATGTCACCTTGTTTGAAAGCTATTGTTTCAGAATCTATACATCAGTTTCAGGAAATATGATATGAATAAGTTAAAAGATTATCGCTGTGGAAGGGAAAAGGTTTTATGGTGGATCTATGGGAGTACTGTATATTGTATATATGAATTACTGTGATCTAAGACTCTTGTGAAGAGAAGCTCAATAATTAGAAAAAAAAAGAAAAGAAAAAGATAGGATGTAGAAATTTTTCCAAATCAATATGTACTTTAGATCTAACCTTTAAACTCATCACTAAATTCCATTTTACTAGTAAGGGAAACTGACATTATATTGGGATTCACTTTACAAGAAGTTTTGGATCACAGAGTGGTTCAACAATGGCGGCGGAGGAATACTGATATGGAATGTTATTGACAGGCTATATATGGTTGACAGGGAGTTATACAGGGCATATGTCCAGGGTACATGGTAATGTTTGGATATACTCATAGTGGAAACAATTAAAAACAACAGCTGGGGGGGTACTGGGTTACTGGCCGGGGGGGTCTCTGTCGTGGTCCCTGGGGGAGCAGCAGCAGTCCCCCAGGTGCAACGGTAAGAACCTGGAAGGAATGAGGGCCCAACAGTAGGCTCCTGATACTAATGGCTATGCTTGTGAGCCTATACACCTGCAATAAGAGCAAGGCCTAGAGTAGCATTGTGCCTGGGAGTTTCCTCCTGACAGCCTTCATGTTACTCAAATGTGGCCACTCTCAAAGCCAAACTCAGCATGTAGATGCAGTGCATTCCCCCCAGCGTGGGACATGACACCCCAGGGATGAGCCTCCCTGGCACTGAGGGATCACTACCACATACCAGCTGAAGATGCAACTAGAAAATGACCTTGAATTAAAGGTTCAATGCGGATCAGCAGGATATCCCTGTCTACATATAATAACATGACTTCAAAATGCTGCTTGACCTAATGTAAGGGGGAAATGGAAAGGAGAAATGAGTTTATAAGGCTATGAGTCTCTAAAAAAGAGTCTGGAGGTTTTCAGAAGGAATGCCCTTATGCACAACTGAGCAGAGTCTAAGAGACAGATAAAGTAAATACAACCCCAGGTATTGGTTCTTTTGAGGGCTAAAGAGACCCACGGGTTCCATGGTCATGGCAGATGGAGTTCACTGCCATGGCAGATGGCCCTTCTTTGGAGCTGGTGTTTCTGCGTGATGGAACTGGACTCAGAGGGGATCTCTTTTCACAAGACTTGCATACTACTTTACTGGAATTGTAGTTGGTGCTGGGGTTTAAGATCTATTTAGGGGATTCGAATCTCTGGACTGACAATATGATACTCAGGCCCAGAGCCTCAGCAGACTTCAGTTCCTACACTCTGATTTATTGGACTTACCCCGCTCAGCTAACATGGAGTTGAAGAAGGTCAACCACCACACCATGGAGCCTAGAGTGTCTACAACTGAAAGCAGGAGGAGTGCGTCCAGTATCCATGTGGAATCTAAGCCCCCACTTGACATAGATGTGCAATGGACACAACCAATCCAATGTCCACAGAGAAAATGTGGCATGGGTGTGGGAAGAGTGGCCATGGTGGCTGCTGGGTGCGGGGAATGGGAGGAAGAGATAAGATGGGGAGGCGTTTTCGGGATGTGGAGTTGTCCTGGATGGTGCTTCACGGTCAATTACGGGACATTGTAGATCCCCCCAGGGCCCACTGGATGGAAGGTGGGAGAGTGTGGGCTATGATGTGGACCATTGACTATGGGGTGCAGTGATGCTCAGAGATGTACTTACCAGGTGCAATGGATGTGTCATGATGATGGGAGAGAGTGTTGCTGTGGGGGGAGTGGGGGGTGGGGGCGGTGGGGTTGAATGGGACCTCATATTTTTTGAATGTAATATTTTAAAAAATAAAAAAATTAAAAAAGAGGCTATTAAAAGTCAATGAACTTAGCCAACTTCCCAGCACCCACATCCTGGTACAACTTGCTTTTTACATGATGCCAATAAGACTAATTCTCAATAGAACAGAATCTGGAAGTAACTTAATCCTTCCTTCCTTCCTTCTTTCCTTCCTCCCTCCCTCCATTTCTTTCTCTTTTTTTTTTCCTTTTTAGGACATATCAGGGATTGAACCTGGAACCTTGTACATGAAAAGCAGGTGCTCAACCATTGAGCTACATCCGCTCTGTAATTTAAATTTTAATGTTTTGGGGAGAGGGTGGAGGAGGACAGCACCTAGAAGAGTTGGAAGGCAGGGACTAAAAATGGGAATGAGGAAATTTTGAAGGATAATAAATATGTTCATTAACTTGATTGTGGTTCCAACCCATGATGAGTTCACAGGCTTTTTGTATGTCAAAACCTATTATTTGTATCACATGTCAATACAGTCATTGAAAAATTTAATGCTATCATTTACTAAAATTTGAGAGGTAAGTGATATGATAGAACAGTATTTCCAAAGTCCTCATAACACTTCCTCTAATTCAAGGATCTGTTGTGCTTTCTCTTTACATGAATTGGGTTGCTGGGGCTCCAGGGTGTTCAATGATTTGCCTAAGGATGGACATTAAATAGTGAAGCCAGAGCTGGACCTGACACTAACTTCTAAGCCCATAAGTCACTGTTCTTTATACAACACCAAGCTAAGTGTTGAATATTGCTCTGATGAGCCAAAAAAATCTGTTGGGAAGAACTAAGCTGACTTAGGACATATTGTTGAATAATCAAAAGTTGATCTTCGGGACTTTTTATAAAAATCAGTGCACATACATAGAAACCAACCAACACCCACACATCTCATTGCTTCCAAAGTGCTCTTCTCTTACTTAAGCAACCTCAGAGCTACCAGGTGGCTACCCCAAAACCCTCTATTGTGATGCCTGATCTTGATCAAGCCATTGTGCCCTACAAAAAGACTTCTAGGCTTGGTGTCTCATTCTTTCATGATCTTTCTCTTTGCTTTTCAGGATGTTAGATAATTATCTGAGAATCTCCTCTACTACAAAAATCAAAATGTGTGAAAATAGTATCACCTGTTCTCCCAAAGATATTTACACTTTAAAGGATTCATGGAGCAAGAACGGATGTGGTTCAAGTAGTTGAGCACCCACCTCCATATGGGAGGTCCCGGTTCAGTTCCTGATGCCTCCTGAAGAAAACAAAAACAAGTGATTAAACCCACTCAAGGTGTGATTCAGTGGTTGAGTGCTTGTTTCCCACATACAAGGTCCCGGGTCAATCCCCAGCCCTCGGTACCGCAAAAAAAAAAATGGCCACGTGGAGCAGGTGTAGCTCAGCCAATCCTCTGCTTTGCATGCATGAGGTCCTGGGTTCAATCCCCCAGTACCTCCTAAAAAAAAAAATACTCATGGAGAGTAAATACCCAGCTAAATAAAGGAAATTTTTCTTAATGGTGGAAATTTTAGCCACTGGTAAATCATTATGGGAGATTTGTTTTTCCATTACCAACTGATGACCACTTATTCCATCTATGGATAGGTGACCTTGATCAATTCATGAATGTCAATTTCTTTCCGGTCCTGGAAGACACAACCCCATCAAATGGATTATCCTCTCTAGACTTATCTAAGAGTAAGCTAAAATTGAAGAAATAGCACTTGGTGCAAATACCAGTTGAACTGGAAGGTAAATTGTTAGAAAAAATTTAGTCAGGAAAGCATGCCTTCCTCTGTCTCCATTACTTCTTTCTAATTTGAGTTTCTGGATAAAACTCAGCAATGAAATGAAGGCTTGAAGAATTTAATGTCCTTCTGGATTATCCTTTATCTCAGTGAAATTTTAAAAGGCACAGTGTGATGTGCAGTTCAAACTTGAAGTCACAAACACATTCAAAAGTAGTAGATATCTATGCTATTGATGAGCAAACCATCTTTATGCTTTTAATTTAAAGCACAGTGATAAGAAAGATGAAATCTGAACACCATCAGGCTTAGCCTGGACTTTTGGTCTGGAGGAAGGAAAGGCAGATGCTTTACTGAGCAGTATAAAGTAGGGTGTACAACTGTCCCCTCCATAGGTTGTAAGCAAGGTTGTCAAACCTGGGTAAAGGGCCTTATAGTCCAGAAGGTTGTCCATCCAAGATCTAGTCAAATAACAGGAGTATAGGGGCAGAAGCAAAGAAACAAGAAATTGTTGCCCATAGTATGCATGTTCATTCATTTTAACAAAAAAAAGTTTTTAACAATCTAGAAGACTTTTGTGTGAGATATATAAGTATACAGGCAGGCAAGGAAATATGCTAAAGCCTTTGTATTAGGGCAGCCTGCTTTATGATTTCATGAGTCCCAAAAGTAAATGGAAACTTCAATGATATAAATTAAGGGACTGAAATCATTACTTCTTGAATCTCTTTTCTTTAAAATAAAAATATTAACAGATAGCAGCATAAGAATGTTATTTAATATGGAGGTAAATAGCAGGAGAAAAATGTTTAAAACATGAATAGTAAAGTCACATCAAGGGTTGGAAGAGGTGGGGAAAGGGGAACTCCTGTTTTTCAGTGGAAGCTCTATATAACTTGACACTATGTACATTTATTACTTTTTAAATTTAATAGTTATTATCAAGGAAAAAGAACCAAAATTATTGAAAACATGAATAGTAGTGATTATCGAGAACCTAAAGTTTAATTTAAGAAAGTAAAATAGGGCCAAATGATTTTTTTAAAAAATAATTTAAGTAGGACTTGAGAATCACTCCTCTTTTCTCTAGAGAGAAATAGAGTGGGTTTTTTTAAATAAATCCGGTCCTCTGATATTACTTTATATGTTACAATCAAAGCTAAGCCCTCTGCAAATCATAATAGAGAGGTCCTATCAGGTTTGCAGCCAAGGGAAGTAGACAGTGAGCAACTGTTCTATATCCTCATCATGCTATCATCTTCATTTTTCACCCTGGCTCTCTTCACTTTTTAATTTTTTTCTCTTTCATTTGGAGGCTAGAGAGGTTCCAAATTTGGAAATAAAGTTTAATACAACAGAGCTGCAGGCAGAACATTTGGAGAGCTTTCTTATTTCACACTGTGATTAGTTAGAGTGCTGCTGTTCATCTATTTCTATAATCTACCAGGCCACAGCTAGAATTCGAAGTTCTGCAGAACAGCATCTTTCCAGATCTCCAAATTCTGCTATGGCCTTGTGCCATATTTCCCTCTCTCTCTCTCTCTTTCTTCTTAAGGGCTAGTTAAACATTTCCTGGAAGTTTAATAAAGGAGATGAATTACCTGCCCATTTTAATCATTGATGTCCAGCTCTGGCTCAGATTTGAAAATCTATCTTCTTCCTTCTCATTTGCCAACAACCCCACCTGGCCAGCATTTGACACATTTTAAATAAATAGTTGGCAAATTTCATCCTATTAAAAAGAAAAAAAAGGCAACAGTCACTTATCCTTAAAGGTTCTGGCTTTGTCATCTATGGGATCCCATCACTGTCTAGAATCCATTCACTCTCCCATTTTGCTAGGCTTTTTTAAACATTCTCTTTTCTCCTCAAATCCCTAATACATACTTCACTATTCTCATGCTCAGCTGATGATATTGTTTCCTACTTGACTCCAAAAGAATAACACAATCAGAAGAGATCTTCCAAGACTTCTACACCACATCTCCCCTCTTCCTCCTGGTGTTCCTATCCAAAACCATGCCCTTCACTTGTGCACCAGATCCCATCCCTCTACCTGCTCCAGGACTTCACTCCAGAATTCTCCCTTCTGTCCTACATTATCCATTTTCACCCTCTGCTGGATCATATCCAACAACATACTAAAATGTAATTCCTTCTCTCATCTTAGAAAAATAAAAGGAAAGCAAAAGTCAGACCTTCTCTTGACTTCCCTTATATCTGACTCCATCGGCTCACATCTGACTTCCTCGTTTCCTTTTAGCAAACCTCCTTAAAAGAGGTACTTATACTCCCTGTCTCCCATTCATCGCCTCTCATTATATCTTACGTCCACTCCAAACAGCGCCCACCCCCACCCCACTCCCCCAAAGCTGCTCTTGTCAAAGTTACCAATGAGCTCCAAGTTGTTAATCCAATGGTCAGCTCTCAGTCCTCAACTTTCTTGACCTATTAGCAGAGTTCATTCAGTTGCTCACTGTTTCCTTCTTAATATACTCTCTTCACCTGGCTTTCAGGACACCACATTCCATTTTTTTCTATATCCCTGATGACCTCTCTGTCTCCTTTGTTGCTTTTTGCTCTTGTGTATAAACCCTTAATATTGGAGCACCCCAGGTTTCAGTCCTTGATCCTCTTCGCTATTCACTTTATCTACCTTGTTGATCTCATTGAGTCTCATGACTTGAAGTACTATCTGATAGCCCTCAAATGTGTATTTCAAATCAAGACCTACTCAGCAACTCCACTTGAACATCTAAACTCATATCAAACTCCGCGTGGTCAAAACTCAATTTGATAGAGAAATTGAGAGGTGAAGAATTTTCTTGTTTTGTTTTTATGTTTTCTTGTTTATTATTATATGATTGAAATAATGAAAATGCTCTAAGAATGAATGAAGTGATGAATGCATAGCTATGTGATTATAACAAATATCGATTGTACACTTTGGATGAATTATATGCTTTATTAATATGTATCGGTAAAATGGATTTGTTTTAAAAAAACTCAGTTTGATCTTCCCCCCACACCAAAAATCAATATCTCTCTCACCTATTGCCTTACTCATCTTCATCAATGTCAGTTCCATCCAACCAATCGCTCGGGTGAAAAACCTTGGATTTATCTCTGACTACACTTTTTCTCATCTTTATACATATGATCTGTGAACTTATTCTTCGGTTCTAGCTTTAAATCTATCCAGAATCAGCCACTTCTCACCCCAATCCTATCCCGAGGTAAACATAACCATCATCTCTTGGTTGGGGTATTGCCATAGCCTGTTAACAAGACTCCCTGCTTCTGTGCTTGCTTCCAAAAGTCTATTTTCAATCCAAACTACAGAGTGTTCACTTGAGAGGATAGTGAGATCATGTCACTTCTCTGCTAAAACCCTGTGATGACTCCTGTTTCACTGGAGTAAAAGCCTTAACACTTACAAATGTCTACAAGCCACCACTTGGTCAGACCCCTGCTACTTCTCTGCCCTCATCTCCTACTACTCTTCCTCTCCCATACTCTGCTCCAGCCAACTTATCCTCATTTTTCCTCATACCCACAAAACAGGACCTTTTCTCTAGCCATTTCATCTGCCCAAATGCTTTTTCTCCAGCTCCTTCTTAGCTGGCTCCTTCTCCCCCTGTATGACTCTGCGCAGATATCAGTTTCTCAATAAGGCCCATCCTAATCACACCATGTAAAACTGCAAGCTGCTCCCCCACCCCCAGCAACACTCCTGTTTCCCTTCGCATTACTCTACATTCTCTTCCATAGCTCTCATCACCATAGCGCTAACAAACTTTGTGCTAATTTATTATCTTTATTGTTCACCTCCCTCAGTTAGAATGTAAACTCCATGAGAGCAGAGATATTTGCCTTTTTTTGTGGATGAATTCCAAGTGCCAAGAACAGTGTGTGTGGCACATAGCAGAGGCAATAAATATTGGATAAGTGAATGAATGTAGTCAAAGACATTTAATGCCATAGTAAATATATCTTGCTATCATATCAATATGTGGGTCAAATGACCTTGCAATGCTAGCCATAGTAGGCAACCGTTGATGGATGCTGTTTCAAATATAGCTAAATATAAGGAAGTTTAGTGGCTTGGCAGAAAATTCTGCCTACCAGAACCAGCCCATCTTGGTGAGTTTTCAATGTAGTCAATCTGGTTGCCTCTGGTTGCAACTCAGAATACAGCTCCTTCAAGGATGTGTAGAAGACAAATAAAAAATATGCAGAGAGAAGGCAGTTAATAGAAGCCTTATATAGAAGCCATGAGGTGATAAATCAGAAGCTGGTAGTTGTATAGTCAAATCAGAAAGAGGGAGAGAGAAGCCAAGACCTAAAAATGATAGCCACTAGAATAGCCATGGTGTCTGATTAACTTTCCAGTTCTCCACAAAGCCTTTTGTTGAAATTGCTGGGACTCTTTACTTATTTCTCCATCTTTATAATAAATCCCCATCAGCTCAGGCAACTTGAATGTGTCTTTGTTTATCACAACCTAAAACTGCTAATTAGCACACAAAGGCCTAAAGTCCTTGTTGACATATTCATATTTGTCTGGCTATATATATGGTGCTGAAGCAACTCTCAACTCTACACCCAGAGGCAGTACAATTGGGTGGTAAAGAATGTGGGCTCTGGAGCCTGCCTGCTTGGGTTTGAATCCCAGCTCTGTCACTAGGCAATTGTTGTTTGGAAAAGTTAGTTAATCCCTCTATGCTTTGTTTTCTTTATTTGTAAACGTGGGACTATATTTGTTATATGTCTCAAGTTAGATTTCTTTTTCAGCACTATACCTTCAGTGACTAGACTAATCCTGGCACATGGTAGACACTCATTAAATAATCATTGAAGGGATGGAAAAAATAAGGAAGGAAGGAAGGGAGAAAGAAAGGGAGGGAGGGAAGGAGAGAGGAAAGGAGGGAAGGAGGATGAAAATTTCCTCTTTGGTTTCCCTTTCATCCATTCTTAATGTTAAAATTCAAACTCAATATTATAGCACAAAAGACCATGCTTGATCTTGCTCCCTACTTATGTCTCTCACCTTAATTTATTTTGACTTTCTCTTTCTTAGCCTCTAAGCTGAACCTTAGTTATTACTGATTAAGACAGGACTTCCCCTTGATCCCGTGCCATTGTTCTTTATGATAGCTTGCTGTTTGTTTCATTTATAGGGTATTCTCATTTTGTAATTATATTTATAGGATTTATTTACCTACCTATTAGATTGGACCCTCTACTCCCCAAGCCCACTCAATAATGTACTTCATAAAAGGGAGGCAACATGCCTAGTACACTGCATACCCAATACCCAGTACAGTGCCTGGTACCATGAGAACAGAATAAATAATGAAACAGCTTCCTGACATACACATTTCCTCTCTGGACTAACCTTATCATTTCCTTTAACTTTCAACTTGAACCGCTATGAAAATGGGGAGCAGATATTCATGTGTCAGCACCTGGATATCCTGTTTGCTCAGGAGGAGCACCACTATCGGGACACGGGCAAGAGTGATGGCTTAGCAAGATGTATTAGTCAGCCAAAGGGGTGCTGATGCAGAATACTAGAAATCAGTTGGCTTTTATAAAGGGTATTTATTTGAGGTAGAAACTTACAGTTACCAGGCCATAAACCATAAGTTACTTTCCTCACCAAAGTCTGTTGCCACATGTTGGAGTAAGATGGCTGCCGAGGTCTGCCAGGGTTCAGGCTTCCTGTGTTCCTCTCTTCCTGGGGTTCATTTCTCTCGGGGCTCAGGTCCTCTGTTTTCTTCACAAGGACAGCTGTAGACTATGAGGCTGTCTAGACTTTGCCTCTCTCCACAAGGCCCGCTGTAGACTATCAGGTGAATACCTTGTTTCTCTTCCTAGGGCCTTCTCTCTTTCCTTATGACCAAGCTCAAGCTCAAGACTCCAGCATCAAAACTCTAACTCTGTCCTATGTCATGTCTTTTATATATTAGTCCCCACCTACCAAAAGGCAGGGACTCAATGCCCAAATGATTTGGCCCAATCAAAGCCCTAATCATAATTTAATCACACCCAGATACAGACCAGTTTACAAATATAATCCAATATCTATTTTTGGAATTCATGAACCATATCAAACTGCTACATAAGGCATAGTCTGTCTCTGGTGTGATATTCCACCAGCTGTCAAGGAAATGTCCAGTGATGCAATTCATGCCCAACATACGGCACCTTGAAGACTAAGCAGACATTGTTCTGAAAGAATCATGCCTTTAAGGATTACCAGGAATCAGCCTAAGCAAGAAACTACTGAGTCCTGGAATTTAAGACACTCCACAGGGATTTTATCAGGGAGGTAATAAAGATTAGGGATATAATCATCCTTTTTCAAGTCACCAAATGTTTTGTGTCTTAGGGACATAAGGCACAACAATAATATCTAATATTTCAAGAGCATTTACAATGTGTTCAGCACTCTGCTAAACCATATACATGCATAGTCTCATTTATTCCTCATAGAAACACCATAAAGTTGATATTCAATCTATTTTACAGATGAAGGAAAATGACACACAGACTGACTTGAAAGCTTGCCCATGGACACTCAACTGTTAAGATGCAAGGCTGATATTGGAATGCAAGCCTGATGATTTCACTGCTGGGGCTCTGTGTTTTCAATCCAGCAACTGTCTGTGACTGTTGGAAGGTGGCAACTTCAAATACAGAGGGTGAGAAAGTCTGTTTCAGCCACAGGACTCATGCTTATTTTGTTACCACTCGGGTGGTGCACAGTGGATGTTGAGAGCCAGAATAGGTTAGGTTTTCTATGGCAGCAGAAGAATCAGGAGCAGCAGGGGAATGGCAAGTAAAGATGACCAGCTGAACAGCTAATAGTAAGACTGCTGACCAATAGGTCTCATCTATTATTTCAGGCTGTGCTCAGCCTAGCAATTCTGACCCGTGTCCTCCTACACAGACTCTGCAGCCCTTGTCAGAATGCCCTCTTTCAGCTCAACTGTCCCTCTTTCCCCAGTCTAGTGACACATCTCTAAAGGGCCGACTGGAAAGCTGAGATGTTACGAAAGAATAGAACAAGTTCCACTACAGTATAGCCTCAGGGAGCCCTTAAAATTGATCAAGCCATGGAAGCAAGAGGTTCAGCCTGAATTATTCTTTTAATGTTGCTTACTTTTCTTTCTTGCCAGGATGATGATGATGATGATGATGACAATGACGATGACGATGACAATGATGAGGAAAATAATATTTTTTCATGGTATGTGATAAAACATAAAATTCAAATTCAAATTGATGTCCCCACACATACACATAATCCTACTGTTCAGAAGTAACCATGTTAACAGTTTGAGGAATATCCTTTTTATAACCATCATTCTTCCCCATGGCACTCATAGGAAAGAACTCCAGTTTTCCTTTCCTCAGCCAGAGGAACAGAGTCTCAGAAAAGGAATGCAGTTCTCTCAAGCGGTCTCAGTACAGCAGATCAGGGAAAAGACTCCATGTGTGCATTCCAAGGATGCCCTGAATAGAAGCTTGGGCCCAACACAGCTGTAGCATATAGATCAATTTTTATTTCCTACTACTTTCTGAATAGGCAGTATATTCACTTGGCCCCAAAGTCATAACAGTGTAAAAAGGTGAACACTGAGAAGTCTCACTTCAACTCCTGACTGCTTTCATCTTGTTCCCTTAGAGATAGACACTTTCACCAGTTTTTCATGTATTTTGCCAATATTTCTTTACATGGATACAAGCAAATATGAATATATATTCTTATTTTCTTAATAAAAACATTATTCACAGTAATCACTGCTGACTCTTGGCAAGGGATGAAGATGTCACCTGGACCAAGCAAGTTTTTCCCTTGTCTCTATTCCTTTCTGTTCCTTTATCATTGGGACCATGATGTCTCTGTACAATTTCATAGGTATCAAGCAACATATTTTACGCAAAGTAATAAAGTTATAAGTACTCCAAACCTACATTCACCCTCAAATCATTATCATTGTTTTATAGTTTCAACTTGAATAAAAGGAGCTAAAATGTCTATCTGTTTAGTCCCTGCACTCCACACCTCAAAAAACAAATTTCCAGATAACAGAGAGAAATACCAAGGATTTAGGGGAAAAATTTACATCCTTATAAAAATAACTCATTTTAATGCAAGTTTCCAGAGGACTGAATAATATATATATATATATATTTTTTAAGATTTATTTATTTATTTCTCTCCCCTCCCCCCACCCTGGTTGTCTGTTCTCTGTGTCTATTTGCTGTGTCTTCTTTGCCCACTTCTGTTGTTGTCAGGGCATGGGAATCTGTGTTTCTTTTTGTTGCGTCATCTTGTGTCAGCTCTCCGTGTGTGCAGCACCATTCCTGAACTTTCTTTCGCGCTGGGCAGTTCTCCTTATGGGGTGCACTCCTTGCTCATGGGGCTCCCCTATACGGGGGACACCCCTGCATGGCACGGCACACCTTGTGCACATCAGCACTGTGCATGGTCCAGCTCCACACGGGTCAAGGAGGCCCGGGGTTTGAACCGCGGACCTCCCATGTGGTAGACGGATGCCCTAACCACTGGACCAAGTCTGCTGCCTGAATAATATATTTATGCAATTTAATATGAAGGTGAGAGAACTGAGGTTCACATTGCATGGGTCCCTAAGATGTATTTTGACCTCATTTGCCCCAATATGACCAATGTTGTGGGAATAAGGTGCTTTGTTCTAATATTGTCTCAAAACACAATGTCTAGAGCAAATATAGTTTTTAACTGCATTTTTTTACTAATGTTTATAATACTAGGATAGTTATAGTACATTGCCACAGAGCAGCTGAATAAACAAAACTAATGAAAAATCCTATTCTATACAACAGAGATCTTTTGTAAATCATGAATACTAACAAAGACAACAAGCGGTGTCATCCTGCTGGTGTTACTCTATTTGGAGTCACATTTCTGAAAAAATTCGGAATTAGGAAAATTATGCATATGCAAATCAATCTGTTTTAAATCTAAGGTTTTTTCAATAGCAATATGACCCTGCAATTTCAGAATAAACATTTATAAAATTTTGCCAAAGGGTAGGTGTATTGCTCAGGGTTCTCTAGGGCAACAGAACCAATCAGAGATATCTATAAATATTATGAGATTTTATAAAATTGTCTCACACGACTGTGGGGTGCACAAGTCCAAATTCCATACAGCAGGCTACAAGCGAGGAACTCCAATGAAGGTCCTCGATGAATTCCCCAGGAGAAGTTGGCTGACTGAAGTAGAGCTGAAAATTCTCTCTTCTGACTGCTTGAAACCATCACTTTTCCTTTTAAAGCCTTCACCTGACTGAATGAGAGACTTCTCACATTGCTGAAGGCAATCCCTTCAGATGATTGTACATGTAATCAGCCATGAATATAATCACCTTCCTAATGATTTAAGTCCATGAAATGTCCTCACAGTAACCATCAGGCCAGTGCTTGCTTGACCAAACCACCAGGCACTTTCACCTGATCGGGTTGACAGGTGAGCCTAGCCATTACAGTAGGGGATGGTGAGAAGGTAGGAGGTGATAGAACACTGCGGAGGGACCTCATATGTAATACTAGGGCTGGTATTAAACATAAACACCATCTCACTTAATCACCCAAAAGTCACGTCAGAGATGCGAAATCTGAGGCTAAAAGAGTTTTGCTAAGAAGGAAGCCCAGAACATTCAAGCTTTAAAGCTCATGCTCTTTCCAACCACTTAAACATCAAGGTTTGCCAGCTAGAAATTTTGCTTTTGTCATTCCTGTTTTCCTAGGAAGATCCTCAACTGACTTGTACAAGTAAAGAAAGCAGATTTATCTTCCCAAAGGAGAGAATCTCCTACACTCAACAAGAAGGGATGCTGAAATAAGCCAACATGTGACTTGAGATTGTTTCTTTTCACCACCTCAGACTCTCTTCAGACGTAGGATAAAAATCCCTTAACTCTGTCATATGGAGGAAGTAATGCGGATCTTTGACATCCAAGGTGACAAATGGCCCATTGTCAATCAGATACTTAACTTGAGTTTTTTGTTTTCCAGGAGTGAACAAGACCCACCAGTGCCCTATAGCCAACTGTCCCTCTTCAAGATGTCTGATCAGAAAGAAGGGTAAAATGTTTGACCATAGAAGTTCCTTTCATGTACTACAGTACTATTTGTTACTCTTTATTTAAATCCTACCAGTTGGTGGTTTATATATCAAGCTCTTTATTAAAGTAATCTTTAATTTAACCCTAAATACATCCCCATGAGGAAGGTATTAATATATACTCATTTTAGAGTTGAGGACACTGAGGCTCAGAGAATTTAAGTAACTTGCCTCAAACCATACAGCCAGTAAATGTTAGAACTGGAATTTAATCCCATGTCTTTCTTCATTAATGATGTCACTAAATAATTTTCAGGGGACAGAGCCCAAGGACTTTTTAACAGATATCTGTACTTGTCAACTCAGATGCCCTGCCAAGGTTTACACTTCCACATAACATGAGTTTGGGCATTTCATTTTACAATAAAGCTGCATGTGGAAACATTCTGCCAAATATTTGTAAACAAACATCCAGAGAAAGACTTCAGGATGGAGTAAGCTGGAAAACGTGAGTCTCTGAATAGAACTTCCATTAAGCATGGTGACAGTAGCTGTGGAGATCATTCCTGGGCAAGAGCAACAAATGGTACCTCATATAATAGTCAGCACCGAGTTGTTAAGATAATAGGATCATATTTGGCCTCTTGAGCATTTTAGAGGATTCTATTGAAGAATTTCTCTACTACCTCCATTCCATCTCTACCTTAGACTCCTTTTTTGGGTGTTAAATACAAGCATAAAAAATCTCATCTACCTGTATCTAGAACCAACAAGAAACTTATTCCATGCACTATAACAGGATGCAATTATAGCAGCAATACTACAAATTGGAACTATCTAGGCATTGCTGCTGTGCCATTGGCTTTACTGACCACACAACACCATCCTATCTTGGCCACTCTTGCACAGCCATCCTAGGGCCTTTATCTATCCTTTCTACCATGGGTGCTGCCAGATAAGAGATCAGAACTAACTGGGAATGTACAGATCAGAGTTCCCTAGGGGAGGAATATGTCCATAACATTTTTTTTTACAAGACCAATTCTATAGTCCCTACAGAACTAGATGTCATGGTTAATTTTATGTGTCAACTTGGTTATGTTATGGTGTCCAGTTGTTTGGTCAAGCACTAGTTTGGATGTTACTGTGGACGTATTTTGTAGATGGATTAGCATCTACAAACTGTTAACTTTAAGTAAAGGAGATTATCCTTGATAATGTGGGTGGACCTCATCCAATCAGTTGGAGACCTTAACTACAAAGAACTGAGGATTCCAGAATTTAAAAAAAAAAATTCTGCATCAAGACTATACCCTCCAGAATAAAATATGGATGAGAGTGGATTCACTGGTATTGCACTACAGAATTTTGTGTCTCTAGCAATGGAAGAAATTATATCATTGATGTGTGGAGAAAGTGGCCACTGGAGTTGCCGAAGGCAGGGAGACAGAAAAAGAGGTGTGATATTGGGGCATTTTTGGGACTTGGAGTTGTCCTCAATGATAGTGCAGGGACAGATGCAGGACTTTATATATCCTGCCATAACCCACCGAATGGACTGGGAGAGAGTGTAAACTAAAGTACTCATCAAATGAAATGAATGTACCACACTAATGAAAGAAGTTGTTGATGTGGGAGCAGTGGGGGCTGTGGGAAGTGGGGTATGAGGGAACCTCTTATATTTTTTAATGTAACATATTGTGTGATTTATGTATCTTTAAAAATAATAATAATAATAATAATAATAATAATAATAAAAGACCACACTTTCCATTCCTTCTTGAGTTTCTAGCGTTAAGGAATTCAGACTCAAGACTTCAACAACTCTTACTGGAATAGCTAGCCTCCAGCTTGACTCACCGAATTTGCATTTACTGCTCCCACAATCATGTAAGCCAATTCCTTAGTTTCTCAGCCCCACTCTTCCTCCAGTCTCCCCAGCTCAGTAAACAGCAACTCCATCCTTACAGCTGCTAAGGCCTAAATCTTTTATGTGGTTCTTATCTCCTCTCATTCTCTTACAGATACCAGCAAATACTGTCACATTTACTTTTTTTTCCCTCTGTCTTTTTTTTTTTTAAATGATACATTCAAAAAATATAAGAGGTCCCCAAATACTCCCCACCCCCCTCACCCCACTCCTCCCACATCAACAACCTCTTTCATCATTGTGGCACATTCACTGCATTTGATGAATACATTTTGGAGCACTGCTGCACCACATGGATAATGGTTTACATTGCAGTTTACACTCTCCCCCAGTCCACCCAGCGGGCCATGGCAGGACATACAATGTCCAGCATCTGCTCCTGTAGTACCACCCAGGACAACTGCAAGTCCTGAAAATGCCCCCACATCATATCTCTTCTTTCCTCTCCCTACCCTCAGCAGCTATCATGGCCACTTTCTCCACATCAATGCTACAATTTCTTCCATTACTAATCACAATAGTTCCATGGTAGAATATCAGTAAGTCCACTCTAATCCATACTCTATTCCTCCATCCTGTGGGATGGTTATGTCCATTCCACATCTATATCAAGAGGGGGTTTAAATTCCACATGGATGATGGATGCAATTCTCCTGCTTGCAGTTGTAGGCACTCTTGGCTCCCTGGTGTGGTGGTTGACCTTCTTCACCTCCCTGTTAGCTGGCCGGGGTAAGTCCAATAAATGAGAGGGTAGGAGTTACAAATCTGCTGAGGCTCAGGGCCTAGCTGTCAGATGAACAGTCCAGAGATTCAAGTCTCCTGAGTATACACCAATCCCAGCACCAACCACAGGTTCAGTAAAAGTGACAGAAGAGGCATGTGTAAAAAGGTCACCTCTGAGTCCAACTCCATCACACTCAGGAACACAAACTCCAAAATAGGGCCAACTAACCTGGCCTTGAACTCCAGAGCTATCTGCCATGACCATAGAAACTGTGTGTCTCTGTAGCCCTCAGGAGAACCAATACCTGGGCTTGTATCTAGTTTAACTCTCTCTGGAACCCTGCTGAAGCATGTGTAAGCACAACCTCTCTGATGACATCCCAACTCTTTTTTGGAGACTGATAGCCATATAAAATCATTTGTCCTTTCCATTTCCCCCTTTTATTCAAGGTCAAAAAGCAGCTTTTAACACCTGATATTATATGTAGGCTGAGATATTCTGCTGGTCTGAGTTGACCCTTTTATTCAAGATCTTTTTCTAGTTACGGAACATATCTGGAATCAAATGACTTCTCACCACTTCCATCACCACCCTAGTCCAAGCTACAACCATCCTTCACCTGGTCTATTGTAATAGCTTCCCAACCTGTCTTCCAGAATCCACACTTGCCCCCTTCTAGTCTGTTATCCAAGGGGCAGTTGGAGTTTCCTTTAAAAGTCCAGTGTTGTGGGAATGGGGTGGGGGTGGGGGGGTGGATATAGCTCAAGTGGTTGAGCACCTGCTTCCCATGTACAAGGTCCCAGGTTCAATCCCCAGTGCCTCCTAGAGAAAAAAGAGTCCAATATTTGCACTCCTCTGCTCAAAATGCACATTGAATTGGCTTCTGAACACATTCAGAGTAGTCCACATTGTCTGACTTACCTACTATCATGAGAGCTTTTGCTTACTACACACACCAGCTAAGCTAACTTCCTTGTTTTTCCGTGAACACGGCAAACCCTTTAAGGGCATTTTCACTCTGTGCCCTTTGACAAAGCTACCCTTTCCCCAGACATCAATAGAGCAAGTTTCTTATGCTCTCATTTTATTCAGGTCACTGTTTAAATGAAATCTTATTAGATCGATTATCCCTGACCACTGTTTCTAACATGCACACAAACAACTTTTCTATCTATAACCTTATCCTGCATCATTTTCTTTTCCTGTATTGTTCTGGATCTGACATTTCAAACCTTCTGTTGTCTGTTGTCTGCTCCATCCCTCTAGATGTAAACTCCATTAAGAAGGGGGCTTTACCTCTGTTGCTCATTTCTGCATGGAGAATGCCTAGAAAGTGAAGCAGGCTAGTAAGACAGGGAATCAGTAGACAGATCTGGAACCTGGCAAGAAGTCCATGTGGACATCAGCAACCCCAAGACGGCTGCTGGAAGACCCTCCCCAAGATTCTGCCACTCAGAAGAAGACTTCTTCTGGAAGCCAGGAGAAGCCCCGATATTCCCTAAGGACTTTATTATTGAGCCCTCCTGGGAGATTGATGGGGGAGATAAGCAATCAAAACAGTCAACAGCTGGAACTCCTTCCATGTCATTAGCAAAGGAGTGGGATAATTAACAGTCCCAAAGCCAGGCACAAGGCCAGAACAAGCTCTCTTGTTCTCTTGAGCTCTCTTGCCTCTGGACCCAGACTCCAGCTGCCTCTCTCATGCCTGGATCACCACGAAAGTAAAACGAGGGCATTTATAACCTAAAACGGGAAGTTGTAGTCTGTAAATCAGCCCTCTTTATCACTTCTCAGCCCCTTCCTCTCTACCTGGGACCCCTGATCTGTTATTTTCCCCCATTTCTCTTCCTTCCCTACCTAAATAAATTACTGGCTTAACTCACCCAGTGTGCTCTTGAAATTCATTTCTGCAGCATAGCCAAGAACCTAAACAAAATCCAGTAACAAGAGTACCAGGCACATAGTGGTTTCTCAATAGATAGTTATGGACAAAAGGAATGAATAAGTGAAGGAATGAAAGAAAATGATCCCAAACTCACCTCTACCAACCTCCCCTTGTCTTCTCTACCAAAGGACGGTGGTCACTGTTCCAGGTGGTAGCAGGGATGGGGTGATGAAATCTGCTACTGGATGAATTTCAGACAGGATCAAGTATGTGGGGTTGATGTGGGGAGGGCTGGAGTCAGGGGCTGACTGTTTCCAAAACAACACTGTAACTCATAGACCTGAGAGAGATTAAATAAGGAATGATATACTTGTGTGCATGTGTGTGTAAGTAGGTATATGTGAAAATATATACATAAAACATCTGACTCTTGGTTAGATTATGACAGGGACACATAGGACTGCTCTGCTTTCTAAGAGATGCTGAGAGGACACATATCTCAGGCAGATGAGAAATTTTGGTACTGGGCATTGGTTGTGAAACTTCATTTGCCTAAGGCAAAGGATTAATTGTATAAGCCACAATGGGAGCTCTTAAGAAAAAATATCCCTTACAATGGAGTGTGTGTAATGGGGGAAGGAGTGCTAGGAAAGGCCCCTATGATTGCCATACTGTCCAAAAGTAGAGCTTAAAACTGGGGGGAGGGAAGCGGGCTTGGTCCAGGGGTTAGGGCGTCCATCTACCACATGGGAGGTCCGCAGTTCAAATCCCGGGCCTCCTTGACCCGTGTGGAGCTGGCCCATGCGCAGTGCTGATGCACGCAAGGAGTGCCGTGCCACGCAGGGGTGTCCCCGCGCAGGGGAGCCCCATGGGCAAGGAGTGCACCCCATAAGGAGAGCCGCCCAGCACAAAAGAAAGTGCAGCCTGCCCAGGAATGGCGCCGCATACACGGAGAGCTGACACACAAGATGACGCAACAAAAAAAAAGAAACACAAATTCTCATGCTGCTGACAACAACAAAAGTGGACAAAGAAGAAGATGCAGCAAACAGACTCAGGATAGACAACCAGGGCGGGGTGGGGGGTGGTGAGGGGGACAGGGAGAGAAATAAATAAATAAATCTTTTTTTTTTTTAATTGCGGGGATCTGAGACTAGACGTATACAGAAACTGAGGCACATGATTAAAGGAAGGGGGAAACTGCCTGAAGATGGAAGACAAATCCACTCTGCTGGAAGGCAATGACCCAAAACAAGAAGAAAAAGAAAGAAGACCGGGAAAACAAGTCAAGGACCCAGTCCCAGCAGAACAGCAGTAGCAGACAAGCTGTTGGAGAGGGGCTCAAGCACCGTAGCTGGCAGAGTGGGTCTGCGTCTCAAAGACAGGACCAAAGCCCAGTCGGTGCACCTGCATGCAGCCCAAGGGCCACTTGGAAAATTCACCGCACAGGGTGGACATAAGAGCCAAAATTCCACCTATTGTAAGGTCAGAATGGGTCCTAGAGATCAGCATGGGGCTGCTTTGAGGTTCAATAAACTATAGGAAAACAAGGATTGCAGGAGCTTCAGGCCCTGCCTAAGACCCCTGAGCTCCACAGTTACACAATTAAGCTGCTTAAATCTTTGAAAAAATGTTAGTGGATACAAATTATGTATAGAAACTGAGTATTGAGGATGCATCAATAATGTATCAAGGTTAATTTGAATGGATGTGGCAGGGATGACTAGAGTCTAAAAGCAGAAAGCATCTTGATTCAGGATGCTAAAAATAAGCTTTGTGTGCTATGTTGAACATTACCAATGCATACAGTCAAGTAATTATATATACTAAATCTAGCTTATACCTACCATACAAATGCAGTAATACTTAAAAAAAAAATTATAGAAAACGAGTCTGTTTATTTCTTCCCTACCCGAATATATATATTTCTGTTTTTAATATAACCATAAACAGGATAAGTTCAAAAGGTAAATTTGCCAGTAAGATGAAGGTTAGTTATTACTTTGGCATAATTGCTTCAGAAAAGATCTTTTTTAAAAATCTGGATGATAAAATATCCTTGAGGGAAGATATTTTTCCTAGTATGCAAATAGAGTACAGGCATATCACCTTGATCTAGTTGAAGCTTCTTGGTTTACCATTTGCACATATTCTTAGGGTATAGCCTCTTACAAGTCTCAAATAAAATCCTGGACCCTTCCTAATTGGCAGCATTAATCTCTATTTTTTCCAGATCTGGAAGTCTTTTAAAACTCTTAGAAAATCTCCTTTTTATCATGGCATTTTTTCCTTTCCTACTTCCTCTCTTCAGGCAACTAGTCAGCTTTCTCTACATTGCCTCAAGGGAAGGATGTCATAGAGCAGAGAGCAAAAATAGCCTGAACATTTCTGTATTTGTGCACCCAAAACCCAAGCCTTTAAGGGAATTTAAAGCATTCCCTTATAGACAAGGCTCCAATCCTCATTTCCACCTCAGATAACAAAAAGATGTCCCTAAGGCTGAGGAGGAGGTAAAAAAGAAGAGGGAGATGCAGAGCGAGAATGCGGTGTTGAAAGCCAAGCAATCAATGGGTTCCTGGAAAAGGAGCCTGCACCTCCTCTCCAGGAAATGCCTGGGGAGATGAACAAATCCCAAAAAGCAAGAGAGAATGGCTACAGAGTGCTGAATCTAGAAGGAAAAGTAACCAAAGATAGACTCACAAAGACTCCTGGATACCTGGCATAGCCCAGAAGCATCAAGGAGAGTTGCCAGAGCTGAAAGGCCATGGAGACACAGGATGTCTTAGCAGCCACCTGCATGGATGCATGGCTTTGGACCAGGTGAGCTCCTGCAAGGCCATATCTCAGCACTATGGGAGGTCTCCTGGCACTCAATAAAGCCCTAGAGTAGTGGGAAAGCTTCCAAATTCACTAAGATTAAATTTCTATTATCTAAGAATTCTGCACTGAGCCAAAATGGAGTAAAAAGGACTGCACTTGCCCTCCTACCTGAAATGAAAAAAAGAAAGACAGACAGAAAGAAAGAGAGAGATAGAGAGAGAGAGAATGAAAGGAAGGAAGGAAGGAAGGAAGGAAGGTAGGAAGGAAGGGAGGAAGGAAGGAAGGAAGGAAGGAAGGAAGGAAGGAAGGAAGGAAGGAAGGAAGGAAGGAAGGAAGGAAGGAAGAGGGGAGAGGGAGGATGAAAGGAATGTAGGAAGGAAGGAAGAGAAAACAGACAAAAATATATGAAACAATGGCTTTCAGACATGAGCATAAAGTAATAAGTGGCACTGACCCCTGAGGAAAGGGAAACAAAAGAGATGAGCTCTATGGTTGTTCCAGCTGACTCCCTTGAGAGAGCTCCCACACCGCAGCTCAGGGAGGGGAAACTAGGTAGAGCCCAGCAGGTTCCCTGAACTACAAGGCAAACCTGAGAGTCTGGAGAGGCTGGGGTAGCTAGAGTTTTTGCAAGACAGAACTATAGAAGAGAATGCTGCACAGAGAGAGAATCCCAGAGATTTGCAAAGGTGTCCTGCCAAGTATTCTGGACAATACTGATCAGTGCATGTGCACAAGAAAACTACCCAAAGCTGGGAAAGAACCATCCAAAAGGATTAAAGGAACCAAACCAGGCCTTCACCCAGACTGGGAAGAGGGCCTGTACCCATCAGCAACACTGGGAAACCTCAAAGTTCACTGGGTATTGAGTAGAGTGCTTGCCTCATAATTTAAATACTGCTTTAGTCCAGCTTAAATATTACAAGCAAAAACTGAAAGAATCAAATTGTCTCCAGGACAAAGCTCAAGAATATCTGTGAAAAAGTTATCATTACTTTGAATATTTCTTCTACTCAGTTCTATCTTTCTGGTATTCCACCTATGCATACTGTGATCCTTTGAGTCTTTTGTAGACCTCAGAAAATCCTGTTCTTAAGTGAACCCATGCCTCTACACCTGTTGTAGATGGGACTATTTGATTAAATCACTTTTGATTAGATCCCTTCAGTTAAGGACCTTTGATTGGATTGCAGACCCAGAGTGAGCCTTATCCTCTTACTGAAGTCCTTTATAAGCAGGGGAATAAAAGCCTCAGACACAGAGAAAAAGCAGCACAGACAGACAGAAAAACCTCAAAAGGCTGAGAGAGAGGTACTGGAGGCCAGAGCCTGGAATCAGCAGAGCACAGAGGCATGGAAAGAGGACTCCCAGGAGGCTGAAAAGAGATGAGACCCAGGAGAGCTGAGAGAGACAAGCCATATGCCTGATCACCCTCACCTGAGCTCAGGGAGAAAGTAAGCTTAAAGGAGAAGGCAGAGGCTGGCAGAGCTGCTATTAAACCCTGATCACCCAATGCTGAGCTCAGAGAGAAAGCATCTTTAGATGATGCCAGCACATGCCCGATTTCCCAAAGCTGCAACTTGGTAAGACAGCATCATTTGATGATGCCTCAATTTGGACCCGTCCATGGCCCAAAACTATAAGATTTTAACCTAATAAATTCCCATTATAAAAGCCAAACCATTTCTGATATATTCCTCCCAGCAACTTTTGGCAAACTAACACACATGTTACACCTTTTGATATTGTGCCATGGTTCTTGGATGTTCTGTTGTTTTTATTGATTCTTTTTTCTCTTTGCACTTCAGTTTAGGAAGTCTCTACTAATCTATCTTCAAGCTCACTGATTCTTTCCTTTACTATTCCAAGACTGCTGATAAACTCAGTGAAGGCATCCTTCATTTCTATTACACTAATTTTGGTTTCTAGGATTTCCACCTGTTTTTGTACATTGTCTACTTTTTCCATTGTAGCCCTCACCATTTTAATCATGGTTATTTCAAATTCATCAACTGTTAATTTCAACATCTGTGTAATATCGGAATCTTGTTCTGATTATTGCTGTCTCTTCAGACTATTTTTTCTTGCCTTTTGGCATAGCTTATAATTTTTTTTGTTGAAAACCAGGCATTTTGTGTTAGGTAACAGGAACTGAAATAAATAAGCCTCACTGTAAGAATTTATGCTAATATGGCTTAAACTAGGAATGCTTTTAAGACCTCTGTAAGAATAGGAAGAAGACTTTTTTCCTGCCCCTTCTCCAAAAAGGAGCAATATCCCCTTGGAAGTCATTCAGTTGATTTGGTCTGACTCTCAAGTCCAGAATGGCCCTGGAAATGCCCAGTGGCAGGGGCTCAGTGAATTCTGGGGTGGCAGGAATCAGAGAGCAACCAAACATCTCCTGAGATTTAGCTCAGGTGCTTCAGTTTGGGTAACAGTGCAGCAAGTCTTGACCCTGGAATGTCAGGGAGGCTGAGAACCAGAACAGTAAACTCTGAACATCCCCCAAGACATTCCTAGGGTCTCCCCATTCAGAAGGCAGCCAAACATTCCCTGAAACTCAGATTAGGTGCTTCAGTTTGGGTAACTGCTCCCAATGTCTCCCACCATTCTGTCTTGGGTGCTTTAGCCTGAACTTCATGATTTTTTAGCATCCCCCAAGACCTAGGTCAGGCACAGAAACCCCTGTTGGCAGGGCTCTGGATTAAATTCTCAGGATGCTGAGAATGGTAAACATTTTAGTCAGACTTGGACTCTGGAACACCAGGTCAGTCGACTAAAGAGCACTTCTTCATTCTTCCTAAATAATGGGCATGGTCTCTAGCCTATCAGCAAACTCCCCATAGAAGTATCTTCTCAGGAATCAGGAAAACCTGCCCACTACTGGTCTACATGGTTATGGTATAGCTGAGGGCAGCCTCTGTATGGGACCATGAATTCCAGTTAAACCAGTTTAAAAGAGGAGGACAGATAGATCTTAGGCCCAGAAACCTCATGTCATGCCTCCCTAAAGAAATGAGGAAATATATCTCAAACTTCCATTAGTTTAAACTCAGCTGTGCCTATGAAAGGTGTGACTAGGGATCGAGATCCAAACCAGTTACCAAGCTGCTCCTGGAAAATAAGAAACCTCATGTGCTATCAATTAAGATCAAAAAGTTCCTAGAAATCCTTAGGGTATAGAATTCTCTCTTCTGTTTTAATCTGTGCTTAATGTTGTGTTCAACTTTGAAATCTCCATTTAACTTTGTCAGTTTGATTGTGCCTAGGAAATCAGATTTGAGGTTCACCTGTTATGAATTGGATAACAATGAAAGATAACCTAAAAATGAGTCTTTAAATGTCAATATTGTCTTTTGAATGGATTTAATGTATAAATCACAAATGATATTGGTTAAACTGCTAGAAAAGCAGAAAACTTAACAAAGTTGTTACTCATAAAATTCTTGTGGCTTAGTTAATAAAGATACCCAATTCACCTTAAAGTAAAAACTTACTAGAAACTGTAACTAAGAGTTAAGATCATTTATGGATAACTTTATATTATAAAACAGCAGAAGGATAATAACTGAAATTATAACTGGATAGATTTATCCTAAACCTACAATTATAGGTGTAAATCTTAAACTGAACTTACCTTCATTTGTGGTCACTTCAAGCCTAGCCTCACCCCTTGCCTTTGCTTATGGTTATTTCATAACAGCTTCTGCCCCTGTGGCTCAGGAGAAAGAAAATTGAGACATCCCTGTCTCCTATCGTACTGGTATTAGTGACCCTGCTTTCCCTCATGGCTCCAAGTGTGGACTAAATTTCTGTCTGGTGGAATTCTCAGCCCTCAAGGTTGAATGTCCACTCTTCCAGACCAGCGGCCACCGGAGTCTCTGAGGACTAGGAAGTGAAGGAGGCCTCCTGCCTTGACTGTCAGGAGTTACTAAAAGCAGCAATTCATGAGAGAAACCAGTTTCCTTGAGGCTTTGATAGCCTCAATGAGTATACATAAAATTAGTCTAGCTTATCCAAGGTCTACTAAAGTCAAAGTGAGAAATAAACAAAGTACTGAAGCAAAGGAATATTGCATTAAAGCATTGGGAACATTTTGGTTATAAGCCAATAATTAAGGAACAAAATTCTTGTACAACACTGCATGGTCACAATGCAAATTAGAGTAATTTTTTAAAGTCTTCAAAGAAATCTTTTAAATGTTACCTTACAGTTAAGCTTATTTTGTAAGAGAATAAAAATTATAACAGTGAGTTCTGTGTTTCTGGATCAAACTCTATTCATGTCTGCCTATTTGTTCAGTGTATAGCTTCATATGTTGGGTTGGTAATATCAAATTACCTGTTAACATCTTCATGGTGAAAGTGTAGAAGTAAGAAGCAAAGTACTAAAAAGTTAAGTTCATTTGATACATTACGCTTTGCATTGGAAGTATTTAAAAAGTGTGTAAAAATCAAGAGATAGATGCAGCTTTGCCAAACTCTTGTGCATTCATACTAGACCATCAATACACTGCAGATTGCCTCTCCATTTGAGTTATTGGCTAGGTTTGTCATTGACCCCTAAAAAGTATCTACTACATCTCTGATTGTGCTCCTGAAGTCAATGGAGACTATGTTGCAGTTTCAAACTCTTGCAGCAGCCAGTGATGTCTCAATATAACCAGATGTACAATATCTCTCACCTCCAGACTGGCCAAAGGGTGCTATGCACCAGGCCAGTGGAATACTGGAGCCTACTTTTCTATCTTCTTTCTAGGGTCAGCAGTGCTGCAGCATGCTGGCTATATGAAGAATATACCAAGTGGAGCAACGATTACCAGAGAGATATAAGTAGAAGTTAAACACAATTTGAATTAGAGAAAATACAGCTATACATGAAAGATATAAAAACACTCAAATCATCTTTCTAGAGATGAGAACAAAAATGTCTGAGATGAAAAATACAATGGACGGGATTAACAGCAGATTGGATATTAGAAAAGGAAAGATTGATAGAATTGAAGGCATAGCAATAGAAGCTCTCCAAAATGAAATGCAAACAGAAAAAAGAATTTAAATGAAAATATTGTCAGTGAGTGGTGGGACCAGCTGTGGGAGAGGAGGGGATTGACAAAAGATGTTGGAAGAAAGGATGCCAAAAATTTTCCAAATTTAATTAAAACACTAAATCCAATCCAAGAAACTCAATGACCACACACAGGAAACATGAAAAGTATATATATATATACTTATATATATATACACATATGTGTGTGTGTGTAGCAAAGCACATCATTACCAAATTGCCTGAAACAAGTTGTTTCAAAAAGTGTTAAAAGCATTCAAAGAATCAAAACACATGTTACCTACTGAGAAACAAAGGAGACAGCTTTTCTCTTAAACAACACAAGAGACATAACAAAGGAAAAACTTATTGAAAATACTGAATGGGAAAAAAACTGTCAACCTAGAATTTTATATCCAATAAAAATATCTATAAAAATTAAGGTAAAATAAAAAATATTCAGCTCTACCAAAAGCTGAAAAAACTGTATCACCAAAGAAGAATGATATGGAAATATGGATCTACACAAAGCAGTGAAGATTACAGGAATTAGTGATTACATGGGCAAATACATAAATCTTTTGTCCTAGTATTTAAATCTTTAAAATATAATTGAGGGAAGGGATGTGGCTCAAGTGATAGGACTTCTGTCTACCACATGGGAAGACCTGGGTTCAATCCCTGGGACCTCCTGGTTCAAAAGAAGAAGAGGAAGCATGCCTGTGCAGCAAGGCAGTGCCCACATGGCAAGCTGAGTGTCCACATAGCAAGCCAAGTGCCCATGCAGTGAGGCAGTGCTCACACAAGTGAGTCATGCAGTAAGATGATGATGCAACAAAAGAGAGATGAAGGGGAGAGTCAAGGTGAAGTGCAGCAGAGACCAGGAACTGAGGTGGCACAGCTAACAGGGAACCTCTCTTCACATCAGAGGTCCCCAGGATTGAATGCCCGTGAATCCTAGGGGAGAAAAAATGAGGAGACCAAAAGAGAAATAGATACAGAAGATCACACAGCGAATGGATACAGACAGCAAAAAAACAGCAGGGCAGGGGGAGGGGGAAGGGGAAGGGGAAGGGAAAGGGGAGAAAATAAATAAATAGAGAGATAAATAAATAAATCTTTTTAAAAATTTATATATTTAACTGGTCAAACAAAAATAATAACACTATATTATTGGATTTATAATATATGCATAAGTTGAATGTACGACAACAACAGCATAAAGGCTGGAAATGGAGAAGAGTATGTTCTTGTAGTATACTAGAGGTGTTGGTATAATACTGCTTGAACATAGATTATGATAAGATAAAGAAGAATACTATAAACATTTAATCAACTAGCCAATAACAAAACGAAAGATCAAAGCTAATAATCCAACAAAGAAGATAAAATGGACTCATAAAAAAATGCTTGATCCAAAAGAAGGCAGCAAAAGAGCACTGAGCTCCAGCAGGAGGCATAGGTTCCAGGCCCAGTCCCAGCTCTGTCTGGCTAAGGGTGGGGGCGCAGTCAGATTCTCTCCCTGGATCCCGTTTTCCCTATCTGTAAAGTGAGGTGTTTGTATGTAATCTAGTCTAGTCATTAAATCTACAAAGATCCATCAAGGCTTCACATTCTTGAGGTGTAGTTCAGTGATTGAGAACCTGCTTCCCATGTACGAGGTCCTGGGTTCAATCCCCAGTCCCTCCTAAAAAAATTAACTGAAAATTTAATAAACCTTCTGTGAGCACCTGATCTCTTTGTCAGAGTGTCACCTGAGATATTAGACATGAGAAGTTGGACAGAGAGGTGAGAGAGGCTGAGAGAAATCCCCATTAGAGCATCTCTCTGGAAGGAAGATAGGGCCAGGTGTCAGGAGACCTGCACTTGGTTTTACTCTCTTGCTGAAGAGCCTAATATTGCAGGCCTCTGGACTTCTGAATCCTTTCTGTAAGTGAGGGCCGTGTCTCTTCCAACACTTCAATTTATGGTTTTAAGTATCACCCTCAGTTGTTCTCAAGCCCTTGTCAGGACCCAGTAGAAACAAATTAAAATATGTCTCATGAACTCAAATCACAGTTTTGAAATTATATTATCCTTCAGGAAATTGTGGAAAAACACACTTCAGCCAAGTCCCAGTCATAAAAGAAGCCAACCACCCACTCGGCAGGGAAAAATTGAAGTATAGGGTTGTCCAAGGCAACGCTTTCTCCTTTATATCACCATGGTTATTCACAAACAATTTTGATTATTGACGGAAGTCTTCAAGTCCCGATTCTCCTGCTAAATTGCCAATCCCCACTCTGCATGTTATTTATGCTTTTAAAAGTAATGCCTTCTCTATGCCTGAGTGGATTAAAAATAGGAGGGGATGAAGGGAGTTTTATCCAAAACTACAATTCTTGACCACAGGAGACATACTGCTTTCATGTGGATCTGTTGAATGAGTTTAAGTGTAGATGTGAGTTTTAACTGACAAATTGAATCACAGAATTCTTGTGCTTGATGAGCCCAAAACTGTTACATTCCCAACACACAGAAAAGTCACTATTTTCAGCTGGATTTGAGTTCCCAGAGAAGACTGGCGCTAGGACCATTCATAAGATGCCCAAAAGTCTCAAGAAAGCAAAAAATCAAGAACAGCAAAATCTGAAGCAAGAAGAAAGAAGCAAAAAACATCAGAGGGAGCAGAGGTGGCTCAAGCCATTGGGTGCCTCCCTCCCACATGGGAGGTCCCAGGTTCAGTTCCCAGTTCCTCCTGAAAAAGAAGACAAACACACAATGAACAGACACAGGGAGCAGACAGAGAGTACAAACAATGGGGGTGGGGGGGTGTAGAAATAGATAAAATAAATCTTTAAAAATAAACAAAAAGAAAAAACATTGGAGTGAAAAGAATGAATAAGGATATGAAAAAGAATAAATGAATGAATGAAAGAATAAAAGCAGGCCCAGTTATTTCTTTTTTGGTTACAAAAATCCCTCTCCAACAACAAATTCCCCTAATAGGAAATTTTAATTTATGGGAGTTTGTTTCTGTATATCTTTGGCCAAAGTGAAAATTTCAATGCCAGTTTAGGTCTATTAGTTAAAAGTATATGTCATTCTTATTTAGGGATAAAATAGAAGGGGGAATGATGATGTAGGAAGAAAGGAAGGGAAGAAAAGCAAATGGCATAAGACTGGAAACATTTTCACATAAATCTTGAGAAAATAAAGGCAAGAGACAGCATATCCTGTTCTGAAAGCACACTCTGGTAACACCTCAGGAGGAAGGGTTCTGAGAGCTTTCTAAAAGGGGGCCAGTGGAGGCTGAGTAAGGAGGCAGGAGTCAATTTCTCAAGCATAGATTCTTAAAGACTAAATATTTGTTTGTGGGTCCAAATAGTTACATTCATACAGATGCAATTATCTTCCACAAAGTAAAACACATGACATACAATCTAAGTAAACTGCTAGGAAGGGAGAGCCTGAAAAACACAAAAAGAACAAGGGATGATAAGTACAAATTAGTAGGAAAGTTGCTATTTTACTTATTTAAGCTGTGTGATATATAATTAATATTATTTAAAATTTTTGGTGAATATAATACAGATGCCAGCATTTCTCTAACCCTCAGAGGAGACTATTCTGGAGTATTTGGGCAGGTGGTTTGGATCCATTTCTTCTAAGTCAGTTCTACATTGAGGTGTTTTTCCACAACTCTTTGCTCCCTCATGGGTCTCCCTGACCGATTGACCATTTACTTCTGTCGCGTCGCTGGTGTGAATTCCTGGGCTGGTAGCCATCCCGACGTGGCGCTGCTATCCCCACCTACACATCAGCCAGCGCTGAATGTAGGGGAGCCACACTTCCCCCTCATCCTCTTCCTTGCAGTCCCCAGGACTCCACCACCTCACTGAAGGCTGTTGAAATGTTACTACACGGAAGGTAACTAAGAAGGATTACTTAAAAAAAGAAGGGAGAAGTGTTTAAACTGTGGGCTTAATGGAATTTTCACTGAAAAAAAGGCTAAAAAATAAAAATAATAAACATTTGACATGGGGAGTCCTTGAAAACACATCACAGTTCTTAGCCTTGCTTCCTGGTCCACAGATGTGCTCTCCTCTCACCAAATGTTTCCTTTTTCAAAATACAACAATAAAAATCTCCTGCAGCAGTCTACAGTAAAGACACTCAGATCTTAACGTTTTTAGACGGAGCAGGGCCACTCCTCTTTATACTCCTTTGGTTTTCAGACTGTGTAAAGCTTAAGTACAGAAGAAACGACTCCCTGTATCAGTTAGGTGCGTTAACCTACAAGAAATTGAAACTCAATGCAAGTCCAATTCAACATTTATTTTCAGATTTTATTTTCATATACAGAATGTCCTAACGTAAGGCATGGTTAGTTCAGTAACCCAACAGTGTCATCGGAAACTCAAGCTCTTTCCCCCTCTTTTCTGCTGAACAAAGTATTGTCTTTATCTTCTAGTTGGTACCCTCATGGTCAGCAACTGGGACTACAACATCCCTAGTTCCTATCCAATGGGAGAGAGACGGTGACTTTCTTTGCAGAAAGCTCAAGCAAGCCTATTCATCTCTTTGCCTTGTCTGCTACTATATCCTCAGTGCCTTCAGAGTAAGCCACAAAGTCCTGATGCACGCAAGTTAAAAGTTATCTGCATATTCACAGTTTCTGGAAAAATTTCAATTTTTCAATCCATGCTCTTTTAGACATTTTTAACGCTAATAAGCTTTAAAAATCAATAATTAACAGAGGTCACAAACTTACGTGTAGGGAATTCTTAGCCAAATATTAGCACTATCTGGCATGGAATAAAAACTCAAATATACGCATTGAATGCCCGAAAGAATAAATGAATCTTATTAGCTCAAATTGGCTTAAGCCTGAACCAATCACTGGCAAGGGAGCAGAACAATCATCATCCATTTCTAATCTGGTGGGAAGCAACCACAGTAACAACTGCAATCCCTTTATAGAGAAATCTGCCTTTCGCCTTAGCTAGACAGAGACCCAAGCAAAAACTGTGACATTAACGTGTCTTAATTTTCATATGTTTTACTCTTCCTACAAGGTCCAAATTTGGGAGAGTGTTCTCTTCCGTAATTTCTGTATATGGAAGGGAGGCAGTGAGAAGTTTCCTATTCCTGCTACACACACAATCCTGAAAAGTCTGAGTAGGAGATAAGGTTTTAATCTTCCAGTAAAATCAGTCCCTTCGGCCCTCAGGCTCCCAACCTTGTATTTTTGACATGTTCTTAAGTGCTTGATGCAAATGTCCCTACCAAAAGTGTTTTCAAAGTTTGACAGACTTCCTTTCTGTAAAGTTGTGGGAAGTCCTAATGGTGGAAAACAAAAGAAAAGCTAGCGAGAGAACCAACAGCCTCACAGAAAAATAGGAGAGCCTAGCTTTGCTCCATCTGGACATCTGCCCATCCACGATGCACGAGAGCTGGCAAGGCAGGAAGCAAAGGGCTGTGGGATGGGGCATCAAGTCGCCTGATTCCTGCACCTTCCCTGAGGCCAACCTTGTCGCCTTCCATGCCACCCTCCTCACACTGTCTCCAGCCTTCAGCTGTGATGGGTTAGTTCCACTAACCACCATCTCAGCTTTTATATTCCAAACAAAGCTTTTCAAAAGCTCTCCTGGCACCAACAACCACCAAAAGCTCATAATAATCTAGAGAGTTCCTTTCCACCCAGACTGTTAGCTTCTCCACAGTTGAAAACTCCATGTTTTCAGTGTAGAGTTCACCTTGTCCAGTTGGTAGCAAAATCTCTTTTCTGTTCCCTGAAGTTTCCTAAAGCTACTGGTTAGAAGAAGCACCTAATGCAGCCCCCACCTGATAAGACGCCCAAAGTATCCCCTGGTCAGGGTCGTCTTTACCATCCAGCACCCAGGCAGTGAGACCTGTGGACCCTGCTGCCTCCTCAGGGTCTCGCTGCTGCTGATGTCTCATTCATTCTTTCTCCCATTCATTTACTATTTATTGAGCATCTTCTCTTTTTATTTTTTTTAAAGATTTATTATTTTTATTTATTTAATTCCCCTCCCCTCCCCCGGTTGTCTGTTTTCTGTCTTTCTGCTGCGTCTTGTTTCTTTGTCCGCTTCTGTTGTCGTCAGCGGCACGGGAAGTGTGGGTGGCACCATTCCTCGGCAGGCTGCTCCCTCCTTCGTGCTGGGCAGCTCTCCTTATGGGTGCACTCCTTGCGCGTGGGGCTCCCCTACGCGGGGGACGCCCCTGCGTGGCAGGGCACTCCTTGCACGCATCAGCACTGCGCATGGGCCAGCTCCACACGGGTCAAGGAGGCCCGGGGCTTGAACCATGGACCTCCCATGTGGTAGACGGACGCCCTAACCACTGGGCCAAAGTCCGTTTCCCGAGCATCTTCTCTTTGTTGGACAGTCTTCTAGACACTGCAATACAGTAGGCAGAAAATGGCCAACACATGTACGTTCTAGTAGGAGGAGACCATAAACAAATAACACATGTCAATTTCATTTACTTTGGGAGGAATTAAATAAGCTGGGCCCATAGATGTGACAGTCAGGACACACAGCCACGTTCTGACCTCGAAACATTCTTCCTTGCTCCCTCTAACTCTGCCTACTTCAGCCTAGAGATTTGATTAACACCATCCCAATCTGCAAAGCTTTAAAGTGCTGAGCATTCAACTGCCTATTTTTTCCTCTCTAATGTTTAAAAAGAAATCAATTAATGGCAGCTCATGTTTCTGTCCTTTGCTTCCCTTGCCAGAGGTGAATCTCACTGTTTCTGAGTAAGAACAGGCTGCACGCCTGCCCTGCGGCCTCTGCAGCCAAGGGTGGGATCAGAAAGTAAATTCCCATTCTCTTTTCACAGCCCTACTCCCCCTTGTGAAGCATAAACCATGTGGTATGGAGGTTAAAACTCTCTAATGTCCAGTCCCAAGAGGTTATTTTTTATTCTCTATCTTCCAAAATCAAAATGGACAAATAAGAAAAAGCGTTAAGAGACAGTATATTGTAGCTGTTTTGAAAAAAGGGTTAAATTTCAGCTGCACCAACTACTTGCTGTGGAATTTGGGGCTAGTTACTTAGCAGTTCTGTGACTCAGTTTCCCCTCTGTAAAATGGAGTTAATAACAATAGCTACTTCTAACACACATAGTAAGCATTAAATGAGTTAGCACTTATAAAGCACTTGGGACAGTGACTGGCTTATAAGTGTTAACTTCCATTTCATGTTAAAATTAAACACATAAACGCTCGAATTCTATCCCAACTATTGGGAGGCATATTATCTGGCCTGTGGTTTCCCCATAAAAACAGTGTAATAAACAGGTTCTGAATTTAGACTTAAAAGGAATAATACCTGAGCTCAGTTGCACAACCTTGAGAAGAGTATTTATCCTAGGTAAATTTCAACTTCCTCATCTGCCAAACAGTAAAAAGAATATCCCCTTCAGAGAACTGTTGTGGGAACCAACTCCATAAAATGCCTATTGAATGTATGGCTTCAGGTGCAAAAAGTGCAATGGGTGTCTTTCATTGTGGAAGATTGTTCTTTAAAGAAGAATTTCAGGGGAATTGAGGGACAATGGCATCAGATTAGGCAGGCAGGGCTCAACTCTCTCACAAAAATAATGTAGAAAGAGCCAAAAGCTGTCCAAGGGACCTGCTTTGGGGGTCAGCAGACCAGAACAGTGCTGTACAACTCCTAGGAAGATGAGGGACAGATAGATGAAGAATCTGAAACAACAAAAGTGAGTTACCAAATGCCCATGGCAGCCAGGCAGGGCTTGTCTTCTCCAACCCAAAGATATTAAGCTTGGGCAAAGCCCCTGGCTCACTGAAGCTGACTGAGAGGAGAACAGACATTTTCCTCTCTGTCAGCTACTACAGGGAAAAAGGGAAGGAAAGTCAGAGGCTTTTCTTCAGTGAATTCAGCCAGCAGAGCCCACTTTGAATCTTGGCTCTGGCCAGAACAAAACCAGGAAAACAGAGATTGAAAAAAATCCATGGAAAGGTGCACTAATGAGCACCGTCTGCTGGCCAGTTTGGAAATTGTGTGGACAAAAACTGTTTTAGGTTCTCTCTGTACCCTAAGTCCTGGGAGAATGTAAGTGCCCATTAGTGAGTCCCTGCCATGATTTTTGATAACTTAAGCTGGGCAAATTTAAAGAGTTAGAATAAGTTGACTCAAATGTCAATTTCACAAGAAAAGTTTCATAAGTACAATCATCAATATGAAAGACTTATTTTTAAATTAATTTTATTGATGCATATTAATAAAGCCTAAATCAATCCACAGTGTACAATCAATGGTATTCTGTATAAACCCATAGTTGTGTATTCATCAACTTTAGAGCATTTTCATCATTCAATCATCTTTAGAACATCATTATTCCAGTAATAATAATACTACTAAAATACAAAAACCAACCAAACAAAACTCATCATGTCTAAGTCTCTCTATGCTTGCCTTGCTGTACATAGCTGACGTGCTGTTTCCTTCTACTATATTTGCAGTTAGTTTACATTTTTAAAATCAGTCATATATGCAATATTACCTATAATACCTATATTCATATTTTACATGAGTTTTCTCTATGTTATACAGTCCTATGTTACATTTTTTTAGCTTTCATTCTAGTACTTTAAATGTCCTTAGGTTTTCCATTTCAACCACTGTCATATCCATATAACAATGCTGCTAGTCACAAATTCCATAATGTGCTCTTAACATTTCCATTTATTTCCAAAGATTTACAAACCTTTTACCAATTATGCACATATTAACCATCAGCTTTCCATTTTCTACCCTCGTTCTGCATTTTGGTGACTTCTATTCTAATTATTAATTCCATGAGTTTATACATAACATCTTTTTTATAGCAAATTTTTAATTGTCTTTTTTTTTAAAGATACATATATTTATAATTTCCCTACACATGGCTCTATTGTCCCTCATATTTGAAACTATAATTAACACTATATTTGTTAAATATATGTCCCAGAGACTTAAATCTTTGCTTTGTCCATATGCCATTTGAGCTCTGAATCTCAGCAGAGTAGCAACAACTACTCTGCAGCTCATCAGACTCACCCAGGACAACTAACAAAAAGATGATGATGAACAATGTCCATCCCAAGAAATGGAGAGTCTCTGCAATTGCAAGCAATATAGTTCCATTCATCAGCCCCATGGGATCTAAGATCCCTCTCAATCAGAGGCAGGATGGGCATCGCCATCCCCAAATCCTCAAGATTAAGGAGCGAACCAACTTAAGAGGGGAAAGCAACTGTGGACTAAAATAGACTTATTATTATTTCTAACAATGGAAGAACTTGTATAATTGATATAAAAGCAGTGGCCACCAGAGGTTCTGAGGGGAGAAAGAGGGAAAAATAGGTGCAACATGGGGGCATTTTGGGGACATTGGATTTGCACTGGATGACATTGCAATGACAGATATAGTTTACTATACATTTTTGCTAAAACCTATTAAATTGTGCAGGGCAAAGTGTACACTGTAATGTAAACTATAGTCCTTTGGACAGTGCTTCAATATGTGTTCATCAGTTGTAACAAATGTACCATACTAATGAAAGTTGTTGTTAATGTGGGAAAGTGAGGGAGAGTGCGTATATGGGACTCCCCTATATTTTTTATGTAATGTTTATGTAATCTAATCTTCTTTTAAAAAATATTTTTTAAAAACCATACATGATCTAATACCAATCTTGCTCAAGCTCTTCCAAAAAATTGAACAGGAAAGAATGCTACCGAACTCATTCTATGAAGCTAACATCACCCTAATACTAAAACCAGATAAAGGTACTACAAAAAAAGAAAATTACACACCAATATCTCTGATGAATATAGATACAAAATCCTCAACAAAATACTTGAAAACTGAATCCAAAAACACATTAAAATAATTACATGCCATGATCAAATGGGTTTTATCCCAGGTACACAAGTGTAGTTCAGCACAAGAAAATCAATTAGTGTAATAAACCACATTGATAAATTGAAGAAGAAAAAGCACATGGTCCTCTCAATTGAATCTGTTTCTTTCTGTTGCATCATCTTGTGTCAGCTCTGTGTGTGTGTGGCACCATTCTTGGGCAGGCTGCACTTTCTTTCATGCTGGGCGGCTCTCCTTATGGGGCGCACTCCTTGTGCGTGGGACTCCCCTACGCAGGGGACACTCCTGCGTGGCACAGCACTCCTTGCACACATCAGCACTGTGCATGGGCCAGCTCCACATGGGTCAAGGAGGCCCGGGGTTTGAACCATGGACCTCCCATGTGGTAGGCGGATGCCCTATCCATTGGGCCAAGTCCACTTTCCCAATAGTGTTTCTATACACTACTGATGTGCAATCTGAGAAGGAAATCAGAAAAAAATTTCGTTTATAATAGTGACTAAAACAATCAAATATTTAGGAATAAACTTAACCAAGAACATAAAGGACTTCTATTCAGAAAACCACAAAACATTACTTAAAGAAGCCAAAGAAGACTTAAATAAATGGAAGGATGGTCCATGTTCATGGACTGGAAGACTAAATATCATTAAGATGTCAATTCTTCCCAACTGATTTATAGATTCAACACACCCAGTAAAAATCCCAGCAACCTTTTTTTCAGAAATGAAAAGCCAATAATCAAATTTATTTGGATGTGTAGGGACCCCAAATAGCCAAAAATGTCCTTAAAAAGAAGAATGAAGTTGGAGGACTCTCACTTCTGGACTTTAAAGAATATTCCTTATCTGCACTGGTAAAAAACACATGGTACTGGCATAAAGACATTCAGCTTGACCAATGCAACCAAATCAAGAACTCAAAAATAGACCCTCATATCTACAGTCGAGTGATTTTTGACAAGGCTGTTAAGCCCACCCAGCTGAGCCAGAATAGTCTCCTTAACAATGCTGCTAGGAGAACTGGACAACCATATCCAAAAGAAAAAAAGAAGACCTGTATCTCATACTTCATACAAAAATTAACTCAAAATGGATCAAGGTCCTAAATATAAAAGCAACAACCATAAAAGTCCTAGAAGAAAATGTAGGAAAACATCTTCAAGATCTTGTGGTGGGCACTCAAAGCATGAGCAACAAAAGAAAAAATAGATAAATGGAACTGTCTCGAAATTAAACACTTTTGCACCTCAATGGACCTTGTCAAAAGGGTGAAAAGGCAGCCAACTCAATGGGAGAAAATATTTGACAATCACATATCCAATAAGGGTTTAATATCCATGATATATAAAGAGATGCTACAACTCAACAATAAAAAGACATAGCACCCAATTTTTAAATGGGCAAAAGATTTGAAAAGACAATTGTCTAAAGGAGAAATACAAATGGTGAAAAAGCACATGAAAAAATGTTCATCCTTAGCAATTAGGGAAATGCAAATCAAAACTACAATGAGGTATCATTTCACACCTATGACACTGGCCACTCTTAAAAGGTGGAAAATTGTAAATGTTGGAGAGGATGTGGAGACAGAAGAACATTTATTCACTGTTGTTGGCAATGTAGAATGGTACAGCCACTGTGGAGGACTCTTTGGCATTTCCTAACAAAGCTGAATATAGACTTGCCATGTGACCCAGCAATACCATTTCTATGTATATATCCAGAATTACTGAAAGCAGAAGCACAAATAGACATCTGCCCACCAATGTTCATAGTGGCATTAGTCACAATTACTAAAAGGTAGAAACAAACCAGGTTTCCATCAACTGATAAATTTGTAAATTGTGTTGTATACACACAACGGAATATTATGCAGCAGTAAGAAGAAATGAAGTTGTGAAACATATGACAACATGGATGAACCTGGAGGACATTATGTTGAGTGAAGCAAGCCAGACACAAAATGACAAATACTGTATGATTGTGCTGTTATGAAATAAATATATTATGTAAACACATGGAATTAATAACTAGAATATAAGTCACCAGGAAATAGAATGAGGGTAGAAAATGTAAAGTCATTGGTTAATCTGTGCAAAATTAGTTAAAAGGCTGTTTGTAAATCTTTGGATATGAATGGAAATGGTGAGAGCATATCACAGTGTTTGTGCCTAGCAGAGCTGTTATATGGGTATGACAGTGGTCCAAAGGGAAAGTCTAAAGACATGTATATTACTAGAAAGCTAAAATGTAACATGGGCCTGTATAACATAGGAAAACCTCATGTAAAGTAAGAATATGGATGATATTACATATGTAAGACTTTTTTACAAATAAACTAGAGAGAAAGAAGCAGAATAGCAGCTATGTATGGCAGGGGAAGCATAGAGAGATTGAGAGGTATTGAGTTTGTTTGTTTTTTTGTGTTTTAGTATTACTTACTATTACTAGAATAATGAAAATGCTCTAAAAATGATTGAAGTGATAAATGCGCAACTATGTGATTATACCAAATAGCACTGATTGTACACTTTGGATGGATTTATGCCTTATTAATAGTATCAATAAAATTGATTTGTTAAAAAAAAAATAGAACTTCATCATCCCAGAATCCAACATTGAGACCTGCATTCCTGACTTCCCTTTTCTAACCAGGGGCCATTTCTCTTGTTCTGAAAGTCCAGATTTCATTGTGAAATAGGCAGTGTATCCTCATTGCCCTGCCATTCCATGCTTTCCTTCCTGTCCCACAAGTTTTCCAAAGCCCCATACTACATTATCCTTACCCAAGTTGACTATTTTGCCAATAGCCCATCTGATCTACAGGACCTTCTTCGAAATCTGGTGGTCTGTGAAATAAAACATTAAAGGTATTGAGGGCTTATGGGTTATCATTCTGGTTTGATAGTGTAAGAGATTTCTATGGACAAAACCAGGTGAAGAGCAGCGCAAAAAGAATGGGCATATCAGGCACTGAGCCAGGACTGGCAAGAGTGGGAAGCACGGTATTTCAATCAACTCAACCAGTCATCAAAGTAAGTTGTCAAGTAGCTAGTGTGATCTTTACTGCTTTATAAAAATATCATTACTCAAGTACAACATCATATTTCTGACTGCATCAAATTTTTTCCAGATGCCATAATAATAACAAGCTACAGTTACACTCATAAAATGGTGAAACTAGAAGTACCTTGAAAACCGTTTGTTTTATACCCCTCATTTTATTTTACTTCCTTCATGGAAAAAACTTAGAAGCGAGGTGACTTGTCCATAGTTACAAAAGTAAGAATGGAGGTGGGTCTGGAATGCCAGTCCCTGACTTTTAGTCTATTATTCTTTTCATTGCATCATGCAACCTGAACCTTTTAGATTAGATGTCTCACAACAATGTTGTATCAACTTAACTCACATTTCATGATTTCAAACCCTTAGGATACAATTAAAGAAGACAATATTCATAGAGTGTACCCCTGTGTATGTGAAACAAAAGGCAAAGTGCTACAAATAGCTAACATGGAATTCTGTCATGCCCAAGAAATGCTTTCACTATACCACCATCCTTGAATCACCCAAAATGAATTCATGCCCTTGTTTATCTAATTTTCCAAATAAATATCAGTTACCTTGAGGCAGCCCATGACAAGGCTATAAGCAGGCATTTTTTTACCACATGGTCATTAATCCCTGGAAATGCCCTATACCCAATTCTTAATTGCCTAAATGAATGGTTTCCGTGGGTGATTAAACATCGAGCAAATCTGCCACACTTGCTAGCAGCAAAAGCAGTTGTCTGTGACGACACTTCTATACTTTTCACCTCAATCTCAGGGAACACTGAATGAAAGCTCAAGAAAACAAATAGTGATGGTATGTGAAGATGAGAGCTGAAGGTATGTGATACCGCGTTCTCATCCCTTCCCTGGTTGCCATTCTGGGGGCAGGTGAAACTACAGGGTGCAGGTTTGGAAGCGAGAAAGTTCTCACAGGAAAATACTTTGGTGTTTCAGTGAGAATTTAGGTTAAGTCTGAGTTAGTGTTAAACAAGTGTCTCTGTCAAGAAAGTTTACAGAGAAGGCTATGTAAGCAGAACTGGGGGTAACCATTTCCTGGAGAAATGGTTTCGTACAGGACGCGTTATGGCACCTCACTGGTTTGATCTGCCTCGCTATACTTGCCACATTGTTTGTCTACTCAGCTTCTTTGGTTTTCCCTGAGGCTGTAACCCCCATCCCTCACTCACACTCCCCAGTGGCCACTCATTTAGTTACCTCAGGAGCAGCCATCCTGCACCGGGAGACTCTTGTCCCTGTTTACAGTAGATTGCTCCAGCCTGGGTCCCTTGTATGGGGTACACCTATCAGAGCCCCTTCCTACATTTCTTTTTGTTTTTAAAGGTTTAATTTATTTATTTCTCCCCCCACCTTCCACTCCCCCCATTGTCTGCTCTCTCTGTCTATTTTCTGTCTATTCTTCTGTGTCTGCTTGTATTCTCGTTAGGTAGCTCCAGGAACCGACCCTGGGACTTTCCCGAGTGGGAGAGAGGTGATTACTCTTTAGTGCCACCTCAACTCCCTGTTCTGCTACATCTTCTTATTTTTCTCTCCTCTGTGTCTCTTGTTGCATCATCTTGCTGCGCCAGCTCTCCACGTTGGCCAGCACTCCTGCCTGGGGCGGCTTTCCCAGACTGGGCAGCATACCCACGCAAGGCGGCACTCCTGCACCAGGTGGGATTCCCACGTGGGCTATCATTCCGCTTGGGTCACTTGCCACATTGGTCAGCTTGCCCTCACCAGGAGGCCCTGGGCATCGAACCCTGGGCCTCCTACATGGTAGATGGGAACCCATTTGGTTGAGCCACATCCGTTTCCCCGCTTCCTACATTTCTTACCCTTGACACCAGAGCTGAAAGCCAGTATCTTTCCATTGTCTGAAGCACATACTTTAAAGCTCAGAGCACACTATAACTGTTTCCCGCATTGTTCTACAGAAGAAAAGGAGAACACCAATGTGAGGAAACAAAAACTGAGACAAATGAAAAACGAAGGCAGGAATCATTATGGTGAGTTTTAATGCTTGTTGCTATTGCTCTTGAGCATTCATCTGACCTTGGACTCTGTGTGACACTCTCATATCTAAATAATGTTACCTTTATTCAGTTAAGCTAGTTAGAATCAGTTACTGCAAAGAAAAAATCCTAACATGTTTCCTTCTTCCCATTGATAGTGGTTTGGTGGTGGATTGTTTGAATCCATTGACATCTCCTCTTTTCCATTTAAAGTAATTGGTATGTTTCCTTCGTGTCGAGGTTATGCTGGGATAGAGATGAGCCTCCTAGGATTTATACAATCCTAGCTCTTACTGATGCTCTCTAGCTGTGGGGAGCTAGATTGTCCTTGCTGCCAAATGTCGAGAACACCTGGACCGTGGCCATGGTGATGCTAAGAGCGTAGGCCTCTTCACCCTGTATTTTCATTGCAAGGGTGTCTCTTCCAGTTACCCATTGCTGCACAAGAAACCACCCCAAAACATATTGGTTTAAATCAACAATTAATTATTACTTTTCACAGTACTGGGGATATTAGGCCAAGTTAGGGGTTCTCACCATCTTAGATATTAGACGTATCTGGGCTGAAAAACTTAGATGCCTCACTTGCATGACTGGCAGTTGATGCTGGCTGTAGTCTGGGAACTCAACTGAGGCTTTCAACCAGAGTGCCCACCCATGGCCTCCATGAGATGTGGGTGACCTATGGGGCTGGGTTTCAAGAAGGAACATCCCACAGACAAGAATTCCAAGAGGAACAGACAGAAATCCCAAGTCTTCTAGTCCTACAAGTGACACGGTGTCACTTCAACCACATTTTACTAGCCAAGTGTGAATCATTTGTCAAGCCCAGAGCCCAGATTCAAGGGGGGAGTCTACGTAAGGACACAAATACTGGGAGACTTGACTCTTTGGGGCCATCTTTAAAGGCTTCTTGCCACAGTCCACCTTCTGGTCTCTAATGATTCACATCACCCCCATGTGCAAAACATACCTCTCCTAAGACCCCCAAGTCACATCTCACTATGATATGAGGCTTGGACTTAAATTCCAAGATCTTATTATCTAAACCAGGTTGATAAACAGATGAGGTTCCTCAGGTGTACTTCCTCAGGTATAGTTTCTCACGTGGTACCAATTCTCTTCTAGTTAGCTATTACTGCATTACCAGCCACTCCAAACCATAACGACTTAAAACATTTTTTTCACCAAATCAATTTTATTAATACATATTACTAAAGCATAAATCCATCCAAACTGTATAATCAATGGTGTTCAGTATAACCACATCCTTATGCATTCATCACATCAATCATTCTTATAGCACTTTTATTATTCCAATAATAATAACAAACAAAGAAACAAACAAAACTCATCATCTCTCAATCTCTCTGTGTTTCCCCTGCCGTATGTAGCTGCTATTCTGTTTCCTTTTCTCTAGTATATTTGTAGTTATCTTTTGCAAAAAGTCATATATGCAATATCACCCAAATTAGTGTTTTACATGAGATTTTATGATCTTATACAGCCCCAAAACAAACCTTTTATTTTGAGTCAGGAATTCAAAAAGGCACAGCTAGGTGGCTTGTCGCTGATCCATGTGGCATCAGCTGGAGCAGCTGAGGCAGAAGGGTCACTTCCAAGATGGCTGCTTCACTCCCATGTCCAGTGGCATGGTGCCCCTGGTTTGTCTCTCTGGGATCTCTTCCCATGGCATGGACTTTTCACAGCAGAGTGGTGTTTAAATAGTTAAAGGTCTTACATGGTCAGTGGCTTTCTTCAGAGATATTCTTAGAAGTCCCAGAACATCACTTCTGCAACATTATATTGATTAAGTAAATCACTAAGATCAGTCCAGGATTTAGTAGAAGGGAACAAACTCCACTCCCCAAGGGGGAATGGCATGCCTGTACCCAGAGGAAAGGAACTGATGGAGGCCATCCCAGGGAAAAGTTACCAAATATTCCTTATTGCCTACCAAGTCTTCTCTCCTTCTGCCTGGTCTCACCTAAATGACACATAAATGACACTTCCTCAAGGCAACTTTCCTTGATTTCCTTAGGACAGATTGGGTGCCCCTTTTGAATGCTCATATAATAAGCATACATCACACGGCAATTGCTGCTACCTCTTACTAAAATCACTTGTTTAACTATCTATCTGCTTGACAAGTTGTTGCCAAGGATGCCTGAATAACTCACTGCTGCAGCCCCAACACCCAGCCCAATTCATCATTCAGGGAGGGCCCTCGATAAATATTTGGCCAATGTCAGAGGCTGACTGTGTCTATAGCAAACCTTGCTAGAGATAGCCTTGGAGATATCATTACTAGAGAAAGTCCTAGTCTTTGTTTTCCCTTTTAATTTTCCTCCTTCAACTTTTTTTCCCAAACATACAGGAGCATCTATTTTCGTGTTAATAACACCATCAGGATTTGTCCTGTGCCAGTTTTCCCTGCTGCAGTTCCTGTGGGCTGCAGGAGTGATTATCATGCAGAAGACACAGAAGGGGTGGAAGTACAAGCTGCTCCTGGAAATGAATCTACCATGATGCACCAGCCAGGAGCTTAATAGGGAGCATGATCCTCAATTTGCTGAGTGTAACTCTACAAGGAGCCCCGAGCTAGGCTTGTGACATGCCATTTCTCAGTGGATTTCAGCTGTTGCTGCTGCTACGGGGAAGAACTGATGACTCAAATAAGAGATCTGAACACAGTCTTCTTCTAAAACAGAAAGGTTGGGGTCGTTGGGCTAATTGGGATTGCAGGCATGCGTATGTATATGCTGTACATAATAATACAGATATACCATGCCCGTTGAATAAAAGGTTAGAATATTTGAGGATAAAGCAAAAGCCAAAAGGACAAAGGCAACAGGCAATCTAATCCACTTAACAGGTCAAGGAGCTCAGAGCCGAGCCACAAATGCATCATTTGACAATGTAATGAAAAAGACAGCAATCTATATCTACAAATAGCATTGCAGTAGATTCAGTTTAGAGGCCAAGCTAAGTTGATATAAAATTTACAAGACTGGCTGTCTCTCTGAAAGGCTTGATGAGTCGTGTGCATGCAATTCTTTTTTCCCCTGGAGCTCACCGTGAAGTTATGTTTTCTTTCCAAGGTGGGCTTCGCTGATATCAGGAGTGTTGTTTCACTTAAATGGCGATTAAGCATTTTGACCCCCAAGCTGAGGCTGCAAGTTTTACAAGTGGGCAAGGTTTTTTTAACGGCCCCCTGAGGCATTTCATTTCTCTGTCCAATCTCTGTGGGTCTGCTAGTGGGAGCACACACACACAGTTAAAAGCTGCAGGTGGCTTGAGCTGGAATTTGCAGTAAGGCATGTATCTGAATCAAGACTTAGCAGCTGGTCCTAGAAAATGTCTGAAATGTGTGTCTTGATGATTTGGACAATGTGCTTCATGTCTGCAAATCCCATTACAATATTTCTGCACAAAATGCTATTGGAAAGGTGCTTCATTTTCAACCAAAGTTCAAATACATCCTGCATAGTAATCACAGTGTATTGCATTGCAAAATAAGCCAGGTCCATTAAGTGTTTTTCTTATGATGCCTCGGTCAATATCGGGTAGCACTCACAAACGGTAATGAAGTCTGCTTTCAACAAAGCAATGTTCCTACAATTAGGTGCTGACTGACCTTCACTTTTTGCTGTGCCGGCAAAGGGGACCCTGATCTATTGTACAGAAAGTAGCATGTGCAAGTCAGATGTGTTGGAGTAGGCAATGAACTTGCTCCCACTGTCTGCGATAGGAACTAGACCTGCTCCCCATTCAAGGGTATACTACAGCAATCCAAATAAGAAGTTCGGGAAGGGATTTTAGAAAAACAGGAGAAAAAAAAAAGTCACCCTAGGATATAGGGCATTCCCTTTCTTGAGAAATATGAAATATTGTAATAAGCAAAACCACTGTCTTGATTTATTCCACAAATCTAACCTAGGCATATGCTTCCTTGTGAAATATGAATTCTGTATAAGATGCAACTGCATAGGGTTGCATCTTTAAAGTTGCTTAGTGTCTTTTGTAGGTTTTCTCTGCTTAGGTTAGGGGAAGTAACTGCTGTAACAGATAGACTCCGAAATATATAATGATTCAAATACAATAGGCATATAGTTCTTGCTCACCTAACAAACAGCCCAGACCAGTTTTAAGTCCTCAGGGTTGGGGGTGGTGGGGAGAGATGCTTTCCCTTACCCAGTCACTCCAAGACCCAAGCTGGTGGGGACCCTGTCAACCACATGTGATTTCTGTGGTCTCCCTGGAGGTTTTCCACCCAGTTGGCTGGTAAGGAAAAGGAGCATGGAAAAGCTGCTGGGGCTTTTGTATGTATGGACTATAGCTCCATCACTTCCGCTCACATGCCTCTAGGTAGACATCAGTCACAAGAAGCTGAAAAGGAGTCTGGGAATGTCACCCAGCTGGTACCCAGGAAGAGGAGGGCATGCACTCTTTCCCTACCTGCTTCTTCCTGTCGTAGTTCCCACTTTCACAGGGTCTGCCTCAGTGTCTTAATAGTAGCTCCCCATTTCAGCATGCAATGCTTACCTCTGTGTGGGATCCTCTCAAATGTCCAGCCAAAACTCACCTCTGAAATTCAGGACAGAGATCTCCAAAACCCTACTCTATTTACATCTGATTCTCAAATAGGCACCATAATTTGACACATATGAAAACAAAGTTATCTTATTTGTAAAATGGAGATAATAATAATACCTATTCATAGGGTTTTGGTAAGAATTAAATATTAATTAGAAAAGTTCCTGGTACACAGTGAGAGCTTAATAAAGGTTAGCGAGTATTATTATTTTCCTTCCTCCTCTTCTTCTTCCATCATCCCCTTTTTCTTTCCATGTTTCATTGCATTATCACCTACCTAACAGACCAAGTTGAAAGTCACATTTGACTACTCCTTCTTACTCAGCTCTCACCCCTGCTGAGTCACTTTCAGGTAACACTCAGAGCCAGTGTCTTGTCTTCATTCTCATTGCCACCCTTTGTCTCAGACACCCATTACTTCTGAACTGAGCTATTGCAAAACCCTGCTAAGTGGTCACCATTTCTCAACTCTCTTCCTCTTCTAACCGGCCCCCCTCCACCCTACTGCCAAAGCAATAGCTTTAAAATATTCCGAACACTTGCAATGGCTTTTTATTGCCTGTGAGCACAAAGTCTACAATCCTTAAAGGGAGAAAGGTAGATCAAGGCTGATTGCGAAGGCCTTGAATTTCTGTCCTGATTCCCACCACTGCCCTCCTCCCTCTCTCTAGTCCAGCCATGGCAGATTACTCACACTTTTCACTCTGTCTTGTGTATTCTTATCCTTGTGCCTAAGAAGCCCCATCCCTTTTCCCTTGTCTCAAGTTTCTACCCATCCTTTAAACCCCAACTCAAATACCACCTCATCAGAGTAACAGCCCACCCCCAATCAGAATTCATCTGGCCTGCCTCTGTTTTGTTCTATCATTTTTTTCATTCATACCTCTATTACTTTTCTAATATGATTTGTCCTAAAGTTAACTGAGCCTGTCTTCTCCACTAGACTAGGGGTTCTTGAGGTCTAAACAGAGTTAGTCATCTACAACCATCAGTATGATTATTTTTTAAAGTTTCTCAGCTCACCATGGTATAAATACAGAGTTGTTTATTTTTATCCCCAATAACTGCCTTTAATTGGACTATGTGGAATCCCCCTTTCCCACTGGGGAGTAGCTCCCTCATCAACATCTTAGCAGATTCAACAAACTTCAGTAACTGCTAGGTACCAGAAAGGCACATGCTCTGGATCTAAGATGCTTACCCCTTCTTTTTCTAGACTTAAGTTCCTCAACTAGTGGGAGGAGGGAGAGGGATAGGGAAGGCAGAGGTCTCCTTGCATGGTAGGGGGCTCTCCCTGGACTCACTCTGATTCGGACATCAGTTCCATCTGATTCTTGTGGCTTCCAAGTGGTGCGAATGAGATTCTTTGAAAAGTAGTGGCTCTAACCCAGCACCCCCCCTAATTGAGGACATCTCCCAGAAGGGAGCCCTGCACACACCCCAAATGAATCTCCAGCTTAAGCAGGTGTTGCTCAGCAAGTAACTGATTAAGCAGACCCAGAGCTGCTGCTTCTCGCTTGAACCTGGCTCTCTTCACACGGAGCCCCAGGAAGGTGCAGTCCTCTTCGTCACCCTTGAAGGTCTATGAAGAACTGAGATGAGACAGAAGTTGTCCATCTTTTCCCCCAAAACACCTTAAACTACTGTCCTTCAAGCCCTGTTAGCATGGCCTACTCCAGTTGGACTTTCATTCTCAGAAATCTCTAGATCTGCTTGGTTCAAGTGTGTCCCCCAGCCTCAGAGCATACAGGAGAGTCTGGGACCGAAAAGCACAAAGTAGGCACTGCCCTAGGACCCCAGGATGCTCTGCCAACAACCTTACAACACTCACTCTGCTCAGATCATCAGAGCACTTCCGGAAGGTTGACAGCTCAGCACACACCCAGTCAAGGCAGGAGATGCTGAAGATGCTAATCTCCACATCTTGAACTTACCTCCAGTCTTTACAAGAAATTCTCTTAAACCAGAGAAATTGGCTATGAGGGTGAGAGGCAATAGCTTCTCATCTGGAACATCCACCCCTCACACAGCGAAGAGTCCTCCACCTTTGTGTCCACCTCTCCTGATAGGGGAGGGTGATGGGTGGAGACAGGGCACCGCCCTGGCCCCTCCCTCTGGGGACGGGATGCCGGCCTCTTTTACTATAGAGCCTCTTTGGAATGTGGTGTATGTGGTGTCTTTTTCCTTCAGCTTTGGGCCTTGGCAACAATTGTGGGAAAAGGAAAAATCAGTCCGGCCCCCTGTTAAATGTTATACACACACATATAAATTGCATTTATACTATCTACACTTCTGTTGGCCTTATTACTATTTTTAAGCTGTTTTTCTGGAACACTGGAAATTCTTTAAAGGACTGCACCTACACCTCGTATCTCCATTTCGTAGCACTGTGCTGAGCACTTTGTAGATGCTCAATAAATGTGCGATACATTATTTCCAAAATTCCCAAGAAACGTAAACTCACGGGATCATGAGATGCCAACCTCCTCGTTTTTCAGAAGATGAACTGAGACCCAGAAAAATGAGGTCACCTACCCAAGGGCACACAGCTAGTTGCGATTCCCTAAGTGAGCCAACCATATTTGATGACGGCCTTGGAGAAAAGAAAGCGGGTAATGGAAAATGCTGCACAAATTCCAAAAGTTAATTTTTGCAGATGAAGCACATTTTTCATTCCCTAATCTGGTAGGGTTTGCCAGTGTGTGCCGTGACTAATTCCTGTTGGCCCAGCCTTGACTTCCTGTTTTCAGGGCAGCATGACAGATTTGTTGGTATAATTTGGCTTTAATTCTTTAATTCATTTCAGGCTGATCCTGGAAACCAGAGGCTCTGTCGTGTCCTCGCTGCAACATTAACTTCATTTTTCTGCCTTCACTCCTTCTATTAATAAGCAGAGGCCATTCAATAGGGCAATCTGAACTGCCTCCAGAAGGTGGTAGTCAGAAGTATAAATAATCCTTCTCATTTAGCCTTTTATTCTTTTCCAGGAAAAGTGGGGGTTTTGTTCTCTTATCTCTCGAGCGCATCCAAAGCTGACATACTCACTCGCAACAGCCTAAATGTTTCTTAGTGAAACATAATTTCCAGGACAGACTGCCAAAGAAGGGACGACTCTACAGTGCCATCCAAGGGACTCACAGCGGTTCAGCGTTGATACAAGATTTCCTCTGGCCCTCAATTTTTTCCACCTTTAAGCCCATCTCTTACACTGTGGAGTGGTTGGAACCTGAGATATTACCCAGGGCTCTTTGTTCTGCTGCTGCTCTGTTTGATAGCTGGAAAAAAAAGTAGCCCATTCATTTATTCAGAATTCCCAGAAGAGGGGTAGAAAGGCAGGGAGGTGGCGAGCAGAAGGTTGCACTTGTGCCCAGAGTTCTCCACAAGTGGGTGGTTCCAGAAAGAGGATTGAGGACAACATATGATAGGGAGTGGTCTCTGTAGAGGGGGCAGTTCATGAGTCCACACTTCTTTGACAAGGGCTCCTGTCTGTTCTGCTCACCTTCATGCACGGGGTAAAGCCTGCTCTAAAAACCTACGTCCAGTCCTAAGCCTTCCTTGGCAGAGAAACAGAAGCCACAGCCCTTTGTTCCCTGGAAAGTCGGTGCCCCACCATGAACCAAGAACCATGTCCACAGAGACCTGAAACACCAACTGGTCGGGCTGTGTCATGTGCCTAAACCCAAGTCTGTAGAGGGAGAAGAGCACCCCATAAACAGCAGAGGGGACCCACGAAGACAAGGGGAGCAAGGGAGATTCCCTCAGGGAGAAACACTGGGTGGATCTATAACATCAATAACACCCCCTATGCATCTTTTAAATTTATATTTTAAAATTAAAAATTGAGAGTTCTATCTTTCCCTCATCAACATATCACCTAGGATAATTTTGGTATTTCATGTAGCACTTAGGCACTTTGTGTAATGCCTAGTGAAGCTATTGGACATAATATTAAAATACGTTCTATTTTCCAAAGACAATTAGGCAATGTGTAAAATGCCCAGGAACTGCACACACTGCCTGGCTTCTAAGTTTTTCTAGTGATATATCACATGTCAAATATCTGTTTCAAATGTCCTGTCTTTCCATCTATTCCTTTCCTTTCTTATCTCTAGGAGTCAGGTGGGAAAACTTAGAAATGAACACGCATTTCATAATGAAAAGATGGAGAAGATGAATTACTATTGATCAGTCATACTTAACTATGGGAAATTTTGAAATACAGCAGGACACAGAGGGTCTGATTATTTTTAGTGTATTTTCTGAAAGCAAAATAACTGCAGAATTTCCTTAGACAAAATCTAGTTCTTATCACATCAGTTAAAGTAGAGGCTGCTACCTTTAAGTAGGAAATCAGAATAAGGAATTTCCTTTTCCTTAACACTTGTCCTTATACTCATTCTCATTATATTACTGGACCCATGACCATTACTTCAGTGACACAACTGCTCCAAACTGCAAAAGGAAAACCAGGCTGATAATCCCCATCCATCACCCCAAGTGACTTGGAGCCCCCAGTGCTACCAGCAATGCCTTGGAGAATGAAGAGCCGGCTCCCCTCATTTTCATTTCACTCTTAAGCAAATGTGGGCAGCCAAGAATTATGAGTGTTCATAATGAGGTGCTCTTATAAAATATGATATGTTTCTAGTCTACCATCAATGTAACACTAGGCCTTTGGTATTTCTTACAAATGGGTCTTTCCTCTTCAAAGAACATTTTAGTTGCTTTTCATCCAAAGATTCACTTAAGCAAAAGCATAATGTAATGGAGAATAAAAGAATAGCAGTCCTTTTTACCTTCCAAGGAGCGCCAGCCAGCAAATACTTAACACTAAAAATAAGAGATGAGAAGACAGGGGTGTTTAGCAATTAGAAAGAGATTTAACCCTTTGAGAGAAAGAAATTGCTTTAAATAAGGAAAGGATGAAAGGGGAAACAGAAATGAAATTCTTTAAATGTCTACTTCTTTCCAAGTACTCTATTAGATGTGGGTTGATAATAATGAAAATAAATAATTGCTATCCCCTAAAGAAATCACAAACTGGTAAGGAAGACAGACAATAACTAGAAAAGTGTCTAATGCATAGAAGATCTGCATTAAATCTTGTTGACCTGATGATATACCTATAACAAAAATCAAATTTTCATACTGCACCATTATCTGAGTTGAATTCTGGCTGTACTACTAGCAAATCAGGTGACCTCAGCAAGTTACCTGACACCGGTGTGGACTGTGAACTCCCTCCTCTGTAGTAGAGCAAGTAGTATAGTAGCAGTTAATACCAATATTCTCATTGCTGGCACCTGCCTCTCCCCAAATCCCACCATGCTCATTCTTCCTCCCTTCCTTAAAACAATGTTCCAGTCATACCAAGCCAGGGGCCTCTTCCCAGACATACTATGATATTCCCTGTCTCTGAGTCTGTGACTTTCATTCTATCTCATCCATCTGGAGTTGACTTCCCAACACAGTTGTGAACCCTTTAGAAGGAAGTACTGTGGTGTTTCACTTTATTAATCCTAGCAGCTAGCACATTCCTGGATCAGTGTAAACACTTCACAAATATTTGTTCTATTGAATTAACTGTGTTTTATACTAAGTAGTGTGAATGAAAGTACGTATTATCAAAGTAAAGAAAGAGTAAGGAATCCGTCATAGGAAATGGATTAAGGAAGGTTTCCTATATGAGCAGAGTTTAACTTGGAAGCTTGGAAGGATGCATTCATCAGGGGTCAAGGTTTGGTGTGTGTATGTGTTGTAGTTGGCTTAAGAATTGTATGGTGTGGTCCCAAACACAGGTCAGTGCATAGAGTGGGTACTCCATAAGCAGTGAGCTCAACAAAGAAAAGAACGGACACATGCATTTCTTCTCTAATCAACCACTTTTTTCATGCTAAAGGAAAATACAGCTTGGATCATTTGGCTTTGTTTTAGCTTGTCCCTGCATCAATAATATTATTTTTGTAAGCTCATGAGCAACAAGGAAGGAAGGGGCCTTAGCCATTTCTCAGACACCAATAGCTATGTAGGCCAAAAAGTAACTGCCTCCAGGCAGCCATTTAGCTGATCCAACAACTCTCACCAGCAGTAAATTCTTCCCTTTTCCAAGCTTCCTTTGCCATAGTCTATTATTTCTCAAAGCCAGCCATGACCTCTTCTTTATATATCTATAATTTGCACATATCTCTTCTATTTCACCTTCAGTACTGAGCTGCATAGAAGCAAGTCTTAGCAACCTGATGTGCGTAAGGAAGGGAATTTTGACCAGAATCAGTGTCCTTGTAAAATGTATACAAAAGACAGGCCAACTATTTTCTACTCATACTCTATTGCAAAGGCAGATGCAATATGAGATAGAAACCACTCCAACAAGGCAAATCACCAGACTTCCCACTAGGTCTGCTCCTGGAAGAAAATGGCAGGGTTGGACAAAAAGGCTTAAAGACCTGAAAGAACTAAGGAAGGGACCCCACAGAGGGTTTAGTTTCTGTGCAAAGAAGGCTAAGTGTTGGGGGAGAGGACAAGAATGGTAAGCGACTAGGAGAGCAGAGAGAGGAGGCCTGAATGGGGGTTGGAGGGAGCAGATCATATAGGCTATTCAAGAGTCTTTGGATAAACAAGACAGAAATGGTCTCTTCCTTTATAGAGAAATAGTAAACCAGGGAAAAGAGAAATGTAAAAAGAGCACTTTAAAGAAAGTATCAGGCTGGCAGTAGAAGAGTTGGGGCAGAGGGTACAGCATTCCCAGAGACGACTGGGGACATGCAAAAAGCTCAAAACCAAGAGAGAGTAGAATTCATTTGAGGCAAAAAGTCCAGTGGAATTAAGCATTGAGGGTAAGGAGAGGTGAGATTGGAAAGTAAGACAGGGCTGATTCTTAGGAGCCTTTGTAAAGCATGGCGTGGATTTTATTCTGTGCCCTAAGAGCAAGAAGCCACTTTTAGCACCTTGAGCAAGGGGGTGATATAATAAGCTTGGCAGATAATTTAGTGTGGCGGAAATAGAGATGTGAACGGGAGAAGGCAAGAGATAAAACTGAAAAAGTTAGCTGGGACCAGTTCATGCGAGAAGGGAACTAGAGAGGTTTTCCTCTCCAGAACTGGAAAGAAGAAAGGAAGAAAAGAAAGGGGGAAGGAGGGAGGGAGGAAGGAAGGAAAAAGTCTAACCATCCAACACGCGGTAGGGAAAATACCAGACGTCTCTCCTGGCAGTGCCCCTCCCTTCCCCACTAACTTCATTCCCTTGAGCAATGAGGCTGAAAGTTACTTTTCCCATCTTACTCTTAGCTTCACAGTAACTGCCGACATGTGGATTGCTTATACTACTTTTTCTCATACTTGGATATGCATACGATTGGTGATCTTATTAAAATGCAAAATCGTATTCAGCAGGTCTGGAGCAGGACCTGAGATGTTGCATTACCAACGTGCTCCCAGGTATTGCCTCTGATGCTCGTCCATGAGCCACAATTTGAAATGCAGGGCCATATACAATTCTAAAGCTGATTAGGTTTTCTTTGGTTTCTAAACATATACGTAATAGCAGAGGGGAAAATACAAAACAAGCAACAAAGAGAACCAGGAGATTATGCCTCTGTCACTGTGCTGCCTGTTTTCAGAAAACTTGGATGTGACATGTTTTCCCATAAAGTGACTGGAGAGCTTCAGTGTTTAACTCAATTGGATGCAATTCAACTTGAACAATGCTTCTCCGGGAAGCTCCAGTCTAGACTCCTTCTGACTGTGACCCTACACCACAGTGACACCTGCTGGTGAGTCGATGGATTACATTTTCAGGATATTTCTATAGGGAGGCTTTGAGAATAATTGAGTCAAGCCAGCAAATTTCCACACCTACAACTTTGCTTGAAATGCATCTTCTGATTGTGAAAGTAACCTTTTTCAAATAATATGCCTGTGATATTTTGGTAAGGACTGGTGTCTGAGGTTATGTGTTGGAAAATGTTTAACAACTTCATGGGAAAAAATGTGTAAATATATATATGTATATATATATATCATAAATTTTACTAATATAAAGAATAAATTGCACATTATTTACAAATAATAATGAAATATACAACACATTTTATTGTAAATTCTATATAGAAATTAATTTTTATTTTGCTGAACTGTATCTGTTGTAACCTATCATTGCAATTCAACTAAATCAGACTATAAATGCTTAATTAGCACGCATCATAACAAAGAAGCCGATCATATCATTGATGAACATGTGTAGTTTTTACATGAATGTTGCTTGTTATGTTTGTGTATATTAATGAATAGGATGACAGTGAAACAATAACATGTATGCTAAAGCTTCATTCATTGTCTTTCCACCATCTTTCTGTGCCGCCACAATGGTGAGATGAACGTCCTGGCTGATGCTCTCCAGAGTATCGACAATGCCAAGAAGAGAGACAAATGCCAGGTTCTTACCAGGCCATGCTCCAGAGTCATCGTCAGGTTTCTAACTGTGATGATGAAGCATGGTTATAATGGCGAATTTGAAATCACTGATGATCACAGAGCTGGGAAAATTGTTGTGAACCTCACAGGGAGGTTAAACAAGTGTGCAGTGATTAGTCTTAGATTTGATGTGTAACTCAAAGATCTAGAAAAATGGCAGAAGAATCTGCTCCCATCCCGTCAGTTTGGTTTCACTGTGTTGACGACCTCAGCTGGTGTCAAGGACTACGAGGAAGCAAGACAAAACCACACAGGAGGAAAAATTCTGGGATGCTTTTTCTAGGGATGTAAAACATACATGCAAATAAAATGTATCCATGGGGGAAAAAAAAACAAAAACTTCATTCATTTATGAGTGCCCCATTCACTTGTTTTTTAATATTGAAGACTATTTCCTCAATTTTTGTTCCATGCATAATGTAACAACTATAGACACAACACAGTTTTAAGTTCAATCTTAATTTTTAATACTCTTGCCATCATTTTCTCAATGATGGCAACAAAACAATAAATCCAGCCCTGGTTTGTAGCATTTCCTAATTTCTGACCATTCTCAAGCTACTTATGCAGTATCACTGAATATGAAGTTGAGAAGAAACATGTAATAGCCTACCATTATATAGTGTTTCTACCATCCAGGTAAAATAGACACAAACAGTCTGAAGAGTTTTGGTAAAAGTTAAGTATAGTAAAATAATTATGAAGTAGTGAGTTTTGAGAATCAGTTTGCTTTGTTTTTAAATTTATTTATAAATTTACATAATTTAATTTTTAAGTGATGTCTACATTTATCAACCAGTTCACAAAATTCCTAAAAACTTAACAATTCACTTTCATGAGCCAAAATAAGCCAGCTCCAGCATTCCACTGGGTCTGAGGGATTGGGAAGTTTGAGGATAACATAGAAGGAATTCAGGGAGCCTGGGGTCTACTCTAAAAATTTAACCCTGGGGAGCGGATGTAGCTCAATGGTTGAGCACAGGCATCCCAAGTACAAGGTCCCAGGTTCAATCCCTGGTACCTCCTAAAAGGAAAAGAAAAAAATTAATCCTCAGAAGGGCTGGCAGTTGAAGTCATGGAATCACAGCAGGATACAGAAGAAATGTTTTAGATGCGGACAACAAGATGAGAAAAGAACAAAAAGGAGCTGTCCTACCCAAGAAGACAAGGCAGGGAGACTGGAGCAATTGCAAAGTTGCCAAAAGGGGAAAGGAAACTGAGGAGGGGGGCTCCTGGCACAGGCACTCTCTCTAGAATCCCCACACCACTGGTCAGCCCCCTTTTGGACAGGAAGGTAACCAAATGGTGCAAGAGGTGAGCAAGATGCTCAGCCCACCTAGGATGGTCACCAGCAGGGGTTGGGGGTGGGGAGGAAAATGGGAGAAACAAATCCTTGAACCCACAACAAAAAAATGGAAATTTCTGGAGAAACGCAGAGTTCCTCTAAAGGCAGAATATGATGAGGAAGCGTTTGCCTTTGGTTTAATGTGAGTGGTGAGTCTTAATCTAATACCTAATTAGATGGCTTGCTCTTGACTCTCCACTTAATGGGAAGAGTGGCTATGTTTGTTTAATTAAAAGTTGATGATTTTAAAACCATAAAATCCATATATCATTGGACAAGGAAGGGATGTTAGAGATCATCCAGTCTAGCTCCTACCTCTCACAAGTAACTATAAAAATTGAGACTTGTGCTTCTGGGAGGACGGAATAGACATACTTTTCCTTATTCCTCCTGAAAAGTTCAACCTGAAACCCATGACGTTATATATAAAATATATATAAGAAAGCTCTGACAGGTGAAGAGAAGATGTACCAGCAAGGAAACTTGGGACCCAAGAAACAACATGGTGGTGAGTTCCTGGAGCCTCCTTTTCCCTCATATGCATCAGACTTGGAGCTGAATGCACTGGCAACCTGGAAACACCACTGAAGCATACACCAAAAAGTCTCAATAAAAGCCTGTTCTCACTAGCTAACAGAACCAGAAAGGGACAGACTAGCAACACAAAAACTTTTGGATAATAATCCCTTTATTTTAACCAAAAACTACATCAAAAACGACGACGACAACAACAACAACAAAACAACTGTGCCCACAACTCCAACCCAACCCATGCGAGCAAAGGCCAAGTGCAGAGCCTAGACTTCCTCATCCATGAGGCTTTAACGAGGTGCCCAATACTTCTGCTGTGACAGTGTTAGAGAACACTAAGTAGGGACCAAGACTTGTATCACTGCTGGCTGGTAATGAAGCCACCCTCTTCTGCTGTGTCAGTGGAAACCCAGTGATGGGCCCAGACTTCCATCCCCACCCAACAAAAATGAGGCACCCTTCCCTCTCCCTGCTGGAGGGATGCCAGAGGAAATGCAGTGGAGAGCTATGATGCTCGTAATTACCAAGTGGTAATGTGGCCATCTCCACTATGGTGTCACCGGAAATCATGTGGGGAGCTGGAAATTTGACTCCTGTCCATCAGTAATTAGGAGAATCCCCCCATTAGGTGTCATAAAAGGCCAAATGAGGTACATGTATTTCTACCTCCACCTTGCCACAATGAAGTGGTACCTGCCCCTTCCCAGCTGCAGTGGTGTCAGAAAAAGTCAGCTGAAACAGGTTTAAATAAGATCCATATTTTTATAACAAAAAGTTAAAATATTTAGGTTTCATTCAAAAATCAGTCATACTAAGAACAAGGAAGCTCTCAAACTGAACGAAAAAAGACAATCAGTGGATGCAAATTCCAAGATGAGAGAGATGTTAGAATTATCGACAAAGATATTAAAGCATCCATGATATAATGTTCTATGAGCAGTATGAACTCGCTTGAAACAAATAAAAAGAAATGGAAGATATAAAGAAGAACCAGCAGGAATGGGACTTGGCCCAATGAATAGGGCATCCACCTACCACATGGGAGGTCTGCTGTTCAAATCCCGGGCCTCCTTGACCCGTGTGGAGCTGGCCCATGTCAGTGCTGATGCGGGCAAAGAGTGCTGTGCCATGCAGGGGTGTCCCCCACATAGGGGAGCCCCACACACAAGGAGTGCATCCTGTAAGGAGGGTCGCCCAGCACGAAAGAAAGTGTAGCCTGCCCAAGAATGGAGCCACACACACAGAGAGCTGACACAGCAAGATGCCACACCAAAAAGAAATACAGATTTCTGGTGCCGCTAGTAAGGATAGAAGCGGTCACAGAAGAACACACAGCAAATGGACACAGAGAGCAGACAACTGGGCAGGGCGGAATGGAAGAGAAATAAATAAAAAATAAATCTTAAAAAAAAAAGAAGAACCAAATGGAAATTTTAGAACTAAAAAATACAATAACTGAAGTTAAAAAGCTGGATGTGGGCAGATTACAAGAATGGAAGAGACAGAGGGAAGAATCAGTGAACTGGAAGACAGAATAACAGAAATTATCCAATCCCGACAGGGAAATTATATTGAAAAAAAAAGTGAACAGAGCTTCAGGGTCCTGTGAGACTATAACCAAAGATCTCACATTTGTATCCTTGGAGTTTTGGAAGGAGAGGAAGAAAGAAGGCAAGCCTGGAAAAGTACTCAAAGAAATAATGGCTGAAAACTTTCCAAATTTGGCAAGAGACATAGAGCTACAGATTCAAAAAGCTGAGCAAATCCCAAATAAGATAGCAAGAAAGAAATCCAGAATGAAAACATCAAAATTAAACTGCTAGAAACTAAAAACACAGAAAAAAAAACCTTGAAAGCAGTCAAAGAAAAAAGAGGCCAGAGTGATGTGGCACAATGTTTTTCAAGTGCTGAAAGAACAGGAATTTCAATCCAGAATCCTATTAAATATAAAGACTTGTTCAGATGAAGGAAAACTAAAAGAATTTGTTGCTAAATGATCTGATCTAAAAGAATTGTTAAAGAATTCTCTTTAAAAATTAAAAAGAGTGGGAGTGGGAGGAATGACAGAAGGAAAATTGGAGAATCAGGAATGAAGAAAGAACACTCTAAACAAAAAACAAAGCTTTCTAATTTAGGTTTGATGACTGAAGCAAAAATCATAACACTATTTCATGTAGTTCTCAATACATGTAGAGGAAATATTTAAGATAATTGTATTAAAAATGGTGGAGGAAAGGAGATTTAATGGAAAATAAAGTTTCTACACGTTACTCAAACAGGTAAGATGATGACACCAGTTGACTGTGATAAGTTTTTAATATGTAATGTAAAACCTAGAGTAATCACTAAAAATCATCAAAGAATACACTCAAAAACACTATCTGTATGGAAAAGAACAAACGTGGAGGACTCACACTTCCCAATTTTAAAACAGACTACAAAGCTATAGTAATAAAAACTATGTGGAAAGCAGACTTGGCCCAGTGATTAGGGCGTCCGTCTACCACATGGGAGATCCACGGTTCAAACGTCGGGCCTCCTTGACCCATGTGGAGCTGGCCCACGTGCAGTGCTGATGTGCGCAAGGAATGCCGTGCCACGCAGGGGTGTCCCCATGCAGGGGAGCCCCACGCGCAAGGAGTACGCCCTGTAAGGGGAGCCGCCCAGCATGAAAGAAAGGGCAGCCTGCCCAGGAATGGCGCCACACACACAGAGAGCTGACACAACAAGATGACACAACAAAAAGAAACACAGATTCCCGTGCTGCTGACAACAGAAGTGGACAAAAGAACACGCAGCAAATAGACACACAGAACAGAAAACTGGGGTGGTGGAGAAGGGGAGAGAAATAAATAAATACATCTTTAAAAAAAAACACAATGAGATACCATCTTATCCCATAAGACTGACAGCTATCAAAAAATCAGAAGACTACAAGTGCTGGAGAGGATGTGGAGGAATGGGAACACTCATCCGCTGCTGCTGGGAATGCAGAAGGATCCATCCATTCTGGAGGACAGTTTGGCGGTTTCTCAAAAAATTAGCTATAGATTTGCCAGCAATTCCACTGCTGGGTATATACCCGTTGAACTGAAAACAAGGACACAAATCAATATATACACACCAGTGTTCATAGCAACACTATTCACTATTGCCAAAAGCTGGAATCAACCCAAATACCCATCAACAGATGAATGGATAAATAAAACATGGTATATGCATATAATGGAATACTACTCAGCTATAGGAACAAATATAGTACAAACAAATGTGATAGGATCGATGAATCTTGAAAACCTTATGTTGAATGAAGCAACCCAGGCATTGAAGGACAAATACTACATGACCTCAAAGATATGAAATAAGTAAACCAAGCAGTCTCAGAGAGCTAGAGACTGCATGATAGGCTTAAAGGAAGTAAGGGGGGAGAGGAAAGTTGCGAGCTGACACCTACATGGGTGAAATCTATGATAAGCTGGAGGTAAGTATTTGTACAGGGAAGGGATAAAGTGGGGGCATAAGGATACCTTTGGGTGGGGCTTTGTGGACTTGAGGGGGGCTTGGGATGGGAGGATGGGTCAGATGGCCCAAGAAATTGGGAGGAGGGTAGGGGAAACATTTGAACATAGGAGATTGTCAGGTATGTGGTTGAAATTATAACGTAGAGAAAACTCTTTAGAAAATATAAGATGGAAGGTTACCTGTTTAAGATGCTTAAGGGGGGGCATCTGACACAGGGCAAGCTTCTAGGGAGTGTGTGAGTGCTCATTTTGTCATAGTGAATTATATCATTGGGTAGAGACCCATACAATAAAAGTGAACATAGGAGATTGTCAGGTATGTGGTTGAGCACCCAGCTACCACATGAGAGGCCCCAGGCTCGGTTCCTAGTGCCTCCTGAAAAAAAACAAACAAACAATAAGCAAAACAAATGATAATACCAATCCTGGGAGACTGATGTGGCTCAGTGGTTGAGGGCCGGCTCCCCATATATGAGGTCCCAGGTTCAATCCCTGGCCCCGGGTACCTCAAAAACAAAACAAAACAAAAACATAGTGTGGTGCAGGCATAAGGACAGACATATCAATGGAACATATTTGAGAATTCAGAAATAACACCTCACACAAATTGATTTTTCACAAAGGTTTCAAGTTCAGTCAACAGGAAAACATAGTCTTTTCAAAAAATGTTGCTGGAAAAACTAGATATCCACAAGCAAAGAATGAAAATGGACCCACATCTCATACCATATACAAAAATTAACCCAAAATTGATAAAAGACCTAAATATAAGAACTACAACTATAAAACTCCTAGAAGAAAAGAGGGAAACATCTTCGGGACCTTGGATCAGGCAATGGTATCTTGGTATCTTAGTCTTTACACCAAAAGCATGAACAAAAGGAAAAATTGATAAATGATACTTTATCAAAATTTAATTTTCACATAAACATCTTTAGCAAGTTTAATTTAAAAATATTTAATTCACCTTTTAGGGATTATGCAGAGGTGTAAAGGCAGAGACAGGACCAGATTGTAGGTCTCTACATCACTGTCCATTATGCCTGGAATGGCAAATAGGTTTTGATTTCAGCTGATGGAGAGTGGTGCTCCAAGCACTGTGGTAAGAAGGATTCTAAGGACTAGAGATTCCTAGATCAGCAGAGAGTTTTCACAATTGATCAGAGGTGTCTTCCATGAATATAACCAGTAGGAACGGCAATATGTTGGCTTGAACACTTGCCAATCCTAAATTGAAGTATGCTGATTTACCAACCATAGATTAATAAAACAAAAAGAGGTATTAGCAATTACTAAGTATACAACCCCTTCATTTTTCTAATGAAGAAACCAAAGAAATAAAAAAGAGTGAGCCAGACCCCAAGTTTATTATGTGACTTCTCTATTTTGCCAAGTCCATCCTTGCTCTCAGAGGTAAGTGACGAGATATTTCAAGTCATTAACTTTTCTCTTTGCATGGAAAGGATTACACTTGTGCAATTTTTCCTCACCAACAGCTTCTTAGTGTTCGATTTGTCTTAGAAAAAATGAAAGATGGTCATTCCAGAAGAAAAAATGTCTAGCTCCAAAATATGGAGAAGAAACCCTTTCATATTTATCATTTGGGAAGTCAGGATAAGTTTTCTGAAAATATCTGGCCTTCTTCTAAGTACATATATGCTTTTTTTATTTTTAAAAATTTTATTTTAGGTACTGGGCCAGAGATTGAACCCGGGACTTTGTATGCGGGATACCAGCACTCAACTACTGAGCTACACCAGCTCCCCAGAGTTGGTTTTTTGTTTGTTTGTTTGTTTTGTTTTTAGGAGGTACTGGGGATCAATCCCGGTACCTCATACGTGGGAAGCAGGTGCTCAACCACTTAGGTTACATCCGCTCCCATATCTTCTTCACTCATATTGTGGGAAGGTAGAGAGACATAAAAGTGAGGTGTCAGGACCTCCAAGCCATCCCTTCCTCATTGCCCCTTTACCTGTGCAAATCATTACCCCATTGGGTTGGGAACTTAGCAGGAATCTTTTCAGGCATCCAGTATAAACATGGTCCATTTTCCCTATTAGTTCCTTTGCCCTGTTAATACCAAAGAGATCACTAAGAATGAATAAGTGGAGTCAAAACTTCCAGGCCTTGATACTATTTATGCTTTTAAAATAGGGGGGAATGCCAGATGCATACATTCTTCACTCCTGAGAACAAGCTGTCCTAAGAGGTTTGAGTATTTTGGGTCCAGGTTCCTTGCTGTACGCTCCCTGAGTAGCCACATATCGATGACTAATGACTATGTGAGGATTAGAAGATCAGGCTGGGTGAGCAGGCCTGACACTTGATCTTTAGAGTAAAACTTCTGATAACAGCTCAGAGGGTGCCCTCTGAAAGCTCTCCATGGCCCTCGCTGCTGCAAAGCCTCCCAGCTTATCAGCAGGCACCAAAAGCCTCAAATTACAGCAGCTAATTGGATGAAAATGGAAATGCACCCTTCTAATGGAGTGAGAGATTAATGCCCTGATCTTTTTCCTTCACTAGCTGAGGCAAAACAAAAACATAGAAGGAGGTATCATGCGAGAAAGTAAATGAGTACTGCTCCAGCACGAGAGTGTAGGTGGATGCTCTGGCTAAAATCTAAGGTATCTTAGAAACTATAGCCACCTATCAAATAGACAAAACAACCCAAGAGAGCAGTTGCCAAATAACCCAAGAGACAGCCTGCCAAACCCTTTGCTCAGTAACAGGTAGCAGAACAATTTACCTTGGTACATGGGTAAGTTGCTTTGTACCTAAAGACAATTTCATTTATGGCCTGGTTTTATGAAATTTTTGTCACTGTGACACCTTGAGTGTCACAGGAATAAATAAAGCAGAGTAATAAAGGCATCAAAATAAAGAGCTCATGTGAAATTGTCTAATGCAATTGGGACTCATGCTATAGCCACAAGGGTATATTTTTCATAGCATTCTGTTGTTCCAGTAGATTTCTTAAGGCCTAATATAGTTTGGATTCAAGAGAGAAGACTCTTCTGACATCAACTTACTTTATCTAAAGCGAAATAATTAACAATGTATATAGAGTAATTTCATTCTTTTATTAAATTACTTTGAAGAAGAGGGCAATGGGTGGATTGAGGCACTAAAATTCAAAGGAGCTTGAGCGCAAGATAAATTGGATTTATACCGTTTAAAAGATAGGGGTGAGGTCAAGACCTTGAGTGATTTTCTTCTGACAATTTTAATCACTGTGTGAGGTGTATTTTAATACATTAATCACCATGCAAGGTGTATTTTCATATGTTGGATTGTTTTTATACTCTATTTTTACAGGATGAAACTTGTGACTGCCTTAAAGAGATGTTATCATGATGGCAGAGGAAACAGTGGGGAGTGGAGAGAGGAGAGATGATAGTAAGGAGGCAATTATAGAACTTAGCATTTATTACATTTTTAAATAATAGCTGATCACTCAGAGCAGGAGAAAGAATAAATAAAAGTCAGTGGAATTCACTCCAATTGTCTAATTGTAAGCTAAATTTCCTTTTCCGAGTGCTTATCTTACGGCTTTGGATAAACTTCTATACCAATGAATGTCCATCATCTTCTGCCATCTGAAGCTTGGATTCACAATGACAATCTACAAACTCATTTCTTTTAAGCACCAATTAAAAACAAGCCTTAGAGTACACATTCCATGAATGGATACATTTGAATAAAAATAATGACAGGTGACATGAAAAGCACACAAATCCCCTTTAGTTTGGGGATCCATGCTGTCTGACCATTTTATTTTATCACCTAAAGGACCTTAATTACATCTTTCCGAAAAATTCTGTTTCTTTAAAAAGTATATTATGAACTTTAATCTGAATCCAGAGTCGGCCACTTACTCGCCATATACATTTGGATAAGTTACTTGACACTCTGCACCTGTTTTCCCATCTGCAAAAATCAGAATGATAATATTTCACTTCCCAGAGTTGTTTTGAGGATCAAATTATGTCATAGCCATAGTTGGTATATACTGAGCTGTAGAGCCTGCAAAGGAAGACCTGAATCCCTAGAAGATAACCCAGTAGGTGAGATACAACTGGAGAATATTCTAAGGCATCACGTAAACATACATAATATAAACATAGAGAAGGCAGGTATATATTCAAGGAATGCATGAACATTATAGTTACTCAAATCAAACAAAGGGCCCTGGGATAGGTTAGTCAGAGAAAATTTGGGCCCTGAAGGGAATATTTCCTCTTGGTAAAATCTGAAATTATAGTAAGCCATTGGCATTTCCAAGGCATCTGTGAAGGACTCTGGAATGCCTTACATGGCCGACCAGCATTGAGCAATACAACTTACTCTTCAACAAAGATTTTTTCAAAGCCGGCTAAGTTCCAAGTGTTCCTTCTCCTGGGCCTGTCACCAGCTGGACAGAAACAAGAGAATCCCATTCAGGCTCTTCCATGCCCTAGAAAAGCAACCCCTCCTTGCTCTCTGCAATCAGCACCCTGAACTGACACTTAGCTTCCTCGTTTGAAAGGGTTTGGTTGCATTTTCTCTGATGGTTTATTTTTCTCTCCTTTTAATGTACCTTAGGTTCTCCAAATATTGCTATGTTACTAAACAGTCAATCTACACATCCACCATCAGTGGTAAGGTTGTATAGTTAATTATACAAGCTTGCCTCCAATTTCTATTTTGCAATATTTGCATTGAATTAGAGGTATTAGCGCAGGGAAACATTGGCTATATGTGTTGCTTAATTTTAAATGGGAAAACGTTTTAAATCCAAACATATTTGTCAATATTCAAGCGCATTTTCATTTACTCATGAACAAGTTCTTAACTAAGGCAGAACATGATATTTAAAAGAATCATTTGCCTTAGTAAGAGAAGTATAGGCAGGATCCAAACACATAAATGAGACTTATTCATGGATTTATTCTGCCATGCATTGTGCTAGACAATGGGGATCTATAGGAAATAATACACCAGTCTGACCTTCAAGAAACTCAGTCTGCAGGAGACAGACAAGTAAAGAGATCATAAAAATTACAATGAAATAAATCCTTTTATAGACATGGCAGCAAAAGTTTTTCCCATTTCATTCTGTCCTCAAGGTTCTCTGAGGTCAGGTACATACCAGACTAGGATTAGAAAAGGAAACAGGAGACAAATGATATTTTAGCAAGATAATCTACAGAAATCACCTAGGGGAATGCAAATGCTACAGAGTCGAAAACATTGGGTGCCTCTTTGCTGCCACCTGGGGTGGCATCCAAGAGAAGACTTGATGAAGATCAAGGACTGTAACCCTACAGAGAAGAAACAGAACCCTGGATGAGGGGCAAAAGATGACAAATGGACCAAATCCCAGAACCAGTGAAAGAAACAAGAAGGAGAAACTAATGAAATGTTGCAGAAGAGTCACTCCTATAGCTCCAGTTTCCCATGAGAACTCTAAAACTGGAGTGTAGAATTTGGACCAAATGTCAAGGACTATTAGATATGTCCTTCTTTGTTCCTTGTAGGTGTTTGGGTGTGAGCACGCATGAGAACATACATATGAGCCGAACCAAGTAACTGCTAAGGCCATTTGAGGACCGTACTGTACTGCTTCTTCTCCAAACCGCAGTGTAGTGTGCTGATTACACAGGATAAATATACGATATGTAATGAAAGAAAAGAAGAAGGAGAAACTAATAGCCTTTGGGAGTCTTAGGGCAGGCTTCACTGGGGAAATAATATGACCTGAGTCTTGAAGGATGAATAGGAATTCAGCAAGGAGACATTCCAGGCAGAGGAAATAAAAGTGTACACAAAGATGTAGAAGTATGAAAAAAAGCACGGTATGTTCAGGCAACATGTAATTAGTTTGGTAGAGCCAGAGCACAGGGGCATATTAATGAGAGAAGTGAAAACTGAGACTGAAAAGTCAGCTTAGAGCCATATCAGAAAGGGTCTTTATCCTAAAGGTGATGGATAGCTAGTAAAGGGTATTAAACTAAGGAGTGTTTGAGTTAAAAGAGAAAGATTTTGTTGAGAGAAAGGCCCTGGAGTGAGCAGAGTATAGACTTTACACCATAAAAATATATATGGGGAGAAGGCTATGTGAAGGTCTTCTGACCTGGGAGGTGGACCTTGGTATGACCTTGGTAGAGATCTGCAGAGCCCAGTCCAAGGGGCATGGGCTGAGGGAAACCCAGTATCACAAGTCTCCCCAGCTCTATCGGCCACCAGTGGCAGCTAGCTGCAGGAGCGAAGCCACTGGCTGCAGATCATTTTCCCCATTCAGGTGAGCATGGTCCTCTTCCTCAGCAAGTGGTCAGCTTCCCTTGCCCTTGCTCCTTAATGAGGGCCTCCCCTTGACAGCAACTGGCATGTTGCCCAGAATACTCTGTAAATGTGAGATTCATCAGGACTGAGTTTTGCTGAGTGAGTCCTATCTGAAATGGCCATATGATCACATCCTTTCCCAAGACCCAATATACTCAGATGCTTCTCAAAACACAAGCTGAGGAGCGGATGTGGCTCAAGCAGTTGAGCACCCACCTCCCAAATGGGAGGTCCCAGGTTTGGTTCTGAGTGCCTCCTAAAGAAAAAACAAGCAGTCCATGAGCAGACAACAAGTGCAAACAACGAGCAAAAACAACAAGCAAACAGACAAGGGAGCCACCTTGGGGGGGCACAAACTGGGGTCCTTAACGCTCAGGGGAACAGTAGTACAAGGAAATGCAAGTCCACAAGCAGCACCTGAACTTGATGGGACTAGACTGCGGTGGGTGATAGCCTGAACTAAAACAGTAGCCAATGGAAGAGACGGATGTGAGTACATTAGTAAACCATTAAGTGAGATGGATTAAGATGGGAAGAAAAGACCATGAAGAAATACGGGATGATTCTCAGGTGTGCACTTCTGGTGATTAAATGGGTTTATGGGGAAAGATCCTCATTTCAGCTCTGTTGAGCTCAAGAGACCAGTGATGGATGCGTCTAAATCAAGTTTGCTAGTGGGTATTTGAACATACACACTTGGATCAAGAGTAGGAGCTTGGCTTTGAGAAGAAAAAATGGTGCCAGAAAGCAAATCAATGGTTGCCTGAGGGCAGGGTTGGGGAAGTACTAACCACAAAGGGGAACTAGGGACCTTATTGGGGTGATATAAATAGTCTATATTTTGCTTGTGGTGGTGATTATACATCTGTGTACATTTAATGAATTCACTGAACCTGAAATGGGTGCACTGTGTTTTACGTAATCATAATACAATAAAACTCATTTTTTAAGGTTTTAAGTCATAAGTATATTAATAATAGTGAAGTGGACAGTATATGTGGAAGATTATAGAATGAGATTTAAAAAAGGATCAAGGTTAAAACTACAAGGAACAGTGGTACATAAAAGGGAGGTAGAGGAAAACTAGCAAAATTGCCAGCCAGTGTTTAGTGTTTAGCCATGATATAGAATCATATCATTTTTTTAAAAGATGTATTTATTTATTTATTTATTTATTTCTCTCCCCTTCCCCCCCACCCTGGTTGTCTGTTCTCTGTGTCTATTTGCTGCGTCTTCTTTGTCCGTTTCTGTTGTTGTCAGCGGCACGAGAATCTGTGTTTCTTTTTGTTGTGTCGTCTTGTTGTGTCAGCTCTCCATGTGTGCAGCACCATTCCTGGACAGGCTGTACTTTCTGTCGCGCTGGGTGGCTTTCCTTACGGGGCGCACTCCTCGAGCGTGGGGCTCCCCTACGTGGGGACACCCCTGCGTGGCAGGGCACTCCTTGCGCGCATCAGCACTGCACGTGGGCCAGCTCCACATGGGTCAAAGAGGCCCGGGGTTTGAACCGCGCACCTCCCATGTGGTAGATGGACGCCCTAACCACTGGGCCAAGTCCGCCGCCCTCATATCATTTTAATGCTCTTTGGGAGCTGAGATGCCATCTACTTCCACTTTATTTTACATATGAGGGAGCGGGGGTTCTTACGGAGGTAAAATGCTGTGCTCAAAGGGTCATAGAGGCAGAACTAGCAAAGGTAAAACTAGATATGGGCAGGTCTCCTGGCTCTTGAGCCTGGACTGGTTCTCCCATCAGTGAGATTCAGTTGTAAAAGGACACTCTCCAGTACAAAAAGAAGCCCCACTTGAGTCCCACTGGAGTGGAGCCATATATTATTCCTTCTCCTACTTACTGTTTTCTGAGTGCAGTGCTTATTCAACAGCCATGTGTTCTTACGAGCTCCTAACAGGCCTTAGAAGGCAAAACTATCTTATGCAGAAAGAGAGAAGCACTCCCGCACTGCCACTACCTGAGATTTTGGAAGCAGTAAGGAGCAAGGTTAGATCTAGATCTTTACCACTAGGTTGAGAATGAGGGAGAAGGGAGCCAGTTTTCTATCACACAAATATACACCTATAATGCTTCTTTTTCTCCCTGCATGATACATCTTTGTGATATGTCTCTGCACAGGTACCTTCTGACAAACCAAATAAATGAACACGTTTACGTGCTAGTGAAAATTAAGAAAGGGAAAGTGTGGAGAAGTATTTACTAACTTATCAAGTCTCCTATTTTTTAAAAAATGATCTCACATAAATATACTTCCATTTATGAGAAAAATCAACACAAAGTTGACTTCCTCTGGTGAATATCTAACAGATGGAACCAGAAGCATCTAGGGGAGAGGAAATAGAGACAAATTTGGTTGTCATAGTTTCTTTGAGATGCAATAAACAAAGGGACCCAAACGGACAGTGAAATCCCCTATTGGGAAAAACCACATGCAGCTCTTTTCTTTCTTAGATAATTGCCAAACTCAGTTTGAAGGTCTGGAGTCAGTGGGAGATGACAGAGCAGAGATATTGCCACTCACCCCCGACTATTCTCAATTAGATTTACCCTGGGACCATCCTATGCTCCTATCTAACAGACATCAAGCAATTAATGCCTACCTCAGGTTAATCAGTTATCCCAGTGGGCAGGGCCCTGAGGAAATACGTGACACATGCAAACATGAGAGAAGCTGTGCACAGCCTGAGACCAAGTTCTCTGTTTAATCTGGGAAGCAAGCACGAGGCGAACATTTTAAAAGTTCTGTAAATTCTGGTGGGTATGTCCAAATTCCCAGTCTCTTATGTCACTTTCTAGTCATCTCCGAATTAATCCAACCTCACCTCATCCCAGGTAACATGTGACTAGTACGACAGCTTGTTATATGCACTGTCAAATGTTTCCCCGCAGTGTGGGTGTCAGAAAAGAAGGGAATGGGGCGAGAGAGGGCCTCCTCCTTCACAATAGCTTTTCTGAGAGTAAAAAGTGAAGCCTGCACAGTGAAGGCTGTGCCTGCAGCACATCAAACAGGCAAATGCTGCAAACAGTCAACTATTTGGCTGAATTTGTATGTTTTGTCTGGAGGTTCTGATGAAGTGGATACAGACTAAAAGGCGTTTCCAAGGTCATCCCAGCAGCTGACGGAGGTAAGATTAGACAGTTCAAACCCGAATTCTGTAGCCATTCCCCTCCCTGCTACCGCCAAGATGCAGGATTAGGGCCCGTTTTCGCCTCGTTTTCCGTGATCTCCATGAACAACCCTCCAGTTTGCTAAGGGACTGTGCAACTTTCACAGAAGTCCTCGGAAGACGTGGGGAGGGAGGCTGAGCTTAGGGAACGGGCTCTGGGGCCAGGCGTGACGCTTCCTGGCACCTGAGCCGACTTCAGGCAGAGACAGGATGGCTTCACCTTGGCCGGGCGTCCTCCGCAGCCAGCAAGACACCGAGCAGTTCTTAGGCTGTTGAAATGTATCTCTCTCATGCGTCTGTCCCCAAAGCCCAGAGCCTGCAACATCTAATTTCCTGTGTGGGGATTTCCTGAAACTGAGACTTGGGCCTCTAGAAGGAAACCCATAGGAAGTCTTTTTCTCCAGATCGATGACTGTGTGCGTTAGCTTCGCCATACAACTCTGTCGCATTTTTCAATCCTACCTTTAGCTCTATTCGAGTGTGCATTTTTTTTTCACTCTTGCGTATTCATTGCCCCAAACCCCTCTGTTCTTTGTCATTATTTCACTCCCCCTAATTTAAAAAAAAAATGTTGAAACAATTTTAATTGTTTGGGGTGTTGGCTCTTCAAAAGACGGGGTGGAATATGAGTTTAAGAGATCCTATGTTATCCTCTGTAATTCCAAAAATTGAGGACATTTCCGCTAAGAATCAAATTAGAGAGAATCACATGCGTGATTCTGGGACTCGTATGGGGGAAGGCATAATGAGTAGGTCATGGGAAATAACATCATATACTATTTTTTTCCTTGAACTTTAAAGCTGGTCTTCTACAGCCAGGGCCACAGTTGACCGTAGTGTTACCTCCAAGTTTTTCTGGTCATCTCCAGCGGGGCAAATAGGGGAATTCCACCAATAGAACAAGAAGATCTAACATAACGGTGTCTCTCAATTAAAAAAAAAAAATTAGAATTTTACCCCAGCACAGCTAAATTGAGTTTTGTCTTAAAAACAAAGTAAAATGTCTACTTCAAATGGTGCCCAGCACGTAGCACTTAGTAAATATTAGTAAACTTCTCTTCCCCCAGCACCCTATTCTCAGAGGCTTCCTAAACACAGCAGTGCTGAAAATAGCTGGTTCTTTCTTACATCTCAGTTTATGCCTATTGTCCCAGCTTAATTAGTAGCTCCTCCTTTCACTCTCAAGTATCCCAGGTTAGATGATAAACTATATGGTCACCTTATGTATTGGCACAGTCTGCTAAAGTACATGGAGCGGGGCCTCATCTTTCTGAATAAAGTTTACAAAATGTGTTTTCAATAGATCCCTAGGTTTACTGCAGAAAAAAAGAGATCAAAACAAGCAAACGAGTATGTAGGGAGAAGGGTGTCAGAACAGACAGGATCCACTTTAATTTGCTTCTGCTCCAATACTTCCAGGCTTACCACAGTGGGGATTTTAGATCATGAAAAAGAAAGTAGAAGCCATTTGTGATTAAAATGTCCTACTTGATACTTACCTAATGTTTCTCTCCAAAAGTGTTATTTCAGACAAAGGCATATAATATTATTTCAATAGTGAAATGGGTCTTATTGTCAGTGGTGTGAACTGAAGGCAGTTTGTAAGAAAACTCTTCACCCTCTTCTAGGACCTGAGGGCTAAGTAAATATTGACCCACCCCGGCCCCTCAGCTTAAGGTGAACAGATGTAGATTGGCCAGAACAGAACTGCTTGCCCCAAAGGATTCACCAACGTTATTTACATTCCCCAAGTCAGAGTTCTTATTCTTGCCGGAAATCACCAAATGCTGAGAAAAGAAATGCCTCCTCTCCTGGGAAACAGGAATTAAAAACTCGAGTAAAGAACGAAAAGAACAGAGGAGGAATTTGCTTCTACTTACCAACTCACCTAAAATTAGATCTTTTGGTACTTTTAACACATCTTATCAATATAGCCCAATTGACATATTTTATTAACATAACCCATTTATATGACATTTCGTGTTTCAAATAGCCTGGCAGGGATTCGGGTGGTAAATTCCCTCTCATGGGGCTCCTACAAAATCAAGAAATAAAAGCTTCCTGGAAGTGGTTTATAGTTGGCTGAAGCAATTTAATTTTCATTCCCCTACTAGAATTAGAATGTAAACTCTAGAGTGGCAGGGTTATATCAGCTCCATTCACAGCTCTACTAACATGGCTCAGAACCATTCCTGGCACAAAGTAAGTGCTCAATAAAAATTTATTGAATATATTAATTTCAAGGCAGCCTGATATTCTGAATGATGCAAAATAAAGATAATTTCCTTGATACGTATTTTTAAATGTTCTTGTTCCAGAACATAATTTTTTCTTGCTTCCCAGCAAAATACTAAAAGGCTTCTTTTTCCTCAGACAGAGCTCTGGTTACCTTTACTCTTTTCCTAATTTTAAAATATTCAGTAATGCTTAAAACTTCCTATGGTGGAATGAATCATGGTCCCTCAAAGGTACCAGGCCCTAAGACCTGAACCTGTAAATGTTACCTGAGCAGGAAAAAGGGTCTTTCAGATGAGATTCAATTAAGGATCTTGCCATGGGGACATTATCCAGGAAGGTCCTAAAGGCAATCACAGTGTCCTTCTGAGACAGAGAAAGAGGACACTCACCAGAGAGGAGAGGCAGCACGACCATGGAAGCAGAGAGTGGACTGATGCAGCCGTAAGGCAAGGACGGCTGGCAGCCCCCAGCAGCTCGAAGAAATTTTCCCCAGAGCCTCCAGATGGAGCACAGCCCAGGGAAACTGATGCTGGACTTCTGGCCTCCAGAACCGTGAGAGAATAAACCTGTGTTGTTTTAAGCCCCCAAGTTCGTGGTCATTTGATACAGCAGCCACAGGAAACTAATATACTTGTCATTCAAATTCCATTTTCACTTATGGAACTCATAAACAAGAAAACTCATATTCCTTAATTTAAAAAAAAAATACCCTATCCAGTCTATAATACCATTTCTTCCTTTCTTAGGATGATAAAAACAAACTAATAAACTAAATAAACCCTTACATGTCGTCATCTCTGTTTTCAGCCAATGTCAAAAGTAACATTTGTTAACATCACTACTGATTTTATCAGGAAAGGTTTTTTTTGTTTTTTAAAGATTTACTTTTTTAATTAATTTCTCTCCCCTCTCACCCCGTTCCCCCTCCCAGTTGTCTGCTCTCTGTGTCCATTCGCTGTGTGTTCTTTCTGTGACCGCTTCTATCCTTATCAGCGGCACTGGGAATCTGTCTCTTTTCGTTGCATCATCTTGATGTGTCAGCTCTCTGTGTGTGCGGCACCACTCTTGGGCAGGCTGCACTTTCTTTCACACTGGGCGGCTCTCCTTATGGGGCACACTCCTTGCGCGTGGGGATCCCCTACGCGGTGGACACCCCTGCATGGCAGGCACTCCTTGCACGCATCAGCACTGGGCGTGGGCCAGCTCCACATGAGTCAAGGGGGCCAGGGTTTGAACCTTGGACCTCCCACGTGGTAGGCAGATGCCCTATCCATTGGGCCAAGTCTGCTTCCCTATCAGGAAAGTTTTTAAGCATGGAAAACTGTCAAGGTCCAAGTGGGGAATATGAGTTTCCCAAAATCTAATTTTCATTTGAGAGCTGAAATTTTATCATTGGCAATGAATTCTAGCAGTTGTTATTTCTCCATGTGACAATCTCACTTTGTTCATTTTCAAGAAAATGATTGCTAAAAATGGAAGTCTGAACAGCCATGGCTTATCAGATATTCTTTCAACTAAAATTGGTGTTCCATGGAAAAAAGCAGCTAGTTCAGCTTGCAACTCAATCACACAAGTGCTATTCCATGAGGATCTCACTGTATTCTGGTGTGCAGCTGCAGTTCTTTATTATTTTGCCTCACAGAATATACAAAGACATGTACTCAGAGCTGAGATTTAATAAAATTAGTCATTTTTATTGCTTCATCATCCCTGGTACCATCGTTAGTCGCTCCCTTTTTCTGGATAAATCCAGGTTTTCACAAACAAAAGAGCAATGGCCACAGATGCAGCTGTAACAACTACAGACAACATTTATTGAGGTAAGTATGAATATTAGTTTATTTAATCATCATAAGGAAATGCTATTATAATCTTCATTTTACAGATGAGCAAACTAATGCTCATAAAAATCCAAAGAACTTGACCAAGGTAATGAAGATAGTAAATAAAGAGCAGGGACTAAAACCAGGTCTTTCTTTCTCTAGAGTGATTCTATAATCCACATTTTTCAAACATTTTTTTATTTCTAAAATCAGAAAAAAATATACAGGTTAATATTAGAATTGTGCAGTAAATATATTATCACTACACCTGGACAGTATAACAGTGAACCATGTGGTGGAAAATGAAGTGTGGTTAACAGCATAAATGAGAGCATTCTCTCATGAACTATAACAAATGTATAGTACTAATACATGGTGTTAATAGAGGGTGAATGGGGAAAAATAAATGTAGGCAATAGACCACAGTTAGTGGTAATTGTCTGTTCATGTTCTCTCATAATCTGTAACAAAATGTTCCACAAAAATGTAAGATGTTGGTGGAGGGACGTTGTATGCGAATTCTGCACATTACGCATGATTGTTTTCTAAATATACAATTCTCTAATAAAAATATATTTTTTGTTGTTGTTCTGTTGTTTTTGTTGTTTGTTGGCAATAAACAACTGGAAGTTCTTTGTAAAATATACTTGAAATATAAACTTACCACCATTATTCCTGGCTTGTGAACACCTACATTTGAAGACCCCAAAGAAGAAATATGTCATTTACGCAGAGTTAGACTGATCTTGCTTTAGGACAATCAACATTCACTGAAAATCAACTCTGCACTAGATTCCACTAATGAACTTGTCATCTTTAACAGGAATTTGGGGCTAATGATTTAAAACCAATACATAATAATATCATATTGGGCATTTCCCGCTCAAGTCTACACTGTGCTTAGATCCACACAGTGTTCTACAGATCTGGAGCTGGTTTTCTTATATACAAGGCATGACTGCAGGCATGATGCTCATTTTGGCTTATGTCTTTTATTTCTGAGTAGTATGTAGAATACTGTATGCATTCAGTCTATCACTAACTATAGTAACGACTTCAATGGATACTCCGTTACTGGAGCGTAGAGCTCAAGAACAAATAAGCCAGTCAGCGTTCAGGTTCTGAGATATATGTGCTCCATAATCAAGAGGGCACAGTTGCCTTCATTTTCAGATGAAGAATTTAAGCCTATGGACTAGCATTTGAATCTTTGCTTCCAACATTTCTGAAAAGGTTTCTGTCTGTCCTGTCATACCATTTTGATCACGTGTCCTTGAGAACAAAGTAAAATGTACTGAAGCACAAGAATGCAGCATTGCACACAAAGTCCTTCGACAGCCATGAGTTGTTCCTCACAACAGCCCTGTGCTGTAGGCTGCTTTCTTTAATCTATTTTCAAGTTGAGGCAGTGAAGTAAAGAGAGAGGTGTGGCATGAAAGGGTCAACACGTAGATACTATGAAAAGGGGCCTTACAGGGAACTCAAGCAGCACAGCTTCCATTTCACAAGTAATAATCATCTACGCTGGGGATGTGCCTCCCACTCAATCGTCAGAGACGTGAGAACCTCACCTTGTGAGAGAAAAACCCATTACAGAGAGGAAATATTTGCTAAGCAAAAAAAAAAGTCTCAAATCTGTGGGTGTGCAAAGTGTCCCAAAAGAACCACTAATTATTTATTTTCTTTGACATACTCCTCATTTTCAATCCCATGAAATTTCCTCTCTTCAATGCCCCCACCCCAATTTTTTTCTAGCATTATGTATTTATTTTATTTTTTAAATTAAAGTTAATAGATCACATAGAATGTTAAATTAAAAAAAGATAAGAGGTTCCCATATAACCCACACCCCACTCCCCCATCCCCATCATTTTTGTAAATTGTGTTTTACTGAAGACACATACATCACAAAAAAGGTTACATTATAAAAAACCTAAGAGGTTCCTGTATACCCCTCATCCCCCTACCCCACTCCTACAACACCAACAACCTCCCCCATCATTGTGGCACACTCATCACTCTCGGCAAACACATTTTGGAGCACTGTTGCACCATGTGGATAATAGTTTACTCTGTAGTTCACACTCTCCCCTGGTACATTCAGTGGGTTGTGGCAGGATATATAATGTCCAGCATCTGACCCTGCAATTTTTATACCAATTTTTATACCATGTTAAATGACCAATGCTTTTATTTCACTACATTTGGTCAGGAAAGAAAAGTTTAGGGAGAAATTTACCTATGGACTCTTGGATGAAGAACTAAAATGGAATAAGATTACATGAAATGTTGAGGTTTAAGACATGCATATAGCGTAAAGGCACCAGATATTTGTTTAAGGCATTCAGGGAAGAGAACTGAAGCTACCGTGACACTGTCTGGCCAGAGACATAAATCATATCTAGAACTTTCTTTCAAAGATCCAAAAAACACACCATTTAGTATGCAATTTAAAATCTGGCCTTCACTAATCCCCCTTTCCAAACCTTTCTCCTTTGATATCATCAAATAAAATGGCAGAGAGAGATACACTAATTCCCCCCTTCCCAATACTGCACAATAAGTATATTCCTTCCTCCAAACAAGAGCCTGCTTCCTTTGAATAGCATACAATGGCTCTAAAATAGGAGTCTCAGTAAAAACACCTACAAAATTATACTTCTTAAAATTTGATAAACAATTTTAAAATGTTATACAGAAAATGACTTCATGACCAACCCAATCACTTCTTTTTGAATGCACAGACTGAGGCCCAGGGAGGTCAAGATGGTTGTCCAAGGTCATGTTTAGCTAATGGCAGAGCTCGGACTGGAAAGAACCTAGTCACAGACACTGTGGCCCACCCAACAATGTGACTCTTGTTGCTTCTAAAAGCCTCATTCCCCACATGCTGGCTACATGGCCAGAGAACTACTGAAGGAAGAATGAGGTTTGTCCCATGTCATGTACATAAAGGTCACTGGCCTGCGATAAAAGGGGAGCTGGTACCACAGGAGCTCTCCTAAGTCGTCTCCCTTATACCATACCACGGACATAAAGTATGAGGGACTCTTCCTGTCCTCTGGGTGGCCAGGGAACTTATGTTTTCCCACAACAAGTAATTCAGAAGCCATGCCATATCAACAAGGGAGGCAACAAGACTTAGTAATACCTAAAAGCATCTCTACCATCTCATGGAAAGAAAATGTGAGCCAATGTCATTTCTGCTTGTATTTCATGGAGCTCACCATAGATGCTCCAGATAAGAAATGACAGGGAATGCTCACAAACTGAATGCCTATGGCAGCCTGCCACTAGGGGTTGTACATCCTCCTAAAACTAGACAAATCAGTTGCAAGGCAATTGGAGTTCCTGGAAGCATTCACTTCCACTCTCACATTGATCAAAATGTACAGGCTGTCCAGCTCTAATCATACAATTCTTATTACTATTCTGCTCAGCAGTATAAAGGGACAACTGGGAACATCTTACTGATCAAAACATAAAAAAAGAAGGCACATCTTTACAAGACGTACTGCTTTTGGCAGAGTGGGTGCTGCACAGGGCAAGATAAAAAGAGAGATGGCTGAGAGTAAGGAGAAGAAGGTAGAGATAAGCACATGTTTTTTTGACTTGAAGGATAGCAAATACACTTTATACAGCTTTCATTATTCACTTATGTCCCTGGAAACCAACACATAGACTCTCTCATTGCCAAGTTCTAATACATTTTGTGTTCAGGCTCAGCATCAGGAAACTGGGCTTTCTGGCCAAATACCAATAAACTGTTGAGAGTGAGGTGAATATCCAGACTCCACAGCTAGATCCTCTGACTCCTTTGCAACAAGGAAAACACTGTTACATGGATTTCCACAAAAGGCAGCAACAGAATTGATCCAGATATATAAACTGAATGAGACCAAAGTCCACAAGAAATAATTAACTTTTTTAGTATAAAAATATAAAGGTGACCCTTAAGGGTAATTTAAACCCATTATTTGATAGAGCTCACTAAAGGACAGTGAAGAGAATGGCTATTATATTCAAATATTAAGGCAACCAAGACTATAAACCTCAAGAAGGCTCTAATCTAATTCGTTCTGATCCTTTCTGAAATTAGTCCTTGAATACTAGGCTCCAAAACTCGTGAGTTGAAAAGTTTTGATTCCTATCGACCAGCCATCTTAGGGCCTGGGCTTCTTTCTTGGACTGTTGGAAGCTTGGTATCCACATCTTTCTCAAAGAGCTTTCACGTGGAGCCAGAGGAGAGAAAGCAAACATTGTAGGCTCCGGGCAACTCAGGTGGGTAACTTCTGCCTTCCACCTCTTAGGTGTTAAGCCCTGCATTGAGAAAACAAAACAAAACAAAAAAGAATTAAGAACATACAAAAAATTTGATGGTCAGACACAGACCCTCACATCTACAGTCAAGTGATTTTTGACAAGGCTGTCAAACCCACCTTGCTGGGTCAGAACAGACTATTCAACAAATGGTGCTGGGAGAACTGGATATCCATATCCAAAAGAAAGAATGAGGACCCCTATCTCACACCTTATGCAAAAATTAACTCAAAATGGATCAAAGACATAAGTAAAAAAGCTGCAACCATGTAACTGCTAGAAGAGAATGTAGGAAAACATGTTCAAGATCTTATGGTAGATGGTGTTTTCTTAAACCTTACACAAAGCATGAGCAACAGAAGAAAAAAATAGATAATGGGACCTCCTCAAAATTAAACACTTTTGTACTGCAAAAGACTTTGTTAAGAAGGTGAAAAGGTAGCCTGCTCAATGGGAGAAAATATTTGGAAACCACATATCTGATAAGGATTTGATTTCCATGTTATATAAAGAGATCATACAGCTCAACAATAAAAGGGTTAGAAATCCAACTAAAAATGGGCAAAAGACTTATAGACTTTTCTCCAAAAAGGAAATACAAATGCCAAAAAAGCACATGAAAAATGTTCAATATTACTAGCTATTAGGGAAAGGCAAACCAAAACTACAGTGAGATATCATCTCACACCTCATAGAATGGCCATTATTTTAAAAAAACAGAAAACTAAAAATGTTGGACAGGATGTGAAAAAATAGGAACACTCCTTCACTGTTGGCGGAAATGCAAAATGGTGCAGTCTCGGTGGAAGACAGCTTAGCAGTTTCTCTGGAAGCTAAATATAGAACTGCCTTATCTGACAATCCTCCTACAAGGAATATATCCAGGAGAACTGAAAACATTGACACGAACAGACATTTGCACACCAATGTTCAAAGCAGCGTTATGCATAGTTGCCAAAAAAGGGAAAGAACCCAAGTGTCCATCAACCGGTAAATGGATAAACAAAGGTATATGCATATGATGGAATACTACAATGCTGTAAGAAGAAATGAAATTGCAACACATATGATAACATGGATGAACCTTGAGACCATTATGCTGAGTGAAATAAGCAAGACACAATAGGACAAATATTGTATGGTCTTACTAATGTAAACTAAATATGAAAAATAAACACATGAAGTTAAAACCTAAACTATAAGTTACTAGGAGATAGGTTGAAGATTGAGAAGGGGTAGTGATATTTATTGCATGCAGAATTTTTTTTTTTTAGGGCAGTACTGGGTATTGAACCTGGGATGCTGGATATGTGAAGCAGGCACTCAACCACTGAGTAGGTACAATTTTTAATTAGTTTGACTGTAAAAGTGTGGAAATGGAAAGAGTTGATGGTAACACATTAACGCTGTCTATTTCCTAACACGGCTGGTTTATAAATGGGATTGTGGCTGAATGAGGTAGTTTAGGGGCATAAAAATTCAGTTGAAAGAAAGCGAGAGAATAATTTAGGGTCTGAATATCATAGCGAACCCAGACATGGATGAGAATTGTGGTTAACAATACAAATACAAGAATTTTCTTTTATGAACTAGAACAAATGTACATCACTATTACAAGGTGGTAAGAATATGGTGATACACAGGAAAATACAATTAATATAATTATGAACTATAGTTAACAGCAATACTGTAATATTCCTGCATCAATGGCAAAGAAGGTACTATATCAATGGTAAGGGTCAATACCAAAGGTTATGGGATTTTTTCTTTTGAACTAAGGAAAATGTTCAAAAAGTTACTGAGGCAATGACTGCACAACTCTTTGATGAAAGTGATAGCTACTGAGTATACACCTTGGATAGACAGTACAAGGCATGGGATTGTATAATACAGTGAACCATGTGGTGGAAAATGGACTGTGGTTAACAGTACAAATATGAGCAAGTCCTCTCATGAACTATAACAAATCTACAATACTAATACATGGTGTTAATAGGGGGTGTATGGAAAAAATATACCAAATGTAAGCTATGGATCATGGTTTGTGATAATACTCTAATGATGTTCATTCAAAAGCTGTAAGAAATATTCCACAATAATGGAAGGTGTTGGTGGAGGGGTGATGCATAGGAATTCTACACATTATGCATGATTGTTTTGTAAGCTCGCAAATTCTCTAATTTTATATATATGTGTGTGTGTGTGTATATATATATATATTTTTTAAAGAGTTCATACAACTCAATGATAAAAAGACAAGCAACCCAATTAAAAAACAGGCAAACACTTGAATAGATATTTTTCCATGGAGGAAATATAAATGGCCAAAAGCACATTAAAGGAGGTTCAACATCACGAGCTATTAGGGAAATGCAAATCAAAATTACAATGAGATATCACTTCACACCTTATAGAGTGGCCATTATTTAAAAAACAAAAACAAAAAACAGAAAACTACAAATGCCACAGAGGATGTAGAGAAATAGGAACACTCCTTCACTACTGGTGGGAATGTAGAATAGTGTAACCTCTGTGGAAGACAGCTTGATGGTTCCTCAGGAAGCTAAATATCGAACCACCATATGATCGGGCAATCCCACTACCAGGAACATAATTCAGCAAACCTGAAAGCAGGGACTGGAAAAGACATTTGTACACCAATGTTCATAGCAACATTATTCACAGTTGCTAAAAGATGAAACAACCCAAGTGTCCATCAACCAATGAATGGATAAACACAATGTGGTATATACATACAATGGAATACTACTCAGCTGTACGAAGAAATGAAGTCAGGATGCATATGAAAACAGGGATGAGCCTTGAGAGCATTATGTTGCATGAACTAAGCCAGAAACAAAAGAACAAATGGACGTCACTATTACAAGGTGTTAAAAATATGGTGATATAAGGGAAATAAATAGCTAATGTAACTTATGGACTATAGTTAACAGTAATATTATAATTTTTTTCATCAATGGCAAAGAAAGTACTATATCATTGTTAAGGGTCAACAATGTGGGGGAAGGGGATATGGGATTTTTCCTTCTGGAGTAATGTAAATGTTCTAAAATTGACCGAGGTGATGATAGTACAATTCTGTGATGAAAGTGAGAACCACTGTATACACTTTGGATGAATCGTGTACAGTTTGATATAATTGATGAATTCCAAGAAGAAATAATGGATTATGCATGTAATTTGATCTGTACCTGGGCATGATTTAGTTATGATTAGGGTGTTGCACCCTCACCCCTTGGTGGGTGGGGACTCACAGGTAAAAGGCAGAGGCAGGTAAAGAACAGAGTTGGGGATTTCTGATGTTAGGGTTTGATGCTGAAGACCTGGGAAGCCAGCCCCAGGAAGGAAGGAACCTTGAACCCAATGGAAAGCAAGCCCCAGGAACATAGGAACCCAGGAAGCCTGAACTTTCACAGACATTATCAGCCATTTTGCTTCAAATAGACTTTGGTGAGGGAAGTAACTTATGCTTTCCGGCCTGGTATCTGTAAGCTCCTACTCCAAATAAATACCCTTTATAAAAACCAACTAATTTCTGGTATTTTGCATCAGCACCCCTTCAGCTGACTAATACAGATCTTAAGAGGTATTGGACCATATAACGCAGTAAATCCCATGGTGGATAATGGACTGTGGTTAACAGTACAAATATGAGTTTAAAGGTTAGATCTAGAATATGTATTGATTTGGAAAAATTCTACATCCTATCTTTTTCTTTTCTTTTTTCCTAATTATTGAGCTTCTCTTCACAAGAGCCTTAGATCACAGTAATTCATATATACAATATACAGTACTCCCACACATCCACCATAAAACCTTTTCCCTTCCGCAGCAATAATCTTATAACTTATTCATATCATATTTACTTAAACTGATGTACAGACTCTGAGACAATAGCTTTCAAACAAGGTGACATCTGTGCTTACATTTTGGTCCATACTTTAGGATATACAGTTTTCTAAATTTTTAGTTATCCTATGTTTTACATTATGGTTTACATTATTAGTCTGTCGTCCCCTATATGTTTTTGGTGTAATATTACATGTTTTATATCCATCCTTGTGTACTCTCGCGAAACTCCTCTCTTACCCCCACATTTACCTTGGTTCCATCCATTCAACATCCATTTTCCCCTCCCCTTGGGGCCCATATTCCATTTTACTAGTAAGGGAACCTGACATTATATTGGGCTTCACTTTTCAGGAAGTTTTGGATCACAGAGTGCTTCAACAACGGCAGCGGAGGAATACTGGTATGGGATGTTATTGACAGGCGATATATGGTTGACAGGGAGCTATACAGGGCATATGTCCAGGGTGCATGGTAATGTTTGGATATACTCATAGTGGAAACAATTAAAAACAACAGCTGGGGGGGTACTGGGTTCCTGGCCGGGGGTGCTCAGTCGTGGTTCCTAAGGGAGCAGTAGCAATCCCCCAGGTGCAACGTTAAGGACCAGGAAGGAATGAGGGTCCAACAGTGAGCCCCTGATACTAATGACTATGCTTGTGAGCCTATACAGCTGAAATAAGAACAAGGCCTAGAGCAGCACTGTGCCTAGGAGTTTCCTCCTGACAGCCTTCATGTTACTCAAATGTGGCCAGTCTCAAAGCCAAACTCAGCATGTAAATGCAATTCATTCCCCCCAGCGTGGGACATGACACCCAGGAATGAGCCTCCCTGGCACCAAGGGATCACTACCAAGTCCCAGCTGATGATGCAACTAGAAAATGACCTTGAATTAAATGTTCAACACAGAATAGCAGAATATCCCTGTCTACATATAATAACAGGAGTTTAAAATGCTGTTTGACCTAATGTAAGGGGGAAATGGAAAGGAGAAATGAGTTTATATGGCTATGAGTCTCTAAAAAAGAGTCTGGAAGTTGTCAGAAGGATTGCCCTTATGCACACCTGAGCAGAGTCTCAGAGACAGATAAAATAGATACAACCCCAGGTATTGGTTCTTTTGAGGGCTAAAGAGACCCACGGGTTCTATGGTCATGGCAGATGGGGTTCACTGCCATGTCAGTTGGCCCTTCTTTGGAGCTGGTGTTTCTGCGTGATGGAACTGGACTCAGATGGGATCTCTTTTCACAAGACTTTCATGCTACTTTACTGGAATTGTAGTTGGTGCTGGGGTTTAAGATCTATTTAGGGGATTTGAATCTCTGGACTGACAATATGATAGCCAGGCCCTGAACCTCAACAGACTTCAACTCCTACACTCTGATTTATTGGACTTACCCCACTCAGCTAACATGGAGTTGAAGAATGTCAACCACCATACCATGGAGCCTAGAGTGCCTACAACTGAAAGCAGGATTGCATCCAGTATCCATGTGGAATCTAAGCCCCCTCTTGACATAGATGCGCAATGGACACAACCAATCCAAGGTCCACAGAGAAAATGTGGCATTGGTGTGGGAAAAGTGGCCATGGTGGCTGCTGGATGCGGGGAATGGGAGGAAGAGATGAGATGTGGAGGCGTTTTCGGGACTTGGAGTTGTCCTGGGTGGTGCTTCATGGACAATTAGGGACACTGTAGATCCCCCCAGGGCCCACTGGATGGAACGTGGGAGAGTATGGGCTATGATGTGGACCATTGACCATGAGGTGCAGCGATGCCTAGAGATGTACTTACCAAATGCAATGGTCATGATGATGATGTCATGATGATGGTAGAGAGTGTTGCTATGGGGGGAGTGGTGGGGTGGGGGCAGTGGGGTTGAATGGGACCTCATATTTTTTTAATATTTTTTAAAAATGAACAATAAAAATAAAAAACAAAAACAAAACAGTACAAATATGAGAATGTTCTCTCATGAACTCTTAAGAAGTATATAATACGAATATATGGTGTTAATAATAGGGTAGTTTATGGAAAAATATACTAAATAAGCTATGGACCATAGTTAGCAGTAATATTTTGATAATGTTCTTTCATCATTTGTAACAAATATTCTACAACAATGCAAGGTGTTGGTGGTGGGATGATATATGGGAATCCTTTATATTATGCATTATTGTTTTGTAAACTCACAACTTCTCTAATTTTAAAAAGGCAATGGCAAAATCCATTGATGAATGTTAACATTTCTGGGGAAAATGAAATTTCTTCATACAAAATTATGAAGTTGATCCCCCACCTCACATTATGTACAAAAAAATACATTATTAAAGATTTTTGCCTCCATTTAGGATGTAGAAAACTGGAAAAGAATATGACTCCTACTCTAAAAATAAGAACTTTTCTTGAGCCCATCAGGGAGCTGAGATCTCAGAGCAACCAAGTAAACTAAATTCCAAAGAGTAACAAGGTTCTCCAAGGAGAGATAAGATATATGATCAGTTTCACATTTCATAGAGAACAAGAGAAAACAGTTAAAAATAAGTCAGTTAAACCTGTTAAATTCTGAGAGGCAAAGTATGAGCTAGTATGCCATTTTCGAACAGCTGTTTGCTGAGAGCTGGGAGATGAAAAGGGAGATTCAAATTCATTTAAAAGCTCTTTTCCTTAGAACCTCTACCAAGTGCTCAGGAGGAAGACTGGGGACAGCACAGATTAGTAGAAAAAGCCCCCTCCCTGGTACAGTGCAGGGAGTGACCTGCTCTACTGGGGAACAGGCAAGAACCCCTTGGGTGATGGAAAAGTTTTGGTAATTGATGGTGGTGATGGTAGAACAACATTGTGAACATAATTAACAGCACTGAATTATATACTTAAATGTGGTTAAAAGTGGATATTTTAGGTTGTATATATGTTTCTAGAATTTTTTTTTAATTGTGTACAACATGAATAGTGAACCCTAACATAAACCATGGACTATAGTTAATAGTACAATTATAAAAATATTCTTTCATCAATTGTAACGAACGTATCACACTAATGTAAAAAGTTAATGACACGGTAGAATTAATAATAGGGTGGTATATGAGTACTCTGTATTTTTCTGTAAACCTGCAACTTCTCTAATTTAAACAAGTGCAGAGTACTAATTTTAAAAAAGCTAAGGGAGAAGATGTGGCTCAAGCAGTTGAGTGCCCACCTCCTGGGTTTGGTTCCTGGTGCCTCCTAAAAGAAGACAAACAAACAACAAGCAGACAACAAGCAGACATCAAGCAAAAACAATGAGCAGACAATAAGGAAACAAAAACAAGCAGGCAATGAACAAAAAACGAGCAAAAACCATGGACAGACAATGAGCAAAAACAATGAACAAAAAGACAAGGGAGCCATCTTGGAGGTGGGAAGAAAGCTGGAGTGGCTATATTAATTTCCAAAAAAGTAGACTTCAAGATAGGAAAATTATCAAGGACAAAAAGAGACATTATATATCATCATATAATATTAGATAAAGGGATCAATTCTCCAAAAAGACATAGCAATCTTAAACATATATGCACCTAGCAACAGAGCAAAATATACGCAGCAAAAAGGTAGAAACAACCAATATGTTCAACAGCAGATAAATGGATAAAGAAAATGTGATTATACATACCACGAAATATTATTCAGCCATAAAAAAGGAATGAAGTGCTAATACATACCACTACACTTGAAGACATCATGTCAAGTGAAATAAGTCAGACACAAATGGACAGGTATCATATAATTCAACTTATATGAAATAGCTAGAGTATTTAAAGACCAAGAGAGAGAAGGTAGAGTGCCATGAGCAGAGACAGGGAGGGGGACTGGAGAGTTAATACATAATGGGTATAGGGTTTCTCTTTGTGATGAAGGGCATGCTCTTGGAATGAATTTGGTGAGGGTAGCACAGCATTGTGAATGTGATTAATCCCACTAAATGGTGTATTTGGGAGGTGTTGAAATGGGAAAGGTTATGCATATATATGTCTCCTCAACTTAAAAGAAAATATCAACTAAAGAGACAATGACATGATGATGGGAACGAGTGTTGTGGGGGGGGGGAGAGGGGGGGTGGGGGGGTAGGGTTGAATGGGACCTCACATATATATTTTTAATGTAATATTATTACAAAGTCAATAAAAAATAAAAAATTTAAAAAAAAAAAAAAAAAAAGAGACAATGACAATTAAATGCAATACAGTGAAGCATACTTGGCCCAGTGGATAGGGCGTCTGCCTACCACATGGGAGGTCCATGGTTCAAACCCCGGGCCTCCTTGACCCGTGTGGAGCTGGCCCATGTGCAGTGCTGATGTGTGCAAGGAGTGTTGTGCCATGCAGGGGTGTCCCCACATAAGGGAGCCCCATGTGCAAGGAGTGCACCCCATAAGGAGAGCCGCCCAGCGCGAAAGAAAGTGCAACCTGCCCAGGAATGGCACCACGCACACACAGAGAGCTGACACAACAAGAAGACATAACAAAAAGAAACACAGATTCCCATGCCACTGACAACAGAAACGAACAAAAAAAACACACAGCAAATGGACACAGAGAACAGACAACTGGGGCAGGGGAGAGAGAAGGGGAGAAATAAATAAAATAATAAAAAATAAAATAAAATAAAATAAGCAATACATAATCCTGGGCAGGTTCTAATAACGAAGGAAAGAGAGACCAAAAGGATATTATTGGGTCATATGAAAAACTGGAATATAAACAGAAAACTTTATTATCAATGTTAAAATTCCTGAATTTGATAACTGTTCTTAAGGTGGTTACATAAGTGAATATCCTTGTCCTTAGGAAATTTACATGGAAGTATTATGTGTTCAAGGAGCATGATGTATACAACCTACTCTCAAATGTTTAGGAGAGACAGGAGGAGGGAGGGAGGGAGAAAGGTAGGAAGAAGGAAGGAAGGAAGGAAGAAGGAAGGAAGGAAGAAGGAAGGAGGGAGGGAGGGAGGGAGGGAGGGAGGGAGGGAGGGAAGGAAGGAAGGAAGGAAGGAAGGAAGGAAGGAAGGAAGGAAGGAAGGAAGGAAGGAAGGAAGGAAGGAAGGAAGGAAGGAAGGGCATATGTGGCAAAAGGTTAACATTGCTGGATCTGGGTTTCTGGGATGAGATATGTTGGAGTTCTCTATATTGGGCTTGTGTTATTTCTGCAATTGTCCTGTAATTTTGAAATTATTTCAAAATAAAAATTTTAAGAGAAAAAAAGCCTTAAGCCATTGGAGGAGGGGAAGCTAACCTTCCTGTCCTGAGGTCCCAGAGAAAATTCATTGCTTCCTGGGAGAACACAGGCAAAACCCAGCTGCCTTGGGGGAGGGGGCAGGGGAGGAGGAAGCTGGAAACTGTTTTGGGCTTAGGGTTCTACAATGGTACCAAACAGAGGTCGCCTATCACTTGGGAGGGGCACAAAACACTCTCCCATCCAAATCCAACCACAGATACAAGGCAGAGTTAGGCTTCCATGGGGAGAGACAGGAATGCTGAGGAAGCCCCACCCCTGAAGTCCACGAAAGCAAGATGTGCCTAAGACTGAGGCTGAACCAAGACAACAAAGAAACCACCTTGCCCCCACCATGAGTTCAGCACTATATAACAAGCAATAGCTGCTCAATGCTAAAGAAGGAGCAAGCGCATGTAGAGTCCGCCTCTCTGGCAAATCTTGTAGGAATTGCTAAACACTGAAGGAGGCAGAGGAATACTGAGAAAAACTCCTTAGCACTCCAGGCCTGACTTTAAGCACAGTAACAGCAGCCAGAGAGTAGAATAACCTGGAGTCTATAGAGCACTAAAAGTAAAAATAGCAACCACAAAACCCAAATCCATTCCACTTGTAATTAGATTGACTCAACTCCTACACTAACAGCTTGACAGAAAAAGAGATGTGCCTATTTACATGCATAAATACTGTTTATCTCAGTCTTTACTGTTCTTCTGTACATGATTTCCAGCAGTCATTCAAAAATTGTGGGACACACAAAGAAACAAACAAAACCACTGTCAAGAGATAAAGTAATCAACAGAACCAGATGCAGAGATGACTTAGATGTTGGTACTGTTAGGCAGGAACTTTAAAAATAACTACTGTTAATATGTTAAAGAATATAGCAGAAAAGATAGATGACATGCATAGATATAAGAGGAATTTCAGCAGAGATAAGTAAATTAAAACAAGAGTTAAATGGAAATGCTAGGATTCAGCAGCTGCCAGGATGGTCCTGAGATGCAGTATATGTTTCTCAGTGGTGGGTCCCAAGGATTAAGCAATCGGTCCTACTTAAAAGCACTCAACTCAGAAACACATCTCCATATACGCTGTCCCTTTCTTCAATGCTTCTTTCACCTTGTTTCTCACTTATCCTAGCTCAGCTTGCACTCCCTAATAAAGTATAAGCACAAACGCCTCTGCTTCCCCTTCTGTTCCTAGGGAATTCAAGGTAGAAACTTGGTACCAGGCTTGGCACTAGAAAGCATTCCTTACCTGATGGCAATAAAGAACCCACTGCTGGTGACATTAAAATTGGTAAGGCTTTCATACATTTTATCACTAACACTTAGCACATAAGTGAGAAAGTAGAATCCCTGGTTCTGGAAGGAAAGGGATTACATTACAAAAGAATTGCAGGACCTGGCTAAAGTGTAATGTCAAGACTGAGGAAGTATGTGTAGGAGTGTATCTTGAGGGCATAGGACCAGGATGGCTAAACAGGGAAGATTTTATTGAGCTGGAGGAATTCATTTATGACAAGGAGTTCAACATTCTGGCAAGAACCCCTAAAGCTGATCCCAATAGTTTGTTGAATGGCTCCTTGAAACTTAAGATGTGATAACAGCCTACAGTATATGAGAAAGAGATACCAGAACTTCTTCAGCAAAATATTGAGCAAAAATGTCTAAATGGTCAGGGGAATGTTAGACTAGATGAACTAATTAAGACCTGAGAACCAACCTCTCTAATTGCTGAAAGGACATTTTCTTCACTAAGCCAACATGGAAAACACTGGTGAAAGTACTACCATTTTTAGAAATGGCCATTCCTAAGGGAGTTGAATATAAATTTGCCATGTGTAGCAGTTTGGTGTTATGAATTCCAAAAATAGATACTGGATTATGTTTGTAAACTGGCTTATTCCTCTGGGTATATTAGATTATATTAAATTCAAAGGTTTCACTTTTACTTGATTAAATAATGATTAAGGCTTGATTGGGCCATGTCAGTAGGACACTGAGTCTCTGTCCCCTTGGTTAGTTGGATGGCAGAGAAGTTAGTTGGAGTTTCAGATGCTGGAGCCCCAGGAAGTAAACACTCAGGAGAACACAATGGAATAGAGATGGCTCCATAGACACAGAAGAGGCTCCAGAAGAGAGAAAGTCTGATAGTCTACATCTGACCTTGTGGGGAGAACAGAGCAGCTAAGCCCAGAGAGAAACAAGCCCCGGGAGAGAGACGAGATTTATTCCAGCCTACAGCTGATATTGGAAGAAGCTGGGACCATGGAGCCTTAAGAGGAAAAGGAAGGCTAGACCCTTACAGACATGGGAAATCAGCTTGTTCCAACACATGGTAACAGATTTTGGTGAGGGAAGTAATTTACACTTTATGGCCTGGTAATTGTAAGCTTCTACCCCAATAAATACCCTTTATAAAAGCCAGGATATTTCTGATATTTTGCATCAGCACCCCTTTGGCTGACTAATAAACTATGTGACCCAACAATACCATTACTAGGTATATAACCAGAAGAACTGAGAGCGGTGACATGAACAGACATCTGCATACCAATGTTCATAGCAGCATTATCCACAATTGTCAAAAGTTGCAAACAACTCAAATGTCCGTCAACTTAAGAATGGATAAGCAAATTCTGGTGTATAGACACAATGGAATATTATGCAGCTATAAAAGGAAATGAAGTCATGAAGCATACGATAATATGGATGAACCTGGAGGATGTTATGTTGAGTGAAGCAAGCCAGACACAAAAGGATAAATACTGTATAACTGTGCTATTATGAACTAAATATATTGTGTAAATTCATGAATTAATAATTAGAATATAAGTCACCAGAAAATAGAATGAGGGTAGAAAATGAAAAGTTGAGAGTAAATCTGTGCAAAAATGGTAAAAAGGTTGTTTGTAAATCTTTGGAAATGAATAGACATAGTGAAAGTACATCATAGTGTGTGTAACTAACAGAGCTATTAATATGGGCATGAGAGTGGTTGAAAGGGTAAGTCTAAGGTCACGTATATATATATTTTTTTAAAGATTATTTATTTATTTCTCTCCCCTTCCCCCCTGCCCCGTCTGTCTGTTTTCTGTGTCTATTTGCTGCATCTTCTTTGTCCGCTTCTGTTGTTGTCAGCGGCACGGGAATCTGTGTTTCTTTTGGTTGCGTCATCTTATTGTGTCAGCTCTCCGTGTGTGCAGCTCCATTCCTGGGCAGGCTGCACTTTCTTTCGCGTTGGGCGGCTCTCCTTACAGGGCGCATGCCTTGTGCATGGGGCTGCCCTATGCAGGGGACACCCCTGCGTGGCACGGCACTCCTTGCGCACATCAGCACTGCACATGGGCCAGCTGCACATGAGTCAAGGAGGCCCAGGGTTTGAACTGCGGACCTCCCATGTGGTAGACGGATGCCCTAACCACTGGGCCAAGTCCGCCGCCCTAAGGTCACGTATATTATTAAAAGGAAAGCTAAAAAATGTAACATGGGACCGTACAATATTCACTATAATATAGTGAAACTTCATGTAAATTATGAATATGGATGCTATTGCATATATGACTTTTTACAAAATATAAACACAAACTTGGGAGATAGAAACAGGATAAGTTATGTATAGTAGAGGATACATAGAGATTGAGAGGTAGTAAGGTTTTTGTTTTTGTTTTTTGTTTTTCATTATTATTTTTGGAATAATGAAAATGCTCTTAAGATGACTGAAGTGATGAATGTACAACTATGTGATTATACTGAATATCACTGATTATACACTTTGGATACATTTATGCTTTATTTATACATATCAATAAAATTGATTTGTTAAAAAAAGAACTATAGTGAGTCATCATTTCTACTAGACAGGCCACTATTAAAAAAACAGAAAACTATTAATGTTGGAGAGGATGTACAGAAATAGGAACACTCATGCACTGCTGGTGGGAATATAAATGTGTACCACTGTGAAGGACAATTTGGCAGTTCCTCAGGAAGCTAAGTATAGATTTGTCATATGATCTGGTAATGCCACTACTAGGTATGTACCCAGAAGAACTGAAAGCAGGGACACAATCAGATATATGCACATCAATGTTCACAGCAGCATTATTCACAATTGTCAAGAGATAGATGCAACTCAAGTGTGCATTGACAGAAGAATGGATAAACAAAATGTGGTATATACATATGATGGAATATTATTCAACTGTAAGAAAGAATGAAATATTGATGCATGCAACAATACAGATGAACTTTAAGATTATGAGTGAGATGAGCAAGATACAAAAGGACAAACATTATATGATCTCACTAATATGAACAAAGTAAAACAAGCAAACTCTTAGAGACAGAATCTAGAAGATAGGTTACTAGGAGATAGAATGGGAGTAGAGATCAAGGAGCCAATACTTAATCTGTACAGAGTTTATAATTATGTTGATTGTAATGGTTTAGAAATGGGCAAAGGTGATGGTAGCAATGTGAAATACAATTATGAACTTTGTTGAAAGGGAAATTTTTGGGTCATATATGTTATTAGAAGGAAAGCTACAGGATAAAACATGGGGTTATATAACATAGTACACCCTGTAGTGGCCAAGGATTAGGATTAATAATATAAATATCAGAATGTTCTCTCAGAATCTATAACAAAGGTATGTCACTAGTAGAGGGCATTGATAGTGGGGTGGTATACGGGGGTGAAATGCACCTAATTCAAAATATGGACTATAGTTAAAAGTGACTTTTTAACATTCTTGCATCAATTTTAACAGGTACCACACCAATATTGAGTCATAAATGGAGGGAAGGGGTATGTTATAGGAACAGTGCATTTTTTTTTATTCCTAGAAAAATATTATATGCCACAGAAATAACCAAATTTCCTTGTCAGTTGTACCATTTTACTATGAGGTATCTCTGAAAGTATATGCAGCCTGTTGCAGGTCAAAGCCTCATCATCAGGAAATACAAAAAAAAGAGAAAAAGAACTTTACATGAGAAGCAAGGCAGGTACATAAATTATGTTCTAACTATCAATTAATATAACCCTGGTAAGAAGGTAAAGGTGTCCTCGAAAGACAGGGCCTTTTGAACATCTTGAAAGTTACATAGCTACACACTTCTATGGGATATAAATGTATCTTTGTTGCCATGGGTATGTTTTCTTAATAGACAGAGGTCCACACAGTAGTTAACAAAATATGAAACTTCCCTCCTGGGGAAGTCCAGCTATTTTCTCATATAAGATGGCAAAAAGGTCTAAAATATATAAACCTTGCCTAATAAGAGAAAACAGCTAATAAGCCAAGTACTCTTCTTAATACTGGCACTTATGAACCTTATTCCTGTAATAATATAACTAAGCCTAATTATAATTAATGCCTAAAATTTACCTCCTGAAACACTCTTTGTTACTCAAGTGTGGCCCCTCTCCAAGCCAAATCTGCAAATAAACTCCCTACCATCCCCCTGAAATGAGACATGACTCCCAGGTATAAGCCTCTCTGACACAAAGGGATTATTACCACACATTTGGAGAAAGACCTCAACAAAAGGGGGAAATATTAAATAGAGTTCTTATGGCTAGGAGATTCAAAGTAAGTCAGAAGATCATTCCAGAGGTTACATGTATACATACGAAGGTCTCAGCCAAAATCACCAAGTGCCACAGCAAATAAAGTCTCAAACAACAGTGCTCCTGAGGGCCCCAGAGATGTCCAGACTCCATAGGCAAGCCACACGGTCTCACAAAATCAGTAACCCCTCAGCAGGCCCTATCTGGGAATGTATGATAATCTATTTCCCCAATATAACGTAGTTATACACATTTGTAAATCCCTTAATCATGTTCTGCCACTCCTTTTACTTAAACCTATAATTTTCAATTTGCCTAGATATCTGAGATCAAGAAAACTGATAAACCTTTATTCAAATTGATCATGAAGAAAAAAGACAAATTAACAGTATCTGAAATGAGAAAGGTTGGAGAACTGCCTCTGAGAAAGTTTGAATTACGAGGCTCTTAGCATCCAGGCAGGAACCTCTGTCATGTTGATCCAGCCCAGGTGCCACAAACACTCCTACCAGGCACTGAACTGAGAGGGCTGTCAAGGAGTGCCATCTGCTGGCAGAACAAAGAAATGCATGTGAGGAAAGTTTTTTTTCTGGCTTTTACAGCTTCCCTCCTCAAGGCCCTAGGAAGCAGGTCTGCAACCCATCACAGGGTTAAGAGCCCAGAGTTGAGCAACTAACAGGGACAATTCTAAAGACCCAGGACAAGCTGAAGAAAAAATCAAAGAACAGGGGTAACACAGAGCCTACCACCACTAAAAACCTACAAAAGACAGAGAAATAGAGAATTTGGATAAACTTACCACCCTAATCAGATGCCTAGACATCATAAAAAAATTACAAGTCACACTAAAAAAAATGGAAGAAATGGCCCAAGAAAAGAAATATATCAAAGCCCCAGAAGAGATGCAATCTCGATGTGAGACAACTAATCAATGAGATGCACTCAAATTTCCAAAATTGAATTAATGAGTTGAAAAATAATATGGTTAAGGAGATAAAGGACATCAAGAAGACACTAAGAGAACACAAATGAAAACTGAAAACCTGAATAAAAAAGTAACAGAGCTGGGAGTGGAGGTGCCTCAGCAAGTAGGCACCTCCCTCCCACATGGGAGGCCCCAGATTCAGTTCCCACTGCTTCCTAAAAAGTGAAAAAGAAGACAAGCAGACAGCAAGCCCAAACAACAGGGTGGGGAGGGAGAAAAATAAGTAAATGAAGATAAGTGTCTTTAAAAAAAAGTAACATGGGAAGTGGACTTGGCCCAATGGATAGGGCGCCCGCCTACCACATGGGAGGTCCGTGGTTCAAACCCCGGGCCTCCTTGACCCATGTGGAGCTGGCCCATGTGCAGTGCTGATGCGCACAAAGGAGTGCCGTGCCACGCAGGGGTGTCCCCCACGTAGGAGTGTGCCCCATAAGGAGAGCCGCCCAGCACAAAAGAAAGTGCAGTCTGCCTAGGAATGGTGCCACACACACAGAGAGTTGATATAACAAGATGACACAACAAAAAGAAACACAGATTCCCGGTGCCGCTGATCAGGATAGAAGCAGTCACAGAAGAACATACAGCAAATGGGCACAGACAGCAGACAACCGGGGGGGGGAAGGGGGATGAAATAAGTAAAAAATAAATCTTAAAAAAAAGGTAACAGAGCTCATGGGAATGAAAGACACAATAAGTGAGATCAAAACCACTTAAGAGGCATATAACGGCAGACTTGAAATGATAGAAATAAGAAGAAGAAAGAAAAGAACAAAGGAAAGAATGGAAAAATTAAGCAGGAGCGCAGGGAGTTGAAATGCAACAACACAAAATGCAACAACATACATGCCATGGAAGTTTCAGAAGGAGAAGAGAAGGGAAAGGGACTGAAAGAGCATCTGAGGAAATAATAGCTGAAAATTTCCCAAATCTTATGAAGGAAATGAACTTACACATCCAAGAAGTGCAGCGTACCCCAATCAAAATAAACCTGAATAGACCTACTCCAAGACACATACTACTCAGAATGTCAAACATCAAAGATAAAGAGAAAATTGTCAGAGCAAGAAGGGAGAAGCGAACCACCACATACAAGGGATGCCCAGTAAGACTCAGTGTGGATTTCTCAGAAACCATGGATGCCAGAAGACAGTGGTATGATACAATTTGGATACTGAAAGAGAAAAACTGCCAGCTGAAAATTCTTTATCCGGCAAAACTGGCCTTCAAATAGGAAGGTGAGTTTAAAATATTCACAAAAAACAGAAACTGAGAGAGTTCATAAAAAAGAATCCAACTTTTCAAAAAATATTAAAGGAAGCCTTAGAGCCCAAAATAAAAAGGACAGAGGGACCTGGAGGAAAGTATAGAAGAATAGCAGAAAGGATATCAAAAGAATGAAAAGACAGATGAAAACAATATATGACATATGAAAACCAAGGAATATAATGGTGGAAGTAAATAATGCACTTACAGGATTATCACTGAAGAGGAATGGATTCACAAATGTGTGGAGACTAAACAACACACTCCAAATTAATCAATGGGTCAGAGAAGAAATTGCAAATGAAATCAGTAAATATATTGAGATTAATGAAAACAAGAACACAATTTATCAGAACTTATGGGAAAGAGCTATTGCAAAAATAGTCGAGAGGGAAATTTATAGATCTAAATACCTACATTCAAAAAGAAAAAGGGGCTAAACTTAAATATCTAACTGAACAACTGGAGAAACTAGAAAAAGAACAGCAAACCATTCCCAAAGCAAGCAGAAGGAAAGAAAAATAAAGATTATAGCACAAATAAATGAATGTGAGAACAAAAAACAAAACAAAACAAAATAAATAGAGAAAATCAACAAAACCAAAAGCTGGTTCTTTGAGATCAATAAAATTGACAAACCCCTAGCAAGACTAACAAAGAAAAAAAGAGACAAGATGCAAATAAATAAAATCAGAAATGCAAGGGGCAAAGTTACAAAGGACCCAAGAAATAAGGATCATAAAAGGATATTATGAGAAACTGTATGCCAACAAACTAAACAACCTAGATGACTTAGACATATTCCTAGAAATGCTCCAACAACCTATACTAACACTACAAAAAATATAGGAACTTAACAAACGAATCACATTTAGAGAGATTGAATCAGTCATCAAAAATTTCCCAGTGAAGAAAAGTTCAGGACCAGAAAGCTCCACAGGTGAATTCTATCAAGCATTTCAAGAAGAATTAACACCAATCCTGTTTAAACTCTTCCAAAAAATCAAAGAGGAGGGAAAGTTACCCAACACATTTTATGAAGCCAACATCACCCTAATAGCAAAGCCAGATAAAGACACTACAAGAAAAGACAATTACAGACCAATCTCTCTAATGAACATAAATGTAAAAATTCTCAACAAAATACCTGCAAATAGAATCCAACAGCATATCAAAAGACTTATACATCATGACCAAGTGAGATTTATTCCAGGTATGCAAGGGTGATTCAACATTAGAAAAATCACTCAATGTAATATACCACATTAACAGGTGGAAGGAAAAAACAACAACAACATGATCATCTCAATCAATGTAGAAAAGGCATTTGACAAAATCCAGGATCCTTTCTTAATAAAAACTCTTCGAAAGATAGGAATAGAAGGAAAACTCCTCAATATGATAAAGGGCATATATAAAAAACCCAGAGCCAACGTCATTCTCAATGGGAAAATGTTGGAAGCTTTCCCTCTAGATTGGGAACAAGACAAGGATGCCCACTGTCACCACTGTTATTCAACATTGTACTAGAAGTTCTAGCAGGGGCAATTAGACAAGAAAAAATATAAAAGGCATCCAAATAGGAAAAGAGGAAGTAAAATTTTCACTATTTGTGGATGACATACCCTATATTTAGAAAATTCTGAAATGTCTACAACAAAGTTACTTAAGCTAATAAGTTCAGCAAAGTGGCAGGATATGAGATCAAGACACAAAAATGAATGTTTCTGTACACTAATATTAAACAATCTGAGAGGGAAATCAAGAAAATATACCATTTACATAGCAAAAAAAGACTTAAATACCTAAGAATCAATTTAACCAAAGAAGTACAGGACGTATATGCAGAAAACTATGAAACGATGCTAAAAGAAATCAATGAATACCTAAACAAATGAAAAGACATTTCATGTTCATGGATTAGAAGACTAAACATCATGAAGATATCAATCCTACCCAAACTGATGTATAGATTCAATACAATAGCAATCAAAATTCCAACAGTCTCTTTTACAGAAATAGAAACAGCAATTACCAAATTCATTTGGAAGGGAAAGTGTACCCAAATAGCCAAAGCATTCTGAAAGAGAAGAGCAACATGGGAGGAATTTCACTGCCTGACCCTGAAACATATTACAAAGCTACAGTAGTCAAAACAGCATGGCATTGGCATAAAGCTAGACATATCAATCAGTGGAACAGAATTGAGAGTCCAGAAATAAACCCTTTCCTCTACAGCCAAATGGGTTTGACAAACTTACCAAGTTCATGTTGACTGGACAAAACAGTCTTTTCAAAAAACGGTGCTAGGAGAACTGAATATCCATAACCAAAAGAATGAGATCCTTATCTCACTCACTACACAAGAATCAACTCAAAATGAATCAAAGACCTAAGTATAAATCCCAGGACCATAAAACTACTAGAAGAAAATGTAGGGAAACATCTTAAAGACCTTGTGATAGGTGATAGTTTCTTGGACCTTACACCCAAAACATGTGCAACGAAAGAAAAAATAGATACATGGGACCTCCTCAAAATTAAATACTTTTGCACCTCATAGTACTTTGTCATAAGGGTGTAAAGGCAGCTGACTCAATGGTAGAAAATATTTGGAAATCACACATCCGATAAGGGTTTAATATCCAGGATATACAATCTGATCTATTGGACTTACCACACTCAGCTAAGATGGAGTTGAAGAAGGACAACCACCACACCATGGAGCCTAGAGTGATTACAACTGAAAATGGGAGGATTGCATCCAGCATCCATGTGGAATCTGAGCCCCCTCTTGACATAGAGGTGCAATGGACACAACCAATCCAATGTCCACATAGAAGAGGTGGCATTGGATTGGGAAAAGTGGACATGGTGGACGATGGGTATGGGGAAAGGCAGGAAGAGATGAGAGGTGGAGGCGTCTTTGGGACATGGAGCTGCCCTGGATGGTGCTTCAGAGGTAATCACCGGACATTGTAAATCCTCACAGGGCCCACTGGATGGAATGGAGGAGAGTATGGGCCATGATGTGGACCATTGTCTATGAGGTGCAGAGGTGCCCAAAGATGTACTTACCAAATCCAATGGATGTGTCATGATGATGGGAACGAGTGTTGTTGGGGGGGGAGAGGGGGGGGTGGGGGGGTGGGGTTGAATGGGACCTCACATATATATTTTTAATGTAATATTATTACAAAGTCAATAAAAAAAAAAAAATGAAAAAAAAAATATCCAGGATATATAAAGAGATGCTTCAACTCAACTACAAGAAGACAAACGGTCTAATTAAAAAATGGGCAAAAGATTTAAATAAACATTTGTCTAAAGAAGAAATAATAATGGCCAAAAAACACATGAAAAAATGTTCAACATCACTAGCGATTAGGGAAATGCAAATCAAAACTACAATGAGATATCATTTCATACCTATTAGACTGGCCACTCTTAAAAAGTGGAAAACTGTAAATGTTGGAGAGAATGTAGAGACATAGGAACATTTATTCACTGTCGGTAGGAATGTAGAATGGCATAGCCATTGTAGAGGACTGTTTAGCAGTTCCTAAAGAAGTTGAATACAGATTTGCCATATGACCTGGCAATACCTTTGCTAGGTATATACCCAGAAAAACTGAGAGCAGTGACACAAACAACATCTGTACACCAACATTCATAGTGGCATTATTCACTATTGCCAGAAGTTGGAAACAACCCAGGTGTCCATCAACTGATGAATGGATAAACAAACTGTAGTGTATTCACAGAATGGAATATTATGCAGCTCTAAGAAGAAAAAACATTCTAAGTGAAAGAAACCAGACACAAAGTACTGCATATTTTATGATTCCACTTATATAAAATGTAAATATCAATCAATTTATAAAGATGAAATTAGATCAGTGGTTATATAGGATTGGGGAAGGAATGCTAAGGAGTGTGGAGTTTTTCTTTTTGGAGTAATGAAGTTATTCTAAATTTTTCATGGTAATGAATGCACAACACTGTGATTATACTAAAAGTTATTGATTATACAGTTTGATTAGATAGTATGGTATGTGCATATATCTCAATACAACTACTTAATAAATAAAAATAAGTAAAAATTTAAAAATAGACTTACTATGTGCTCAGGGCAGCACAAGCCAGGCAGCACAAGAGTGAGCAAGAAACTGAAGCCCTCAGTCCAAAAGCAAGGAACTGAATTTTGCCAAAAGAATGTGAATATGGAAGCCAACCCGTCCCCAGTTGGACCTCCATATGAGAAACTAGCCTTGGAGGACACCTTCATTGCAACCTTGCAGAGGACCCAGAAACCAGGCGATGAAAAATACATGTTGTTTTAACCCACTGTGTTTGTGATATCATTGTCACAATGGGTTATGGGTTGAATTGTGCCCACAAAAAGATATGTTGAAGTCCTCATCCACAATACCTAAGAACGTGACCTAACTTGGAAACAATGTCATTGTAGACATAGTTAAGATGAGGTCATCATAGAGTAACTGGGTCCTTAATACAATACGCCTGGCATCCTTAGAAGGAGAAAAGGAACACGGAAAAAGAGGCACAAAGAGGAGAATGCCATGTGAATATGGAGACACACAGGGAGAAGACGGCCATGTCACCATGGAAGCAGAGATGGGAGTTTGCTGTCACAAGTCAAAGAATGCCTGGGTCACCAGAAGCTGGAAGGGAAGGAAAGGTTCTTTCCTAGAACCTTCAGTGGCAGCATGGCCAGGCTAACATCTTCACTTCTAGCCCCCAGAACTACATTTCTGTTTTTTTAAGCAACTGAGTTTGTGATAATCTGTGATGGCAGTCCTAGCAAATTAATGCACATAGCAAGAGATAACAAATATACTAGATCCATATGCACATGAGAGGGAGAAGAGAGGCAAAGCAGAGTAAAGAATGGTAAGATCTATTTGATATTCTAATTGTATTTTCTATATCCAAATATGATGCTTTAAACTACTGGCAATTGCAAGAGGAAAATTAATCAGAGTTAGAGGAAATCAAATCTTTCTTTCAGCTTTTCCCTAGCCAAAAGAGAGAAAGTGAAGAAACTAAAATAGTAGCTCACTTGAAGGCATGCCATAGATAAGCTGTAACGTGTCAAGATGAATGCAAAGGAAAATGGCTGCTCTCTAATAACCATTTACTTTCTTTTTTCTTTTCAAAGATTTATTTTTATTTATTCCTCTCCTCTTCCCCCGCAAGTCCCCAGTTGTCTGCTCTCTTTGTCCATTTGCTGTGTGTTCTTCTGTGTCCACTTGTATTCTTGTCAGCTGCAATGGGAATCTGTGTCTCTTTTTGTTGCGTCATCTTGCTGCGCCACCTCTCTGTGTGTGCAGCACCACTCCTGGGCAGGCTGGACTTACTTTTGCGCAGGTCGGCTCTCCTTACAGGGTGCACTCCTTGCATGTGGGGCTCCCCTACGCAGGAGACACCCCTGCTTGGCACAGCACTCTTTGCACACTGCACGTGGGCCAGCTCTCCACATGGGTCAGGAGGCCCTGGGTTTGAACCCTGGACCTCCCATGTGGTAGGCGGACGCTCTATCCATTGAGCCAAGTCCGCTTCCCTAATTTACTTTCCTGCTATGTTTTGTTCTGCTTTATAATAATGAACACACAATATTTTAGGATTTTAACTGGTTCACTGAAATTTTTACTAGTCTTCCAATCATCTTCACTGACCAGCTCTCTAGAGTAATAAAGGCACACCAGAGGACAGCCTACTCTATTTTCTTCAATGATTCCAAAGAGAAGGACATTTGCTTTTACCACCATCAAGCACTCTGAAATACCATAATTGGTTAACTGTCCCCGTTGGGAATGAAGGAATCTATGTATTCCCCAATATCTTTTAAAATGCTACGTACTAATTCCCTTATTTTTCTTCAGTCCCCAATAATAATTCCAACAGGGCTTCTGTGAGGCACAGAGCAGCTGGGGTTCTTGCCTAGGAATGAGGCTTCAGTTTTCTAGGTATATAACCTGTAAGCCTGGACAGGTTCTTGAAGACAACCCAGGCAAACCATCACCCTCCAGAAGTACTATGTTTTCCACTTGGATATATTTTGAGGATAAATAATTGGTATAGCATGGACAATTAATGTGGTCTCTATTTTCTCATGTGTTTTCACAACCTGAGTGTGCATATGTGTGTGTGTTTCATTTTTTGCTATAAGGCAGCCCTATAAATTAGGACATAAAGGCAGTCATTGGAAATCAGAAACGTACTTTTTGATAAGAATGATGAAATACTCAGTGTTTCTATTCCTGACCAAGATAGTCAGCATAAAAATAAATGATAAGTAAAAATTTGTTATATAAAATGAGATAAAAGAGCTTAAGCTTTCATACTCATTAAAATTAGGAAAATAATGGTTTCAAATATTTTCAATTTGCCTGAACATATACATATTTAGTATGGGAAAGCTCTATATAGCATGTAAAAATAATCCATACACTGTTCAGGTTTCTGTTGGACCTGAAATTTTTAATGTACTAGCCAAAATAAACATTTAAGTATTTAACAAAAATTGTTTGCCTTCTGAGAATTGAGAAAGAACATTATGTGGACATGCGAGGCAGGCAAGGGAATGGTGGATGACAGGCAAGTGATATGTATAGGTCACCTCATTTTTTAAAACCTTCAAAGGAATGTGAAGCTAATCTTTCTCTTTCTCAATAAATTTCCCTTTAACAAATTCAGATTATATACAAAGAAACAAAGAAACATTAAGAGCATCTGGAAATTTGAAGATAGTACTAAAAATTTTATAATAATTTAAGAAAAAGAGGATTTTTAAGGCTTGTCCTGATAATTATTTGAATATTCTCTCTATACATTAATAAGCGTGTACCTGAAAGAGAAAGAACAAGAATGAGAGAGAGACTGATTGATAGTGTAGATGAAATGAAAGTAAGTTTCAAAATGGCAGCCTCTGAGCACCAGCATGAGGTGTCTGGCAGCATGATCGTATTGCTTTGCCATGGGACAGAGGTCAAAGGGTTGACCATGTGGATGAGATTCAGAACTTTTTTTTTCTTGGCCACCTTCCTCCCTCCTTCTCCAGCCTTCTTGTGTCACTGCCCAAAAGAAATAACAAAGAAAGGAAAAGTTATGGACTTAAGGAAGAAGGATTTGACTAGTAAACTCCATGACAGTCCTCAGGGGACAGGAATGAAATATTCAACTTTCTGTTCAACCCTGGCCTCAGCAATGAGTCAGTGGCTAGAGCAGTAAGTGCAAGCACCGAGCAGAATGGCAGAGATCAAGACGGCCAGCCCAGCGTGCCACTGCCAAATGGTGATTCTCTTACCTTTGCCTGCAGCCTAATATTATCCCACACCTTGCTGCATACCATGCACTCAAATGCATCGATGTAATTGTCCTGGCTGATGTCCTGCACGCCCCACTTCCGTTCCCGGAGAGCTGTAAGAAGTCGCTGGTTCGAGATCTCACCCTTCAGCTTCCACTCTATGTGTGCCCCATACAGTTGGTCATCATAGTCCAGTTGTCTGATGTAATTTGCCAGTTCTCTGGGGTGAGAGAACTCTGACACAAGAATAGCACTTCGGTTACTTGGAAGCCAGTCTGTGATGCTGGGGGAGCCATAATACACCGGGACCACCCCCAGTTTCAGGGGTCTCCAGAACTTCTCAGTGATGTAGTCATCACAAACTGCATTCTCAAAAGCAAGGATAAACTTATACTGCGCAAGAATCCTATAAAAGCCATCAGCATCCATAGAGGCTGGATTTTTCAGCGGCTGAGGGAGTTCTTTATTTCGTAAACACTCACCATAGGAATCAACCTCGATGTACGTCATCAGCTCCCGAACATAGCTGTCCCTGTCTGATGGTGGATCGCAGTCTGACTGCACATACACCAGTGGAGCAAGTCTTTTTCTAAGATTATTTTTGGACTGCAAAGGAACCAGGTATCGGAGTGACTTCAGGATTTTTATGCCCTCCAAGTACTGGGTGGTCAGTGGCAAGTGGGAATGCCTGCTGAAGGTGGCAGTGTAGTTGAACAAGGTGATGACCGGCTTGTGAAAGAGCTTGTAATTGTTTTTTGGAGACTCTTCATGAAAGAGTGCCCAGTCATGATGGGCCTTCCGAGGCAAAGGTAAGCTATCTATGCTGAAGTCAGTACCTAGGAAAAGAGAGAAAAGACAATATGAGTCTGTTCAGATAAATTTTGGTGTCTAAGTTTGAGTCCACCTGGCAAGATTAGAAACAGAGGAGTTTGAGGCCATGAGTCGGAAGTGCTTTACAGTGTTGCTGCAAAGTGCCTCCGCAGTGAATCATGAGGCTTCCCCCCAGAAACTGCTCAGAGAGGGCATCACAGCAGCAGCAGAGTGACTATTTTTCTCATTTTATGAAAATATGGTGTAATGCTTGGCTAGGTTCTAAAGAATTTATTCTGCTGCCTTCTGCAATGGGCTTTTCTTCCCAGAGGTGCTGTCTAAGAGGGCAGGAGAAATAAAGAAATAAACATAGACAGTTCTTTAAAAAGTGAAGACAAAAGAAATGAAGCCAAAGATGGGAAAGCAACCAGATTGGCAGAGATATTAATTAGAAAAAAGAAAGTGAAATCATGCAAAAGTAACTAGAAGAAATACATGATAGATTTTTTAATCAAAAACGATTGATTTCAACAAAGTGAAGTTAATCAATCTTAGTCAAAATGGTAGACACGAAGCTTTTAAGACAGGATAGATAATAGCACTATGTTACAGACCGCTGCAGGATGGATACGAATTAACAAGGACATCAAGAAATAGGGAAGGCATAACAGTACTGTATTTATGAGCAAGTTTAGCTTTCATGGTATTAACTGGGAAACCTTTGAAACATGATCCTAGGCAGACAGAAATGATGGATGTGGTAAGCAACTGTTTCCTGACGGCATGGGTGGAGATCCAATCAGGAAGAACTTGTTTCTATAACTGAGAAAGAATAATCAGATAATATAACAATACAAACACTGTACAGAATTTAGAAAGAGTTTCTCACGCTGATGATTTTGAAGCCGCTGATTTTAAATTTTTAAAATGTAAGGAAATGGCAAGAAAATCTGTCTTCCAGCATCTGCTGAGAAAAAAAAATGTTCCAAATAAATGCTTCCAGCACATTCTTTGGTAGAATAATTTTATAATTGCATAAAAATTAATTATTCACTGCCAGTGCACAATCTGTCCAATACATATAAATCCTTCAGTGTCAAGAGTACATCAGTGAGAAATCAGTCAAAAAAGGCTTTTACAGTGGGCCCTGCTTTGGAGTTTGTGCTCCTGAGTGTGACAAGAGTTGGACTCAGATGTGACTTCTCTACACATGCCTCTCTGTCCATTTCATTTGAACCTATAGTTGGTGCTGGAATTGGTAAGTGTACATCCAAGAGACTTGAATCTCTAGGCTATCCACATGCCAGCTGGGCCGTGAGCCTCAGCAGAGTTTCAACACCTACTCTCCAGGTCATTAGACTTACCCAGGTCAGCTAACAAGGAGGTGAGGATGGTCAACGACCACACCAGGGAACCAAGAGAGTCTACAACTACAAGAAGGAGAATCCCATCCATCAGTTATGTGGGATCAAAGCCCCCTCTGAATTAAGAGGTGGAGTGGGCATCATCATCCCGGAGTCCCTCAAGACTGGGGAATAAAATATGAACTAGAGTAGACTTACTGGTATTCTACTATAGAATGATTGTGACTCTAGCAATGGAAGAAATTATGTCATTGATATAGAGAGAGTGGCCACTGGAGCTGCTTAAGGCAGGGAGAGGGAAAAAAGAGGTGTAATATGGGGGCATTTTCAGGACTTGGAATTATCCTGAATGATACTGCAGGGATAGATACAGGACATTATATATCCCGCCATAACCCACTGAATAGACTGGGGGAGAGTGTAAACTACAATGTAAACTATAATCCAGGCTGTGTAGCAGTGCTCCAAAGTGTACTCATCAAATGCAATGAATATACCACACTAATGAAAGATGTTGTTGATGTGGGAAAAGTGGGGAGTGTGGGGAGTGGGGCATATGGGAATCTCCAGTTTTTTTTTTAAGGTAACATTTTGTGTGATCTATATATCTTTTAAAAATATATATTTTTTAAAAAGGCTTTTAAACAATTACAGATTAGATAAGATTATGTTGGAGGGTGTGTACTGAGTACAAAGAAGTTGCTGAAGAACATGTCTGCCCCTATCTCGGTAACAGGTTTTTACTCTCAGTGAGTCTGCAGAGAATGACTAACACATAAAAATGGGTATACACTTTTCTACTTGGCATTTGCTACTTTTGACCTTCAACCTCTGAAAGAGTACTCATCCACACAACTGAAATTCAATGACAAATTTGGTTGGATAGTTGGCATAGGTTAATACTCATTAAGATGGAGAAACATGAGGACACAAAAGAGAAAAGAACTTGAGAAGAAAAGCAATTCATTGCATTGAGGTGGTTGCTGCTTGATATAGGGTCTAAATAGGCCAAGTAATAAATGATGCTAATTAGAATCCATAAAATTGAGTAGGAGTCGGAGGCAGGAATCAAAGTTGGAGGACTGGAGCCTGGAGGAGATAAGATTTAAAGAAAAGTAGATCCACAGTTAACTGGGAAATCAGGCACAAGGGTCTTGAGTGAACGACTCAAATGCTAGTGGCTGTCAACTGCTAATCATCAGGTGGCACATGGATGAGCCAGAAATGAGGAATCACAGCCAAGACCCAAATGCAGAGTAAGAAAGCAAAGACACAAAGCTTGCCCCAGTGCTTCAGAAAATAGAGAGGGCTTGAGTTTCATCTCTGCCTATCTGTATCAGTGAAGTGTAGGAGGAACTAAAAATGGCTGTGTCTAGACTCTTTCGTGGCCATATCCAGGTCGTTCAGGATGTGCTGGTAATTGGAAACAGGACTTGAAATCAGTACCAGTTATAATGAGCCATTAATTCATGATAACTAGATGAAGGCTTACAAGCCCATCACACCTCCAGCCAAGTGGCTATTAGAACTGTGATAGTGGAAGGAAGGGGAAAAGAGCATGAAGTCCCTTACACATACAATCTATGTAGCAAAAAAGCCTGCAGAGTCTAAACAAGAAATATTTATGCTCTGGTACTAAAAAGCAGCATGACTTTTTAAAAATGAACAGTGAGATTCTCAAACATTCATCTGATTTTTGTTTAGTTTGCAGGTGTAGGGCTCTCTTTAACAGTAAGGGGATACCTCTTTAATGAGGGGAAAGCTAAAGGGCCCTAACTTTCCAGAATCATTTCTCATTATTTGCTACATAAAAAAGCATTTCATAGTCATTTCCTTGAAACACACACATGCACACACACTTGTGCATATTCATAAAAGATCACATTAAGATACATTTTCTGTTAGATTCTTTCCAATTAAAATTCTCTGGGGCAGTTTTTTTCTTCTTTTTTTCTTTTATTTGAGAAGTTGTGAGTTAACAAACAATCATGCATACCATACACGATTCTTATACCTCTGGGGCATATTTTTAAAATATATGTCATTTACCCCAATGAGCTTCTCCCCTAAGCCCAGAGACTCAGGAATACTGAAACTAGAGCCATGGCAGACCTAAAGTACTTTATTTGAAATATCATGGCCTAGAATATAAATGTCGATATTGATCAATTTCTAAAAGGCATTAGATGTGGCTCAGGAAAAAATGACGTTATTTAGCTCTCACTGACTACAGCAATGCGCACTACGACAAGAGTTGGAATTGGGGTTTTTAAAGAAATGAAAATCAACCTATGGTAAGTCTATAAAAATGTGATTAGCTTGCAAATCATTAGTTTTATACATTCATCTTCAGTAGCTCTTACATTTCATCTATATGGTTAACAACTATGATTCAACCTTTTATCTTCCTGGGTTATTTTGTGTTTATTGAATAATGACAAATTCATTTGTTCCTTTAAATAACAGCTGACAAACAGATCATAAGCACTAAAGTGCATTGTAAAGGGAATCGCAACATGGAATTTAAATGGAATCAAATGAATGCTGGAAAGTGCTGCCAGATTGCTGACTATAGAGACTGAATTTGAAATAGCAGAGAAGCAGAATTGTGACAATACTTTATCCTAGGTAGTTAAACCTTTCCTTCTGCAGAATCATACACTCCTTTTACTCTTCCCACACAAATTGGTGAAAACAGAAGGAAACATGCATTATTAACTCACTTTATTAAAGTATGATTCACTCACCTAGAGCAGAAAACCCAGGTGAGGAGAGGGCCAGAATTTTCAGACTGGCTAAGGGACCAGAAAGATCCCCGGCCCTGCCACAATGTTGATTCTATTAAAACTCTCAAGCACACCCACAAAAATACCACCACCTTCTCCCTAACGATGTGAAAAACCTAGTCAACTCAGGAAAATGGCATGCCTTAATTTGGAGAAGAGAAGAGTGTTGTCCAAAAGTAATCTTTGCTTCTAAGAACTTCTATCATAAAATAAATGATGTGGCCTCACAAAAAATACCCCAACAGAGGGAGCTGAAATGTCTGAGGAAGAATAATTTAAGACAAAGGGCTGCCTCCTATATTACCACCTAGTATTTGCATAGCTCATAGCCAAGACTTTTCACATGAATATTCTCAAGTCATACACACAAGCCCATCAGGTCATATTTTCTGGAAGGTTTCTAAGGGTTAACTCAGAAGAGCTCTTATTACCTCAGGCTAAATTCTGATCACAGGAACTGGTCACACAGGCACCCCACCAATTCAGAGGGCCTCTGGCAGGCCACTCAACTCAAAGAGCTCATACATTCTCCTGGATCCTTATTCTTCCCACTTCTCCCATTGTCTCTCTTCGCGAGTCCTTTTATGAGTCTACGTCATGTCACCCTCTCTCAATTACATGTGTTCATTTAGGTGTCTGTCTATTCTACCCCTGGGCATGGAGATTCCTCAAGCCTTTTATTGAGCCTGTGTTATAAGCAGTCAATAACTTTACCATCCCCTTCCTCCAGGCAGGCATGTCCCTAACACATGTAGGGCCTGAAGCAAGAGTATAGAGTCCCATGTACCATATGCCTAAATATTTAAAAGCTCTATAGCAGTCTAACAAGCTGTTAAGTGTTTCATCCTTCTACCTTAACATAAATACCACCATGATAATATATGTGTGTATGTCTGTGTACATGTAAAGAAGAGTTCACATCAATTAATTGTGGATTCAAATAAACATCAAAATTCAAAAGTATTCAAAATTAACATCATGGTCTGCCAAAGATCACTATTCTCTCTAGAGCCTGGAATGGGTTGAAAAGAGGTTGAGGTTTTCTCCCTCACTTGCTTACTGTATTAGTCAACCAAAAGGGATGCTACTGCACAGTACCAGAAATCTCTTGGCTTTTATAAAGGGTATTTATTTGGGGTAGACGCTCACAGTCACAAGGCCCTGAAGAGTTCATCTCAAGGTACCATAAGAGGTACTTTCACACCTAGTTATTTGCCATGTGTTGAAGCAAAATGGCAGGGATGTCTGCAGGGTTCAGCCTTCCTTCTTCCTATAAAGGCTCCATGGTTCCAGCTCCTTCCATTCTCAGCTGTAGGCTGGCATAAGGCTCGTGGCTCAGGGCTTCTAAGCTACTCTGTTCTCTTCAGCTGCAAACTATCAGGCTCATCTCTCTTCCAGGGTCTTCTGCCATGTCTATGGAGTTGTCTCTGTGTTCTTCTCTGTGTATCTACTTCCGTGTTCTTGATTGAGCAACCATTTATAAAGCCCACCAACGTGGCGGGAACTCAACCCTGCATGTCCTAATGATGTGGTCAATTTAATAAAGTAAAAGTGAAACCTCTGAATTTAATACAATCAAAGGGGTCTCATGCCCAGAGGAAAAGACCAGTTTACAAACATAATCAATATTTCTTTTTGGAATTCATAAATAATACCAAACTGCCACACTGATGCACCCTCAGCTGCTCCCTCAAGACTTCCTTTCCATTCAACTCAGGACTACCAAAGGTGAGACATAATTTTCTCTTCCTCTTTGGGGGAGGGCAGGGGTCCACTCATGCCCTGTTCCAGGCTCTACCCTCCCCGCCGCACCATCCAGGTACTTCCTAAAGCACCCCAGTGTGTTGTCTCTGAGGTTTCTCCTCAGACCATGCAGTGCTAGCCAGATAACCTCTGTCCCCCAAAACCTGCTAGCAAGAACATTTGAAGTTCTTCAAAGGAACTCAAGGATGAAGGCTAGGACCAAATTTAGAATTCTCACAGCCCTCAGAGTTCCAAGCTAGAATGTGGTGGTGCCTGATGCTCCTCCTCCTTCTACTCCACCTTGTCCATGGAGATGGACATCCCAATCTGCTCTGTCCACATTTCTGCAGTTGCCCCTTGGCCAACCTTTGGGCCCTGTGGTGCACACTAGCACCCCAGCATGCCATTTGGAGGATAAACCAAGGAAGAGGCTAGTGTAGGTGCTGGAAGTGGGCTCTAGGTCTTTGCGGCAGGGAATTCTGGGGTCCTGATACTTGGAGTGTGCTGTTCAAGGGGGAGGCCTGGGCTCAATGGCCATGGGTGGGTATACAGTATTGGCCTGTAGACTCCTTGCCTTGTGTCAAGGGGCACCTTCTCAACCAACACTAAGTTTCCATGTTGCCAGTCATCCTCTCCTATACATTTTGTGATTCCTCAAACCAAGGGCACAAATTCAGATGGAAAACCTCGGAGCAATTACATCCCATATAGTTGGGCAGCAAGAGAGCAGGAGGGACGATTACTTCCCTTTAGTGCATGCCTTTTTTTTTTTTTTAACTTTATTTTTAAGGAAGTTTCAGATAATAAAAAAGTTACATAAAAAATATGGTGGAAAATATATAAGGGATTCCTATATATCCCACCTATCCACCTCTCACATTTTCCTCTATTAATAGCGTCTTTCACTAGGTGTGATACATTTGTTACAAATGATGAACAAATATTGAAACATTGCTACTAACTGTGTTCTGTATTTTACACTATGGTTTACACTTCACACCGCACAATATTACAGATTTTAACAAAATGTATAATGGCCTGTATCTGTCACTGCAACATCATGCAAAACAATTCCCGTGTCCCCAAAATGCCCCATGTTACATCTATTCTTCCCTCACTCCCCTCAGAACCTCTGTGACCACTGCCTTTATATCAATAATGCAAGATCTTCCATTACTAGGACAATATAAGTCTACTTTGGTCCATGGTTGCATGCCCTGCTTATGGTTGTTCACTCCTCAATCTTGAGGATTTAGGGATGGTGATGCCCCTCGGCTTCTGATAGAGAGGAGGCTTAGATCCCATGGGCCAGATGGCTGAACTGTCTTATTTGTAGTTGTAGATACTTTGTTTTGGGGGATGGGCACTGTCCATCACAATAATTTGTTAATTGTCTTGGGCGAGTCCGATGAATTAAAGAGTAGGTACTGGCTACAACTCTGCTGTGATTCAGGGCTCAACTGGCATATAAAAAGAACAAAGATTTAAGTCTCCGGGACATATATTTAATGGGTATAGTGCTAATTATAGGTTCAAATAAAAGGAGCAAAAGAACCATGTGTAGGGAAATTGTAAATGAAATAAATGACTTCTTTCAACAATTTATGACAAATACGCTGACATGACAGTTGCTACACTCCCACTAATTTAACTACAACCTAGTTACTGATAGATCCTAAATTTATATTTCATCCAGACAGTGCTCCTTCAACCAGATATCTTAATAGCCTGCCAACACTCTCCATTTGGACATCCCACAGAAAACCACAAATTACCATGCCCAGACTAAACTAGTCCCCACAATTCAATCCTTTTCCCATCTTTTTTTTCTCCATTGATATCACCACCAAAGTGTTTGAACCCTTCAGCATAAGCTAGTTGCTCCACCTTTAAGCATAACTCTTCCTTTGTTTTTATTTTTTTTTTAATAGATCTCAGGTACACAGAATTGGGATAATCACAATCCTTGGTATGTGACATACTCTCTTCAATAAATCAAGTATAAACCTATAGAAACTCTTGTCATATACCTCTAACTCCAACACCACACAAATCCAGAACATATAGAAGAATTAGCTCAATGCAGAGATATCTGATAAGTTCCAAAACTTTCACATGCTGGACTAACAATAAATATGATCATATGAAGTTTCTCCTTATGTTCCTTTTTCCTGGAATGACTTCAAATACACTGATTCTTAATTCCTACAAGGAACAAAACAACATGTACGTGGGAGATTCTTCTCATTATTTTTTTTTAACAATCTCCAACAAAATGGATCAATGGGCCAATGCTCTATATAAATTCATCATTAAAGGAGCAAATTTAAAGTGAAGAACTTCTCTCTGGTAGAAACTAATTTTTTACAGAGACACCAATGTCCTATAACAGATCACACCTTCCTTTAGGATTTCAAACACTAGGCTTAGTAGTTCAAGTGTCTTTTACCCAAGATTACTACACTCAGCTAAACCTCAGTTCACGACCTTAGCTCTTTCTCCCAAAGGAGACTATGTTAGTCATTGGCCTGTTAGTTTCTCAGCTCCATTCCCACCCTTCTGTGCTATGCTCAGTACCGTTTAGGGCAGTCATTTGCCAAACTCCCTTGACAAGGGGCTCACCAGTAGATCCTGTCACTGTAACAATTCCTTCTGTTTGAAATATCTAGAAAAATTCCGCTTTCCTATCATTCTATGATTAATACAAAGGCCTATTTCAAAAGCATCATCTAGGACTTCCATCTGATTAATTTATTATTTCTATTGCAAATTTTCTCTTTGCTCTCTTGCTCCTGGGTTTAAAAATATTGTTTCTTTACAATTCTACCTCCTTGGAGATATTTTTCCCCTTCATCCTTCTGATAATAATGTGGAAGCAGAATAATGCCAGCCTCCTATTAAAGAAGGGACTATATAAAATGTAAAAATGTGATACCCTTTAAGACAGGAGCCAACAAATCACTTGAAACTAAAATCCCATTCCTCATTCAAGTACTGTGTTGTAAATCCCTTCTCTAAGGTATGAAGTAAAATATGCAGAATACTGATGACTGCTACCTGGTCCAGAGAGCGATAAAGGTCTCAAGTAAAATTGCGTGTGACCATATTCTAAGTTTTATCACAAATTACAAATCCTTTCCATTGTGCTTCTTGATGGTCAATGTAAAAGGATTAAGACTCTCTTCTTGCTAAAAGATTCTACTACAGAGCCTTTTACCCATCTGAAATTAAAACTTCTATGCCCAAAAGACGTTAAAGCTTATGAAACAAGTCTTTGGCAAAACCTAAGAACTGGAGGAAACAGCAATAGCTCATAAATTATACCTATTGTGAATCACCTCAGATGAAACTAAACTTCCAGTGACCTCACTGATTTTTTTTTCTCATTTCCTGCTTTGAATTAAATTCTTTGCTTCACAAAGCTCTGCAACTTCTAGTGGTTTGAAATAAAGATTAAAATTGCTTCCTCCCAGCTACAGATGTCTACAATAAGCTTAAAGCAAACTAAAGCACTCATGACAGTTTCTAAGTGTAAACACTAGATGAAACTCCATTTCTTCCACAGTAATAATTGGAAAGAAGTGAGAATGAGATGCTCTGAAGAGAAAAGGGAGAGCAAGTCATGGAGCAAAGAGGAGTAACAGTTGGCGGTGCCGGCCGAAGGGACTGCCCCCGAGTGAGGGAACAAGGGACTGAGATGTCATCAAAGGGTTGGCAAGGCCAGTTCAGAGTGATTGCTGGCCTGAAGTTTCCATGGCAAGGCTACCTCACCCTGTATCAGGGTCTATGACTATCTCTCGAGCCAAGTGAAGAACTTATTCTTAGTAAAAGCCACATGAAGGTATTCCAAGTCTGACATTCTAGTTACCCTCTTTTATGGATTGAATTGTATGTCCCCCGAAAAGAAACGTTCGAGTGTGATGTAATGAATGTGACCCTATTTGTAAATAGGATTTTTGAAGATGTTATCAGTTAAGATGAAGCCAGAGTAGATTAGAGTGGGCCCTAATGCAAAGGACTGGTGTCCTTACAAAAGAGGAAATTGGACCCAGACAGTCAGAGAAAGAGAATGGGGCCATGAGATGGGAGCAGAAATTGAGTTATGCCACAAGACAAAGAATGCCAGAGCCTACCGACATCAGAAGAAGCATGGCCCTGTGGCAACTTGATTTGGGGCTTCTAGCCTCCAGAACTGTGAGGAAATCAATTTTTGTTTTAAGCCACCCAGTTCTTTCTTTTTCTTTTAACTTTTTATTTTTTAAATAATTTCAAACTTACAGGACAGTTGCAAAATACAAATCCCATATAGAGAGCTCCATAATACCCAGATCCATCAATTTTAACATTTGCCACATTTGCTGTATAATCCGATCTATCCATCTGTCAATCCACCTATCCATCCATGTATCCATCTGTCTATCCATCTATTTCTTTTGTTAAAAAAGATTTATATATTTATTTATTTTCCCCTTCCCCTCCTCCCACCCTGCTGTTTGGGATTTTTTTGTTGTTGTTGCTGTTGTTTTCTGTCTGTGTTTTCTTCTCAGTTTCTCTCTTCTAGGATCCACCGGAATTCTATCTTAGAGACCTCTGATGGGGAGAGAGGTTCCTTGTCAATTGTGCCACCTCAGTTCCTGGTCTCTGCTGCTCTTCACCTTCTCTCTCTTTTGTTGCATCATCATCTTGCTGCATGACCCACTGCACAGGCACTGGCTCACCACACAGGCATTGGCTCACCACGTGGGCACTCATGCAGGCACTGGCTCATCATGCAGGCACACTTTCTCTTCTTATTTTTCACCAGAAGCCCCAGGGATCGAACCCAGGACCTCCCATATGGTAGGCAGAAGCTCTATCAGTTGAGCCACATCTGCTTCCCTATCTATTTCTATTTTCTGCACATAACATGCTCCTTGACCAAATGATACTTTCATGTACATTTTCTGATAACAAAGATGTAATGTACTTTAAGTACCATTATCAAGTTCAAGAAATATACCATTGATTTAAAGCTTATTTCAATTTTTTCTTATGTCCCAATAATGTCCTTTTGAGACTTTTCTCCTTCATTATTACATCCTGTCCAGGATCATGTATTTCATTTAATTGTCATTGTCTCTTTAGCCACTCTTTTATTTTTAGTTGTAGAAACATATATACAACATAAATTTTCCCATCTCAACCACTCCCAAGCATACCATTCAGCAGGATTAAGCATATTCACAGTATTGTAGTACCTCACCACCATCCATTTCTAGAACTTTCCCTTCACCCCAAACAGAAACCCTACACCCATTATGCATAAACAGTTCATTCTCCCTGCTCCCCACCCCTAGTAACCTTTCCTTGTGGTTACCATAGGGCTTAAATTTAACAATCTTGTTTAGTTTGATACAACTTAACTTTAAAAGCATACATAAACTATGCTATTATACCCCTCCATTCCCCCATCTTTATGTAGTTCTTGCAAAGTACATGTTCATACGTTATGAATCCACAACCACTGATTTACCATGCCATCTTATCCACTGCCTTTTAGATCATACAGGAAGTAAAAAGTTGAGTTGCTTCCCAGTCTCTCTCTAGGGTCAACAGTGCTATAGCATGCTGGCTATGTAAAAGGCATTCCAAGTGAAGCAACAATTACCAGAGTACTGAGTAGAACTTAAAGAAACACAGTTGGCATTATGGCCTGCTCCCACAGAGAGATACCATGGATGGTATTGCAAACCTGGAGCTTAAATCTATTAATTGCAGCTGAAAGAGGAACTTGTGCATTGATGAGTATTAAGTACTGTACCCATATGCCTGATGATTATGATATCTTTTCTATTCAAGATCATATGCGGAGGGATAGTCAACATGTTAAAAGTCCTGGTAAACTTTATTCATTTTCTAAGTAGTTAGTGAATGTGCCTATAAGATAAAGGAATGGCTCTCTTGAGTACTGTCTTTGTTTGCTTTTTATTGCCTACACTGTCTTTGTGAGTTTATGACTAAGGCAGTGTGCCTCTCTTCATACCTCTACTAGCTGTCCTAAGCATAACCACTGCTGTGGAACTGGGGTTGGCAGTTTACTGCCAAACGCAGCAGTCTACTACAATCTCTCCCTAGAGTTAACCAATAGCATAAATGAACTCAAGGAAGAATGCTGTTTCCCATCAACTTTGGGAGGAGGCAGCCTCTGAAGGCACCTGGTCTTTCTCACTCTAGTGGTCCAGTATGTCATGGCTGGCCCCTTTTTGGACCCACCTACGACAATCTTCTTTATCCTTTTAGTGGGGCCAGGTATCTTCAAAATTCTAATCAAGTTTATATCTTACAGAATCAATGTCTTATTAGTCATGCAGGGATTTCATCCAGTTCCAATCAGGGTGCTGGAACCATCTTCCAGGTCCAGAGGTCAGGTAGGGACCACTGCCCTAACCAGCAGGAAGTAACTACAAAAGAGTGACCACCATCCCTTAGCACCCCCTTAAGAATAAGGGTGTGAACTCTCTGAGGGTGAAGTTAGGTTAGTACAGGGAATTGAGATGAGCCTAAACATGGTCAACATATAACATGGCCACAAGAACCCACTGAGACCTTGACCTCAACCCTGAGGTCCCAGTTGGGACTCTTCCAGAGCCAAGGGGAGCCCCCAGATATTCCAAACAGTCCTCACCATTGGCCCCCACCATGGGTGTAGTAACCAGTAACAGCTGGGGTCTCTCTCCTTAGCATTAGCAAGGGGAGGAATAATGAATAGCTTAAAAGGTGACCACACAAGCCAAAGCCTGCCCTCTCTGTGTCAAGGAGCCTGCATCAAATCTCGGTGCATATTTCCATTCTTCTCTCCCATTTCTCAGCAAGCTCTATTCTTTCCCCCCATTTCTCAATAAAGTCTTTTTACTGGCCTAACTAAAAACAAACACAGTGGAGATGCAAACCAAAATACCTATACTGCCATTTATATTTACTCAGTTTGTTAACTTTACCAGAGAACTTTATTTTCACATGAGGCTTCCATCTATTGTTTAGTGTCCTTTATTTTCAACCTGTAGAGCTCCCTTTAACATTGTTTGTAGGGCAAGTCTTGTTTAACAAGCTCCCTCAGCTTTTCTTTATCTGGAAATGTCCTAATCTTGCCCTCATTTTTGATACACAATTTTGACAGATATAGTATGCTTCGTTCGCAATTTTTTGCTTTCAGCAATTTAAATATGTTATCCCACTGCCTTCTTGCCTCCATAATTTTTAATGAGATATCAGCACTTAACCTTATTAAGCCTCCTTTATATGTGCACATTGCTTCTTTTTTGCAGCTTTCAGAATTCTTGTTTTATCTTTGGCATTCAACAGTTTGATTATACTATGTCACACTGTTGGTTTATTTGGGTTTACCCTATTTGGAGTCCAACTGAGCATCTTGGATGTGTAGATTCATGTCTTCCATTAAATTTGGGAAGTTTTCAGCTATTATTTCTTTAAATATTCTCTGCCCCTTTCTATTTTTCTCCTTCTGGGATTCCCACAATGTATATATTGATATGCTTGATGGTGTCCCACAGATTTCTCAGGCTCTGTTTACTTTCTTCCATTCTTTCCTCCGACTACTCCTCAGACTGAATGATTTCCATTACCATATCTTCAAGTTCACCGATTCTTTGTTCTGTGAACTCCAATCTGCTGCTGAAGTACAAACACACATGCTCCTAGTATATACATAAGGATTACTCTGTTCCCTCTGGAACTGGGACCAGAGACCTGCACTGGGAGTACAGACCAGCTCTATGCCTAGTCAGAGCTCAGGGGATGGGGAAGGACCATCAAGGACACCAGGAGATCCTACTGTTCACTTTTTCTTGATTCAGTACACACCCTGTTACTGCAATCCTTTAACTGGTGCTTTGAGAAAGATGTTTCTGCCAAGTCTTGCTGGTTGTTCAAAGTATGTGTGGGGGAATGGAACCCTAGAATGTCTCACTCCACCACTTTGAATGGGACAGCACCTCATTTGAGGTTTTTGTTTGTTTATTGCCTATTCTGAAATAATTTTGTAAAGTCTGTGTTCTTTGTTGTTGTGGCCACCAAGTTCCTGTTCTATTACCTTAGTGGCCAGCTAGTGATTTGACAGATATATCCTTAAATGCCTGTGGTTGCACACAGGGATAGTAGATAAACCAGCATAAACCACACAGTTTATGGTAATTTGTTATAGCCTCCATAGGAAACTAAGACACTCTCTAGGATCCAAGATGCCTAGAGCCAAGACATCTGGACATAGAAGACAACACCACTAATTCAAAGAAGCATAGCCATTCCTAAAATGTAAGGTTTTTCTGAATCCTTCTAGGTAGGAATCATTAATCTGGGACTCTATGACCTTAAAAATGAACAAAATAAGCCCCCAAAGGATCTTAGGATTCTGACTGTAAATGTTAACCAATAGCTGAAATTCAAAGTAGAATAACATAAATATGAGTGGACATGGCAGGAGAAAGACAGGAGTAATTACTTATGATCAGTCAAAGAATTTGGAGCTGAATTACTGATAAGCATAGAAAACAAAGCAATTAAAAAATAAGAGTCAGGGCAAACAAAAAGCTACAGAGAAAAAGAAAGGTAATCTATGCTTTATTTTGTTCCTCATGAAAATCATTTGTATAGCCATAATACCGTAAACAATGAATATTGAGCTACCCAATATGATAATATAACTACAAATTGAGGATGGGGATACAGGAAAGGTGACCGAGTGTGGTAAACAGGAGAGGGTAAAAGAGTAAGTTCTTCTTTACAAGAGAGAAAGTTCCATAGGTAATGCCTAATGCTGAAAAATCAAGAAACTAATAACAGCATGTTATTTAGAGTTGTAGCGATAGCCAAAAGAATCAGACGAAGTCTTGAAAGTGGTGACCTCAGGAGAGAACTATTTGTTCTTCGCTTATTACATGTATAACTTTGATAAAAATAAAAATAAAGCAAACAAAAGATTATATATGGAAGTATCTCCCTTAATCCCCCCATACCCACCCCCCCCACCCCCCGTGACCAGTTTCTTTTATGTTTTACAGGTTAAAAAATTTACTTAATGTATGGAAGGATGGATGATAGGTAACTGGAAGGGAGAGAGAAAAGGTAGATTCCAAATTTAATTTAATCTGGGAATCATAAACCATAGATGAAAAATAATAATTTTTGTGTCACTAAGGAAAGTATTGCCAATTAAACTGACACAGTGCTTTCTTATCACTTAGAATTTTTATTTTATGCTTATTGAAAGAGGTCTTTTGTCATTTATTACCCTTGTCAATACTTACAGAAAACACAAGCTAAAATTAAAGTGTTGAAAATATCTTCACATTCAGAGTTCTATCTCTTCCAATCACTTTTCAGTGCAGAATTTTTGATGTCTGTATTTTCTGCACAACATTATGCACTGTACCATTAAGACTGTTAGCAATACAGTATTGTTAAAAGAACGTTCCAGATGCAGGACATTACATATCCTGCCATAACCCACTGAATGGACTGGGAGAGAGTGTAAACTACAATGTGGGCTATAATCCATGCTGTGTAGCAGTGCTGCAAGGTATACGTATCAAATGAAATGAATGTACCTCACTAATGAGAGAAGTTGTTGGTGTGGGAGAAGTGGGGGTGTGGGGAGTGAGGTATATGGGAACCTCATATTTTTTAATGTAACATTTTGTGTAATCTGTGTATCTTTTTAAAAAAAGATTTTTAAAAACTTGTTTAAGTAAAATACATTGTATGGAATTAAAATGTCTGGTTATATTTTAAAAAGAGTGTTCCACTTTTATCTCTGTGATTTTCTTCCAAACCACTGATGGCCATCCCCAAGTTTTTATGACAATGTTTTCTTGATATTACGAGCTGTCAAAGAAGTTTTTAAGATACTCATATTCTTTTCTCAAATGGTCCTTAAATGGTCTGTTGATGGAAACATCAAAGGATTATAGTTGCCAACATGCTAGAAGAAAGAACAACCCAGCTCAGGCACGCATGCTCAATCACTGCTAATGCCTGCCTGACAATGCTCAAAGGGATGCCATCAACTATTTTAAAAAAACAACAACAAAACACACACATTGATTTCAGAGAGGTTAAAACTTGACCAAAAAAATGAATTTTAGAATTAAGGAAATATTGCTTTTTTCATATAGATGAAAACATTATAAACACTGCTGTGAACCTGGCCTTTTCAATTATCATGAGGTATTTCCATATCAGTGCATATAGAGCTGCCCTATTCTTTCTAAATTTTTTTAGATTTAACTGCCTTTTTTTTAAAGATACATAGATCACAAAAAATATTACATTAAAAAATATAAAAGGTTCCCATATACCCCACACCCCATTCCACTCCTCCCACATCAACAACCTCTTTCATTATTGTGGCACATTCATTGCATTTGGTGAATACACTTTGGAGCACTACTGCACCACATGGATTATAGTTTACATTGTAGTTTACACCTTCCCCCAGTCCATTCAGTGGGTTATGATGAAGATGGGCAACCACCACACCAGGGAACCAAGAGTGCCTACAACTGCAAGCAGGAGAATTGCATCCATCAACCATGTGGGATCTAAGCCCCCTCTTGGTTTAGAGGTAGAGTGGACATCACCATCCCAGGGTACACAGGATGGAGGAATAAAATATGGATTAGAGTGGACTGATAGACTATTGTGACTCTAGTAATCGAAGAAACTGTATCAGCGATGTGGAGACAGTGGCCACGGTAGTTGCTGAGGACAGGGAGAGGGAGGAAGAGATGTGATGTGGGGGCACTTTGGGGACTCGGAATTGTCCTAAATAATATTGCAGGGACAGATGCTGAACATCATATATTCTGCCCTATTCTTTTTAATCATCACACAGTATTATTAGATTGTGTATATGTTGAGATAAATTCACTTCAATATTCTTCCAATTTAGGGGGCTGGGTAAACTCCTATGAAAAGTGGGTAAAAAACACACATAAATCTATTTTCATAAGTTAGATGCACTGTATCCTAATGCACTTGACCTGCTACTGCTGTCATTTCAATACCAACTAAAACTTCAGTTCACACTGTCCATGTGTATGCCCTAGACATACGGCTGGGGGACATTTTTCAGAAGTCAATACTGAGTACAATCAGCAATCAATCTCCAAGATAATTAGATCAAAGTCTTATTCTCTGAAACCAATAATCAAGACACGAAGTGAGTGCTACTTCCAAGGAAAGTCCATCTACCAGGTATTGACATGAAACTGCCAAGTCATTTTACTCCATTAGTCTTTGGGTTACAGCTGATCTTCATTAGCATTAGAAGTTATGACCTGGAGAAATAAAATTCACCTTATTCTCAAAACCTGCAGTGTTCCACTCCATTTAATCATCTTAGTTAGCATCTTGCTCTACATAAGAGAGAAATGGTGCAGAATAAATCACTGTGTTCCAAAGTTAATTATGCCTAGGATGCACCCAGCTTGATTCTCTAAAGTATCACCACCTCATCACAGTAACAAGAAAACAATGACAACCTTGGTCAAGGATTTTATATCAACATTAAAATCCCTCATATACAATGTACAAATTATATTTTATAGGCTCAGCATTAACACTGTAAACAAATCAGACCCAACTCTCCTATGGCAGACAAAAAGAGGAAGACAGTTAAAACATAAAACAAAGGACAAGAACATTTTCCTGTAATTTTTCTTTTATTTAAAATGTTTTCCTTTAAATTTCTAGTTTGATAAATGCTCGGTACAAGAGTTTACTGAGATCAAAAGGTTTAAAAAAAAAAGGAGGAAGAAGGAAATAAATGAGGAGAGGAAGAAACATCACCCCTACTCCCACCACTCGAAGAAAATCAGTGTTCAGCATTTCAGGGGATTGGCTCCATATATATGTGTGCGTTTGTGTGCAAGGTGTGTATGTGTGTAAGATTCAAATGGGAACAAACTGACTACAACTCATCAATGGAGTCACAAATGAATGTCTTGAGCAAAAACTCACAGTGAGATTATGCTACGTTGGCTCATACTCAGAGTAAGATGAAATTTATCTAAAAGCACCCTATCCTGTAAAGACTGTGGTTCAAAGAAAGAACAGAATGGGCCCAAAAATAAGCAATGAAAATCCCCACAGATACTCTTCTCAAGACAAGGGAAGCCTAACAGGCAAAGCACCTTGTTTTGTGAATTGATCTGTCCTTGTCCTCTAAAGCTGCAGTACATGTGAGCAGACAACCAACAAGAGACAAGGTGCAGATGGCAAAAGTTCAAGACATGGGGTGAAAAAATGAAGGTGCTCAGAGAGAGCAAAGTTTGGGGGATGTTGGATGTGCTTGGATATGTGAGGTCACAGAGCTTTCAGCTGCTACAGTTGTCACCGACATGTGGAAAAATGGCAGAGGAGAAGGACATCTTCAAAGGCAACTGCTAAGCCAAATTTAGGCACGCCTACCCCAGACTTCTTGTTAGTTTAATAAATAAATGTCTTTATCTCTAAGCCATTCTTGGTCAGATATTTGGGACTTGCAGTTCCATCGATTAGAATGGCAGTGGAATTCATCCTTGGCCAAACATCTGGGAAGCGTGCTGGTTGGGCTGGAGGAACAGTGTTGTAGGTGAAAACTTTCCGCTTTTTCTAAAATTGACTAAATTGCTACCACAAATGGGACTCCAAGAGATGAACACTACTGCAAGAGCATTTCCTAAGCAGCCCCACTCCTCATATTGGTTCTTCCCCTTTCAGTTACTTCATCACTTTCTATATAGACCTGAACCGTAACATCTGTCATACTTAATTGTAGTTATATGTGCACCTGTCTAGCCCCCACCAGACAGGGAAAGCCTCAAGAAAGGACCATTTCTTGTTAACTTGATCCCAGAGCCTAGCATAGTGTCTGGAACACAGTAGGTTCTTCAAAATACTCGGAGAATGAATAAATTCATTTCCAGACTCTATTTTGCAAAAGTCAGACCTTCGCTTATTCTAGAAAAAAGAGAGAGAAAGAGAGCAAGAAGTAAAAGTAGAGCGTGCTAACAACAAGAATCCATCAGGGAGGAAAGAGTTCATGGCAGCTTGAAAAATACTCCCTCAAAAATATGTCCACAAAGATTACATTAATTGTATTTTTCCCATGCTTCTCCACATCCCCACCACCCTATAATAGTGACAAACATCCATTCTAGTTCACAGACATTCTTGCATTTGTACAATTAACCACAATTCTTGCATCAATGCCAAAGATGTACTGTGTTCATAGTAGTAGGGGGGTATGGAAAAAATATGCCAAATGTATGCTATGGACCACAGTTAGTAGTCTGATGGTATTATCTCACAATCTGCAATAAACGCTCCACCATGGTATGGTATGTTGGTGAAGGGGTGTTGTATGGGAATTCAACACATGTGCATGGTTGTTTTTGTAAGTTCACAACTCCTGTAATAAAAATATTTTGAAAAAAGAAAAGAAAAGGATATGTCCATTTCCTAATCCCTGGATCCTGCAAATGTTACCTTGTTTGGGAAAGGCTTGTGCCCCAAATGCCATAACAAGTATCCTGAGAGGCAGAGAGAAATAAGACACACAGACGAGAAGGACATGTGACCACAGAGGCAGAAATTGAAGTGATGCAGCCACAAGCTCCAGGAGGCCAGTGGCCACGAGAAGCGGGAAGAGGCAACACCTTGCATTGCTCTCCTCGACCTCCCAGAGTAAGCGTGATCTCGCTGATCCTTTGATTTTGGTCCAGTGAAACTGACTTACTAATTGGGTGGGTTGGGAGAAAATACACCAAATGTAAGATACTGGCTATAGTTAGTAGTAATATTTTGACAATGCTCTTGCATAGTTTGTAACAAACGTTTCACAACAGTGCAAGGTGGTGGTGTTGGGGTGATGCATGTGAACCCTGCATGATGATACGCATGTTTGTTTTGTAAATTCACAAATTTTACTATACACTTATTGTTTATGTATTTTCTTGTATGAATGATATACTTCAATAAAATTTTATTTAAAAAAAAAACAAGCAAACAGAAATTTCAGTTCACATTCCTACCTATATGATTTCATGACTTGCATCTTCACCTGATAAGGTCATAAGGTTTCTGTGTGCATAAAAGGATATTTTAAGTTAGAGAGAAATAGGTGAAACAAATTAAAAAAAAAAATCATGGAATTGTCTTATGAACTTCCTGCTGCCTCACTTACTCTGACAAGTAGAGCAATTTTATTTTAATTGCTTATGATAATCTTTCATAGTAGACTAGTAAATGATACTACCACCTCATAAAAAATAATGAAACCATAACACGTGGCATCCAGTTATTAATTCTTTGTAAAAAAATTTGACAGTCAATGATTTGAGAAAGAATTAGTGAGTTATAAGAATGGAAAATGAGCAGCGCGGATATAGCTCAATGATTGAGTGCCCACCTCTCCCGTATAAGGTCCCAGTTTCAATCCTCAATTGTGCCTAAAAAAAAAAAAAGAATGGAAAATGAAATATTAAGGAAATGCTAGGGAAGCGGACCTGGCTCAATGGATAGAACATCCACCTACCACATGGGAGGTCTGCGGTTCAAACCCAGGACCTCCTTGACCTGTGTGGAGCTGGTCCACATAGGGGAACCCCACACGCCAGGAATGCGCCCTGTAAGGAAAGCCACCTGGTGTGAAAGAAAGTCCAGCCTGCCCAGGAGTGGTGCCACACACACTGAGAGCTGATGCAGCAAGATGACACAACAAAAAGAGACACAGATTCCCGGGCCACTGACAAGAATAGAAGTGGACACAGACCACAAGTGAATGGACACAGAGAACAGACAAGGAGACAACTGGTGGGGGGGGGGAGTTTGAATAAATTAAAAAATAAATCTTTAAAAAAAAAATGCGAAAGAACCAGACTCTTCTTTTTTTAAAGATTTATTTATTTATTTCTCTCCCCTTCTCCTCCCGCCCCCGCCCCAGTTATCTGTTCTCTGTGTCCATTTGCTGTGTGCTCTTCTTTGTCCGCTTCTGTTGTCAGCAGCATGGGAATCTGTGTTTCTTTTTGTTGCGTCATCTTGTTGCGTCAGCTCTCCGTGTGTGCGGCGCCATCCCTGGGCAGGCTGCACTTTCTTTCGCACTGGGCGGCTCTCCTTGCTCATGGGGCTCCCCCACGCGGGGACACCCCTGCGTGCCACGGCACTCCTTGCGCACATCAGCACTGCGCATGGGCCAGCTCCACACGGGTCAAGGAGGCCCGGGGTTTGAACCGCGGACCCTCCATGTGGTAGACGGACACCCTAACCACTGGGCCAAGTCTGCTTCCCAAGAACCAGACTTAATCTGAGTTTTCGTATGGGAGATCTTTTAATGGGAAGTAAGTTCTTGGTCATTCCAAGCTGACCACACTTCCATTAGTGTTTATTTTATGGCAACACCTTAGCAGTCATGGAGAAATATGAAGATTCATTCTAATTCTGAACTCATGAGAAGCCCATAAAATTATAAATGGCAAATAAATCAATACTCCAAGTGTCTGGAGCTTTTCTAAGAAGTTTCATACAAATAAAATGTATAAGTAAACAATAAACAAAATTTCATCAAAAGCAGAGCATGGAGCTTTAAGCAGTGGCAGCATCATAGCCAATGATTTTTATCCAAGGCACAATTATTGCTAATTGAAAAGCAGAGCATGGGAAGCAGATATGGTTCAAGCAGTTGGGCTCCCATCTACCATATGGGAGGTCCAGGGTTCGATTCCCAGGGCCTCCTGGTGAAGGTAAATGGCACATGTAGGAGTGCTGGCCCATGCAGCAAACTGGCCTAAGCAGAGAGCTGGTGCAGCAAGATGAAGCAACAAAAAGAAACACACAGGAGAGACAAGAAGAGATGCAGCAGAGCAGGGAGCTGAGGTGGCACAAGAGATTCAGCACCTCTCTCCCACTCTCGAAGGTCCCAGTATTGGTTCCCAGAGCCTCCTAAAGAGAAGACAAGAAGACAAAAAAGAGTGCCCAGTAAATGGACACAGAGAGCAGACAACGAGGGGGGTGGGGAAAAAATAAATCCTTTTTTAAAAAGCAGAGCAAATTTTCTTAATTTGCTATTTGAGCTTGCAAAATTTAATTATTCTTTTTATTTTGCTTCAAGTTTTTCACATGTTAAAAAAAATTCAGGGGAGCAGGTGTAGCTCATTGGTACAGCACCTGCTTCCCATATATGAGGTCCTGGGTTTGTTCCCCAGTGCCTTCTAAAAAAAAAAAAAATTCAGAGTTGGAGTGGAAATTAGTACAACCTTTTCAGAGGCCAATTTGGCAGTCTCTGCAAAAAATTGCAAAAAAAAAATCCACTGACACAGCAACTCCTTTCTCAGATATCTAGAGAAATAATAGCACATATGGGCAAAGAGATATACTCAAGTATGCTCATAGTAACATAACAAAAAAGAGAGGAATGCCTAATTAGCCATTGGCAGAGTAATGGTTAAAAAAAAAATTGGCACATCCATACTACAGAACCAAGATAGCTTTTAAAAATAATGAAGTAAACTGGTATATTATAACATGGAAAAATCTCTAAAACATATGTAAGTGAAAAAAGCAAGTGACAGATATATCCATGGCATGATTCAACTTAAGAAAAAATAAACAGACAAAACTGCAGGCTGTAACCAACTGTACATAAAAAATCTGGAAGGATATGCATTAATCTGACTGGAATAGGGATTGAGAAAATACATATGAAATTTCATTTTTTGCTTGGTTGACTTCTTCATTTTTTACATTTCACTTTAGTAACATTCATACATTACTGCGTAATTTTTAAAAATGAAATTCTACCTTAATAATATATTTATGTATTATATGTGTGATCTTTTTTGCTATTTTATGTTGTATTTATTGACTATATATTTCAATGGATAATCAAATCTTTTAAATAAATATTTTTAGTTCTGAATTTTCAAAAGGGTTCAGGTAATACTACAAGCCTTGTTTCAGGAATATAAAGCCCTAGGATGAGACTGGTTTCCCAGCTGTGGAAACATACACCATACAAAGGGTTGGCTTAAACGATGGGAATTGATTGGCTGACGGCTTTGAGGCTAGGAGATGTCCAAAATCAGGGGTCAACATGGTCATACTTTCTCCCTAAAGACTTGTATTCTGTGGTGGCTGTCAGAGATCTTTGGTCCTTGGCTTGTCTGCCATATGGCAATGCCCAGGACAGCATCTTCTCCAGCATCTTCCAGTTTTCATTGACTTCTAGCCTCTAGATTCTCCCTTTGGCTTCTCTCTCTCATGTCCAATTTCCTTTGCTTATAAGGACTTCAGCCATACTGGATTGAATGGATAAATGAAAAAATTAAAGGAAAAGTCAGAGACACACTCTGAAGAGAAGCATAAAAATGCCTCACAAACTTTGTATAATATGTAAGGGCTTACAGACACACTTCCAGTCTGCCATATCATCCCCAGAGCTACTTGGGAAATATGGTCCTTGGAATCCATTTCAGAATTTATGTGTAAAAGGATGTGGTACAGTAAGCTGCAGGGATTTCATCTGCCCCCAGAGGAAGGCTGGCAGGTTATAGCATACTTGTACAATCAACAGGGGGATGTCCTCTGCTAATATCTATTTAATGAATCACTTCAGATGTAAATGAGGTAGCACATATCCTCAGAGAAGTATGTTAGAACAAGGTCTTATAAGAACATGGTTGAGAAGTTGGCTGGATTTTAAAAATTAAACTGATAACAAAATAATAAAGCTGGAGTCCATCAAACCAAGCATCCTTAAATAATAATAATTAAAAATCTTAGTGCTTTCAAATATGTACTTCATACTCTTATTTTTAAAACATTAAATGTTGGTAATGTTAGAGCTCTTAAAACAGCATTCTGGATGGTAGAAAAATAATAAAATAAAGTATGTCCTTAATAAACTAGGAAACTATAAAGAATATAAAGAAAGTCAGCTGAAACCAGGGAAAGGTTGCAAAATCCTCCAGCTGGAGATGGCTTCCAGCAAGACCTCCCAAAGTTGGGTTACTTGTAGCTGAGAGCCTCAAAGCAAAGAAACATAAAATGCCCATTTTTCTTGTCCTTTCCCTATTGCTTAGAAGTTCATACTCATGGTCCTTTAATGCTCTTTTATATTACCTATTAGAAGGGACTAAGATGACCAACTCATCCCAATTTGCCTGAGACTTTCCAACACCACTGAAAATCCCACCTCCAAGGAATCCCGACAGCTGGTCAACACTCCAGCGCCAGTCAAAGAAAAAATATGGCCAGGACTTCCCTTGCATTGGCAGAAAAGGGAAGCAGTTTTGCTCAGTTGAGTCTTCTCCCTTGTCATATATCTACCACATAGTCTGAAAATCAGAATTTAGTCTTGTCTTGATCGGAAAACAGAGGAATCCCAGCAATATCAGGCTATGCAAAGGAATCCAGACATAAAGTACAATGCATACTTTTTTCAAAGTTCAAAGTACATGAACTCCTTGAACCTGCAAAACTAACTTTTGGTAATAGAAATCAGATGAGTGGTTGCCAGGGGTAAAGGGAGATGACTACAGTGGGGCACAAAGGAACTTCCTGGAAGTAAGAGACATACTCTGTCGTCATTGACTGGGGCAATGACTACAAGATATACTGGCCAAAACTCATCAGATTTTACACTTGAAAAGTGTGCATTTAATATATGTAAACAGCACCTTTAAAGAGTTGATTAAAAAAAAAAAAGATGTGATATCTGTCACCAAAGAGTCAGGACAGACTGAAGTAGTATATTTTAGGGAAGCCACTGGAAGGGTTCTTGAGTTAGACAAGGACTTCATACAGTCAAAGAGCTCAGGTCACTTTCAACTCTACACCTGTAGGATCTTAAGGGAGTAGCATGTGACCCTACACCCTTATCTAAAATAATTCAAAATTCATTCAGAATTTGTACAGTTCTTCATCACAGGAAATGGTATAGATTCCTTCTTTGGAGATATATGAAGAAAAGCATAGCTAAGATGCCCTTGTTTTATAATGTTTTGCGGTTGTAATAAATAACCAGGAACCCATCAGAAAACTACAGGACTAGGCACACCAGAGAAAGGGAGGTGGTATAGACTTCGGTGCCTCTGAATAAGGCACTAGAGCAGCCCAACAGTCTAGCTTCTAGTGTAGGGACAATCCCAGCTTTGGGAACCCAATCTAATAAAAACGTGTGGCATGACTTTGGTTCAGAAGGTGGTCTCCATTCTGATCGTGATGCCTTATTTATCTATTTCAAGAAAATGTCTGAGGGTTAGATAGATCCTGGAGATAAAAGTGTAACTTCTGGGATGGAAGGAATGGGGTTCTTGGGAGGGCACCAGAGGACTCAAACTGATGCCCTTCAATGAATCACTAAGTGACCCTTCTACAGGGAAATAGTCTTATTTCTAGAGTTCTGCCTTGCCCTGATCCCAGGAAGCTGTCACCTTTTCTGTGATTCTATTGCTGCCCAGAGGATTGGTATGCACTGTAAATGTTTGGCATTTGAGAATGGAACCGACGGAATCTCCACTTTCCTGCTAAATGGCCCTGAGGCAGGGGGCAGCACCAGTGGGAGCGGCTGGGCTGCCTACTGGTGGCTGGGAGAGGACAGCAGCCCAACCTTTAAACGGCCCATAGGGAAGCATCCATGAACATGCCCTGAAAACTGCTCAAGTGAAAGGCCAGCATCTCCCACTTGATACCTATTTGGCATGAGCCCTTGAGTGTGTGCATACATGTGCATGTCCATGTGCCAAATGTCTGTTGATTCCTGTTAGCCAGTAAAGTAGCTGTCTGAACCTCATCAATAGAGCCAAATATCTCAGAATTATTTCCCAAATGGGAGCTGGAAGTTACTGGGTTGATTCTCCCATCAAATGGTAGGTAATGAAGTTTAGTACATAACTGAGATTCTGGCCTAGCAAACTGTCAGAACCAATTCTATCTTCTGCAACCTGAGAGCTGCGCTGGCATGCAGGGGCCCCAGAGCAGTGCCGTCCACCCAGGCTAGGCCTTCAGGAAAGCCTGCTGTTACTGATGACCGCCCTGACAGCCATTTCATTCAGGTTTCCTACCACATCAAGTCCCTTCTGTCTAGTAATGAACAGTGGACAGTCACTGGACATTATGGTCCAGGCCCTTCAGACGCCAAACTTGAAAAGAAATCCTCCCCCAGTAACTTGGAGCTAGTGCTCAGGAAAAAATAATGGCACCAGAGATATCTTTGAGCTTGCATAAAAGGAATTAGAGGATTAGAACTGGTGAATGACGTTATGAGAAAAATAGCACACTCACCGATCCAAGATACATAAGAAAATTAGGATAGAATAACACAAAATCAGGATGGAGGGTGAGACAGGGAAACGCTGAAGTACTTTTAATCTACAACACAGCTGGAATCAGGCCAAAATGAACCACAGGGTCATATTTTTATTTCCCATTAATCTATTCCCTAGAAGATATGCTGAAAAGGATGTGCTGGTTTCAACTTTACTGAATGGCTCTGACTCAAATGAAAAATCACACAGTACCATTAGATAATAAGAAGAAAGAAACCATGATTTTTAAAAATTTTCATTTTGGATTTGAAACAACCATACACCACACTAGGGTGGAGAAATCAGGAGCAGTCTAGTACAGTGTGTGTGGACTTCACTGGGCAGCATTAGAAAGCCCTGAAACCCACAAGCTGTTAACTGTACTTGTCAAGGTGTTCAGTATTCACAGCTCAGAATAGGCATTCGACAACTCCTGGGTTCTCACTCACGGGTTTTACCTTGGATACCAGGAATCACATCTCCTCATACATTATATAGCAACACAAACCATCTCAACAGAGTTAACCTGTAAGTATTGATTAAATGACAATCCATCAGAGTTGCAACACCTACTTTCCAGTTTATTGGACTCGTCCAGGACAGCTAACAAAATGATGATGATGGCCAATGCCCATCCCAAAAAAGAGAGAGTACCTACAATTGCAAGCAAGACAGTTCCATCCATCTTCCCCATGGGAGCTAAGCCCCCTCTCAAGTGGAAGAAGAGTAGACATCCCATCTGAAAATCCTCAAGATTGAGGAATGACAGATATAAGGGGGGAATGCAACTATGGACTAAAACAGACTTACTATTTTTCTAGCAATGGAAGAATTTGTGTCATTGATATAAAGGCGGTGGTCATCAGAGGTTATGAGGGAAAAGAGAGGGAAGAACAGGTATAACATGGGGGCATTTGGGGGCAACGGAATTGTCCTGCATGACACTGCAATGACAGATACAGGCTATTATATTATACATTTTGTCAAAAGCTATAAAATTGTCAAGTGCAAAATGTAAAGTATAATGTAAACTATAGACCATGGTTAGCAGCAACGCTTCAATATGTGTTCATCAATTTTAACAAATGCACCACACTAATGAAAGATGTTGTTAATGGGGAAAAGTATAGGAAGGGGAAGGGTGGGATATATGGAATCTATTTTTTATGTAACATTTATGTAATCTAAAGCAGACACAGTAGAATACAGAGCAAATGGATACGAGAGCAGACAATGGGGCAGGGCGGGGAGAGAAAAAGAAATAAATCTTTAAAGCTTAAAAATTTTTTTGAGAAGTTTAAAAAACCATCCTTACTGACTACCCATTTTCTTCTTCAGTCTAAAGAATTGGGACAATAAACTATTCAATGTTAATAAAACTCACAGCTTTTGGGCCAAATTACTTTTTTTTTAAACTTTATTTCTTTTAATTATTTATTTTAATTTATCCCCCACCCTACCCCAGATGCTTCTCTCCTCTGTTTGCTGTTTGCTCCCCTTCTCCAGGGGGCACCAGAACCAAACCATGACCTCCCACATGGGAGGTGAACGCCCAACAGCCTGAGCCACACCCACTCCCCGCTGGCTGAGGCATCTGCTGGCTTGTGGCATCTGCTCCTTTAGGCATCATCTGCTCATTGCTGCAGGGTACGTGCATCTAGCTCTCCTTGCAGCAGGTGTGGGCGCCTACCTGTCCTCCCCAGGAGGCACCGGCACCTGAACCCGGGACCTCTCATGTGGTAGGCAGGAGCACAATCACTTGAGTCACATCCATTTCTCTACTTTTTTTTTTTTAAGATTTTTTATTTATTTCTCTCCCCACCCCAGTTGTCTGCTCTCTGTGTCCATTCACTTTGTGTTCTTCTGTGACTGTTTCTGTCCTTATCAGTGGCACCGGGAATCTGTGTTTCTTTTAGTTGCATCGTCATCTTGTTGTCTCAGCTCTCCATGTGTGCGGCACCATTCTTGGGCAGGCTGCACTTTCCTTCGCGCTGGGCGGCTCTCCTTAAGGGGGCACACTCCTTGCACGTGGGGCTCCCCTACGTGAGGGACACCCCTGCGTGGCAGGGCACTCCTTGTGTGCATCAGCACTGCGCATGGGCCAGTTCCACATAGGTCAAGGAGGCCCGGGGTTTGAACCGCAGACCTCCCATGTGGTAGGCAGATGCCCTATCTATTGGGTCAAGTCCGCTTCCCTTCCCTATTTTTTTGAATAAGGACTCGAAATGTCTTCAAGGCATTAAATATAGAACCAAGGAAAATGAAAGTGCAGCTGAAAGCTGGAAAGCCTTCAAAACCTGGCACCTGGCAATGACTATACAACTAGAATTGTAATGAGGTCCATTTAGTTCACTTTTCAATGACAGAGCCACACGACAAGGCAAGAACCGGAAAATGCTGCCCTCACAGCAGTGGAATTAGCTGCATGGGCCTTGGCCATAACTTTCACTCAGAGTCTGAATACATTCACTGGTATGAAGCCCATTAAGCTAACTAGTAGGAAGTACTCTTTATTCCAGTGAAAAACTTCTCCCACGTCATGGACCATGAATGGCTTTGCCATCTTAGGAGATCCTGAGCACTGGGGTGAGGGACCCAGGCAGAAGAGGAAACAAAGGCACGAGATAGAAAACACTTCCATTCCTAGGTAAAAAGGCCACAATACGGTGTTTGTTTGTGTGCTCATTTATTTTTTTTAAATACTGATATTCTTATCTTGAAAAGCTGTCAAAGGTCCTCTTCTCATCTTCTTCCTCCATCACCTCTGCCCTTCTCTAGTCACTCTGGAATATGTACTTATTGCAAAAAGAAGTCAGCAAGAATTTAAATGGACAATGAATCAATGATGCTGCATACAAATATCAAAACAAAGCAGGTTCTAGGGAGCGGGTGTAGCTCAGTAGTTGAGAGCCTGCTTCGCATGTACAAGGTCCCAGGTTCAATCCCCAGTGCTTCCTAAAAAAAAAAAAAAAAAGCAGGCTCTAATCCAAATGTATATATGCCATAACATATATCTCACCCTCTAAAATGAGATAAAGAGAATAATTTGACATAAAGATTAGCCTATTTCCTATTTATTTTTCAATAAGTTCCTTTCCTTCAAAGGAAATAAAGTTCTATAGCTATTAACAAAACTGTAACAATCAAATCTCCCTTCCTTTAGCTATTTTCTTTCTTCTCTTTTCCCAAACAATACATTGTATTTCCTTCTTTTTATATATATGTATATATATTTTTAAAATCCTTAAAAGTTAAGTTGGACCCTAAATCTCTGAGGCAGGGCAAGTAAAGTGCCTAGTGAACCTGGCTCATTATGTCAAACACCTTCCATCTCCTGGTTAAACAATTCATCCCCTCCCCATCCCAAGACCCCACTAAAATGACAAGAAAGATCAAAGAAAATATTGGTTTACAAGCACAAAGTACCAGAGAAAAGAAGGAGAGGTTTAAATGCCATTTTGAAAGCTGGGAAGTAAATGGAGGGTGGGACCTTCCAAGTGGGAGGAGGTGCCGTAGGGAGGAGTGGGGGTTATCAGCGGAGACAAGGGAATGTTTGAAACACACAGGACGAAGTGAGAGGGACTGTGGGAGGCAGGGGTGAGGGACGAAAGGACTGGAATTAATAAAAAACCTCTTTACACAAAAGTAAGAGACCAGGTCCCTTTTCATACAGTCAGTGACCAAAACACTCCCAGCCAGTGTTTTTGAAACAAGCATCTCCAAACTTGAGTGCACCGGGCCCATTAGAAGGTGGGGTGAGATCCAGAGCTATCAACAGAGGGATTAAGGAAAAATGGGGGAGGAAAGTCCACTACCTGTCCCCACCAGCTCCCAGGATGTTGACAGCCAGGTTTATGTTAGTCAAACACTTCTCTCCAGAAATGGAGCAGCCCAGAGAAACCACCACATTTACTGTGCTAACATTCAGTGGTCCCGGAAGGGAAAAGCAGGTTCAATCAGCCAACTGCAAAACCCACGTCTACCCTCAAAGCTTCCAATCGGCTTTAGAATGCTTTACTCTAAAATAAAAACAAAGATCATCCAACAATGTAAGAAACACCTCCAATGCAAGCTAGAGAATGAAACAAACAAAAATGGAACCAAAAAAAATAGGAAATGCAGGAAATGAAAAAAAAAGTATTATAATTTCTTTCATCAGAGGTACTACATTATTACATCCACAAAACAAAAAGAGTAAAAGATAAAAATGAAAGTAAAAACACGGGAAGCAGATTTGGCCCAGTGGTTAGGGCATCCGTCTACCACACGGGAGGTCCGTGGTTCAAACCCCGGGCCTCCTTGACCCGTGTGGAGCTGGCCCCATGTGCAGTGCTGATGCACACAAGGAGTGCAGGGGTGTCCCCCACATAGGGGAGCCCCACGCACAAGGAGTGCGCCCGTAAGGAGAGCCGCCCAGCGCGAAAGAAAGTGCAGCCTGCCCAGGAATGGTGTCGCACACACGGACAGCTGCACAACAAGATGACATAACAGAAAGAAACACAGATTCCCGTGCCGCTGACAACAACAGAAGCGGACAAAGAAGATGATGCAGCAAATAGACACAGAAAGACGATGCAACAAATAGACACAGAGAACAGACAACTGGGGTGGGGGTGAAGGGGAGAGAAATAAAATAAAAATAAATAAAATAACTCTTTAAAAAAAACCAGTATAACAACATTTTTAAGTATAATAGAAGGGCTGGAAAATAAAAGAAAAATCTCCTGGAAAGGAGAATAAAGTGATAATGTGATGGAAAATAGAAAAAAAAATGTACAGAATTAATCCAGGAGAGACAATATCACTTAAAAGTAGTTTTAGAACTATAGATTAGAAAAGAGAACATGATTAAGAAAATAGCATGAAATAATTTTTCAGGGCTGAATGACACAAGCCTCCAGACTGAGAGGGTTTACTAGTTAACTGCCTAATAAAAGAAAAAGGCGCACACCACAGCATGTCATCACAAATTTTAAGAAAACTGGTCATTTACAAAGAAATGAGAAGCAAAACACTATATAACTAAAAAGTAATAACCTGACATAAAGATTAATTCAATTCTAGATACCAATATTATTTAGTAAGTATATATTGTACCTTTCCTTCAAAAAGCATAACACTATATAGTTACTGACCAAAATCAACAATCTGATGTCCTTTAATTAAAATGGCCTGGGTGACCTACCAGTCACAAAGTTCACTTACAAAGGAAAAGGAATCAGAATGACCTCAGACTTCTAGAAGCCAGTGAAGCAAAGCCTTCGAAATTCTCAGGGAAGATGATCAGCCTCGAACTTGAAACTTCCCTTATACCTTCCTTATTAGCAAAGGACTAGAAGATGGGTTCCAGCTACGCAAAGGAAAAAATGAGGAAAGCAGAAAATAAGGGGCTGAGAAAATAGGAAAACCATCTTAAAAGTAGCAAAATGGCAAAGAGGCAGGAAAAAAAAAATCCTGAGAAAGACAGTAACAAGAAGAAGCTCGAGGAGGAGAGCTGTTCAGCAGAGTCAGAGAGCAACCAGGTAGATGGGTGTTGGGAGTAAATGTTCCCAGGGCGAAAAAGAAATTGACAGATCATCTGATATGTTAGACCATTTATTTAAAACTTTATATATAGGGTTTTGGTGCATTTTATGTCATTCTTAAAAATAATATTAAGTAATTAATAAAAACTAAGACATTTTTAAAAGATAGTAACACATACAAAAAAAGAAAATGGCTCTCAAGAAATATTTTCGGACGGAGGCAAGATGGCGGCTGAGTGAACTTCCCGGTTACTAGCTCCTGGAGGGAATCGGCTGGGAGGCGTCGGAGACTCCTTGGGACCGGGCTGTTTCGGGATTTTTCCTGGTGCCAAGGTGTTTGGACATCGATTTGGAGGGAAGGTAACAGAGAGGATCCGTCTGTGAAATATACACGGAGATCCCAGCTACGTGTGGAGGATTCCCTCCTTGGGTAGGCAGAGCCGAGGCAGCTAGCACCGCACGGAGCCCCAGCGGGCGGCGGCCAGGGTAGCCTAGCTGGGCAACGGTGGGCAGCGGGCGGGGGATCCGAGCCACGCCGCGGTGGGCGGCAGGCGGGAGAGCCGAGCCGCGCTGTGCCGCGGCGGGCGGAGGGCAAGGGAGCTGAGCCCAGCCGAGCTGCGGCGGGCGGCGGGCGGGAGAGCCGAGCCGCGCTGTGCCGCGGCGGGCAGCGGGCAAGGGAGCCGAGCCCAGCCGAGCCTAGCCGCGCTGCGGCGGGCGGCAGGCAGGGAAGTCGAGCCGGGCCGAGCCCAGCTGAGCCGCGGAGGGCGAGGGGGCCGAGCCCAGTCGAGCTCAGTCGAGCCCAGCCGCGCCGCGGAGGGCGGCGAGCGGGAGAGCCGAGTCCAACTGCGCCGCGGAGGGTGGAGGGCAGGGAAGCCGAGCCCAGCCGGGCCCAGCTGAGCCCAGCCGAGCCGCGGCGGGCGAGGGAGCCAAACCCAGACGAGCTCGGCCGAGCCCCGCCGCGCCGTGCCGGGCGGGAGAGCTGAGCCGCACTGCGCCGCGGCGGGCGGCGGGCGGGAAAGCCGAGCCCAGCCGAGCCCAGCCGAGCCGCGACAGGCGGGGGACCCGAGCCCAGCCGAGCCTAGCCAAGCCCAGCCAAGCCCAGCCGAGCCGCGGAGGGCAGGGGACCGGAGCCCAGCCGAGCCCAGCCGAGCCCAGCCGAGCCTGGTGGCGGGGTTTCTGTTCTTTGTTTTTTGTTTTTTTGTTTTGTTTTTTTTTTTATTTTATTTTATTATTTTTGTTGTTGTTTTTTTTTTAATCCTCTCTTTCCTGTCCCCAATATTCTTTTTATACTATTTTATCTTAACAATACAATAGGTCCTACAGGAAATACCTCACATTTGCTGGGTTTCCTCACCCTCCACTGCCTCATTTCTCTGTGAATAGATTTAGCCTATCTACACTATCCCCTTTCCCCTACAACTTGATATCCTCCACCATCTGCTATCTCTCCTATATTCCATCTCCCTTTCTTTGATCCACAAAGTGTCTAACTCTTAATTTCTAATACCTTTGTTTAGTTTTCCATCTGGTATTCGTCCCTGAAACTATTACCTTTCTTTTCTCTTTCCCTCTCTCACGGAAACAATAGCCTCTTAGTACGTACCACATTCCTCCCATATTCAGTCGTCTACCTCATTATAGGTACTTTCCTACTACAATAACTCTACACAATTTACATGATCTAACCTCCATCCTCCCAGAACTCATATTGTTGCTTTGTTAACATATATCACCAATACTACTTCACACTTTTTCCTCCCTTACACAATTGCCTTTCTCCAGCACTAATACTTTCCTTTAAAGTGAGCTTAACTAGCAATAAGAAATTGGAATAAGAAGAACAAAGTGAGAAAGAGAAGATATAACACTTACACAAAACCAACAGCTAATTAATCTCCAAGACTAGACAAAGAAGCTAAGGAACTGATTAAACCCGTCAAGAAAAAATGTTGACAAGACAGCAACAAAAATCTACAAACCAAACCAGTAATCAGGAAAACATGGCTGAATCCAATCAGGAAGGGGGGCAGGACTTCGCACAAGCAATGAAAGATCTCAGAACATTTATCACCGACAAATTTGATGAAGTAATGAAAGAGGTTAACAGCATGAAGACAACACTTGGAGGGGAAATTGCAGACATGCGCAAAAAAATAACAGATATGATGGAAATGAACACCACAATTCAAGAAATCAAAAATACACTTGCAGCAAATATCAGCAGACTAGAAGAGGCATAGCAGAGAATTAGTGATGTGGAAGACAGTGCATTGGAAATCAAACAGATAGTAGAAGTGGTCAATAAAAAGGTAGAAAAAATCCAGATAGGACTTAGGGACCTGAATGATAACGCAAAATGCTCAAACATACGTATTATAGGCATTCCAGAAGGAGAAGAGAAGGGAAAGGGGTCAGAAGGAGTGTTGCAGGAAATAATGAATGAAAACTTCCCAAATCTACTGAAAGAGACAGATGTACATATCCAAGAAGCACAGCGCACTCCACTGGTCATAAACCCCAACAGGCCCACCCCAAGACATATACTTGTCAAATTATCCAATGCTCAAGACAAAGAAAAAATTCTAAAAGCAGCAAGAGAAAAGAAAACCATCACATACAAGGGAAGCTCCATAAGATTAAGTGCTGATTTTCTCATCTGAAACCATGGAGGCAAGAAGGCAGTGGTATGATATAGTCAAGGTACTAAAGGAAAAAAATTTCCAACCAAGAATACTCTATCCAGCTAAACTAGCATTCAAAAATGATGGAGAGTTCAAAATATTCACAGATAAACAGAAACTGAAAGAGTATATCAACAAGAAACCTCCCCTTCAAGAAATTCTTAAGGGAGTTCTGCAGGAAGAAAGGAAAAAACAGGACAGTCAGAGATGGAGGAGAGTGTAAAAGCAACAAGAAAGACAAAAATAGAAGGGGAAAATAAAATAATACAAACAAAATATAACAAACACAAATCCAACCAAAATATGGCTACCATAAATAACTCTCTAAACGTAATAACACTGAATGTCAACGGACTAAACTCACCTATCAAAAGATTCAGACTGGAAACCTGGATAAGGACATACGACCCATCTATATGCTGCCTACAAGAGACACATCTTAGACCCAGAGACTCATGGAGGTTGAAAGTGAATGGCTGGAAAACAATCATACAAGCAAACAACAACCAAAAAAAGGCAGGAGTAGCTATATTAATATCAGACAAAATAGACTTTAAATGCGAAACAATTGTGAGAGACAAAGAAGGATACTATATTTTAGTGAAAGGGACAATCTGTCAAGAAGATCGAACAATCATAAATATTTATGCTCCTAACAAGGGCGCCTCTAAATATGTGAGGCAAACGCTGGAAAAACTAAGTGAAAGAATAGATGCATCTACAATTATAGTGGGGGATTTTAATACACCACTATCAACTCTGGACAGAACATCTCAAAAGAGAATCACTAAAGAAACAAAACATTTGAACAGTATATTAGAAGAGCTGGATCTAATAGACATATATAGATCATTACACCCAAACACAGCACGATATACATTTTTCTCAAGCGCACATGGAATATTCTCCAAGATTGACCATATGCTAGGCCACAAAGAAAGGCTTAATGAATTCAGAAAGATCGAAATCATACAAAACAATATCTCTGACCACAGTGGAGTCAAGCTGGAAATTTGCAAGGGACAGAGACCCAGACTCCACACGACAATTTGGAAATTAAACAGCACACTCTTAGAAAAACAGTGGGTCAAAGAGGAAATCTCAAAAGAAATCAATGACTACCTTGAAACAAATGATAATGATAACACAACATACCAAAATTTATGGGATGCAGCAAAAGCGGTACTGAGAGGGAAATTTATAGCCATAAATTCATATATCAAAAAAGAAGAAAGCAAAAATTGGAGAACTGCACTTTTGACGGAATTAGAAAAACAACAACAAAGTAACCCAACAGGAAGAAGAAGGAAGGAAATAACAAAGATAAGAGCAGAACTAAATGAAATAGAAAATAAGAAAGCACTTGAAAAAATAAACAAGACCAAGAGCTGGTTTTTTGAGAAGATCAACAAAATTGACAAACCTTTAGCGAGACTAACAAAGAAAAAAAGAGAAAAGATGCAAATACACAAAATAAGAAATGAGAAAGGAGATATCACCACTGACCCCACAGAAATAAAGACTATCATAAGAGTATACTTTGAAAAACTATATTCCAACAAAAAAGACAATTTAGAGGAAATGGACAAATTCCTAGAAACACATAAGCAGCCCATACTGACGAAAGAAGAAATTGATGATCTTAACAAACCAATCACAAGCAAAGATCAGTCATTAAAAATCTCCCAACTAAGAAGAGCCCAGGGCCAGATGGCTTCACAGGTGAATTCTACAAAACATTCCGGAAAGAACTAACACCAATCCTGTTGAAACTATTCCAAAAAATCGAAACAGAAGGAACACTGCCTAATTCCTTCTATGATGCCAACATTACCCCAGTACCAAAGCCAAACAAAGACACCACAAGAAAGGAAAATTACAGACCAATTTCTCTAATGAACCTAGACGCAAAAATACTTAACAAAATACTTGCTAATCGTATTCAACAACACATTAAACGAATTATACACCATGACCAAGTGGGATTTATTCCAGGTATGCAAGGATGGTTCAACATAAGAAAATCAATCAATGTAATACACCATATAAACAGATTGAGAGAAAAAAACCACATGATTATATCTATAGATGCAGAAAAGGCATTTGACAAAATACAGCACCCCTTCCTGATAAAAACACTCCAAAAGACGGGATACAAGGAAACTTTTTGAACATGATAAAGAGTATATATGAAAAACCGAAAGCCAACATTGTTTACAATGGCGAAATCCTGAAATCCTTCCCTCTAAACTCAGGAACAAGACAAGGATGCCCATTGTCTCCGCTCCTATTTAACATTGTCTTGGAAGTACTTGTTCGAGCACTGAGACAAGAACCAGATATAAAAGGCATTCAAACTGAAAGGGAGGAAGTCAAAATTTCATTATTTGCAGATGACATGATCCTATATATAGAAAACCCTGAGAGATCTACAACAAAGCTCCTAGAACTCATAAATGAGTTTAGTAAAGTCGCAGGTTATAAGATCAATGCGCAAAAATCAGTAGCATTTCTATACACCAATAATGAGCAAGATCAGGAGGAAATCAAGAAACAAATACCATTCACAATAGTAAATAAAAAAATCAAATACTTAGGAATAAATTTAACTAAAGAGGTAAAAAACTTATACATCGAGAACTATACAAGATTGTTCAAGGAAATCAAAGAAGACCTAAATAAATGGAAGAATATTCCCTGTTCATGGATAGGAAGACTGAATATTATTAAGATGTCTATCCTACCAAAACTGATCTACACATTCAATGCAATCCCAATAAAAATCAACACAGCCTTCTTTAAGGAACTAGAAAAACTAACTATGAAATTTATTTGGAATAGAAAGAGGCCCCGAATAGCCAAAGACATATTGAAAAAGAAAAACGAAATAGGAGGAATCACACTTCCTGACTTCAAAACATACTACAAAGCTACAGTAGTGAAAACAGCATGGTACTGGCATAAGGAGAGACACACAGACCAATGGAATCGAATTGAAAGTTCAGATATAGAACCTCATGTATATAGCCATATAATATTCGATAAAGCCACCAAACCCTCTCAACTGGGAGAGAATGGCCTACTCAACAAATGGTGCCTGGAGAACTGGATAGCCATATGTAGAAGAATGAAAGAGGATTACCATCTCACACCTTATACAAAGATCAACTCAAGATGGATCAAAGACCTAAATATAAGAGCCAAGACCATAAAGACCTTAGAATGCAGTGTAGGGAAACATCTACAGGACCTTGTAATAGGAAATGGCTTCATGAATATCACACCAAAAGCACGAGCAGCAAAAGAACAAATAGATAAATGGGACTACCTCAAAATTAAAGCCTTCTGCATCTCAAAGGAGTTTGTCAAGAAAGTAAAAAGGGAACCCACACAATGGGAGAAAATATTTGGCAACCATATATCTGATAAGAGACTTATAACTTGCATATATAAAGAACTCATATATCTTGAAAACAAAAAGATAAACAACCCATTTAAAAAATGGGAAAAAGACTTAAACAGACACTTCTCCAAAGAAGAAATACAAATGGCTAAAAAGCACATGAAAAAATGCTCCAAATCTCTAGCAATCAGGGAAATGCAAATCAAAACTACAATGAGATACCATCTTACTCCCATAAGATTGGCAGCCATGAAAAAAACAGTAGAATACAAATGCTGGAGAGGATGTGAAGAAAGGGGAACACTCATCCACTGCTGGTGGGAATGCAGAAGGATCCAACCATTTTGGAGGACAGTTTGGCGGTTTCTCAAAAAATTATCCATAGATTTGCCATATGACCCAGCAATACCACTGCTGGGTATATACCCATCAGATCTGAAAACAAGGACACAAACCGATATATGTACACCAATGTTCATAGCAGCATTGTTCACTATCGCCAAAAGTTGGAATCAATCCAAATGTCCATCAACAGATGAGTGGATCAATAAAATGTGGTATATATACACAATGGAATACTACTCAGCTGTAAGAACCAATACACTACAATCGCAAGTGATAACATGGATGAACCTTGAGAATCTTATGTTGAGTGAAGCAACTCAGGCATTGAAGGACAAATACTATATGACCTCAATGATATGAAATAAGTTAAGTGCCTCAGAGAGCTAGAGTCTGGAAAAGTGGCTTACAGGAAATCGGGGGGTGGAGGAAGGATGTGAGTTAATGTCTGCAGGGGTGGAATCTGTGATGAGCTGGCGGTAAGTATGAGCACAAAGAAGGGACAAAATGGGGGCAAGGGGTTACCTTCGGGTGGGGTTTTCTGGGTTTGAGGGGGGCTGGGGATGGGAAGAGGGGTAATATTGTCCAAGAAATAGGTGGGAGGGAGGGGCAGCATACGAATATGGGAGAGTGTCAGAAGTTCGTTGAGAACTAAATGTTGAGTAAAACGTATCAAAGTATAAGTAGGAGGGTTACCTGGTTAGGACGCTCAGGGGGTATGGTCTGATGCGTGACGGACTCCGGAGGGAATAGCTGAAGGCTCATTTTGCCAAGGTGGGTTCTACCATTGGGTGGGGTGGACCCATATCCTGGGGAAGACTAATGCCGTTGAATAGAGAGAACTGTATCTCTTGTGACAAAGGACGGCTCCCAGGGTATTAGACTGGCAGGCGTTGTGGGCCCTAAGGGGAGGGGAAAATGGATGTGGAATGGATGGAACAAAGGTAAATAAGGGGGCAAAAGAGGAGTTATGTGAGAGTACACGAGGATGAATATAAAACAGCTAATATTACACCAAAAACATATAAGGGACGACAGACTAATAATGAAAACCATAAGACAAAACATAGGATAACTAAAAAATTTAGAAAACTGTACAGCCTAAAATATGGACCACATAGTAAGCACAAATGTCACCTTGTTTGAAAACTATAGTGTTGGAATCTGTACATCAGTTTCAGGAAATATGATATGAATAAGTTAAAAGATTATTGCTGTGCAAGGGAAAAGATTTTATGGTGGATCTGGGGAAATACTGTATATTGTATATATGAATTTCGGTGATCTAAGACTCTTCTGAAGCTGACATTATGTTGGGATTCACTTTACGGGAAGTTTTGGATCACAGAGTGGTTCAACAATGGCAGCGGAGGAATACTGATATGGGATGTTATTGACAGGATATATATGGTTGACAGGGAGTTATACAGGGCATATGCCCAGGGTATATGGTAATGTCTATATATACTCATAGTGGAAACAATTAAAAACAACAGCTGGGGGGGTACTGGGCTCCTGGCCGGGGAGTCACTGTTGTGGGTCCTGGGAGAGCAGCGGCAATCCTCCAGGTGCAACGGCAAGAACCAGGAAGGAAGGAGGGCCCAACAGTGGGCTAGTGATACTAATGGTTACACTTTTGAGCCTATACACCTGCAATAAGAACAAGGCCTAGAGTAGCATTGTGCCTGGGGGTTTCCTCCTGACAGCCTGCATGTTACTCAAATGTGGCCACTCTCACAGCCAAACTCAGCATGTAGATGCGATGCATTCCCCCCAGCGTGGGACATGACACCCGGGGATGAGCCTCCCTGGCACCGAGGGATCACTACCACATACCAGCTGAAGAAGCAACTAGAAAATGACCTTGAATTAAAGATTCAATGCGGAACAGCAGAATATACCTGTCTACATATAATGACATGACTTCGGGAAGCTGTTTGACCTAATGTAAGGGGGAAATGGAAAGGAGAAATGAGATTATAAGGCTGTGAGTCTCTAAAAAAGAGTCTGGAGGTTGTCAGAAGGAATACCCCTATGTACAACTGAACAGAGTCTAAGAGACAGATAAGGTAGATACAACCCCAGGTATTGGTTCTTTTGAGGGATAAAGAGACCCACGGGTTCTATGGTCATGGCAGAAGGGGTTCACTGCCATGACAGATAGCCCTTCTTTGGAGCTGGTGTCTCTGCGTGATGGAATTGGACTCAGAGGGGATCTCTTTTCACAAGACTTGCATGCTACTTTATTGGAATTGTAGTCGGTGCTGGGTTTAAGATATATGTAGGGGATTTGAATCTCTGGACTGATAATATGACACCCAGGCCCAGAGCCTCAACAGACTTCAGCTCCTACACTTTGATTTATTGGACTTACTCCACTCAGCTAACATGGAGTTGAAGAAGGTCAACCACCACAACATGGAGCCTAGAGTGTCTACAACTGGAAGCGGGAGGAGTGCATCCAGTACCCATATGGAATCTAAGCCCTCACTTGACATAGATGTGCAATGGACACAACCAATCCAATGTCCACAGAGAAAATGTGGAATGGGTGTGGGAACGGTAGCCATGGTGGCTGCTGGGTGTGGGGAACGGGAGGAAGAGATGAGATGTGGAGGCGTTTTCGGGACGTCGAGTTGTCCTGGATAGTGCTTCACGGACAATTACGGGACATTATAGATCCGCCCAGGGCCCACTGGATGGAACGTGAGAGAGTCTGGGCTATGATGTGGACCATTGACTATGGGGTGCAGTGATGCTCAGAGATGAACTTACCAGGTGCAATGGATGTGTCATGATGATGGGAGAGAGTGTGGCTGTGGGGGGAGTGGGGGGCGGGGGCGGTGGGGTTGAATGGGACCTCATATTTTTCATAATATAATTTTTAAAAAAATAAATAATTTAAAAAAATAAATAAAAAAATAAAACACATTGACAAGAAAAAAAAAAAAGAAATATTTTCATAGTAATAAGAATGTACACAATGCTGGTGAAATGATAAGGTTTGTTTAAAATAATTGGGATGAGGAGTAGGTATGTGGGAATAATCAAAACAACAGAAAATTGATGACCGTTGAAACTAGGTGAAGAATATATGGGTATTCCTTGAACCATTTTCATTATTCTTGTTGGCATATGAAAATTGTTATGATAAAAACTTAAAATTATAACAATTCTATTGTAAACAATGATTTCTGATGTTATAAAATTGACTATGCTAGATGAACTTGGGGGAGCACAAATATGTGTGTCAGGGGAAATTCATTAAAAATAAACTATTAATAAATAATCACTTGCCTCAAAAATATGAGGATGCACATATTTTTAGAAATATGGACATAAATTTCAGAAGAAACTACAGGAAAGAAGGCTTTTGGGGGGCAAGAGAACTGCTGTTTTTTATTTTTAAATTTTAATATTGATTTTTAACTATTACATGGATAAAAATTAACAAAAATTCTACATCCTAAGTAATTTCTTTTAATGATGGTATATAATTTCAATGTCTTTTTCCCTTTACTTATGTAATTAAGTGAAAATAATTAAGGGGTAACACAAACTTTTTTTAAAAGCATAATTCAAAATGGTAAGAATTCAGTAGTTTGTTCCATTATGAGTTTTACTGTACATACTGCCCTCTAGTGTCAACTCATAGGAAAGCCACCTTGAATTTTGTAAACTAGAAATTTACTTAAGATCTACAAATCCAACAATCTCTTTCTCACTGGTTCTTCTATCCTCTTCATATGGTCAACCTCCTGTTTCTAGGACCCAGAATTCAGGCTCAAACTATAATTTTTATACCATGATTTGATTATGGATGAAAAGGTTTTGATGGGAGGACCATGGAACCGGGAACTAATAGGGAAATGTGTTGTGACTTCTAAACAACTGTTTACTTGGTTGGATAAAAGAATTGATTTTGCCATTTCCTCAACTCCATGAGGAGGTGAATATGACTACAAAATCAAATACAGTGTGGATAGAGTTTGACATGTGGTAGATGCTCAAAAAACCTTACCTGATTCTGACAAGTGACTGATTTCCTAACTCATTTTGCCATTTGCAGTATTTTTTTACAGATTTATTTTATTTATCCCCTCACCACCACCACCACCTGCGCTCACTGTCTGCTCTCTGTGTCCATTCTCTGAGCATTCTTCTGTGTCTGCTTGTCTTCTCTTCTTGTCTTCTCTTTAGAAGGCACCTGGAACCAATCCTAGGACCTCCAACATGGGAAAGAGACACTCAATTGCTTGAGCCACCTCAGCTCCCTGGTTTGTTGTGTCTCTTCTCTGTTTCTTTTTTGTTGCATCATCTTGTTGTGTCAATTACGCAGTTCTCTGCAGCACAGGCCAGCTCTCCATAGGGCAAGTCAGCTTTGCCTTTATCAGGAGGCCCTGGCAACTGAACCAGGACCTCCTATATAGTAGACAGGAGCCCAATCACTTGAGCCACATCCGCTTCCCTGCAGTATTTTATTTAAGTGATCAAGAGCAATATATGAAAGTGATTACTGTTCTCAATTGTAACTGCTAAAACCAAATTACCTAACAAAAATGGACAGAGCAACACAGATGTTATAATCCAGATCATTACCGGAAGAGAAAATGGTGAGAATAAATGAAGAAAGCTCTACCTCAATGCCTTCCATGCTTCCTAAAGGAAAACAAAAACAAAACAAAAAAATGCCCAGTTCTTACCACATTCTTTTCTCTGCAATGAGAAGAATGCATTTTCTTCCAAATCACTTCCTTGCATTCTTTACTATTTGATAAAGTCATACATTTCTCCCTGTTAAAACTTTGACCACATGTTCGTTCCAAGGCTTTTTTCCTCTGCTATTAGATAACCCAGAGAGAGAGCCCTATGTTTCCCGACTTCAGTTTTCAATTTCCAGAGTCACTCACTTGGATCCCACACCACTCTGCTAATCAGAGATGGGCTGGGATTAAGGTGTTGAAGTCATATTAGAGCCAATAACTACAACAAAGGTGGCTCTGTTTTGCATGGAAAAGTGCTCTCGTGGATGGTTTCACAGGAATTTTCCTTCTCTGGTAGTTATATTCAAGATCAGAAATCCTTAACTAGCTCTAAAATCATTCTAATTTCAGTTCCAGATCTCTGTGCACAGAGATCCTATTCCTATTTCCAACATTAGCATTCACTTGATTCACATATTGACCAAAACAACCTCACTGTAAGTTCTTATCCACCTTTATAAAGTCCAGATGACAATTCTTGAATTGTTTACCCTCACAATCGTGCCATAGAATTGTGGATATTTCAGATCCTGAGTCCTTGTTGGCAATCAAAGATTATAAACTGCCAGCCTAAAACGCAACTTTTTTATGTTTACGGTAGGCCTAACTTCCCAAGAGCCAACAAGCCTATAAAGAAAGATAATAGTTGCTAGCATAAATTCAAGATGGCATAGAATTGAAGATTTTATTTCTCCTTAGACATAGCAAGTGAAAACCCACTACCATAATCTTTAAGAACAATCACCAGGGTACAAGAGAAAGAACATGGATTTTTGAGCCCAGAGGATTAGGTTAAAGATGCAGGTTATCCCTATGAATATAACTTGGAGCATATTATTTTAACTCAGCATTCTCCATCTTTCAAATAAAAATATCTACCTCATAAGACTTTTGTATATGTAATACAAAGGGTGCTTTGTAAATGTTGGTTTCCTTCTTTCCCTCTAGGTCCCACAGCCCAACCTATTATTCTTATAACTTATACAAGGGACATAACTACCACCACATACCATGCCACATGCTTCCAAAAAAAAGCTGTTGCCAGGAAGAAGAAAATGGTTTCTTCCCTTACTTTACTATCTCTGTCTTCATTGTGATGGCTCTCAGATATACTGTGGCAGGACTCTTTCAACCCTAGAAAGGCCTAATGAGAATGATATGGAAGTCCACAAACCATAGGCACAACTCACAACTGAAATCCTTTGGGAAGGGCTCTGCCACCTAACTCCAGCTAAAAGTCCTCACTCTGCTTCAATTCCTCTAGATAAATGCTTTTTTACTTCTCAGTTTCCACTTGGACATTTCTTCCTTCCCTTTCCCATTCCTGATCAAACATCCCATTAAAATTTATTTACTAACCCAAAAGGCAAGCTCTTTGGGTTAATTCTACTCCAGCAGCACTCTGCTGCTCCTTCTTGTCTCCAAGTGAAACAGGTCACCATTCTTGCCACAAAAATCCCATTTTGGGGTTTGGGAACTCTCTGCACTATTGAGGACTTTCTGGTAGCCAGAAGGCGCTGTATTCAGTGTTGGAAATATGATAGTAGGCAAAATCAGAAAATTCCCCTGCTCTATGGTGTTTACAGTACAGTGGGAAAATTGGGCATTAATCAAATAATCATAGAAGTAAAGATAATATTACAACTCTAATGTATTATGAAACGCAATGAGAACATAAAGGGATTTGACCTCATCAGAGGGATCAAAGACGACTTCCTTGAGGTAGCTACACCAGCTAAGATCTGAAGGATGAGTAAATTCCAGAATAAAGAGAGAGGAGAAAAATTCTAGGAGCGAGGGGAAGCAGCATGTGTGACAAGGAAGAAGGGAGCATGGTAACTCTGAGGGACCAAAAGAAAATCCATAAAATTAGAGGCAAGTATAAGACAGAGGGTGGTGATTTGGAGCTGAACTAAAAAAAAACAAGTTTTAAACTTAATCCATTCCTGTGGGTGTGAACCCACTGTACACAGGACCTTTTGATGAGGCTACTTCAGTGAAGGTGTGATTCACCTCCCTGAGGATGGGCCTGAATCCTCCTATTACTGGGGTCATTTAAGAGCAGAATGAAATTAAGGCAAATAGAAAAAGTCCGAGGGAGCAGCCAGAAGCTAAAGGTCAGCAAAACCCAGAAGACAAGGGAGAGGCGGGAGAGGCTACCATATGCATTTCATGTGACAGAGGAACCAAGGATCACTGGCAGTCAGCTCCAGAACATCAGTCTTTGGGAAGAAAACATCATTTTGATGACACCTTGATTTGGACTTTTTCCTAGCTTCAAAACCATAAGCTAATAAATTCCCATTGTTTAAGCCAATCTATTGCATGGTATTTGCTTGAGCAGCCAGGAAAACTAAAACAGGAAGAGTAGGCAAAGAACTTCAGGGAAGCTGAGTGGATGCAGGTAGGTGAGTTAAAGGCTACTGTGTGGTGCAGGTAAGAGGCTATGGTAGTTTAGAGTACAAATATTAAGGCAGAACTTGGGAGAAGTGGGCAGATTTGAAGAAACAGTGAAAATATTTTGGTATTTAAGAAATATAAACAAAAGAATTTTATGGTGGATTGGATTCCCACCAAATGTAAGGAAGAGAAAGGCGCCAAGGATGACTCCTGGGTTCCTGACTTGCACAGCTGATAGGCAGTGCTGCCATTACCTAACGTTTGAGGTGCCTTTGTGTAAAGTGAGATACCAAACAGGCAATTGGTTATTCAGACATGGAGCTCAGAAGAAAGGTCTGGAGTGCAGACCAAGTGAGCATGCAGGCAGCCACTGACGCCGGGGTCATTTGAGGAAACCGTCTAGGGCAACCCTCAACATGGGGAGTACAACCCACTAGGGGGTTCTTTGGAATTCTGTGAGGGTGGGAAGGTGGATGTGGGTGTCCTACAAAAGATTTGGGATTGCTACCACCATTTAGTGGGAGGGGACTGCAGATGCTGGACATCTTTGCAAGGCACAGCATGGTTCAGAAAGAAGACATGTCCAATGTCCCACCTGTCATGAAAGTTAAAAACCTGTTTTTAATTATCTGAGCTGGAATCTAACTTCATTTTAAATATCCATTTTGGTTTACACTGAATTTTCCCAAATTTAAGAACCATGTCAATTAAGGGAAAAGTGGGTTGTTATTTAGAATTTACCAAGACCTACTCACCATTTCTGAAAACCATATCACTGCTCATGGTAACTGAGTGCCAATATAAAACATATCTCGGAAAGCAGATGTGGCTCAAGTGATAAAGCCTCTGCCTATCATATGGGAGGACCTGGCTTTGATCCCTGGGAACTCCTGGTGAAAAAGAAGAAGAGAAAATGTGTCTGCATGGTGAGCCAGTGCCCATGTGGTAAGCCAAGTGCCCACGAGAGTGCTTGTGTGGTGAGCCAATGCCTGCACAAGTGAATCATGCAGCAAGATGATGACTCAACAAAAGAGAGATGAAGGGAAAAGTCAAAGTGAAGCACAGCAGAGATCAGAAACTGAGGTGGCGCAATTGACAAGGAACCTCTCTCCACATCAGAGGTCCCCAGGATCGAATCCCTCTGAATCATAGGGGAGAAAGATAAGAAGACAAAAAAGAGAAATAGATACAGAAGATCACACAGCAAATGGACACAGACAGCAAAAACAGCAGGGCAGGGAGGGGGAAATAAATAAATCTATTTTAAAAAAATACTCTATCCAATTACCATGTGGTCTCTACAAAAATAGGACCCACATTGGCAATCAATGATTCTATATGCAGATACAAGCACCTGGCTACTTCATTGTGCCTTCTATATGCCCAACATGTATATACTGGAATACTTATTAAATATAAATTACTTTCCTTTATGTTACAAATAGGCATGGTGTATATATATATTTTTTTTTTTTAAAACTTGAACTCAATGTGTTTTTTTTGTTTTTTTTTTAAAGATTTATTTATTTATTTATTTATTTATCTATTTATTTATTTATTTCTCTCCCCCTCCCCTCCCCACCCCGGTTGTCTGCTCCCTGTGTCTATTTGCTTCTTCTTTGTCCACTTCCGTTGTTGTCAGCAGCATGGGAATCTGTGTTTCTTTTTGTTGCGTCATCTTGTTGTGTCAGCTCTCCGTGTGTGCGGCACCATTCCTGGGCAGGCTGCACTTTCTTTCGCACTGGGCAGCTCTCCTTACGGGGTGCACTCCTGGCGCGTGGGGCTTCCCTACGTGGGGGACACCCCTGCGTGTCAGGGCACTCCTTGCGTACATCAGCACTGCATGTGGGCCAGCTCCACACGGGTCAAGGAGGCCCGGGGTTTGAACTGTGGACCTTCCATGTGGTAGACAGACACCCTAACCACTGGGCCAAGTCCGCTTCCCTGTATATATTTTTAATTACAAGTTCTTACAAGAAGCAGGTGAGGCATTTAGGCAGATGGACTTGTGAACACTGGCTGAGGCAGAAAATGTGGAGTGAGAAACAGAGCAGGTCTTGGTTTGAGTCCTGATGAATTTCAACATTTAGCGGCCAGCTAGAAAAGAGCAACTCTGCAAAGGCAGACAAAGGAGGAGAAAAACCAGAAATGCTGGGATGTAAAAGCAAAGAAGGGGGATGTTTTAGGAAGGAAGACACGATTAAGAATGTCAAATTCTGCTGAAAAGACAAATATGTTGATGACTTATTTAGCATTATAAAGGATTGAAGAGCAGGGATGTCCTGACAATTTACCAAAGAACCCTTTCAGTGAAGTGATGGAGCCAGCACCAGAATGGAGTGTTGAGAAGTCAGCGATGGGCTGAGAAGATGGGATGGCTATGATGTGCTTCTTGGAGAATTTAGGTTATGAAGGAGGAATGAGAGAAGATGATCAGGTGACTGTGTTGGGGGGGGGGAGGGGGGATTTGTTTAAAGGAAAAATTGTCTACATGTTTCTTTTTATCTTCAGTGATGACTTGGACTCCCTCCACTTAGGACGTTTAGGTTGAATGAAGTTGGCAAGAAGGAAGGAGAAGAAAATGAGATCACGGACAGCACCTGGCATCAGCATGTGAGTTCAGACTGGTCCCTTCTCAGAGTCCACAACATATTAAAGGGCCCATAAATTCATCTTATTGAATTTTACAAAAAAAAAGTATCCAATCCGTAGGTTCTGAATTAACCTTCCTATTCTACCTTCCTATAAGCATGAGTGACAGAGAATGGCCTACCCTCTCTGAGACAGAAAGGAGGCTGCTAAAAAAAAACACTACTTAAAAATTCAATGAGGCACAACTCACCCTGCAGCATGCCCACAATCCATGTCTCAGATTGTGTACTCTCTTCTCTTGTTTCTTAATAAACTCTTTACTCCCCTGCCTACCAAAAATAAAAATAAAAAAATTTAAAAATTCATTGAGCCATACACTTAAGATTAATGACACTTATATATGTTACACTTCAATTTAAAAGTTTTTTATAAACATTCCCCAATTTAGACACAATGTGTCCCTGGAGATCACTTCTTAAAGAGGTTGCAGATAGAGGGTAAACTCCTAACCACATATGAAGTTTTGCCTCTGTGGACAGTATTGAGTGAGTAGCAAAATGCGAAGTAGTGAAAAATGGAGATTTTATCTATTCAATTTTGGTGCTAAATATTTCTAGAAAATTGTCAACCACTACCTAGCAGGTTACAATGATCTGGTCTAAACAGTTTGCAAGGCCTTGGGAAAGAAAGCGCAGTAAAAACACAAAGAATCTACAGGGAAAAGCAATGGGTTTAGTGGCCAGGTTGCAAAATTTACACATATAGTACAACTCAGATGTTGCAGAGTAAATGAAGTAAATTTTCTGTATAACTAACCCACTGTTTTCTAAGTCCTGATCCACTAAGCAAAAAGGAAAAAGAATAGATTCAGTTCAATCTAATGTAAAACCTTAAAACAGCCCTCTTAGGTGATAAACTCATTCTACTTATTCATTCAGTAAAAAGGTTCTGTCTTTCAGGTTTCTCAGCTTCACCCCTCCCCAACTCTTTTCCATAATCGTGCCTGCCAAGAAAAGAGGTCCACGCAACTGTGTGGTGACAGCAATTCCTCTGGCCTCAGGCTGAACATGCTGATGCTTTGTCAGCGAAGCTGGCACAGGCTAACCTGTGATCTGGCCTCGAGAGGCCCTGTGAGGCCCAGTGATGTTCCATCGATGGTGCAGCCTCCCTCAATGCTCACATGCTCCTCTGAGAGGTTAACCACAGCATTTATTGTACAGAGAGGGACACTTTTAAGAGTGTGAGCAGGTTGGTGCAGGGTGTCAGTGATGGGGAGACATGGGAGGAACTTCACCTGGGCATACATATAAGGCATTTAAGGGTTCAAATATTCATGGGGCATTGTCACTGTGGGTAGAGATTCACATACACACACACACAGAGTGTGAGCAGGTACCAGCTAGGGAGGATGTTGGAACTACAGGTGAAAGCAGGGCTATCCTGGACAAACCATGGTTTAAGGCCACCTACCTGCACCCAGGCCTTGGCCCAGGCATTCATCCCCCAGCCTTTGCCAGTGGCCACTTTGCAGGTTCGCTTTAAGCATGCATCCAACCTGAGAACACAGGCTCTGAGAGCAGCCCCAGGGTGGCTGTGCCATTCTGCCCAAACGACTATGTTAGGCACCTCATTTTCACTTAGAACCTGCTTGTCTTTGGTGTTTCCTCAGCACTCAGGAGATTTCCAAAGACCCCTCTTAATAATCTGACCCCACGGTAGCATGTGGGTTGACATCTTAGTTTGACTCAGCTGCTATCAACAACATCACGCAATGGTTTGGGTTAAACAGTAGGAATTTACTGGCCACAGTTTTGAGGCTCGAAGTCCAAACTCAAGATACCAACAAGGCTTGCTTTATCCCGAGTCTGTAGTGTTCTGGTGCTGGCTGCCAGTAATCCCGGGGCTCCTAGGCTTGCATGTCTGCTTCCCATCCCATGGCAACGTCGTCTCCTTTTCCAATTCTGTGCCTTTCAGGTCCTTGTGATAAGGGCCCTAGTAACCCAAATTAAGTAATTCAGATTCAGGTGGGCCACACCATGACTGAGGAAATCAACTTTTTTTTTTTTTTTTAAAGACTTATTTTTATTTCTCTCCCTTTCCCCTACCCTCAGTTGTGTGTTCTCTGTATCCATTTGCTGGGTGTTCTTTTTTGTCCGCTTCTATTGTTGTCAGCGGCATGGGAATCCATGTCTCTTTTAGTTACATCATCTTGCTGCGTCAGTTCTCCGTGTGCATGGCACCATTCCTAGGCAGGATGAACTTTCTTTCACGCTGGGCAGCTCTCCTTAACGGGTGCACTCCTTTGCGCATATGGGGCTCCCTTACACAGGGGAGAACCCTGCGTGGCAGGGCACTCCTTGCACGCATCAGCACTGCGCGTGGGCCAGCTCCAAACGGGCCAAGGAGGCCCGGGGTTTGAACCGCGGACCTCCCGTGTGGTAGACGGACGCCCTAACCACTGGGCCAAGTCCACTTCCCAGGAAATCAACTTCTTGTACGAGGAAAATCTTAACCTGGTACCAAATGTCAATATTACCCTTGAAGACAGAGGACTGGCCAAGGGGACCAAAATTATAAGATGGTCAAAAGCAGAAGTAACTTGGTTGCCAGGGAAAACAAAAACCCTTATTTTACTTTTAATGTCTTCAAGTTCACTCCATGTACTGGTGGCCGCCCAACTAAGGAAGTTTTGGATAAGTTAATTAAGAGGCTAGGAGGGGAAGCAGATGTGGCTCAACTGATAAAGCGTACGCCTACCATATGGAGGGTCCAGGGCCTCCTGACCCATGTGGTGAGCTGGCCCATGCACAGTGCTGCAGCGTGCAAGGAGTGCCGTGCCACTCAGGGGTGCCCCCGCGTAGGAGTGCCCCAAGCACAAGGAGTGTGCCCCGCATGGAGAGCCGCCCCATGTGAAAAAAAGCACAGCCTGCCCAGAAGTGGCAACGCACACATGGAAAGCTGACACAGCAAGATGACACAACAAAAAGAAACGCAGTTTCCCAGTGCCACCTGACAATGCAAGCGGATGCACATGAACACACAGCAAATGGACACAGAGCAGAAAACGGGAAAGAGGAGAGAAATAAATAAAAATAAATCTTAAAAAAAAAAAAAGAGGCTAGGAGAAGGCAACTTGGGAAATTAAGAGTGTGAACAATTGTCTTCTTTTCAAACTATGGGGCAATTTCATTAGGGAGGTTGGAAATTGCCATTTATTGGATGTCATGTAAGAAAATTAAGGCTAGAGTTTAGCTGCCTCGAGAAGAAAGAGAATATGGACCCCACTAGCCAATTATGTGCCAAAGACTTCAGTCTCTACAACCAGGGGCTGGATAGTTTTAGTGAAATTTAAAGGGACTTTTTTCAAAGAAACCAGGAACTTGTGCACTCCAGCAGAGAGCTAAATCAAATGACTCAAAACCCCTTCTTCCCCAACAGTTTAATGTGACGCCCCTTCCCCCCTCCTCCCCTGGGAACTGTACACTCTGGGTCTGTGTGCTGCTGGGAAGAGAGAAGGAAGAATTTCTCTCCTCCCTCCTGGATCTACACTTCTAAGGCTCAGTGTCAGCTACATAATAGGAATCTTATTCTAAGCAGAGGTCACTGGCTCTGACACTTTCAGATATCACCAGATGTTGCATTAGTCCAACAACTAAGTGCTCCTCAAAGACTAAATTGGGCCCATGAGGCGAAAACAATACTTCGATTGCATAACTTCCTCTAAAGGAAGCATCAAAATTCACATGCTCAATTACAAACAGCTCCCAATTCTCAACACAAAATATTTTTGGAAGCTTTATCACAAGGCAGATGTCTTAAGGAGGATTTTATTTTCCCAGAGGCACAATGTTATAATTGGTTATTTTGTTACAAATCAAAGGCCAAGCACCAAATAAATCAGAGGTGTAAATGGCCAACAACTGGATATAAAACCAAAGATACACCTATAAATTCCCATGATGAAACTCAGTGATTTTGACATAAAACATTAGTGGTATAGAAGCTAATGATTAACTAGGATCTGTCCCCAACACCTCCCCACAGACAGCCATGCCATTATTTCCTGGAAAGCTTGATACAGATTCCCAGGCCTCATTCATTTGACTTGGTGTGGACTGGGAAACAATGTCCTATTTTTCTTTTTAACTTTTCTAGGTAATTCAATGTGTATATTTCAATTTGGGACCACGAATCTAGAATCTAGATTGGTTATGGGAATTGCTCAAGGTTACTTAACTAGCATCAGAGTTGGACCTCAAACCTGATTTTCCTGATTTCCAGATCATGCACTTTGCATATCACAGGGTCTCCTATATAAAACACCTAAATTCAGTGTTTTTTTTTCAATCCACTCCCCCTCCCTCGCCCTTGTGGTTGTTTATGCTTGCTGTCTGCTCTCTGTGTCCATTCACTGTTTTCTTTCCATGTCTGCTTGTCTTTTCTTCTCATCTTTCTCTTTAGGAGGCACCAGAAACCAATCCCAGGACCTCCAATGTGGGAGAGAGGCACTCAATTGCTTGAGCCACCTCAGCTCCCTTGTCTGCTGCATCTCTCACTGTCTCTCCTCTGTGTCTCCCTTTCTGTTGCATCACCTTGCTATTCCAGCTCTCCGCAGGGTGGGCAACCAGCTCTCCATGCTGTGTGCCAGCCTGCCTTCACCAGGAGGTTCTGGAAATTGAACCCAGAGCCTCCCATATGGTAGACGGGAGCCCAATCACTTGAGCCGCATCCGCTTCCCTTATTTTCTTTTTTAAGTCTCAATGGGACTAAAAACTGTAGCACTAGAATACAATGAAAAGTACAACCTATTATAAAGTTGACTGTGATGGTTAATTTCATGTGTCACCTTGGCTAAGTTATGGTGTCCAGTTGTTTGATCAAACAATAACTGGCCTGATTGTTACTGTGATGGTACTTCGTAGGCAGATTTACTTCTATAGTCTGTTGATTGTGCCAATGGCAGACTACATCTACAATCAACAAAGAAGACTGCCTGCAGCAATGAGAGGACTCTCCTCATCCAATCAGTTGGAGGCCTTAAAGGGAGAACTAAAGATTTCAGTAGTCATCAAAAGAATTTCTATCTCTACTTTAGCTGACCAGCTTCTCCTAAGGAATTCATCATCACCTTTAGTAAAGTTCTCAATTTGTGACTCCTCCTGGGGAATTCATCACCTTCATCAAGTTTCCAACCTGCGGCCTGCCCTACAGAATTCAGACTTGCCAATCCCCACGGTTGCATAAGCCAATTCTTATAATTATAATCTCTTAATATTAATATATACTAATATATATATTAGTTGGTTCTGTTTCTCTGGTGAATCCTAATACATTGACCAAATAGTAAATTTAAAAATAGCTATTATAAGCATAAGTTAAAATATTTAATTAATAATTAAATAATTATATTTTCTTTTTTAAAAAATAAAAGGATTCTCAGGATGATAAGCAAGATAACCAAGGTCTCTAAATACACCCTTCAAAGGAATTTGCACTAACTTTAAATTTAATGAATTTCCCTGTAACATAAAGAAACATTTAAAATTATTCATTGATCATTCTTCTCAAAAATAACCCTGCAGGGCAGCGGACTTGGCCCAGTGGCTAGGGCATCCATCTACCACATGGGAGGTCCGCGGTTGAAACCCCAGGCCTCCTTGACCCGTGTGGAGCTGGCCCACGTGCAATGCTGATGCGCGCAAGGAGTGCCCTGCCACGCAGGGGTGTCCCCTGTGTAGGGGAGCCCCATGCGCAAGGAGTGCGCCCCGTAAGAAGAGCTGCCCAGCGCGAAAGAAAGTGCAGCCTGCCCAGGAATGGCGCCACACACACGGAGAGCTGACACAACAAGATGACACAACAAAAGGATACCATGCCACTGACAACAACAGAAGCGGACAAAGAAAAAGACGCAGCAAATAGACACAGAGAACAGACAACAGGGGTGAGGGGGGAAGGGGAGAGAAATAAATAAATAAATCTTTAAAAAATAATAATAATAACCCTGCAGCAGGTCCACATGAAGCACTTTGCTTATAGGAACCTCTTGTTAATCATGTCTTTGTTCTTCTTAGTCAAGTCACCCCTGCTACACCCACTACCTCTAAAACATAAACGGTAGCCACATGGGAGAAAAGAAGCCACAGAGTGAGTGAAGATCAAAGGCTACATGGGAAGGCTGCTGCTGACTCCTGTCTGGTGACTCTGCTAATAATGGCCTAGTGCTTAATTCAGCTCCATGGCTTCTTTAAAAAGAAAGCAAGGGGAATGGATGTAGCTCAAGAGGTTGAGCACCTGCTTCCTAAGTACCAAGTCCTGGGTTCAATCCCCAGTACTTCCTAAAAACAAAACAAACAAAAAACAATTCATTGGGAGCAGATGTAGCTCACTGGTTGAGCACCTGCTTGCCATGTACGAGGTCCTGGGTTCAATCCCTCATTCCTCCTACAAAAACAAAAACAAAAAAAACAAGTACACACAAAAATCTTCTAATCACCTTTTTGTTCCTTCCCACCATCACCTCCCCCTACCTGTAGAAACCATACAAGAGCCCTTGAGGAGTGCACCAGACATCATTTGTACTCCTTCCCAGATTCTCTCACCCTTGGTTTGCTGCTCGGTGTTATGGACGACTCCAGGACAGTCACCAGCTATCAGCCACCTTCTCGTAGGCCCAAGAGAGGAGGCTCCTATTCACCATGGGGTGAGGCTCACCAGGGCTACAGCAGAGCTGCTCCTGCCCTCTGAGGGGCTCACATCCTCCCTGGGGCTCCCTATCCCAGTTGAAGTGCCAGATGCCAAGGGGCTGGTAACACACTAGCTTGCTGGCTCGCCATGCACTGAGGCAAGGGCTGCAGATGCCACTGCCTTCTGTCATCAGAGGGACTGAGAGAGGCGAAATACACAACCCAGAGAGTGGGAGACAAACTCTGACCAATGATGGACAAGAAGAAAAAGGAAGGAACTGACAATTCTTTTTCTTCCCAGTTCCATATGTCCTCTCCAGATACGTCCCATAGCAACGTCTTCTGGTGAAACTGTACCATCTTGTATTGGCCTTCCTTCCTTCCTGGCATCACTTCTCTTTCTCTCTTGCTTCCCTGGAGTTATGGACCGAATCATGCCTCCCACAATGATAAGCCCCAGTCCTGTGGGTGTGAACTCATCTGCAGACAGCATCTTTGAAGATGTTATTAGCTAAGGTGAGATCAAACTGAATCAAGATGGGCCTTAATCCAGCATGACTGGATTCCTAACAAGAAGAGGAAATTTGGACACAGTCAGCGGAGACAGCAGCAGACAGGAGACCATGGGATGGAGGCAGAGAGGGAGTCCAGGATTGCCAGAAGCCACCACCAGAACGCTACAGACTTCAGACAAAGCTTGAGCCTGCCAAAGCCTTGATTTTGGACTTCTGGCCTCCCAAACTGTAAGACAGTAAAGTCATGTTGTTTAAGCCAACCAGTCTGGGGTACTGCCGCAGCAGCCCTGGCAAACTAAGACACCAGGAGTGTATCATCAAGAAAGCACTAGCTCTAGGGAATCCAGGCTAAGATCCAGAGGGAACTGAAGGGAAATCACCACTGAGGCACAGAGAAAGGACATTCGATTGCTCCAAAATGTATTCACCAAATGCAATGAATGTGCCACAACGATGAAAGAGGTTGTTGATGTGGGAGGAGTGGGGGGGGGAGTCTAAGGGAACCTCATATCTTTTAATGTAACATTTTTTGTGATCTATGTATCTTTTAAAGACAAATAAAAATTTAAAAATTAAAAAAATAATAATAGGTCTGCCTACTTTCAAAACACATTTACTGGGGAATAAAACTATATAAAAGATACTGGAAACTTTTCTCCTGGATTTACTGATTAAATGCCAATAGCTTCATGAGTAACAAGTCTGAAGGAATTTCTATTCTCATTTTCAGATGTTAAAGTTTTGGGCAGTGATTTATATGCCTTCTTACCACTTGCACACTGAGATTTTATTCACTGCTCCTTACATGCAACTGAAATATATAGTTACCAATGACCTGGATGTCAAATTTAGATGAACAGACTCAGGAAAGTAAAACAGACAGCTGCCAATAACCTTAAGCATTAAATATTTAGATGCCTTTGGAGACAAAATATTTAGTGATCAATAATTTACTGACATGTTTTTTTTCCTGTCAGGAAGGAAATGAATAGCTGCATTTAAGTTGGTTTTTTGTTTTTTTTTTTTATGTCAACAGCTGTGGTTAAGTTGATAATATGAGACTGAACAAAAGTGTCTGCGGGAAGCAGATGTGGCTCAAGCAACTGAGCTCCCGCCTACCACATGAGAGGTCAGTGGTTCAGTTCCCAGTGCCTCCTAAAGAAGACTATGAGCTTGCATGACAGGCAGGTGTGGCAAGCTGACACAACTAGATGATGCAACAAGAGACACAAAAAGAAAAAAAACATAATGAGAGACAAAACAAAAGCAGGGAATGGAGGTGGCTTAAACAATTAGGCACCTTCCTCGGGTTCAGCTCCCATTCCCTCCTAAAGACACAGCACAAAGCAAGTGCAAACAACAATGGGGTGGGGGGAAATAAATAAATAAAATAAATCTTTGGGGGGAAAAAAAGTATCTAAGAGGCCAAGAGAGTTAAATGAACATGCACAGTTCATTTTTCTCTCTGGACAACTGCATATATGAAACCAGATTCTATCAAGCCATCAGCAAAACGTAAATTCTATTTTCAAATCTCATCTCTAATCTATCTACTTCTTTCTTTTTCCACAGCCCTCCACGCTAATCCAGGATACCATATTACCACCTGAGTGGAAAATGTCTAACTTCCACTCTCACAGTCCAACCCATTCTCCATGTACAGGCCTGAGGGATCTTTTTTACAATATAAATCAGAACAAAATAATAATCACATCAGCTCACCCACTGCTTCAAATTTCCATAGCACATATACCATATCAAACATCTCACCTGTATTCTCACCCACAGGAAGCCCTTTATGCATGACCTGGCCCCTGCCTCCCGTCCGATCTCATCTCATACCACCTTCCATCTCACCCACCACACTCCTGCCACTGTGACTTCCTTCTGACCCTCCCACACATCAAACTCCTTCCCACTTCCGGGCATCTGTAGCAGCCATTCCCTTTCCCTGAACAGTGCTTCCCCTGTCTTCTTCATAGGACCATCCCCTCATCACTCAAGTCTGAGCTTTAAGCCTCCGCAGAAAGGTCTCCTCAGCCACTCTGTCTGACGGAGTCTAAAAGCTTATTCCTATCTATAGTATCTTATTTACATATTCATAAGCTCCATGAGGGCAGAGACCGTTTTGTTTACCAGCTTCACCCCAGTATCTACCACAGGGTTGGACACTAGAAAATATCTTAGATGCCACTTGTATAACTGAATAAAGAACTGACTCTGACATTAACAAGGGATACATCATGAGACAGTCTCAAATTGTCCCAAACTACAAATATTATAGCATAAAACTTCCCACCAAAAATGGGGTTATGTGGACTATTTCACACAGATACAAACCACCAGTTAATCCAATGTTCTACTTTAATCTGTGTAAAGCTGCTATCCTTTGCCTAATAGCCACTGTTTCTTAAAACCACTTTTCCTTCATATCCATTATCAGCACTACTAGTTGACTTCCTTCAGAGGGGTTATTTTTTTTATAACAAAGTTTGTATGATTTCAAGAGCGTTCCAGCATCTGTAACAAGAACAGAGCACAAAGCCAGTAGAGGGACAGATATTGATGCTGGCCAAGTCCAGAAGACTTGTAAGTCTCCTTAACACATACATCTCTCCAATCTGTGCCCTAGAACAATCTAGATGGGGTGGATCAAACTGTGAATGTAAAATCTGTGAAAACAAAGGGCCTCCAATACTTATTCTTCAGTTTAATGCTATTTTTATTTATTTTATTTTTTAAGAGCAAAAGAGAAATGCATCCATGAAAGCTGCATGGTTTTACTTTGCATGCCTATCAGAGATACCTGACAGTCCCTTAAATGTGGTGCTTGGCTCTGAAGAGTGGAGCTGCCAGCTTGTCTCAGAAGATTACTGTGTCAGAGAAGCTGCCTGGAACTGGATCAGTGCCAGCATTTCCACTGGCCCAAACTGCTGAAACTGCAGTAATGAAATCTGTCAACTCTGCCTGATGTCAGCCAGAAAGTAAGTGTCTGACTTTGGCACTCAAGATTTTACGTGCTTCCTTTCAGATTTTTAAGGTTACCCTGAGAAATGCTTCCAGGTTTCCAGTCACTTTTGCTTTTTCTCTAATTTTTATATGTTACATGCTAAACAAGAACAGAGATGGTTTAAAAAGGAAAGAGGATACTAAGTCAGAAATAAGGCCAAGAAATTCCTAATTCTGACTGAACAACCCTTAAAACTAAACACTATGAGTCTCACTAAAGTCTTTGTCCTTATACCAAATTAAATCTAGCAAAATTTAGATTTAATTAAACCTCAGTGATTAATTTTTTAGCCAAAAAAGATTGAAAATCAAATAATGTAATCTTTTCATAGAAGGAAACAAATACTGTAAGAAATATTATGTCTTTGCATAATTAACGATCTTCCCAAAAAGTACCTTCATAAATCAAGAGCCTAGGAATTGTATCACTTATTATTGTAATAATTTATTAATAATGGTTGTCACTGCCTTTATACTAAGATAAAATGTCTTTGCTAATTTAATTTTTATTTATATCAAATTAATACCTGCACAAACCTTTAAAAGTAATATAATATAATAAGGCAGATGCTGCTATAAAGATTGGTCTATAAATATCTGTTCAAGTATCTGCTTTAAATTCCTTTGCGTATATATCAAGACATGGAATTGCCAAGTCATATGACAATTCTGTTTTCATTTTCTGAGGAACTGCCAAACTATTTCTACGGTGGAGTATAAGAGTTCTTATTCTTCACAACTTCGCCAACATTTATTAGTTTCTATTTTTCAATTATGGCCATCCTAGTGGGTGTGAAGTGGTTTCTCACCATGGTTTTGCTTTGCACTTCTGTGATGACCAGTGATGTTGAGGATTTTTCCTTCGCTTATCGGCCACTTGTGTATCTTCTTTAGAGAAATGTCTATTCAAGTCCTTTGTCCAATCATAAATTGGGATGGCTTTCCATTGTTGAATGGTAGCATTCATTATAACCCAAGTGTCCAGCAACAGATGAATAAACAAAATATGGTATATGCACATGCAGTAGAACATTATTCAGCCACAAAAAGGAATGAAGTTCTGATGTATGCTGAAACATGGATGAACCTTGAAGACATTGTGAAGACACAAAAAGAAAAATATTGTATGATATCATTTATATAAAATTCCTAGAAGAACCAAACTTCATACAGACAGATGGTAGTTTATAAATTACCAGGAATAGTGGATGATAAGGCGGGAAGAGGCAATTACAGCTTAATGGTACAAAGTTTCTGTTTGAAGTGATGAAAACTGGGGGTAATAGATGTCAGAGCGATAGTAACACAATATTGTGACTATAATTATTATACTCAATCATACAACTGAATTTGGTTAAAATGGGAAATTTTGTGACATGTATTAGTTACTGGAATAAAAAGTTTGTTTTAATTAAAAAAGCATATTCAAAAAAATAAAAAGTAAAAAATTAAAAAAGCATGTTCATGAATATCCATTCAAATATTTTTATGTTACTTAGGGTATTGTGATGAATAAATCTGATTTAAGCCCAAAAAAACCCCCAAGTGAAATAGTACTATAAGGCTGACAATACAAGACAGCAGGGCATCCAAGTTATACCCTGTAGGCAGGAGACTGAAAGAATACTCTCTCGAAAAATCTGACCAGCCCAAGAGAAAACCCCTAAAAGTACTGACATTGACGGCTATTGCACTGTATATGCATAATTGAGGCACACATTACCACTGAGTTATCATAATGTAAACACTGATAACGAACCTAACTGAAATCTTCATTTTCCTTCTTAGTAAGGCAATGGATAATGCCTCAAATTTTAAAAATACAGAAAAATCAAAAATAGGAAATACTCATATGAGGATGTTATTTAGAAAGTAATGGGAAATACCAAAAGAATCAGCTAACAGAGCTAAAAGTGATTGCCTCGAGGGACTGAGTAATATTTCTCTAAAATAAGCCTTTTTACCCGAATGTTTGACTCAACCACGTGCATGAATATCTATGATAAAAATAAAAACTAAATTTAAGTGAAGCAGACTTTTAATCATAAGGTCTAGTGAACCAAACCAAAAAAAAAACAAACACCAGACACAACCTGGATAAGTCATATAAGATCTCAAGATTCAATGTTCCTGTATTAGTTTCCTGTGGTTTCTCTAACAAATTACCACAAACTGGGTGGCCTAAACACAAAATAAATTTATTCTCTCATAATTTTGGAAGTCAGAAGTCCAAAATCAATATTGCTGGGCCAAAATTAAGGTATTGGTCAGACTGCACTTTTTCTGGGGCTCTGGGGAAATCTGTTCCTTGCTTCCTCCAGCTTTGGTGTCTCCCGCATTCCTGGGCCTGCGCCACAACATGCCAGCCTCCACAGCCAGCCACGGAGCATCTTCTCCCCGGACTCTGCCTCCTCCTACTTCCAACGCATGGCCTTCTTCCTTTAGTGTGCGTCAACTATCCCTCTCTTTCTCTCTTGTAAGGATGCCTGCGGCTGCATTTGAGCCCACCCAGGTAATTCCGGATAATATCGCAGCGCTGAGCTCCTCAATCCCATCTGCACAGGCACTTTTTCCAAGTAAGGTATAATTTACAGGATCTGGGATAAGGACCTAATAGCTCTGAGGACCATTATTCAGCCTTCTACAGCTCCCGGCAAAATGAAGATAAAAATACCAATTTTCTCATTTCCTCCCTAATTCTATGTGAGAATCAGGTCAAATTTGCTCATTCAGTCATTCATTCAACAATATTTACTGATGCCTGCTACATGCCAGACACTGTTGGAAATAGTAGAGCTACAGCAGTGAACAAAACAAAGTCCTTCATCTTTCCATAAGTAGATTCCAGTGGGAGGGAAAAATTGATCAACTAGTCAACACAGGAATAAGAGAATTTCAGGAGATAGGTGCTATGAAAAAAATAATAAAGCAGAGTAAGGGTTCATGCTATCAGAGATTGGTGTGGGAGGAAGGTGCTGTTTTGGAAAGAAAATGAGGCAAGAGGCTTCTTTGGGGAGAGGCCCACCTGGTGTGAAGGCATAAGCCAGGGGAGAACAGCAAGTACAAAGCAGGAGTAAGCCCTGCATATGTGAGAGACAAGAGATCAGCGTAGAAAGAGTGAGCAGAGGGGCACCATGATTGGAGATGAACCTGAAGAAGTGAGCATGGGCAATTAGGCAGAGTCTTTTTTTTTTTTAAAGATTTATTTTATTTATTTTTCCCCACCCCCTCGTTGTTTGTAATTGCCGTGTACTGTATCTTAAAGAGGAACCAGGAACTGAACCTGCGACATCCGATATGGGAGGGAGGCTCCTAATCACTTAAGCCACCTCCGTTCCATGCTCTGTTTTGACTCTCATTATGTTTTTTCTTCTTGTGACTCTTGTTGCATAATCTTGTTGCATCAGCTTGCCACACCTGCCTGTTGTGTCAGCCCACTGTCTTGTTCATTTTTCTTTAAGAGGCACAAGAAACTTCTGCTCCCTGCTTTGTTGTGTCTCTCACTACATTTTTCTTCTTGTGTCTCTTGTTGCATCATCTTGTCATGCCTGCCCATCATACCAGCTCGCTGTCTCCTTTAGGAGGCATTGGAAACCAAACCAGGGACCTCCCATGTGGTTGGCAGGAGCCCAGTTGCCTGAGCCACATCCACTTCCCTAGGCGGAGTCTTCTAGCCAGAGGAAGGACTTGGAATTGTGATAAGATGGAAGGTCCCTGGAGGAATCTCAACAATTCTATGACTGGATTTACCTTCTGCAAACAGTCTGCAAAGTTCTACTCAAATAATGATATGTCCATTTAAAATAAGGAGTTTGATTATAGCAAAAGAATATATATTTACACATACATAATCTATCACCTGGTTATGACCTTCCATTTCATGTTAAACTTTGTTACTGCCAAAAACACTCCAATTAAGCCCATTTCTTCACTATCTCCCAAATAAGTTTTAATCCATCTGACATGCTGTTAACAGTTAGCTACTAACTTGTATTCAACACAGAGGGTGAGTGAGAAAGGTCAACCTCTGGAGAGAACTAGTAAGAATCAATACATGATGGATGCGATCAACAGAAATCTCTAGTCCTGAGAATGGTTCATAGGTATGTCATCCATGAAGTCGTAGGAAATACCCAATATAATCAAGATGGCCCAGATGACAGTACAAAAAAAAATCCATCGAAGGTGTTATTGAATCAATTGTGATAATAATCATGTTAAACTGTTCTTGTTTTCTGAGCTTCTCCACTGCAGGGCAAGGGGACTAGCCTACGGTGTCTTCAGAGAGGCACTGTACCACTGGAGGTTAGAATGGAACTGATAAGACAGATACCAAGATACCAAACTAATTGTGAGACAGAAATGACCACAGCCCCACTTGCAGAGAGTGAATGAAGGAAAAACTATTCTGTGATGCTTGCATTCCTCAAGAAGGTCAACAGTATAGAAAGGAGTGAGAGACTAACGAAGAGATTCTTTGGAGACCATGTTGCCCTGCTCTAAATCCCCTGCTTCAAAGAGACAACTTAGAAAACTTCGAAATATGTTCCTTACAATTTCGAGACAATGAGGATTAGTGCCTACCTCATACCTGAGGAAGCTAAAGAGGACAGTGGGCTGGGGTCGACTCCTCCCACCCACCTCGCCAGGAACATCTAGAGGATGAGAGAGGGTACCCATCTGTACACCAGATTGCTGTTTGCAATCTGTCTGCACCCCCAGAGCTAGTTGGAGCAAAAGGTGAGGGAACTGCAGAGGTGAGCATGTGGGGAGTCCTGGGTCCTGCTAATGGAGCCCAAGGAGCGACAAAGAGGCCTCAGCAGAAAGAAGCTGGATGTGTTCTGAAGTGTCAGTAGCTAAGGAAACCACCTTATGTGGAAACAAAAAGAGAGATTCAGCTTTCTGAAAGAGGAACTAAAGAGTAAGAAATCCAGCAGAGAAATGCCAATATTTACTAAAACCTCAATTGAGAAACCTACCTAAAACTTAAGTAGTTCCCCTACTCCACCTAACCTCACCCTCATCAAGGGTACGGTAACTTCATGAGGGATAACTTTCCAGAGGACTGCTTAAAAATAGAGGGACAGGGGAAGCCGATGTGGCTCAAGCAATTGGGCTCCCATCTACCATATAGGAGGTCCAGGGTTTGATGCCCAGGGCCTCCTGGTGAAGGCAAGCTGGCCCATGCCAAGTGCTGGCCTGTGCAGATACTGCCCCATGCAGGAGTGCTGCCCAATGCAGGAGTGCTGGCCCATGCGGAGAGCTGGAGCAGCAAGATGATGCAACTAAAAGAGATACAGACAAGAGATAATAAGGGACACAGCAGATCAGGGAGCTGGGGTGGCAAAAGAGAATGATCGCCTCTCTCCCACTCCAGAAGGTCCCAGGATTGGTTCTTAGAGCTGCCTAATGAGAATACAAGCAGACACAGAAGAACACACAGCGAATGGACACAGAGAGCAGACGGGAGGTGGGGGGGTGGGGGATAAATAAATAAATCTTTAAAAAAAAAAAAAAAACAGGTATAGGGAGTAGATGTGTATCAACTGGTTTAGCACTTGCTTCCCATGTATGAGGTCCTGTCGTCGAGCCCTGGTATCTCCAAAAAAACAAACAAATGGAAAAACCAGCTCTCACTGGGGAACAGATGTAGCTCAGTGGTTGAGCGCCTACTTCCTACGTACAAGGTCCTGGGTTCAATCTCTGGTACCTCCTTAAAAAATATATATATGTTTTAAAATCACTAAAGTGACAATTTCTAAGATCAACTTTTGTAAGTCTATGAACTCCTGGTTCAAAAACTAATGAATGGGGAAGCGGACTTGGCCCAGTGGTTAGGGCGTCTGTCTACCACATGGGAGGTCCGCGGTTCAAACCCCAGGCCTCCTTAACCCATGTGGAGCTGGCCCATGCGCAGCGCTGATGCGCGCAAGGGGTGCCGGGCCACGCAGGGGTGTCCCCCGCACAGGGGAGCCCCATGCGCAAGGAGTGCGCCCCATAAGGCGAGCCACCCGGCACAAAACAAAGTGCAGCCTGCCCAGGAATGGTGCCGCACACATGGAGAGCTGACACAAGATGACGCAACAAAGAGAAACACAGATTCCCGTGCCACTGACAGCAATAGAAGCAGACAAAGAAGACGAAGCAAATGGACACAGAGAACAGACAACTGGGGTGGGGGCGGGGAGGGGAAGGAGAAAGAAATGAATAAATAAATAAATCTTTAAAAAAAAAAAAAAACTAATGAATGTATTCACTGTGACTACTCAGCTTTTGTTTCAGAGACCTGATAGTACAGCTAAATCCTTGTATTTTTCAAATGGTTCAAACCAGACCATATTCATTAAAATCATGTAGGAGGAGAGGAGATGTAGTCTAGTGGTTGAGCACTGCTTCCCATGTATGAGGTCCTGGGTTCAATCCCCAGCACCTCCTAAAAAAAAAAAAAAAAAATCATGTAGTTAAGTCTTTTACCTATTACCGCCAAAACTGTGTTTATAGTAAGTAAATGAATTGTTTCTATGAAAAAGAAAAAGAGGCTATGAAGGTAACAGACAAAACCAAAAGTGTTCTGATTTACAAAAGCTTAGAAGTCACATACTACTTCATTTCCATTTCACTTAATTAGGTCAGCTTTGGAGTCATTCTTTCTGTCTTTTCTTTCAATCCTATTGTAGTAGAGCTCCTTTAGCAGTTTTAAGTAACCTACTAATTAGAATTTGGAACCAACAGAAAGAAGGGTGTGTTGTCTTCATTCTATTTTGTTAAACAGACCTTATTAATGAATTCCTAATTCATTAACTGAATTTCTAATTCAGTTTGTTAAAAACATACAACTTAAGCAACTCCAAAAACCAAATATCCAGGTCTAATTGTACTCATGAGTGCACATTCAAAGATGCATTGGATCAGGTATCAGGAGACCCTGCTTCTCCACCCCTCTGCTGTGAACCACTAGTAATCTTGGCACATGCTTTAAGCTCCCTTTGAATCTCCATCTTCTTACCTTTAGATAAAAGAGAACAGACTCTCAGGTCACTTAGAGCTTTAAGTCTCTATGGATATTTTCTGAGTATCTACAACTCATAGGGCACGATGCTAGGTATGGGGAGGGACATAGGGTAGAAGGTACAAAGATGGATTGATGCTGTCCTATCATCAAGAAACTTTATACTTGACTAGAGAAGAGAAGCTCATACAGTACTTGACCAAATGCCAGTTACCTCATTTATCTTCTTTATGCCCAATGACTGGTAGTGTGCCTGGCATATAGAAGATGTTCAACTAAAAGATATAATTAAGAAATAAAATGCCCTATAGACATTTAGAGAAGAGAAACTACACCTGATTGAGGGGACCAGGAATGGTTCGTAGGTATAATATGTGAGCTGGTTTTAAAGGGTAATTCAATTTTTAGTGGCTCCTCAGCAAGACCCTCAAATTCTGACACAATATCTTAAGCCAACAGTCAAGCTTCTCCATGCATGGGTCCCAATATGTCTTTCAATCCTTATCTTTCCCTCACACAAAACTATACTACAGTAAGCAATGTCCTTGCTGTAGCTTAAATATTATCCATAATTTTCAATCTTAGTACCCCTATTTATGCTGTTCCTCACACCAAAATGCTTTCTAATCCCAATAAGAGTCCGATGACCTTATCATTCAAGGCCCACTTCAAATTTTTATTTTATAAAGTAGGTTTTATGAAGCTTTCCCTGATCTCTCCAGTCATATGGTCTCTCTCCCTTCTTTAAAACACCATAAGATTCTCTCATGGTGTGTATGACATTTAGCCCTGTATTATAGTTAGGTAATATCTTTTTTTTTTTTTAAGATTTATTTTTTTTATTTATTTCTCTCCCTTCCCCCTCCCCCTCCCAGTAGTCTGCTCTCTGTATCCATTAGCTGTGTATTCTTCTGTGACCGCTTCTATCCTTAGCAGCAGCATGGGAATCTGTGTTTCTTTTTGTTGCGTCATCTTGTTATGCCAGCTCTCTGTGTGTGTGGCGCTATTCGTGGGCAGGCTGCACTTTCTTTCGCACTGGGCAGCTCTCCCTACGGGGCACACTCCTTGCGCATGGGGCTTCCCTATGCGGGGGACACCCCTGCGTGGCACAGCACTCCTTGCACCCATCAGCACTGCACATGGGCCAGCTCCACATGGGTCAAGGAGGCCCAGGGATTGAACCATGGACCTCCCATATGGTAGGCGGACGCCCTATCCATTGGGCCAGGTCTGCTTCCCATATGTAATATCTTAATCTCAAGATAATCTTCTTTAACATTAGAACATACATTTTATCCATACTGTGAATAAATGGTAGTCACGCATGGATTGTTTTGACAGGACAAATACAAAAAGGGCATTCTAGGACAGAAAAGCTGAATGAGAAATAGTCCTGAGTTAGGAACACTTGTGGCTTAACCTAAAATGGCAAATTCCAGTTTGACTTTTGAATGTAGAGTTTAGTGTAGAGTCACAGAGGGTAAGCTCAGAAGGCAATTTGGAGTCAGACCAAAGACAGCCTTGAATACCAGGCTAATAAAAATAAATGTTTGGAGTGGCAGTCACTGATAGTTTTAGGAGATGAAAGTAACAAGATGTAAGTATGAATCATGAAAATCAAACAAGAAGTATTCTGGTTGATATATCACTTTCCTAGGAATTTGGGTAGAAGTGAGCACATCTGTGAAAGAAAAATCTATTCTTAGTGTTAAAGCAAAATTAAGTGTCTGAACCAGTAGAATTTTGAGTCCTGGAAAACACATCAAGCTATACACCAATTTGTAGGTTCCCTGGCGACCACACATTTGAGTGCCTACCTCAATAAAAGGAAGTAAATACACATCAAGGAAATCATTACTAAATTTCTAAGCTGGTAAGAAATATTTCCAGAGGCGGGTAGGGCAAGACAGAGAATACACTACATAGAAAGGATGGAAAATACCAATAAGCTTTGGACTTCTCAATGGTAACAATGAAGCTCAAAGACAGTGGGAAAATCCCTTAAAATTCTGAAAGAAAATAATTAGCAGCCTAGAATTCTATACCAAGCCAAACCATCATTCAAGTTTTTAGACTTGCATTTTCACATGCAAAGTCTAAAAACTTACCTTCCATGAACCTTTCTCAGAAACACCAAAATAAAGACATAAACAAAGAAAGAGGAAGACAAGGCATTAAAAATATATATAAATTTAAAAAAAACAAAACAGGAAATCCAACACAAGAGTGACACACAGGATGACAGCTGTGCACCAGGCAAAAAGGACAACCACTTTAGAGTAGAGCAGGTCAGAAATCCCTAGTAGAAATACCTGCACAGGAGATCATATTAAAAGAGTATTTGATGCATTAGGTATTCCAAATAAAACAACAAGTTCTGCAGGAAAAGAAAAGAAATCTCAGTATACTACATGGCTCGTGTGAATAGCATTTATAATAGTCATAATGATGTAAACAGTGAATCTGATCTACCTAAAATTACTATATAACATTTGAGTACAGTATGGGGAATCAGAAATTGAGCAGGTGGTGAGTAGGAGGGCGGGATTGAAAAAAGGAAGTTAAATAGTCAACTTCCATAATAAGAATCAACATATAATGCCTAATACTTAAAAGTCAAGAAGTAACAAATGTGTTACTTAGCGATGAAGGAATCACATATGCATATGTAACATGTTAAAAAATTTAAAATGTTTAAAAGTTAATGTCTAGGATACAACTACTTTGGATATTGGTTTGCAATATCTAGGAAAGTTAAATTCATACACAGTAAATTCATTACTAGATATAAAATCTCGAGAAATCTGACACATGTATGTGGATTATTTATTGTTAACACTGTTTATTACAAGTAAGACTTGTGAAATAACCTAATGTCCAACAACATGAAAACAGTTAAGTAAATTGTGGTATATAACTACAACTGGAATACTAAACAAGAGTGAAAATGGATCAACTAGTGCTGTAAGCATCCAAGACTGAAAAACCTCAAAGAACATTTAAGAGAATTACAGAGATCATACTATGTATACAACTTTTAGAACACACAAAACAATACTATATATTGCTTACATTGTTGTTTTCATATACAGACATGCACGGAAAATGATGAAAACCAACTTCAGGGCTATGATTCCCACTGGGGTTTGAGAAAGGGAAAGAGGATGAGGTCAGGGAGAATCCATAGAGGGTTTCCATTCTACTTGTAATTTTTTTTTTAACTCTTACATTTATCTCTGATCCATTTTGGTTTTTGCTGTTGTTGTTGTTTTTAAAGATTTATTTATTTATTTATTTCTCTCCCCTTCCCCCCCAGCGTCATCTTGTTATGTCAGCTCTTCGTGTGTGCGGTGCCATTCTTGGGCAGGCTGCACTTTCTTTCATGCTGGGTGGCTCTCCTTATGGGGTGCACTCCTTGCGCGTGGAGTACCCCTACGCGGGGGACACCCCTCCATGGCAGGGCACTCCTTGCGTGCATCAGCACTGCACATGGGCCAGCTCCACATGGGTCAAGAAGGCCGGGGTTTGAACTGCAGACCTCCCATGTGGTAGGCGGACTCCCTACCCACTGGGCCAAGTCCACTTCCCTATCTGTAATATTTTATTTCTTAGGCTATGTGGTAGCTACATAGGTGCTCATTACATGATCTATGCTTTTCTGTGTATAACTGAAATTTCCAGGGGCTTTCATAAAAATAAGAGAATAGAACTTATATGTTTAACTGTGCTTCATTGCAAAATACAACCACAGAACCATAATCCCTTATCCAAAACCTTCAAAGCTAAATGTGTTTTGGAATTCAGAATTTTTTGGATTTTGGAAGTCGAACATATGATCTGTTGCACTACAGAACCAGTTAGAATTTTTCTGGATTTTAAAAAAGGAACATGATACAATACTGTATATTATATTATATTTTCAGGGGGATCTGAAATCAAATACATTCAAAATAAGTAGTAGGTACTACTAAGGCTGCTCCTTCTTAGGAGAAATCAGCTGGGACCTGTGCAAAGAGCCTTTACTCCTTAATCCTAGGCTGATTCAATTTTAAGGGCAGAGAGGTAAGCAAGGCTGAAGGGATGCCAGCAAGCCCAGGGGGGCAACACTGCCAGGGTCTGGACTCCATTGTGCCTGGGTTTTTAAGTAACTGGAGTTCTCTGGCTCCTCACCTGTAGCAGGCACTACTGCCCACTGCCCTGCAGTGCTGACCAATGGGGTGTACATGCCACCTGATTCCTGCTAAACCCATTTTCTGCTTTATGCATCTTGTTAGTCAGAATACTGAGAATGCCCCCACTCTGTATCTCCAAAGTCAGCACTGGAGACATACATACACACACACACACACACACACACACATTTATATCCACCCACATACACAGCTATCTCCTGTTGGTTCTGTTTCCCTAGAGAACCCTAACTAATACACCCATGCTCATCACCAAGGATCCCTGTGTTTCTAACTAGCCCTGGCATCTTAGTAACTCCACCTACCCCTTTAATCCCAGCATTACACCTCATCAGCCTCAAAAAGTGATGATGGGACACTGGAATTATTCTACATGTCCTTGAAATGAAGAATATAGACCATTAAACATTTCATCAAAATCTATAAAATTGTGCAGTGTGACCTGTAAAACATAATGTAAACTACAGACCATGCTTAGTAGCAATGCTTCAATATGTGTTCATCAATTGTAACAAATATACCACACTAATGAAAGATGTTATTAATGGGGAAAAGGTGTGTGTGTGTAGGGGGTGAGGTATACGGAAATCCCCTATATTTTCAATGTAACATTTATGTAATCAAAAGCTTCTTTAAAGAAAAGAATGAGGGAAACGGACTTTGGCCCAGTGGTTAGGGCGTCCGTCTACCATATGGGAGGTCCGCGGTTCAAACCCTGGGCCTCCTTGACCCGTGTGGAGCTGGCCCACGTGCAGTGCGGATGCGCGCAAGGAGTGCCGTCCCACGCAAGGGTGTCCCCCGCGTGGGGGAGCCCCACGCGCAAGGAGTGCGCCCGTGAGGAGAGCCGCCCAGCGTGAAAAGAGGGAGCAGCCTGCCCAGGAATGGCGCCGCCCACATTTCCCGTGCCGCTGACGACAACAGAAGCGGACAAAGAAACAAGACGCAGCAAATAGACACCAAGAACAGACAACCACGGGAGGGGGGGAAATTAAATAAATAAATAAATCTTTAAAAAAAAAAAAAAAGAATGATTTAAAAAAAGGTGATGAATATTGACTTTATATTTTTACTTCTGATTAGCCTGACATTAATAAAATAAAGAGCACTGTGTTTGGCATATTGTCAATTAAACATCTATTGTGGGAATCAAAACCTCTTGGCTATTATCATAGGTAACTAATTATCAATTTAGTAAGCATATCACACATCTGTGAGAAGGTAAGATGAAATACCTCTTGCCCTCCATAAATACGGAGAGGTCTATATTGGTCAGGCTCAGTTATTTGATGTACTTAGCAAACACTCAGGCCTTCTACAGAGCGGATGGAAAAGAGATCAGACCTGCCAGCGTGTTTTCAAGGAGGACTCCACCATCTCTTCCTTGGGAGATAAGCAGTAGCTTGAATTTGGAATAAGATGACAGCAAATAAAGGGAAAAAGATGAAAGTCCTACTTACCATAGAAGAGAAATGCTTTGGTCATGTGATGGTGCTGGTAGGTTCGGTTGATGGTGAAGAAACAAGCATCTGCTCCACACTGGCTCAGCCTTCCAGTTTCCCCAGTCAATGGGGACCACCAAAGCATAATAGGGTAGCTATCAGTTTCAGATTTTGTTTTCCCATTCAGGGTCAGTGCCCCTTTCCTAAGGAATGGAGAGCGATGTTTAGGTTCTTCCCGCATTTTCGTATGCCCATCTTGCAGATTGGAATTTTTAAACTTCCTCCTTTCAAATTTTCCCAGCTCAACAACTACCTAAAAGAGAATATTACCCAAGTTAGACTCTAATTTTCTTTTGCACATTTACCATTCATCTTAATGATTTAGCCTCTGTATTAGTTTTCTATTTCTGTTGTAACAAATTAACAGAAACTTAGTAGCTTAAAGCAACACAAATTGATTCTTATAGTCTATAGGTTAGAGTCCAGCACAGATCTCTCTGGGCTAAAATCAAGGTGTCAGCAAGGCTACATTCCTTTCTGGAAGCTCCAGGGGAGAAGCCAACACCTTGTCTTTTCAAGCTTTAGAGGCCACCTGCGTTCCAAGACCATCATCGAAGCCAACAAAGTTGCATCTCTCTGAGCTTCCTTCCAACAGCACATCTTTCTCTGACCACAGCTCAGAAAGGTTCTCAGGTTTTAAGGACTCATGATTAGGCCCACTGGATAACACAGGCTTCTCTACCCATCTTAAGATCCATAACCTTAATCACATCTGCAAAGTGCCACATAAGGTAACATATTCACAGGTTCAGAGGATTAGGATATGGACATTTTTGGGGGGTGAGAGGACATTATTCTGCCTACAGTAGCCTCCAAAATATCTACCAGCGAAGATGCACAACAATTCTACTAAACACATATAATGTCTCAATTTCATAGCTATGTACACTAGTATACAGAAATAGCTTTCTCTTTAAAAGAAATCTATGATAGTCACGGTTATCTATTACTAGAGATTAATTTCAGGGGGAAATGAGTTATAAATTACTAATTGGTTTCTTTTTACTACAATTTAAAGAGTCAATACATGTGTACTATATTTCTAATAATACTCACCAGAATATCTAGATGGTGAAGTAACTGTTAATTTGAAAATTCCCTATTATCCATTTTATCAACATAGTAGACCATGAGTACTGGGCTTCCATTCCCTTCCACTTAAAACCACATTTTCTGTTTGTTTCAGGATACTCTACGTCTGGGCCACCAACAGTAGTAATTGAGAAGATGCAGTGGAGACAGAGGACAGCTGTTCTCCAAAGATGCTGCCTTCTCATCAAATTTTAAGATAATATATTGATATGACATTATAAAAATACATTAGAGAAACTCGTATGAGATTAGTCTGTTCGATATGTAACTGAAATTTTAGTTACATTATGGAAGGAGTGAAGAAAGCAGTTTAAGGGAAGCACATTTTAGGTACTAACTCCTCTACCAGTCAAGCGCAGAGGTCAGCAGCCCAGGGTGGTGCCTTCTTCTAGACATTTGCTATCCATCCTGTTAGAAAAGGGCTATTGGCCATCAATGCTCCCCCTGGAGACTTTCATCTTTAACTCTCCGGGGAATCTCTGGGGGGTCCAAGGCCAAAACAATATTGAGAACCACTCAGAGAAAGTCCAGTAGTACTTTAAAATGAAGATGGAATAATATTAGCTTTGAAAAATCATTTTTCCTGTGTGACACCAAATTTGGCATTAGGACAGCAAAACCATCTCTGAAAACTAAAGTCTAACCCTTGCCAATAGCTTTCTCAGCATTTTTATGATCATATAATAATGTGGATATTCTCCAGTAGCTTGATATAATGGAGTTAACTTATGGCAGCAACCTCCATACCTTTTCATCTGAACTTTCCTGCAAACGTGCAACCAATAACTCAAAAGAAAGGCTTTTAGAAAGCCATGGACTATAGCTTCAAAAATAAATTTTGCTCTACATTTCTATCAATGTCCACTATGTGAGGTTTAAGTTTATTTCCAAATAATAAGGGTTGCTTTAAGGAGATATTTTTCTGTCAAACAGCTTTAAAATATATATACATATATTTAGACATATATATCACTACCAGGTTGTAGGAAATACATGCGGATAAGGAAACACATCAAACAAAACCATGAGGATAAAATCAGTCAAATCCAAAATGTGGGAATTCAGAATGACAAATGACCCAGTTTCTTCAATAAATCCATGACATAGGAAAAAAGGTGAGACAGAAGAAATGTATACAGTGGAAAAAGAAAAAAAAAACTCGAGACATACCAACTAAACGCAATGTATGGGCTTTGTTTAATGTAGATTCAAACCAACCAATTTAAAAACTGTCTTGGTGGTGGTCGATCTGGAAATTGTTAATAGAGCCTAGGAATTAGATAATATTGAGTAATTATTGTTAATTTTGTTGGGTGTGACAATAGTATTAAGGTTACATTAACTTTTGATAAAGTTCCTATGTGTTAGAGAATCATAGGCTACCCACGTAAAATGACATGTATCTGGGATTTGCTTTAAAATACTCCAGATGTATTTATGAATTATTTGTGTAACTAAAAAGTAAATAAAATTAAGAAATAAATAAAGATAAACCAAAAAAATACAGAGAGTATACAACATATATTTAAATGTGAGTGGGAAACAACACATAATAGGAGTGAATGCCACCGTATAACTACAATGTTTAGGTAACTATGTGTAAGCACATTTCCATTTTAGATTATTATTAATTAAAAGACTTCATTATGGATAGCATAACATGATTTTTTTATTGATCCATCCTTTACCCAGCTACTTCATCCTTTAACCAACTACTTCATCTGCCTACAAACCAGGAAAAGCAGGAAGGACCTTATATGCATAGGCATAATTTTTTTCAGTTTGGCCTTAAAAAAACAGCTTTGCAGCAACTGTGGACACTGAATCATTCACTGTGCCAGTAAACACTGGGAAACAGCCCAAACCATACTCTTAGTGGCATATCTGAAATTGAGATGCAGACAAAGGGTTAGCTCCAGTAATCACACCACCTTTCACTCTAGAAACTTAGCAATTACATTAATATAAAAAATACGGCAATTTATTCTTTTGTCAAAAGAAAAGCTCTTAGCTTAAATACAGTATTGCTCATGGGCTGGAAAAAGTACCAAAGTAAATGTGTCATAGGATCAAAGATCTCTCATACAGGGAAGTGGACTTGGCGCAATGAATAAGGCATCCGTCTACCACATGGGAGGTCCACGGTTCAAACCCCGGGCCTCCTTGACCCATGTGGAGCTGGCCCATGCAGGGGTGTCCCCCGCATAGGGGAGTCCCACGCACAAGGAGTGTACCATAAGGAGAGCCACCCAGCATGAAAGAAAGTGCAGCCTGCCCAAGAATGGCACCGCACACATGGAGAGCTGACACAACAAGATGATGCAACAACAACAACAAAAGAAACATTCCCGTGCCACTGACAACAACAGAAGCGGACAAAGAAGAACATGCAGCAAATGGACACAGAGAGCAGACAACTGGGGGGGGTGGGGGGGAGGGGAGAGAAATAAAATTTAAAAAAAAAAAAAAATCTCTCGTAACTCCCCAGTGAAAGAAGCAGAAAGCTTCAATTCCCCTGCACAAGCAGGTACCTCCAAACTGGACCAGAAAGGGGTCATGTTTCCTCTGACCAGGACCCTGATCTAGCAGCAGCAGATGGTGGGAGCACAGTGCCAGACTGTCTGCAGTGCTTATATGAGCATTACGTCACTCAATCCTAATCAAGGAGAAGGGGCAGCCTACAGAGTGAAGCAGCTAACACCTCAGTTTCTATCAGCTCCATGCCCAAATACTCACATCCACAAATAAACTTCAAAAGTCTTTGGATTTTTGAAATGGACAGCTGGTACTTCAATGGATGCAAAAAGAATCCAAACTCATATCTATTTTTTTCTATCATTCTGTAATATTTAACTTGAAATTAGCAAAGAAGTTCTGAAAACCTGATTAAAGAGAAAAGTGAGAGGGGTAAAGAAATGCTCTCTTTAGTCCTCACACTATCCTTAGTCTAGCAGCATATGTCAAGAATGACAAATCAATGCAGATGTGTATATTCTGCACTTACTATAAGCTACAGACTATCTTGTTACCAGAACAATCCTTGCCTCTTCAAGAATGTTGTCTTTCACAAGTAATAACCACAGGGGACTTGAAGGAAGTCATCAGCTTTAACTCTGTAGGACAGACCCAGACTGAATGAGCTTTACCTTCTGTTCCTCTGAAGCTGGGATTCTACAAGAGTCACCAACTGAGCCCCTCTTTCACTGACTTTTATTTCTACCTGACATACCCATTCCTTGAACTTCACCTCATCTGTTTGAAAAAAAATTGAACTTTCCCTGCCTTGGACAGAAAACTCATGATCCTGAGAGGTGACGTAAAAAGTAAAGTACTTGAGAGTTAGAGAATGGGCTGAGGCTGGGAGAGGTGACGGAGGAGCAGGCCCCAACACTACACAGCCTACACTCCGGGTACCTGGAGTGTGACCAGCAGGAAGACAGTAGCTGTGACGCCAAGGCAAGATGCCCACAGCTTCCTCCTGGGAATCCGCACCATGCTGCCCAGCCCTGCGCGACGGACGCAGGACAGGCCTGGTTACCAGGTGTTCTCGCACTGGCCCACGCCCCGAGGCAACTTCACGGGGAGGAGCCGTCTGGGTGCCAACTTCCTCCACTGCCATCCCTGCTGGGACGCGGACTCCATGAAGGACTGCGTTCTGGGGCTCTGAGCGGGCCTGACTTGGCATCTAGAGGGAACAGCATGTGGTCTTCTTAAGCCATCATCCGAGCAGCTTGAGATTCTTGAAGCCAGAAGGCATAAAAAAATTCTGTAACAAATGAACAGGCAAGCTTTTAGCCACAGTGCCGAAGATTTAATAAATGTCTTACAGAAACCCAGAACTTCAAAACTAAAAGAAACTCTGAAATAATTTAGTCCAAATGCCTTGCTCATAGATAAGGAAACCAAGGCCAGAGAAGTGAAGTGACAGGATCAAGGCTTTGCAGCCCGTTAGAGGAGAATGCCAGATCAACGATAAGGTCCCAAGCCTAAAGTTCTGTTTCCGTGTAATTTTCGCAGCCATCAGAAGACTGAATTCCAGAAGATATTTACATGCATTCTTATCCTTCTGCCTACGTTTCAAAGGAGCTGAGGAGGAGAAACTATCAGGACTATCCACCTACTCCTGTAAAAGTTAGGAAAAAAGAAAAGGTTCAGGATTTGATCAGAAATGGATAAAGGTCAAATGGCCCGTTTAAAACCCCCAAAGAAAGCACCTTCAGCCACAAAGTAAAGAATTCTGACTATGGATTCATTTCTTTAGACTTTTATGGCAAGTATAATAAAAGTTGTGGGGTTTGGGGGCAATACGTTTCTCTGAAAGTTTTAAAATAAGCTTTTCATCTATCTGAAACAAATATGATCTTTTCAAAAGGTTAAAAAATGAGTTAAATAGCCACAGATCGCCTTTTATCCCCAAGATCCTGTGGCGTCAAATGTCTTATGCAGATGATGCTGTGAACTTCAGAGTGCAGCAAGGTTTGGCATTCTAGAGAAGGGTACTGTTACTCTACAGTATTCCAAAGATCTAAGTCTCTATCTAGCTCGAGGATACAGAATTAAAGATAAAAACAGAAATATAAAAATTATATAGAATTCTGTTATAAAGCTTTGGTCTTAATAGTATGCTCCCTTCTACAGCTGCAGGCAGGAGAGTCCCATCCATCAGCCATGTGGGATCAAAGCCCCCTCTCAATTGTGAGGTAGAGTGGGCATCACTATCCCAGGGTCCTCCAATGGAGGAATAAAATATGGACTACAGTGGACTTACTGGTATTCTACTATAGACTTACTGTGACTCCAGAAATGGAAGAAATTATATCATTGATGTGGAGACAGTGGCCACTGGAGTTGCCAAAGGCAAGAAAGGGAAAAGGAGGTGTGATATGGGGGCATTTTTGAGTTGTCCTGAATGATACTGTAGGAACAGATGCAGGACATTATATATCCTATCATAACCCACTGAATGGAGTGGGAGACTGTGTAAATTACAATGTAAACTATAATCCATGCCAAGTAGCAGTGCTCTAAAATGTATTCATCATGAAAGTGGATTTGGCTCAACTGACAGAGTGTCCACCTACCACATGGGAGGTCCAGGGTTCAAACTCAGGGCCTCCTGACCCATGTGGTGAGCTGGCCCATGCACAGTGCTGATGTGCACAAGCAGTGCCCTGTCGCACAGGGGTGTCCATCGCATAGGGGAGCCCCAAAATGAAAGAAGTGTGCCCCGTAAGGAGAGCCACCCTGCGTGAAAAAAGGACAGCCTGACCAGGAGTGGTGCCGCACACACAGAGAGTTGATGCAGTAAGATGACGCAACAAAAGAGACACAGATTCCCAGTGCCCCTAACAAGAATGCAAGCGGACACAGAAGAACACACAGTGAATGGACACAGAGAGCAGACAACAGGGGAGGGGGGGTAGGGGAAATAAATAAATAAAAATAAATCTTTAAAAGTAAATAAATAAAATGTATTCATCAAATGCAATGAATGTACCACACTAATCAAAGATGATGTGGGAAAAGTGGGGGGTGTGGAGAATTTCCTATATTTTTTAATGTAACATTTTGTGTGATCTATGTATCTTTTAAAAATAAATAAAAAATATATTTTAAAAAAAAGCATGTGCTCCCCTTTCATAAATCTACCTTCATTTTTCATTTATTTTTTCATTTAAAAAAAACTGAGGGAAGCAGGTATAGCTCAGTGGTTGAGGGCCTGTTTCCCATTTATGAGATCCCGGATTCAATCCCCTGGTATAACCTAAAAAAAAATTTTTTTTAATGTATTGAAGTATATCATTCATACAAGAATATATATAAACAATAAGTATAGAGTAAAAATTGTGAACTTACAAAACAAACATGCATATCATCATACAGGGCTATCACACATCACCACACCACCAACATCTTGTGTTGTTACAAAACATTCATTACAAACTACACAAGAGCATCATCAAAATATTACTACTGGGAAGCAGATGTGGCTCAACTGGTAGAGCATCTGCCTACCATATAGAAGGGCCAGGTTTCAAACCCAGGGCCTCCTGATCCATGAGGTGAGCTGCCCCACGCGCAGTGCTACCATGCACAAGGAGTGCCTTGCCACACAGGGGTATCCCCCGCATAGGGGAGCCCCACATACAAGGAGTGCGCCCCTCAAGGAAAGCCACCCCACGCGAAAAGCACAGCCTGCCCAGGAGTGGCGCCACACACACAGAGAGCTGACGCAGCAAGATGATGCAACAAAAAGGAGACACAGATTCCCGATGCCACCGAGAATACAAGCGGACACAGAAGAACACACAGTGAATGGACACAGAGAGCAGACAGCAAGCAAGCAGCAAGGGGGGGATAAATAAAATAAAAAATAAATCTTAAAAAAAAAATTTGGCGGTGGACTTGGCCCAGTGGTTAGGGCATCCGTCTACCAGGGAAGTCCGCGGTTCAAACCCCGGGCCTCCTTGACCTGTGTGCAGCTGGCCCATACAGCCCATGCACAGTGCTGATGCGCGCAAGGAGTGCCATGCCACGCAGGGGTGTCCCCCGCGTAGGGGAGCCCCACACGCAAGGAGTGCGCCCCATAAGGAAAGCTGCCCAGTGTGAAACAAAGTGCAGCCTGCCCAGGAATGGTGCCACCCACACAGAGAGCTGACACAACAAGATGACACAGCCAAAAAAGAAACTACAGATTCCTGTGCGGCTGACAACAGAAGCAGACAAAGAAGATGCAGCAAATAGACACAGAGAACAGACAACCAGGGTGGGTGGGGGGAGAAATAAATAAATAAATAAAATTCTACATAAAACATCAGCTCCCATTCTCAACCTATATTCTATCTCCTAGTAACCTATACTCTAGAGTTTACCTCCATGAGTTTACTTATCACATTTATTTCACAACAGTAAGGCCATACAATATTTGTTCTTTTGTGTCTGGCTTATTTCACTAAACATAAAGTCCTCTAGGTTCATCTATGTTGTCATACGCTTCCCAATTTCATTTCTTCTTAGAGATGAATAGTATTCCATGGTATGTGTACACCATATTTTGTTTATCCATTCATCAGCTGATGAACATTTGGGTTGTTTCATCTTTTACAAATGTGAGTAATGCTGCAATTTCATTGGTATATAAATGTCTGTTCACATCCCTACTTTCAGTTCTGCTGAATATATTCCTAGTAGCGGGACTGCCAGATCATATGGCAGTTCTACTTTTAGTTTCCTGAGGAAACACCAAACTATATTCCATAGATGCTGCACCATTCTCCATTCCCACCAGCAGTGAAGGAGTGTTGCTATTTTACTACATCCTCCCCAGCACTTATACTTCCCTGGGTTTTTTTAATTAATTCTATAACATGTACAATAGTATCTTATTTAGTTTTGAACTACATTTCCCTAACAGATAGTGATGATGAACATTTTTTCAAGTGCTTTTGGGGCATTTGTATTTCCTCTTTGGAGAAATGTCTATTCAAGTCTCTTGCCCATTTTTAAATTGGGCTGTTTGTCTTTTTATCATTGAGTTGTATGATCTCCTTACATAGGATGGAGATCAAACCTTTATCAGATATGTGCTTCCAATGTACAAGGTCCTAGGTTCATTCCCAATACCCCCTAAAAAATTATAATAATAAAACACACTAGAGGCATATAAGAGCAGACTCCAAATGAGAGAAGAAAGAATAAGTGATACAGAAGATAGAAGAGCTGAAATTGAAGAGAAAGAACAGAAAAGTGAGAAAAGAATGGGAATAGTTAAGCAAGGGGCTTACAGAGTTGAATGATAACAAGAAATACAACAACATGCATGTCATGGGAGTTCCAGAAGGGAAAGGGGTCAGAGCATTCACGGAAATAATACTGAAAATTTCCTAGCTCTCCTGAAAGAAATGAACTTACATGTCCAAGAAGGGCAGTGTACCCCAATCAGAATAAATATGATTAGACTTACTCCAAGACATACACTACTCAGAATGTCAAACATCAAAGCTAAAGAGAAAATTCTGAGAGCAACAAGGGAGAAGCAAACTATCAATACAAGGAATGCCCAATAAGTCTTAGTGCAGATTTCTTATCAAAAACAATGAGGCAAGAAGGCAGCAGTATGATACAATTAGGATACTAAAAGAGTAAACTTGCCAGTTGAGAATTCTTTATCTTGCAAAATTGTCCTTCATATGTGAAGGTGAGTTTCAAATATTCACAAACAGAAACTAAGAGAGTTTGTAAAAAAGAAACCACCTTTGCAGGAAGTATTAAGGGAACCTTACAGCTCAAAAGAAAAGACAGGAGAGAGAGGCTTGGAGGAGAGTGTAGAAGGCAAGAATAGGAGAAAGGATAACTAAAAGAGTAAAAAAGACAGATGAAAATAAGATATGACATAGGAAAACCAAAGAACAAAATGGTGGAAGTAAATAATGCATTTACAATAATATCATTGAATATGAATGGATCAACTCCCCATTAAAAAGATATATGGTGATAGAACAGACTAAAAAACAAGAGGCATCCATATGCTGCTTGCAAGACATTCACCATAGACCCAGGGATACAAACCAGCTGAAAGTGAAAGGTTGGCAAAAAGATACTCCACACAAACACTAACAAAAAAAGAGCAAGGGTAACTATACTAATATCAGACAAAACAGAATTTAAAGGTAAGAAAAGTTATAAGAGATACAGAAGGCCATTATATATTAATAAAAGGGACAATCTACCATATCTATGCACCTAATTAGAGTGTCCCAAAATACATGAGGCAAACTCTGGCAAAACTTAAGGGAGAAACAGACATCTCTATAATAATAGTTGGAGACTTCAACACCCCACTCACATTGTTAGATAGTACTAGCTAGAAAGTCAACAAGGAATCAGAGAATTTGAACAATATGATAAACAAGCTAAACCTAACGGACATGTACAGAATGTTGCATCCCAAATCAGCAGATTGTACATTATTCTCAAGTGTTCATGGATCTTTCTCCAGTACAGACCACATGTTAGGTCACAAGGCAGGTCTCAATAAATATAAAAAGACTGAAATTATACAAAGCAACTTCATAGATCATAATGAAATGAAATCTGGAAATTAATAATAGATGAGAAAGGATACTAAAAGAGTAAACTTGCCAGTTAAGAATTCTTTATTTTGCAAAATTGTCCTTCATATATGAATTTGCAAATGTGTGGAGGCTAAACAACACGTCTGAACAATCAATGGGTCAAAGAAGAAATTGTAAGTCAAATTAGTAAACACACTGAGACAAATGAAAATGAGAATGCAACATATCAAAACTTATAGGATACAGTGAAAGCAATTCTGAGGGTGAAATTTATAGTCATAAATGTCTATATTAAAAAAGAAGAGCTAAAATCAAATACTTAACTGTACAACTGAAGAAACTAGAAAAAGAACAACAAACCATTCTCAAAACAAGCAAAAGGAAAAAAATAAAGATTAAAGCAGAAATAAATGAAATTGAGAACAAAAAAACAATAGGGAAAATCAACAAAACCAAAAGCTGGTTCTTCAAGGTCTATAAAATTGACAAACCCTTAGCAAGACTAACAAAGAAAACAAAATAAATACAATTAGAAATGAAAGGGGGGGAGTTACGACTAATGCCACAGAAATAAAAAAGATCATACGAGGACATTATGATGAAAACCTGTACACCAGCAAACTAGACAAACTAGATGAAACAGACAAATTCCTAGAAATGCACAAAACTACATTGACTCTACAAGAAATACAAGAACTTAACAAACCAATCACATTTAAAGAGATTGAATCAATCATCAAAAATGTCCCAACAGCAGAGCAGGTATAGCTCAGTGGTAGAGCACCTACTTGGCATATACAAGGTCTGAGGTTCAATCCCCCGTACCTCCTGAAAAAAAAAAAGAAAGAAAAAAATCTCCCAACAGAGAAAAGTCCAGGACCAAATGGCATCACAGGTGAATTCTACCAAGCATTTTGAGAATTAACACCAATCCTGTTTAAACTCTTCCAAAAAATTAACAGGAGGGAAAATTATCCAACACATTTTATGAAGCCAATATCACCCTAACAGCAAAGCCAGATAAAGACACTACAAGAAAACAAAATTACAGACCAATCTCTGTAGCGAACATAGATGCAAAAATTCTCAACAAAATACTTGCAAGTAGAATCCAACAGCATATCAAAAGAATTATAAACCACAGCCAAGTAGGGTTTATTCCTGGTATGCAAGGATGTTCAACATAAGAAAATCAATTAATGCAATACACCACATTAACAAATTAGAGGAATAAAACAACATGATCATCTCCACAGAGGCAGAAAAGGCATTCAACAAAATCCAGCATTGTTTCTTGATAAAAACACTTAGAAAGAGAGGAACAGAAAGAAAATTCCTCAATATGATAAAAGGCATATATTAAAAACCCACAGTCAACATCATACTCAATGGGGAAAGGTTGAAAATTTTAGCTCTAAGAGCAGGAGCAAGAAAAGGATTGCCATTGTCACCACTGTTATTCAATGTTGTTCTACAAGTTCTAGCTAAAGAAATTAGAAAAGAAAAATAAATAATAAAAGGCATCCAAATAGGAAAGAAGTGAAACTCTATTTCTGGATGACAAAGTCCTATATTTAGAAAATTCTGAAACATCTACAACAAAGCTACTTGAGCTAATAAATGAATTCTGCAAAGTGGCAGGATACAAGGTCAACACACAAAAATCAGTAATGTCTCTGTACACTAATACTGAACAATCTGAGAAGGAAATCAGGGGGGGAAATCCCATTTACAATAGCCACATAAAGATGCACATACCTAGGAGTCAATTTTACCAAGGAAGTACAGGACCTACATGCAGAAAACTACAAAACAACGCTAAAAGAAATCAATGAAGACCTAAACAAATGGAAACACATTCCATGTTCATGGACTGGAAGACAAAATATCATGAAGAGTCAATCCTACCTAAACTGATTTAGAGATTCAATGTAACGCCAATAAAATTCCAACAGCCTACTTTACAGAAATAGAAAAGGCAATTACCAAATTTATTTGGAAGGGAAAGTGCAAAGGGGTTCATGGTGATGAATGCACAACACTGTGATTACACTAAAAGCCAATGATTATGCACCCTGGACAGATTGTATGGTATGTGAATATATATCAATAAAATTGCTTTTTTAAAAAAAGAAATAATCTATTTAATTTTTTTTCTAAAAGGAAAAACTCTACACTCTTTAGAGTCACCTCTCAATCCCTCTATCCTTCCCCAGCCCTACATAACCACTAATCTAATTCCATCTTTAAAATTTGATTTATATTTACATTGTACGTGAATGGAACCATGCAATATGTAGTACTTTGTGTCTGGTTTCCTTCACTTAGCTCATTTTTTTTTCACCTGATATTAACATCTTGTAACATTAACATATATAACATTTGTTCAGTATCAATGTATTATACATGCAATTATTACTCATATTCATATTTCACATAAGTTTTACTATGCTATCGAGTCCCATGTTACATTTTTTAGCTTTTCCTTTAGTAATATAAATTAACTTAGACCAAGGATTCGTAAACTTTTTTTTTTTTGAGGTACAAAGGCCAAGGATTGAAACTGGGACCTCATATGTGGGAAACTGGTACTCAACCACTGAGCCACAATGGCTACGCTGAGTTGGCTCTTTTGTTTGTTTGCTTGTTGTTTTGCTCATTTTTAAGAGGAAATGGAGGCGGCAGACTTGGCCCAGTGGTTAGGGCGTCCGTCTACCACATGGGAGGTCCGCGGTTCAAACCCCAGGTCTCCTTGACCCATGTGGAGCTGGCCCATGTGCAGCGCTGATGCGTGCAAAGAGTGCCCTGCCATGCAGGGGTGTCCCCCGCATAAGGGAGCCCCACGTGCAAGCAGTGCGCCCCATAAGGAGAGCCGCCCAGTGCAAAAGAAATTGCAGCCTGCCTCAAAATGGTGCCTCCCACAGGGAGAGCTGACACAACAAAATGACGCAACCAAAAGAAACACAGATTCCCGTGCCACTGACAACAGAAGCGGACAAAGAAGATGCAGCAAATAGACACAGAACAGAAAACTGGGGTTGGGGGGGGGGGGAGGGGAGATAAATAAATAAAAAATAAATCTTTAAAAAAAAAAAAAAAGAGGCAATGGAGATTCAACCCAGGACCTCCCACATGGGAAGTAGATACTCAACCGCTGAGCCACATCCACTCCCTCAACTGGTTTGTTTTTTAGCACTTTTTTTATTTATAATATTTAGATTATATAAATATTACAGAGAATATATAGGGGATTCCCATATGCCCCACTGCCCACATCTCTCCCATTTTCCCACATTGCAACATCTTTCATCAGTATGGTACACTCATTACAATTGATACATATTTTGGAGCATTGCCATTAAGCATGGATTATGGCTTACACTGTAGTTTACACTCTCTCCCATTTGACTCTGTAGGTTATGGCTGGATATATAATGGCCTGTATCTGTCGTAATGTCATTCAAGATAATTCCCAAGTTCTGAAATGTCCCCCATTACACCTGTTTTTCCTTCTCCCTAACCCCAGAACATGCATGAGTCACTACCTCCAAAACAATGGTATTTCTTCTATGGCTAGAATCACAATAAGTCTATAGTAGTAAGTTTATTTTAGTCCACAGTTCATTTCCCAATCCTGAGGACTCTGGGATGGTGATGCCCACTCCATTAATTGAGGGGGGGCCTCAATCCCCTATATCCAATGGATAGGACTCTCTTGCTTGCAGTTGTAGGCATTCTTGGTTCCTTGGTATGTTGTTTGCCATCATCTCCTCCCTGTTAGTTGTCCTTGGTGAGTTCATTGAACTGGAAAGGAGGTGTTACAGCTCTGTTGAGGTTCAGGGCTCAGCTGGTACATGGACAGCCCAAACATTTAAGTCTCTTGGATGTACACCTACCAACTCTAGTACTAATTACTAGTTCAAATAGTAGGACAAGAGAGTCAAGCATTGGGAAACCACTGCTGAGTCTAACTCTGTCATACTGGGGAGCATAAATACCACATTAGGGCCCACTGGCAAGGGGCCAAATTCCTGAGCTGTCTGCTCTGATTATAGTGTCCAGATGTCTCCATATCCCAGAGGATCTTCATTATTTGGGGCAGTATCTAGATTGGCTGTCACTGAGATCCTGTTGAGAAGTACATAAGCACTACCTCTGGGATGGCCTCCCGACTCACTTTTAAGTCTCTTAGCCATACAAACTCATTTCTTTAGCTTTTCCCCCTTTTGGTCAAGGTCTTTTTATTTTTCCAGATGCATTCCTTGTTGGTACTTGGTAGCAATCCCTCAGTGCCAGGGAGGCTCATCACCAGAAGTCATGTCCCAAGCTGGGGGGAAGTTATCACTTTTATACACTTAGTTTGGCTTAGAGCGAGGAGGCCACATTTGAGCAACAAGGAGTCTCCAGACAGGTAACTCTTAGGAACCCTCCGTCACTACACTAAGTTTCCATTTCAAGAGCAAAGGCTCGTAAGCATAGTCATCAATATCAAGGGTCCTTCAATGGACCATCCTTCTTTGCAAGTCATTGTTCCTATACTTGAGACATTCCTGTTGTTCCATTAGAAAATGTGGCAGAGGTCCCCCAGATGCGAATTTGATACTTTTGGTTATTGTGTGAATCTCTACCCACCATGACAATGCCCCATGAACATCTGAACACAATTTATATGCCTTACATGTACACCCAGGTGAACTTCCTCCCATGTATCCCCCCTCAGTGACACCAATGATCCTGCCCTGACACAGTTGTAGTCCTTCTGTGATCTAAAACCTCTTCAAAAATGAAGCCAAGGGAAATGGATATGGCTGAACCAATTGGGCTCCTGTCGCCATATAGGAGCTCCGGGGCTTGATGCCCAGGACCTCCTGGTGAGGGCACGCTGACCCATGCGGCGAGCTGGCCCACATGGAGTGCCGTCCTGCGTGGGAATGCCACCTGTGCGGGAAAGCCACCCCATGCAGGAGTGCCGGCCGACATGGAGAGTTCGCGCAGCAAGATGACACAACAAGAGACACAGAGGAAAGAAAATAAGACGACAGAGCAGAACAAGGAGCTGAGGTGGCACAAGACCTCACCTACTCCGCCTCTCACCTACTCCGGAAGGTCCCAGGATCAGTTCCCAGAGCCACCTAATGAGAATACAAGCAGACATAGAAGAACACACAGCAAATGGACAGAGAGCAGACAACGGGGGGAATGGGGGGAATGGGGGACGGAATAAATAAAATAAAAATCTTAAAAAAAAAAAATGAAGCCAATAAAATAGCCACATACAATAAGAAAATGAAATAATGATAGCTTTATACAAAAGTAAAATACAGAAAAATTAATGAAAAGCAAAAATATTTTTTTAATTGGGATATTAATGAAAAAATATTTAAAGGAAAAAACTTTTGACATTTTGCCTTTCATCACTGTAAGACTGTTGTCCTGTATGTACAGTGACATTTTCTTCCATTTATTCCCCCAGTGTCTTACTTTTTTTTTTTCATTTTTTCTTCAAAACACTTTTAGGTCACAGTAGAGTAACATATAGAATACGGGGGATTTCCATATACCCAACATTCTCCCTCTTTTCCCTTTTTCCCCATCAATAACATTTTGTGTGTGGATGGTACCTTTGTTACAACTGATACAAAAATATTGAAACATAGCTACTAACCATATGGTTTACATATTTGACCATATACTTTTTAAAAATCTGATAAAATTTAACATGGCCTGTATCCATCATCTCAAGATCATGCAGAACACCTCAACTGTTTTTTTTAAATACATTTTTTATTTTTAAAAGATACTTAGATTACATAAAATGTTACATAAAAAAATATAAGGGATTCCCATATGCCCCACTCCCCACACCTCCTACTTTTCCCTATAAAAACAACTTCTTTCATTAGTGTGGTACATTTATTGCAATTGATGAATACATTTTGGAGCATTGCCACACAGAAACGGATTATAGTTTACATTGTAGTTTACACTCTCTCCCACCCAGTTCTGTAGGTTATGGCAGGATACAGAATGGCCTGTATCTTTCACTCATTTGGTTTTTGACAAACCTACCAAGTCCATATTAACAGAACCTAACAGTCTCTTCAACAAATGGTTCTGGGTACAAAAGCAGCAAATGTTAAACGTTAAAATCTGACCTAGTTTGTTATGTCACAGAAGGCTTCCTTAGAGGCTGTGATTATCCTTTGGACATTTGATAAACAAGGGGCGATGTTTCCATGGTTTCCACTTTTACCCAATTTTCTTTATTAATATTTATTTGTGTTAATGTATTCCCTACTCTTTTAATTTTTAATGGACCTCATATTTTGCTGAGTGTTTATTTTTATGTAAAGGATGCTTTGGGTAGCAGATTTCAGTCTGGGAAGGTCACCCTCATCAACCAAATACATATCTCAGGAGAGACCAATAAAGAACATGAGAGAGCAAGGGAGCACTGGCAGGCCCCAGTGATGAAAGGTGGATAGAAGCTGTAGCCAGAGCACCTCACATTTCTATTACGGAACTGAAGGCGATGTTATGCTCACAATCTCTAATTCCAGACACACACCAAAGCATTCAAAGGATGCAGTACTAATAATATGACCACAAAAAAAAAAAAAATGGGTATTTAGGTCTATTTATGTAGAAACTACATAAAAACGTACACAGACAAAAAAAAAAAAAAAAAACTAATACAAAGCCCTGATCACCACATAAGCCTGTATTAGCAGCATTCAAAAAGAGATTCAGGAGGGTGGGTCTTAACCAGGATTACTCCAGTCCTTTACAAGCAGAAGAAATTCAAAGAGAAAGCCACAGGGACGAGCTGGAAGTTGGAAGTCAAGGAAATCATGAAGAAAAAAGAGGACATCACCATGTGATGTGAGGTGGGGATACAAGCCAAGGAACCCCAAGGGTCGCCAGTAGCCAGCATCAGAATGTTGCAGACTTTGGGGAGAAAGCATTGCCTTACTGACTCCTTGATTTTAGACTTCTAAACTCAAAACTAAACTCAAAACTCAATACCTATTGTTTAAGCCAACACATTGTGTGGTATCTGCTATAACAGCCTGGCAAACTAATATCTCTGGTTTTGAATAAAGAGGCAATGAAGGACAAAAAAAAAAAAAAAGATTCACTCTAATAAGTAAGGCCCTGGAGCCAGCTCCTAAGGAGCTTTTTCATCTTTGTTTGTCCTCTGATGGTCTTCTAAGTATTCTTTCTCCAAGAAGGGCTTCCATAACATGACAATTCTACTACTAGGCAGAACATCTGAATTAAAATCCCTCATCTACTTTTACTATCTATGTAATCGTGAATGAGAAATCTGCTAAATAACACTGACAAAATGTGCCTAATGACAAAGGGCTGGACCAGATGATCTGCTGAGGCTGCATCCCAAAATTAAGTTCTCTGATCCCAGAAAGACTGTCCAGGAGCAAAAACTCTCCATAGAAGAAAAGATTAAAGAGACAGTAATCAAGATCATTTGAGCCATCACAGACTAAGATTTCTGGAAAAAAAACAAAAGTATGTTTGTATATAAAAATTTAGATTAAATAATTTTCATTTTTTCCTAATAATTCAACACTAGCTTCTCGAAAACAAATTTTACTTACAAAAAGAAAAAAAGAGTATATGAAAAGTGTTGTGCAAATAAACAATTTTTTTTTTTTACCATTTTTAAAAAACCATATTCAGGAACACTATAACAAATGTTTATTGTAGAATTCTGCTAATTGAGTAAGGTATTGCATTCCCTTGCTGAAATCAGCCCTTTACAACCCAAATTTCAAAAGCATTTATATATATATGGGTCAGAAATGTCTCCATACTGAGGAATACTGACACATATATAAAGGAACATTACTGTTTCCTCAAATCATATTCTTCATTTCCTAAACAGAACACTAGTTTCAACAATTTTTCAAAAATTTTGTTTAGATAAAACCTGAAAAGTAACTACTTTTTTGAATAAAAGAGCAAAAACACAGTAGCAGCTGAAATTGTTTGTCATTCTCTGTTACACACTGCCACCTAGCAGGAAGTGAGCAAATACCGTTACTGCTGTACACGGTTTGAAAACCGGAGCAGACCGTAACGACGATCTGACGCTACAACACTGCCCCTGGTTTGTTGGTGCCGGAAGGAGAAATTTCTAAAACGGAGGGTGGGAGCTGTCTAGCTTGGCGTGTCTCCATCGTCAGTATGCAAACGCCGAGGCCGCGGACGGTCATAAATTCTTCATCCAAGACCACGCTGGGCCGTTGAGAAACAAAGACGTCCCCCAGCCACCGCCCAAGATGCTCCAGAGCCTGGGGGTGTCCCGTCTGGAGAGAAGGAAGGACGTACTAGCGGAAGGAGGTCCTCAAGACCAACTGACCCGACTCAAAATTGCACCCCGCCAGAGTGCAGCTGACATTCTACGGACCAAACCAACACCCCAAGGCGCGCCGGGCTTTCCACTATTTCAGGACGCCGGGACAGGGAGGAGGGGACAGGCTGTGCGAGCGGCGGTGGCAGGGACAACGGTGATTCTGCGCGTGGCACCTGCTCTCTATTAAAGAATCATCAAAATACCTACACGAGACAGGTCCATTCCGAAAGTGCCAGCCGGATATAAAAACACCTAAGAAGTGCCTTCAGCTCACGGGTTCCCGAAGCCCTCAGGTCTGGGGTCTCCGCCCAGGGCGCTTTCCCGGGTAGCTACGCCCTCCACGGCCGGCGCCCACTTCCGCACACTGTCGAGCCACCCCGGCGAGAGCAGGGCTTGGGGCGGCCCGCGGGTCCCTGCAGGCCTCCCCCCGGCGGCCTTGCAGAAGCCACCCGCGTTTACGTGTCAGGGAACGCCGGGTGGCAGGGCTGCCCCGGGTCTCCACGTTCCCCAGGCACACCCGCCTTCCTCAGCCGCAGCTTGTACTTCCCCTCAGCCACGGCGCGCGTTCCCTCACTCCTTTCTTCCTCCGGTTCCGTTTCCGGTCGGCAGCAACCGAGCTTTCCCCAGACACCCAAAGAAGTCACTTTCTGTTTCCCGGCACCACGACCGGCCCCCACCTACGATGCCTCAAACCAAAGAAGAGCGAGAGACTCACCCGCGCCTCGGCGGAAGGAGGCTCCCGCGCCCGCGGCCCCGCGCTTCCGGGCTTAGGGTTGGCGCCCGGGCTCAGCTCAGAGGAAAACGCGGAAGGAGGATCTGGGAAACGGCAAACAAAGCCACCCGGGAGAGCTGTGGACGCATCAGGGCCGGAAAATCCTGGATCCGGGTTTTCCCTGGTGTCCTGTTTGAAAGCCGGGGTTCTGGGGAAGACCCGCCTGACCTAGGCTGGTGAGCGGGAGCGCGGCCCACCCCTTCTGGAAAGTTTTTTTTGGACCTTGGAATGGTCCTGCGTGACACTGCAATGACAGATACAAGCCACTATAAATTTGTCAAAACCTATATAATTGTGCAGTGCAAAGTGCAAACCATAATGTAAACTATTGACCATGGTAGGATGGGTTTTTGATAAATTATTCAAGAAAATCCACTACATAATGACAAATTCTAAGTTCTTGGGGTAATTGGGTGTAAATGGAGAATGTTATCCATCAGGATAACAAGGAAAATGATATAAGTGTGGCTTAGAGCCTGTGCAATAATTTCTCATGAAGCCAAAGTTAATTAAAGAAAACAGTAGTAAAGAAAACTTTTGCTCCAAATAATGATTCAGCTATTTTATTAAAAAATAGTTGACATTTCCCTGTTAAAGAACAAAAAACTATTGACCATAGTTAGTAGTAATATTTAAATATGGGTTCAATTGCAACAAAGGTATCAACTAATGAAAGATGTTAATGGAGAAAAGTGGGGGGGAGGGTAATATGGGAATCCCCTATATTTTCTCTGTAATGTTTATGAAATCTAAAGCTTCTTTAAAAATAAAATAAATTTAAGAAAAAATTCTCTGGCAGGCTCCCCCTTCTTAATCAAAGTCACAGGAGGCTTTCTCCTTCTTAATCTATATTCTGCTAGGCCTGGAACACATTCAAAGTCACTTGCTGGGATCCCCTGCATCACCTATTAAGGAAAACCAAGAACCTTTAGGTGACAGACTTGGCTCAGTGGTTAGGGTGTCCGTCTACCACATGGGAGGTCCAAGGTTCAAACCCCAGGCCTCCTTGACCTGTGTGGAGCTGGCCCATGTGCAGTGCCGATGCGCGCAAGGAGTGCCCTGCCACGCAGGGGTGTCCCCCGCATAGGGGAGCCCCACGCGCAAGGGGTGCGCCCCATAAAGAGAGCCGCCCAGCATGAAAGAAAGTGCAGCCTGCCCATGAATGGTGCCCCAACAAAAAGAAACACAGATTCCCCTGTCGCTGACAACAACCTATATAAGTGGACAAAGAAGACGACTCAGCAAATAGACACAGAGAACAGAGCTGACACAACAAGATGACGCAACAAAAAGAAACACAGATTCCCGTGCCACTGACAACAACAGAAGCAGACAAAGAAGACGACGCAGCAAATAGACACAGAGAACAGACAACCGGAGTGGGGGGGTGGGGGGGCAGAAGAGAGAAATTTAAAAAATAAATCTTTAAAAAAAAAAAAGAACCTTTAAAGTAGAGCCAAGGCCTGAGCTCTTTAAATCAGACTCCTCACTGTGTTTGCTAGGTAGATAAAGAAGGATGAACATTTAGCTTGATTTCACCAGATAAGGAAAAACTGACTTCAGCCTACTGAGATCCAAAATCAGATAATCCAATTAAAATTATTTTGCCTTAGATTAGGAGATGATGGGCTAAAAAAAAAAGGTAATTCAAGGATTGCAGGGGGGCAGGTGTAGCTCAGTGACTACCTGCCTCGCATGTGTGAAGTCCAGAGTTCAATCCTCTGGCACCGCTCAAAAAAAAGACCTAGGGTGTATACATGTGATGGAATACTGTGCTGCAGTAAGAAGAAATGAAATTTGGGAACATATGATAAAATGGGTGAATCTTGAACACTTTAGGTTAAATTAGCCAGGCACAAAAAGACAAATATTGCATAGTGTCACTAATATGAACTAAATACAAAAAAATAAACACAAGGAATTAAAACCTAGAGTATAGGTTTTAGGAGATAAAATGAGGGCTGTGAAGGAATACTGATACTTAATGTATGAAGAAGTGTTAATTAACTTGACTGTAAATGTGGGGAAATGGATAGAGTTGATGGTAACACATTAGAGTGAGTAGCAGCTGTTTTATAAATGGGATTGTGGCTGAAAAGGGTAGTCCAGAGATGTAAATGTTAACTGAAAGAAACCTAGAGAATAATGTAGGGACTGAATAACACAGCGAACCCAGAGAATTGTGGTTGTTAGTACAATGCAAGAATGTTCTTCTGTGAACTGAAATAGATATATGTCACTATTGCAGGGTGATGGAAATGTGAAGAAGCTTGAGGAAAATACAACTAATGTCACCTATGGACTATATTAACAGCAATACTGAATCTTGTGTCAATGCCAAAGATATACTGTTAATAATAGGGAGGTATGGGAAAAATATTCCAAATGTACCCTATGGACCATAGTTAGTGGTATAGTCTGGTGATATTATCTCATAATCTGTAACAAATGTTCCACAACGGTGTGGCATGGTGTGGTGTGATGGTGAAAGGTTTTTGTATGGGAATTCTACACATGTGCATGATTGTTTTGTTAATTCACAACTTCTGCAATAAAAATATATATTTTTTTAAATCTAGGGAGGGCAGGACTCAGGTGAGTCACCTGGATGCAAAATTTAGAAGGTCCTAACTTCTTAGGGTCTTGCAAGTACAAGGTCAGCAAGTACACTTGTGCAACCCTGGGAGTGGGTACCTACCTAGATACCTCGGCAGCTCCAATGCCCAGCATTTCAATTTCTGTAAAGACAATTGATAATAATACTTTTACTTCTAAAAAACAACAAAGAAAAGATTGACAAGTTGGATATCATTAAAAGTAAAAACTTTCGTTCATCAAAAGACACAGTTGGGGAGTGGGTATAGCTCAGTGGTTGAGCACCTGCTTCCTATGTATAAAGTCCAGGTTCAATTCCTGGTACATCCTTTAAAAAAAAAAAAAAAGACACCATTAAGAGAATGAAGGAGCAATCCAGAGAAGATCTTTGCAATAGCTTTATCTAACAAAGAACTCCAATCTAGACTATATAAAGAGTTCATACTACTCCATAAGAAAAAGACAATCCAATTTTAAAAATGGGCAAAATGGGGGAGGCGGGGCAAGATAGTGTCTAAGTGAGTGCACCTTATAATCTGTCCTGCAAAGAAGTGGCTGGGCAGTGTTGGAAATTCTTCAGGACCAGGCTGTTTCGGGATTTTGCAGGGCAGGAGGTGTCTGGACATTGATTTGGTGGGATGGTGACAGAGAAGATTCGTGTAAAAGGTATAATTGAGGCTCTCTTACATGGAAATAGGGGTTGCGCGCGAGGACGCTCCCCCCTGGGGCGGGCAGCGTGGCAGTGGTGATTCCTGGAGGCTCTGCAGTGCTGGGGAATTCATAAGCCCTGAGCAGGCTATTCAGGGGCTTGCAGGGCAGGAGGTCTTTGGAAACCGATTTGGTGAGACAGAGACGGAGGATTTGCGAGGCATGAAATTTTGAATTTCTGACTCGGAGTTTGGCGCCTCTGGCTAGAGCCCCACCCCCTAGGCCTGGCTGCCGATCTGCAGTGGTCCTTAAATCTGCCGCAATAAAGAGGCGCTACCAGCAGGCTATTTCGGGGGCTTGCAGGTTGGGAGGTGGCTGGAAGCGGTTCAGGTGAAACAGACGGAGGAGTCTTTTGCGAGGTAGGGAAGTTCAGCGCTTCCGGCTAGAGCCCCGCCCCCTAGGCCTGGATGCCAATCTGCAGCGGTCCTTAAATCGGCCACAAAACAGAGGTGCTACCAGCAGGCTATTTCAGGGGCTTGCAGGTTGGGAGGTGGCTGGAAGCCGTTCAGGTGAAACAGACGGAGGCAGGGAATTTTGGATTTCGGACAGGGAGTTCAGCACTTCCGGCTAGAACCCCGCCCCCTAGGCCTGGCTGCCGATCTGCAGCGGTCCTTAAATTGGCTGCAATAAAGAGGCACACCCACCAGCAGGCTGTTTTGGGGGCTTGCAGGGCAGGAGGTGTCCTGAAGTCGAATTGGTGACACAGTGACAGAACAGACTCTTGTGAGAGGGGGAATTTTGGGTTTCTGACACAGAGGTCAGAGTTTGCAGATGTGACCCCCCTCATAGGGCTGGCACCCAGCTGCGGGAATCCCTGAAGGCTGTATTGCACTGCAGTGCTCCCAGACTCCCTGCTAATCGGATTTGAGGTTGCCAGGTCGGTGTCCCCTAAACCCTGGTGGCCCACACCCCAGAGACTCACACCTCTTGAGTCTGCAATATCACAGACTTCCCATCCCTGAACCCACCACGCACTGAGGTCCATCTGAGGTCCTTGATTGTCCCAGCCCTTGACAGTTACGGTTTGTTTTTCTGTTTGTTTGTTTGTTCTTTGTTTTCTCTTTCCTTTTTCTCTTTTTTTTTTTCTTTTCTTTTTTATTGTCCTGGTTGCTAATATTGCATTATCTCCTAGTCTTTTCTCCCATTGTATCCCCCAAGGTCTTTTTCATTTATTTAGGGTTTGTTTTTTTTCCCTTTCTCTTCTTTTCTTTTTCTTGCTTGTTTCCCTCCCTTCTCTTTGTGCACCCCCCCCCCTTTTTTTTTCTTTTCCCTCTTTTACTTCTTATTTTATCTTAATTATACAATAGGTGCTGCAGGGAACACCTCACATTTGCTGGGTTTTCTCAATCTCCATTGCCTCATTTCTGTGTGAATTGATTTTGGCCACCTACACTATTCCTTTTCCCCCACATCTTGATATCCTCCATCATCTACTGTCTCTCCTATATACCACCCCTTTTCTTTGGTCTCCAAATTGTCTAACCTTTAATTTCTAATACCTTTGTTTTGTCTTCTGTCTTTTATCCCCTCTTGATACTATTGTCTTTCTTGTCTCTTTCCCTCCCTCATGAAAACACTGGCTTTATAATTCATACTATATTCCTCCCATAGTCAGTCAACTACCTCATTATAGGTACTCTACTTATTGCTGTAAGTCTACACAACTTACATGAGTCTAAAACCCATCCTCCCAACTCATATTGTTGCTCTGGTAACATTTATTACCAATACTACTTTACACATTTTCCTTTTTTACACAATTGTCTATCCCTGGCCCTAATATTTTAACAGAACATCTCAAAAGAGAATCACTAAAGAAACAAAATATTTGAACAGTGTATTAGAGGAGCTGGACCTAATAGACATATACAGATCATTACACACAAATACAGCAGGATATACATTTTTCTCAAGTTCACATGGATCATTCTCCAAGATAGACCATATGCTAGGCCACAAAGAGAGGCTTAATGAATTCAGAAAGATCAAAATCATACAAAATAATATCTCTGACCACGGTGGAGTGAAGCTGGAAATCTGCAAGGGCCAGAGGCCCAGATTTCACACCAAGATATGGAAATTAATCAGCACACTCTTAGAAAAACTGTGGGTCAAAGAGGAAATCTCAAAAGAAATCAATAACTACCTTGAAATAAATGATAATGATAACACAACATACCAAAACTTATGGGATGCAGCAAAAGCAGTATTGAGAGGGAAATTTATAGCCATAAATTCATATATCAAAAAAGAAGAAAGAGCAAAAATTGAAGAACTAACTGCACATTTGGAGGAATTAGTAAAAAACAACAAAGTAACTCCACAGGAAGAAGAAAGAAAGAAAGAACAAAGATAAGAGCAGAACTAAAGGAAATAGAAAACAAGAAAGCACTTGAAAAGGTAAACAAGACCAAGAGCTGTTTTTTTGAGAAAATCAATAAACTTAACAAACCCTTAGCGAGACTAACAAAGAAAAAAAGAGAGAAGATGCAAATACACAAAATAAGAAAGGAGAAAGGAGATATCACCACTAACCCCACAGAAATAAAGACTATCATAAAAGGATACTTTGAAAAACTATATTCCAACAAAAACGACAATTCAGAGGAAATGGACAAATTCCTAGAAACACATACGCAGCCTATATTGACAAAAGAAGAAATTGATGATCTTAACAAACCAATCACAAGTAAATAGATAGAATCGGTCATTAAAAACCTCCCAACTAAGAAGAGCCCAGGGCCAGATGGCTCATAGGTGAATCCTACAAAACATTCCGGAAAGAACTAACACCAATTCTGCTGAAACTCTTCCAAAAAATCGAAACAGAAGGAACATTGCCTAACTCATTCTATGATGCCAACATTACCCTAATACCAAAGCCAAACAAAGACACCACAAGAAAGGAAAATTACAGACCAATTTCTCTAATGAACCTAGATACAAAAATACTTAACAAAATACTTGCTAATCGTATTCAACAACACATTAAATGAATTATACACCACAACCAAGTGGGATTCATTCCAGGTATGCAAGGATGGTTCAACATAAGAAAATCAATCAATGTAATACACCATATAAACAGAATGAAGGAAAAAAGTCACATGATTATATCTATAGATGCAGAAAAAGCATTTGACAAAATACAGCACCCTTTCTTGATAAAAACACTCCAAAAGATCAGAATACAAGGAAATTTTTTGAACATGATAAAGAGTATATATGAAAAACCCACAGCCAACATCATTTACAATGGAGAAATCCTAAAATCCTTCCCTCTAAATTCAGGAACAAGACAAGCATGCCCACTCTCTCCCCTTCTATTTAACATTGTCCTAGAAGTACTTGCTCGAGCACTGAGGCAAGAACCAGATATAAAAGGCATTCAAATTGGAAAAGAAGAAGTCAAAATTTCATTATTTGCAGATGACATGATCCTATACATAGAAAACCCTGAGAAGCCTACAACAAAGCTTCTAGAACTCATAAATGAGTTTAGTAAAGTTGCAGGTTATAAGATCAATGTGCAAAACTCAGTAGCATTTCTGTACACCAATAATGAGCAAGATCAGGAGCAAATCAAGAAGCACATACCATTTACAATAGTAAATTAAAAAATCAAATATTTAGTAATAAATTTAACTAAAGATTAAAAAACTTATACACCGAGAACTACACAAGACTGTTCAAGGAAATCATAGAAGACATAAATAAATGGAAGACTATTCCCTGTTCGTGGATAGGAAGACTAAATATTATTAAGATGTCTATTGTACCAAAACTGATCTACACATTCAATGCAATCCCAATAAAAATCAACACAGCCTTCTTTAAGGAACTAGAAAAACTAACTATGAAATTTATTTGGAAAGGTCCCGAATAGCCAAAGACATATTGAAAAAGAAAAATGAAATTGGAGGAATCACACTACCTGACTTCAAAACATACTACAAAGCTACAATAGTGAAAACAGTATGGTATTGGCATAAGGAGAGACACACAGACCAATGGAATTGAATTGAAAGTTCTGATATAGAACCTCCTATATATAGCCATATAATATTTGATAAAGCCACCAAACCCTCTCAACGTGGAGAGAATGGCCTATTCAACAAATGGTGCCTGGAAAACTGGATATCCATATGGAGAAGAATGAAAGAGGATTACCGTCTCACACCTTATACAAAGGTGAACTCAAGATGGATCAAACACCTAAATATAAGAGCCAAGACCATAAAGACTTTGGAAAGCAGTGTAAGGAAACATCTACTAGACCTTGTAATAGGAAATGGCTTCATGAACATCACATCAAAAGCATAAGCAGCAAAAGAACAAATAGATAAATGGGACTTCCTCAAAATTAAAGCCTTCTGCACCTCAAAGGAGTTTGTCAAGGAAGTAAAAAGGGAGCCTACACAATGGGAGAAAATATTTGGCAACCATTATCCAATAGGAGACTTATAACTTGCATATATAAAGAACTCCTATATCTTGAAAATAAAAATATAAACAACCCATTTTAAAAATGGGAAAAAGATTCAAACAGATACTTCTCCAAAGAAGAAATACAAATGGCTAAAAAGCACATGAAAAAATGCTCCAAATCTTTAGCTATCAAGGAAATGCAAATCAAAAATACAATGAGATACCATCTTACTCCCATAAGATTGGCAGCTATGAAAAAAACAGAAGAATACAAATGCTGGAGAGGATGTGAAGAAATGGGAACACTCATCCACTGCTGGTGGGAATGCAGAAGGATCCAACCATTCTGGAGGACAGTTTGGCGGTTTCTCAAGAAACTAACCATAGATTTGCCATATGACCCAGCAATTCCACTGCTGGGTATATACCCAGCAGAACTGAAAACAAGGACACAAACCGATATATGCACCCCAATGTTCATAGCAGCATTGTTCACTATCACCAAAAGTTGGAATCAACCCAAATGCCCATCAACAGATGAGTGGATCAATAAAATGTGGTGTATACATACAATGGAATACTACTCGGCTTTAAGAACAAATACAGTACAAACACACGTGATAATATGGATGAATCTTGAGAACCTTATGTTGAGTGAAGCAACCCACGCATTGAAGGACAAATACTACATGACCTCAATGATATGAAATAAGTAAACCAAGCTGCCTCAGAGAGCTAGTAACTGGAAGATAGGCTTACAGGAAATCGGGGGGTAGAGGAAGGATGTGAGCTGACATCTACATGGTTGAAATCTATGATAAGCTGGAGGTAAGTATATGTACAAGGAAGGGATAAAATGGGGGCATAGGGTTACCTTTGGGTGGGGCTTTGCGGGATTGAGGGGGACTAGGGATGGGCGGGTAGGTAATATTGCCCAAGAAATTGGGAGGAGGGTGGGGCAACATACGAACATAGGAGATTGTCAGGTGTTGTTTGAGAGTATAATGCTGAGAAAACCTTTTCAAAATATAATTAGGAAAATTACCTGTTTAAGATACTTAAAGGGGATAATCTGACCTAGGACAGACTCCTAGGTAATATGTGAATGCTCATTTTGCCAGAGTGGGTTATACCATTGGGTAGAGACCCATATAATGAGAATGAAAGTATACCCACATCCTGGGGAGGACTAATGCCATCAAATAGAGGGAAATGTATCTCTCAAGAGAAATGGTGGCTCCCAGGGGATTAGAGCAGTTGAGCCAAGTCAAGCCCTCAACACTGTTGCAAGTATCTCTGAACATGGCTCTTCAAGAAATGAAGATTGACTGTCACTGTGGGCCCCAAGGGGAGGGGGAAATAGATATTGAATAGATGGAACCAACATAACTGTGAGGACAATAGAAGTGTTTCACAAGAGTACACAAGGATGGATATAAAACATGTAATATTACACCAAAACCGTATAGGGGCTGAAAGACTAATAATGTAAACCATAATGTAAAACATAGGATAACTAAAAATTTAGAAAATTGTATAGCCTAAAGTATAAACCACAATGTAAACCCAAATGTTACCTTGTTTGAAACCTATTGTCTCAATCAGTTTCAGTACATATGGTATGAATAAGTTAAAAGATTATCGCTGTGGAAGGGAAAAGATTTTATATTGGATATGTGGGAGTACTGTATATTGTATATATGAATTACTGTGATCTATGGCTCTTGTGAAGAGAAGCTCAATAATTAGGAAAAAAGAAAAGAAAAAGATAGGATGCAGAATTTTTCCAAATCAATATGTATTCTATATCTAACCTTTAAACTCATTGCTATATTCCATTTTACTATTAAGGGAACCTGGCATTATATTGGGCTTCACTTTTCAGGAAGTTTTAGATCACAGAGTGGCTCAACAATGGCAGCAGAGGAATACTGGTAGGGGATGTTATTGACAGGGGACATATGGTTGACAGGGAGTTATACAGGGCATGTGTTCAGGGTGCCTAGAAATGTTTGGATATACTCATAGTTGGAAACTATTAAAAACAACAGCTGGGGGGGGGGTGCTGGGTTCCTGGCTGGGGGGGGCTCTGTCATGGTCCCTAGGGGAGAAGCGGCAGTCCCCCAGGTGCAACGGCAAGGACCAGGAAGGAATAAAGGTCCAACAGTGAGCCCCTGATACTAATGACTATGCTTGTGAGCCTATACACTTGAAATAAGAACAAGGCCCAGAGGAGCACTGTGCCTAGGAGTTCCCTCCTAACAGCCTCCATGTTACTCAAATGTGGCCAGTCTCGAAGCCAAACTCAGCATGTAAATGCACTGCCTTCCCCCCAGCGTGGGACATGACACCTGGGGATGAGCCTCCCTGGTGCCGAGGGATCACTACCAAGTACCAGCTGATAATGTAACTAGAAAATGACCTTGAATTAAAGGTTCAACATGGACCAGCAGAATATACCTGTCTACATATAATAACAGGAGTTAAAAATGCTTTTTGACCTAAATTAAGGGGGAAATGGAAAGGACATATGAGTTTATATGGCTATGAGTCTCTAAAAAAGAGTCTGGAGGTTGTCAGAAGGATTGCCCTTATGCACACCTGAGCAGAGTCTCAGAGACAGATAAAGTAGATAGAACCCCAGGTATTGATTCTTTTGAGGGCTAAAAAGACCCACAGGTTTTATGACCAAGGCAGATAGAGCTCACTGCCATGTCAGTTGGCCCTTCTTTGGAGTTGGTGTTTCTGCAGGATGGAGCAGGACTCAGATGTGAGCTCTTTTCACAAGCCTTTCCTGTTACTTTACTGGAAATTGTAGTTGGTGTTGGGGTTTAAGATATATCTAGGGGAGAGAGAAAGACAGCTGCCATTTTGACCCTGCCATGTGGGAGTGAGTACTCCAGGAAACAGAGAAATCCCAAGAGGCTGAGAGAGAGGCCAGAGGCTGGATGGAGGTTGGAATCAGCAGAGCACAGAGGCACAGAGAGAAGCCCCCAAGAGGGCAGGCCCATGGAGCAGCTGAAAAGACAAGCTTGATCATCCATAGATGAGCTCCGAGAGAAAGCAGCCTGGAGTGGAAGGCAGAGGCCAGATGGAGAGCCACCACCTTGCCTCGCCACCTGGCAGGACTCCGGGATCTGTCAGCAGTCAACCTTTGCTTTAGCAAACTAAAACACCAGCAGAAACAGAAGAGCAGAAGCAAGGAGAGAGTGATGGCCGTGTGACGAAATTCTGCCATCACTAGAGGGCTATTTACTCCAGGAGAAAGCACCATCTTGCTGACATCTTGATTTTGAACCTCAGGAGCCAATAAATTCTTGTTGTTTAAGCCAAAAAAAAAGATATATCTAGGGGATCTGAATCCCTGGACTGACAATATGATAGCCAGGCCCTGAATCTCAACAGACTTCAGCTCCTACACTCTGGTTTATTGGACTTACCCCGCTCACCTAATATGGAGTTGAAAAATGTCATCCACCACACCATGGAGCCTAGAGTGCCTACAACTGAAAGCAGGAGGATTGCATCCATTATCCATGTGGAATCTAAGCCCCCTCTTGACATAGATGTGGAATGGACACAACCAAGCCAAGGTCCACAGGAAGGAGGAATACAGTAAGGGTTAGAATGGACTTACTGATATTCTATTCATGAACTATTGTGGTTAGTAATCGAGAAAATGTGGCATTGGTGTGGAAAAAGTGGCCATGGTGGCTGCCGGGTGCGGGGAATGGGAGGAGGAGATCAGATGGGGAGGCATTTTCGGGACTTGGTATTGTCCTGAGTAGTGCTGCAGGGACAATTACCGGATACTGTAGATCCTCCCATGGCCCACTGAATGGAACGTAGGAGAGTATGGGCTATGATGTGGACCATTGACCATGAGGTGCAGCGATGCCCAGAAATGTACTCACCAAATGCAATGGATGTGTCATGATGATGGGGGAGAGTGTTGCTGTGGGGGGAGTGGTGGGGCGGGGGCGGTGGGGGTGAATGGGGACCTCATATTTTTTGAATGTAATATTTTTAAAAGATGAATTTAAAAAAATGGGCAAAATGGTTATACAGCAAACATCAAAGAAGAACCCCAATAACAAAGAAGTGTATGAAAAAAGTGCTTAATAGAGTGGACTTACTGATATTCTACTATAAAACTTTTGTGACTACTAATAGAAGAAATTGTATCATTGATGGGGAGAAAGTGGCCACACAGTAGTTGCTGAGGGCAGGGAGTGGGAAGAAGAGATGTGATGAGGGGACATTTTTGGGACTTTGGAGTTGTCCTAAATTATACTGCACGGTCAGATGCTGGACAGGATATATCCTGCCATAACCCGCTGAATGTACCAGGGGAGAGTGTGAACTACAGAGTAAACTATTATCCACGTGGTGCAGCAGTGCTCCAAAATGTGTTCACCAGTGCGATGAGTGTGTCACAATGATGGGGGAGGTTGTTGGTGTGGGAGGAGTGGGGTGGGGGGATGGGGGTATACAGGAACCTCTTAAGTTTTTTATAATGTAATCTTTTTTGTGATGTATGTATCTTCAAAAGAATACAATTTATGAAAATGATGGGGATGGGGGAGTGGGGTGGGGGTTATATGGGAACCTCTTATTTTTTTTAATGTAATGTTCTATGTGATCTATTAACTTTAAAAAGTGTTAATAAAAAATTTAAAAAGTGCTTAACTTCATTAAGCATCAGAGAATGGCAAATTAACACGACAATGATATACTACTACACACCCACCAAAATGACTAAAAATGTTTAGACTGACAATACTAAGTATAGACAAACCTGTGGAACACATAGAGGTCGCCCACAGTTGGTGGAGATGTAATCCTTTCAACCATTTTGGAAAACTGTATCAGCATCTACTAGAGCTGAATATACACATACTTTATGACCCAGAAATTCCACTCCCAAGTGTATGCCCAATGGACAGGCATACATATGTGCTCCAAAAAACAGGTAAAAAAACAGTCATGTCTATTTATCGTCACAGCAGATTTTACTGTGAGGCCAAGGCTGAGTGCGGCCACACGTGATTTGGCCTGGGTTCCTCCCCCGTCTCATTTCCTGTGACTCTCCCCCTTACTCACTGCCCCGCAGTCCACACTTGCTCCTTGCTATTCTTTGAACATTCATTTCCTCAGAATCCTTCCCTGATCACTCTGGGAAAGAGAATCACCTGTCTCTACTCATTTACCATGCTTTATTTTTTAATAACACATACACGCACCTGACGTTGTATTATATAGATACATGTTTTGCTTATTGTTTCCCCAGCTACTAAACAAGCCCTGAGCAGGATAGATCTTGTTCCCACCTCACCCCATCCCCAGCACGTAGCATATTAAGGGTACGCGCCTGAATTAGAGAACGACCTTCCTCGAGGTCTCTAAACCAGCCTTCTGTAGGACAGGAGTCTTGTGGAACAAATCACAATTACTTTTCATGGACCAATTTAAACGACGCATTTAACATATCGCTACTCGTCCCATATCCACAGTTTTCAATTGGGGGAATAGGTTGATAAAGGTGAAGTGACTTCTTGCCCAACGCAGTTGGTTACTACACCCTGAATTTTGCTCCAAAACCGGTGCTAACTCAAAGCTTTCCAAAGACTGGTTCTGATTTGTGGTTACACCGTACGCAGCAAAATTCAGACATCACTTGCGATGCACTGAATTATTTCATTTGTGAAATACGCCCAAGTTAAGAACTTATCCTTATTCTGAGAGTCTGCCGGTCTTACTCTCCGGTATCAACATGGCCTTCTTTTATAAAATGATATAAAGCAGAGAAGACTTTTCTTTTTTCCCTGGCAAAATAAAAGGTTTGAAAAGAGCTGTCGGTCGTCCAAATTTGTTTTTGTGAAATTTCTGAGGCATGGGTCTCAGAAGTCGGAAGCCACGGCCGCACCGACCCTGCGTACAGGGAAGGAGGGTCTCGGGGTAAAGGGGCCGAGCCCGGCCTGCGCAGTTCGCCTCGGCAGACCCGGCGAGGCGGGGACGCGATCCCGCGCCAGGCCGCGGGGCAGGCGCGGGCGCCGGCCGTCCCTTCCGCGGTCCCTCAGGCAGGGCCTCCAGCGCGCAGCAGCCAGGGTTCCCCGACAGCTCCGCCCCGCGCCGGCCTCCAGCGCGGGGTCCCCACGGGGCCACCAGCGGGGTCACAGCCCTGAGCGCGGGGCGGGGCCGGAGGCGCGCACACAAGCTCCAGCTCCCGGGAGCGCGGTGCACCCGCGAGAGTCTCTGCGCTTCTCGCGAGAGACCAGGCTTCCCGGAAGTGGTTGCTCGGAGGGCGCCGGGCGCTGCACGCCGAGGTGGCGGCACCATGCAGTCGGATGATGTGAGTCTCGTCCTGTTCCTCTCCCTCCCCGGGGTTTCCGCAGGGTTCTTCACCCGTTTCAGACGCAGAAGCCGTATACCCGGCTGGCCAATCATGCCTCGTGCCGCCTCGGACGCGAGGTTTGCGAACCCGGGTTTCCGAACGTGGGGCCCTCACGTGTCTCGCGGGGATCTCCGTCCGCTGCTGCAGCCGGGTTAAGGGACCGGGACATCGCCATCTCAGCCCACGGGTCGACGTACAGAGCCCCTGATGCTTGGCAGAGGACTTCGTGCCTTGCAGTCAGCTGTGCGTTCCCTCAGAACTTGGGGTTGGGGTCGGGGAGCGGGTGGTGGTGCGACCAAGCTTAGACATCACAGTTAAGGATCTCATCCCATGCGTTACTTTAAAATCTGGTTGTTTTTTAATGTTGGGTGTTTACATTTGCTCCACTGTATGTTCAACTCTTCTGAAGCATCCTAAATTCATTATTTATTGAAGATATACTTAAGTCTTACAGTGGGGCAGGCATTGTAGTAATCAAAACGATTGTAGTCTATGATAAATACTATGAAAGACCAGCGGTGATGAATTAGTAATTGGGAGAAAGTACTTCAGATCAGACTGGTCAGGGAAGGTTTCTCTGAATAGGTGACATCTGAGCTCACATCTAAAAGATGAGAATGAGCCACCCACTGAGGGAAAAGCAATCATGCCAGGCAGTAGGAACAAAGATCTGGAGGTATGGGCAAAGGACTAGAAAGGACATCAGGGAAGGCTAGATTGTAAGACTCAAGAGGAATTAAGCATGTAAGTAATGAGGTTAGGTAAATTTGCCAAAGCAAGATCATACAGAGTCTTGCTGGAAGTGTTTTCAGGGCTTTTAGGGGGTAAATGGCATCTGGTTCATGTTTACGAAAAGTTTTCTGGATGCTGTGTGACAGACTTAAGGAAAGCAAGATTGAAAGTAAGGAAATTAGCATCTGGTGAAAAAAGTAGGGCTTTGGCTAAGGTGGTAATGGTGGAGCTGAAGAGTGGATGAACTTGAGATGTTCAGTCAGTATAACTGATAAGATGATGAAAGATTAAATGAAGAAAAGGGAGGAAAGCAAGGGCTTTGGATTTTTATAAACGATGGTTTTATTTATTGAGATGGAGAAAAACAGAGAAGGAACAGGTATTCTTTTGAGGAGTGTGGTATTGAGAACTCTAGATGTGTTAATGTTTATACTACCTTTTAGACATCCAAGTGGAGATGTCACAGTCAGCACCTGTTTACATATTCAAACCTCGTGCTTAGGAGACAAGTCTAAGGAGATGGCATTTTGGAGTCATTAGCTTAAAGATATTGAAAGCTACAAGCTTGAATGAACCCACGAAAAAAGAATCCAGAGAGAGAAGATCCCAGGATTACGCCCTGAGAGAGTCCAACATTTAGAACCCAAGCAGGAAGTGGAACCAACAAAAAAGAACAGGAAGGAGCAGCCAGTGGGCGGGACAAAAATACAGGAGCTATGAAAACCTAGAAGACAGGAGTGGTCAATCCTCTCAAATGCTGTGAAGATTTGGAATAAAATGAGTTCTGATAATTATCCATTGGATTTGACATTACAGAGGACAGTGACCGTAACAAGCAGGCTCAGCTAATGCAGTGATAATGACAAAAGCCAGATTAGAGGGTTAAATGATTTCTTATAGGTGAGAAGGTGGGCATAGCCCATTTAGACAACTCATTTCAGAAGTTTTGTGTGAAAAGATAATGAGAAATGGGGCTGTAGGTAAAGGGGATTCCAATACAGGGACTTATTTTTTCTTTCTTTCTTTCAAGATGTTCTAGAGACCGTACAGTAGAAGTCAACAAACTTTACGTAAAGAGCTAGTCAGTATTTTAGATTTTGCCAGCCAGGTGGTCTCTGCTACACTCATTCAGTTCTGCCATTGTAGCTCAGAAGCATCCATAGACAATACGTAAACAGATAAGTATTTATTGGCTGTTCCAATAAAACTTTATCACTAAAATGTTAGGTCACAAGCTGGATTTCATCCATGGGCTATGGTTTGTCAACCTTTTGATCCAAAAGAGAAGAGCCTGATGTTGCAGAACCAAGGGAACAGTAACAAACGGTGTGATCCTATAGAAATTTAGAGGAGTGGGATCCAGAGCATAAGTAAGTGGTGGGATTTGCCTTTAAAAGGAGCATGAACTTTCAAAGTAAGAGCAAAGGCAGGAAAGACGGATATTGGGCTCCCATCACTTTAAGATTAAAAGTTCCACCTCCTTAGCACACAAGATTCTAATTATCTGGCTCCTACTTTTTCACTTTAATTTCCTCTTACGTGCTTGTCAAATACTCATATGTTTCCTCAAATGTGTTCTATTCTTTTACCTTTCATGTTTTTCCCTTTAGTGTCTTTAAATCTTTTCCTAGTTCCTCAAAGCAGCTCAAAGTCTCTCCTACTCTTACACACCTGTTGTAACACTTAGACTGTTGTTTTTTGATTATGTATCAGTTTCCCTAACTAGATAGATAAGACACATTAAGAACTATACCATACTTCATTAAGCACAGACTTAAATGCCTATTGTGTCAAGACTTGGGGATGTTAGTGCCTTACATAAATTAAGTACATAATAAATACTGGGTGAATAGAGCCCATTGGGTCAGTGGAGGATTGCAATAGATGCCTTGCCCGCAGTGAAACCAAATTATAGGACATACATGCAAAAAATCCAGTACTGTGCAGCCGAATAATGAACATATTAAGTAAACAAAAAGTTACAAAATAAATGATATCCCATTTTTGTTAAAAATTATGCATAAGTCAATGGAACATACACACATAGGAAAAGCTCTGGAAAAATATTTACAAAATATAAATTTTAACTCTAGGTTATATTGTTAATTTGTATTTTTGAATTTTCTGTAAGAATCTGTGACTTTATGGAGAAAAAACAAGTCAGGCTATTTACAAAGTGTTTCTTCCTCCTCACGGGCTCCTTCATTGAAGCAGGGCACTGCCCAGGGCATTGTTTTCTTGGATTAATATGCCATCTCTTGGGTCAGACCACTCAAACTGGGTTTTAATTTTGTCTTTGCAGGTTATTTGGGACACACTAGGAAACAAACAATTTTGTTCCTTCAAAATAAGGTGAGTTTGGATTTGCAATTTAAAGATTAGTTTTCCTCTTGGTAGTCCATTTTATAATCCTGGCTTCTTTCCTCCCACTCTAGAACCAAGACACAGGGCTTTTGCAGAAATGAATACAACCTAACTGGATTATGCAATCGGTCATCCTGTCCCCTGGCAAACAGTCAATATGCCACTATCAAAGAAGAAAAAGGTTGTTACTTTCATGAGAACAACTCAGTAGCTTTTAGAAGAATGTGTTTTAGTCTCTGTGTAAATAACATTAAAGGTATTTATTTTCTCCTGCAGGACAATGCTACTTGTATATGAAGGTTATAGAACGAGCAGCTTTTCCTAGGCGTCTCTGGGAACGGGTAAGACAAGACATAAAACTGTGACCACGGATCAAGAGTAAAATGCCACCTGCTGTTCTCTATTCCTTGGCCAAATGTTGATTAAACTTCTGAAGCCATCCTCATCAGGCCCCTGATGAGATGCTGCTGACAGTGAGGACCCAAGAAGTCACTTACCCTCACCCTTCAAGCTTCCTTTTTTTTGTGTGGTAGGTTCGGCTCAATAAAAACTATGAGAAAGCACTGGAGCAAATAGATGAAAATCTGATTTACTGGCCTCGATTCATTAGACATAAATGTAAGCAGAGATTCACCAAGATCACCCAGTACCTAATTCGAATTCGAAAACTGACACTAAAGCGACAGTAAGTATTTGGGCCATTCATTTATTTCTTCATTTTTAAATCTATCTTTCCATGGAGCATGTTTTGAAGCTGAGAGATCATCTGTGAAGGCTGTAATAATGCTTTCTATTTCATTAAACTTTGTTTAATATTTCATGACATGACAAGAAGAAATTTTATCTCAGATTAAAATTGTACCCTTTGGTTTGCAGGATTTTAAAAATAGTATAGTACAACTTGATTATCCACTCTTTGCCTGGAAATCAGCTTCAGAAAATTTTCTGTATAATCTCTCCTGAGGGATCTTAAAATTAAGGATATGAAAATGACCTGAAAAAAAGAATCAACAAGAATATAAGAACTTCACTCAGGTGTCACTGAAAATAAACTTTAAGAAGTGACATAAAATCCATGGGATTCATTCAGTATCTTAAGGCCTGTTAGGTCCTAAGAGTTTTTCATTGTGACCTACAGGGAATGCTAAAGTTGTCAGGCTTCTACAGAAAACTGGTTTTTCTTAGTTCACTGAAGCATTAATTTTCACGTTAAGGAATGACCTCCAAATTTCAGAATGCCTAAAGAAAACAAGCACAGCAACATTAAAATACATGTAAATGTCTGACTTTTAATAGTGTTAATGTCTAGAAAATCTTTAGTATAATCTTGTACTAAGCTGAGTCCTACAAAACCAGTTCAATCTTTTTTTCTCATCTTTTAAAAGGGGCACAAATACATCCACATGCGTTCTTGGGTTTTCTGACAGTGTTTTTATTTCCCATAGGAGGAAACTTGTTCCTTTAAGTAAGAAGGTGGAACGGAGGGAAAAAAGGAGAGAGGTAACTTAGTGTTCTGATATGCTTAGCTTCCATATTTTCATTGCTGGGAAGGCTGCGCAGGCAGGGCTTATGCAAAAAATTCAGTTACCATTGTTTATGAACTGTTTTGGCCCTATATAATGGGTCACTGATGAGTCAGTGCAGGTTAAAATATGGGCGCTTTGGGAATATATGCAATGGGAGAGCAGAAAGAAAATTTCAGAGACCGGCCACTCCTTATCTGAAACCCCTGAAGCCAGAAGTCAGATGTATTACCCTCAGAGGTCTGAGCACTCTAATCAAACACAGTAATATTTCTACAGTGAAGTAGAAGAATGTGCACAGTAAATGGGATTTTTTTAGGTATATAAGCTCATGTTTAGGTTATAATTTGCCAGTAAATTGAGTTTTTTGGCATTTTGATATTGCTGATAAGGAATTGTGGACTCTACTCTGATATTGGATTATCTGCTTATCCGAGGTAAATTGAGCGGTTTTGTTACTAGTAATGAATAATGAAAGTAATCATTGTGCTATCCTTGGAAATTTTGTTCTAGTCAGGAATATCTAACCTTTGTCTCAAAGAGAACTATTGAGCAGTTTCATCTGGGTGTCTCACTGTTATCTCACTCCAGCTGAATTAATTTTCTTATGTTTCAAAACCCAGGAGGCAGCTTTTCCTGACAAGTTCAAATTTGCAGTCATTCTTGGTATATTTACTTCGCTTACTTCCTTTCTACCAACAGGCATTTACCTGATCATTTGTCAGCCTATCAGGAAACAGCTTTAATAATCTTTTGATGCTTTTGTTCCCATTGATCACTTAGCCCATCAACCCAATATTTTAACATATACTCTCCAATATGGACACTATTTACAAGTGTTGTGATACATGTACACTTGCACTAACATTATGCATATTATAAATTAGAATATTTTGTGACATAATGACACACAGGTCTGGTTCTTTAAGGATAAATTTCACTTTAAAGGCTATCATAACATAGATATCTCAAACATACATAAAGAAATGCGTTACTGATTGTTTGTATTAAGTACTTTCTTTTCAGTTTTCATTTTTTCTCCACCAAAGAGCTTCTCTTTCAAATATAGCCTAGTGAGTTTTCATTTTCCCTGATTGTCAAAATGTTCTAGTAAAACTTTCAGAAGAAAGTTATTTTTTCTATTTTTAGCAAAAGAATTTGAAGTTCTCTGATAAATATAAATTTTAAAGATTTTTAAATGGGTTGAAAATTCAGAAGTATTGTAATTATATTTCTCATAGGAGACACATTTTCAACAAGAGCATCACATACACATAAAATCATATGCAAAGTTCTTTTCAGATGTTCTAACCATAGATTAAGATTTCTTTTTCAAAAAATATTTTCTTGGGGAGCAGGTATAGTTCAGTGGTTGAGTACTGCCTTCACATGTACAAGGTTCCAGGTCAATCCCCAGTATCTCCTTAAAAAAATTGTTTTTTTTCCTTTCTCAAACTCACTGTTAAAATATTGCCTTTCTCTTAAATGAGCAGATTAAGACTTTCTGCTAGGTTAAATTTGAAACTTTTTTCTTTTTTGTGAATAATGAATGACTCATCTTTAGGTTTGTACCCCTATGTAAATACTATGCCATTAGATAACCAGTAAACCTTTATGACTACTCCTGATCTTACTGCGATATCTTGCTCACTGTATCTGACACGACTATTTGCTTTATGGACACAGTTGGGGCACTAATGTCAGCCTGCATGGTAAATACTAGTAACTGAAATTTTTTAAGAAAAAACATATGTGAAAGTTTTGAACATTTTCTTTCTACACCCCGGTGCCTCACCCTTGAAGTGTGATCACCTTACTTAGAAGAACAGTGTAACTGATCCGTGTGCCTCCAGTCTCCCAGCATTCTGTGATTTATCCCACAGTGCAATACTTTAAGACCCTCTAGGACTTTCACAATCAAATGAATGAAAAATCTTACACTAGAAAGATAGATTGAGGTCAAATTTTATCTTTTGGTTGTGGGTGAGGAGGAGATGTGATATTGGTTGGTGCCTGGCTATGTTTGCGATGAGAGCTCTTGGAAGGAAGAGATTTTTTTCTCTCTATTAATAGAATCTAACATGGTTTTAGAAGATGTAAATGTTGAAAATCTGTTATCTTTTCTCAACTTCTACAAAGTTTGGGTTCAGGGTTTTTAATTTTTTGAGATACTTAAATGTATGTAGATCTATATGCTTTGTCTGCATACCAAAAACTTTATTAGAATTTAATTTATAATTGTTATTTACAAAACCACATAAGTTTTTTAATTAGGTTCTCAGAAGAGAAGAAAGAATCTACCTCCTTGGAGAGGCAAAAGCCCTAGAGATAGAGTAAGGTTGGGGCAGAGGGAGAGATAACTACATCTTCTTACAGAAAATTGGTGGTTTCTTCCCACTTCTGTGGGCTAAACAATTAATACTAATGAAGTGAATGAGTTTGTTCTTTTTTCCTTCTTCTTATAGGAAAAGGCATTAGTAGCTGCTCAGCTGGACAATGCTATTGAAAAGGAATTACTGGAGAGACTGAAACAAGACACGGTGAGGCTAGGAGCCTTGGGGTGCAAATACTCTATTTTCTAAGGTGGTGCTATCTGGCTAGGAAATACTGAGGAATGTATTTTATTTTTAAAAGTGCTAGAAAGATCTCCACTCTGATTTCAGCCCTGGAGTAAAACAAATAGCATTTTGGCCCTAGCTTCCTCATTTTGGTTGATGCAAGTATGCCAAATGCTTTGGTTACCTTTGGTACTCTGTTTGGTGTAAAGACCTTTCCCTTCATGCCATTCTCCCTGACTCCATTCCCCAGTGCAGCAATTCCAGATCGGCATTAACAGCCATACAGTTTTGCTCCTTCTACATATTATGCTAATGTTTTAGGAGTCTTAAAAAAGAAATGGATTTTTTAATTAGTGTCATTTATAATACCTTAACAGACACAACATGAATAAAATGTACTTTTTCCTTATTCTCACTTTGTCAGCAAAATTATATATTTGTTCCAGTTCATGGGCTTTATAAGGTACTAAAGTGTAAGTAATCTGGTTCCATCCTCCATGCAAATCACCTGTTTGATCTTAATCATTGGTTATGTAAATGTTAAAAAAAAAAAAAAAAAGGTCTTTTTCAGACACTGCCAAGTCTGGGCTTGAAGACTATAGAAATACTGTTCTCCCGATTCAGCATCCTCACTTGATCATTTAGGAAAGAAGAGTGTGCTTGTTGGATGGTGAAACTTGCAGGTGTGACTTGCACATGTTGTTAAAGGCAGCCTCTGTCTATGTTCTTTAGTATGGCGACATCTACAACTTCCCCATCCATGCCTTCGACAAGGCCCTGGAGCAGCAAGAGGCAGAGAGTGACTCCTCAGACGCTGAGGAAAAGGATGAGGAGGAGGAAGATGAGGAAGTAAGCCTTGTGTGTGTTTTTGCTTTGTCATACAGTGAATATCATCTTCAGTCTCAACAATAATAATTTGGTCAGTTTCTGTGTCATGAGATTAATTTTGGTGCAGCAGTGGCTGCTTTGTTCTCCAGATTCAGCCAACAAACTGTGCATTGACAATTTAATCTTGTTTATTGGCGTTCTAAAATTTTTTCTGCAAGTAAGGGGGAAATCCTCATCAACTTATGGACTGTACCATTAAGGAACCAACATACTCCATCTATGGAAATAAGGGAGGTATTTGATGGTATTTTTAGGAAAGGGGCTGATTTAGCAAGTTGCTGTTAATTAAAAAGTATTAAATTTGGGAATAACTACATTTTGGTTGCCTAGTAAGTAGACTCATTCTGATTGTTATTTATGCATTTATTTATTAAAGAGTAAATCTAGATGTCTAAACTGAATTTTTATTATGTATTTTGAACCTAATAGCTATTTTTTATTTTAGGATATGGGAAGAAGAGAATTTGTGGAAGATGATGAGGTAGAAGAGAGTGACATAAGTGACTTTGAGGTACGTTTTATGGATTTTAAAAAAATGTTCTTTGGCCTCAAGTTTAAAAAAAAAGGGAGGGTTTCTGAACATGCACAGAAACAAAGTTTCCATTTCTAAATTGCAGACAGTGAAGGGAGTTTGGGGAACTCATTTAGTGTTCTTTTTCCTCCCCATGTTAGGACATGGATAAACTGGATGCCAGCAGTGATGAAGAACAGGATTCTAGATCCTCCAGTGAGGAAGAAGAAAAGGCCCTGAAAGCCAAACACAAAGGCAAAACTCCTTTGAAAGGACCTTTGCAGAGAAAACGAGCCTATGTAGAGATAGAGTATGAGCAGGAGACAGAGCCCATGGCCAAGGCCAAAACAACGTGATTTCCTTTCAAACACTTACAAATAGGCCTGAACATTCTGAACTTCTCTCTTTTATCTTTAAACACATACACACCTCCAATTTTTGTGCTTTTCATGTTGTATTTAACACAATATTTGTGTTATCAGTATTACTGCCACTTCTGTGGGCAAGAAATCTAGGAGTGGAGGAAAGCTTTACATTGTGAAGAGTATTTTCATAGCATTGATGTATATATTAAAGTAACAGCATGAGCCCAAGAAGCTTGACAGACAAGTACATGAGGCTGGGATGAGAATGTAATTATTTCTAAGTTTTAAAAGCCATGTGCCCATTTCCTTGGTGTCTTTGTTTACCCCCCTTTTACTTAGAAATGGCAGGGCTTAAAGCTAAGCTTGCCCTACTTTCCCTACTCCTGTGGGGGTACAAGGAAGGAAGGAAGGAAAGAAGAAAGTCTAACATAATGCCTAGTATAAAAATACCTTTTTCCTTAAATAAGTCCATTAGTACAATCTGGGGTGTGAAGAGAATCCTCTCTTTGGGAAAGTAACACAAATACTAAGTTCCATCCCAGGGAGCACCTTCAGGAACCTGCTGCACTTTTCTGAGGCAGTCCACCACCTTGCTGTCTTCACAGCTTTGGAGACTTTTCGCCAGGAGTCCCTGAAACATGAAGCCAAACAGACTTTGATTTTGTTGTTATTTTTTCAGTTCAAGCTTGACTCTTCTTTCTTGATACCATACTCAAAGAAGGAAAGGATGAATGACAGTAGGTTGAAAATTGCCTGAGATTAAAAATCTAGCTGGGAGCGAGGTGGCTCAAGCCTCTGGGCGCCTCGCTTCCCCATGGGAGGTCCTGGGTTCAGTTCCCCGTGCCTCCTGAAAAAAAGACGACGAGCACACAAGGAACAGACAAGCACAAGCACGAGGGGCAGGGGGAAAAATAAATCTTAAAAAAAAAAGATCTAGCTGATATGAAATAATTTGAATAAACTCATAAAACAACAAACTATACTGTAAATATTTCTAGGATATGACTTTTTTTCTGCTTTCTTTATAACTTCAAATGGGAGATTTCTAAATGGGGTAAAATGTAAAAGCAACAGTTTAAATACCTACTAGTATATGCTATAGGCTCTGAGAAGTTAACTTTTGTGGAATATGGGAACAAAGGAAAAATTCCCACATGGACAAATAAAAGCATGGGCATACATTTACATAAAAGATTGCTGCCCCCAGAAAAACTGGAAAACAGTTCTGGTCCCATTCTGTTGAAATACTCTACCTTTATTATTACACCTTGGTGGCTTAACACTCATTCTAGCTTTTTTTTTTTTTTTTAACTAAATTCAGAACAGAAAAGCACATCAGTTTTATAAACTTGATCATATTTCTGCTTGTCCTCTGAGCCCCCAAAGGCATCTGATCATCTTGCCTTTTTTTTTTAATAAGATTATTTTTTTAAAAATTTCTCTCCCCACCCCCCAATTGTCTGCTCTCTCTGTCCATTCTCTGTGTGTTCTTCTGTGCTTCTATCCTTATCAGCGGCACCGGGAATCTGTGTTTCTTTTTGTTGAGTCATCTTGTGTCAGCTCTCCGTGTATGCAGCGCCATTCTTGAGCAGGCTGCACTTTATTTCACGCTGGGTGGCTCTCCTTACGGGGCGCACTCCTTGGGCGTGGGGCTCCCCTACACAGGAGACACCCCTTGCGTGGGGCAGCACTCCTTGTGCGCATCAGCACTGCACATGGGCCAGCTCCACACGGGTCAAGGAGGCCTGGGGTTTGAACCGCGGACCTCCCATGTGGTAGGCAGATGCCCTAACCACTGGGCCAAGTCCACTTACCCATCTTGGCTTTTGGTCTAAACTGTTCTGAATAGCTTTAAAGGAAGAATAAGGTATTCGTCAAATTCTGTTACAGGCTATAGGGCTCAAAGGTGAGGACCTGAAACTCACCATGTTAATTTCCAGACTAGGCAGGCATACAAATACAGTAACTTAAAACCAAATAGGGGGTTAAATGCACAAAAGTTAAAAATAAAATCAAATAGTGGGGAGCAGATGTAGGTCAGTGGTTGAGCACCTGTTTCCCACATAAAAGGTCCTGGGTTCAATCCCCAGTGCCTCCTAAGAAAAATAGTAAAAAGGGGATTACCTAATGGGTAACAATGCCCAAGTGAAGCAGAGTTGAGGACTTTTTCCTCCCTTACCTTCACCTGCCCTTGAGAGCAGTGGTCCAAGAGAATCAGACAATCTGTGGCTTCCTGCAATAAGGCAGTTTTAATGGGTTCAGGTGTAAGGCTTCGGTCTGTTGCTATATCACATATCAATTTCAGAAGAGCCTTCAGTAAGACCACAAGTCTGCAGGAAACTCTGGAATCAAGAAAACCTACATTGGCTGCGCCCGAGCCCCACCGCGAGGCGAGGATGTGCCCTTCGGGCACCTGCCTCCTGCCGCTGAGGCACCCTTCCCCCCCGCCACTGGGGCACCCGCCCCCGCTCTCCACTGCTGGCTCCAGGCCGTCAGGGAGCTGCCGCTGGAGCTCGACAGCCGGGCCATCCTGGCCCTCGCCCCCACTCACTTCCAGAAGGGCGCCTATGCGGAGGCCCGGCAGCAAACGCAGCCCTGAGGATTTTGCTACTGCCTATAACAACAGGGCAAATCAAGTACTTCAGGATTGATTTTTACGAAGCCATGGATGACTACACATCTGCCATAGAAGTCCAACCCAATTTTGAGGTTCCATATAACAACAGGGGCTTGATACTGTATAGGCTGGGATATTTTGATGAGATTTTGGAAGATTTCAATGAAGTATTAGATTTAAACCCTGGATTTCAAGATGCTACATTGAGCTTAAAACAGACTATTCTAGAAAAAGAAGAAAAACAAGAAATTATGGAACATTTCAACTTAATTGAACTATTAACTCATAATCCTTATACCTGGCATTTAATTGTCTCATTTAAAATAGGTATTGAACTATTTTGGTTTATATTTAAGAAAAAGAGATTTATGCATTAGTACTGAAAGTTAAATAATATGTATGTTAATTTCAGATTGAGAAAATATTTATGTTGAATAGGTATGCTTCTGTAAAGTATAACTATGTAATATCAAAGTATACTTTGATCTTATCACAGTATAATACCTAAAGAAATATAAGGTATTTTCTTCATTAAAACAATTCTTTTGCTATTTTTTATTCCCAACTTTCTATTATAAAAATGTTTTATCTACAGAAAAGTTGAAAGAGTAATAAATACCGTGAAACTCTTCAAAAAAAAGAAAACCTATGTTGAATCTCTACATCATAGTATATAAAAACTGGAAGGGACTGCAAAGGCCATCCAGTGCAAAGCTTTCATTCCGCAAATGAAGGAAATGAAGTTTATTAAAGACCACAGAGTTGGACGCAGAACCAGGAACTAGACTCCAGAATTCTTAACTTCCAGTACCCTGCTCTTTCTATAGCTCACTGCCTGTGCAAGAATACTTTGCTTCTCCCCAGAAGCTTGATTATATCTACTGTAAGGAAACAGCCCCCAATTTAGGACTGAAAAAGGAGAACAAGTCTCCCTTTACCAGGAGTGTGTACTTTTGGCCAGAGAACAGGAGGTAGTCCAAAAAATCCTTCAATTTTTATGCCATCTTATGCCTGGCAGTTAAACACTAAGAGAAAGAAACTTAGCTTCTTGGACTCCCGAGCTGGGACTTAAGTGACCATTTGAATTTTCTGTCATTTAATTTCAGATCTTAGCTTACCTGTGAATTATGCCCAGCCTATTTACTTTTACTTATTAACCTTTCTAAAAGTTTTTATCCCTTATTTTCATCTGAAAAACATTCAACAGTTTCGGTGGTTTGTGGACCACTCAGCCTTCCATATCTCTTATTATACAGTCTACTCTATTCTCCACACTCCACCGCCTCCTTCTACATAGTGCATATTCATTTTCTAACCTCCCTATGTTGGTCCACTTGTCCCTTCTACTTAAAATCTTGGTCTCTGCTTTTTTAAGTCTTGACAATCAATTTGATTCTGTTTCATTCATCTATTCTTTCTACTCTAGTCCATTTATTCTTCAGATATTTAGGTACCTACTATCAGGTACTGAGTAGAATTTAAGAGAATGTAATAGATGTGGGCCTTCCATCCTCCTGGAGCTTATAGTTCAGTAGGAGAGAAAGCTAAGTAAGCAAGTGCAATCTACTTACAAATAAGTGCTCTACAGGAAATTCTATAGAACATTAGTTGACTAAGGGAAAGACTGTCATGGAGAAAAGTTACTTTGGATTCCTTTTACATTATAAAGAAGTGAGGGAACATGGTCCAGAATAGATATATATGTTGCTGGAACATTGTAGCCTCTAGCTGAGTTAAACTTAATTATTTCATGCAAGAAAGGCTTTTGCTGACTTGTGATTCGGGTGTAAGTTTATTGTTCCTGACACCTGCCTCAGCCCAGAGTTGGAATGCTTCCTCTGTAAGCACATCCTAAGGTAGGTCTCCTGATCACTGCTCTGCAGATCTTAAATGATGAACTACTAATTTCCATTAGATTTAAGGAGTATTAGGAAGAACAAAATTAAGCACGTTTCTTTATCATGGCATTTCTAATTGGCCATTAATATTCTAATATGCACTGTGAGTCTAGAGAGATGTACAACCAATAGGATTTCCCAATTTATTTGATCATAGACTATTTTTTTCTGAGAAACATCAAATAGTACCTGCATTGGTGTTCTTCAGAACAACTACCTAAGCCACTCTTAGGATAGGCTAGAGTTTAAAAAGCAAGCAATTGGGAAGTGGATGTGGCTCAAGCAACTGGGCTCCCATCTACCATATAGGAGGTCCAGGGTTCAATCACCAGGGTCTCCTGATGGAGGCGAGCTGGCCCACATGAACTGCTGGCCCGCACAGAGTACTGCCCCACAGGAGTGCTGCCCCACGCAGGAGTGCTGGCCCACATGGAGAGCTGGTACAGCAAGATGACGCAACAAAAAGAGACACAGAGGAGAGATAATAAGAGATGCAGCAGATCAGGGAGCTGAGGTGGCACAAGAGAATGATCGCTTCTCTACCACTCCGGAAGGTCCCAGGATTGGTTCCCAGAGCCACCTAATGAGAATATAAGCAGACACAGAAGACCCAACAGTGAATGGACAGAGAAAGCAGACAACAACGGGTGGCGGGGGGGCATGAGGGAGAAATAAATAATAAATCTTCAAAAAAAAAAAAGCAATTTAATGGTGTTGGAATCTACAATTGAAGCCTCATGAAAAAAGGTTCAAATATGAGTACCTGAAATAACTATAGGTATATTTTATCTTTTCAGTGCCACTGTCTCAGTTCAAAATCCTATAGGTATGTGAAAATGGGATGTATGCAAATATTTGACATGCCTTTAATACTTAACAATGCATGAACATCTGGGCAAGTTCTGACAAGAAAGCCAGCTGAGTTTTGCCCCTTTAAGCACACCTCTTTGCCTGCCTGCCATACCTGGGCCAAGTATGCTGGATCAGAAGTTTTAGGGTTTCCAATATCTTCAATCTAGCCTCCTCTTCTGGTCCATCATAAACCTCCAGGTAGCCGATGATGACTCGCTCCAGCCTCTTCCAGTGCCGGACAGTTAGAATCCCCAACCTAAAAACAAAAGAGAAAATGTGAAGCCCAAGCATTGAAGTTGGGGAGGATGGCCAGACCCACAGCCCAGGCCCACCTCTTCACGAAAGCCGGGAGGTTTCTCGCATAGGTCCTGCGTACGAGAAGGCGGTGCTCTGGTTCCATGTAGGTCAGGACCAGTTGCAGTACCTCATCGCAGTGGGTGGTGGGTCGAGCCGTATCTCCCTTCCACTGCAGGGTCTTCTCCAAAATCGGGAATAAATCCAGTAGACACAGGAGCACGGCCTAGGAGGAAGGATGAAAAGAAACCATATAGTTCATCCACTCTGCAGTCATAACACTCAATGATTTTTCTAAGGGCTTGGTTAATTTACTGCCCTAGAGCTCCAAGTCAGAATTTTGAAAGACACAAGTAATAATAGATTAAATGTGTATCACTTCACATATTTAAACTCCACATTTTTTATCCCCATCTGACAGTCTTGAGTTAAACTGTACTCACAGGATTGTTCTCTGCTATTCTATAAAATGGGAAGAAGAGAGCAGATGTGGCTTGGGCACCTGCCTCCCACATGGGAGGTTCCAGGTTTGGTTTCTGGTGCCTCCTGAAAAAACTAACAAATGAAACAACCAACTCAAGGAAGCCAATGGCTCAGTGGTTGAGCACCAGCTTCCCACATACAAGGTCCCAGGCTCAATCTCTGGCCCTGCGACCTCAAAAAAAAAAAAAAAAAAAGGTTGGGAAGAAATGCCATGAGGAAAGTGGCACAAAGCTGGGACTTTGAGTCATAAGTCTAGTCATATTTACATGTATTAGAGCAACTGCTCCTATAATCTAAGATGATCCTAATTTGTGTCAAATTTGACAACTCTACCTGAAGTTTCAATACCTAGGCACTCCATCTTAGGCTCTCCTTGGATCCTCGATTTTACCCTTAGTTTTTGTTTTTTTTAATTCTCTGCCATCTCAAAACCTCAACTTTTTGGCCTTTAATATCTGGATTCCTGATACCCAAAATAATATTTAAAAAAGAAAAGAAAGGGGGTGGGGGTGGGGGGTGGGAAGGCAGCAAATGAGAAACAAGATTATTTCTACCTTGTCTTACTTTGCCAGGGCTGCTATAACAAATACCATAGACTGGATGGCAGAAACAACAGGAATTTAATGTCTCCCAGTTTTGGAGGCTAGAAGTCCTAAATTCAGGTATCTGCAAGCCATACTTTATCCAAAGTCTGTAGAGTACTGGTGGTGGCTTAGTCTCCATCACACAACAATCTGTCTCCTGGTCTCCCCCTCTGGCTTCTGCTCCTCCTGCTCAGTCATCTGGATCTCCATCTATATTTCCTCTCCTTGTAAGGATTACAGTCATACTGGATTAAGGTCCATCCTGCTTCAGTTCATTCAGCCTGATCTTAGGAGGAGCTTTCAAAGATGCCATTTAAAATTAAGTTCACACCCACAGGACTGGAGTAAGGACTTGAGCACATCTTTGTGGAGGATATGATTCAAACTACCACCTAACTCTGATTTTATATAAATTGTTTCATCTATCTTGAGAATGTTCTTTCCCCTCCTAAGAAACTCCTGGGAAGCGGATTTGGCTCAATAGATAGAGCATCCGCCTACCACATGGGAGGTCCAAGGTTCAAACCCAGGGCCTCCTGACTCATGTGGTGAGCTGGCCCATGCGCAGTGCTGATGCACGTAAGGAGTGCCCTGCCACGCAGGGGTGTCCCCCACGTAGGGGAACCCCACACACAAAGAGTGCGCCCCGTAAGAATAGCCGCCTCACACGAAAAAAAATGCAGCCTGCCCAGGAGTGGGGCCACACACACGGAGAGCTGACGCAGCAAGATGACGCAACAAAAAAGAGACACAGATTCTGGTGCCGCTGACAAGAATACAAGCAGACCCAGAAGAACACACAGCAAATGGACACAGAGAGCAGACAATTCGGGGTGGGGAGGGGGGGAATAAATAAAAAATAAGTCTTTAAAAAAAAACAAAACTCCTATTCACCCTTCATTAGCAAATATTGCCTCCTTCCCAAAGCTTTCTTAAACCACCCCAACACCACCAAACCTTGGTTAGCTGCCTATTGCTGGATACCCACTGCAATTTATACAAACCTCTTTTATTATACTTAGTGCTCTGCACTGTAGATATGTGTGTAAATACTTATATGCTTTTATCAGTGTGTCTCCAAAAGATTTCTGAAAGTCAGAAACCCTGTCTAATTCATTTATTTTTGGCACCTAAATGGTTCCTGGTATACAGTAGATATCAATAAATGTTGATGAATAAATAAATGACACATAAAAATATCCAACATACAAGTAGTTTCAAGTGTGTGTGTCTTGATATAAAGTAGTTTGCAGCTGTATGTACCCAGAAAAATGTGTTCTTAAATTTAATCCTGTGGGTGTGAACCCATTGTGAGTAGGAACTTTTGATGAGGCTACTTCAGTTAAGGTATGACCCACCTCATGCCTATTACTGGAGTCTTTTACAAGAGAATGAAATTCAGACAGAGATCGAAAAAAACACAGGAGGCAATAAGCTGAACCAAAAAGAGAAGGGAGAGACCAGGAGATGCTGCCATCTGCCTTGCCATGTGATAGGTGCCCAGGATCTCTGCAGCCTGTCCCAGAATACCAGTCTTTGGGAAGAAATCATTGCCTTGATTATGTCTTGATTTGGATCTTTCCCTGCCTGAAACTGTGAGCAAATAAACTCCCGTAATTTAACCCAACTCATTGCATGGTATTTGTTTGCGCAGCCTAAGAAACTATAACAGCAACACAGATGGAAGAACACTTCAGTAAAAAACAGAATTTTTCAGATATAAAGCTGCCCTCAAGTGATATATAATTGGCCCAGATGAAGACAAAACCCTGGCTTTTCTGTGGAGACTCAGGAATGTGGTTGCCTGCTTGGTGTTGAGAGCTTTTCATTAGTCATTTGCTGCCTACATATTTCACCTTGGCAACAGCTTTTAATTATTATCCTCACTTTCCAAGAGAGGAAAATGTCTCTCACTATTCTTATGCACATAATGCCATATTCTACTCAAATTTAGAAGACCCAATTCTTACAATTACCTGAATGAGGTGGTGCTCTGGTGTGTACAGGTGGTTGAAGATGGCATGGTAGAGGACCTGGGCCCTGTTATACTGGAGCAAATCAGCAGCTGGCTGCAATTAGACAAATTACCCAATTAAAAAAGAAGTTTATCAAGACTGGCAAAATGTTGATAATTTCTGAAACTGGGTACATGGAGATTCATTATACCACTCTTTGTAGTTTTGTGTGTATTTTTAAAGTTCCATAAAAAGTTTCCTTAAGTAATAGCTTGCACATTTGGATATAAACCCTTCCAGTTTCTGATTTTTTTGTTCCTTGAAATAGTCAACTATTAATTCCTCAAGGTCTTGTTATTCAAGTTAATAATGATCCATGTCTTTCTGTTTCTTCTCTAATTATCCTTACATTTATGACATCACCTATGAGATACAGGCTCTACTAGGTTGGCAGAGGAAAAGTATAAGGAGAAAAAATATAAATTAGTGAAATTGGCTACTTAAGTTACTTAATAGCTTTAATAAAAGTCACTTAATAAGAGGAGTATAAACAGGTGACAATAAAATAGTGATACCCACTATGTATGAGGAACAGCCATGAATGATTCAGGCTGTTCCATCAATACAGACGACAAAGAGGAGAGATTGCTCACCACGTTCAGCACAATGTGATGGAGGCAGTGTACACCCAGGATTTTGTTCTCTGTTTGATAGTCATCTGAGATGAGCAATGATGGGGGAAGTATCTTTTCCAGATATTGGTTCAGCCAGGGACGAGTGACCTGTTGCAGAGTCCATGAGAAAACATGTTTGGTGGCAGGGTTATTCTTCCAAGATTCCCTAAATGAAAATGTGAAGCCACATTAAGTACTACATTAAGTAAAGTGACATGGTGTTCAGTAGCAAGGAAAATTAACCTAGTCAACCTAAATGGAGTATTTTCGTGTCCTTGAAAATATATATCTCACATAATACAACTCTTGTGATTTTACAATACACATTCTAAGATTTAGATCAAAATAACTTACATATCTTATATTAAGTACAATTTAGCAATCACCTAGGGCTCCCTCTGTATCTAAAGCATATCCAAAGCGAAGTTACCATTTATATCTCAGCCACAGAATGGACCTGTGGTGGTGATGGTGGTGGTAGTATAGTGAAGATGTGTTGAGAAGGGAGAGACGAGTAAAGGAAATGTATCTAGTATTATTATTTTAATGGAGCAAGCAAATTTGAAAAGCAATTTATAGCTTTTAAGATTAGTTTACATACAATCCTCCAAATAACTGCAAAATAGGCAATATCTTTAATTTACAAATAATGAAACAGATTCAAGAAAGGCTGCCTAAAAAAAACCAGCCCTACCCAGAAATAATAAAGAGACACTCAATAAAAATCAAAACTTTTAACTCCAAATTCCTGGTTAAAATGACAATTATGGACACATTTTTTTCCCTCATCACTCCAGTGCTACAAATATAAACATACAAAGTACCAACTGGAAACTCTCAGAAAGCACTTTCACCAATAGCAATCTCAAGGGTCTTTATTTTTCATCCCAAACAATTCCTCCTTATCTAATAACTACCCCTACCTGAACTCAGTTGAATTGGGTCCCTCCAATATTTCCATCCATCCAGAACCTCCGAATGTGACCTCATTAGGAAACAGGGTCTTAGCAGATGTAAATAGTTAAGATGAGGTCATACTGGACTAGGGTGGGCCAAAAATCAATATGACTGGTGTCCTTACAAAAGGAGGGAAATTGGCCACAGAAACACACTGGTGATGATGCCAAGTTAGAGGCAGAGACTGGAGTTATACTGGAAGCTGGAAGAGGCATGGAAGGATTCTTCCCGAGGGACTTCTGAGGAAGCATGGCTCCGCCAACACCTTGATTTTAGGCTTTTGTCCTCCAGAACTGTGAAAGTCAATTTCAGGTCAACTAGTTGGTGGTAATTTATTACCGCAGCTCTAGGAAACTAACACAGTATCTAATAACTAGCGGTGAATTCCAAGATACCTAAGTATAAAACTCAAACGGTGTAAGTTTTAATGCTCCCCAATCCCCACACTTACCTGAAGAAACTTAAGCCCAAATAATTGGAAAGGAATTCACAATTTATACCGAACAGTTGGTATCCGAACTAGAAAAAGCACTGAAAAGTGGAGTCTGACGACCTGAATGCTAATCTCAAATTTGCCACGGTCTAGTTATGTTATTTATAGCCAATCACAACCTTTCTGGGCCTTAGAAGATAGACTATTACAACACCCTGATTTAACTGAAGAACCTAAAGTTCCTTTGAGCACTAACATTCCAAACCATTAAGCTGAAGCTCCTGAGGCAGGAATACTCACTTATTCAAATCCGGTTTGAGAAGCTCCATTATCACAGTAAATCTCCCCTTCTCATCTTCGTTTTCACCACGGAGGAATCGGGCCACAGAACCACAGTTAGTAACTTGAAGCAGTACGGCAAGCACCTCTCTAGCAACATCCCGGGATCGTGGGCTGGTCCATGATTGCTTCAAGGTGTGCGTGATGGCAAAAATATAGATAGGTCCTGCCAAGTGATGCAGGCCTGTTTTCCATGCACGGCAGTCCTGGGAATTCTTCGCAGCCTCCACTTTCCCCAGGAGCTTAAGAAACAGTAACCCAACTTCTTCCGCTTTCTCAGTCACCTCAGAATGGCCATCACTTCTACCTTCCTTTTCCCTGGGTGGGTCTGCGTACCTCCCCAGGGCTTTTGCCAGCTCTCCCAGCATCTCAGGCATTCCGCGGTTTGGGGCGCCACTCCCCTCAAATAATGTCTCACATTCTGTGGCTTCTATCATAGCACTAATGTCCTGAAAAACTGCATCTCTGACGTTACCCCGTCGGGCCTCTCGGCCTACGGTAAGACGGTGCAAAATCTGGGAGATAGCCTGTCTGAGGGCGATGGTGGGAGGGCACTCTCTTGACACGGCAGGGCCTTCCCGCGTTGGGGTTTCGTGAGGACAGTCAAGCTCCATCCCGCAGACTGCAGCAGGGAGGAGCTCGTCGCCCCCAGAAGACGAGAATGCAGGCGGTGAGGGACCTGCTAAAGAAGGATGGAAGAATCACTTAGAGACTGGAATTCTCCCAAAGAATGGAACGAAATCCAAATAAAACTCCGAATCATCCTGGAGAAGGGCACGAAAGCCTACCCGGTCAAGTATGAAGTGTAAAGGAAAGGACGCGGAAAAGGTAAGAGGTCTAAGTAAGAGTCTAGGGCTCTCAACAGTGAAGAAACTGCTCTTGCCTTTCTGAAGATGCAAAACAAAAACAAAAACGTAAAGAATTTAAGGAATAAACGCCTGCGATACAACCGAAACCCTGCTACCTGCATCTGCAAACCTGGCCGCACAACCTCACCACCTAGTCGGCATCCGTATCTAGCTACATCACTGCCGCAAAGTACGGGACTGACTTCCGCCAATACTGCCGCAATGCATTGTCATTTCACGACCTACGGTCGTAGAGCAACAGAGAGCCAGGCTTTTAGAAAAGCAAAAAGGTGGCGCTATGGTGAGTATATTTGCATAGTTAATAAGACGCCCTTTAATTTTGTTTCTCTTTTCATTTTCTAAGGTAGAAACCAAAGAAATAATAGCGTGATAGCAAGTCAATATTTAAGTGTACAGAACTTTAGGTAGTAATACCAAGCATATTTACCTACATAAGTCACCCTTTTTGTAAAGTAAGTGGCCCATACCCGGAGCTCCTCAAACCTGCATCTTGCTCGATCCTTTTGTGGTTCATAAGTATGATGAATGGGTGTTCACGCGCTTGTGTGAGATGTGCCTCCCTCCAACCTTGTTACGACGTCGGCACATTACCCGTCTGACATGAACTCATAGGATCTTTGCTTTCTTTCAAACCAGTTTTCGGAGTGTTTTTCTTTTTTTTTAGTGAGAAAATGTGAGGGACTTTGTTCTTTATTTAAACAGTCCGGTATTTTGGTAAAAAGCTTTCTTGTGAGTTTGTAGTGAAATGGGGAGCTTTAAAATCGAGTGCCACTTTCTTTTCTGCCTATGCGAGTAGCGCCAGAATTTATGACAGTAATTTACAACCAGACTGTGAACTTCTCTGCTGAGTCGGTGGGTACATACTGAAGGGGCGCAGTTCTTCCGAAGGGCTCTGAAGCCCTGCAGAGCGACTTCGATCACATCAAAAGCAGACTTGGAAAGAAAAAGAAGAGCCTTCGGTGTTGACATCCGGTGCGAAATAGGAACTGGCTGCAGCTCGCAGTTTGCACACGGTCAGGGCTTCCTTCGCAAGCTCAAGGTCGCCGTGCGCTCAGTTCCCCAGCCACCTTGTCATTCAGTAGAGGGGCTCTCTTGTTAACATCCGAAATGTGTGCGAAAACTATATCCGCAGAGTTCGGGTGAGGCCAGGCATTACTTGTTCAGTTATCTCCAACCCAGAAAGATGAATTGATTCTTGCAGAAAACGACGCTGGACTTGTATCAAATTCAGGAAATTAAAACAAGTTAAAAAGGATTCTAGATGGTTCCTAAGACCAATTATGATATTTTAAAGACGTAATAAAATGCATCTGTGAAAACAAAACAAAACCCTAATGCCAGTGCATTGACACCCACCCCCCACCGCCCCCCCCAACCCGGCTTGAGGCAACCCGGAGGGAGGCGTAAGGCAGAGTCCGGCCCAGGTGCTTCAGGTGAGGAGAGCTCCAAGCGCTGCCCAGCAGGTGAACGCAGAGCTGGGTCAGGGCGGCGGGTGGCGCCTGGAACTAGCCCTGGAGCGAGCGAGCGAGTGAGCCGGGAGGAGTCTGCGACAGCCTTCGCAGGGCGCCGGAGGCTGCAGGGAGGGGATCCGGGAACCAGCGGTCTTTGGTTGGTTTTTGTTTTGTTTTGTTTTATTTTGGAGTGCAAATATCTTTTTAAAAATATATATTTTAAATTTATTTTTAAAAGATACTTAGATTACATAAAATGTTATATTAAAAGATATAAGGGGTTCCCATTCGCCCTCCCGCCCTTCTCCACCTTAACTTCTGTCCTTAGTGTGGTACATTTGTTGCAATTGATGAACACATTTTGGAGCATTGCCAGGAAGCATGGATTATAGTTCACAACATAGTTCACACTCTTCCACTCCATTCTGCAGGTTATGGCAGGATATATAATGGCCTGTATCTGTCTTTGCAATGTCACTCAGAACAATTCCAAGTCCTGAAAATGCCCCGGTATTACACCTCTTTTTCCTCTCCTGCCTTCAGCAACTCCAGTGGCCACTGTCTCCACACCAATGATGTAATTTCTTCCATTGCTAGAGTCACAGTAAGCCTATAGTAGAATATCAGTAAGTCCACTCTACTCCATATTTTATTCCCCAATCCTGAGGATTCTGGGATGGTGATGCCCCTCCACCTCTAATTAAAGGGGGATTCCGTGCCTTACGGCTGCTGGGTGGGACTCTTGCAGTTGCAGTGATTGGCTTTTGACAAGGCAGAGAGCCGCATGCCGGCGCGCCCCCTGTGCCCTAGCCTGCCCTCCTGCGCCTTCCCTGGCGGTGGAACTCGTGGCCAAGTCACACTGAGGCCCCAGGGCCGAGCGCGGGACCTGGCCCACCTTGTCCGTGACTCTCAGACCTTCCACGGCGTCCTGGGAGCCCGAGGAAGACGCCGCATTTGTGCCAAGGCGCCGGCGGGGGCGCAGGGCTGGGCCTGGCCCCCGGGAGGTCGCTGGAGACCGCAGGGTCGCTGGTCCAAGAGGGGCCCTAGCGCTCCGGGTCCTGCCCGGGGGAGAGCCCGGCGCCTCGGGGCGCTGCACGCACCTGCGGGGTCAGCCAGCCCCGCGCCCCCTGCGGGCCGCCTCCGGGCCTCGGAATCCCGCCTGCTGCCGGCGGAGCATGCCCAGCTCCTTTCCCAGCGTGTCCGCGGAAAGCGCGGCGGGGGCTTCGATTTTGCAGGGTGTATGGGGTACGGTGAGGCCTGAGGACGGGGAGGCGAGGACGGGGGTGGGAGGATCAGAAGTGGATTATCCCCAGGGGGTGGAACGGTGCAGGGGAACGTGCAGTATCTTCGCTCCGCCCCGGGCTGGGAACGAACTTCTTGGGCCACTGCTCGCACATATCGTAGCTACCATTTCTTCTTTCTTTCCTTCCTCCTTCTCTGCCCTCCTCCTACCTTCCGGCTTTCTTTCCTTCCTTTCTTGCTGTGTGATCTTGGCAAAAGTTAAGGAACCTCTCTGTGCTTTAATTTCATTATTGGTAGATGAGGGCGATAATAGCCCCTACGTCTTAGGATTGCTATGAAAACTAAAGGAGTTAAGTACAGTGTCCGGGCCATGGTAACCTATTTAGGTGCTAGCTCTTGTTATACCACAGCTCTCAGTGATTTACAATTCCTCATTTCTAGGGGAATTTTGTGGTGAGGACCCCTCCCCCTTCCGTCTTTCATTTAATCTTCCCTTCTCTGACCAATTGGTGGCACTAATGATTTTCTAACCGATTTCAACCACTGATTTAAAAGGAAAATTTCAACAACCAAAAAGACAATAAAAGTAATTAAAGAAAAAACACAAAACATTTCCTTGACTCTCCCACATAAAGGGGCATTTGGACGTAGGAGTACGATGCCAATCAGCAGGTTATTGTATCCCGCCTGTGAATGAGCCTCTTCCCTGTTTCACGCGCGCCCCTCGTACAAAGTGGATCCGGGCCCTCGTCGCCTGGGGAAAGCACTATCTGGTAGTGGGCTCCGCCCCCTGGGCTCTGCGAGTTTCCTGAGGTCGCAGACCAAGTCTTTATCTCTGGTGCCTGGCACAACTTAATCGTGCAATGAATGTTTGTTGAACCCACACGTCTCTCGGAAGAGATCGGGCTGAATAAACCTCGGTGCAACCCCACAATGCAGTTCTGTGCAGCTGCACAAAGAACGCAGACCATCTCTGTAGATGGCTGTGGAACCCCCGGATATGTTAAGTGAAAAAAGCAAGGCAAAGACCATGTATATGCTGCCTTTTGTGTAAGAAAGACAAGGGAAGGGAATAGGAATAATGAAGTGCTCATTCGTTTGCTGTTAAAAAAAAAGAAGCAATGGAACTATAAATTGCAAACTAATAAAAATGGCTATATGTCAGAAAGAAAGAACACAGTGAAGGAAATGGGGATGGAAGCTAGACATAGCTTACTCTGTGGTTTATAGTTTTGACATTAGAATCCTTTGAAGATTTTACATAACTATCTAAAAGAAAAACAAATCATTCCCTAAAATTAAAATTTTAAAAATCATTAATCTAAGTATATAGTGAGTTATTGGCTTAGATACATAGGAAATAAGAAACTGACTTTAAAATGCTTTATTTTGCTTTTATTTCCTTAGTATGACATATCCCAAGGATAAAAAAAGAATGCAAAGTGAAAAGACAATCTATGGATTGGGAGAAAATAGATACAAATCATATGTGTGATACTTTTTTTAATTGCTGGTAAGTTTTTATGGGAATATATAAAGAACTCCTACTATTCAACAACAAAAGACAGCCTAGTTTTTAAAGGGCTTAGATATTTCTCCAAGGAAAATATACAATAAGCACATGAAAAGATGTTCAGTATCATTAGTCATTAGGGAAATGCAAATCGAAACTGCAATGAGATACCTCTTCAAATCCACTAGAAGGGCTGTTTTTTTTAAAGAATGGAAAATAATAAGAGTTTGGGAGGATGTAGAGAAATTGGAATCCTTATACATTGTTGGTGTGAATGTAAAATGATGCCATTTTCTGTGGAAACAGTTTTGTGGTGCCCCCCAAAATTAAACATTGAGTTTCCATATGACCCAGCAATTCTATTCTTAGATATATACACAAAAGAACTAAAAGCAGGAACTCAAACGGATACATGTATGCTAATGTTAACAGCAGCATAATTCACAATAGCCAAAGTGCAGAAACAACCTAAGTGTCACTCAACACATGAATGCATAAATAAAATATAGTATATACGCACAATGAAATAGTATTCAGTCGTAAAAAAGATTGAAGTTCTGTACATGCTACAACATGAATGAATCCTGAAATCATTATGTTGAGTGAAATAAGCCAGACACACAAGGACAAACATTGCATGATTCCACTTATATGAAATATCTAGTATTTCAAATTCAGAGAACAAATTCATAGAGACAGAAGGTAGATTGGAGATTACCAACGGCTGAAAGAAGGAAGGAATGGAGAATTATTATTGCTTTTCATTTGGGGAAAATGAAAAGATTTTGGCAATGATAGTACAACATTGTGAATGACGTTAATAGCATTGAATCTTACACTTAAGAATGACTAAAATGGGAAAATTTGTGTTATATATATATATATTACCACAATGAAATGTTTTTTTGAAAAATAGCAAAGAAAATTGCATTTAGTATTAGCAGTGTTAGTAATAATATTGATATTGTTATTTACATCCTACTACAAGTATTATGTATATTTTATATATAAATGTATATTAAAATAGCAAACAAGCAATTATCTTAACATTGTTAGAAACCAAGGTTTTCAGTGAAAGAGAAAGGAGAAACAAGTATCAAATCAATGCAATTAGGTATAAACCGTCTTCTGAAATTTGAACCGGCAGTATCACTATGATTCATGATTAATTTTCCTTCTACAAAATATATATATCCTAGCTTTGTCCACTGAAAAGGCTGAGAAATGATGACACTAATGTTTCTGAGTACCCCTAGTGAGAGATTCATCATCCAAATCCATTCCCCACTAAAAGAAACCATGGCTCCTGGAGGAAATGACTGGCTTAAGACCTGGGGCAGGGCTTGTACAAGCTGAGCCGGTAGCATTTTGTTATGCCAGCAGGCAAGAGGGCTATCAAATACTGCTGAGGTAATGTCAGAGGAACCCAAGGCCAAGATGAAGGGGCTTCTTTAATCAACGATGAAATAATTTGAGCATCAAAATACAATTGGAACGATGACTTCAAGAGACTGAAACATGCCAAATATATACAAATCTGCAAATGTATCATGTACTAAAAAATGCCCCTCGTTGTTCACCTTCAGATCACCTAGGGAACCAACTCAAGCAGTTATTGAGCTATATTTTGGGGTACCCAAATAGTTTGTGAGGCTAATAAATGCAAGAAGGCTGGTAGAATTAGGAAGTCACCATTCCCAGCTCCTAACGAGGTATTGGGACAAGGGAGCAATGCATCCACAGCTTTGCAAAAGGTTGGTGGGAAATTTTATAATGGCTTCATCAGGCTGACAAAAGCTGAACCCACTGATTTCTCTTAACATCACTAAAACTGAGACAGTCAGACATGACGTACCTCCTGCTGCAATGCATTAGGAAGCATATGCTACCTACGAAATATCCTTGCATTCTTATGCAAGATCTAGTTAGTTCTAGATCTAACTACCAAACAAGAAATATGGATGACAAAGAAGCAAATTAAACTACACCAAGATAATACAATCTGCCAATCAGGACATGGGACATTCTACAAATTAACCACTTTCTTCAGTAAATAGGCTGCATCAAAGAAATGGGGTACAGGGAGAACTGTCACAGATTTTTTTTTTTTAAGATTTATTTATTTCTGCCCCCTCCCTCCATTGTCTGCTCTCTGTGTCCATTCACTGTGTACTCTTCTGTGTCTGCTTGTATTCTCATTAGGCGTCTCCAGGAACCAATCCTGGGACATTCTGGAGTAGGAGAGAGGCCATCATTCTCTTGTGCCAACTCAGCTCTCTAGTCTGCTGCATCTCTTATTGTCTCTCCTCTGTGTCCCTTTTTGTTGCATCATCTTGCTATGTCAGCTCTCCGTGTGGGCCAGCACTCCTGTGCAGGGCAGCAATCTGTGTGGGCCAGTTCGCCACACTGGCCAGCTTGCCTTTACCAGGAGGCCCTGGGTATCAAACCCTGGACCTCATGTATGGTAGATGGGAGCCCAATTACTTGAGCCACATCTGTTTCCCTGTCATATTTTTAAAGTCTTAGAAGACATATCCATCAAATGCAATGTTGACTCTTGAGTTGAATAGATTATTAAAAGACATTTTTGAGACAATCAGGAAATTTGAACATAGATTAGTTATTATCTAAAGTGTTCATATAGTACTCACTTCGGCAACACATATACTAAAATTGGAACAATACAGAAAAGATTAGCATGGCCCCTGCGCAAGGATGACACGCAAATTCATGAAGCGTTCCATATTTTTCAATGAATGTCTCATGATGATGGAGGAGGTTGTTGTTATGGGGGGAGGAATGGAGGGAGGGGTATGGGGGGTATATGGAGACCTCATGTTTTTTTAGTGTAACATTAAAAAGACAAAAAAGACAAAAAAAATTAAGTGTTCATATAACTTGTCATCTAAAGAAGACATGTTGGGGAGCAGATGTAACTCAAGTGGTTGAGTGCCAGCTTCCCATGCACGAGGTACTGAATTCAATCCCCGGTACCTCCTGAAAACAAACAAATGAAAAAAACCACCTCTCACTGGGGAGCCGATGTAGCTCAGTGGTTGAGGGCCTGCTTCCCATGTACAACATCCTGGGTTCAATCCTGAGGAAGGAATGGAGGGAGGGAGGGAGGGAGGGAGGAGACATACTGAAAGTTAAGGGAGGCGCTATTAATAGCTATGATGGTATAAACTGGGTCTGTCCCAGGCAAACTTGATTACATTAGTTTCAGATGATTTTGTGGAATTATTGTTAATTTTTCAGATTGACAATGTTATTATATTTATCTTCTTTTTTAAATTATTCGTTAGATAAAAATTCTTCAGCTGTTTAGTCTCAGGGCCCTTTATACTCCTAAAAATTATTGAGGTCACACCAACTAGGATGGCTGATGAAAATGTAAAATGGTACAGCTGCTGTAGAAAAATCTGACAGAATGTCAAAGAGCTAAATATGGAGTCAGTGTATGACCCAGAAATTCCCCTCCTAGGTACATAACCAAAAAGAATCAAAAACATAAGTTCAAACAAAAACTTATGACATGCATATTTATAGGAGCATAATTCATAATAGCCTAAAAGTGGAAACAACCCAAATGTCCATCAACTGATGAATGGATAAACAAAATGTGATATATACATACAATGGAATATTAATCAGTCATAAAAAGGAATGAGGTACCCATCCAGGCTATAACAGGGAAGTGCCTTGGCAACATCATGCTAAGTGAAAGAAGCAGACACTAAAGATCATATGTTCTATGAGTACATATGTAGGAAATACCTAGAATAGGGAAATCTGTAGAGAAAGAAAGTAGAACAGTAGTTGCCAGGCGATGGGGGAGGGAATTGGGAGTGACTGCTAATAGGTATGGCATTTCTTTATGGAATGGGGAGAATATTCTAGAATTAGATAGTGATGATGGTTGGACAACCTGTGAATATATCAAAAAACACTGAATTGTAAACTTTAAAATGGTGAATTTTATGATATGTGAATTAAAGCTTAGTAAAATATAATTTAAAAATTACTGAGCAGGAAGCAGATGTGGCTCAAGTGACTGGGTGCCTCCCTCCCATATCAGAGGTCCTGGATTCAGTTCCTGGTGCCTCCTAAAGAAACAAGGAAGACAAACACAGCAAGTGCAAACCTCTTGGGGTGGAGACAGAGAAATAAATAAAATAAATCTTAAAAAAAAAAATCATTGAGGACTCCAAAGAGCATTTCTTATGTGGGATAGATAGATATCTGATTTTCCATATTTGATATTAAAATTGTCAAGTTTTTAAAATATTCATCAAGTTCTTTTAAAATAGCAGTAATAAATCTATTACATATTAAATAAAAGGCATATTTCTATGAAAGTAACAGTATTTTCCAGGACAAAAAAAGAGTGATGAATGATATTGTTTTATGTTTTTGCAAATCTCTTTCATATCTGGCTCAATAGAAGACAGTCAGATTCTCAGATCTGCTGCTGCATTCAGTCAGTTGTGATATCACATGTCTTATAGCCTATAGAAAACTCCAATGTACACTCCTGAGAGAATGAGAAGGCAAATGACAAATAATAAATTAATACTGTTTTAAAAATAGCCTTGGCCTCAAAGGCACCTATGTGGTGGTTCAGAACTCTGTACCCCAGAAAATCATGTTCTTTTTTTTTTTTTTTTTTAAAGATTTATTTATTTATTTAATTGCCCCCCTTCCCCTGGTTGTCTGTTCTTGGTGTCTATTTGCTGCGTCTTGTTTCTTTGTCCGCTTCTGTTGTCGTCAGCGGCACGGGAAGTGTGGGCGGCGCCATTCCTGGGCAGGCTGCACTTTCTTTTCACGCTTGGCAGCTCTCCTCACGGGCACACTCCCCGCGCGTGGGGCTCCCCCACGCGGGGGACACCCCTGCGTGGCAGGGCACTCCCTGCGCGCATCAGTGCCCCCGGGGACCTCCCATATGGTAGACAGACACCCTAACCACTGGGCCAAAGTCCGTTTCCCGAAAATCATGTTCTTAAAACTAAGCTATTCCTGTGAGTGCAAACCCATTGTAAGTAGGTTTGCATGAGGTTATTTTAGTTAAGTGTGTTCCAGGGTAAGTCTTGCTGGCATCCCTTATAAACAGGATGAATACAGAGAGACAAAGCCACAGAAGCAAGAAGCTGAAAGCAACAAGACCTGGGAGAGAGGGAAAGAGCTGCAGATCCCACCATGTGCCTTGCCATGTGACAGAGGAGCCCCAAATGACCAGCACCCATTCTTCAGAAAGAAAGCATCATCTTGATGAAGCCTTGATTTGGACATTTTCACAGCCTCAAAAGTGTAAGCCTGCAAGCTAATAAATTCCCATTGTTAAAAGCCAACCCATTTCATGGTATATTGCTGTCAGTAGCCTAGCAAACTGAAACACCCCGAAAGGATCTTGGGAAACCTCAGGGGTCTCCAGACCACACTACTAGGTTAGAGGCACACACGTTTGTTAACAGTTGAAATGATATGCTCTCAGGATATGCATTAAAGAGCTCCATGGGAGGGGTGGTGGTGGAAGGCAGATGCAAGAAGATCACCAGTGGATTAATAATTGTTGAAGCTGGGTGAGGGGGTCGTGGGAGCTTTTCATACCAGTCTCTCTACTTCAGTGTAAGTCTGAAATTTTCCATAATAAAAAATATATTTTTGTTGCTGTTGGTTTAATCAATGCCTGTTTAACTGAGCAAAAGACCTGGAGATGGTTGGTAGGTGGAAAAACCAAGCTAGGGATTGGATGTGCCAAGATACAAAGATGAATTAGACGTTGCTCCTACCCTCAAGTTCTCATCTCATGGGGACCCTAGTTGTGGGAATGTGCTATATTGAAGCCATTTGATAAAGAACTGTCACATTTAATGAGCACCAGGCAGCCAGCTCAGCACTCTGCTCCTCACAGCTTCTCTCTTAGACTGGTATCATTATCTCCATTTTGCAGATGAGGAAATTGAAGCTCGGAGAGGTTGAGTAACTTGCCCAAGATCTTACAGCAGAAAGGAGAGCTGCGACATACACTTAGGCCCACCTACGCTCTGCCCTTCCTTTCTCAACTCTCCCATGCCACAATCCCACCTTATATCCTGTCAGTGGCACCCCCCAGGGAGGTTTCCAACAGGAGACCCAGGCAGTGACCTAGGGGAGCCCAGCGCTTTTCTGAGAACCATGATGACATCAGAAGGGGTCATCTTCACACTGCACCTCTCCTCTCATTCAGTCCATCCAATTTAAAATCATGGAGTAGACATTTTGTCCATGTTTGCCCTCCTCTCCTTGACTCTTTTTCTTCCTCCAGCTTTTGGAAAGCAATCTAGCAAAAGCGCTTTAAAATCTACATATACATACCCTTCAGTGGCCATCTCTACTTCTGAGACTCTATCAAATACGAATAACCACATGTAAGGGCGTGGGTTCAAGATCATAGGGATAAACCAGTAAATTTATTGAATCGCTGTTCATAGGGCAAAAACCTGAAAACCAAGTGAAGGCTCAACAGAGGCATAGCCACACCAGGGGATTTTCCTGTCACGTTTTAAAGGAATGAAGTGGAGCTAAACCAGATGACTAGGAGAGATTTTCATGAGGTGTTGTTAAATAATGAAAATAAGATACAAGAGATGCTACCATTCTGGCTTTATAAGGCAACGCTTTAACAATTTTAACATGGGGAACAGATGTGGCTCAAACAGTTGAGCGATTCCCTTCCACAGGGGAGATGGTGAATTCGGTTCCTGGTGCCTCCTGAAAAAAACCAAAACCAAACAACATGCAAAACAAAAACAAGAGACAGGAAAGAAAACTAGGCCGCGCCTTTTCACAAAGCATTTATGTGACTATATTTCTGTGTTTATGTCAAATTATGTTTGAGTGTGGTTATGGATAAAGAGATTAAATTTTTTTTACTGTTTCCTTTAAGGAGAAATGGAAGAATGCAATAAATTCTAAGGATTTTAAGCAATATACGTCAGTTGTCCAAAGACCATGTGATCAACTGCTTGGGGTGAAAATTTTTTCATAACAAAATACACATGAGAGAAAGTTAAAAAAAAGAAGCATTTGCTCACCTTCATTCTACTAGAGAAATGTGCATGGCTGTATTCCAACTATGTCTTTCAAGGTTCCTATGTACAAACATGCTTAATAATAGGATTTTGAAACACATTATAAGATAATTACTGTTTGAAGCAAGAGCTGCTTTTCTGATTACAGGCCCGATGGAAAAATGATAGCACAATATTTGCAACCCTTGCCTGCCTGTGCAGAATAAGGAAACCACTATATCCTTTTGTGCATGAGGCTTCAATATTTATCAGTGATTATGAAGGCAGTTTGGGCTGCAGAGTATACCATTTTGAAGGCTCACATGTTTAAAAAATTTGTAGTACTAGCAACAAATGACTCTTAAAAGAATGAAATTTTTTAAGAGAGCTAAAAACAAAAGAATATGGGGAAAACAGATGTAGCTCAGTGGTTGTGCACCTGCTTCCCATATACAAGGTCCTGGGTTCAATCTCTGGTACTTCCTTAAAAAAATACAGTAGTTTTAAAAAAATAAAACTATAAATAAAATAAAACAAAGTAAAAAAAAGAATATAGTAAGCATGAAATATCTATCAAAATGACAGTCATAGCCATATTGAAAAGCTGACTAACTTATCTGTCTTTACCATGATACAAATCTAATACTTCTGCAATATATCTTTCTGCCTCCTAACATTCTAGGATTACTTAGTTTCCTTTTCATGTCTATGCTGTCGGTTCGATATTTCTACAAATATATATATATATATATATATATATATATTCTTTTTCTCTTTCCCTCCCGCTCCCCCTCCCCCCACCCTGCTGTTTTTGCTGTCTGTGTCCATTTGCTGTGTGATCTTCTGTATTTATTTCTCTCTTTTTGTCTTCTCTTCTCATCTTTCTCCTCTAGGATTCACCAGGTCGATCCTGGGGACCTCTGATATGGAGAGAGTTTCCCTGTCAATTGCGCCACCTCAGTTCCTGGTCTCTGCTGCACTTCACCTTGACTCTCCCCTTTGTCTCTCTTTTGGTTGCATCATCATCTTGCTGCGTGACTCACTTGTGCAGGTACTGAGCTCACCACATGGGCATTGGCTCATCACGTGGGCACTTGGCTTGCCCTGCAGACACATTTACTCTTTTACTTTTTCACCAGGAGGCCCCAGGGACTGAACCCAGGTCTTCCCATATGGTAGGTGGAGACCTTATCACTTGAGCCACATCCACTTCCCCATATATATATATATTCTTGAGGTATTATATGATCTGAGGGCATCTTACCAAAGACAGCCCCTTCCTCAAGGCCGTGGATCTGGCTTGCTTGTTCTTTGAAGCTCTCTCTCCACTTGTTCCCTTTCTATCTTCTCTGCTTGCTCATTTCCATTAATGTTCTGAAATGCTGACTGTATTTCATCTTTAAAACAAAATAAAACACACACATACACAAACCCCCAAATACGGTGTCTCCAGTTCCACACCTATCATTCACTTAAATTTCTTTATATTATGGGAGGTTTGCTTAGCTGATATGTCTCTGAAGCCTTTTTCAAGTTTCTAGTAGCCCTATCTCCCTTTAAAAAAAACATTCCATTCACTTGTTGAAAAAATAGGAACAATAATCCTGTTCAAGCCTGGGAATTTGGGATTTGATAGACTGCTTCCTCTTGGTGTCATTTAATTTTTTCTTCTATCTCTCCCATTTCCTATAAAGAGCTAGTTAGATCTGGAGGCAAGATTAAACTCAGGATCAGTTTTGGGGAGTGGTAACATTTGTATGCCTCTTACTCTATCACAGGAGGTATATGATGTCTGATTATCCCACTTTTATTGATAATAAGCTAGATCTCTCTGTTATAAAGTTCCCCATCAATCTCTTCCCTGGTGGCTTTAGCAGTCATCAATGATCCTTGTTTAATTCCATTACTTCATTAGGGGTTACAAAACGGCGATTTTCTAATTCTATTATTTCTTTAGCACTTATTACTTGGTGTTCTTCTGCAATTTCTTCTTTTTTTAACAAATCAGTTTTATTGATACATATTAATAAAGCATACAACTCACCCAAAGTGTATAATTGTATACTCCCACAATCGTGCATTCATCACTTCAATCATTATTAAAGCATTTTCATTATTTCAATAATGATAATAATAAATAAAAAACAGATAAACAAGAAAATTCTTCACTTGCCAATCTCTCTATGCTTCCCCTGCTGTACAGAGGTGCTATTTCTGGCTATTCTTGCACAATTATTCATTTATTAAGCAGTTTTATTGAGATATGTTCACATACCATACCATCTATCCAAAGTATACAATCAATGGCTTTTAATATAATCACAAGGTTGTGCTTTCATCATCACAAAAATTTTTATAATTATTTCATTACTCCTAAAAGAAAAATCACACACCCCTTAGCATGCCTTCCACAGCCCTACATAACCACTAATCAAATTTAATCTTTATAAATTGATTTATATTTACATTTTATGTAAGTGGAATCATGTAATATGCTATAAAATATATTTAGCTCATAGTAACACAGTCATACAGTATTTGTCCTTTTGTGTCTGGCTTGCTTCACTCAATATAATGTCCTCCAGGATCATCCATGTTGTCATATGCTTTATGACTTCATTTCTTCTTATAGCTGCATAATATTCCATCATGTGAATATACTAGTTTGTTATCTATTCATTGGTTGATGGACACCTGGTTTGTTTCCAACTTTTGGCAATAGCGAAAATAGTATACGGATGTCTATTTGTGTCACTGCTCTCAGTTCTGGGTATATACCCCCTAGCAGTATTGCAGGGCCACGTGGAAAATCTATATTCAACTTATTTAGGAACTGCCAAATAGTCCTCCACAGTGGCTCTACCATTCTGCATTCCCACCAACAATGAATAAATGTTCCTTTCTCTCCACATCCTCTCTAACACTTGTAGTTCTCTGTCTTTTTAATAGTGTCCATTCCGATAGGTGTAAAATGATACTCATTATCATTTTGATTTGCATTTCCCTAATTATTAGTGATGGTGAACATTTTTTCATGTATTTTTTTGCCATTTGTATTTCTTCTTTCGACAAATGTCTATTCAAGTCTTTTGCCCATTTTTAAATTGGGTTATTTGTCTTTTGATTGTTGACTTGTAACATCTCTTTATTTTTTTTTATTTTTATTTTTTTAAAGATTTATTTTTATTTGTTTAATTCCCCGCCCCCCTCCCCCCAGTTGTCTGTTCTCTGTGTCCATTCACTGTGTGTTCTTCTGTGACTGCTTCTCTCCTTATCAGCAGCACCGGGAATCTGTGTTACTTTTTGTTGCATCATCTTGCTGTGTCAGCTCTCCATGTGTGCAGCACCATTCCTGGGCAGGCTGCACTTTCTTTTGCTCTGGGCAGCTCTCCTTATGGGGCGCACTCCTTGCACGTGGGGTTCCCCTCGGCACTCCTTGTGCGCATCAGCACTGCGCAAGGGCCAGCTCCACATGTTTCAAGGAGGCCTGGGGTTTGAACCGTGGACCTCCCATGTAGTAGGCAGACGCCCTATCCATTGGGCCAAGTCTGCTTCCCTCTAAAATATATCTTGAATGCACTCAGTTTTCTTTCTTTTTTTTTTTTAAGATTTATTTTCATTTATTTATTTCTCTCCCCTTTCCCCCCACCCCAGTTGTCTGTTCTCTGTGTCTATTTGCTGCGTCCTTTTTGTCCACTTCTGTTGTTGTCAGAGGCACGGGAATCTATGTTTCTCTTTGCTGCATCATCTTGTTGTGTCAGCTCTCCGTGTGTGCGGCGCCATTCCTGGGCAGGCTGCACTTTCTTTCGCCCTGGGCAGCTCTTCTTATGGGGTGCACTCCTTGTGTGTGGGGCTCCCCTACGCGGGGACACCCCTGAGTGGCACGGCACTCCTTGTGTGCAACAGCACTGCGCGTGGGCCAGCTCCACATGGGTCAAGGAGGCCCGGGGTTTGAGCTGCGGATCTCCCATGTGGTAGATGGATGCCCTATCCACTGGGCCAAGTCCGCTGCCCTTCAGTTTTCTTTAGTGCTACTATCACCCATCTCAGTCCAAATATCACCTCACCTGAACCACTCAAATAGCCTTCTTTTTTTAATAAAGATTTTATTTATTTATTTCTTCCCTCTCCCTCCATTGTCTGCTCTCTGTGTCCATTTACTGTGTGTTCTGTGTCGGCTTGTAGTCTCATTAGGTGGCTCCAGGAACTGATCCTGGGACCTCCTGGAGAGGGAGAAAGACAGTCAGTCTCTTGTGCCACCTCAGCTCCCTGGTCTGCTATGCCTCTTATTGTCTCTCCTCTGTGTCTCTTTTTGTTGCATCATCTTGCTGTATCAGCTCTCCACATGGGCCAGCACTCCTGCTAAGGGTGGCACTCCTGCATGGGGTAGCACTCCATATGGGCCAGCTCGCCACATGGGCCAGGTTGCCTTCACCAGGAGGCCCTGGGTATCAAACCCTGGACCTCCTATATGGTAGATGGGAGCCCAATTGCTTGAGCAACATCTGCTTCCCTTAAATGGCCTCTTGCTTCCATTCTCATCCCCCAATCAATCTCTATGAAAAACTCAGACTACTGTCTCTTCTCTGCCCTAAATCCCATCATCATAAATTAAAACTCCTTACCATGGCTACAAGGCCCAGCATGAGCTGAACCCTGTATTCCTTCAACCTTATCTTGAAGCACTCATACCCCTCTTGTTAAGCTCCAATCACAATGCCTTTCTTTAGTTTCTCCAACAAGTCAAGCTCTATTCTGCCTCAGAATTCTCACGTTTGCTTTTCCTTCTGTCTGCACTGGATTTTCCATAAATCTTGTCATCCTTCTGGTCTCAGCTTAAATGTTTCTTGCTCAGAAAGACCTTCCTTGTCTCCCCAGTTTAATTTAGGTAGGTTCTGCCTCCTTGATGGTTGGTCCATCTCTCTCTATGTATATGTTTGTTTAGTATGTATATCTCCCATCATACCATAAGCATCCTGGAAATAGGAGCCATTGCATTGTTTACCAGTGTCTTAGTTTGGCCTGAGCTGTTGTCATAAATGCCCTACAGTGGGTTGGATGAAACAAGTATTTATTGACTCACAGTGTCAGAGGACAGAGGTCCATCATCAGAATATTGGCAAGTCTTGCTTTCTCCCCAAAGGCTGTGGTGTTCTGGTGCTGGCTTGCTGGAAATGCTTGGGATTCCTTGGCTTTTCTGTCACATGGGGATGTCCTCTCGTTTTTCTTCCATGTTCCCTCTGACTTCCAACCTCTGATTCCTCCATATGACTTTCCCTAAGTCTGAATTTCTTCTGCTTCTAGAGGACTTCAGTAATCCATTTTAAGGCCCACCCTCATTCAGTTGGGCTACACCTTACCTAAAATAACATCTTCAAAAAATCCTGGAAGCGGATGTAGCTCAACTGCTGGAGCATCCGCCTACCATGTTGGAGGTCCAGGGTTCAAACCCAGGGCCTCCTGGCCTGTGTGGTGAGCTGGCCTACATGCAGTCTACTGCACACAAGGAGTGCCATGCCATGCAGGGGTGTCCCCCACATAGGGGAGCCACATGTGCAAGGAGTGTGCCCTGCAAGGAGAGCTGCCCCACATGAAAAAAGTGCAGCCTGCCCAGGAGTGGCACTGTACACATGGAGAGCTGATGCAGCAAGATTATACAACAAAAAGAGACACAGATTCCTGGTGCCACCAAGAATGAAAGCAGACACAGAAGAATACACAGTGAATGGACACAGAGCACACAAAGGGTGGGGGGTGGGAGGGAGGAGAAATAAATAAAAATAAATCTTTAAAAAAATTCTCTTCATTACATAAAAGATAACAGATCTGATGGTGATTTTTAAAAAATTTTATAAATTTAAAAATTTTTATTGTTATTTTTGGGGGCTTTCTTTTGGGGGAGGTTTAGGGTTGCAGAGGGCTGAACCTGTGGTAGGGGAGGATCACTGTTCTGGGGTGTCAGTGTTGGGGGATGTGTGTGTGGGGTGCACCTGGGGCATGCCTGTATGGAGTGTAAGTTTGTTCATGTGGTCAGGGGGTATTGTCTTGGTGGGTGGAGAACCATAAAATAAATGGATGGAATATTGAAATCACATCCTGGCAAGTTCTGCTACATAATCTCATAGTATGACAAGAATCTCTAGAGTACATGGGCAGTGCCTAGCGAAAGAGGGTGGACCGATGCTCCAGGCTCTTGATACTGATGCTTGCACTTATGAACCTTGTTCTTGTGAAATTGAAACTTGGTCAGGCAACATTTATTGCCTAAGAGTTATGTCCTGAGGGCTTCCTTATTTATCAAATGTGGCCTCTCTCTAAGCCAAACTCAGCATGTAAATTCACTGCCTTCCCAACCCCCCACCCAGACATGGGACATGATTCCTAGGGATGAGCCTCCCTGGCACTGAGGGATTGATACCAAGCACCAACTGATGATGCATTTGAAGAAAAACCTAGATCAAAATGAGGAATTATTAAATGCAAATTATTTTTTATGGCTAAGAGGTTTCAAAGTGAGTCAGAAGGTCAGTGTGTGTTCTTCTGTGACCACTTCTATCCTTATCAGTGGGACTGGGAATCTGTGTCTTTTTGTTGCGTCATCTTGTAGTGTCAATTCTCCGTGTGTGCGGCTCCATTCTTGGGCAGGCTGCACTTTCTTTCGCACTGGGCGGCTCTCCTTATGAGACGCACTCCTTGCACGTGGGGCTCCCCTACGCGGGGGACACCCCTGCGTGGCAGAGCACTCCTTGCGCGCATCAGCACTGCGCGTGGGCCAGCTCCACACGGGTCAAGGAGGCCCAGGGTTTGAACCGCGGACCTCCCATGTGGTAGGCGGATGCCCTATCTACTGGGCCAGGTCCGCTTTCCCTCCCTTTATTTTTTGATGTAACATTTATGTAATCTAAAGATCCTTTAAAAATAAAGAAAAAAAAATTTGTAAAGACCCTATTTACAATGATTTCACACCCAGAGTAATGCAGATCAAGACCATGAACTAAATCGGGGTATATAATTCAGTCCACCATATCCAGTGAGTACCAGAGATGTACAGTGGCTGGCACATGGTAGGAATTCAATAAATATATGTTGGCCATTGAATAAGTTTTTTTTTTTTTAAGATTTATTTTATTTATTTCTCTCCCTCCCCCCACCCATTCCCCCCGTTGTCTGCACTCCATGTCCATTCACTGTGTGTTCCTCTATGTCTGCTTGTATTCTCATTAGGCAGCTCCGGGAACTGATTCTGGAATCTTCTGGAGTGGGAGAGAGGCGATTACTCTCTTGAGCCACCTCAACTCCCTGTTTTGCTACATCTTCTTATCTTTCTCTCCTCTGTGTCTCTTGTTGTGTCATCTGGCACTCCTGTGTGGGGTGGCATTCCCATGCAGGGAGGCACTCCTGCATGGGGCGGCATTCCAGCATGGGCTGGCACTCCATGTGGGCCAGCTTGCCCTCATCAGGAGACCCTGGGCATCAAACCCTGGACCTCCTATAGGGTAGATGGGAGCCCAATTGGTTGAGCCACCAATTAGCTGTTTGCCTGAATACGTTTTAATGATTTTTAAATATGTATTCCTCAATATTTGACTGTAAAATTATACACATCAGACTTCTTTACAAAGACATATTAAGTGGATGTCAGCCATGTCAACACAGTTTCAATCGTTGTAAAGCAAATCCTAAATGTAGTACATATGACAGTGTATACTCAATAAGGGACAACTGTGTTTATTCCGTTGACTTGGTGGAAACACACAGATTTATTTTTTATACTTTCCATTTATTCCCTTTATTAGGTGCATAACTCCCTGTGACTTTACACAGAAAAATTGCTCATATTTAAATATGACTTTGAGTTTTTTGTATATTCTTTTATTTACTCTTTTTAATCAAACTCTTTGGCAGTTACGATCATCTCTCCATTTTACAGAGGAGAAAAGTGGGGCTTAGAGAGGGTCAGGAACTGGCCACGGTCTCTCAGCTAACTAGAGGCAGAGTTTTGCTTATTCCACTATAAGACTTAATCTCACAATGAGAAGCAGAAGGAAAGTACCCATGATTTCCTAAAACACAGCTATGGTTCATTGCTTAGATGTTTATTTCTCAAAATCTGAGAACCTTTCCCCCCTTTAAAACTAATAACTACAAACAAAAATAATTCATTCAAAATGTTCTTTCTTCATCTGTGCAAGCTTCATGCATTTGTTTGTAAACAAGACTTTCAAGAAATTACTTCTGTTTTATTCCATTGGCATGTCTTGCTTTAAGAAAAACTTATTTTATATGAAGATGTTAAGTGTTTCAAAGTATATAAATTAAAAAGTGGGAAAAAGTCCTTAACTCTCATTATAAAGGGTTTTTTGATCCTAAAAAGATGTAACAGAATTCCTTTAAATAATGAAATCTGCCTGGCACACTTAAAGCAATTATTGAATTCAATGGGCACAGTTTCTGGAACACAGTAAAGCAGGGATGTCTGCCATGTATTGCCTGGCAGCAAAGTCTGTGCTTCTCATGTTTCTCAGTCTGAATGTATAGTTTTTAATAAAATCTTTCAAACCCGTAAGGAATTTGCAGGATGACTGTCTGTCGTTTCCTGAGCATTTAATAAAAGAGAGCCTGACTTTTTGCAGAATAATTAAGTTTAAGATGTGGCATTCTAATACAGATTCTCCCCTAGTGGGCATTTTTTCCTTTCAAAAAGTTCGCTTAGAGTGGTGTTTAAAAGATAATTCTAGTTTGCTAAATTTAGGGTATGGAAAAAGTCCAAAACAAGAACATTCTATGGGTAATTGTGCAAGAAATGTTAATATGTACGGTAGAGGCTGGTTGTGCTATACTCTTGATGAATTTCTCTCTGTATCTGTGTGCTTCTCTCTTGCTCTCACTCTCTTCTTGGCTTGACGTACAAAATGTAGTTTAGCAAGGTTACGGGTTAACTGAAGCAGTGAAGGGCCCTTTCTCACCATCAATACATTTTAAATATAAAACAATTTCATATCTGAGTTTTTTTTGGAAACCACCCTGAAGTCAGAGTTGCTCTCCTAAATTTATCAGCAGTTTATCAGATAAAGCTTATCTTCATACTCAAGGCAGATTTCTGGTCATTCTCAATGTGATGTGCATCAGACTTCTCTACAAATGACATATTAAATGGATATCAGCCATGTCAACATAGTTTGCTGTGAAAGTTAACATAAGGAACTCTGCCAATGCCTGAAATTTACCTTGAAATACCTTTTTAAAAAAGAGCCACACTGATTATGCGTAGAGGGAAGGAGGGAAGGATAGACAGACGTGTGATTAGGCAAATGTAGCAAAATGTTCATGGTAGAATCCGGTGGTGACCATGTGGACGTTCTAAAACTCGTTCAACTTGAAAAGGATGAAGGCAGTCCCCAAGGTTAGTGAGGCCCTGCACCCTTGCCCCCGGCAGCACCCCTTGGGGTCTGGACAGGCAATGCCAGCACCCACACTCCAATCTGGGCACCAAAGAGGACAGCTACTGGGCCTTCGGGATCCAAAGAACAGAGAACTCAGTGGTTAAATAGTGTGGGCAGAAGGGTGGAGGGGGTTTGATCTGTGAGCCCTGTGAATAATCCTGGGAGGAAAGAGAGCACTCCAGGCAGGGTGTGGATTTACCATTGCCTTAGAACATGAGTGGCTCAAGGTCAAAGGCAATTTATTTATTTATTTTTTTTAAAAAAAGATTTATTTATTTATTTAATTCCCCCCCTCCCCTGGTTGTCTGTTCTTGGTGTCTGTTTGCTGCGTCTTGTTTCTTTGTCCGCTTCTGTTGTTGTCAGCGGCATGGGAAGTGTGGGCGGCGCCTTTCCTGGGCAGGCTGCACTTTCTTTTCACTCTGGGCAGCTTTCCTCACGGGCGCACTCCTTGCGCGTGGGGCTCCCCCACACGGGGGACACCCCTGTGTGGCACGGCACTCCTTGCGCGCATCAGCACTGCGCATGGGCCAGCTCCACACGGGTCAAGGAGGCCCGGGGTTTGAACCGCGGACCTCCCATGTGGTAGACGGACGCCCTAACCACTGGGCCAAAGTCCGTTTCCCCAAAGGCAATTTAAAGGGAAGAAAATAATACATTTCTAGAATGTCTGAGATTCATGTTTATAATCTAATGTTGAAGACCACATGTAAGTTGCTTACCCCTTAGTCTTATTTTCACTCCTGATTTAAAATACTCCTGTTTTTGCCTCTTGGAACTTTTACAGCTTATGTTTTTCTACAGGCATAAAATCTGAGTAAAATAACCTAGTAGAGATTCAGTCAATAGTGAGTAAGGAAGAGAGGAGGATTTCTGGATCATGATAGTCATGCGATTGCATTTTTTATTTTTTTCTGACTTAGGCTCAATTTGGTGTCCACTCTGCTTTCCAGACCAATTTCTTCCACACTGAAGCAAATCTGGGTTTTCCTTCATTTGGATTTGAGTTTACTGGCCTCCCTCACATTGCATCGTTTCTTTAATGTATCAAAGTCACCATGAAGTCTATTCCTGATTTTGAAGCTATCAGTTACATTTTGAGATTTAATGGACCTATGTAATATTAAACATTGAGAAACTCAGAACTGATCCCTGGGAAAGCTTACGCCAGTTTTTAAGCGTAAATCCTTAATGATCTGTGTAACTTTTGAACCATTCACGACAACCATGGCTCATCAGGAGAGTTTAGTGCTGTCAGCAGTTATTGAAAGTAGGATGGGATGAAGGAAAAAGGGCAAGGAAGGGGAAAGGGAAGGAATGGGAAAGAAGTAGACAAGTCAAAAAAGAAAAACACGCTGATGTATTGCACCAGTGGAGACTGTGATGTGTGTTCAAGAGCCATCAAAAAAGCCTTCTGCCTCCTGGTGCTGTTACTTAAGTTTCTCCCGCATCTCCAGAACTCATGCCCTGGTTTGACATTGAGAATGACATGTAGGAACAGACGCGGAAGCTATACCTAACACACAAATGTGATATTGGTCACATTAGCCTCTGACTACCTAGACTGTCAGGTTTATCAGAAGAATTAAACAGGCCCGGTGTGTTTTTAGTAGAATCAGTAGAATCCGATGCTATTGATTGTCTGGAGTATGTTAAACAGCTTGAGTTTTTCCATGAGTGCCATTGTTCTGTAGCCTGTTACTGGTCACCACTTTTCCCTTCCTATCCCCAATCTGATCACATATGACCTTCTGACCTTATATATATGGCTTCAACAGAAGAATCACCTGAGAGAGTGATGTGGTCATTGGCACCCAAGAGGCTACTGTCAGTGAGACAAGAGAGGGTGGAAAAAAGAAAGGCAGAGGTAGGGGCTTAGTGAAGGAAGAAAAAGAAAACATGGCAAAATGGGGGAGGCATAAAAGACCCTAGTAGGATGGGGTTGGCAGTTTATACCCAAACCCAGCAGGTCTACCACAATCCCTTCCTAGAGTTAACCATCAGCATGAAAGAACTCAAGGAAGAAAGCTGTTTCCCATCAACTGTGGGAGGATACAGCCTCCGAAGGCACCTGGCCCTTCTCACTCTTATAGTCCAGTATGTCATAGTTGGCCCCCTTTTTGGGCCCACCTACCACCATCTTCTTTATCCTTTTTTAATAGGACCATGTATCTTCAAAATTCTAAGTTTATTTCTTACAAGTTCAATGCCTTATTAGTAACGTGAGGATTTCATCCAGTTCCAACAAGGATGTTGGACCTGTCTTCCCTCAACCACAATAGGATAGCCAGAGAAGTTTATGCCCTGTCAGGCAGGGATTACTGCCCTAATCAGCAGGTGACCATCACCCCTCAGCACCCCCTAACAAATAAGGGCGTGAACTCTCTGAGGGGGGAATTGAGGTAGGTTAGTACAGGGAAATGAGAATACAAGCTACATGGCCAACAGATACTGCGAGACCCCACGGAGAACTTGACCTTGAGGTCTCAGTTGGGACTCTTCCAGGACCGAGGGGAGGCTCTGGATATTCCAAAAAGGCCTCACCACTGGCCCCCACCATTGGTGGGGTAACCAGTAACAGCTAGGGACCCTCCCCCTTAGCATCAGCAAGGGGAGGAATAAATGGCTTAAAAGGTGACCACACAAGCCAAAGCCTGCCTTGTCTGCCTAGAGGAACCCGCACAAATATCGGTGCATATCGCCGTCCTTCTCTTCCATTTCTCAGCAAGCTCTGTTCTTCTCCACCATTTCCCAATAAATTATTTTTACTGGCCTTAAAAAAAAAAAAAAAGACCCTAGTAAGAATGAGAAAAGCCCTGGCATGGGGAGAAGGGGAGGCTGGATGAACTGTGACATTTGGATGGGTGTAAGAACTGATGGGAGAGAAAGGGGAGAGGAGGGCACCCCCCAAAGGGACCCATTGTCCAAACACATAGCATACTGAGATTTTGAAATTCTGCCCCACAGGAGTTCTGAGTTTCTCATCCCCAATTCAGTCACCATTTCATAGCCAGGGGTTCACATAAGATTCCTTTAAAGTAGTCCACTATGGAGTCAAAACATTTTTAAAAAATCCCTGGCCCTACACAATGGCAGGCATACAAATTGACAATTTTGCAGGGCTTTTGTCTTCCATGACTGCATCAGCCAGCTTACCCCTACTTCCTTGAGCATCTCCAAGAGCAATCTGCTTCTGAAGCCACATGGAGCAGTGAAACCGACATCGAACTTAAATCCACACTATTTGGGTTTGTGCCGTCTTCTTTTGTTCCTGGTCTGAGATTTCAGGTAAGCCATTAAACTTTTCTCAGCATTTTTTTCCTATCCATAACTCAAAGGGGTATACAGAGAAAGGAAAGCAAAGGTAGTTTTTGAAATAATTTGGGAGATAGGTGCTCATTATCTTTTGATTGCAGAAGTCAGGGTTCTGGTGATCTAAGATTATCACCTAAATTTTCTTGTCTTTTTTTTCCCTTGGAAAAAACTTTTTATAATTCATTTCTTTAGTAATGAAAATAGTGGGAAGCAGATGTGGCTTACGTGATTGAGCTCCCATCTACCATATAGGAGGTCCAGGGTTCAATTCCCAGGACCTCCTAGTGAAGGCAGGCTGGCCCACATGGAGTGCTGACCTACACGGAGCACTGACCTATAGAAGGCTAACCTGCACAGTGTGCAGGCCTGCACGGAAAGCGGGCGCAGCAAGATGATGCAATAAAGAGACACAGAGGAGAGCCAATAAGAGATGCAGTAAACCAGGGAGCTGAGGTGGCACAAGAGACTGAGCACCTCTCTGCCACTCTGGAAGGTTCCTGGTTTGGTTCTCAGTGGCGTCTAAGAGAAGGCAAGCCGACACATAAGAACGCACAGCAAATGGACACAGAGAGCAGACAGCAAGTGCGAAAACAATGTGGCTGGGGTGAGGGGTGTGTGGATAAATAAATCTTTAAAAACTAAAAAAATAAAATAGTACTAGGTATTCTGCAGTTGTCCGTTATTCTTTTTTTAAAGATTTATTTATTTATTTAATCCCCCCCACCCCGGTTGTCTGTTCTGTTTGCTGCGTCTTGTTTCTTTGTCCGCTTCTGTTGTCGTCAGCCGCATGGGAAGTGTGGGCGGCGCCATTCCTGGGCAGGCTGCTCTTTCGCGCTGGATGGCTCTCCTTATGGGTGCACTCCTTGCACATGGGGCTCCCCTACGCGGGGGACACCCCTGCGTGGCAGGGCACTCCTTGCGCGCATCAGCACTGCACATGGGCCAGCTCCACACGGGTCAAGGAGGCCCGGGGTTTGAACCGCGGACCTCCCATGTGGTAGACGGACGCCCTAACCACTGGGCCAAGTCCGTTTCCCTGTTAATATTTCATGCACTGAGAAAAAATATAATTGGCTATGTTCCCAAATGGTGCCCAGAGTTTTAAAAAGCTGGATCTAAAGTTCATGACTCTTACCAAGTCCCAAGTTCTGGGCATCATACAGAAGGAATCTTGGAAGCTCCAATCTTTCCACCTCTTAACAAATTGTTTGCATTCTTCAGTACCCAACAGGCTGCACAGTACTTCTGTGCCTTTGCCCACACTACTTTCTTTGAAGACTCAACCCAAGTACCATCTCCCCTCTCCCAGCACCCTTGATCACTTCCACACAAGTTGAGCTAAGGGACCTTCCGCTCACCCAAAGTTCGCTCAGCCCAGATATCGTGCTCACGCTGGTTTCCCAAGCGCATGGGCTGGTCTTGCTTCCAGGTGCTCTAGAAATGCTGACTTATCAAGACCACACCAATGACTATGAATCTGGGACTTGTGGTCACTCAACTTGTGAGCTGCTGACAATTCCTCCATGACAAGCTAAAAATATGCTACCTAAGTGTATTGAAGCATTAAAAGGCATTTCCACCATCATTTTGACTTCAGGACACTGATATTCAAATCTGTGGATACTATAGTGCCAACATTTAATCAGAATTATGCCAACATGAATGAGTTTTCCTTGGGGAAGTGCTGAGGCAGGAGACGGCGGTGAAGCCAGCGTTGTAGATCACGTTTCCCCCACCTCAGCTGCCAAAGCATCCGCCATGCCACCCGAGTAAAGCAAGCTGGCAGCACCACAGGAAGACAGAGACCCGCAGTGAAGGAGAGGCTCAGAGCCTTGCAGGGCTGGCAGCAGCGAGCAGGACATGGGAGCTTTCAAGAGGAGCAGGGGCTAGGCCCTCAGAAGCTAGCAGCCGAGGGAGGGTGAGGGGGAAGGAGACGGCAAGGAAAGTAGGAGTTGGGACAAGGGACCCCACCAAAACAGATGCCAGTGGCTTCACTAGGACTCTCAGGACCCTGAGCTGTACCTTGGGGCTGCCCAGCCTCAGTTCAACTCATGCCAGCAGCCGCTGGTATCGTCGTGGGGACTGGCAGGCATCACACTTACCTCGAAGCCCGGCTCCTCCGGGCCCAGGGGCCTCTCATCCCACCTGTGACCCATCACTCCACCTAAACTTTGCCCAGCAAATGCTCCTTCTGTTGCACAGTCCGCAGCGCTTGCCCTCGGGGATGGCAACTGGCACTGCCCAGTTCCACTGAGCGGGAGACAAGCGCCACCCAGCCACTGCACGCCCATGAGATGGCCAAGACAAAATTCTTCTCAACGCTTTCAGTCCGGTTTTGCAAACTCAATATTGACTTTGCGCCCCACTCGGACATGGACCTCCAGAGCATCCAGCCTTCTAGACATGCCAAGTGATTGTCGGTTAGTAAGAGAGAGATCACACTTCCATGACGGCCACCTGGATGGACCTTTTTAGTTGCAGTAAGGGCACCAACAATTGTTTGAATTACAAATATAATTCTATTAATTTCACATCCAATTCTGGGGTTGGAGACATTGGCTTTCTTTAAAAACATGCTAGGGATCAGGTGAATGAGCCTGGCTTAGTCGGGTCTTCCTGTACATTGGCAGCAACCCTAACCCATGTTGCACAGGTGATAATCTGATACCAACGTGTCTTGTTAGGCATTAGGAACATTTCTGTGTGTCTATGTTTACTATGCGAATGTGAGGCGATTAGAGAACTTGGCCTCTCTGCTGTCAGAAAAGGCCCAAGAGGAACAGACCACAACCACAGGTGAAAGGAAGTTAGCGAAACTTGTTATTAAATTTAATATTCTTTAAATACATACCTTTTTCCCATCCTCACCCACTCAGGGAGGAACAGTAGATCCCCCCACTCCTGCTTCCATTCTGGGGACTCCATGTATAAACCCTGAGATGAGGAGGATGCGTATAAAAATACTATTTACAAAAGGGAAGACGGTATCTGGTTCCTGCTACTTTAGCTTTCGGACATCCCCAGGCCCCCTTTGCCGCTTTAGAAAAACCCCTTGGGAATCAATTTAAGTGTAGCCTAAGACCCTCCTCCAGAGGGACACTCCCAAGCCCCAACGTGGACAGGAAGCTCAGGGACGAAGTGAGGAAAGGAGAATGAATGGATAGCACCTCAAATGCTAGCAGGGGAAGGACTTGGCCCCGCATGACCGGCAGCCAGCCAGCCAGCCTTGGTTTAGTAGGTCCCTTGTAAACATTGGCTTCTTCCTTGTGTATGTCCCTGCTCTTCCCTATTTCCTACCCAGCCTCCCTCACCTCCACTGGAGGCATCTGGTAACTTGGTCTTTCCTTCCTTCCCTTCTAACCTTCCTGTAGAAGGAGTGGGGAGGGGAAGGGAGGTCAGAGGTGGGAGAGAGCCCATCTCCTCCATCTTGAGGTCAGGGCAACTCATTCTCCTAAGGAGAACCTTGAAGAGGAGGGCTCCAACTTCTTGGCTGCAGTGGGGTGGACTTCTCCCCCCAGGCCAGCGACAAGGCAGGTAGACAGTCCAGTACCAGGATGCAGTGGCCCTGCTGGGGGACGCCATCAGCACTGAGTGGCGGGGAAGGCGGCTGCAGGAGGCAGTGCCTGGCACCAATCTCGCCCTGACGGCAAAGACCAGCCCCGTGCCATCCTCAACCTGACCGTCACCACCCAGCAGTTGAGTTCGCTGCAGCCGTGCAGAGGGGCCAGGCGCCCACGCGACGTGACGCCTTCCCCGGGCCTGGGTGGACCGGCGGTGCTCACACCAGCTCTTCCAACAGGATGCCGATGCTCTGCGCGGCCTCCGAGGGACTGGCGATGGGCTTATTGCACATAGGGCAGACGCAGCGGACTTCCAGCCACTTCACCAGACACCTGCAGGCAAACCACCGAGCCGTCATTCTCTGAGAAGATGCCTGGCCCGCTCCAGGTCCTCTTATCGACAAGCCCAGCTGCTACTTAGAGTAAGACCACCACCCAGCCAAAGCCCCCTGGCTGGCTTGATGGCCCCAGACCAGCCAGTCGAGGCAATCGCCAGCCAGGGGGAGTGGGGGCTGGTAGGGATTGGAAGGGGCTAGAAGATGCTTCTTCTTTCAAAAGGCAAGTTCCCACACTGGATACCTACTTCCGGTGAAAGGCGTGTTGGCACGGGAGCACACCCAGCTCATCCTTCCCCTTGAAGTCTTCCAGGCAGACTGCACAGGTCTGCTGTGGAGAGAGAGCGAGCGTGAGTGGAGCCTGGGAGAGGACCGCCCTCACCCCTCCAGAACGGGAAACGAGGCTGTCATCATAGTTCAGAAAACTGCACTGACAAGACAGTAGCCACATGTGGCTGCCTCAAGTTAGATTAGCTAAAGGAAGAAAAATGAAAAATTTCATTTCCCCAGTTGCGCTAGCCACATTTCAAGTGACCAAGAACCGCGCGTGCCTAGTGGCTACCACACTGGCAGAGAGAGAACATTTCTATCATCACAGAAAGTTCCGTTGGACAGCGTTGCTCTAAAAGCATGGTTTTCAATCCTTTCTAGACTGGTTGCTGGAGGTAAGGATGGGGGATGTGCGGTGTACTTACATTCTTTAAGTCCAATCTTACTTGTTAACCCTAACCTCAGCTGCATCACGGTTTGAGAGGTAGGCTTACTTATAAACTAGTCCAAGAAACATCTGAACTTGCTGAGATACACCACCGGACATCAGAAGCTGGGATGAAACGAGCAGTGTCAAGGGAGTCGCACGTTTAATGACAGCCTGAGTTGCTCCTTTCCTAGACAGTGCTACCCTGACGTTATGGAAGGTAGTGGCCTTGTTTGGGGAATGACTTAGGTGGCCTCAAAGGCATGGGTGGGGGAAGCGGATGTGGCTCTGTGGTTGAGTGCCAGCTTCCCACATACAAGCTCCCGGATTCAATCCCTGGCCCCTGGTTACCTAAAGAGCATATGGGTGGGAATGGGAGAGAGAAAAACCACAGGAACAGCTACGCACCAGTCTGTTAGGGCAGGACCTACGTAAGTGCAAAAGGATCTTACTTTCTTTCATGAAAAAAGGTCTACAGCATGGGAAGCATGCTGATCATCCTCACCGTGGACTGTGCACAGTGGGACTGCTGTGGCCATGTGTTGCTACAAACCCAAGCCCTTTGTGACCCCTTTATGTTACCTGCCTGTGCCAGCTGCAAAGATACTGAATTCCCATATAATAGTTTCCTGCAGGGACGAGTCCCTTTTATTTGGCTAAAGGAGATAGGAAGGCAGGGACTTAAAAAAATTACTGAGAGGGTGCAGGCTGAGCGCCCGGCCTTCCCTGCTGGCCCTCCACATGCTGCCCCCGTGTACTCACCCCATATAACTGCAACTTCTTGGCATCACCTTTGAGCACCACCTGGAAAGCAAGAAAGAAAAAGACACTTGATGTCAGAAGACACCGGCCATGGGAGCCAGGGGCCTCTTAGAGCCTGGGTCATCCCAGCAAAGAAAGGAGTCCCCGGGCTTCCCCAGGGGAGCCTTGCTCTCCCTTCCAGGGGCTGGGCTCTGGGCACTGCCCGGGGCAAGCCAGACTCAGAAGAGTGAAGGCAGGAGCTTGCCCAAGGGAGGGCCAGAGGTGAGGCCCAGGGGCATCCCAGGCTGGGGGGCTGGAACTTGCTCTCCTCCCCTCTCCCCACCAAGGCGGGTGCAGAGGAGGGAGTCTCAGGGAAAGAGGTGGCTCTTTACCTCCTTATATCCATATCGCTCACTCTGTGCCTGGTTCCGGAGTTTGCTGGGGGAGAAAGCAAAAGGGGAGAGGAGCTGGTTACTATGCTTCTATGCTTTTGCATAAACACGGTGGAGAGGCTGGCCGGTTGCTTGGGTGTTCTACTAGAAGGGGACCAGGGTACTTGTCCCATAGATACCGCGGGAGGGTTTGGAACTACACAGGTGACCAAGAGTTAATTAAGGACTAAGAATCTTATTCGGGCTCATAATTTACTGCCAGGTTGTACGGATTGGGGGAATCTCTTGCAGGGCACCCCAAAGAGCTCACTCTCCTTGCCCGTTCCCAGTAGGTAGAGTTCATCTGGTGTTCAAACTCTATAGATCAAAGATCTGCTTCCTGAGTGTCCAGAAGGAATTAGCAATCATTAAGAGGGTTATTTCCATTAAACCAGAGTAGCAGGATAAATATTCTGTTGACCTTGGGGAATTTTCCGCACAGAGAACACAAGTATTCTGGAAGCAAAGCACACTCTTCCTTTCCCGGTGCCAGATGAACAGACGGTCCCGGCTTTGTTTCCTTCTTTTCATTTAAAGCTGGTGGCCTGTATTCAGTCTTAACTCTCAGTAGCCAAAACACAAAAACATGTTGTGACTAACTGCAATAGCATGATACTTGCAGAGTCCTTGCTCGATTCCCAACACTACGCGAACGTATTCATATATGGTCTCACTGAATCCAGACAATTTCAAGAACTATTTTCCTTCTTACAGAAGAAGAAAATGAGCCCCAGAGAACTTAAGTTGTCCAAACTTCACAAAGCTAGCTGGCAACAGAGTCCGGATTTGAATCAAAATCAATGTGATTATGGAGCCTGAGCTTCTCACCAAATAATATGACCTGTTCCACCTACTAGATGAGCGTTCTTTAGATACACATGAATTAGGTTATAGCTTTCAGATAGCCACATACAGCTTTCCTGTTCTTGGGAAACAACCTGGTTTGGTCTGGTTTGAGGAAAGACCCTACCTGTCATCACCAAGGCTACCACTCTCTGAATGGCTTACTATGCAAATGGCTAGGCTCACAAAAAGGTGCGGATTTTTTTGCCGTTTGATTTTCAGTGGCGGAAATGCTCACTATGAATTCTGCAGGCAACTTCATACAGCATCTTACATGTGGGCACTTTCTAGCCACTGAGGATTTTTACCACAGGCCTGGGTTTTTGGGAAAAGCAGCACAAGCCCACCAAGTTAGAGTAGAGATCAACAAACTATGGCCTAAGGGCCATACCTGACTCTTGCCCTGCTTTGTAGGGCCCAGGAGCTCGGAATGGTTTCTACACTTTTTTTTTTAGGAGGTACCAGGGATTGAACTCAGGACATTGCACATGGGAGTCAGGAGCTCATCCACCGAGCTACATCTGCTCCCCAATAAGGGTTGTTTTTTTTGTTTGTTTTTAGGAGGCAGCGGGGATCAAACCTGGGACCTCGTACATGGGAAGCAGGCGCTCAACCACTCGAGCGACATCCGCTCCCTGGTTGCGACATTTTTAAATGGTTGAAAAAAGAAATGAGAATATTTCACAAACTCGTGAAAATTTTATCAAATTTGGATTTAAGTGTCCATCAAATTCTACTGGAACACAACCATACTTGTCCATTTCTGTATTGTCTATGCTGCTTGTGCCCTCTAAGAGTAGAGGCAAGAAGTCGTGACAGACCGTACGGCCCACAGAGACTAAAATATTTACTCTCTGGCCCTTCATACAAAAGGACTGCTAACCCGAGTCACAGAAGAAGAATCTCAAAATCACGGAAAAGGGAAGCGAATTTGGCTCAACTGACAGAGCATCCGTCTGCCTACCACATGGGAGGTCCAGGGTTCAAACCCAGGGTTCTCCTGACCCGTGTGGTGAGCTGGCCCACGCGCAGTGCAGATGCACGCAAGGAGTGCCCTGCCACACCGGGGTGTCCCCGCATAGGAGAGCACCACGCGCAAGGAATATACCCTGCAAGGAGAGCCGCCCTCCCACGTGAAAAAGTGCAGCCTGCCCAGGAGTGGCACCGCACACAAGGAGAGCTGACGCAGCAAGATGACGCAACAGAAAAAGAGACACAGATGCAACAAAAAGAGACACACATTCCCAGTGCCACTGACAACAATATACACGGACACAGAAGAACACACAGTGAATGGACATAGAGAGCAGACAACTGGGGGGAGGGGAGAGTGAGAAGGGGAGAGAAATAAATAAAAAAAAATAAAAACACCAAAGTTACCTTCTCAGGAAAAAAAAATCACCGAAAACCTCAAATCAAAAGAGGTGCCATAAGATCCTCTAGAGCCAGAGATGCCGAGACTGCTACCAGGGCAGATGGTGGAACAGGCGGAGGGGGGAGGAGAGCCCGCGCAGAAGCAGTCGTCCCAGGAGCAGATAAGATCACCTGCCTGCCGTCTCGACCGACCCCGACAGGAAGTCAGGAGACCTGGTGAGGTCATATGTCACTGGAGTCTCATAGAGCTCCAGTCCAAACGGGCCCCCCATGAGGTTGGGGGCTGGGTGACATATTTGACTCTGTGGGCTGGGGCAGCCCCTCCACCCCCACCCTCGCCCTTCTCCCCACTAGACTAGATCCTTACAGCTCACTTGAGAGTTGATTCCAAGGCTTCAAAGCAGGGATCTCACTGAGCCTCAGCCTTAACTTTGCAGAGAATGCCTCACCCAAAACAGCCCTTTGCATATGCACACTATGCCTCAGCACTCAGTCCCAAATGCCAAAGGAGAAGGGTGAAGGAGGAGGCACCTAAGCCTTAAATGAGCAGCTATTACCAGCCTGACATTGAGTCAGGCTGGAGGGGCAGGAAAGGTTCCTGTTGACAGCCTTTTTCAGAAAAAAAGACAAGACACTCTTGCTCTTTTCTGAGGTAGGTACAGCGAAAACAAGGTGGCAGGGAGGCACAGCTTGCTTTTTCACTCTGGGAGAACCCGGAATGGCGTGCCTCTCTCGAGTGTCCGCTGCCTCCCCTGCGACATGCCTGTAATTATGCGCCGTGCCTTTCTGCTTGCTGGACTTGCTGTCCAGGTGCCTCTTCTAGCCTAATCCTTGTCTGCCTGGCTCCCTTCCTCGGTCTCATCCAAGCGTCCCCTGAAAGCTGGCCTCTCAGAGCACAGGACTCGAGAAGAGTGAGGGGCTTCACTGCTGGACCCTTGTCCTACAGAGGGCTTTTCAGCTCAAGGAAGGTAGAGACTATGCTGAAACGGGGCCAAAAAGGCCGCAAGGGAAGCAAAGACCACGGCGCCCCCCCCCCCCAGCTGGGCAGGGACAGGTGGCCTTCTCAGCTGTTGGATGAGCAAAGCAACTAAAAATACCCCGATTTCAATGAGACCATTTCCAGCCACTGCCAGTGGGCTTTCCCCCTTGTCTCTACTTCCTTTTGGCACAAACAATGCAGCCAAGTTCTGAAAAGAATGGTTCCTTTCCTGCCAGGTCCTGCTCCATGGGCCCCTCCATCACGCGGAGGGCAGGGGTCAGCTCTGGGCTGGGTGGGGAGGTGGTGGAGAAGGAGCGAGGTGGTGGAGGAGGGCAGGCGAGCCCCGACCCCTGAGCTCACCAGCCTGAGTGGCAGTCATGGGTCTATTTTGGCTGAGGAGGAAACCGAGAGACAGGGAGAGGAAGTGGCTTCTGGTCTTGTGTATCTTTCTATATATAGACACCCGCAGGCTGCCACATACCAGCGAGCCTCTGGAACCACGAAACGCCAGGGTCAACTGGCCTGGGCGGGAGCAGATGACCACAGAAGGACAGGTGGCGCCGGGCACCACCACAGTGGGGGCAGCTTTTGGGGCCATGCAGTCACCGATCTGTTCCTTTACTCCAGCCAAAGAGAAATAAATCAGCAATACTCAGCTCTCCCCGGCCTGTGCTTGTGCAGGACTCCAATCCCTACATAAGTGAGAATCCCAGCTGGTCAACATACAGGTGGTGAACACACCAGGTGAGCTCACTTCTCTCTTCCCTGATGCACCACCTTGGGCCAGGCCTCTACTGTCCCGAGCATGAATTTCCTCCTCTCTAAAGTGGGTTCCTACCCAAATTGGAAGGGAGTTCTGAGGGTTCAATGAGCTGAACGTTTTGCAAAACACTGACCACAGTGCCGGGCACAGAGAAGGCCCGTTGTTAACAGCAGCTAAGCACCTAAGGTTACACCTATTAGTGGCAGAATTAGGAAATAAGTCCTGGTCACCTGCTTCCTGGCCCAGAGCAATTTCCTCCAGATTTTGTTTTCTTGACCAGCGCTGCAGCTTGGCAGGTCTGTGCCCATGGGGGGTGGAGGAGCAGGGGAAGGCACCAAACGGGGTTGGTTTGTAGAGAATCCTCCCAGCCTCATGCTAAGTAAACCTTTGGTGTGCCTCCATCTTCCTCTCTGGCAAATTGTGTCGATTGCTTGGGGGTGGGTGGGGATGGGGCAAGGAAGTTGGCTGGCAGACAGAAGTGTTGGAGGAAGAAAACTCAAGCCTGGGGAAGGGGAGGAGACGGGGAGGGAGAGAGGAAACCAGAAATCCTCCCGCGTCTCCACTCAACAGATGCATGTATAGGTAGACGCTCATTTCAGACTCAACTGTACGAGAAGCAAAATAAACCACAATCGCGTCTGCTGAAGACTTCAAGTGGAAAATGCCAGCCTTATGAACCTGTTTGAAAAGTTCTAAAGGAGAAGGGGCCCAAAATAGCAGAAAGCTAGCATGGACAGGTGTCTGTCTTCCCTTCAGCCTCCTTCCATCTGATGCCCCCACACCTAGCCGGACCTTCAGTAGGGAGCCCACCCCTGAAACGTCTCATCCTCTTAAGTGATTTGATCAGACAGTAGTCTTGCCCCAGTTGATGCTTGCCCAGTGGTTCTCAACCAGGTATTTAGTAATATGGGGGGGGGGGGGGGAGGGGTATGCCACAGTGGCTCTGGGAATTACTAGCAAGTTCTCCTGGCCAAGGATATTCATCTGTCTCCAAGGTACAGCACAGGCCCATGCAATAAAGACTTGTCAATATCAACAACATCCCCAGTCAGACACTATTTTAATTTCCACCCTAACTACCAGTCATGCCCACATATTTTTTTTTTTTTTCCCAAACAACAGCCACTAGTCCAGTCCCCATGTCATTCAGCAGGAGGTAAAGAAACAGTTCCTGGAGCTTTGGCTAGCCGCAGGCTGACCTGGATCCCAAAGCAATTAAGTAAGAGTAAGTGACATTTTTAGTTTCTTTCACCCTCAAAAATAAGAACTCACAAGGCAGAATAAACAAGCAGCTCTCCAGACATCAGTTTGCTAATATTAGCATCTGGAGGGTTGACAACAGGATTTCCCAGGAGGGCAAAGGAACATGCCACTGGCGTAGCTGATACCCACCTGTCCCTGGCCAGGTGGAGAGCAGAAAAAGGCAGTTAAGGGGCCACTGTATAACCGCGAGCCTCCTCAGTCAGACAGTAATTGTAGGCAACCTCAGAATACCTGCCCAAGGGGCAGGATGCAGCCCCACCCACGGTGGCCTCACATGCTCTGGGACAACTTGACAGGCTGATGTAAATAGAAACGGCAGGCATCAGGGACCCAGAGCAGAGGCTGCGCCAACCCATGTCCTCCTAGAAGTGGCCCCAGCACGAGGCTAGGGGCCCTCCCATGGGCTCGGCACTCAGGCCCCCTGTTCCCCCAGCCCCTCCTGGGAAACCAGCAGTGCACGCACCTGATAAAATAGCAGCAGAAGATGAGGCTGAGCATGAAGACAAAGATGCCCGTGCCGAAGATGACCATGTAGATGTTGAGGGGAAGGTCCTGGAAACTGATGGGTGGCATTGAGCAGGACTTGTTAGTGCTAACCAGTCCCAGGCCGCAGAAACACCCTGCAAAGGAGAAAAATATTTTCGTTGGCAGTTCACCCCTGGCGCTGGCGGGACTGTGCTGGCAAAGAGAGGGGGAGAAATGGCCACTCTCTGGGGTTCCTGGGCATCTGGCTTCAGGAGCTCTGGATCTATAGCTTAGCTCTAACACCAGCTGCACAATCTCGGGTAAATTTTCTAACCGACCTATGAAATGGGAGAGTACTCAAATGCTTACAACTGGCACTTTGGGATCAAGGACTCTGGGCAGAAAATGCAAAACTCAGTTCCATCTGATAAAGAATCTATAGCGCAGTAGTAGCAGAATGAAAAGCTTTAGGTGGGAAAACATATTTGCATTCCAACTCCTCCTCTCACTCCCTCGCCATGTGACCTTTAAGAAGTTACCTTTCTAAGATTCACTTTGTCCTAGGAAAGCAAGGACAGTATCTAAAGGACCAAAAAGGATGGTGCAAGAAATAGGCTTTATACATTTTAAGTGCAATCGCAAAGGTCATTTGTCATTCTTAAGCCACCTGCTCCAGAAGACAGGCTGCGCCAGGACTAGAATAGAAATCGTTCCCTCCAAGGCCAGAGTTCCAGAAAAGGGAGGTGGGGGCTGAGGGCTGCAGCTTGTCCTACTGGTCACCTTTCCCCTCTCTACTCAAAGCCTCAATTTCCATCTCACAGCAGCAGGGGCAATCTCCAAGCACTTGTTACAAATGTGGAATCAGGAGTGCATCCCCAGGAAATGAATCAGAATCTACGATTTAACAAGCTCCTCAGGCAATTCCTCCGAGCGTGCAGTTTGTGCAGTTCGAGAAGCACCCGCTCCCCAGCAGAGCCTGCCCCTTCTCTCCTGACTTCAGGGAGAAGTCCTGACTGGTCTCCCAATCACGGTGGTCAGTTCACCCACTCCCCCCACCAAGCCACACTCTCTACCTTCAGACTTTGGGCTCTAGGAGTCAGAAAGATTTCCATATTGTTAACAAGAGCCATAAGGAAAGACAAAAAGATGAGATATAAACAATAGGCTGGTTTAAATGGGGTTCCCCACTGCTTGCAAGCAAAAATAGCACAGTGATTCAAAAGGTAAGCATAAACCGAGAGTCTACAACTGCCAGCAAGAGAATCCCATCCATCTGCCCCATGGGATCGAAGCCCCCTCTCAATTAGAGGTGGAATGGGTATCACCATCCCAGAGTCCTCAGGATTGGGGAATGAACTATGGACTAAATAGACTTACTGGTATTCTACTATAGACTTACTGTGATTCTAGCAATGAAAGAAGCTATATCACTGATGTGGAGGCAGGGGCCACTGGAGGTTCTAAGGGCAAGGAGAGGAGAAAGCAGGTGTAATATGGGGACATTTTTGAGACTTGGGAATTGTCTTGAATGACTGCAATGACAGATACTGGCCACTATAAATCTTGTCATAACCTACAGAATTGTGTGTGAGAGAGTGTAAACTACAATGTAAACTTTAATCCATGCTTAGTGGCAACGCTCCAAAATGTGTTCATCAAGCCAGAATCAGAGTCATTAATAAACTCTAGAGTCCTACCTTACTGTCACCACAACTCAGGAGAATGCTGGCTTGAAATATGGAAATATATCGGAAGTCACATTTGGCATCACATATTCATCCCTCTTTGTCTCCCAGACCAAACTAGTGACTATGTACCAAGGCTCCCTTCAAACCTTCAGAGCTCAGGACCAATTCCATTCCAAACACTCGCTGCCTACCAGCCTCCTCTAACTGATGTCATCCCTGCTTCTCTGCCCACAGACCTGGCACATCCTCCCACTCATGCTTCGCCCATGGCTTCAGTCCTCCTGGCCAAGCCCTGGGTGCACTCTCAATCTCCTGCTCCACATTCCCCACCACCCTTCTCCGTGGGCCAGTCTCCTCGCTATTCTTCACCCAACCTTGTCCACACCTGTCTCCAACCCTTCCTTCACGCAGCTCTCCTGGCCCCTCTCCCTTCCCGAGGTCCGTCATGCCTGGTCTTTGTGATATTCCACGCGTGCCCTCTCTTGCCTGCACTCTGTACTGCTCACAGCCTGTATCGCACATCTGACTCTTACTCACTTAGTTACTATCTTACATCGCCCAAATGTTTGTAACATCAGCTTAATTTAACTCAAACGTGCATTAAGCACTGACTATATGATAAGTAGCAAGAGCGAGTGCACTGGCCATAAAAAGCATGGAAGACTTTTCCAAAGAATGACATAGAAGCTAGTCTTGGGAAGACCCAAAGATTTGCACCACTCAAAGTAGATGCCGTGGTTACAGCCCTGACAACAAGCTGAGGGAGGCACTGAGAGCAGACGGTCTTCCTTGCAAGCCTGAGGACAGCAAGTCTGGCTTCCTCCAATGCCTAGCCTAGATCAGATAAAGGAGGCGCTTCTGATAGGAAGCTTAAGTTCTTATAATACCCTACCTTCTTTACGGGTTCCTATTTCTGTGAAGCGCTTTCCTTCTTCGGAAGCTTCCCACTACTTTCATTCTGTTTCCCCCCATTTTCTCAAAACAACATGGGACCTTTGGCAAAGGCTCCCCCTTCAAAGCAAGGCGGCTGAGGACTGGGGAAATGACACCCATTGTCCTCTGGCAATGGTACACTGGTCAACCAGGAGTTCTGTGGTACTGACCTTGACATAATGGGGAACAAAAGCGAAAAGAACCTGTTCATGTCCTGAACTCCTTACTGGGGACAAAGGACAGGCTCTCTCAGTCACTTGTACGAACGGGAAGGCTAAAGCAGAAAGTCCTGGGTGGGTCTAAAACCTCCCACGGGGGCTGATCCGCAGCCCCTGCTCTCCCTGTGCTCCGGTCCATTGTCTCCGCGCGGCTGGGGAAGCCTTGACATCAGAAGGGCTCATCGCGGAGCGGAGGCTGGGGGCCAGGTGACGTCAAGAGAAGGCTGGCCAAGAACACCAGCGATCTGGGAACTGCTCCTCCGGCCCAGCCAACGGGAATCCTTCCCAGATGCTGGGATGCACCCGTGCCGCCTCACCCCCTTTCCCTCCTCCCCCGCCCCCTCCCCCGTAACACCCGCCGAACGCACACAGCTCCGTTCATTTTCAGGAAATTGGACCCGACTAGCGAAAGGAGGAAGAAGGGGGATGGGGGACTCTCCAGCGGAGGCTGCCCAAAGCCTGCCTTAAAACAAAAGCCTCTTGAGCTAATTCAGCCGAGATCGGGTAGGCGCGTGCTCTCCAGAATGGACTTTTTTGTTTGGAACTAGCCAGCCAGCCGTACTAAGGGACAGGACCAGCAGGCACCCCCACTCCCACCCCCCGCGCCCCCCCACACTCTCCAAGCATCAAAACGACGCGGTGGACGCCCCTGGACCCTGGGAGGGGATGCGTGGCCGGGGTTTCCAGCCCACCCGCTCAGCAAGTGCCTCTGGTCAGGTGGCCCGGGTCAGGGGAGAGCCAAATCCAACCGGTGTCCCCTGGAGCGCCAAAAAAAAACAAAAAACAAAAAAACCCAGGCGAACTGAACTTGGCAGCGCGACCCCGGCGGGCCAGCACGCCCGCCCCGCGCCCCCGGGACGCCCCCCGGGCGCCACGATCAGCCGCACGGGCTTAGCAATTCGACAGAAGGCGACCTTTCGCCATCAGGCGCTTGCCGCAGCCCCGGGCCCCCCGAGCAGCCCGCGGGAGGCCAACAAAGCCCGGGCGGCCGCCTCCCCGCGCCGCGTCCCGCACGCTGCACCGCATGCAAATTTAAAGCCGCCCGCAAAGTTTCGGGGCCGGAGCTGGAGCTCCCTCTAGGAGCTCCCGGCCCGAGCGCGGACTTCATTCCCCGCCAACCCGCACAACAAAGAGCGGAGTCGGAGCGCACAAAGGCGGGGAAAGGGGTAGGAGGGCGAAGGCAACAAAGGCCGCCGGCCCCGCCGCTCCCGCACCCCCCGCCCCGCGTCCGCGGACCCCGCACAGCCTCCCGGGTCCCCGCGTGAGACCTGGGTCTTTTCAAATCCCGCGCCGCGAAAAGCAGGGTTCTCCCAGTCGAGGAGAAACGCGGCTCAGGGGAGAACGAGGCGCCTCCGCGCTGCGGCTCCCGCCCGCCCCGCGTCCGCGCGCCCTGGGTCCCCGCACCCGCTCCGGGGACTCACCGTTACACCACTGGAATGGGTGCATCAATGACCGCTCGGCTGGCTTCCTCCGGGGAACGAACGCAGGCGGCGGGGGCGCGCGCAGCAGGCTCCACGGCCCGGAGGCGCTGGTGCAGGCGGCGGCCGCAGACGCTCCCGCAAGTTCAACTCCCTCCACTGCAAGACCGCTCGCCCGAGCCACAAAGTCTCCCAGAGCACAGCAGCCGAAGCCAAGCGCGAGGGGCACGGCGGCGGGGCCCCGGGGCGCCCGGGCGGCTGAGGGTCTGCGCCCGCGGACCAGGGAGGAGACCAGGGGGAGACTCGGCTCGGGACCCACGGCACAGCACCGAGACCGCGGGGACTCCGAAACTGACACCCGGCGGCGCACACCCCGGCCCCTATGCGCCCTCCCCCGGGAAACCCGGCCCCGTCCTCGTCACCTGCCTTTGGGCCAATGGGAGCCTTCCTCCTGCCCCCGCCTGTTCTCTGCGGGGCGGTCCTCGCTTCACCCCGGTAGCTTCTTCGGACCGCGGGCTCCTCCTCCCTTCACCCTCCAGCCCTGGAGCGCACTACTCCCTGAGTCCGGGGGAGACGCCCTCCTCCGCCGCCCACCCGCAGGAAAACGAAGACTTAGTGCCCCTGTGCTTTCGGCCACCAGCTCTGTGACTGTTGAGCCTTTCTAGGGCCCTTAGAGAAGCTAGTTCTGGGGCGCGGTTAAGTTCTGCGCGGGGGCCCGTACCTGGTCCTGGGGGCGGCTTGCGCGTTCCGGTGCGCGCTGCGAGAGGCGGGTGGACACCCAAGCTGGAGCGCCAAGCGTCCGAGTACGGAGTGAGATCTGGAAGAGACTTGAGGGGCCGCTTAGTTTCGGCCGGCTCCTCCTTTCACAAGCAAGGAACTAAGGCGTGAAGCTGAAGCTAGAGGACTTGTCGGGGTTCCACTCTCTTGAGCCGCAGGGGTGGGACCCAGAGCGACATTGTCAGTTCCTTGAAGGCAGATGTCTCCGGCATCTGACACTGCATGGGTGTTGAATAAATAATTATTGAAAGAAAAGACTGACTCTCATAATTTCCGATCTAGTGTGCTTTTTTTTTTTTACACGACTTTGCATCGTTTCTGTTTTTAAAATTATTTTTCAGTAGGTCTATCTTCCATTTATTGAGAAGGTATTCACTTTGGGCCTGTGCGCCAAGCACAGTTGAGAACCCTGGAGACACATCAAGATCCGAGACAGCACGGTTTCTGCTCTCCCGGGGTTTATAGTGCTTGAGACAGACAATAAGCAAGCAAACAAACAGAATGTCGCATCTTCCTGCTAAATCTCTAATCTCCCTAGTCAACCTAATCTGTTGAATCAAGTTGGTAGTATTTATCACTCTTGGCTCCAGGGAATCTGTGACACTCAAGATTGTGCCTGTGAAATGCCTCGTAGTATTGTTGCTAAGGTATCAAGTGACTTCACCAAGGTCACACAGCAGCCTGGAACAAATAGTTTAGCACATTAGTTAATTGCCTTAGAACAACTGATTTTCTCAATGAACTAGTGTGGAGGGTCTTCATGAACAGATCCAACTCAGTTCATCTTGTTAGCGGGAGGCTCTGGGTTCTCAGCTTCTAGGGTCTTGGCTATGTAGCATACAGGAATTAAAAAAAAAAAAGATTTGTTTTTTATTTTCCCCCTTCCCCTCCCACCCTGCTGCTTTATTTATTTATTTATTTATTTTTGCTGTCTGTGTTGTCGTCTCATTTTCTCTCCTCTAGGATTCACCAGGATTTGGTCCTGGAGACCTCTGATGGGGAGAGAGTTTCCCTCTCAATTGCACCACCGCAGTTCCTGATTTCTGCTCAGCTTTACCCTGACTTTCCCCTTGTCTCTCTTTTTGATGCATCTTCACCTTGCTGCGTGACTCGCTTGCGTGGGGCACTGGCTCACCTCGCGGGCATTCACTCAGGCCCGTGTGCAGGGGCTGGCTCACCACACGGGCACTGGCTTGCTGCATGGGCACGCTTTTGCTTCTTCTTTTTCACCAGGAGGCCCCAGGGATTGAACCCGGGTCCTGCCATATGGTAGGCAGAAGCTCTCTCACTTGAGCCACATCCGCTTCCCTGCATAAGGGAATTTAAGGACACACCTTAAGGTAGGCAAGGGAGTAAAGAGGTCAGTAAGAAACAAGCAAAGAAAATCAGTACACAGCCCCAGACATGGGTGCAGGCATGCTACAGGGTGAGACCCACACTTGGGGCCCAAGGGTAAGCCTTTTTAAGACCTCGCCTGCTCCCCTTTCCTAATGCTGGGGAGGGGCCTCGGCTGCTTGCTGTTCTGCTTGGTTGCCTTTCCGTCCCCACCTTTTAGCTCTCAGAGGACCAATAATGAGGCCTTTTGCTCGGAGTTATCCAGGACCAAGGGGAGGCCTGTTTGGGGTTATTTGGGCCTTCCCCTTGGCCCAGAAAGAGTTCCAAATAGGACCTCATGGCCAGGGTCTCAGCAGGGTCTTTCTGGCTTTGTTCTTAGTAGTGACCCTCCCTTGGGGTACCTGGGTAGGGTCTCATGGCCATGTTCTCTGCCAGGTCCCTGCTGTGACTCTGTCTTCCCTCTTTCCCTATACTAACCTACCTCAACTCCCTCATCAGAGAGTACACATCCTTATTCTTGAGGGGGAGCTGAGGGGCAATGGTCCTTCTTCTGTGGCTGCCTCCTGCTGCTTAGGGGCCATAGGCCCTGCCTGACAGGGAGTGAAAATCTCTGGCTATTCTACTGAGGCTGAGGGAAGGCCGGTCTGGAACCATGGTTGGAACTGGATGAAATCCCCTTATGATTAATACTTTGTTCCGGAAGGTGTTGATTCTGGAAGAAATACACTTAGTTAGAATTTTGAAGGTACATAATTGTACTAAAAGGATAAAGATGGTGGTAAGCAGGCCCAAGAGGGGGCCAGCCATGACATACTGGACCATGAGAGTGAGAAAGGCCAAGTGTGTCCAGAGGCTATGTGTTAGTCAGCTAAAGGGGTGCTGATGCAAAATACCAGAAATCTGTTGGCTTTTATAAAGGTTATTTATTTGGGATAAAGCTTTCAGTTACCAGGCCATTAAGTGTAAGTTATTTCCCTTACCAAAGTCTGTTGCCATATGTTGGAGCAAGATGGCTGCCGACATTCAGCCTTCCTCTTCCTCCTAAGGGGTTCTGTGGTCCCAGCTTTTTCCAGTATCAGCTGTAGACTGAGGTAACTCTCGTCTCTCTCCTGGGACTCATTTCTCTCTGGGCTCAGCTGCTCTCCTCTCTCCACAAAGCCAGGTGTAAACTATCAGGCAAACAGCTCATCTCTCTACCTGAGACCTCTGCCATGTCTAAACGAGCCTTCTCTCTTTCCTTGTGTATCTGCTTGTCTGTGTGTTTACTTCCCAACTTTCTCCTCCGCCATGTTGTTTTCTCAACGTCCTACTGATGTAGCCTAATCAAAGCTTTAATCCTTATTTAAAGAAGTAAAAGTGAAACCTCTGGATCCAACCCAATCAAATACGCCCAAAGGAACAGGCCAGTTCACAAACATAATCCAATATCTACTTTTGGGATTCATAAACAATATCAGACTGCTACAGGCTACCTCTTCCCGAAGTTGATGGGCTTGATATTGTCGGTTACAAATGCTGACTAGGACTGTTCTGGAGTGATTTACATAGAAACAGCATTCCTCCGTGAAGAACAGGCAGGTTCCTCCCTGTGCCAGTGTTAGCATGTTTAGGACTCTTCAATTTTGCAACCCCATGGTGACAAGGGAATCTATTTGCTGTCTAAGGGCTGCTAGGGAATGGCTAGTTTCTTCTATGCTGTTGGTTAACGCTAGTTCTTGGCTATGTTGCATAAAGGAATTTAAGGCCATGCCGTGGGGTAGGCAAGGGAGTAAAGAGTTTAAGAAGTAAGAAAAGAAAAATAGCACACAACCCCAGATATGGGTGCAGGTGTGCTGCAGGGTGCGAGGGGTTCATTGGGAAAGCCTTTCCTCCTCCCCTTTCCTAAGGCAGGGGAGGGTCCCCAGCTATTTGCTGTTCTAATTGATTGCCTTATGATCCCCACCCGTTAGCTCTCAGGGGCCGATGAGGAGGTCTTTTGTTTGGTGATACCTGGGACCAATGAAGAAGGCTTTTGTTTGGCATTACCCCCTATGAAAGGGGAGGTCTGTTTGGGGTTACGTGGAGCTTCCTCTTGAGCCCGGGGTCTCCTTGCAGTCTTTCTGGCTTTGTTCTTAGTAGTAGCCTCCCCTCAGGGGGTTTCCAGGCCTGTGCTCTGCCAGCTCACAACTGTGACTTCCCTTTTCCTTATACTAACCCACCTCAATCTCTTGATTGGACTATGGCAAAAGCTTCCTAATTGGCCCCTCTGACTCTAATCTCCATCTTAAACTTCAAAACCCATAAGAACTACTCTTAGGTTAGAGATGTTTCATATGCGGAGTCCCAGACCTCCAAACTGGAGATTCTCATTCAGTAGTGAAAGGGTGGGCCCCAGAGATCTTCATTTTAACCTGCCTTAAAAAAAAAAAATCTCATGCAGGTAGGCTGAAAGAAAAAATACTCTTAAATCTATCCTCTATCCTGGCCTGAGTTGTCTTTCTAAAACATAAATCTGACCATTTATTTCCCTTGCTTAATAACTTTTATTGGTCTCTGGTGTTTACAGGATAATGACAAAAGTGTAGAGTGTGCATTGAAAGCCATTTCAGGCTGTCCTCATCCTGATCCTAATACCTAATACTCCTTCTTCTCACACTATTCATCTTTTATGAACTTGCTGCTGTTACTGAACATAGTACACTCTGTCTTGACTGTGATTTTGCACATGGTATCACTTCTGTTTGGAATGCCCTTTTCCCTTTTATGTCTGACAAATATTGTAAGACAAAGCTAAAAGTTCACTTCTTCTATGGCCCACTATTGTCGCCTTTTACTTTTCCTCATCTGTTTTTTTTGAAAAAAATTTTTTAACATTTTTTCTTTATTTTTAAAGAAGCTTTAGATTACATAAATGTTACATAGAAAATACAGGAAATTCACATGTACTCTGCTCCCCCTCCCACACTTTCCCCCATTAACATCTTTCTTTAGTGTAGAAGTTTGATATTATTGATGAATTCCAAAAAGAAATATTGGATTATGTTTGTAAACTGACCTTTTCCTCTGGGCTTATTAGATTATATTGGATTCAGAGGTTTATTTGATTAATTATGTAAACCTCTTATGCCAGTAGGGCGTTGAGTCCCCACCCTTTGGTGGGTGGGGTCTCACAGATAAAGGGCATGGCAAAGGACAGAGTTAGGGGATTTTGATGTTGGAGTTTTGATGTTGAAGTCTTAAGCTGAAACCCCAAGAAAAGAGGAACCCTGTGGGAAGCCGACTTGGCCCAGTGGGTAGGGCATCCGTCTACCACATGGGAGGTCCGTGGTTCAAAACCCGGGGCCTCCTTGACCCGTGTGGAGCTAGCTCACGCACAGGGCCAATGATGCGCACCAGGAGTGCGGTGCCATGCAGGGGTGCCCCCCGTGTAGGGGAGCCCCATGCGCAAGGAGTGCACCCCGCCAGGGGAGCTGCCCAGTGTGAAAGAAAATGCAACCTGCCCAGGAATGGCACCGCAGACCTGAAGAGAGACACAACAAGATGACCAACAAAAAGAAACACAGATTCCCGTGCCAATGACAACAACAGAAGCGGACAAAAAGAAGAACACGCAGCAAATGGACACAGAGAACAGACAACTGGGGTGGGGGTAGGGGTGGGGGGGAAGGGGAGAGAAATAAATAAAATAAATCTTAAAAAAAAAAAAAAAGAGGAACCCTGAACCCAGAGAGAAGGAAGACCCTGGAAGGCAGGAACCTAGGAAGCCTGAACCCTCACAGATGTCAGCAGTCATCTTGCTCCAACATGTGAACATAGACTTTGGTGAGAGAAGTAACTTATGCTTTATGGCCTGGTATCTGTAAGCTTCTATCCCAAATAAATACCCAATTAAAAAAACCAACCAATTTCTGGTATTTTGCATCAAAACTCCTTTGGCTGACTAATAACAATTAGTGTGGTACGTTTGCTACAAATGATCCATATCTCCTTTAACACTTTGCACGTACAATGTAGTATGTTATAGGATTATGAAAATAATTATTCAATTTTCTGAGTTTGCTTCATTCACAACCCTCCCCTTAAGAGATTTTTCAAAAGCATGGGTTACTTTTGTGATCCCAGTGTCTGATTCATTAATGTTTAAGGATTAGACGGATGTATGTGTGTATGTGCATAAATGAATAAAGCTATATAATTGAAGTCATGTTCTAGGTACTGTGTAGTGATGTGAAAACATGGGTAATGTTTATTTAGCCAATAGTCCTTTCTATTCATTGGCTAAGAGGTGGGATGAATGAGGCTAATTTCACCAAGGAATCATGCTAGGTGCCTGTAGGTCAAAACTGTGAGAAAGGGAAAGAAATTTTCCCTTTGAGGGGAAAATTGGCAGAAAGTGAGAAATAATCATACACCTCAGGCTAAAGAGAGCACCCTAGTGGGAAGACACCCTGAAGGTAGGAATGGAGGAGTTTCTCAGGGAGAATCTGGCAGGTCAGGCAGGACAATGGACATCTCAGGTCAACCTCCAGCAATCCTGGCTTCAATTAGCCAGGATGTTCTTTAACAAGTTAATTCATATTTTAGGACTGACACTTTAAGATATTCAGCAAGGTCTTCCCGAGGCAATTAAAGACACCAATTTGGAAAAACAGATGTAGTTAATACCTTTGATACTATCCCTTCCCAACCGCCCACCCTCATCCCCCCTAGTCGACCTGTCATAGGGAGGGTGCCTCAGGTGATGACTCCTACTGGGAGTTGTAGTCGTTGACATGGTCTCAGGCAACCTTGAAAAGGCTGGCTCAATCCCAGTGTGTTCTGAGGCTTTAGGGTCCTATCAAGTTGATTTTTCACGTCATGTCTGTTAGCAGAACTCTTTGGGTTCTGAGCTTCTCGGTTCTTGGCTATGCCACGTAAAAGAATTTAAGGACATGCCATAGGGTAGTCAGGGGAGTATACAGAGTTTATTAACTCTGTACACGATCTGAGACATGGATTGTGGGCATGCTACAGAAGGAGATATGTACTTGGGGCCCCCGGTTCCGCCTTTTAAGACCTTTCCTCCTCCCCTTTCCTAATGTTGGGGAGGGGACCCCAGCTGTTTGCTCTTCTGCTTCTTTGCCCCATCTGTTAGCTCTCAGGGGGCCAATGGTGAGGTCTTTTGTTTGGAGGTATCTGGGGCTTCCTCTTACCCCCGGAAAGAGTTCCAAATGGGACCTCATGGCCAGGGTCTCGGTGGGGTCTTCCTGGCTTTCTTGTAGCGGGGGTTTCTGGGTGGGGTTTCATAGCCACGTTCTCTGCCGAGTCTGCGGGTCTTTCTTCTTTACCCTATACTAACCCGCCTCAAGGTCAAGCCAACCTGGACACTGATCTGCCCAATTAGAAGATGGCTCATACCTCCAACTTCTTGTCAATCAGCAAAACAAGTCTGGTTACTTTATTGAGGATGAAACTGGAATAGTAAAGATGATGGATTCCATATTCAAGGCTACTTGAAAAATCTGAAGTAGAATTGTTTCTAAATCTTTCCTGGACAGAGGTAAAGGTAGTTCTGTACCTGCAAGGAAAACTTCTAAGGAGGCAAGGGATTCTCTTCATTCCTCCTGCTCCACCCCAACTTACTCTTGTACACCCTTCTGCTCCCTCATTTTAAGGCCTTCCAAGCATTAGAGGTACATTTTGGGGACACACAACCAATTCTGTGGAGGAGCATGGAAGCCTTAATTGCAGGATTTTACCTCCTTTTAGTAAGAGACTCTGTCTCTTCCATAACACTCCAGATCCAGCCTTAAAACATGGAATAGAATACTAATTATGTTCATTGGAAAAGAGAGAATGCCACATAAACATGTCATACTTAAAAATTAGACACATTTTCACCATAATTTTCCTTTTTTTATTTTTTCATTTCCTAAGAGAAGAGGTTTCATGAGAAGAACAATTTTTTGAAGGGTTTGAGCCTCGTTATCTTTGGGCAAATGAGGGCTGTTTTAATTTCCTAGGCTACTTAAACAAATACCATACAGTGGGTTGACTTAAACAGTGGGAATTTACTAGCTTAAGGTTTTGAGGCTAAAAGGAAGTTCAAATCAAGGTGATGCTTTTTCCAAGGACCGTGGCGGTCTGGGGCTGGCTGCCGGTGAGCCTGCGTCCTTAGCTTGTCACATGTCAAGGCACTTGATGGCGTCTTCTGGACTCTCCTTTGTCTATCAGGTTAAGCTTCTTGCTTTCCGTGGTTTTCTCTCTCATATCTGAATTTATTCCATTTATAAAGGCCCCAATAAGAGGATTAAGACCCATCCTCACTGAGGTGGGTCACACTTTAACTGACTTAGTCTCAAAAAAAGTCCTACTCATGATGATGGGAGAGAATGTTGCTGTGGGGGGAGTGGGGGGCGGGGGCGGTGGGGTTAAATGGGACCTCATATTTTTCATAATGTAATTTAAATAAATAAATAAATAAATAATTTAAAAAAAAATAAAATAAAACTTTTTGAAGAATAAAAAAAAAAAAGTCCTACTGACAATGGGTTCACATGCATAGCAATGGACTAAATTTAAGAACATATTTTTTTTCTGGCATACATACAGCCTCAAAGCACCACACTTCACCCTCTGAATCCTCAAAAGACATGTTCTTTCTACATGCAAAATATAGTTATTCCAGGGACCCCATGTGGCTCAGTGGTTGAGTGCCACATACGATGTTCTGGGTTCAATTCCCAGCTCTGGTACCTCAAAAAAATATATATATATATCTATTCCATCACATTATTCCAAAAAACCTTAAGTTCTTTCAGAAACAATGCTTAGTACAAAGTCTCATCAAAATCGGTTTTGGGTGTGGTCTGTTCTGGGGCACAATTTCCCTCCAACTGTGGACCTGTGAAACCTCAAGAAGCGGTTATCTGTTTCTAATATACAATGAAGGGACAGGCAGGGGATAAACATTCCCATTTCCATAGGGAAAAATTAGAAGGAAATCAGCAGTCACAGGTCCCAAACAATTCTGAACCCCCTCAGGGCATACTGCATTAGAGTTCAAGGTCTGAGAATCTTCTATGGAAGGATGTGTTTTTTTTGCTGAGGCCTTTCTAAGGGCCTGCCCAGGTGCCATGCTCTCCTTGAACATTCTGGTGAAGGTTCCACCCTGTCCAAGCTTGAGGATGGTGGCCATGCTCTCAGCAAACCCTGGAGCACAGGTTTTACCCTCTCCTACAATTGAGGTGACACCACTCTTCCTGAACAGCTGGGTGGAGGGCCCACCTTCTTGCCCCGAAAAGATGTCTTCAGTCCAGACCTCAGCTTCCATGGTTCTGCCCTTGAAGTGATTTTTTTTCTTCAAACTGCCCCTTTTCTGTCCCTTTTAGTCCAGACTGGCAGTGGTTCCATTCGTAGAGATCTTGCAAAAAACTTGTCAGTTTTGCATGTAGTACAAAGAGGTTCAAACCATCAGACAATAGGACTTTCCATAGATCCTTCCTGGATAAATGCACCTCCCATCCAGACTTGCATGGAAATTGCTGAATGGTTCCATGTTCAGTTAAACCCTCTGACATGGAGCACTATCGTCTTGGAATTCACTTTCTGGAAGCTCAGAATCTTTTAAACCATCACTTTCTGATTTCTTTATGTCCAGAAGTTCAGTTCTCAGCTTATCCCCTTCCTCTTTCATGTCACTATAATTTGTAGAGAGAAACAGGCTATACTTCCCACACTTAGCTTGAAAATCTCCTCAGCTAACTATCCAGGTCCATCATTCTCAAATTCTGCCTTCCACCTGAAATCAGAGCTTAGTTACCCCAAGATTTCTGCCACTTTTAAATAGGAATTGCCTTTCCTCCACTTTCCAATAACACATTCATCATTTCCATAAAAAACAACAACAACAACAACTAGGGAGTAGAGGTGGCGCAAGCCATTGGGCGCCTCCCTCCCATATGGGAGGTCCTGGGTTCAGTTCCCAGTGTCTCCTAACAAGAAGATGAGCACACAACGAATAGACACAGCAAGCACAAACAATGAGGGAAGGAGAGGGAGAGAAATAAATAAAATCAACTAGCATTCACTAATTTATTAATAAGCATTTGTTAGCATTTACTTGCACATAGAATCTTTATAGCTATCTCGAAGGTAATGATATAGTTAGTGTTAGAGGTCTGCTATAATTAACAAGCTGTAGCTCAGTTTCCCCTAATATGCACTGGGGAAAGGCTAACCCCATCCGCCATAAGCCTACGTGTCTAAGGGCACGGAACTTCCCCACAGGTTAAACAAAGAAACCACACAGAGACGGGAGTAAAAGGAAATGGAAACCTTCCCTACCTGCATATCAGAGGGAGATAAAATCCCTACAGATCAAAGAAACATCTGCCCCTGCAGCATTCCAAGAAACCACAGCTCCCTAACCCACTATCTTCTAGTCACTATCAGGGAAAGTTTTCACCTCTAGGGCTTCCTCTTGGTCCCTGCACCTCACTGGGACCCTCAACCCCCTCCCACCAACTATCATTTCCCCACCCAGGAAAGTTCTGTGTAAATTCAAGTCCCGCCTTCCAGGAATGGGCTGAAGTTTCTCTTCAGACCCCACCATGCTGGTGAGGGGGCTAAAGTCTGTTCTTCAGACTCCCTCCATTGGGAGAGCTTCTCAGTAAATCTTTCTTTATCTATAGTCCTATCAGTCTCCATGTCCCAGTGAGTGCCATATTTTTCTCCAACAGTTAGTATCCTTCCTTTATAGATGAGGAAATTAAGACATATGAGATGAAGTAACTAGCCAAGGAAGTCGGGATTTAAACTCATGGTTTTAACTACGACAATTTACTTCTCACCTTGCACATTCAAAAATCAAATTAATATTCCTTACCTGGTGGTGACCAGCCTCTTCATTCATCTTCATCAGAATCACAGGAGAAATAACTTATAAAGTAGGAAGAGTAGAAGAGCGAGGCAATAGTACTTAGGGGGGGTGGGACCCAAAGAGAACAAGACCTCTTGTCACTTTTGGCATGTGTGCCAGATGCCTCTGAACCATCTACACACGGCCCAGACAGTAAATAATGACAGTAATCTGGGGATCTAGCAATTGCAGTATACTAATAACAAAGAAAAGCAGAAGAATGGAGGTCTAGTGAGTTTGGATCAAGATGGCAGACTGTGCACAAATACCTCCTCCCCTTCTACTTTAGGGCTCTAAAGATACATGAACAAAATTTGAAAACCTGCAAAAGCATAATTAGGAGGCCTGAAATTGAGTAATTTTCTGGAAAGATAGAAAGCAGATGGTACTACAGAAAGAGAAGAATTCCCTCTCCAAAATATGCTGAGGAGAAGACGGCTTGCAAGTGGGCACAGTTCTAAGGAAACCCCAAACTCAGGCTTGGCAGAAGGAGGGGCTCCTGGAGGCAAGGCAGTGCCGTGAATTAGGGACCATCCCTGCAGCCGGGCCCCGGCTCACTTGTGCTGAGCGGGGAGGGGCACCAATGAACTCAAACTACAGCACAAGCACGGGCGCTCAGACCTGTTCTCAACAAGCTGTTCATCTGGGACGAGAGCCCGAGCTCTTGGGTACCTTGAGGACTGCAGTGTCTGGAAAGGACTTCTAAGGAAACCTGGGCTGGGCTTCACAGCTCCAAACCCGTAAAGAGCCCCCTTCTCCTTCATGCCTACACGTTTCTAGACAGACCCGTTACCTATGTTTGCATTAGGTATACGGGTTGCAGGGCAAACGTCTTCCAAATTTCAGGTAGCAGGAATTTCTCAAAAATGATGCTTTTTAGAATAGTATTCTACAGAAATTTGGTGTCAGCAAAACACTGTGCCGTGTTTTAAAATCTAGTGCTAGATGATGAAATTGGTGCTCTTTTTTATTCACCTGACTTTCAGGATTGATTGAATAATTCTGCTAGTCCCATACAATCTCTAATCATGAAATTGAAAGCCTAAGATTTACATATATATATATATATTTTTAAGAGGTTTGAACCCAGGACCTCGTATATGCGAAGCACGTGCTCAACTACTGAGCTACACCCTCCTCCCTTAAAGAACTTTTGACACAACTTATCTAGTTCTGATTGGTATTATATTCAGCGGTTTATATGCCTCCCACTACAATTCTGAGCCTACTAAGAAGCCACGCCTTATGGCTTAGTCAGCGTGTGATTTCCCTCACGCCTGCTGTAGTGTTCTGTAGGTAGCAGGGCCTCCTACAACCATGGTGAACTGAATTTAGTTGAACTGAAAGAAAATTAATCGAAGTTACCTCCTCTGCCTCCCAGAGCTTTCAGAGGTCTCTGATCTCCCCCCTCTGTTGTTAACTCTGAACTTCTACTACTGGGGACTGGCAGTGCCAGAAGATGCCAGGACCCTTGTCAGACAGACGTAATGGTAGCAAAATAGTCTTATGCTCTGCCAGGCCCCAAACTGGCCTTTTCTTATTTTTATTTTTTACAGTTTTTAACTCTTTACGTAAAAATCATATAGATTCACAGAAAAGCTGCAAACACAGGAGATAATTCCTGTATACTCTTTTTTTAAAAAAAGATTTATTTTTTATCTTTTTCTCTCTCCCCCGTCCCCCCCAAGTTGTCTGTTCTCTGTGTCCATTCGCTGTGTGTTCTTCTGTGACCGCTTCTATCCTTATCAGCAGCACTGGGAATCTGTGTTTCTTTTAGGTGCATCATCTTGTTGTGTCAGCTCTCCGTGTGTGCGGCACCATTCCTGGGCAGGCTGCATTTTCTTTCACGCTGGGCGTTTCTCCTTACTGGGCGCACTCCTTGTGCATGGGACTCCCCTATGTGGGGGACACCCCTGCGTGGCAGGGCACTCCTTGTGCGCATCAGCACTGTGCAGGGGCCAGCTCCACACGGGTCAAGGAGGCCCTGGGGTTTGAACCTTGGACCTCCCATGTGGTAGGCAGATGCCCTAACCACTGGGTCAAGTCAGCTTCCCAATTCCTGAATACTCTTAATCCAGGTTCCCCCGCCATTAACGTTTTACAGAACTATAGATCAAAATCAGAAAATTTGAATGATAATAAATTTGATAATAGAAAACATTAAAATAAGAGATTAACAAAATAAATGCCAAACAAAAATCATTTAAAAATGGAAAGAATACCACAAACATTTAATATTTAAAAGTTATCACTCTTAAACATTTAAAACACACAAACCATTAGTTGTCCTGATAGCACTGATCTTTGCTTTGTGAGTAATATTACCGACAGAGAAAGTTTTCATTTTGTGTTGAATTTGGTCAAATTCAACGTGCATTAAAAAGCATCTTCAGTTGACCTATTAGGGTGCATATTGCTTAATTGAAGTTCAGTTTTTTAAATGAATAAAATGTATTGTGTTTGCTTGTTGTGATCTCTCTCTCTCTCTGATTTCTTTTTCAGTACAATTCCTTCCTTCCATGTTTTTTTTTTTAATTGGGGAAGTTGTGGGTTTACAGACCAATCAAGCATAAAAATAAAAGATTCCCACACACCACACCACCACCAAAACCTTGCATGGGTGTATAATATTTGTTACAATTGAGGATAGCACTTTTTTGAAATTGTATTACTTTTTTTAAAAACAGTAGTTACCTTTGTTACAATTGACGAAAAATTCTTAAAATAGTAATACTATCATCCATAGTTTACATTAGTTGTATTTTTTCCCATATACCACCTGTATTAGTCAGCTTTCTCTAGGGAAAAAGAATCAACAGGAGATATCTGTAAATAGTATGAGATTTTTTAAGATTCTCTCACGTGACCGTGGGGATACACACATCCAGATTCCACAGGCAGGTTGCAAACCAGAGGCTCCATTGAACGTCCAGTGAAGGTCCTTGATGAGTTCCTGGGAAAGCTGGCTGTCCAAAGACAAGCTGGGAAATATTTTCTTAATGCTGAAATCACTTCGCCTTTTCTGGCATTCAACTGATTGGGTAAAATGTCCCTTATTGCTGACAGCAACATCCTTGATTGATCATAGATGTGATTAGCCATCCAAGCAATAAACTCACTGATGACTTAAGTCGATGAATATCCTTGTATTACAGTTAGCTCAGTGCTTGCTTGACCAAACAACTGGCCACAATTACCTGGTCGAGTTGATACATTAGCTTAACTATCATGTCCACCCCTTGTCAACTTGGCAACCATACACATTACCTTAAACCATACTTGCTCTCTAAGTACAAACAATAACAGACATGCATATATATATTTCCACCTAAGAATATTCAACTGTCCTGTGTACAACCAGAAACTCCTTAATTCCCTACAGAATAGAGTGCAAGTCCTTGGGTAATATTCGCTCTTAAACTTGACATCTTTAAATATTATGACATGAAACTAATGCAGCTTGTCATATGATAAGGGAAAGGGTTAGGGAAGAAGACAAAGATATTTGTTTTATGTACATATACAATCACACTCATAACAAAACAAAGAAGAAAGATTCAAGACTATTATAGTCCTTGCTGCTGTAACTGGCCACATGGTCCAAGTTCATATTTATCACTATCTTCTTCTACTACCCATTCCATGTTTCCATTACGCTTAGCAAGCACCTCAGCTGGCCATGGTTCTTTGCCTGGTGGGGTGACCCAAACTTTCATTCCTAAAGATTCTGGGCCTTGTTAGTCCTGCTTGGATAGGGTTGTTGCAATTTTCTATTGGCTTTAATCACAGGGCATGACAGTACTAAGAGACTCCTTAGAGGATCTCCTGTATTCCAGGCAAACTCTTCTTTATCTCCATTAGGTAGATGCAGTCCTATTTCCCCTTGATAGGATCAATCACCCCAGCCAGTACAGTAATTTCCTTCTTTGCCTGTTGATTTAGAAGTAAGAGGATCCTGAAGTGGCCAGGTGATGGTATTAGCTTCCAGTTCAATGGAGTCATTGTTGTGTTCCCTGTTAATAGCACTCCTCCTATTAGGACTAAGATCTGTAGACCAGCAGAGTTTAAGACTGCAGCAATAGGAAGCAAAAGTTTTCCTAGTGGATCACTAGGGGTAATAGTGAGTGGCACTACTCCTATTTCCACCCCTTGATTCCCAGACCTATCAATCCTGGCTATGGGAGAAAGAGCACCATAGAGTGAATGTTAATTTAGAGTCTACACAGTCTCCTGGAGAACATTACCCCAGCCCTGTAAGGTATTGCCACCTAGTTGGTGCCATAATTGAGTATTCAAAAAGCTATTCCACCGTTCTATCAATCCAGTTGCTCAGGATGATGGGCAACATGGTAAGACCAGTGCATTCCATTGGCATGTGCCGATTCCCACACACCATCTGCTGTGAAATGGGTTCCTTGATCAGAAGTAATGCTGTGTGGAATGCCATGGCAGTGGATAAGACATTCAGCAAGTCCATGGAGGTAGTTCAGGAAGAAGCATTGCATGCAGGGAATGCAAACCCATATCCAGAGGATGTGTCTATTCCAGTTAAAACAAAGTGCTGTCCCTTCCATGATGAAAGTGGTACCAATGTAATCAACCTGCCACCAGGAAGCAGGCTGATCACCTAGGGGAATGGTGCCATATGGGGACCGAGTGTGGGTCTCTGCTGCTGGTAGACTGGGCACTCAGCAGTGGCTGTAGCCAAGTCAGCCTTGGTGAGAGGAAGTCCATGTTGCTGAGCCCATGCATAACCTCCCCCCTACCTCCATGGTCACTTTGATCATGAGCCCATTGGGCAATGACAGGAGTGGCTGGGGACAGAGGCTGAACATTAGCCAGAGAGCAAGTCATCTTATCCCCCTGAATATTAAAATCTTCCTCTGCTGAAGTCACCCTCTGGTGAGCATTCACATGGGACACAAATATTTTCATGTTTTTTGCCCACTCAGAAAGGTCTATCTACATGGCTCTTCCCAAGACCTCTTTATCACCAATTTTCCAATCGTGTTCCTTCTAAGTGCCTGACTCTCCAGCCAAACCATTGGCAAAAAACAGCCCATGAATCAGTGTACAAATACACCTCTGGCCATTTCTTCTTTCAAGCAAAATGTAAAACCAGGTGCACTGCTCAAAGTTCTGCCCACTGGGAGGATTTGTTCTCACCATTGTTCCAGAAAGGGGCTGCAGTGCTGCAGTGTCTGGTGGTACCTGCATATTGCACAGAACCACCCGGGGAAGTAGAAGTGGCTCAAGTGATTGGGCTCCCATCTACCATATGGTAGGTCCAGGGTTCGATTCCTGGGGCTTCCTGGTGAAGGCAAGCTGGCTTGCATGGCAAGCTGACCTTTGTGGAGAGCTGGTCCATGCAGAGTTCTGGCCTGTGCTTTGAGCTGGCCCACGCAGAGTGCTGACCCATGCAGGAGTGCTACCCACATGGCAAGCTGGCCCACACGGAGAGCCGGTGCAGCAAGATGACATAACAAAAAGAGACACAGAGGAGAGACAATAAGAGACACAGCAGACCAGGGAGCTGAGGTGGCATGAGAGACTGAAAACCTCTCTCCCACTCTGGAAGGTCCCAGGATTGGTTGCCAGTGCTGCCTAAAGAGAAGAAAAGCAGACACAGAAGAACACACAGGAAATGGACACAGAAAGCAGACGGGGGAGGGGCAGGGAAGGGGAGATAAATAAATATACGAATCTTAAAAAAAATAACCACATCTCTAAGCCAAGCCCAAGTTTTCCCTTCCTCAACCAACCAATTATAAGGGACTCCCCAAGAGGCCAAAGCTGTGGGCTGGGAAATAGAAGGTAACATGGCAGGGGTGGTGACCATGGGTATTTGGGCTACTTCCTTATGTAACTCGTGCCTTCAGGAACCGCTCGAGCCCTATCTCATATATACCACTTCCACTTTCCAATGGGGTGCTGCTGTGCACGCCCAACTTTATGGTTTGGTGGGTCAGACAATACCCAGCTCATGATAGGCAACTCAGGGCTCACTGACTTTTTTTTCCCCTAGGTCTCAGTAACTTGATGGCCCATGGTTAAGTGTTCAGTCCTTCCTAAGGCCCAGTACCAGGCCAAAAGCTGTTTCTCAAAAGGAGAGTAGTTATCTGCAGAGGATAGCAGGGCTTTGCTCCAAAATCCTAAGGGTCTATATTGTGATTCTCTGATAGGGACCTGCCAAAGGCTCCAGACAGCATCTCTATTTGCCACTGAAACTTCCAGCACCATTGGATCTGCTGGATCATATGGCCCGAGTGGTAGTACAGCTTGCACAGCAGCCTGGACCTGTCGCAGAGCCTCCTCTTATTCCAGTCCCCAATCAAAACTAGCAGCTTTTCTGGCCATTCAGTAGATGGGTTGGAGTAGCACACCCAAATGAGGAGAGTGTTTTTTCCAAAATCCAAAGAGTCCAAAGTGTTGTGCCTTTTTTAGGTCATAGGAGGGGCCAGATGCAACAGCTTATCCCTCACTTTAGAAGAGATATCTCAACATGCCCCACACCACTAGACACTTAGAAGTTTCACTGAGTTGGAAGGCCCCTGTATTTTTGTTGGATTTATCTCCCATCCTCTCTCACCCAAATGCCTTACCAATAAGTCTAAAGTCTTTGCTACTTCTTGCTCACTAGGTCCTATCAACATGATGTCAAGAGTATAATAGACCAGTGTGATGTCTTGTGGGAGGGATTGATGATCAAGGTCCCTGCAGACAATTTTATGACATAGGGCTGGAGAGTTGGTAGACCCCTGGGGCAGGAAAGTGAAGGTATAGTGCTGGCCCTGCCAGCTGAAAGCAAATTGTTTCTGGTGGTCCTTACTAATGGCAGTTAAGAAAAAAGCATTTGCCAGATCAATAGCTGCATACCAGGTACCAGGGGATGTATTGATTCGCTCAAACAATGATACCACACCTGGACAGCAGCTGCAATTGGAGTCACCACCTCGTTAAGTTTATGATAATCTACTGTCATCCTCCAAGACCCATCTGTTTTCTGGACAGGCCAAATAAAAGAGTTGAATGGGCATATGGTGGGAATCACTACCCCTGCATCCTTCAGATCCTTGATGGTGGCACTAATCTCGGCAATCCCTCCAGGAATCTAGTATTGCCTTTGACTTATTATTTTGCTAGGCAGGGGCAGTTTTGGTGGCTTCCGCTTGGCCTTTCCTACCATAATAGCCCTCACTCCACAAGTCAGGGATCCATGTGCAGATTCTGCCAGTTACTGAGTATGTCTATTCCGATTATGCATTTTGGAACTGGCGAAATAACCACAGAATGGGTCTGGGAACCCATTGAACACACTGTGAGATGAAACTGAGCTAAAACTCCATCAGCACCTGACATCCATAAGCCCCTACTCTGACTGGGGGGCCACAGTGACGTTTTGGGTCTCCTGGAATTAACGTCATTTTTGAGCCAGCGTCTAATAATCCCCAAAATGTCTGATCATTTCCTTTTCCCCAATGCACAGTTACTCTGGTAAAAGGCTTAGGTCTCCTTGGGAAAAGCTAGGAGGAAGATTAACAGTATACATTTTGGGCAGTTTAACAGGACCCTTCCCCAAGGAGACCTGGCCTCCTCCTCATTCTAGGGGCTCTGGGTCTGTAAACTGTCTCAAGTCTGGGAATTAAGGGACCTTGATTCTCTGTGTCTGTAATTTGAGTTAGGGTTTTGTTCACTCAGCCTAGAACTCTTCTGCTTTGACATATCCAGAAGGAATTTAGTAAAAAACTTCACTTCTAGGTGCCCCAGGATGTATTAGTCAACAGCCATAACTCTACATAACTCAGACTATTTTGAGTGCTGCTTTGAATCTTTCATTGCTGTAGCCACACCCACTTTGCCTTTGGCGATTAACTATTGAAATCCTTGACTTTTACTGACCTGAGATCTGATTATTCCCATAATATTGGAGAATTCTAATTCCTTTACAGCCCTCCCTTCAGTAATATCTGGGACTATAGAGAAGAGCAACCACAGAGCTCTTCAGGGAAGATGGAGTTAGTCTTACAAATTTATTCCTCACAGTCCTGGTTAAAGGTGTGTCCTCTGAGCATTCCTGGGGTGGGTGGGCAGTTCTTAAATGGAAAATCCATTCTAGCATTCCAATCTCTCTAAGCCTTTGAATTTCCTCTTCTACTGTACACTAGGGCAAATCGGGCCATCTTTTGGTCCCCATTTCAGTTTTGGTCAGACACCCAAACAAACTGTTAGAGCCTTTTTTAACCCCTCAAGCTATAGTCTTGAATCCAGAATTTCTGCTTAGTGGGTCCTTATCAATCAATTCAGCCTGATCCTACTTTAGATTCCTTCCACCATTATCCCACACCCTTAGTATGCATTCCCACACATATTCCCCTGATTTCTATCTAGATAAGTTGGAAAACTCATGCAGTTCTTTTAGAGTATAGCATACTTCCTCATGGGGGACACTTTGTATCTCACCTTTGGGGGCTTGTGGTGATTTTAGTTTAACAATAAGTCTCAGAAGAGAAGAGGAGTGATGGGGTGGGTAAAGAGAAGGATTAGAAATGCCTTGCAAGCAACTGACCTCAGGGCATTCCTTCCCATTTTCATCTGATAAAACAGGATTAATCTCCTCAGGCGGGGGTTTAAGGCAGGGTGGAGGTTGGGCCGTGCCTGCTGGCGTTTGGCTGGTACCTGGCTCACAGAGGGAAGGAGGTCCACAGGCCCTGAGGCAAGCCAGAGGCTGGGCAGTGTAGGCAAGTGTTAGTTGGACTGGTACCCACCCAAGAATTCTGTCCTGCTATATCCTTGGCCTTCTTGAACAAAGCCAATAGTCTGTACCATCTCATGCATGAAAGTAGAGATTAGAGAATAAAGAGGAGGGGAGACGCCCACTTGTTATCTTGACTGCCCATTACATACCAAGCTCTGTGTCCAGCGCTTTGCATACATTCCTTTACTCCTTATCACAACTCTCCAGGCATTATTATTTTCTATTTCCCATAAGGTAAAATGGAAGCCCAAGAAGGTTAGGTGTTATCAAAAGTTACACAACTCTGAAGTGTTGGAGCCAGAATTCCAGCCAAACCCTGTCTCTCCACAATCCATGTTCTTTCCCAACACTAGTTAAGAGTAAAGACTCTGGAGTCTGGTCGGATATTATGCTAAACTTCAGTTTCCTCACCCAGAAAATCTGAGATAGTAGTAGAATCTACCATAGAGGCTTGGATGAGAATTAAATGTTTGAAAAATTCCTGATGTATGGCTAGCACATAAAAAGCCCCCAATGTTAGTTCTTATTATTATCATTGAAGGACATCATGAGCCATCATGGTCCAAAGAAGCTCTGGACCAAGAGTGAACAGCAGGGCTAGTGTGTTAATTAGGGCTCAGGTGCTGGCTTTGAAAAATATGTCCACAGAGTCTCTGATACTCCTCCTTCAAGAGGTGGAGGCTAGTTCTCATCTCCTTGAGTGTGGGCTAGACTTGGTGATTCTCATCTCAAATAGAGTGGAGCAGAGGTATCAGTGCTTGTCTCTGGAGACTGGGTCAAGAAAAGGTACTGCGAGTTCCTTCTTGAATGCTCTCTCTCTCTTTGATCTCTTGTCCTGGGGATAGCTAGAAGTCATCTTATGAGGACACTCACTTGCTAGAGAAGCCAGGGAATATTTGAGGCCTCTGATGTCTGGAAGTGGATATTCTAGCCCCAATCAAGCCTTTGGATGACTGCAGCCCCTGTGACCCCTTGACGGTAACTTCATGAGGGCTCCTGAATTCCTGGGCTACAGACACTATGACAATAAATGCTTGTTGTTTTAAATTTTGGAGTAATTTATTAGTTAGCAACAGAGAACCACTATAGCCATGGTAATAAAGAGACATCAGAGAGCAGAGGCTCAAGCAATCTGATATATTTCTGTCTCATAATTATTCCAGGAAGGCAGGAGGTCCACGACAGGGAAGTGGTTTCACCTCATGAAGCCATAGGAGATCCTGGTTCTTTCTCTTCCTGCTTGGCCATGCCCTAGGATGGGTTCCTTGTTCTTGCTGTAGGAGCTGGTTAACCAGTTACAAATCTTATGTTCCCACCCACAGAAAGGGGTAGCAAAGAGTGGACGAACTTCTTTTTCCTTTAAGAAACAGAGCTTTAGTTTTGCTCAGGTTCATTGATGAGATCTTAGTCACATGATTATGCCTACCTGCAAAGGAGGCTGGGAAATGTAGTCTCTAACTGGGCATTCAGGTGTCCTGCCAAATAAAGCTCAGAGGAGTTCTATTATTAAAAGGACGAAGGGAGAAGGGACTCTAGCAGTTGCCTAGCAGATTCTTTACACCTGACTCCTGGTTTTGGTACTATCTCTGTGACTTCCAGTTATTTACTGCTCTAGGTCTCAGTTTTCTTATTGATAAGGTGAAGGAATTGGATAGGACTGGTGGTTTTCAATCCTTTTTTCAAGGAGCAGAATCTTTTCATTAAATAGAAATTTAAAAAAAACAGAAATTTCATGTATAAAACAAAAAATAGTGCTGCTCTGTTTGAGTCACAACGGAGATTCTTCCCCTGTCTCCCCAACCCCATTCAAAGCTAATATGAACACTAGGACTCTGTGAAGCACGGAGCATGAAGTTCTCTTGGATTCTTTCCAGGTAGGGTACTTTGTGAGGCTGTGATCATTCACCTGTGGGTCTTGAGCTAGGCTGAATCACAGCCTGGTCTTGCCTGGCGGCTGGGAACTCCTTGTTCCTGGCATATATTGGGAGAGGCAAATGGAATGGACCTCTGCCCTGGATCTCCACCCTCCCCATCTTGCCCGATTTTGATTCTTCTCCTTTCTCCTATTGGAAGAGGGGGGCCCCCTCCCTTCCCAGCCCAGGGACCAGTGTGTGGTGCAGCTGGGAAGGGAAGTGCTGTGAGTTGCTGGTTTGCCTTGGCCCCATGTTGGCTCCTCTCCTGAAGGGGACTTGAGCAACTTCTCTCTCCCTCCCCGGGTTAATGTTTTTTACTAACCTTCTTCCAGCCTGCCCTTGACCAAGGCTGCCATTAGGACCTCAGGCTCTAGGACGGAGAATGTGGACTCGCCCAGCCCTAACACAGTTTGTGAATGAACTCCAGGGACCAATGGGCAGAGGCCCTTCCCCTCAGACTTTTCCCTGCCTGAATTAATCTCTTTCTCAGGAACACAAACTGCCCCAGGGCAAGTGACCTTGGGTGTGGGGTGGGAGGTCTTTCTTCATGCTCTGCAGACCCTTAGAACTGGTTTGAGAATTGATAAACACTTTGTCTTCTCTGTTTCCCAAGGCCTCTTTCCACTTGCTTCCGGATTCCTTCCCAAGGACCTGACCTTGCTGGCCACCTTCTCCCAGGTTGGCTGCGGATGCTGAGCAGGGATTGGGCTAGGGACTTCAGTGTCTGCCAGATCAGGCGAACAAGCCATTCTTAGCTTGTGGGTGGTGGTCACTCGACTTCAGACTCGAACAGGCCATTCTAAAGTCCAGTGACAACTGCCCACAGGCTAAGAGACTTGCCAAGAATGGCTGGGGGAGGGCTGGAGACTGGGGGAAGGGAAGGTGGCCTGGACAAGTCTGGGAGTCTTAGGATGTGGGTTCTGGTTCACATTTCTGAGTGGTGGGTTGATTAATCGCAGGTTAAGGCGTGAAGCAGGCAGGCTCCGTGTAAAAAATTGGGTAGTGATAGGAAAGGAAGAGCTGGAGAGCAAGCACTTAACTGGAGTCAGCACCCACGCAGATTGTTGTCCCACCGCAAATGTGAACTCATTGTTCTTTCAACTTTTTAAAAGAAGCTGGATATCCAAATTTTATGTAAAACTTTCCTGCTATTGAAATATCAGCACAGGAAACAAAGCACCCTCTGCTGATGGGATTTGCTCTCAAAAGCAGTTTGTAACCCCTGACTTAAAGTCCTTGCAAATTGAGTCTCCCCTTCTCAATTTTTAAACCATGTTAGAATTTAGTCCTGACATTTTGATCAGTGACTTAGTGGCTTAAATCATTGAAATCCATTATCTAACAGTTCTGGAGAACCGAAGTCAGAAATCTGCCATGGTTCTCACTGAGCTAAAATCAAGCCCTGTCAGGAAAGCTGTACTCTCTTCTGGAGGCTGGGGGTGGAGGGCATGGGGTGTGAGAATCAGTTTTCAAGACTTTTCCACCTTCTAGAGGAGAATCCCAATCACTGGTACCAACTTCAGTCAGTCCTCACCACACCTTGAAAACCGTCTCCACTCGTAAGGATTCACATGATTAGATCAGGATAATCTCTCCATCTCAAAATTCATAATTTTAATCACACCTGCAAAATCCTTCTTGCCAGGTAAGGTAGCATATTCACAGATTCCAGGGACAGACTTCCTGAAGTCTGGGATCTAGGTTTTTCCTCTCTCCTCCCCGCCCCCAGGAAACAAAAAATTCTGAGGACAGAAATTTATGAGAAAAAGGGTTTCTCTTTCCTTATCACCTGGCCCCTCCTTGCTCTGTTAGTTCTCCGTTTTTTTTTTCTTCTGATTTTATATGGTATTTATTTTTGTTGTTGTTGTCTTTATTTTTTTAATATTACATTAAAAAAATATTAGGTCCCCATATAGTCCCCACCCCCCTCACCCCATTCCTCCTCCCTTAACAACATCTCCTCCATCATCATGAGACATTCATTGCCAAGTTCTCCGTTTCTTGAAGCATCACTCTGCCCGTCCTGTGCCGCGGTACCCGGCCCTCTTCTAGCCAGTGTAATTCTTGGCGGCCCGTCTGCTTCCGGCGCGCTCTGCTACCTTGGGGCCCAGAAGCAGCAGTTTTCTCTTCGTCACGACTCTGCGGAACTTCCCAGCTGGGATTAGTTACAGGGTGAACGGCTGGGCAAACATTCTTCTCCCTCCCCAGAGGCAGCAAAGGCTCCAGGCCTGCCTCAAGGCCTTGAGTCAACCTCTCAGCGAGGAGGCCGAAGGCGAGGAGAAGGGAGTGGGTGGGATAACAAGATTGGCTTGGAGCTCAGTTCCAGAAGGTTCAGGCCCAGAGGCCTGGAAGCACAATCTGCATCTAACAAGATTATTCCTGTTAATTTTCGAGCCCTTCACTTGGGTTCAAAGAGCCAATTGCCCCAAAACAGGATGCGGGAGGCTTGACTATTTTTTTTTTTTAGGAGATACTGGAGGATCCTGCGTGGAAACAGGTATTCAATCACTGAGCTATTTCTGCTCCCTGTAATAGCCAGGCAAAATTTTTTTCTTTGAAGGAGGTACCAGGGACTGAAGCCAGAATCTCATATGTGGGAAATAGGCACTCAACTACTTGAGCTACACGCGTTCCGGAGGCTTGACTTTTTTTTTTTTTAAGATTTATTTTTATTTATTTCTCTCCCCTTTCCCCCATTGTCTGCTCTGTGTTCTTTTGCGTCCGCTTGCATTATCAAGCGGCACGGGGAAACTGCGTCTCTTTTTGTTGCATCATCTTGCTGTGTCAGCTCTCCGTGTGCACAGCGCCACTCCTGGGCGGGCTGCGCTTTTTTCACGCGGGGTGGCTCTCCTTGTGGGGTGCACCCCTTGTGCATTGGGCACCCCTATGGGGGCGGCCCTGCGTGGCATGGCATTCCTTGCATGTGGCAGCACTGCGCGTGGGCCAGCTCACCACATGGGTCAGGAGGCCCGGGGTTTGAACCCTGGACCTCCCATGTGGTAGGCGGACACTCTTATCAGTTGAGCCACGTCTGCGTCCCTGAGGCTTGACTTTGAACCTTGGTTTTGGAAGCTGGGAGGGATTCCCCTGTGCCATGTGTTAGCCTCACCTCCCTGGAGGACGGGGACTGATTCTCCCTGTGGATGAGTAGGCTGTGACCCTCTCCTCCCTACTGGTCCCTCTAGACGAGTGGATTTGAAAGGATAAGGCAATCTTCACTCAGGTGATCTCTCCAAACATAGACCATAAGAACCAGTAAGTGGAGCTGCCCAAGTGGAAGGGTGGATGAGGGGTGTGCTCAGCTTCCCCCCCACCCCCCAGACCCCACCCCAACGCCCACACCCAACCATAAGCACACGAAAACCTTAAATCACCGGGTTAAAGGGAGGCAGGGCACAGACCCAGAATGGCTACGCTCAGACGCTTGAGCCAGAGGACCCAGCTTAGAATCCAAGTGACTTAACCTCACTTTCCCTGTTCAATGAACAGTGAGAATTATACCCTCTTCACAGTGTTGTTATGAGGGTTAAATGAGTTAATATCTGTAGAGGCAGAAGAGTGCCTGGGCATGGCCAGTATGGCTTTGTTAAGTAATAAATGCATATTTATTTTATGTAAATAGTCTGGAAGCTTGTTCTCTGGTGAGATAAAATGTGTAGACAGTCTTCCCTGCTGGGACCTAGAATTAAATTTTCAAATTATTCAACATGAAAAGGGGCTAAGGGGCTGTGGCTATGCTACAATCCTACTGCGTTCTGTACTGGCCAGAACATACCTAGTGGGTTCCTCTAAGAGCCTGAGTTGTTTTTGGGTTATTTGCCCATGGTTCTGACAGAGGTCAGTGCATTTAGAATCAATGTTTGCAATGAAGACCTCACCCTGTCCTTTAGATAAATTTGCTCCTTGACAGTAACCAAAAGTTGAGGCCCCAGCCAATAGATCTTGCCGGCCTTCTCCTGTAGGTTTAGCTGGGAGCCTGGCGTCGGGTTCTGGTTGCCAGGATTAGAAAGGGATGTCAGCATAAAGGCTGGTGAGGAAACCTGATGCATGAACAGTGTGGACTGCTGGAAAGAATCAGAGGCGTCAGGCTGACAGCGGCAGGACACCGGGGATCCGTGATCACTGGTGTCAAACGCTGTAAGGGTTGTCCCAAAAGATGGAGTGAAAGCACATTTATTAAGTGCTGCTGTGCTTGGGACTTTACACCTATTCTATGGCCAAATTATCACAACCCGTGGAAGAGCACAGAACGATTGGCAGCAAGTAGGTGGGGGAAGACATAAAGTGACTTGTCCAAATCCAGTAATTGGTGGGTGCTACATCCTCGGCTGTCAGAGACTAAAGGACAGGGTTTTGCGATGTCATCTCACTACCACTATAACATGATCGTATTGTGTATATATGTCTATGGGTTCAGAAGGCGAAGCTTGCTAATATTTAGAGCTGCCATAAATGGTGTGGGCAGTACGGAGTGGTTCCCTCTCATCAAAGATGCCCAAGCAAATGCTTGATGGTGATCATCAAAGATATTCAAAGGTGATTTATTCCTGCCTTGTTAGGAAATGCATCATTGATGAAGGTAACTTCCACCTTTAAGATTCTGGGTTGCTCTACTTTGGGGTAGGATATAACCTTGAGATCTACGAAGTGATTTTTTTTCCCCTTTATTTTTCACTTCCTCTTTCATCACATCTCCGCTTCCAATTCAAGGAGATATTCTGCTTGGGAAATCTGCCTAAAAGGAGGAAGTTGGTAGCAGTATGAATGACAGAAGAAGCTTGCTGCTTTCTCTGGCTAGTGTCTTAAGTTTTGACTAAGTTTACTAAGGAGATTGTGTTAATTTCCTCTGAGGCAAACCTGTAAAGATTAGCAGAGGAAGCAATTACATCCCTCCTTCCTCTTTGTCCCCCTTCCCCCACCTCCAACTTGGCCCCAAGTAAAGCCCAATCCAATCCCCCAACATGCAGGAGATTTAGGGGCGGGATTGATTTAAGCTCAACATTCTGCTATCCCATCAGGACGGAAGCTTGATCTAGAAATCAGGTTGAGCTTTTGAAAATAAAGTTAAATTTCTGACACACCTGAGCATATGAACCTGGAGACCTATTTTAAGCTTCGGAGGCGGATGGCGGGCGGGCTGAGTAACGACACGCAGAGCGTTTGCAGACTTGAAGTTTTCAGTCCTCGGCTGCCCCTGTGTGGGCTCAGTTGGAAACAACACCTGAAGGTAAAGTGTGTGAAAATGGACTCAGAGAAACCAGAGCACCGGTGGAGGCTTAAAGGTGGAAGGAGGCTTATCCCAGATGGGAGGGAGCCAAAATTGTTGCCGTCCTCAGAACTCAAAAGTGTCAATGACTCCAAGAGGCTCTATGCTTGTCCACCATCTTTATTTTTCCTGGAGACACTTGGATCCAGTAAGCCATTGACCATGGAAACAGTCCCAGTGTCTGAAATACTCCCAGGACTCGCTGCAATTTTGGGCCACTGGCAGCTCTCGTGGGCACAGGGCCAAGGCCCACACCACCCCCTCTTCATATGCTTGGAGTACCAGGACTGTGGGTTTCGCTCTGCTTTCACAGCTTTGAACACCCATCTTCACCGTCTGTCCCGACGCTATTGTCCCCACGCAACTCTACCCCATCACGTTCACGCCGGCTGCCTCCCTGACTCACAGGCGCAGGACCCAGCTGGCCCTTTTGTTTTCCTAAGCGAAAGGGAAACACTCCAGCACAAAGAGGGGAAGGGCTGTGAACTGCTGGCAGCGCCCTGGATTGTCCAAATTCCAGAACCATCTTCGACCTACAGTCTAGCTGCTTCCTTCCTGACCAAGCACCTGCTGAACCCCCACCGCACTGCCCGATGGGACTGCCCATCCCCTCCAGGCAAGGAGGAATGGGGACCTGGGGCCTGGCCCCTGCCCCCTGCCCCCCGGACCCTCTCGCTCTCCTGTCTAGGGGAAAGGATGGGGTGTCTGGGTCTCCTGCCACCTGCCACCTGGGCCCCCTCTCTCCGGCTGGGAGCCAGGGACCCATGGGCCCGGCCTGACCTCCCTCCCCCACCGCTCATGCCTCTAGGCCCTGCCGCAGCCTGCGGTCCAGGGCCAGGAGCTGTCTCAGGAAGCCACGGTTGGGGATGATGCCTCGGTGGTCCTTGACTTTCTTGATGGCCTCCACAAGGGTGAGGTGGTGGTACAGCATGAGGTAGGCCAGCACCAGGGTGGCGGATCGGCTGACTCCCACGGCGCAGTGCACCAGGATCCTGCCTGCGAGGGGAGACGCAGAGGCAGCGGGGAGGGCGCGGGGTTGGAGGTGGCCGGGGAGAGGGCCACGTGCGCAGGGCAGGAGGAAGGGGTAGGGGTGCCGGTGGATGGGGAAGGGGTGCTGGTGGACGGGGCAGAGGACAGACAAGAGGCATGAAGTTACCTGTCCCAGCAAAGGGGCAGCTGGAGAACCTGCCACTGAGTGTGAAGCTGAAAAGGGTGTCACACTGCAAAGGGGAGCCTTGTACGATGGAGACTCAGTTGCTATTTACTGAGTGAATTTGTGGGAAAACCCTTGTGCTAATTTGGCCCTTCTTCAGTCTCCCCACCCTTCCATCCCGCTGTTTCTCTTATTTTTCTTGTTTTTAGGAGGTACCGGGGACCTTGTAAATGCAAAGCAGGCACTCAACCACTGAGCTATATCTATTCCTTTTTTTTTTTTTCTTTTTGTTTCTCTTATCCACTTATTTTTTTGAGGGGTGAGGTAGTACGGGGACTATCTAATAATAGTTTAATTTATATTTTTTCTGATTACTGAAACAAAACATGCTCAAGGTAAAAATAATTGGAAAGGAGAGAAATACGTAAAGAAGTATATTAAGAAACCTATTGCCCGTAAGCTCACCACTGCAGCTAGGCACTTACATTTTGGATTCTTTCCCTTTTTGTCTTTTTTTTTTTTTTAAACATGGTTGAGAGGATACCATGGAAACGAGTTGGTTTTCCTTTCCTTAGCTTGACATCCTGAGCCTTTCCTTCGCGTCAGTAAAGCCTTCCCCTCCGGCCTGGGACCCTCGTGCTTCCCGCTAAGTCACTGTCCACTGCTCCTGTCCCTCTGGCCCTCTCCTACCTCCTGGCTGGCGCAGCGCCCGGTGGATGAAGTCGGCCGCCGCCTGGAAGTGGATGCTCATGTCGAAGGCCGGCGAGTCGTGAGCCTCGACGCCCAGGTAGCGGATGCCCAGCGCCTCGTAGGCCTCGGGCGAGCCGCGCCACTTGCTGTGCGAGGCGTTGAGGACGTGGGTGATCCCCAGGCGGCGCAGCTCGCGGCGGTTGTTGGCCACGTCCCTGCAGCGAGGAGAAGGTAGAGGGAGGTGGGCAAGCCCGAGGACCCTGCTGGCTCCGGGCCCTTGCTCAAGACAAGTGGCCCAAAAGGGAGGGACGCAGGCGGGCAGGGCGCCGCCGTCTTGTCCAGGGGGACTGCTTGAGGGCCCTGGGATGTTTTGCCTGCAAAAAAAGAAGACTAAGAGGGTGGGGTGGATAATCACCATAAAAAAATATTGAGGGGTGCTCTTAGGAGACAGGGTTTTACAGGGACCTGGAGGACCATGACAGACAGAACTAGATTTTCCCGTCACTGGGCTATTCAAGCGGAGAGAGAGCAGCGTGTAGGAATGGATGTTGCAGAGGGGATTTGAACATCAGCGGGCTGTTGGACCGGCCCTCACTCAGCATTCCTGCTAGCCCTGAGGTTGGAGGATTCCGACCGAGCTCCCCCACTACTCTGAACTCTCATCGACACCCAGGATCTGCTTATATTTTACCAGTTGCTCCAGTTTATCCTGTTTTAGGAGGATGTCACCTTCAGGTGTTCATCTTGCCCAGGTCCCGCAGCTTGACAGTAGGTGCTTCTCAGGCAATGTGACCCATCTCAGGACAAATGCTTTGCCCAGTGCGAGCTCTTTGGGTAGAAAGAGCACTGAACTTGGACCTTAAGTCCTGGCTCTGCTACTTACAACCGTGGGACCTTGGGCCGGTCACCACTTCTCTGAGCTTCAGTTTCTTTACCTGTAACCTCATCTGATACCTACACCATGAGGCTGCTTTGAAGAGTAAGAAAGAGAAAGCCTGGGAAAGACTCCTTGCGTATGGTCAAGCCCTTGAGAGGGGGAGAGAAGAGGGGATTGCTCTTTCTGTGAAGCTTTGCTCTCCATGGCCCAATCTTGGAGAATCAAAGCGTACATTGCTGCTTTGCTTGGTTGCAAGAAGAAGCCCTTTGGTTTCTCCTACTCACGGTGCCTGCATCCCAACGACTGCCTTTTCCCCAAGCCATAGCACCATAGATGGAGGGTCAGAGTCATCTCTCATGCCTGATAATTGCATCCGCGCTCAATAAATACTTGCTCACTGAAGGAGAGGTTACCACTTGAACAGTCTTTCTGTCCAGGGTTGGGTATGCCGTAATCCTGGGCAAAGTCCCCCGGGCCCTCCGTACGCCCCCTTCCCTCCATCTGAACCAACGGCACAACTCAATGCCTCTCTGCCACCCCTCTCCTTTCTTGCACACACGTGTGCGCAAGCGTGCTCAGCCGTGGTCCAGGGCTGTCGCATACTTACTGGTCCCCGAGGTAGAGGCCTGGCCAGACCTCGTCGGCGTGGTTGCAGGCTGTCTTGCCCGTGTAGAGGAGCCTCTCCAATTCGAAGACATTGAGGAAGGGATGGTGAGCGGCCGGCATCTCCTCCAGGCTCCCTCTACCGCGGACGGGAGACCTGGAGCTGCTCCGCGAGAAGCGCGCCATAAAAGTCATGGAGGCCCAGAGCCAGTTCCCGGGGCACATCTTAGAAGTGACCGTAATGGTGGCAGCTGCAGGGGCGGCCGCGGCACCGATGGGATCAGTGACCAGGTGGCTGTCCCTGGAAGAGGAAAGGATGTGAGGCCCACCTGAGTGAGTCCAGCCCAGCTGTCTTTTCTCTTGCCACCTGGGCTGGGCCCTGGGGAGAAGATTCTCCAAGGAAGGAAGGTGAGTTTCCTGCAGGGTTGTCCTCTCTTTCTAGCTGCGGCAGCTCCTTTAGCTCGGCTTTGGCTCGGCCATGCAAGGGGGTGGGAGAGTCACATGTCCTTGTTTACGGGCAGAGGGAGCTGCCCAGCTGCTGGGCCTCTGCTCCCCCCCTCCCCCCCAAACACACACACATTTGGGTCTCCTCTGCCTGGGGGTACAGGCAAAGAGGCAAGGAAGCTGGGATGGGTTGGAGGGTGATTTTGGACCCACCGAGAGAGAAATTTCAGGAAGGCAGCTGAGGCATGACATATGCCAGGCCTGCATCCTCAGTGCCAGCGAGATGGGCTGCTTTGACCCAGTCCTGCCCTGGCACTGCCTCAGCGCCAAGCCGGTCGCTGGAGAAAGTGGATTGGGGGATGGGACATGTGGGAATGGCCGCAAAGAGGAAAAGTGCGTTTTGAGTGCATGAGCCATGGGAAGAAGATGCTGATGAATGGTCCCAATGGGCCAATGACCCTCCCTAGTTCGGCCCAAGGCAACTATTGCTCAAACCTCATGTCTCCCCTGAGAATTTCCGAGGCTAAGCAGGTGCTGTGTCCCTGGGGAGGGAGCTGGGGACAAGGATGCATGAGGGAGCCTGGCAGGGCCGGGGTCCCAGCGCTTCAGAGTTAGCATCCGAGTTGCCGCTGGAGGCCAGTGAGCCCCCGCAGCACCTCAGCCAGGAGCGGGGGGCTCGGCAGGGGTGGCCCGGCCCCCCGGGGGGCAGCCCACTCTTTGGAGAGTAGGACCGAGCTTTGGCTCTTGACCTGTGTCTGGGCAGGGCCAGCCTCGGAGGGAGTCTTACGAAAGACCCCCACCCTACTCCTGGAGCACCCAGGATTCTGCCTTGATTGAAAGTGTGGGCAGAAGCCCCCTGCCCGCCTCCTGGCTGAGGGTCCAGCAGCGGAGGCCATCTTGGCCCATGGCCACTGCTGTCCCCTCCTGTCTGGGGGGTCCAGCCAGCTCTCCCTCCTCCCCTCCCACCCCCCAAAGGGCCAAGACAGGCCAAATCACAGGGCCTCGGGATCCAGACTGGCAGAGGGGATTGCCTCTTTGGGTGTCCGAGGGAGCACAGAAATCTAGCTCTGTAGCACCCCCCCATCTGTCTTTCTGCTCAGGCCCAAAGACCCCCATCCTTTTACCGGAAAACAACCTTTCCCTTCTCCGTGGGGACGTCAGAGGAAGGCGGGAGGGGACCGGGTCCCGGAAGGGGCTCCGGGGGACTCTTTCCCCCTCGCGTGTGTGTTCGGGCTGGGGTGGGGGAGCCCCATTCCGGCCCGGGGTACACCCTGGGCGTCCCCAGCCCCCTCAGCCGCCTTCCGCGGGCCCTGTCCGCTGCCCCCCTCCCCCTCCGTCTGCTGTCGCGCTGGGAACGGGCCATGGCTGTCGCCCCCAGCCGCTGCCATCCCGGGTGGCGCGGCGCCGAGCGCGCAGAGGCGCAGGGCAGGGGCGCGCCGCCGGCTCGGCTCGGGCGTCCCTTCCCGGGGTCCCCCCGCCACCCCCCCACGGCCCGTCCCGCCGCCTGGGCAGGCAGCGCCCCTCTACCTCTCCGCGGGCGCCGCGCGGGGTCTCAGTCGCCACGGCGGATCGCGGGCGCAGGCAGCCCCACGGCCACGGCCCTCTCCTGCCGCCGCCGCCGCCGCCGCCCCCGCCGGCCCCCCGCTGACCCAGCGGCCTCTATTTTTAAGCCCTGACGCGCACGTCGAAGCAGGTGTCACGGCGGCGTGAGAGTGGGGATGACACACGGGCGCCCAGCGGTCCGGGGCGGCGCGCGGCGTGGGCTCCCCCGCAGCCCCCCTGGAGCCCGGGCCGTGCAGACCCGCGAGCGGCCCCCGCGCTGGCGCAGCAGGCCCCGGCGCGTTACCTGTGGCTGCTGCGAGCCCAGCGGTGCATGGTCCACGTCGTCCCAGACGGTGTCGGCACGCACACCCACCCCTCCCCGGGCGGAATCAGTCAGTTACGTAGCCAGGCTCATGTACACTCACGTGCGCGCACCTCGTTCTCCAGGAAACCCTGGCGTATCTACCCAGCTGGCGACTCAGCACCGTTTGCAGATGCCACGAGCTTCACCTAGCCACGCACGTTTCCTCCTCACCACAACTCTTTGAGGTCGGTGTTATTATTACCCCCGCTTTAAGGAAGAGGAGACGGAAGCACAGAGAGGCTATGTCACTTGCCCAGGGCACACAGCTAATCATTGGCAGCGCTTGGTTCACACCCGGGCAGGGTGGCGGGACAGTTCACGTCCTTCACTGCTCTCCAGCCCAGTGTCCCCGATGTGGGCCCCGCACACAACGGGGAATGCTGGGTGGGTTTTATTCCGAAAGCCATTCTCACTAGCTCAGCTGCAGCGAGCTCCACTTCCCCCTAGTCGAGGAGAAAGGATCGCCTTGGCCTCTTCCACCACCTGCCTTTTACTGATATTTGCCTCCACTCTCTTTACAATTGCACACAGCAAGGTTGTACACCTCAGTGCCTAGTACAGGGCGTGGTGGGGGAGGCAGGGGACAGAGGGGCCTCCAGGAATGTCATCCCTTTTAGATGAAGACCTTCAGGTGGACTCAGACCCGAGCTTTCTCCAAGGAGGAAGGTAGAGTGTAGAAAAGGTCTGGCTGGACCTGGGGTGGGATGAGGAAACAGCGTCAGCTCTTGCTGATGTAAGGATTAGCTAAACTCCCAGCAGGGGTGGTGGGCCAGGCTTTGCTCTCTGGGGCCAGAAGGTACTAGCCAAAGGGAAATAGTCCCCAGATCAACAACCTGGGAAAGAAGAGATCCCATCACAGACTGTCATTGACCTGTAATTTGCCTCCTAGTCTTCTCTACAGAAGCAAGCTCAATTCCTTTCAGTTTTCCATGTGCCTTCTTGGTATGGCAGTTTGCATTAAGAAATCAAATCCTCATCATTTTAATCAAAGAATTGATGTAAGAAAATTTAAAAAATTATTAACAATTTTATTTCAAATTCACACACACAAGGACAGAAAAAGGCAGCTCAACAAGTGATGGAAACATTACTCGTAATAAGTTGTTTTCCAGGCACTTTTATCGCATCTAACTCCAACTGCTAACTCAATGGTTCCTCGAGTGTTCGGAAAGATACACAGATGAACACAGATTAGTCAAGTTCTTCTTATTAATAAAAAAAAAATGACAAAGAGAGAAAAAATAATCTTGGAAATTTGAAATTTTAATTTGTAGATCTAGGGAAACCTAGTTTAAAAATCATCACAAATGAAATTGTGAAAGCACATATGTTATCAGACTAAGCTCATTTTAAGTGACAGAGTCTTTAGAACTGATAATGATGATACTGAAATCCTTAGTTTGAATTCCCTAGTGGAGGCTGCTGACTGGCTGACAATTCTGGCAAGAGCCAATGCTGAAGTTGAGGCAGAAATTCTTCTGACCTCTGAAATCTTCAGTTTTAGCTTTTAAGACCTCCAACTGATTGGATGAGGATACCCCGCACATTGCCGGGGCCTTTTTCTTTTGTTGATTGTAGATGCAATCAATTGACTATAGATGCAAAACCCATCTTGAAATACCCCCACAGTATCAAGCAAGCCAGTGCTTGACCAAACGACTGGACACTGTAACCTAGCCAAGTTGACACATAAAATTAACCATCACAATGTTGTAGGTGAAATTGAGCTCAATTTTTAGCAAGTCTCCTGTTTCAACTATGCATTGCATTTTTCTCAAAAAGTTGGGAAAAATGGTCTAAAGCACACCATGGACAAGATGGACACATTTTTATGGGTAACCACAGAAATTGCCCGTGAATCAACATCTCCATGTGGACCATTTCCAGGGGTCAGCCTACAGCCCAAGTGGCTTCATATTTTCCTTAATAACTGGTGTGTTTATAATGTCTCCAGGTGACACCAAAGTAACCAAAAGATGGAAAGAAGGAAAGAGGAAGAAGGAAAGAGTTAGCATGGAGGAGGTAGGATGGAAAAGGGGAGGATAGAAAGAGAAATAGCATGTGTTTATAATTTACTATCTGCCAATTCCTTGGGCTTTCACCTCTATCGTCTCATTTAATCCTGTCAAGCTTTTAGGTGGGTGTTATTATCTTCATTTACTACACAAGGAGACTGACACTTGATTAGATTAGTTAACACAGTCATGGTACCACAGCTCTTAAGTGGCAGAGCATAGGTTCAAATCCAGGGTTATCTGATTCTAGACTTTGTTTATCAAGACTAGGTCAAGAATCACTTTCTCTGTAATCCGTTTCTAGATCTATTCATATTTGACCATTTCCTCTTTTGTGCTCTATCAAAGGACCCATAATTTATATTTTACTTCACTTATTTATATATTTTTAAAATATCTGTTCCCCATACTAGGATGAAAGTTCATTGAGGGAAGGAACCATGTTTTATTCATCTTTGTATACTATAGTGCCTTGAATAAAGTATGGTACCAGTGGCATCTATTGAATGAAGTCATGAATGGATACACTACACTGGGAGGAAGAGAAGGGAGCTGGAAAAATGGTGCCATTGAAAGAGAGGAGTAGAATTCCAAATGGTTTCCAAAGAAATTCTCCCCACCCCAAATAAGTAAATAAATAGAGAGAGAAGGGAAAAGCAGTTCAATAAGAGTAAACAACACAAAAGACCAACAAATACATGGTATTCTAACAAATAAATGGTTATTCTAACTGTTCCCATTTAACTATAAGTTGGACCCTGTTCCTGGGGCATTGCATAATTTAATCTCATAAAGTTGGTGTTATTAATTACATTTTGCATTTGAGGAAGCAGGTTTGGAGGGGTGGTAAATCTCTCTGCAGCAGCCAAATAGTGGAATTTGAGCAAGGATTTAAAGCTAGGGTTGTTTTAAACCAAAGTCTGTGCCTCCACCACTATAGGTATACTTAAAGAAAAAATAATACTAATAATGAAAATGTATCAAGCCCTACTGAGTGCCTGGCACTTAATAGAAAATATATGATTTTCTCACAGGAATTGGGAGGTCGGGATTTTTATGCCTCCTCCCCGCATCCCTGGTGGGATGGCCCCCAGTGGAAGGATCCGGGAGAGGGGCATGCTGGAGGTTTGGAGAAGCCAGCTTTGTGGCTTTGTCCCAGAGGACAATCCCTCGCGGTTGTCTTTTTCACTCCTAGTGCTCTGTAATCCTTTCCCTGCCAAAGAGTAATCGATGAGAGGAACGGTGCTCTTTCCCACCCCACTTTAAGTGCCTCTCCACCCATCTCTCCCAGATCCATCCACCCCGAACTCTGCTGCAGTTTTGAAACTGTTTACTTTAAGGGTCAGGTAGCAATCCAGAGCAGAGGATGGACAGTTGTGGGTGAGGGGTCGGGGGCCAAAGACTGATCTCCTTGAGAGGTGCCCTGGATTGATCCTCCTTGTTCTTCTCAATCTCTCTCTCAATCCCAGTCCTTCTTGAGCTTCTTCCTCTGTGTGCTTTAGCTTCCTTCTCCCCCAGGCTCCCTGGTGATTTGTATGTCTGTCCTCTCAGGACAGATGGAAATGGTGGTTTCCTCTGCCTGGGCTCCTGCTGGCTCTGAATGCGGGAGGCCAAAGCATGTTGCTCCTTTGGATAGAGTGAGGATCTGGTTTTTGCTTCAACTCCAACTCCTTCCCTTTCTGCCCCTCCACTAATGCATTCTGTGTCCACTTACCCCCTGATTTACCTAGAGTTGAATATATCCTGCAGAGTGGCAGGATACAAGATTAATATGGATTAGTCAGTAGTGTTTCTATACACTAGTAATGAACAATCTGAGGAGGAAGTCAGGGAAAAAAAATTCCATTTACAATAGCGACTAAAAGAATACAATATTTAGGTATAAACTTAATCAAGAACATGAAAGACTTATATTCAGAAAACTACAAAACACTTCTAAAAGAAATCAAAGAAGACTTAAATAAATGGAAGAAAGTCCATGTTCATGGTTTGGAAGACTAAATATCATAAAAATGTCAATTCTATCCAAATTTATCTACAGATTCAATGCAATTCCAACAAAACTTAAAACTTCCAATAGCCTTTTTTCTTTTTTTCTTTTTACAGACTTGGAAACGCCAATTGTCAAATTTATTTGGAAGGATAATAGTCCTGAATAGCCAAAAATATTTTTAAAAAGAATGAAGTTGGAGGACTCTCACTTCTTGACTTTAAAGCATATTGCTTAACTACAGCAGTAAAAATAGCATGGTACTGGCATAAAGTTAGCTATGTTGACCAATGAAATAAAATTGAATGTTCAGAAGTAGATCCTCAAATTTATGGCAAAGTGATTTTTGACAAGGTTGCCAAGCCCACCAAGCTGGCCAGAACAGTCAGGTTAACGAACGGTGCTGGGAGAACTGGATAGCCATGTCCAAAAAGAAAGAAGGACCCCTATTCACACCTTATACAAAAATTAACTCAAAATGCATCAAAGACCTAACCATAAAATCTACAAACATAAAACTTCCAGAAGAAAATGTAGGGAAATATCTTTAAGATCTTGTGATAGGCTGTGGTTTCTTAAACCTTACACCAAAAGGATGAGCAACGAAAGAAAAAAGTGGATAATTGTTTCCTCCTCAAACTTAAATGCTTTTGTGCTTCAAAGGGCTTTGTCAAGAAGGTGAAAAGGCAGCCTACTCAATGGAGAAAATATTTGGAAACCACGTATCTGATAAGAGTTTGATTTCTATCTTCTATAAAGAAATCATACAACTCAATGATAAAAGGGCAAGCAATCCAATTAAAATAGGTGAAAAATACTTAGATGTTTTTCCAAAGAGGAAATACAAGTAGCAAAAAAGCACCTGAGAAAGTGTTTGATATCACTAGCTATTAGGGAAATGCAAGTCAAAACTACAATGAGATATCATCTCATACCTCATAGAATGGCCATTATTAAAGAAACAGAAAACTACATGTGCTGGAGAGGATGTGGAGATATTGGAACATTCCTTCACTGCTGGTGGGACTGTAGAATGGTGCAGCCTCTGCCGAAAACAGTTTGGCGTTTCCTCAGGAAGCTAAATATAGAATTGCTGTATGATTTGGCAATCCCTCTACTAGGAATATATCCAGAACAACAAAGCTAGGATGTGAACAGACATTTGCACACCAATGTTCATAGCAGCATTATTCACAATTGTCAAAAGATGGAACCAATCCAAGTGTCCATCAAATGATGAATGGATAAACAAAATGTGGAAAATACATATGATGGAATACTATGTCTCGGAAGGAAATTAGGACACATTACAATGTGGCTGAAACTTGAGGACATTTTGCTGAGTGAAATAAGCTAGATGCAAAAGGACAAAATTGTGTGGTCTCACTAATATGAGCTAAATATGAAGAATATATATATGGAGCTAAAAATGTAGAGTATAGGATAATAGATAGGATGAGGCTGAGAAAGGGTACCCATTCTTATTATAGACAGAATTTTTAATTAGCTTGACTGTAAAGTGTGGAAATGGATAGAGTTGATTGTAACACATTACAGTGAGTATAACTAACATGGCTGGTTTGTAAATGGGATTGTGACTGAAAAGGATAGTCTAGGGACATAGATGTCATTTGAAAGAAAGCTGGAGAATAATGTAGGGACTGAATAGTAAAGTGAGCCTGGAGGTGGATGAGGACTGTGGTTAATAGTACAAATACAAGAATATTCTTCTATGAACCAGAACAAATGTACATCACTATTACAAGGTGGTAAGAATATGGTGATGCATGGGAAAATACAATTAATGAAACTCATGGACTAATAGTATGGGATTTTTTCTTTTGGTCTAAGGAAAGTGTTCTAAAATTTACTGAGGCAGTGACTGTACAACTCTGTGAGGAATATGAGAGCCACTGAGTGTACACTCTGGATGGATTGTACAAGGCATGGGACCGTATAACACAGGGAACCATGTGGTGGAAGATGGACTGTGGTTTATAGTGCAAATGTGAGAGTGTCTCTCATGAACTTTAAGACACGTACAATACTAATACATGGTGTGGCAGTTTGAGATTATGTTATGAATCCACAAAAGGTTTGTAAACTAATCTATTCCTCTGGGTGTGATAGCCTTTGTATTAAATTCAAAGGGCTGAAGTTTACTTGATAAAATCAGTTTAGGGCTTTTGATTGGGCTACATCAGTGAGACATGACTTAGGTTGAGTCTCTGCCTCCATGGTGGGCCTATATAAACAGACTCTCATTGAAGAAGACTTGTGGGTAGAGAGAAAGAGAGCCTTGTCATTCGTGATCCTGGGGACTCAGGGGGAGAGGAACCATTCACCTGAGAGTTTGCAGCTGATATGGAAAGTTTGGAGAGACACGAGCCCCATGCAAAGAGAGAGAGGAAGCCCTGAGAGACAAGCCCTGTGCCAGCCTATGGCTGAGATCAGGAAGGAGCTGGGCCCACGGAACCAAGAGGAAGAGGAAGTCCAGGAAGGAGAGACCAGGCAGAGACCAGTGGCCATCTTGCTTCAACACAAGGCGACTGACTTTGGTGAGAAAGCAACCTTGAGTTGGATTCTTTAGGGCCTTGTAAGCTTTTACCCCAAATAAATACCCTTCATAAAAGCCAACAGATTTCTGGTACTTTGCATCAGCACTCCTTTGGCAGACTAATATACATGGTATTAACAATAAAGGGTATATGGAAAAAAATATACCAACTGTAAGCTATGGGCCATAGTTAGTAGTAACATTCTGATGATATTCTTTCATAATCTGTTACAAATATTCCACAACAATACAAGGTGTTGCTGGACTGGTGATGTGTGGGAATTCTGCCATTATGCATGATGAAATGCTTGAATACTTATAAATAATTTTTCAATGAAGGCAAATGGGATATGAACAGAATATACAGTAAAATCTCACTATTATAAAGAAAGAAAGGAAAGCAGATGTGGCTCAACTGATAGAGCATCTGCCTACCATATGGGAGGTCCAGGGTTAGATACCCAGGGCCTCCTGACCCGTGTGGTGAGCTGGCCCATGCGCAAAGCTGCCACACACAAGGAGTACTGTGCGATGCAGAGACAGACGCCCCTGTGTGGGGGTGTCCCACATGCAAGGAGTGCACCCTGCAATGAGAGCCACCCCGCGTGAACAAAGTGTAGCCACCCAGGAGTGGTGCTGCACACAAGGAGAGCTGACGCAGCAAGATGACGTAACGAAAGAGAGACGCAGCTTCCCGGTGCCACCGAGGGTGCAAGCAGACACAGAAGAACACACAGCAAGTGGACAGAGAGAGCAGAAAATGGGGGGGTGGGGTGGGGGGTGGAGATAGAAATAAAAAAAAAATCTTAAAAAAAAAAGAAACAGTAAGAGCCTACCAGATGGAAAAGCAATTAAAATATTATTAAAAATAAACAAACAAATAAATAAAAATATGTGTAAGTACATTTTTAAAAAAAGACTGAAGGGAAATATGCCAACTACTAAAAGAGTTTAGCTCTGCCCACGGTGGGATTGCAGATCATTTTAATCTCGTTCTTTAAATTGTCAACATTTTCCAAATTTTCTACAATCAGTGTGAATTAATTTAAAATGTCAGTTTTTTGGAATTGGTTGAGACCTCCTTAGTGGCTTATGATGGGGTCAATTTTAGAAAATGTCCTATGTATGCTTAAAAGGATATAGAATCTCTGTTTTGGTTGCTTTCCATTCTTCTAAGGTTTTCAAATGTTCTTAAATCCTTAATTTTTTGGTCTTGTTTTCCTAGTTTTTGAGAGAGGTATTAAAACCTCCCACATGTTTGTGGGCTTGTTAATTTCTCCTTCTGTCAATTTTTGTTTGGGCTGATTCCAGGCTATGTTATGAGATACATAAAGTTCCCAAATGTTATGTTTTTTTTGGTAGCTTTTTTTTTTGTCAGCAGGTGGTCTCTATACTCTGAAATTCCATGACACTTTAAATTCTATTTTGCCCAATATTAAGATTGCATAATCTGTTTTTTGTTGGTATTCATCTGTTGCACTTTAAAAAATCTCTCCAGTATCTCTTTTCATATTCCTCTATTTTAAGTGAAACCCTTCCAAACTGTTTGTAGGTAGATTTTAAAAACCATTCTATATTTTAATTGGTCTATCTTTTTATATTTATTGTGGTTATTATATATTTAAAATTATTTCTGCTTTATTTTGTGCTTTCCATTTATAATGCTTTCTCTTTTTCTTTTCTCCTTTCCTTTCTTTTGTTGGATTATCTAGTGTCGCTTATTCCTTTTATTAAACTCTTGATTTGGAAGTTAAAGTCTGAACTTAACTAGTATTATTTTTTTTTCTTTTTATTCTTTTTTAAATTTAACTAGTACTTTTTACTCTTCTTCTGACCAAGACAAGGATTTTCCTTTTAACTTCCATCAGATATACTTTCTCTCCCATCTTTCTTAATATTATTACCCAGTCTTAAATACAGTTTCAAAAAATTGTTTAAATATTCAGCCATATAATATACATAGTTTAAAAAAGTCAGTACATTCTGAAACTCTTACAAAAATTAGCAAACCTCTGCCTACTGTTTCTCTTCCTTGTTTCTCATGGCCTGGAAATAAATGTACTGAATAATCTCAAGCATTTTTTTAGTATTTATTTAACCTCATATCTCTCAATAACATGTTAATCTTGTTATTTGTTGATTTTTCAGTTTTAGGCATTACCTATTAATTTCTTACTTCAGTTTTGTCTCCCATTCCCCAAGATATATGCAAACATGCTCTTTCTACTCGTTTTTCTCATATAGCTACATCATAATTTTGTTATGTAAATATGCCGTGTTTAGGATGTTAAAATTATATAATTGTTATTCACAGTTGAAACATGTAATATGTTATCATTACTTTTCCTTTCTTGCAAAACTTTGTTTTTCCCTTTAGTTAAGATTTATTTCTTTGTGTTTGCTTGCTTAGTTTTCAATGGATACATCACCCTGAATCTTCTTTTGGTAAATATATCAGTTATTTCATCAATGTTACCTCTGTCAGATCTAAACTGAGCCTTCTGACTTGTTGCCAGCTGGACTGGCTGCCCTCTACACTAGTGCAGAGATCACCCCGGGATCTCCTTTTATTCTTTTTTTGTTTGTTTGTTTAATTATTTTATTTATTTATTCTTCCCTACCCTTGTTTGCACTTGCCATCTGCTCTTTGTTCCCATTCGTTATGTGCTCTCTGTATCTGCTTGTCTTCTCCTTAGGAGGCATCGGGAGCCAAACCAGGGACTTCCCATGTGGGAGAGAGATGTTCAATTGCTTGAGCCACCTCAGCTCCCTGTTTTGTTATGTCTCTCATTGTCTTTCCTCTTTGTGTCTCCTTAGTGCGTTATCTTGTTGTGTCGGCTTGCTGTGTCTGCCCATTGCACCAGCTTGCCGTTTTGCTCATCTTCTCTGGGAGGCACCAGGAACTGAACATGGGACGTCCCATGTTGTAGGCGGGAGCCCAATCGCTTGAACCACATCTGCTTCCCTCCCTTTACTCTTATCCTGAGAATTCATTTGCCCCTGAATGCCCTGTTTCCTAGATTTCAGGATTTTAGTGTGTACATTTCCATTTAATTCCTCCTTTGCTAGTGTGATACCACCATGTGTATATGTCTTGTATCTTCCAATCAAGAAACCCTCTGTTTTCAGAGAATAAATCTCTGATTTTATGCTGCGGTGAGGAAGAGACAGTTGCCTGGTTGCAGGTCTTTAGGGGAGATCTGCAAGGTTTAACTTCTTAAGCAGACTTCCAATCAAGTCTTTATTTTTAGTTCATCTCCACACTTACCTCCAGACGTGTCTATTGCCAGCTCTCTGGTCTGTGGTGTAAATCAGATTGATTCTTGGTGTTCTCCAACTGACCTATACAGCTTTTCAGTATCCAATATTTTATTGCTATTGAAACATTTCCTATGTTCTTCATTCTGGCAGGTTTTATGTTTTATCTAAAAAAGATCTTTCTACTGTCATTTTTGTGGGGTTTCAGGAAGAAGCAGAAATACATGCTGGTTTTTAATATGCTATCTTTAACTGGGAGTGCCAGCTGGTTTTTGAAAACACAAAAATGATTGATATTCTATTTTTTAACATTTCAATATTTATTTAGACTTACCAGCATATTTTACCAATTCTTCTGCATGCCATTGCTTCTTTATTCTATTCATTCCTTCTGGGTTCATTTTTTCTTATTTAATCATTCTTTTTGTAAGGGACTATGAACAATTTCTAAGTGCTTGAACGTCTAAAAATTCCCAATTTGTTCTGACTTGTAAATGATATTTTGCCTGAGTTTAGAAATCTAGGTTCCCAATTATGTTTCCTTAGCATATCGAAAATCCATTGTCTCCCAGAATTTATTTTTGCTGATGAGAAGTCTTTTTCTCAGTGTTCTAGAAATCACTTTATAGTTCTGCCTTTTCTCTTTAGTGGCTTTAGAACTTTCTTTTTATCCCTGCAAAATGCTGGCTCCAGAAATTTCATCAAATTAACCTCTTGATAAGACAAAACTGAGCTTACTGCTTACAATAGTAAGAGAGAATGCTAACTTGACAGATAGCATCTCCAAAACGGATTGTAAAATCTGATTTATTGAGATTTTGAAATTTGGTTCAAGGAGGGTCTTTCAGGGCAGGAATTTGTATAGGATTGGGTGATGATGATGTAATAGTTTAGAATTTGTGGAAATAGCAAGGTGAGGATTTCGAGATGAGTTCAAAGAGTCTTGGAATGAAAACTGGGCATGTTGATACTTTCTAGAGTTGCTGGTCCTCTCAGTAATATCTTACAATGAACAATGAAGTTATTTGCAGCTTTTGCCTTCTTGGACAAGAGTCTTTGGAAAAGCAAAATTGTTCTAATGAAGACAGTGGCATATAAATATAGATTAATGTGGGCAGGAAACTGTGTGGAGTAGATGGTTACCATTTTCATGGCCCACCCTGTGGTCCTTCTTTAGCCTGAGCTGGAAGATAGATCATTATTATGTGGGGCGTGATCAATCCACACCATCTCAATCACAAATCAGGTTTCTGAAGATGGTTGGTTTGACCTTTAAGGCTCTGAGGGTGGTTGGTTCAATCTCTGTAAATGGCAACTATTCCTGTTCTTTAAGTTGGATGATCATTTGTTGAATCAATTGATGGGCTAGATGTTGCACAGCAGGATTTAAAACTCCAGGACCACCCGTCTGAACACTCCAACACTGACTAAAAGAAAGATCATGCTCAAAGTTTGCAGTCCACTTCTCAGCCAGGAGCCACGAGTACCCAAATTAAATCCAATAAATAGGTTGTGTCCCTAATCTGAAGATCCCACAAAATCAGATTTGGCCGTATTAGCCAAATTACCTAATTTTCAGATTTCTTTATTTGCTTCCTGGATCTTTTTAGTACTATTAAAGGTCTCAGACAGTCTGCAGGGATGTAAGTACCACATTCTTCCTCTAAAATAGTGCATAATTGTATGGGGACCTCATATTTTTGAATGTAACATTAAAAAAATAGAGAGAAAAACAAACAAACAAAGAATATATGGGGTTCCCATATGCCCCATATCCCACCCCACTCTTCCCGCATCAACAACCTCTTTCATCGCTGTGGCACTTGCGTCGCATTTGGTGGGTTCGTTTTGGAGCGCTGCTGCCCCACGTGGATTGTGGTTTACATTGTAGTTTACCCTCTCCCCCAGTACATTCAGTGGATTGTGGCAGGATATATAACTGTCCAGTGTCGGTCCCTGCAGTATCATTTAGGATGACTCCGGGTCCCGGGGGTGCCCCCACATTGCATCTCTTCTTCCCTCTCCCTGCCCTCCGCAAATACCGTGGCCGATGTCTCCACATCAGTGATATACTTTCTTCGATCGCTCAAGTCACAGTAGTTCCATAGTGGAGTGCCAGTGGGTCCACTCTGGTCCATGTTTTATTCCTCCATCCTCTGGACCCTGGGATGGTGGTGTCCACTCCACCTCTGGATCAGGAGGGGGCTTGGATCCCACATGGTTGATGAAGGTTATTTCTCCTGCTTACAGTTGTGGGGCATGCTCTTGGTTCCCTGGTTTGGTGATTGTGGATCACTTTTTACAGTTGATGAACATATATTGAAGCATTGCTGCTAACCATGGTCTGTAATTTACATTATGGTTGACGCTTTGCACCACACAATTTTATAGTTTTTGACAAAAATTTTTAACGGACTGTACCCATCAGTGCAATGTCATACAGAATAGCTCCAATGTCCCCCAAAATGCCCCATGTTAGACCTATTCTTCCTTCCCCTTCCCCTCAGAACCTCTGGTGACCACTGCCTTTCAATAAATGTTACAAGTTCTCCCATTGTTAGAATAACAATAAATTTACTTTATTCCATTAAAAAAATAGTGCATATTTCCCACTGAGTGGCTAATATTGAATCAGAGGCAGCTCCATTCTGAACCACCACTTGTCCAGTTTCATGAACCTCTTGGGCAAGAAGTCCTCAAACCTTGGTGTCATTGTTTAATTTGCCTCTATGCTCTAGGATTCAACGGTTTTCCAGGTCTCTTGTAAAGCATCAAGTGAAGCATTTGGGGAGGAAAGAAAGCAATCCAGAATTCCCCCTGAGTGGTTAGGATTTCAGTTCTTTTTTTTTTTTTAAGATTTTATTTTTATTTATTTAATTCCCCTCCCCTCTCCCCCGGTTGTCTGTTCTCTGTGTCTATTTGCTGCGACTTGTTTCTTTGTCCGCTTCTGTTGTCGTCAGCAGCACGGGAAGTGTGGGCGGCGCCATTCCTGGGCAGGCTGCACTTTCTCTCGCACTGGGTGGCTCTCCTTACGGGGCGCACTCCTTGCACGTGGGGCTCCCCTACGCGGGGGACACCCCTGCGTGGCAGGGCACTCCTTGTGCACATCAGCACTGCACATGGACCAGCTCCAAGGAGGCCCAGAGTTTGAACCGCGAACCTCCCATGTGGTAGACCGACACCCTAACCACTGGTCCAAAGTCCGTTTCCCAGGATTTCAGTTCTTAAGTCTAATTCAAGGCCCAGTTTTTCTCCTACCTGAATCACGCCATTGATCTCTTTTTCCTAGAGGAGGATCTGATGGGCCAAAATGAACTCCGGGTGGCGTTAGTAACTGCTGAAAGCAGGCATCACTTTACCATGGTAACATGTTCCTCTCTAGGCTGCAGATAGAAGTAAGTGGGTCTTTTTTGCCACAAATCCTAGAATAGTCACTGGAAGCCACCCAGTGATCTGTTTTTGGCTAAAATAAATGCTTAAGATTATCAGATGGTTGTAACATTTTGGTGCCATTCATCAAGAATAGTTCAGGGTCAGACAATGAAATTTGTAGTATTGAGATCATTAGGTAGGTTTACGGCCGAGTCTCTCAAACTTGGCACTACTGACATTTTGGGCCAGAGCAGTCTTTGTTGTGGACGGCTGTCCTGGGCACTGTAGGACATTTAGCAGCATCTCTGGCCACTGAGTACAAAATGCCAAGTAGCACCTCCCTGGTGCGACAACCAAAAATGTCTGTAGGCATTGCCGACTCTCCCTGGGAGAGAAGATTGCCCCCAGTTTACAAACCACTGGTCTAAAAGCAAAAAGAAAGTATTGTTTCCTACATATAAGATCTGTGAAGGTGAGACAGCTTCCAAATATCCACCAGCCAATGCTAGTCATCTTCCAAGTCCTATTTTAGTCAAAGTATGGCTATAAAAGATAACCCCAACAAAACATCCCTGAGTATTGACAGGAATTTCCTTTGCCAAGTATGACATCATAGGGGTTTTTGATTTCTGGATACCTGGCTATAGCCATTTGAAATTCTTTTAGGAATCCCCAAAAGAGAAAGATAATGTTTGTGAACAATCCATCCCTGTGGGTGTGAGACCCTTTCAATTGGACTACAGCAGTGGGGCGTGACTCAGATTGAATCTCCGCCCTCTTGCTGGGTCTGATATAAAAGGAAACACACACAGGAAAAGGAATCCACCATATTATATGGATCCTGCTACGTGAGAGAGAGGATTGCAGGAAGACAGCAGCCCTGGGCACTCAAGGAGCAGAGGCCCAGGGAGAGATGAGCTGTGTGCCTGATGACTCAAGAACAGCTGAGACTAGTAAAGGAGGCCCAGAAAGAGACAAGTCCTGTGCCCGGTTGCCCACACCTGAGCTCCAAGAGACAGTGAGCCTGGAGGGGAAGGCGGGGACTGTGCAGCGATGGGCGGCCATCTTGCTTTGCCATGTGGTTGGACAACAGGATCATCAGTAGGTGACTGGTGAGAAAGACTCTCCAATGGTACCTTTTTTTTTTTTTTTTAAGATTTATTTTATTTATTTAATTTCCCCCCCTCCCCTGGTTGTCTGTTCTTGGTGTCTATTTGCTGCGTCTTGTTTCTTTGTCCGCTTCTGTTGTCGTCAGCGGCACGGGAAGTGTGGGCGGCGCCATTCCTGGGCAGGCTGCTCTTTCTTTTCACACTGGGCAGCTTTCCTCACGGGCGCACTCCTTGCGCGTGGGGCTCCCCCACGCGGGGGACACCCTTGCGTGGCACGGCACTCCTTGCGCGCATCAGCACTGCGCATGGCCAGCTCCACACGGGTTGAGGAGGCCCGGGGTTTGAACCGTGGACCTCCCATATGGTAGACGGACGCCCTAACCACTGGGCCAAAGTCCGTTTCCCTCCGATGGTACCTTGATTTGGACATTTCACAGCCTCAGAACTGTAGGCTTTTACCCCAAATAAATCCCCTCTATAAAAGCCAACTCATTTCTGGTACTTTGCTTCGACAGCCTTTGGCAAACTAAAACGCTGGCTTAGCACGGGATTTGCCACCTAAAAAATCACCACTTGGTTGGGTACAGTCGCACAGGACTCAAACGAGTCTTTGTAAGGATCTGGGACCAAGGGAAGCTGGGTGGTTCCTAAATGAAAGGTGTACAAAGGCAACTGTCGGTTTGAGTGTATGCTTTTGTCTGTTCTCAAGTAAATTTTAGTCAGAAATTGAACTCATATCGAGGTTTGACTGAGGATGCAAGAGACAATGTTAAGAATAGGAGCCTAATCCATGCGCTAATTAAACATTGCCTTAAATTAGCAACGAGGAAAAGAAAATAGCTAGGAAAATAGAGAGCAAAGGGATGTAGATTAAAGGGTGACAATCTGTGGTCTTATTACATGGATTGTGAGCAGGAGCTATTTACATCTCCCCACAGTTATCATATCGGTCCTAAGGGTAATTTTGTGTTTTATTAAGCATTTCTACATGCTTTCAGCTGGGTAGTAGCTCTGAGATTTCAGTATGTATTCAAATCATCATCTTATGATTATAACACTTGTTTTTTTTGAGAAAAGATGGACTGATGTTACTAATACTGAATGAATAAATGAGTGAGGAAATGAAAGAATACATGAAAGGTATGCACAGAGCTAGGCTGCGTTAAGTGTGGCCTAGAGAGACCATGAGGAAAGGTCACCTTGATGCTTTTCTCTCCGCCAGTCCAATCCACCGTCCTAGAGCCCGGTGTTCCATTCAGCATTGGCTTGAGCACTGTGTCTTGCCCAGAAGACACTTCCAGTGAAGTTTCCTGGCTTACTTGTCAACCTACTTCATTCATTCTAGCAACACTGTCGGGCAGGAGAGACCCCTAAAGAGAGGTCAACCCACTCCAAGACAGGTGTCGGGGTGTCCAACTAGACCTGGGCGCCAGTCTCAGGTGGAACGACGTTTTACTCATAGAGAAGAGACAGAGGAAGGCGGGCTTCACCAGGGGGCGTTGCTTCTCCATGGCAGCGCAGGTGTGCGCTGGATGCCCTAGACATGCCCCCCCGAGCCTCCAGGGGACGTTTACGTATGCTTGGGCCAATATGGGGAAGGAGTGTACCCGCAGCCCCCTCCTCTACTTGGGGTTTGTGTTTTATTCCACCAGGATGATGCACCTGGTCCTGGGCACAGGCTGTATTTATTTGTGGGTCCCAGGTGGGCTGAGCTAGGACCGCCCCCTACCAGACACAGACACAGATTTCAGGGATTAGAAAATACAATCGCTGAAAGGTGGCTTGGGATTTCTCTGGCTGCGATAGGGAAGATTAGAGAAAAATCGAGTGGTTTTAATTTTATTTCATTTTTTTCCTTCTATCCTTGACGAAGTCAGATGCCCTTACATATTTACAGATTAGAGAGTAAGACTAGATAAACGGACTTTTAGTAGTGCTGTGTCTGTTACAAAACAGAGTCATGTCTGTTACAAAATGCTCCTAGCAATTACATATTTTATAAACAAATAAGTACACAGTATAGCTCTAGACCAGGATTAGTTTTCTTCAATCTAAAATGGTTTTAATTAATTTATATCATGTGCCCATTTGACAGTCTCTGTGATATCTCTAGGGCTTGTCTAGACTTCTGAGTCTAGGTTCAAAATAGGTTAACAAAAATTAATTCAGCCAAATCTTAATTATCTGTGGAAAGAGAAAAGACTTGGAGATGAAATAAATGCATGACAGAATAAAAGATCCTTATAATAGCCACACTCTTTACTTTACTGGTGATCCTCAGATATTGTACCCCATGAAGTTATTGGGATACTTCCAGCTAGAGTTAGTGAAAGGTTAGTGAAGGGTATACGGTGATTCCTTGTACTATTCTTGCAACTTCTTTGTAAGTTTGAAGCTATGTCAACATAAAAAGTTAAAATAATGTTTTTGGTGCCTAAAATTAATGAAATAGATAAGTTGCACTCCTTATTGATTATTGCTAATATACTTGCAATATGGTATCGTAGCATATTTATCTTTCTTTTCCTTCAGATATAATTCCAACTTGATTGACTTACCCTTCTTTATATATATATATATCTGTCTTTACCATCTCAAATAGATCAAATTAATTTTTTTCCAGCACCCACAGTTTCTGTTTGTTTTTTAAATTTTATTATCTTTTTTTTTAAAGATGCATAAATCACATAAAATGTTACAATAAAGAATGTAAGAGGTTCCCATATACCCCACTCCCCACACCCCCACCCCTTCCACATCGATGACTTCTTTCATTAGTGTGGTAGGCTTATCCTTCTTAACCTGGAGGACCTTAAAGTGAGCAATTCAGGGACTTGGAGTGGAAATATTTAATAATCTAATAGCAATGCAAGGTACAGGGAAACTGAAAAGAACCAAGAACTCAAATGCATAGAAGTAAATCTCACCCAACACTTCAAGAGCTCTGGGGATATCACTGCTTCACAGCACTGTAAGATAATGGAATGAATGACTATTGGTGAATGAATTAATATACACACAGCATTTAGAACCTTGGCACGTGGTAAGAGCTAAGTAAATATGGGCTATCATTAGGCTTATTATGATAATCTATGTTGCTACACAAAGGGTAATTCAGCTCTCTTATTTCTAGGAAGGCAAGAAACTTTCCAAAATATTGTGCTGGTTGATCTCTTTTTTTTTTTTTTTTTAAATTATTTATTTTTTAAAATTACATTATGAAAAATATGAGGTCCCATTCAACCCCTGGTTGATCTCTTGAAGGAGAGAGTGAAAGCTCAGTGCTTCTCACACCATCCTGAGAAACACAGACTTGACTGCTTTGTGCCACCTGAGTTGCTATACCTTAGGTAGTGTGTACTGTTAGGAAACTTGCCCCAGTGACTTTCACAGTTATATGGACAGGGCAGGGCCGTGGCTCACATCAGAAGGTGGCCACGTATAGACTACCTACCCCAGATGGTTTTTTTTTGAAACATTTATTTTATTTATCATCCCCCTTATTGTTTACACTCACTGTCTCCTCTCTGTGTCTATTTGTTGTGTGCTCTGTGTCTGCTTGTCTTCTGTTTTTAGGTGGCAAGGGGAACTGAACTCGGGACGTCTCATGTGGGAGGGAGGCACTCACTTGCTTGAGCCACCTCCACTCCCTGCTTGTTGTGTCTCTCATTGTGTTTCCTCGTTGTGTCTTCTTATTGTGTCATCTTGTTGTGTCAGATCCCCGTGCCAGCCCATTGCATCAGCTCGCTGTCTTGCTCGTTTTCTTCAGGAGGTACTGGGAAATGAACCCAGGACTTCCCATGTAGTAGGTGGGTGCCCAACTGCTTGAGCCACATCCGCTTCCCTATTCCAAATGGTTTTGAAGCAACTGAGGGGACAGAGGAAAGGCAGAGCCATAAAGGAAAGGGGAAGGAATGGGGGTGGGTGGCTGGTGGGCAAACTGTCTAGGAAACTCAGGTATACACAACTAGTCATTTCCAGAAGGCCCTGATGTCTAAGACTTCTTTCTGATGATGGCATGGAAGGTTCTGCGTTCTAGCAAAGGAATTTCAGAGCATAACAAAGCCAGAGTAATAAAGGAACCCAGTGGTAGAGTATTGGCTCTAGGCCTTTTTCATTGCCTCGTCCCAGATCATTTAATCTCATTAATTTAGTTCCTCACTTATAAGGAGGATGAATTGATATCACGACTAGATCCTGTTACAGGGCTGTCGTGAGGCTCATAGATCCCTTTCTCTCTCTCTCTCACACACACACACGCTTCCAGATCTATAATGTGCTATGCATATTGAAGGGGTTCTTTTAAGTTGTCTTCCCCGACTTGTCTAAAATCACTCCGCAAAAGCAAAAATAGCGCATTTCTTAGGACTTCTTTGACTCATTCATCGTTCTTACATGTGCATGTGCATAGATGTGTGTGTGTCTGCATATGGAATGTCTTCGTTGAGTCCTTTCTCCTCTAAGTGGGCACAAGAGAAGCGAGAGAAGTGTCAAGGACAGTCGGAGGAGGTCAGATGGGAATCCAGGATCTGACAAAAGCCTGAGTCTCCCTAAGGGGATACGACCCAGGAGATTTGAAAGGGGGTTGCCTTGAAAATTCTGGGACTTGGTCTAGGCATCAGTGAACAGGGAGAGCAAAGCAAATAGAAGGGGGAAAGCAAAAGAGACCGAGGAGGAATTCACTTCTCCAGCCACTGGAGGCTGCTCTGGTTTTTCTTATAAGTGGCTCAGTGCAGAAACACGCTTTACCAGGCAAGGGATCTCGCACTGAACCTTGAAGAGCCAAAATCTGGGGAAACGTGATGATCAGAGGAGGACCAGGAAGACAAGACTTACACATCCCTGGCCGGGGGGGACGGATCCTTTAGAGGGGTTCTCCTGTGAGGATCAACCCTGCAAGGACCACATTGTGTTATTTACGTGTTATCACGAAGGTGGGGGGAACGTAGGGGGCTCCGCCACCTGACACCGGAACTTTAGATTTCTTCCTAATTACAAGCCTAATGGGAACATTGGTACCACTGGGGCAGAGGTGTCAAAATCACACTGAGGTGCAAATAACTAACACCAGGCCCTTTCCTGACAGCGAGTTTTTATACAGCACCAAGGAAAGAAAGAAATGTTTCCTTTGAAAAATCTTTTTCTAATAATAATTTCCATTATTGGGAAAATGCGGAAACCTTTAAAGGAAGTATATTTTTACGCTTATTCCCACAATCCAAAGATAACTTCTGCTGATTTTGGTGAATTTATTTCCAGTTTTAAGATGTGATACTGTATGTATAGAAGAAATTTACAAGGCAAAGCATTTGTTACATAGTCAACCTTTCGAATTTGGAAAATGCATAAAAGCATAATAAAATAAAAATCATTAAAGAAATCCCAATACATCGACACAGGCATAATGGTACTTTGTTGCTTAGCCCTTCATTTCTTCCCTATAATTTTTTATAAAAATTAGAACTACTGTTTTGTAATCTGCTTATTTCACTTAGGGATATTTCATGATGATATCCCTAGTCATTGAATAATTTTTGATATAAACCATTTTTTAAATGGCTGCATATTATTTCATTGTGTGGTTGCATCAGCATTTAACCAGTTCGCAAGGGACATTTTAAGGATAAGCTAGAAAAGAAATTGTTTTCCAGAACTGTTTTGGTTCTAGAAAACAATTTTAGGTTCTTCAAGCAAATGCCACGCAATGGGTCAAGGTAAAGAATGGGAATTTACTCGATCAGAGTTTGAGGCTGGGAAAAAGAGCAAATCAAGGCATCATCAAGGCCATGTTTTCTTAGGACTGGTGTCCTCGGCTGGCTGCTGGCGATCCTTGGTCCTTGGCACCTCTGCCCCGTGGCGGCGGCCTCTCCTGGCCTCTCTGCTCTCTTCCGGGTTCCTCTGAATTGTGGCTTCTTGCTTCCTGTGGTGCTGTCTCCCTCTCTCTGAATTTCACTCTGCTTGTAGAGGACTCTGGGAATAGGATTAAGACCGGTCCTGGTTGGGGTGGGCCACACGTTACCTGAAGGAACCTCCCCAGAAGGTCCTGCTGAGGACGGTCCTAGTAACCCACAGGAATGGGTTAGATTTAAGAATGTGTTGAGTGCCTGTAAGCATTTTGAAAATACCCATTTAAATCCAAACCATTATAAAATCCTTTTATGTTTATAATAGAAGATTCAATAAAGCTGGTCAAATTGGAGACAATAAATGTACTTGAAAATAAAACCAAAACAAAGCAAACCAAAACACAACACCATCTTAGACTCTTTGACGTAAAGTCTATAATTCAGATTTCTATGAACTCAAATTCCTCTCTGCCCAGTGAGCCCAAGCTAATGAGGGCTTTCATGTTAGTAATTATCCCACGAGAACTCAAACTCAATATTCTACAAACCAAAGTGATGTCTTTCTTCCCTATGCCTCCTGCACTATTTCCTATCTCTTTAGGCTGCTACCTTTCATCCAGTGGCCTAATCCTAAAACCTAAACTGCCCAGGCTCCCTCGGTCCCTCCTCTGCCCACACCCTATTCAATAGGTCACCAAATTAAAAAAAAAAATAGGTCACCAAATTATGTCAAGTTTACTTCTTCCACTCTTTCAAATCATCCCTCTCTTCTCCATCACTGTCACTGCTTGGTTTGGCTTTCCTCATTTCCTGGTTGGACTACACTAACAGCCTCCAGACTGGTTTCCCACTCTCTATTATTCAGAATTTATCCCAGATATATTTTCTAAAGTGCTTCCTCTGAGTAGTGACCTTTCCAAAATGCCACTTGGGTCTTGTCCCTGTTGCTTAAAGTAGTTCAATCTCCTCCCTCCCCACCACTGGCTGTAGAGAAAACTCCAAACTCCTGAGCATGGCAGTCCCTGTCTAACCTCCTTTCTTGCTATTTCCTGCCCCTGAATCCTCTAGCACCCCAGTCCCAGGGGCAGTGTGCAATTTCCAAAGTAACCCATGTTTTCTTATTTTTTTTTTTAAATTTATTTATTTATCTCCTTCACCGCATTGTTTTGTATTTGCTGTGTCTGTTCATTGTATGCTTATCTTCTTTTTAGGAGGCACTGGAACAATACCAGGGACCTCCCATGTGGGAGGGAGGTGCCCAATCTCCTGAGGCACCTCCACTTCCCGCTTTGTTGAGTCTCTCATTGTGTTTTCCTCCTTGTGTCTCTTTATTGCATCATCTTGTTGCATCAGCTTGCTGCACCAGCCCATCGCATCAGGTTGCTGTCTTGCTCTTCTTTTCCAGGAGGCACCAGAAACTGAACCGGGATCTCACATGTGGTACATGGGAGCTCAACCACCTGAGCCACATGCACTTCCCATGTTTTCTTATCTTAATGCTTTTGTATGGACCAATGATTTCTTAGTGTGTTTTCCTTTCTATTTTAGTTGGCTAAACTACTCATCATTCAAAACTCATTTCCAAGGTTATTTCATTTGGTAAGAATTTCTGTCCCTCATCTTACTCTCCAATCTGGTGTAGTTATCCCTTTGTGCTCTTATAGCCCCAGAAGCAGAGTTTGATCATAGGACTTATTGTACTACCTGTTTACTTATTTCTCCCTTTCGCTCAACTGTGAGCAGCTTAAGTCATGAGCACCATCTCTAACTTCTGCCTTCCTCTCTATCTGCTCAGTATTTAGCACATAGTTGGTACTCAAGAAATATTTCATTCACCAGTGATTGGCACTTTGGACCAAGGAATGAACCACACCATTCACAAATGTGTGTGTTAGTTTGCCAAGGTTGCTAAGACAAATATCACACATCGTGGGAATTTATTCTTACATGGTTTTGGAGGTCAAAAGTCCAAAACCAAGGTCTTTATGGACCACACCTTCTCCCAGAGTCTGTAGGGCTCTGTGCTGGCTGGCTGCAATCCTTGGATGTCCTGGACTTGCCCCTCTGCCTCTTTCAATGACCTTCTCCTGTGACTTTCTCTGACTTCTGGCTTCTTCTGACTGGCTGTGTCCACATTTTCTCCAGTCATTGAATCAAGGCCTTCCCTGATTCAGTTTGGCCTTGGCTGCAAAAGATCTTTGAAGATCCTATTCACAAATGATCCCTCACCTTAATCAATAATACTTTGAAAGGTCCTTTTTACAAATAGGTTTATACCTGCAGGAATGCAGATTAAGGTTTGAATGTGTCTTTTGTGGGGGACACGATTTAATCCCTAATGGGGTGTTAAAGACAAGGGGAGAATTATTTCCTGATATATGAGAACTTCTCAGGACCTGGAGAGCATGGGGCTCTTGAGTGAGAGAGGGGATTTCTCAGCCAAGAGGAAGGAAGCAGTTTGTCGGGGAATCAATTCTTACCTCACTCTATGGAGTGGTAGTTTAAAAATATTTCCACGAATTCTTTGATATTTCTCTCTTGAGATGGTAGCGCTTAGTTTCCCTTTCCTTCAGTGTTGGCTGTACTTTTTAATGAAATCTTTAAAATAAATTTTTAATTGTGATTTTTAATGAAGAGAACGTGGTGGAAGTGATGCCGTGTGACTTCCCAGACTCAGTCATAAAAGGCGTGCTCCTTCCCTGGCGGAACTTGCTTTTGGACAGCCAGCTGCCGTGCTGTAAGGATAGGAAAGCAGCCCTAGAAGATTCCTAAATGGCAAGGAGCTGAGGCCTCCTGCCCAGAGCCATGTGAGTGAGCCAGCTAAGAGGTGGATTCTGCAGACACGTCCTGTTTTCAGATGGCCGCAGCATCAGGCAGCCCCGGACCTGCGATCCCAGGACAGGACTACCCAGCTAAGCTGACATACTGCATGCCTGTAATTGTAAGCCTCTAATTTTGGGGTGTTTTTTATGCAACAAAAGATAACTAGTGCAACGGGCTGGCCAAGGTCACTTGGGGCTCCTTGCACTGATGTATGGTGGTTTTTTGGCATGTGCCACGGAGAACTCTTAGAAACTGAAAATTCTACTGGACCTTGTGAAGATTCCCTTTCCCAAAAAGGAACTGGCTTTTAAAATTTTCTTTCTTTCTTTCTTTCTTTCTTTCTTTCTTTCTTTCTTTCTTTCTTTCTTTCTTTCTTTCTTTCTTTCTTTCTTTCTTTCTTTCTTTCTTTCTTTCTTTCTTTCTTTCTTTCTTTCTTTCTTTCTTTCTTTCTTTCTTTCTTTCTTTCTTTCTTTCTTTCTCTTTCTCTCTTTCTTTTTCTTTCTCTTTCTTTCTCTCTTTCTCTCTCTCTTTCTCTCTTTCTTTCTTTCTCTCTCTCTTTCTTTCTTCCTTTCTCTCTTTCCTTCTCTCTCTCTCTTTCTTTCTTTCTTTCTTTCTTTCTCTCTCTCTCTCTTTCTCTCTCTCTCTCTCTCTCTCTCTCTCTCTCTCTCTCTCTCTCTCTCTCTCTCCTTTCTTTCTCTCCTTTCTTTCTTTCCCTTCTTTCTTTTCTTTCCTTCAATATGGAAGTTTGAGCAGTTTACAATTCATGAATCACCAGCATCCAAGCCACATGCCAAAAGGAGCTCTACCAAGGGTGTGCAAAAGGGGAAGCCTGTAGGGGGACAAACACGGCAGCAAACAGGGAAATATTCTGATTGGCTGACGGGAATTTTCCATTTTACGTGGAGGATTTCACATAGGGGGGTCTTACACCGACAAGTATGCCAGGTCCAATCTGATAAACTCTCTCTGCTGGACCAAAACTGGTTTATCACCAGGTACTACGTATCTGCAATTCTGTAGCATGCGTTCCGCTGTTTGATGGTCATGGAGAGCCCCAACAGGTCAGTGGTTTTTCTCTTCTGGAAAATCCTTTCTTGGAAAGGGGACCCTCCTGGCCACGGCCAAGGCAGGCGGCCATTTCATTTCAGGTCACAGTCCCTGCTTTGGCCGTGTCTCAGATGCTCTCCTTGGAGACTTGACCAAGCACTCCTCTCACCCCCGTGGACTTCTTTTCTTGTCAGGCAGTAGAGTAGGCTCGGTGGGTTGTTTTGTTCCTTTTAAAATATTTTTGTGTTTGTTTTCTTCTTAAAGATTCTCTCTCTCTCTCTCTCCACTTCTCCCTCCCCCCCTGTGGCCTGCTCTCTGTGTCCATTCACTGTGTGTTCTTCTGGGTCCCTTGCATTCTTGTCAGCGGCACCAGGAGTCTGTGTCTTTTTTGGTTGTGCCATCTTGCTGCCTCAGCTCTCTGTGTGTGCGGTGCCGCTCCTGGGCGGGCTGCACTTTTTTCGCATGGGGCGGCTCTCCTTGTGGGGGTAAACTTCTTTGTGTGTGGGGCTTCCCTATGCGGAGGACACCCCTGCGTGGCAGGGCACTCCTTGTGCGCGTCAGCACTGCGCGTGGGCCAGCTCATCACACGGGTCAGGAGGCCCTGGGTTTGAACCCTGGACCTCCCAATATGGTAGGTGGATGCTCTATCAATTGAGCCAAATATGCTTCCCCATTTTCTTTCTTGATTGCAGTGAAGTTTGTTGGGTGGCTGTTCAATTACATTTCAGATCCTTGGAGTGGGATTACTTACTCACTTGAGTGGATTAGGAGTATGGCCCACTCTCCAAGTCAGGGTGTCTATAATATTTTAAACTTAAAAACATTTTTCATCTCTAACCATTAGAGCCAGTCCCATTTCTATTGCATTTTAATTTTGGTTAGCTATCTGAGGAGCAAACCTCTGTCTTGAGTGTGACAAGGAATTTGAACACTCTTTTTTTCACATTTTTTTAAACTTTATTTTGAAAGAAGCTTTAGATTTCATAAATGTTACAGTGAAAATATAGGCCATTCCCATTTACCCCACCCCACCCCCCTCTCACATTTTCCCCTATTTTTTTTTTTTTAAGATTTATTTGTTTATTTAATTCCCCCCCTCCCCCCGTTGTCTGTTCTCTGTGTCTATTTGCTGCGTCTTGTTTCTTTGTCCGCTTCTGTTGTCATCAGCGGCACCGGAAGTGTGGGCGGCGCCATTCCTGGGCAGGCTGCACTTTCTTTTGCGCTGGGCGGCTCTCCTTACAGGGCACACTCCTTGCGCGTGGGGCTCCCCTACGCGGGGACACCCCTGCGTGGCACGGCACTCCTTTCGCGCATCAGCACTGCGCGTGGGCCAGCTCCGCACGGGTCAAGGAGGCCCGGGGTTTGAACCGTGGACCTCCCATGTGGTAGACGGATGCCCTAACCACTGGGCCAAGTCTGTTTCCCACATTTTCCCCTATTAATAACATCTTACATTAGTGTGGTACATTTGTTATAATTGATGAACAGATATTGAAGCATTGCTGCTAACCATCGCTTATAGTTTACATCATGGTTTACACTTTGCACCATATAATTTTATAGGTTTTGACAAAATGTGTAATGGCCTGTATCCATCATTGCAGTATCATGCAGAATAATTCCAGTGTCCCAAAAATACCCTATGTTCCACCTATTCATCCCTCACCCTCCCCTCAGAACCTCCAACCGCTGTCTTTATGTCAATGTTACAAGGTTTTCCATTACTACGTGATTGTCTGCATCCTAAGTCTACTTTGGTCCATGGTTGCATTTCCCTCTTATGTTTGATCATTCCTCAATCTTGAGGATTTGGGGATGGTGATGCCTGCTCTGCTTCAGATTGTAAGAGGGCTTAGATGTTATGGGGCCGATGGAAGGAACTGTTCTGCTTGCTGTTGGAGAAAAATACAGCACTTACTGGGACACAGAAACTGATATGACTATAGACAAAGAAAGAATTTATTGAGAAGCTCTCCCAGTGGAGGGGGCCTGAAGAACAGACTTCAGCCCTCCCTTGGAAGGAGGGAACTTGAATTTATACAGAACTTTCCTAGGTGGGGAAATGACAGTTGGTGGGAGGGCGTTGAGGGTCCGAGTGAGGTGCAGGGACCAAGAGGAAGCCCTAGAGGTGAAAATTCTCCCTGACAGTGACTAGAAGATAGCGGGTTAGGGAGTTGTAGTTTCTCGGAATGCTGCTTGAGCAGATGTTTCTTTGTTCTGTAAGAATTTTATCTCCCTCTGATATGCAGGTAGGGAAGGTTTCCATTTCCCTTTACTTCCGTCTCTGTGAGGTTTCTTTATTTAACCTGTGGGGAAGTGCTGTGCCCTTGAACATGTAGGCTTATAGGGGATGGGGTTAGCCTTTCCTCACTGCATATCAGGGGAAACTGAACTACAGCTTGTTAATTATTGCAAACCTCTAACACTTGCAGTTGTAAATACTCTGCTTTTTGGGATGGGGGGTAGCCCATCATCATCATTTTGTTAGTTGCCCTGGGAAAGCTGGATGTGAATAGACTCTTGAAACACTGTATGGCAAGAAATAAAAACATATAGACTGATAATCACAGTTTATTTAAAAGCATAAATCCAAAGCCTTCTCGTTGTCCCCAGGAAACTGGCTTTTATAGGTATCTCAAGAGCTCCAAAGAGCTGCGGGCACAGAGTAATTAGGTGGCCGACCCAACCAGTCCATTGTATCGGCTGTTTTGCTATATTGGCAAAAAGGGAAGGTTTCTGCAAGGTTTTCAGGCCTTATTGCTAGATGCCAGGGCCCCAAAACACACATAGGAAAAGGTTATTGAGAAAAGGAGAGGCCACTCTGTTTTTTCCAACTCTCCTCCCGCCTCGCCCACCCCTCATAAATACGGCGCTCGTGTTCGATCCATGCTTATGAATCTGAGCTGGAGGGATTTCACAGCACAGCGAGGAGGAGCTCTGCTGGAGCCCCATGTGAAACCCCGAGGACGCCCGTGGGACCTTTGGAGTTGTCCTAGATTGACGTGAAACCGACAGAAACCGAGGCTCTGGACGCACGGATGATCGCTGTCCTTGTGGACCTTACAGCTCGGGGAGGACACCGGCCAGTTAACAGGCACTGGCATTTTTTTCCCTTTCCCTTTTTAAATTTGAAATACTTGCAAGTTTACAGGATTATGGGACAGTTATAAAAAGAATACAAACCCCATACGGAGACCTCCAACATACCCTCCCTCCCACCCCACCCCTCACCCACATCCAGCACTTTGAATATTTTGTCGCATTTGCTGTATCATTCTATCTATGTATCAATCCATTTTCTGTACACTTGTGCTCCTTGAACCCTTAATACTGCCGTGTACATTTCCTAAGAACAAGGATAGACACTTAGGTAACCACTTGAAGGGCAGCTATGAAGTTCTATGTATTTAACCTTGATATACAGCTTACAGGCTGTATTCTAATTTTTGAATATGTCCCAATAATGCCCCTTCAAGCCTTTTCTCTTCCTTTGCTAGATTCCACCCAGGATCATGTATTGCCTTTAATTGTCATTGTCTCTTCAGTTGCCCTTTTTTTTAAAAAAATTGTGGGAATGTATATACGACGGAAACATTCCCATCTCAACCAGCACCCAAGCACATCATCCGATGGGATTAATGTCAGATTCGCAGTATTGCAGTAGCCTCACCACCCTCTGTTATTAAAACCCTCCCATCTCTCTGAGCAGAAGCTAAACCCATTTTTCCATTAACTCCTCATTCTCCTGCGCCCTCTGGGTAAGTTTCTAGGTACTGCCGTCTCTACAAGTTTGCGTATTTTCTATTTTCTTTGTTGTTACCACGAGGCTGAAATTTAACATCTTAAATCTCTAACAATCTTGTTTGCTTTGATGTCGGCTTCAACAGTACACCCAGACTATGGTCCAATATCCCGCCATCCCGCACCTTTATGTCCTTCTTGTCACAGATTACGTGTTTATGTATTTGAGTCCAGAACCACTGATTTATCATTGCAATTAGCTTTTAGGTACTGCAGGAAGAAAAACTGAAGTTACAAACCAGAAATACAACGGGGAGGTATTCTGCACCTGCGAGCTTTTTTTTTAAATTAAAAAAAATTTTTTTTTAATTTAAAAAAGATTTTTATTTATTTATTTCTCTCCCCTCCCCTCCCCCCCACCCCGGTTGTCTGGTCTCTGTGTCTATTTGCTGTGTCTTCTTTGTCTGCTTCTGTTGTTGTCAGCAGCATGGGAATCTGTGTCTCTTTTTGTTGCATCATCTTGCTGTGTCAGCTCTCCGTGTGTGAGGCGTCATTCTTAGGCAGGCTGCACTTTCTTTCGCGCTGGGCGGCTCTCCTTACGGGGTGCACTCCTTGCGCGCGGGGCTCCCCTACGAGGGGGACACCCCTGCGTGGCAGGGCACTCCTTGCGCGCATCAGCACTGCGCATGGGCCAGCTCCACACGGGTCAGGGAGGCCCGGGGTTTGAACCGTGGACCTCCCATGTGGTAGACGGACGCCCTAACCACTGGGCCAAGTCCGCTTCCCCACTGCGAGCTTTTTGAGTGAAGGATTCTGGCACAAAGACAATTGCACGTTCCTCAAGGAACAGGGGACTGTCTGTTACTAATCGTCTCTGTCTGTTGAACAAAACCTGGTGCTCTGCTGACTTGAATCTGGAATCCAGGCAGCCTCCAGTCTCTTTGGCTCAGTTTACTTCTTATCCTTTTCAGGGATCGCCAGTGTATGCTTAATATTGGGGGCTTTGCTGGTGGTGATGTGTGGACGTCTTAGGAGGGGAGAAGTTGGTAACAGTTGTGATTACGGTAAATGAAGTAGAAGAAAAAGAAAACGTGGCAAAATCATTCCCTGTCAGATTTGATAGACCTCATACAGCAGTGGACCTGGCAAATATTTCCCAAGACAATTGCAGGTGGGTGGGAGTGACGTTGAGGGAAGGGGGTGGAAAGGGATGTTCTCATTAATATGCTAAAGTGGATGCGGCTCAAGCGACTGGGCTCCCATCTACCATATGGGAGGTCCACGGTTCAATTCCCAGGGTCTCCTGGTGAAGACAAGCTGGCCCATGCGGTGAGCTGAACTGAGCGGAGAGCTGGCCCATGTGGAGTGCAGGCCTGTGTGGTGAGCTGGCCCAAGCAGAGTGCCGGCCTACACTGGAGGACTGGCCTGAGGGGAAAGCTAGCAAAGCAGTGCAGCAGACCAGGGAGCTGAGGAGGCGCAAGAGATGAGCACCTCTCTCCCACTCTGGAAGGTCCCAGGATCGGTTCCTGGTGCTGCCTAAAGAGAAGACAAGCAGACACAGAAGAATGCACAGCAACTGGACACAGAATAGACAACGAAGGGTGGGAGGTAGGGAGTAAAATAAATCCTTTAAATATATATATGTATGCTAAATGAGACGAATGCATTTCTAATCCATATGGGACAGATTGTGGAAATGCCATAAGGAATCTCTGAAATATAGGACACAGAAAAATTAGCTCAGTTTGGGGATCTGAAAAATGCAGAAGTGGAATTTGAGGTTAAAGGCATCAAGAACGCTCATAAACTGCTTGGCTGGCGGGACCCTCACCGAGTGCTCTCTTCTAGCTTCTTTCCCTTCCTGGTGTTTTTTGGGCTCCTGTGCTGTCTTCTGACTAAGCAATAGCCTGCACCCAGAAGGGTCTTGGGGAGACTAGTGTGTAGAGACAGGAAGTATCCTGTCTGTGGGTTTTCAGGTTCTTACTGGATTGCTGGGAGGATCAAATAGGCCAGAAGGACCTCAATGCGTGCACACTGAATCCAAATGTGAGTTAAGTTGTGTACCAGGCATGGGAATTTCACAGGCATTTCTTACCTGGCTTTCCAAACAATCATTAGCATCAGCATTTTGTGGATGTTGAAACGGGGACTTTCACAAATTGTGACTTGACCAAAGAGTTGGAGCCAGGATGGGATTCCAGGACTTCTGACTCCAATGTCTTCTCTACTACACCTTATTTTGTAAATCAGTAAGCGCCTCGCGATATAAGGCAGGGTTATGGGAATTTTTACTTGGCAAAGTCAAGTTTTTGGCCAACCCTTCCTCTTTCAGGCATGAAAAATATTTCAGACTCTTAAAAAGCAGTAACCTTTTACCCACTACAAATGGACTGGTTCCATTTGTCATAGGTAGGACCGGTTCTCCTACTTTTCATCCAATAAGCTTAAGAATCATTCCCTGGTTAGGAAGCCTCGGGGAGAATCTCTGCTTCCCATTCAAAAGCTGGAGTGCCAGAGAGCAAACAGAAGCCCGAGTCTGGCCAAAAAATGCTTCTGTAACTTGGATCTAAATCCGGTTTCCTTTTTCCTGGGCTTAGGCTCACATTCCTAGAAAGTAAAGTTCCTATTTGTACTTGGACGGAACTAAAGCAAGAGCTCTGATGTGTTATTGAAGGTCGGCACGCGCCCCCTGGTGGAAAGAATCTGACAGCGTGGCAACTGCCTTTTTCCAGGCTTGGAGTTTGCAGGCACTTGCTCAAGTCCCTTGATTTCTGTTCTTCCTCCATGTAAAGGAGCCTACCGTGGCAAGAGGGAACGGTTTCTCTCGGATGACAATTTACTTTTACACAGACCGTAAACTCTATATACATTAGGGAAAAATGAAACTGGAAAAACCACGCAAAGCCTGCTAGAAGGGAAGTTTGAAACCCTGGGGTTCCACCTTAGAAAGATGCAGCTGCCATCGCAGGAGCCGTGTGTCAGAGAGAATGTGGATGACTGAAAGGTGCAAAAGGGTTGGAGGGTGTCCCAGGTAACCCACCCAGCCGGTTATCTTTGTTATTTTCTTTTTTAACAAATCAATTTTTATTTTAAACAAATCAATTTTATTGATACATTTTAATAAAGCCTACCATCCATCCCAAGTGTCCAATCAATGGTATTTGGTATAATCACATAGTTGTGCACTCATCACTTCAATCATTGTTAGAGCATTTTCATTTTTTTCAATAGTAGTAATAATAATAATAATAATAATAATAAAACAGACAAAAGAACCACTCATCACCTCTCATCTTTGCTTTTGTTTTTGAGTCATTTTACAGCTCTGTAAAGTTATCAGAAATTGATAATAATGCAAATGATTCTTGTCCATAGAAATGCAAATTATTGAGTCCAGTGGAATGCGGCTGATTGTTTCTCTGTGGAAAGAACCCTTTGGATTCTATCTGAAAATTCATTTAAGACTTATTCTCTACATATCTCTGCTGTTGGAATTCTTTGAACCAGTTGCAAAATCTTGATTCCCCCATTAATTAATGGGTTAAGTAAAATGTAAGACCTGTCTTCATTTCATACTTCCATGAGAGTCATGACTATGCCCCTATTTAAAAAATATCCATGGGAGTGGATGTAGCTCAAGTGGTTGAGCGCCTGCATCTCACGTGTGAGGTCCTAGTTTTTTTGAATCCCCTGAACGCCCTAAAAAAAAAAAACAGAAAAAATTATCCCTTACCAGAGGATATACTATTGGAGAACCCCTTCCTCTCGCCTGCCACTCACCAGCACCCTGAATAAAATAGTGAGCAGGAACCTGGGTGGGGCAGTCAGCTCCTGCCTCTTTCACTGGCAAGTACTAAGTGCTGATGTCAGCAGCTTGCGTTTCTTGAGCTGCATAATCCTCACATCAGACCTGGGTGGTAGGAACTAATGAGAAGGTTGAAACACAGGTTGAGTGATTCAGCTAAGATTACATAGGTAGATAGTGACGGACTGAAATTTAACTCTAGTTTTGGAGTCTATGCTTTCCTGCCACATTTTACTTCTCTACCACTATACCTCATTCTACTTTTAAATTTTTATTTTTAAAGATTTATTTTTATATATTTATTTCTCCACCCTTGTCGTTTGTGTTCACTGTCTGCTCTCTGTGTCTGCTTGTCTATTTTTTAGGTGGCACCGGAAACCGAACCCAGGACCTCCCATGTGGGAGGAAGGCACCCAATCGCTCGAGCCATATCTGCTCCCTGCTTGTTTTGTCTCTTGTTGTGTCTCCTCATTGTACCATCTCATTGTGTCATCTAGTCAGCCAGCCCCATCTTGCTCATCTTCTACAGGAGGTGCCAGGAACCAAACCTGGGACCTCCCATGAGGTAGGAGGGTGCCCAACTGCTTGGGCCACATCCGTTTCCCTCATTCTATTCTTAATTAGCATTTGCTTCCAGGCAGGATCCTTTGCATCCCAGAGAGGAACTGTGCCAAAGGATGGCCTTTCTGGTATAGGTCAGAGGCAATCTCTCTGAAAGTCCTCTGGTTCTACCTTGCTTCCTGGAGACTTGGCTACCTCTACCTACAGAGGTCACAGAATGGTCTAGGTACAAGTGTGATGCTTTAAACAAATTTGAATTAGATGGCTACTTAAACATTTTGGAGATTTCACATA